>NC_141698.1:903463079-904706179 GCF_964263255.1 Lissotriton vulgaris
AGAAACCATTAGATATGTCTAATGTCGTTTTATATTTTTTCCTAACTATGTTATTCATTAGTGCAGCACTATGCGAATTTTGTACTGCAAATGTTTTGCAACATGCATTGAGGTGTCTGTAGTCCAAAACTAGACGATATGAATTGTCTGGCTTGGAGACAGGAAACAAAGGATTGTTCATTTGAGAGGTGCATGTTTCAATCACCCCCTGGTACTCAAGTTGATCTAAGATCTCCCTGACTTGTTTTTTAGCTTCTTGCTTAATGGGATACTGCCGTTGGGCAGTTGGTTCACATTTTAACTGGATTTTGTGAGGAGGTGAGTCCTCATCCCATCCTACATGATTTTTATATAATGCTGGTGCCTGGGCCACTGCCCATTTCCTTGCATATGTATATTTTTTGTGAATCGGAATGTGATTCGAGAAGACAGGCATAATCATTTCTTCGCCACGAGGGAACTCCCTGACAAACTCTGGGGGCCAATCTTTTTCAGCTAACAGAATATCATAGCCTTTTGAGAGTTTATCCCAAAATAGACCCTTTATTTTCCTAGTCTTATCACCCTCTATACGCAATGTTATTTCGTATATTTTATGGGGCTCGCTAAGTCTGGTGTCGGCAGTTTCAACCTGAATGTATTCATTCGTGTCCACTGTCTCCAGATGACTCATCAAGATCTTGCGGGCTATACTGATTTCTGCTGCACTGTCTAACATTGTCTGTGCCCACTCCCCGTTTTTCAACTGTGTCCTCAGTATTCTCAGCATGGTTGATTACTCTAATACTGGCTACCTTCTTTTTTGGAAATTGAGATTTTTACTCTGAGCAGGTTCCTTGTCTTTGGACTTGACGTGCTCTCCTGGGTCTGACCGTCCTCTTCTTTCTGATTTCTGCGAAAAAGATCGAGAGGGACGTGTACCAATACTTTGATATCTATCAGGTTTTTTCAAATTATCCCTATTTCTAAGGTTATATCTTTTCTCAGAGGGCTCCCTCTGGGGAGACTGGTGTTCTCGAGTCGGAGTTCTTTCCCTCCGTCGAGGAGACCTTCCTCTGGACTGGAAAACTTTTTCCTTGGGAGTGGATTGTTTATTTCCATCCCAGCTCTTTTTAGGAGTATTTAAATAATTTTTAATAAATAATTTTTCAGGATTTTCGAGCAGTTGAGGCTTTACCGGTTTCCCACCCAAGCTGTCTCTACCTAATTCTTCATAGCATTTCTCTATGATTTTGGCAAGCTCAACTGGCTTATCTGTTATATCTGTTTCCTTCAACTTCTGGCGGATCGCCACAGATGCTGCTTCTCCCTTTATGTTGGCTAATAATATAGCCGAGACCTGCTTGAAGTCTTTCAGTAATTTCATACCAAGAGTTAAAGCAGGTTCAGGACCGTATTCATTTTGAATCTGTCGTAGTACATCTGGTATTACCGCCATAGACGGAACACCATGTGTTTTTGTGTAAATGGAAGCAAAGACTGTACCCCAAGTGTCGCAGTCCTACACGTGTGGTGCGATTCCCATAGGAAGGCAGATGGTCAAGATTCTGTGTTTTTCAATAGGGGTAGGATTCGGAAATACTGCCTCTATTTGAGTGATTTTCTGTGCTAACCAGAAAGGAATTTGTTCCCGTTTTACGGGTGTTTTACCAAGACATGACTGTATGTTCTGTGGTGTAATTCTATTAGTGTTCCCCTGATGAGGGGTCAGCTGTGGTACATTAACAGCTGGTTGGACTGTTGCAGTCCGCATTACATATTGGACTAATTGCCTATGTATTTTTATTAATGTTTTTAGCTGTACTAACAGCTCTTCTTTTGACATTTTTGCAATGTCCGGATGTGGTGTGTAGCTGGCTAGAACCGGCCACGTTGCTCCTGGTCTACCTAGTGGACCGAGCCTGGTAATATAATCATTATGTTTTAGGGTGCCATTAAACCAGAGCAGGTGCTCTTGGAATTTTAGTGGGATTTCAGTCTCCTCAAAAGGAGCGTACTCATCCGGAGGTTTCTCTATTTTGTAATAGTGAAACTCTTTTGTTCTAGCGTTTGCCGCTGGAAAGTTTATCCATGAATAGAATACCTCTGTCTGCCGATATTCGTGTGCCTCTATCACGAAAATTACTGTACCACCTTGTGGTGTCAGTCCATTTTCTATAAGTTTTAAAGTTATAGATTTTCTTAAATGTGCCGGGATGATTATTGCACCCGGTTCAGTAGTCCCGTCGGGACCCTGCTGAGTCGCATCTACTGCGGCATCGGTGGTTCCGTTTTCTAAGTCTGACATTTTATAAATGCAGGCTTTGCAGAGTAGGTCTCCAAGGAGACAAAGATTAGGTGCACAATATTTTGGAACACTGTATCCTTCAACGTTGAATAAACCAGAGCTTTACATAGAAATCTCTTCCTACTGAGTTCGGGCGGATTTTAACCTTTCACCCACTCCAGACGTCTATTGGAGTATTTACGGGAGAAAGGGGTCTGTGTGAAAAATGCACGACTGAGTTACTCTAACGTCTTGCATTAGTTTATCGCCTTACCAAACGTTTGGGCGCCATGTAGTGTAGTTCCTATTTTCCCAATAGGCCCTGCGCATTGGAATAACATAAACAGTAGTATCGATGTAGAAGTGCGGATCTTCCAGGCCTCTACTGACTATGCTAAACTTAATTGGGGTTGTTACCAACTAGCTCAGAGGTCACTGGAAACTTTCTTGACTGAAACGGGAAGTGATCAGCTTCCCTGGCACAGCCAAGAAGGGATTCAGTTTTCCAACAACCGTGCAACATGACAACTTTGCTCCTCAGATCAAGAGTCAATCTCTAGGGTCGTGTGAAACAATAGACAGTTATTTTACTCAGTCAGTGGTTGTGCAGTTTACTTTCACAATATGTAGAGAATAGAGAGACGGGCGTTTTCAATAAAGGGTAACATTTATTGAATAGTCTTTCTTCTCGTACAAGAGAAATGAATTGCCACAATTGCAAGACTTGTCATTATAAAAAGTACGTACAGTAAGATAAGTATTGCGAAATAATACTGTAAAAGCATTGATATGGTTTCTTAGCCATACAATGGTTTAAAATGAATAAAACATATATACATTCATATATACATTAGGCTAAAATACTCAACTGGTGCTTCTAACTACGCCTACCCCAGTGTACCTGACCTAAGCCTAATACTTGGGAGGGGAGTAAGTAAGTAGCTTTAAGTTAAGTTGGTTTTGCCAAGGTTTGCTTCAAGAATTCTCTCTAAGGGTTTGGTCAACACCATACCTCTGGAATAGAATGATGGAGGTCTGGTATCTCCTTCAGGGGGTCGATATCCCAGTCACCCGCAAGGGTAGACCAGAAACGCCGGAGCTGGATTTCTCTGCAGGAGAAAGACAGCGTCTCTTCTCAGCGCGTCGAGGAGGAGGAGGAGGGGCAGCGTCCGCGGGCAGCTTGCATCTGCTGGGCTCTTCGCAGGAGACGGCTGTTCAGCTCCTAACTTCACCACACCATCGTTCGCTAGTTAGCAGCGATAGCAGTAGTGATAGCAGCTATGGTATCATCAGCATGACAGCTACTTCAGCAGCAGCGAGTCAGCTAGCAGCATCAGCATAAACAGCAGCAACATCAGCAATGGCATTGATAGCTTCAGCATTTGCTTAAGGCAACGTTGGTAATATTTATACCTGAAAGGTGCCTTGTTTGACGTAAGTTTTTGGACATAAGACGTCAATAAAGATGTCACTAGGAAGTGATCGTTTATCAGTGCTCGTTAGAGTTCTATTACTAAATAAAACACAGCAAGCGGGGATTTCCAGGTTGCTGAGTTTTTATCTTGTTGAAGAACTCGGAGTGTTAATCTAGGAATCTCAGATAGTAACTTCTGCTATGTCATTGCACTAATTGTTTGCAAAGGAAGTGGCAGAGAAAGCTATTCTGAAATGTGGCTCTGTTCGTGTGAGGCCAGAGACGAGTTTCTGAATATTGCACTTGAACGGTTATGCCAATATAGGGAATAAATGGATTTATAGCCGAATAGGGGCATAAGGTCACAGTATCGATCAGGGTCCTAGATTAGAATGCAACAGAGCATCTTGAGCAGTGAGCTGGGATCATGCAGCGTATGGTGGTCAGAAATAACTCCCAGACCTATATGGCATGGGGCGATTTCGCAGGAGGCGCTGGAAGTTACCCGCAGGCGCGTAAACGCAGCTATGCGTGAATTTGCAGAAATGCGAGGGGTGGGCTTCATCAGGCACAGCCTGCTGCACGCGAAGTCCATTGGTTGCTGGGAATCTGACGGGGTACATTTGTCCAAGGTAGGCAGGCGATATTCCTACTAGATTTAGGGGAAGCACTGGAAACAGCAGGATGCAAGTAGAGGAGAATAGGGAGCTAGGTAGTGGGGGCTCTGGGCGCAGCGGTTGCCACGCCCAGGGCTGTGGAAGAGGTACAAGGCGATCCCCATACAGGACAGGTGCAGGAACAGGACCTGAAGCCCCAGTGTGAAGCGCACCGTGCAGAGTCATACATAATCCAAGGGGCCCTTCTTGGGGACTTGGTTACGACGGCGCCCCGTTAGTCCTTAGGGCAGTTGTAAGCCTGAGCAACCGGGGGCTTGCCAATAGCGCCCCGCCCGGATGGGGAAGGTGTGAGTTAACTCTCCCTTGTCCGGAGGGTGGGGTGGATGGACGATAGGTCCACCGGTGGGAGGAGTTATCCTCCCAGGTACCACACCGGGCTATGGCCGCTGGTGTCTGTTTCTTTGGCTCAACTTCAGGCTCCCTGCAAAAAGGGGTTGCGGGGTGTAGGGGGTCGCCTGTCAGTTAACCCATCCTGTTATTTGTACTACAAATAAGCCTGCAACTTCTTCATCCCAATATACTTGTCTGTGTGTCATTTGGGTTTTGGGGGAGGCTGTAGGCAGAGGCGTACCGATGGAACTACTAAGACTTTGTCACTTTAATATTTCAGAATCCTGTTATCATGGCCACGTAAACCAATGAAATCAGTGTTGTAGCAAGAATGTCTCCAATAATTCAAAGAAGGAAAATAGAGCCCTCTGCTCCCCAAGTCAGTAGTAACATCAGTCCAATTGGGCACAATGGCCCCTTCAAACACTGTAGACCCCCCGCTTTCACTGCCTTTGCTGTAACGTCAACAAGACTCTTTATAGTTCTTTCAGTCTCTTCATTTAAGGACGGAAGCATTTTCAATATTATATACAACCAATCTGTAGTTATAGCCTATTTATCTTATACGACCACCAGCCACTGACAAAGCCAATAGTCTTGGCTTGTTGTAGATGTATTGTTACTTGTATTTTACATCGGGATGCAATCACGGACGCAACTAAATAACAGTGGGGCGGCACACTATCCTAAGAACAGATTTTTAGCTATTGTGTTTTCAAACCACACCGTTAATTACAACTGCCACATCCCTTCGAGAGACCCTCCCCCACCCCATATGTTTTTTCATCCCACTAAAGCCCTGCTTAGCGCACAGCCCTGCAGCTAGCCGCTCTGAGAGGCAGTGCATCTGAAGCATGCATCATAACACCGACAGCAGGCAGGCCTGGTCAGGGCTGCCTTCATCTGCCAGTCTCCTGGCTCATCAACCCAGCTATCCATCCTGTTAGTCTGCATCTCAGCCATCCGTCCATCTATCCAGTCGGTATGCCTGTCTCCTGGTCCAACACCCAGCTATCCATCCTGTTGGTCTGCATTTCAGCCATCCATACATCCATCCATCTATCCAGTGCATCTTTGTCCCCTGTCCCTGCCTTCCAACTATCCACCCAGTTGGTCTACCTGCCTTTCTCTCTACTTTTCTATCAAGGCACCCACCCATCCTGTCGTGTCCCCTGTCTCTAGGACCCTCTGTTCACCCACCCATTCATCCACCTTTTCACCCATCATTCACTACGTCGATCTCTTAGTTTCTTTCAGTCCGTCTATCATTTTCACTCTCTACCTCATTGATCCTTTTATTCATCTGTGCTCCCATCCACTCACTATCCACCCAGCCAGCATCCATCTGAGCGTCTGTCTGTCCATCCACCATTCAACCATGCATTCATACACAGACCTAGCCAGCTAACAAATCCTACATGCTTATGTCCGTCCATCCATCCACCCAGTCAGTTCTCTCTGCCAGTCGACCACGTTGCTAATCATTTCATGTTCCTATGTGTCGTCCTGTCTTCTACCTGCTTGCTCCTTCTCACTCTTTCTTTGGATCACGTTGCCCTCTATCTATTCTGTCTATTTCCTGTCTACCTGACTGTCACTCCCTTTGCCTGTCCCTGTATCCTTTCAATCCTTGTCCCTCCACCTCTCTCTGTCTCTCTGGGGCATTGCTCTATATTGATTTATCTCTTCATTTCTCCATGAACAAGGTGTTACGATGAATCCTCCTGCCCAGGGTTCTAATCCTAGCTTCAACACTTGATGTAAAAATCTTGTGATTCTAGACAAACAACTTTAGACCTGCATGCCTCCAATGATACATTACATTTCTGTGAAAAGCTGCAGAAATTGTCCGGATTATGTCTGGTTTCCACTAGGCCCACACCCAGCACCGCTCTGTGCAGAGACCCTCATGCTCTCTGTAGAGGGCCCTGATGACCCTCGGAGCTTGGCTCACGCTATATTGAACACCTACAAAGATATATGAATACATGCATCACCTGCCTGTCAGCCCATCTGTCTGCATCGCCTACCTGTCAGCACCTCTGTCTGCATGTCTCACTCTCTTGGGCATGTTATCAGGGACTGATGACCTGGAGGGTAGAAGGGACTTTTCCACCGCTAACGGCCTTATCACTAGGGGGCATATTACCAAGCAATAGCGATAATTATCGCTATTGCTTGGTTAGAGACAAAAATTTACCGCTGAGCTGCGGCGATTTTTATCGCAGATAAACCTTGGTATTACCAAGGTTTATCGCAAATGCGATAAAAATCTGCCGCAATGCATGAATATCGCTGAAAAGTCAGCGATATTCATGCATTACCGAGCTAATGCTCTTAGCCATGTTATCCACCTCCCATTGGATAACATAGCTAAGAACTGTTCAGGGCAGGTGTTAGCTTTTGGAGATATTCCCGCTTAGCGCGAATATCTCCAAAAGTTGGTAATAGGAGATAGCGATGTTAGCAACTGTTTCCATTGGCTAACATCTTGACACACCCACTTTGCATGTCATTAGTGATAAATAAATGGGCCCAAGATGGTCGCTATTTCCTACTAGCTGTCGCTAACTGGTGTTAGCGACAGCTAGGTAATAGGGAGATCATTTTATCTCCGCTTTCTTGGCTTTTAAAGTAAAAAAAGCGGAGATAAACCCCCTTGATAATATGCCCCTAGATTCCCTATCGCTTGTGCTAACAAGTTAACGGGAGTTTTCTACGCAGTTCCCTGACACTATCGCTGAGGTGTTAATAATAGGTTGATAACAAGGCGATAAAAAAACGCCCGCTAAATGGCGCTTCCGATAGTTATCATCCGGACTTGATAGTATGCCTCTTGATGTTTTCTTGTCCAAAATATGCTAAACCCTGAAGCAGGTTTGATTGTTCCTTTATGTTAGCGTTTGGGCAGAAAATTTCATTTCACGCCCTTAGAATCTGAAAAAGTGCTTCATGGACTGCAGTTGTGCTGCCGTATCTACATTTCTTTTTGCAGCATGGTTTCTTAGACACAAATTGCTAGTCCAGTCCTAAAGAAGTGAACGGCCCTGAGACCACATATGAAGGTTTTTATGAAATGTTTGCTTTTTTATTGGTCTTTTAATTGCGCACTTGCTGGAATTATTGGATTTTATTTGTTTATAATGATTCACTGCTTTTGGTTTATGATGTATTTTTTGTAGGGTTTTTTACGTTTGATGATGAATTATATATTTTCGATTTATTTGATAAACTTTAAAAACGTTTAAACTTGTTCTTATTATGTTTACATGATCTTTGACTTGTAAAAACTTTGAACACAATATATTGCCATGAAATGTCCTAAAACAGAGAATGTATGGTACATTGGCTTTATAAATAAAATGCCTGATCTTGAGGTTCAGAGGAATGTCACTTAATATGAGGTACTCCAGAGACATAAGGGCTCAGTAATGAAAAAGAGATATATAGCTCCAGAATGGATGTATGAAAGACAGTTTCGCCACTGGCATGCATATGCCTGCCTCATGTCTATGCTTTCTAAATTGAAAAAAGTTAACGTTTTCCAAAAATCTCTTCTTCTTTTGGCCTTGCAATATTTGAGTGATTACATTTGAAGGCAAGTAATTTCATATTTACTATAAGTAAAAACTGGCTGTTGAAACCCATTTTAACTAAGAAGAAATGTGCCTTATTTACAGCAACTCATGTTGTGTTCCTACAAAATGTATCTTTGTGATATGCTGGCTAAATCTATTAGTAGTTTAATAATCATAAATATATTATAGTGATGAAATAACATATGATTCACATGTTTGTTATCTTTAATTTCCTTCATCATACTGATACGTATCTCGCCTTCATCATAAAATATCCTATGATAATGTTCTATACTTTATTGCAATTAAGTTTATGTATGTGTGCACGCATGTATATGGTATTTGTGGAGCGCGAGCCTAACTAAGGGGTCGATTAGGATGGTGGAAGGACCGCCACCACCAGCCATGTGATGGTGGTCCTTCCGTCCGCCAACCACGAGTTTCCCCCCACCGAATTAGGATGGCGGGGGAATCGTTTCCTGATCGCTGCGGGCGGAAAGACCATCCACCACTTGTCCACCAGAAGCAATAATTCATATTGCCTGGCGGACGGTCCAGGGACCATAAAATGGTGGCGTGCCTAGCAGGCACCTTCCACCAAATTATGATGAGGGAAATATCAGGCCTTTACATGGTGGCAATACTGTCATGGAAAGGCATGTGAGGATTGCTTAGGGGGGCCAGTTGCTGGCCCCCGTGTGTTGGGGATGGTGAGGAGGCACATGGAAATGCACAACATGGTTTTTCGCTTCGCGGCGGGTGCTGCTGTGAGCAGCATCCGTGGCAATGTTAAAAACCAAAATGCAACAGCCATGGTGATGGGCGCATCCTTATTTGGTATGCGGGACCGCCGCATGTATTGCGGATGGTACCTGTTTACCACAGGATGGCAGATGGATTCCAGTCCGTCCGCCATCCTAATGATCCCTATGAGTCAACAGAGTGGTGTGCAGAGGCACGTACAAGCATAAAGTCTATCAGTCATAGGAGAGTTAGCTGGGTTGTAAGTGGTTAATGCATTGTGATGGTGTGTTTTTAAAGAGGTGAGTCTAGCCGTTTCCTAAATTGGGGGGGTCTGATCCAGGTTGTTCCACATCTGGGGTAGATAGGATGAAACGGCCTGGTGCCTTGTTATTTTTCTTTTTCCACTTCTCAGTCTGCAGTTTAATTGTGTCAGGGCTACAACTGTGGTGGGAACCACCAGAGATGCCAAGGTTGTCTGCAAGATAAACGGGGTGCTGATTGTAATGGGTTTCTAAATGGTGGAGCTGGTTTTGAAGATGGTGCGACTCAAGTGTGTTAGAGTTAGGACAGAGATTTCTTCTTCCACAGAAAATTCACATCCTCTGCAAAGGTGGTTGAGGATTCCAACCATATTTAGATTGTATGTTCTAGAATGGCTTATGCTCCAAACTGACTGAATCCATCCCTTGTAGAGCCATTTGGGAAGGAACTTATGATGAAAAATCCACCAGTATTATTTTCCGATGTAATAATACTGGTTACCTATCTCAAATTGAAAGTCCATTTTTAGAATTAGTACATCCAGTCTCCATAATATGCTCAAAGAAATTCTCAGAATATTAGAGACCTCATGTTTTTTCTTTGAAAGCCCACCATACTTTTGTGCTACTGTTTCATGTGGGTAACTTTCCCAGACATGGTAATGGATCCCTAGATTGTGATTACTATCTACCAACATGCCAGAATAAGTTACTTCTGTGTATTGGCTTGAGAGTTGATGGCAGAGCCAGCTTGGTTTCTGTCACTGTGTTGTCTTTTGTTCAGCAACCTCAAAAAGGGGTAAATGTTTTTTCCAAAGGGGTTGACAGTAAATCTGTTTTACAGAAGGTTGTCTATTACTGGAATAATTTTACTCAATTCCTACAAATCAATTTATAATATCATCA
Organism: Lissotriton vulgaris; assembly: GCF_964263255.1. Lineage (NCBI taxonomy): Eukaryota > Metazoa > Chordata > Amphibia > Caudata > Salamandridae > Lissotriton > Lissotriton vulgaris. The sequence goes on from NC_141698.1 coordinate 903,473,255, forward strand.
TGCTTACTCAAGCATAGCAAGCTATACTTCAACTACATACAAGTGTATTCAGCATAATGCTTTCAATCACACTCATATGGTCAATTTGCTCTGATTTTAACTTCTTGATAATTATACTTAGAAATGTTATTGGTAAGTGTACAGCAAAAACCTTGGTTGGCTTTCACAAGCATCCTTTATCTTTGCTTATCAATACAGTTTCTGAAACACTGCTGTCTGCGGCAAGTATATCACTCTATGTACGTTGATGAAATCTGTTCTGCTGTCATCGAACCCTTGGGCCTCCTCAGGTTTAATACATTTAAACAGAGTCCTTACTCTCTTTGGAGATATCGTCTGTTGCTGCAAGCAGTGTGGTTATGCTGGGGTTCTTCCTGAAGCCTGATTGGGAGGTGAAAAGGATGTTGTTTTCGTCGATTGAGGCGGGGAGATAGCTGTTGACAGCCAAGTATCCCCTTGCACACTGACACCCTTGCACCTTATGTCTCACTCCTATCCATTATGACAAAGGGCTCAAATCACTTGAGAAAAAAACTTATGAGCTGTGTGAGCTGTGTGAGAAATTGGGTTGTTAGTTGAGGGGGCAAAACCCTTCTCAAGCAACAGTCTCATCCCTTGTCACTAATTTAACCTGTGCTTAACCAATTGGTAGCCTGCACACAAGTAACCAGGCGTAACTTAGTATAAATTATTTATGCAACACTCAAACAGTAAGAAAGCGAAAACACAACACTGTAAAAAACTCATGCCAATCTATAAAAATAGAATAATCATTAGTAAGTACAATGACAACAAAAGGAAAAAAATCCAATCAGTCGAACCAGAGACACACAATTTCAAGGATTTTAGGAAGAATAGCACTTAGAAGCAAATAGCACCTGAAGGAAATTGAGGGACTGGTTGAGTGGGGTGAAACCCTAAGGAAGCAGCGACCACAATTCTTGTCAGGTTGAAATCCAAACTAACCTGTGCTTAACCTTCTGGGAGCTTGGCACAAAAGTAGTCAGGCTTAACTTCCACCATACTGTTTGCCTGCTAATCTCCTATTTTTGCTGTATCTTTTTGTTGGACATAGGAATCTGAGCACTTTACCACTGCTGACCAGTGTTAAACTACATGTGCTTCTCACCTAAACATGGTGACATTGGTTTACGCACAATTGGCATATTTAGTTGAGCAATATGTCCCATGTAAAGTGGCATACCATAAGCACATGGCCTGTTATTTGAATGCTACTAGTGGTCCTAAAGCACTGGTTTGCCACGCACATAGGTAGCCTTTCAAACCGGTCTCAGGCCTGCCATTGCAAGGCCTGTATGTGCAGTTTACTGCCACATGGACTTGGCATTTAAAACCACTTGACAAGCCCTATACTGCTCTTTTATTACACAGATGTCACCCCTAAGGTAGTCCTTAGGTAGCCCTATGGACAGGGGGCTGTGTAAATAAAAGGTAGAACAGGTACTTTAAGATTTGTATGTCTTGGAAGTGACAAACACCCACATTCGATTTTCACTACTTTGAGACCTACTCCTGTCATTGGATTGCATTGGGAATTACTCAATATACATTTAAGCTGTAATTACTGATTTGAAAGGAGTATCTGCATCATGTTCTGTATCCTTGGAATGGTAATAATAAATCCTCTCTAATGGTAACGTTGGATTTAACATTACTATTTTAAAAAGCCACTATTAGAAAGTGGACCTTTCTCCGCTCTTACTGCTCTGTGTGTCTTGCAGCCGGTCTCCAATACAAGGTTGGGGTGGGTGACAGCTACACTTTGTGCACTCCCTCTAGACAGCCACAAACACCGAAAGGTTGCTCGTGACATAGAATAGCATTCTGATAGTTCTCCCTGGGCAGGAAGAGAGAGGGTAAATAACAGTTAGACTTGAATGGCCAGTGTCCTGTTTCCCACAAGAAGGGCTGATTACCCCCAACCGATAGCCTCAAGCAGGGCTGGAAGAAAGGGGGGCATGCCCAGTTCAATGGTCTGCTTTGAAGTCACCTCTAATCCAAAGTCACAACTCGGTATAAGTACTGGGGCCCTGACCCTACCAAAATAGTACACTACTGGCTCTGCGAAGATCTCTGCCGGGAGTAACGACTGCTGTGCTCCAAGATTTGCAACTCTGCTTGACACCTGCCCTGAAAGAACTACTTTTCTGCTTTTCTGTGCTGCCCTGATGCCTGCTGATCTCTGACCTGCTGAGGACAAGGACTAGACCAACCTTATTTGAACCCAGAGTGACTCCAAAGGCGTTCTGGCTTCCTCCCTGTTCGGAAGTCTTCAGGTCATCAAAGCCTTCCTTCAACCTTGCAACATCACATGGACTCTGCCATCTGTGAGTCCTACCCTGCCAGTTGGTGCCAATCCAGCCCTAGGCCCTTGAAAGGTAGCTTCTGCTGTACACAACCATCAAAATCGATACAGTGATGACTTTGCGCCGATCAGAACCAACACATTGCTCTTCGATGCAGGAACTGATCGACATTGCTTTGACGGACTGCGCTGCTCGATGACGACAGATGGCGCGGCACGATGATGACACAGCACTTGCATCAAAAAGGGGTTCATCGATGAAGCCTTCTTTGTCTGTGGGGCTCACAACGTTGGACAGCACGGCTTGACGATGAAGCAGTGCCTACATCATAAGGGGTTCATGGACGTAGCCTTCATTGCCTGCGTGGATCAGAACTGACGCATCAAGTCTTCTAAATCGACCCTTGCTCCATCCAAGGTACTTTATAAGCGGGACCTGAGTGCTACCTGAAGCCCGCCCACCCTCCATCAAGATCGGCCTGAACTTTGGATTTACTGCGGTGCAGTGTGACTCGAGTAACCCTAAGCTGAATTTGGCTCTAAGCACTAGATTTTTGGATTTGATCTGTAAAAATTCATAACTCCAGTTCTACTTATTGAATTTTTGTCAAGTTGGTCTTGTTTGACTCATGGAAATATAATCTAATTTTTAAACTTCTGTGGAGAAATTTTGTGTTATGTTTTCATGTTGTTACTGTGTGTGTTGCACAAATGCTTTACACAATGCCTCTTTCGAAGAGCGTGACTGTTCTGTGCCAAGCTACCAGAGGACGAGCACTAAGTGAGTTTGCCTTGCAGGAGATATTAGGCTAGCGGGGCAGGAGCAATGCCCTGGGGCTGCGGTTGCGCGCCCCCTGCTGTCCAGGTGGCGGAGATTCCGACATGGGAAGATGTGAGGCATTCATGGGCTCTGTCTCTGTGGCCTGAGCGGTGCGGGAAATCACTGTTTTGCCTCTGCATCCGCTGTCGCGTAGAAGAAACGAGCAGCACAAAAAATGGAGGCGTGGTGTCTGCGAGGATGAGCCCCTCTTGCAGCCGCCTTGCGACGAGCAAACGAGGACAGCCCAGTGCGGATCGTGACCACAGCTCAGGTAGAGTTTAGCGTGGAGCGTTTACAGCGGCAGTAACGCTGCTGCCTTGATGCTACATATTTCCGCCCTGCCTGACCCTAAGATGGCGGCCGCTTAACCCCCGGTAGCGGCGAAATGGAATATCCATGCCTAATCTCCGGGACCTACTGACACTGGTGGTCTCCCTCTCAGTAGGTCTCTCTGGAATACTGCTAGCTGTGCTTGGCCCTGCTCACCTTGTACCACACCTTAGAGGTGCTTGAAGACTTCTCTGGGCACTCACCACCGCAAGTCAATACAACACTAGTAAATAGTAAATGACTGCCATTTTGGGCCCGAACGCCATCTTGGCTGCCCGAACGGGTGGAGAGGCCCGCACTGTGAGACGTGCTGAGTAGCACCGCTGGACTGAAACAGGAAAGGAAAGTGTAGCCAATTGCACATTCCTGACTCATATGGAAGGCCCCTGGTGGGCTTATTGCAATCGGTGCTGGCTGGGGAATTCTGAAGGAGGATCTATGGTGCAAATCCTAATAGGATTTGTTCCCCTGCGCACTGCATATACAATACCCAAGCATGGGTATAATGAAGTTGATCCAAACAAAAAGTTGTTTTCACAGAGTTTTTTACTAAATGAATTTCTTCTTATTGTCAAATTTTCTTATTCATTTGTACAAAGAAGTTAATTCCATAATCCCATCAGTATATACATTCAAAATGCTTCAACATCCATCCCTATGCATTTCGGGCCATTCATAAGCCCTTCATCAGGGGGAATTTCTGAAAATAAAAAGATAAACGGGCTGATTATAGGAAGTAGCCCTCCATATCCTAAAAAATCTAAATATGGCCATTGTCACAAGTAGTTAGTCATCGACCGTGTCTGAGCGGTTAGGAAGCAAAGTGAAAAATGAGTGAGGAGTTTTTGAAAACAATGGCGAATCATCGGACAAAACAATGAACCGCAAAATAAAAGACAAAGTGAGCCTACACCCACCGGTGTGTACAACGTGGCGTCGCGACTCATGATCATCGTAAGCACTGCGGTGTCTCAAGTGTTGAAGTGATGTTTAGTAACCCCTAAACAACCCAGTGTTAGAAACAACGGTTATCAAACATCGAGGTCCGGTGCGCATTAAATATGCTGTCATGAAGTGTTGTGGGAACGCTTAGTTAGCGCAAGTGAAAAGTTGCAGAGAAATGAATCAATTACACAACAGTTTTACATACCAAAGATCTCCAGAGTTGCGGAGAAACTAGTGAATTACGCAGCGATTTTACATGCCAAAGGTCTCAAGAGTGAAAACTACTTACTGGAAGCAATCCGGAGAAACCGAGTTGCCTGCAAGTTGGAGCGAATTAGCGTGCATGCGTCAATGTTTGTGCTGGTTAATAAAGTTGGAAAAGCATGTTCAATAACAGTGTCAGAGACATAAACAACGGACTGTGAAACTTCCAAAACGGGGGCCATCTTGAAGTGGAGAATATGTACAAGCTAGAGGTAAAATCAAGTGCTAACACCACATTAAATTGAAATGAAGGAAACAAAAACAAAGGACCATAAAACATCCAAAATGGGGACCATCTTGGAGTAGGGAGTAAATTTAAGAAAAAGCTATGATTGAAAGATGCAAAAGGGTGTGTATCCAGTCAAATAACAAACAGTGATAATGAGGATAATCATGTAACAATGGTACAAGGTAACACTCATAAATAGCAAAGAAATTCCATACGGTCATTCAGACCAGTGGGCTGCATCGTGCACAAGTATCTGATCCAAAAGTTTTCTCTCTGCAAAAGTCTGTTTTTTGAGTTCATGCCCTCAATATTAAACACATTCTCAAGTACAGTGAACTGCAGCTGGGCAACATTGTGTCTTTGTTCCAAGAAATGTGCTGCTACTGTAGATTTGATATTCCAGGTCCTGATGTTACTTTTATGTTCAAGGATTCTTGTCCTGATTTTCCGTTCTGTATAGCCAACATAACAAAAGCCACAAGGACACTTCAACAAATAAATCACATTGGAAGTGTTGCAAGTAGCCTTGACCTTTAATTTAATGCAATTGCCTTTCATAGGATGGTGCATGATATTGCCTTTGATAATGTTGTTACAATTGCTACAATTGTAACATGGTTGTAGGCCTTGGTATTTATTTATAGTAGTAGTAGTGTTTGGGTGTGCAAGTAGTTATTTCAGGTTAGGGCCTCTGGTATATGAAAAGATGGGTGTTTGTTGAAAGAGACCTCTAAAGTCAGATTCCCTGCTCAGTAATTGCCAGTGTTTCAAAATGATGTTGCGGTATTTGTTGCTCAATGTCGAATATTTGGAAACGACTGTCATACGTTTACTGTCAGTTGTTATTTTGGGAGAGAGTAGATCTTCTCTGTTCAAATTGTCACATTTGGTCTTAGCACTTGTCAAGACTGATTCTGGTTATCCTCGGTCACTGAATCTCTTGCACATGTTGTCCATGTGTTTGGAACAATCTGTAGGATCCGATATAATTCTTTTCAATCTCATGAGTTGAGAGAGAGGTAAGTTGTTCTTTAAACTTTGTCGGTGAAAACTGGAATAGTGCAGTGTGCTGTTGCGGTCGGTATCCTTGCGGAATAGAGTCATGGTGAATTTGTTGTTTTGCAATCGAACCTGAACGTCCAGGTAATTGATAGATTTTTTGTCACATGTTCATGTGAACTGTATGCGGTCATTGATAGTATTCAAGTGAAGTAGGAATTCAAGTAACTTTTTGTTGGGTCCAGACCAAAGTATAAAAATGTCATCTATGTAGCGTAAGAAGATTCTGCCATGTTGCATCCACAAAGGTTGGTTAAGAATGTTGTGTTGCTCAAAATGGTGCATGAAGAGGTTTGCGTACACCGGTGCCGCACAATTGCCCAGAGAAGTGCCGCTAAGTTTTAGATTTCAAAAACAACAAGTGATGGACTGAATGTGGATCAATGTCACACACACACTTTAGTCAAAAGATCTGGGCCCAAATCCATCGTTTTTTTGCACTCCACACCACCCTGGGTTAGACAATGGCGATATGCAAATCAGCTCTGACCCTGTTGCCCCATGGGAACAGTCCAGTCCGAACTACAAAAGCCATGTCCTTCCCAGAATGGAATCAAGCATCCGAGGACCGGACCGGTTTCGAGGTAACACCTCTCATCAGCCCGGCTAGCTTGACTCCAAGTGGTGTGGAGTGCCTGGGACCCACGTCTGGGCATCCCCAGCGCACTTAGGGCGGCAATTGCAAAAACAACAAGTGATGGACTGAATGTGGATCAATGTCACACACTCCCCCAGTCAAAAGATCTGGGCCCAAATCCATCGTTTTTTTGCACTCCACACCACCCTGCGTTAGACAATGGCGATATGCAAATCAGCTCTGACCCTGTTGCCCCATGGGAACAGTCCAGTCCGAACTACAAAAGCCATGTCCTTCCCAGAACGGAATCAAGCATCCGAGGACCGGACCGGTTTCGAGGTAACACCTCTCATCAGCCCGGCTAGCTTGACTCCAAGTGGTGTGGTGTGCCTGGGACCCACGTCTGGGCATCCCCAGCGCACTTAGGGCGGCAATTGCAAAAACAACAAGTGATGGACTGAATGTGGATCAATGTCACACACTCCCCCAGTCAAAAGATCAGGGCCCAAATCCATTGTTTTTTTGCACTCCACACCACCCTGGGTTAGACAATGGCGATATGCAAATCAGCTCTGACCCTGTTGCCCCATGGGAACAGTCCAGTCCGAACTACAAAAGCCATGTCCTTCCCAGAACGGAATCAAGCATCCGAGGACCGGACCGGTTTCGAGGTAACACCTCTCATCAGCCCGGCTAGCTTGACTCCAAGTGGTGTGGAGTGCCTGGGACCCACGTCTGGGCATCCCCAGCGCACTTAGGGCGGCAATTGCAAAAACAACAAGTGATGGACTGAATGTGGATCAATGTCACACACTCCCCCAGTCAAAAGATCTGGGCCCAAATCCATCGTTTTTTTGCACTCCACACCACCCTGGGTTAGACAATGGCGATATGCAAATCAGCTCTGACCCTGTTGCCCCATGGGAACAGTCCAGTCCGAACTACAAAAGCCATGTCCTTCCCAGAACGGAATCAAGCATCCGAGGACCGGACCGGTTTCGAGGTAACACCTCTCATCAGCCCGGCTAGCTTGACTCCAAGTGGTGTGGAGTGCCTGGGACCCACGTCTGGGCATCCCCAGCGCACTTAGGGCGGCAATTGCAAAAACAACAAGTGATGGACTGAATGTGGATCAATGTCACACACTCCCCCAGTCAAAAGATCTGGGCCCAAATCCATCGTTTTTTTGCACTCCACACCACCCTGGGTTAGACAATGGCGATATGCAAATCAGCTCTGACCCTGTTGCCCCATGGGAACAGTCCAGTCCGAACTACAAAAGCCATGTCCTTCCCAGAACGGAATCAAGCATCCGAGGACCGGACCGGTTTCGAGGTAACACCTCTCATCAGCCCGGCTAGCTTGACTCCAAGTGGTGTGGAGTGCCTGGGACCCACGTCTGGGCATCCCCAGCGCACTTAGGGCGGCAATTGCAAAAACAACAAGTGATGGACTGAATGTGGATCAATGTCACACACTCCCCCAGTCAAAAGATCTGGGCCCAAATCCATCGTTTTTTTGCACTCCACACCACCCTGGGTTAGACAATGGCGATATGCAAATCAGCTCTGACCCTGTTGCCCCATGGGAACAGTCCAGTCCGAACTACAAAAGCCATGTCCTTCCCAGAACGGAATCAAGCATCCGAGGACCGGACCGGTTTGGAGGTAACACCTCTCATCAGCCCGGCTAGCTTGACTCCAAGTGGTGTGGAGTGCCTGGGACCCACGTCTGGGCATCCCCAGCGCACTTAGGGCGGCAATTGCAAAAACAACAAGTGATGGACTGAATGTGGATCAATGTCACACACTCCCCCAGTCAAAAGATCTGGGCCCAAATCCATCGTTTTTTTGCACTCCACACCACCCTGGGTTAGACAATGGCGATATGCAAATCAGCTCTGACCCTGTTGCCCCATGGGAACAGTCCAGTCCGAACTACAAAAGCCATGTCCTTCCCAGAACGGAATCAAGCATCCGAGGACCGGACCGGTTTCGAGGTAACACCTCTCATCAGCCCGGCTAGCTTGACTCCAAGTGGTGTGGAGTGCCTGGGACCCACGTCTGGGCATCCCCAGCGCACTTAGGGCGGCAATTGCAAAAACAACAAGTGATGGACTGAATGTGGATCAATGTCACACACTCCCCCAGTCAAAAGATCTGGGCCCAAATCCATCGTTTTTTTGCACTCCACACCACCCTGGGTTAGACAATGGCGATATGCAAATCAGCTCTGACCCTGTTGCCCCATGGGAACAGTCCAGTCCGAACTACAAAAGCCATGTCCTTCCCAGAACGGAATCAAGCATCCGAGGACCGGACCGGTTTCGAGGTAACACCTCTCATCAGCCCGGCTAGCTTGACTCCAAGTGGTGTGGAGTGCCTGGGACCCACGTCTGGGCATCCCCAGCGCACTTAGGGCGGCAATTGCAAAAACAACAAGTGATGGACTGAATGTAGATCAATGTCACACACTCCCCCAGTCAAAAGATCTGGGCCCAAATCCATCGTTTTTTTGCACTCCACACCACCCTGGGTTAGACAATGGCGATATGCAAATCAGCTCTGACCCTGTTGCCCCATGGGAACAGTCCAGTCCGAACTACAAAAGCCATGTCCTTCCCAGAACGGAATCAAGCATCCGAGGACCGGACCGGTTTCGAGGTAACACCTCTCATCAGCCCGGCTAGCTTGACTCCAAGTGGTGTGGAGTGCCTGGGACCCACGTCTGGGCATCCCCAGCGCACTTAGGGCGGCAATTGCAAAAACAACAAGTGATGGACTGAATGTGGATCAATGTCACACACTCCCCCAGTCAAAAGATCTGGGCCCAAATCCATCGTTTTTTTGCACTCCACACCACCCTGGGTTAGACAATGGCGATATGCAAATCAGCTCTGACCCTGTTGCCCCATGGGAACAGTCCAGTCCAAACTACAAAAGCCATGTCCTTCCCAGAACGGAATCAAGCATCCGAGGACCGGACCGGTTTCGAGGTAACACCTCTCATCAGCCCGGCTAGCTTGACTCCAAGTGGTGTGGAGTGCCTGGGACCCACGTCTGGGCATCCCCAGCGCACTTAGGGCGGCAATTGCAAAAACAACAAGTGATGGACTGAATGTGGATCAATGTCACACACTCCCCCAGTCAAAAGATCTGGGCCCAAATCCATCGTTTTTTTGCACTCCACACCACCCTGGGTTAGACAATGGCGATATGCAAATCAGCTCTGACCCTGTTGCCCCATGGGAACAGTCCAGTCCGAACTACAAAAGCCATGTCCTTCCCAGAACGGAATCAAGCATCCGAGGACCGGACCGGTTTCGAGGTAACACCTCTCATCAGCCCGGCTAGCTTGACTCCAAGTGGTGTGGAGTGCCTGGGACCCACGTCTGGGCATCCCCAGCGCACTTAGGGCGGCAATTGCAAAAACAACAAGTGATGGACTGAATGTGGATCAATGTCACACACTCCCCCAGTCAAAAGATCTGGGCCCAAATCCATCGTTTTTTTGCACTCCACACCACCCTGGGTTAGACAATGGCGATATGCAAATCAGCTCTGACCCTGTTGCCCCATGGGAACAGTCCAGTCCGAACTACAAAAGCCATGTCCTTCCCAGAACGGAATCAAGCATCCGAGGACCGGACCGGTTTCGAGGTAACACCTCTCATCAGCCCGGCTAGCTTGACTCCAAGTGGTGTGGAGTGCCTGGGACCCACGTCTGGGCATCCCCAGCGCACTTAGGGCGGCAATTGCAAAAACAACAAGTGATGGACTGAATGTGGATCAATGTCACACACTCCCCCAGTCAAAAGATCTGGGCCCAAATCCATCGTTTTTTTGCACTCCACACCACCCTGGGTTAGACAATGGCGATATGCAAATCAGCTCTGACCCTGTTGCGCCATGGGAACAGTCCAGTCCGAACTACAAAAGCCATGTCCTTCCCAGAACGGAATCAAGCATCCGAGGACCGGACCGGTTTCGAGGTAACACCTCTCATCAGCCCGGCTAGCTTGACTCCAAGTGGTGTGGAGTGCCTGGGACCCACGTCTGGGCATCCCCAGCGCACTTAGGGCGGCAATTGCAAAAACAACAAGTGATGGACTGAATGTGGATCAATGTCACACACTCCCCCAGTCAAAAGATCTGGGCCCAAATCCATCGTTTTTTTGCACTCCACACCACCCTGGGTTAGACAATGGCGATATGCAAATCAGCTCTGACCCTGTTGCCCCATGGGAACAGTCCAGTCCGAACTACAAAAGCCATGTCCTTCCCAGAACGGAATCAAGCATCCGAGGACCGGACCGGTTTCGAGGTAACACCTCTCATCAGCCCGGCTAGCTTGACTCCAAGTGGTGTGGAGTGCCTGGGACCCACGTCTGGGCATCCCCAGCGCACTTAGGGCGGCAATTGCAAAAACAACAAGTGATGGACTGAATGTGGATCAATGTCACACACTCCCCCAGTCAAAAGATCTGGGCCCAAATCCATCGTTTTTTTGCACTCCACACCACCCTGGGTTAGACAATGGCGATATGCAAATCAGCTCTGACCCTGTTGCCCCATGGGAACAGTCCAGTCCGAACTACAAAAGCCATGTCCTTCCCAGAACGGAATCAAGCATCCGAGGACCGGACCGGTTTCGAGGTAACACCTCTCATCAGCCCGGCTAGCTTGACTCCAAGTGGTGTGGAGTGCCTGGGACCCACGTCTGGGCATCCCCAGCGCACTTAGGGCGGCAATTGCAAAAACAACAAGTGATGGACTGAATGTGGATCAATGTCACACACTCCCCCAGTCAAAAGATCTGGGCCCAAATCCATCGTTTTTTTGCACTCCACACCACCCTGGGTTAGACAATGGCGATATGCAAATCAGCTCTGACCCTGTTGCCCCATGGGAACAGTCCAGTCCGAACTACAAAAGCCATGTCCTTCCCAGAACGGAATCAAGCATCCGAGGACCGGACCGGTTTCGAGGTAACACCTCTCATCAGCCCGGCTAGCTTGACTCCAAGTGGTGTGGAGTGCCTGGGACCCACGTCTGGGCATCCCCAGCGCACTTAGGGCGGCAATTGCAAAAACAACAAGTGATGGACTGAGTTGTACTAAGTTGTAGATAGCACGTATCCTTCCAGGTAAAATAACGTTGATAAAGTGTGAACACTAACAATTCCATTAAAAATAATTGCAACTGAGGTTTGATGTCAGAATTGAGAATTGCCTCCTCTATGGCCTCTATTCCAAGATTATGGGGAATAGATGTATATAACGCCTTAACATCTACTGTACATAGTCAAAGTTTGTCATCCACTGATACCGATAGGTTGTTGATCTTCTTCAAGAAGTCGGTAGTGTCTCGAATATATGTAGGAATCTTGATAACTAGAGGTTGTAAATGTTTGTCCAGAAGTTTGCCCACTGGTTCATGTATGCTGCCTCTGGTGGACACGATTTGTCTGAACGGTGGTTTGTACAGGTCCTTGTGGACCTTTGGAAGCATATACAATGTGGGTGTTTTTAGATTTTCCTGGGTCAAGAATCTTCTGGCTTTTTCCATGATAGTGTTCTGATCAATTGCTCTTTGAAGGATGGTTTCCAATATGGACCTAAATTCATTGGTGGGATTGTATTCAAGTTTGGCATAGGTATTAGTATCTGTCACGTGTATCTGGACTTGTTGGTCATAGAATGAGCTATCCATAATGACGAGTACTCCACCCTTGTCTGCATTCTGACATGTGATGTCAGGATTATTTGCCAGTTTCTTTAGGATACTTCTTTCTTTCATAGTCAAGTAACAATATTTTAATTTAGGTTGAAACTGTAGAGATGCAATGTCTTGTTTCACCAAGTTCTCAAAAGTATCCATGATTTTGTGACTGGCGGGAGCAAGAAAGGTACTACGGGGGCGTAAACCCAAAAGGATCTCATCTTGTTGAGTGGTTACAGGTATCATGTTTTCAAAATAGTACCGTAATCTGCTGTTTCTCATCAGTTTAAAGAAGCTGATCTCTAGTTCCAATGTGATGGAATTGGTCGTCGGTACAAAGGATTGACCTTTCTGTAGTGTTTTTAATTCAAGATCCGAAAACTTATGTGTTGAAATGTTTATCACCAGATTATTGAATTCAGTTACTTCCTCTTGCCCCTGTTGTCCTTTTTCTCTTGTTCTTTTGTTTTTTCTACTGTTTTTGCCCCTCCTGGGTCTTCCTGACCTTCTTTGCCTTCTTCTAAAAAAGGAAACGCAGATTCTGAGGTAGTGGTTCTTTCAGAGACAGTTGTTGAACGTATAGGTTGTTTCTGAGTGTGCACATCGCTATCAGATGAGGAGGTATCTGTGGCAGAATACGGTTTATAAGCTTTTGGTTGGCGTCGGCGGGCATACACTTCTGCCCAAGTGTATACCTCGCAGAGCTTATAATCAATGGTATCCGTCTTGTACTTCCGTATCTTCCGTTCCTGGATCTTCTGGGTGTATTTGTTTAGTTGGCTGTTGATACCTTCCAGCATTTTAGAGTAATCAATTGCTTCCATGGAATCTGTGAGTTCGGATTTGATGGTGTCAAACTCAGTGTTGAGTTCTTCTAGAGCCTTTGATAATTCTTCAATTATTAGCAAGATGAGATCAAGGGAACATTTATTGAGGATAGCATACCATTTTTCAACGAAGCAAGTATTATTCTTGCAGAGTAGTGGTTTTAGTGGGACTCTTAGGTCCCTTGGAATACGTTGGGCACATTGGTACCTCACCAGGGTACTAGCATGGAGCATTTAGTTTGATTCTTTTTTGAGCAAATATAGAAGTTGCTTGATGTTATTGAGGATAGCGTACCATTTTTCAACGAAGGGAGCATTATTCTTGCAGAGTAGTTGTTTTAGTGGGTCTCTTAGGCCCCTTGGAATACGTTGGTCACGATGGTACCTCACCAGAGTACTAGCATGGAGCCTTTGGGATTACTCTCAACACTTCATGGTACAGAAAGCGTAGACCCAGCTACACGCAACAAACTTTTATTTTATGAATTCAAGTGCGGGGTGCGTGACTTACCCACTTTGATAATACTTCCATCTGTCTCGAGACACTGCACACCTCCAGTCCACAAGATGAATTATGATAACATAACTAACCTTACAGACTCAAAAGCTGACACGTTCGCCTTTTCCAGTGAGGATGCAACGAAAATATACGGTCTGATTAGAGAGGAAATTGCACCTCTTTCCAATAGAAAAGCAAAGAAAGTAACATCAAGCAACTTCTATATTTGCTCAAAAAAGAATCGAACCAAAGGCTCCATGCTAGTACCCTGGTGAGGTACCATTGTGCCCAAAGTATTCCAAGGGGCCTATGAGTCCCACTAAAACAACTACTCTGCAAGAATAATGCTCGCTTTGTTGAAAAATGGTACGCTATCCTCAATAAATATTCCCTTGACTTCATCTTGCTAATAATTGAAGAATTATCAAAGGCTCTAGAAGAACTCACACTGAGATTGACGTCATCAAATCCGAACTCACAGATTCCATGGAAGCAACTGATTATTCTAAAATGCTGGAAGGTATCAACAGCCAACTGAACAAATACACCCAGGAGATCCAGGAACGGAAGATACGGAAGTACAAGAGGGATACCATTGATTATAAACTCGGCGAGGTATACACTTGGGTAGAAGTGTATGCCCACCGACGCCAACCAAAAGCTTATAATCCGTATTCTGCCACAGATACCTCCTCATCTGATAGCGATGTGCACACTCAGAAATAACCTACACGTTCAACAACTGTCTCTGAAAGAACCACTACCTCAGAATCTGCGGTTCCTTTTTTAGAAGAAGGGCCAGAAGGTCAGAAAGACCCGGGAGGGGCAAAAACAGTAGAAAAAACAATAGAACCGGAGAAAAAGGACAACACTGGGTTGTTTAGGGGTTACTAAACATCACTTCAACACTTGAGACACCGCAGATGATCATAAGGCGCGACGCCACGTTGTACACACCGGTGGGTGTAGGCTCACTTTGTCTTTTATTTTGCGGTTCATTGTTTTTCAAAAACTCCTCACTCATTTTTCACCTTGCTTTCTAACCGCTCAGACACGGTCGATGACTAACTACTTGTGACAATGGCCGTATTTAGATTTTTTAGGATATGAAGGGCTACTTCCTATAATCAGCCCGTTTATCTTTTTATTTTCAGAAATTTCCCCTGATGAAGGGCTTATGAAAGGCCCAAAATGCATAGGGATGGATGTTGAAGCATTTTGAATGTATATACTGATGGGATTATGGAATTAACTTCTTTGTAACAGTAAGAAGAAATGTATTTAGTAAAAAACTCTTTGTGAAAACAACTTTTTGTTTGGATCAACTTCATTATACCCACGCGTTGGTATTGTATACGCGGTGTGCAGGGGGACAACTCCTATTAGGATTTGCAACATAGATTACTCTCAACGCTTCCTGGTACAGAAAGCGAAGCCCCAGCTGCACGCAACAAACTTTTATTTTATTAATTCAAGTGCGTGGTGCGTGTCTTACCCACTTTGAATTCTGAAGGAGAGCAGACCTGAGAGGAGGAGAACCACTGATCAATAGCGGTGCGTGAGGTGGCTGTAGGGCACTAGAAACTGAGGCAGAATGGCCACATGGTGCTGCAAAGGGGGAGCGTTGATGTGTCCCTGCGTGTACACCACCTCTGCTGGGAGATCCAATGCTGCAAACTCATCTAGGCTGAAACATCCCATGTATGATGCCCGGTGGAGCTACCTCGCGAACCATAGGGCAGATTAACTTTGAACTCCCTTCTTTGACTATCACCTACCTAACCGGACTTCGGGCAAACGCTCCCGCATCTATCCTGACCTTATCTTCCCCCTCTCTCTACCCCCAACTCTCTCCCCTCTCCTCTCCTATTCTTTCCAGCTTCTGTCCTCGGCCAACACCCGCCCCTGCCCCTTTTCCCCACCCTGTTTCTCAGTGAACCTCTTCCCTCGACACATGAGTACGAACATTTAGTCTGATGCCCGATGGAGCTACCTGGTTTAGTTATAGGGGAGATGGGCCATGGATTCCCTCCTTGGTCGTCACCTACAAAGTCGTTCTTCAGACAGACTTCCTTTCGTCTCTACGGTTGTGTCTTCCCTTAACCTCACTTTCTCACCTCCCCTACCCCCCACTACTTTTCTCTCTCCTTTCTCTCCTCTCCTAATGTATTGCTGATTGTCTGATGTAATTTGTAATTGTCGATCTTTTTCTGTTATATTGTTGAACCACATTGTTGCACTTCCCTTCGTCTCTCCTGTCGTCTCCTCCCGCATCCTCCCTCTAGTTATGTCTCTCCTTCTCTCCTCTCTTAATGTATTGAGACTGAACTATTTTGTCTGATGCCCGATGGAGCTACCTGGTTTAGCTATAGGGGAGATGGGCCGTGGATTCCCTCCTTGGTCGTCACCTACACAGTCGGTCATTAAACAGACTTCTTTTCATCTCTCCTTATTGTCTTTTCCCTTATCCTCACTTTCTCACCTCCCCTACCCCCCACTACTTTTCCCTCTCCTTTCTATACTCTCCTAATGTATTGCTGATTGTTTGATGTAATGTGTAATTGTTGATCTTTTTCTGTTATATTGTTGAACCACATTGTTCCACTTCCTTTCGTCTCTCCTGTCCTCTCCTCCTGCATCCTCCCTCTATTTTATGTCTCTCCTTCTCTCCTCTCTCAATGTATTGGAACTGAACTATTTTTTCTGATGCCCGATAGAGCTACCTGATTTAGCTATAGGGAAGATGGGCCGTGGATTCCCTCCTTGGTCGTCATCTACCCTGTCGGTCTTTAGAGAGACTTATTTTCGTCTCTCCTTATTTTCTCTTCCCTTATCATCACTTTCTCACCTCCCTTACCCCCCACGACTTTTCTCTCTACTTTCTCTCCACTCCCAATGTATTGCCGATTGTTTGATGTAATGTGTAATTGTTGATCTTTTTCTGTTATATTGTTGAACCACATTGTTCCACTTCCTTTCCTCTCTCCTGTCCTCTCCTCCCGCATCCTCCCTCTCTTTTATGTCTCTCCTTCTCTCCTCTCTCAATGTATTGCGACTGAACTATTTTGCCTGACGCCCGATGGAGCTACCTGGTTTAGCTATAGACGAGATGGGCCGAGGATTCCCTCCTTGGTCGTCACCTACCCAGTCGGTCTTTAGACTTCTTTTCGTCTCTCCTTATTGTCTCTTCCCTTATCCTCCCTTTCTCACCTCCCATGCCCCCTCCACTACTTCTCTCCCTCCTTTCTCTCCCCTCCTAATTGTATTGCTTATTTTTTGAGGTTTTGTGCAATTTGTTGAACTTGTTACGCTACATTGTTGATTCTCATGTAAAGCGCTCTGATACCTTCGGGTCTAGCCAGCGCTATATAAAACTCTTTAAATAAAATAAATAAATAAGTGTGTATCTAGCTTACCCAGCCTAGACTTGTGGTTCCTGCTTGGACAGGGCGCATACCTCTGCCAACCAGAAACTCCAGTTCTAACATTATTTATGCAGCATACAACCAGTAAAAAAGTAAAAACACCACACCAGAAATATCCCACACCAATTTAGAGAAGTAAAATGTAATAAATTATTTGACATCAAAACAGCAAAAATCCATTCAGTCAAACTGGACAATTTTAAATGTTCAGGTAAAGATAGTAGCCAAAAGCACAAAGCGGCAACTGTGGCTATCTGGTTGCATCAGACCGGGATAAAGTTGCAAGTTGAGGCTGACTATGATGGGGCATGGGCTCCGTACAGGGACCAAGGTAGGCCAGCTGAACAAAGTCCCTTAAATACTGATTGCAGAGCATTGAGAAATCCAACATCAAGTGTTGAACAGAGGTGATTACAAAGAGCTGTCTAGATTTGATGTAAGGCCCTGCTTCGACCATGCATTATGCAGCGGTGGTTCCAAGGAGCTGCTGAGCAAAGCCTTGCATCTAGGTGCATGATGCAGCTGCATCTCTGATGAGCTGTGCAACTGCGTTGCGAAGTCCTGCATTGAGATGTAACATGCAGCAGTAGTTCTGAGGGGTATGTAACACTTACAACCCAACTTTTACGACGTAATGCTGTTACAACGCAGCTATTACAACGCAGGATCCATTACATCGGATGCCATTACAACGCATGGCATTACATAGCAGATGGTATTACAACGCATACCATTACATCGTAAGTATTGGTAAGTATATAATTTTTTTTTATTTTATTTAATATTATATAATTGATTTAATTATTATTAATTATAAATAAAAATATTTATTTATGTTTTTAAATATTATAAATTAAATATATTAATTTAAGTAATTTTGGGGTACATGGGTGTTTTTAGGTTTTAGGGCAGGGTTTGGGTTTTGGGGTACAGGGGTGTTTTTAGGTTTAAGGGCAGGGTTTGGGTTTTGGGGTTCAGGGGTGTTTTTAGGTTTTAGGGCAGGGTTTGGGTTTTGGGGTACATGGGTGTTTTTAGGTTTTAGGGCAGGGTTTGGGTTTTGGGGTACAGGGGTGTTTTTAGGTTTTAGGGCAGGGTTTGGGTTTTGGGGTACAGGGGTGTTTTTAGGTTTTAGGGCAGGGTTTGGGTTTTGGGGTACTGGGGTGTTTTTAGGTTTTAGGGCAGGGTTTGGGTTTTGGGGTACAGGGGTGTTTTTAGGTTTTAGGGCAGGGTTTGGGTTTTGGGGTACAGGGGTGTTTTTAGGTTTTAGGGCAGGGTTTGGGTTTTGGGGTACCGGGGTGTTTTTAGGTTTTAGGGCAGGGTTTGGGTTTTGTGGTACAGGGGTGTTTTTACGTTTTAGGGCAGGGTTTGCGTTTTGGGGTACAGGGGTGTTTTCAGGTTTTAGGGCAGGGTTTGGGTTTTGGGGTACAGGGGTGTTTTTAGGTTTTAGGGCAGGGTTTGGGTTTTGGGGTACAGGGGTGTTTTTAGGTTTTAGGGCAGGGTTTGGGTTTTGGGGTACAGGGGTGTTTTTAGGTTTTAGGGCAGGGTTTGGGTTTTGGGGTACTGGGGTATTTTTAGGTTTTAGGGCAGGGTTTGGGTTTTGGGGTACAGGGGTATTGTAGGGTTCAGGGGTAGGTTTGTGTTTTGGGATAATTAAATTATATTTACCATTTTTAAATTAATTAAAATATATTTAATAAATTAAATTAATTTTATTACATTAATTACATTTTTAAATTAAATTAATTAAATTAAATAAATTATTTCAATGAATTTAATTTATTTTAAATTATATAAATATGTACATTAAATTAATTTCATTATTTTAATTAAATTAAATTATTTCCTTTTTTTATTAAAATTACATTTATTAAATAGATATTATTTTATTAAATTAAATTAATGGCTATTTTAAAATGTATTTTAATTAAATTAATTAAATTAAATTAATTAAAGTAACTTAATAACATTTTTTAAAAAAAGGTATACTTACCTATACTTACGATGTAATGGTATGCGTTGTAATAGCATCTGCTATGTAATGCCATGCGTTGTAATGGCATCCGATGTAATGGATCCTGCGTTGTAAAAATTCCGTTGTAATGGAATGCGTTGTAAAAATCCGCGTTGTACTGACACCAATCCGTTCTGAGGAGCTTCTGAGCCGCTTTGGAAATCCTGCGTCAATATGCATTATGCAGCAGCAGTTCCTGTTAGCTGTAGAGCAATGTGTTGCGCCTTTTTGGTTCTGCTGGGACCACAGGTGGTCTAGCAGAGCACATTTAGGCCCACTTTCAAGGGTCCAGGACTAGGGTGGCACCACCAAGGGGCAAAACTCGCATCAGAAAGTGTCCAGATGCAGGGCTCTTGGAGCCTTTTCTGTCCCTGAGGCTTGGATCAGAAGGACAGCCAACTAGCCTTTGGATTATCTCACGCGGTCCTAGGTTCAAGATGCAGGGACAGTCGTTCTCACTCAAGCAGCAGAGTAGCAGGGCAAAAGAGTACCAGTCATTTTTATCACAGAGCATCACATCAATCCGTCGTCTAAGGTTTCCACAGGCCCAGGTGTGTACTGAAGAGTTGGGTCTGATTGTCCAATATTTATACTTGGTGCCACCTTTGAAGGAATAGAGGTTTCTACCCCAAAGGGGTTTGGAATTTTTTTCCTCCCTGCCCTGGCTCCAGCTTGTCTGTGTAACGCCCTGTGTGAGTGTGTTGAGGCACATTATTTGTGACGTGGAAGTGTGGCAGGAGACAGCTCCAGCTCCCCAATCAAGTCAGATGACCCATCCTGCCAACAGGATTTCTCCGTTTGTCTCACTGTCTGGAGGAACTACACAAAGACCAACCGCTATCTATTCCTAGTCATGAGGCCCAGGATACAGGCTGCAGGCACCAAATGGTTAGGACTAAAAATGCCAACTTTCTAATAGTCAATAGAACTTTACAGGGTTAGGCCCATAATTAGTAAGGTTAGACCTTATATTATTTAGAGAAACAACACAAGTGTCAGTACTGACATCATTCCACACAATAATTTACCACTGAAATTGCACACAAGTGTTATAACCATCAGGTATTTATTATTTGTTTTTCTTTTTCTTTTTCACTTCAAGACCTTTTTGTTTTTGAGTAATTTCTTTACTCAATTCACATAAATTACTTATACAGATTTATCAATACACAGAGAAAACATCAATAATATATACAAAAGAAGAATAAAACACAAGTTAACACATCATTTCACAATAACTACAAAAAAAAGGTTTTGAAGTGAAAAAGAAAAACAATTAATACATACCTGATGGTCATAACACGTGTGTGTGATCTCTGTGATAAATTAAAGTGTGGGATATCAGTACTGGCACTTGTGTTGTTTCTCTAACTTTCTAATAGTGGCATTTTCAGAATTGTGACAGAAACTTCAACTTTACCACTAAAGATGATTTTAAATTACAATTCTTTAGAGACCAAACTCAACATTCCTACCTGCTGCCAAACTAAATCTTTCATGTACTATATGTAATAAGCTAACCCAATATTATCCTATGAGAGACGTAGGCCACATGAAAAGCAGTTTTGGAGTTTTTCACTACCAGAACATGTAATACTTAAATGTCATGTCCAACTTTTTAAATACACTGCACCCTGCCCTATAGGATGTTTAGGGCCTATCTTGGGGGTCACTTATATGTATTTAAAAGGGAGTTTTATGCCTGTCAAAAGGTTTATTTTGCATTGTCAAAATAGCAGCTAAAAACTGCACTTAAAGGCTACAATGGCAGGCCTGAGACATGTTTAAATGGCTACTTATACACACACACAATATGTGCTCCAGGCCCTCTAGTAGCATTTCATTTACATTACATTTGCATGGGTACATGTAGTACCACTCTACTAGGAACTTATACATACATTAAATGTGCCAATTGGGTGTATGACAATTCCAGGTAAAAAATGAGTGAGCATGAGCACTTTAGCACACTGGTTAGAAGTGGTAAATTGCACAGTCATAGGGCCAACGAAAATGGGTTCCGAAAAACAGAAAGAGAGAAGGCAAAATGTTTGAGGGAAGACCACTCAAAGGCTGACAGTTCTAGCAAGAACATTTTCAAAACACAGTGTCCACATGTCCAACTAACAGAAGTGTTGCACAAATGAAAATGGAGAGTTAACAAATGTGTTTTCTAGTCAGGCAATGACTAATCCAATTGTATGACTTAAGGATTTCAATCAGAGCATGACTGCAATAAAGAATTACAAGGCCAAATGGGGAATAACAAGCACTTCATAAACAAATCAATGCTTGGCAAGGAAATAGTTCTTCAAACAATTACCAAAATCGCTATATATACATTTTGAGTTTTTCATGCTGCACAGTTTTAAAAAGAGATCATTAAGGCTGTATTAATATTATATAAGAAACAGGAAATTTACCAGATAGGTTGTTGAACAGTTAGTTAGCAATAACTAGCCAATAAATCTTAAGTATGTATAATTTAGTTCTCATTACTTTTCAATTTCAAAACATTGTGCATGGAAACATTTCATCATGTCCTCCACAGAGACACGAATACAGCACGTTTACTACCAAATACATGTACATACATAATACTAACAACTAAATAAACATATATACAAAACATGAACACCATGTGATGTGTCAATTGCCTCCAAACATCATTAGAGGGCACCAGTCCTTATATAACAGATGAAGGAACAGGCAGACGTGGCCCAATTCTAAAGGTCCTGCCTGTTTACTGGGCTGAAGACTGCTCAGTGTTAAGGGGGTTGTTTCACCATAGGAGGATACATTTCTTTAACCCCTTCCGTGCGGGCGGAATTCCCCGCCCATGCTGACTCCGCCTTGCGCGGGCGGAGTCATGACGGAACGGTTCCGTCATCCGCACAGCTCACCCGTAGTGCATGACGGAACCGTTCCGTCAGCAGCATGGAAGGGGTTAATAGCTCCCAGCAGTGGCCCAGAAATGTTATAGCTTCAGCTCAGAGTCAACGCGTTTCGAACCCTGACTTGTTCTAGGGTTCTCCTCAGGACGTGGACTGGAAAGGCCTTAACTGTGAGACATAAAAACAAAAGGGGTTTTGGTGTCAATTATTATAAGAACCTTGCATTCAAAACTGATACCTATCTTAGTCCACTGAGCACTGAATGGTACCTGCAATTGTTAAATGCTCCAATGTAGTATTGAATTTCCATGGTAAAAAGCCGCTGGAGTTCAATTCTATAAGTAAATAAACACATGGTGAGGAGGAATGAGCAAAGGTATATCCTACGTCACCTCTCTAAGCGTGTTTGTGTAGCAAAGGAAATTGCATTCATACCTCTCAGGACAGTATAGTCCTTCTGAATTTGCAGTTTAATTGTAGTGAGTCAACAGGATGGGGTTTCAAGAGTTAAATGTACGAAGAAGCCCTGATGAAAAAGGGAAAGTTTGAGTTGAGTATGCAATTGCCAATAGTACTGGCAATCTTTGTTTTCCGTATTAAATGGAATTCAGGCACAGCGTGTTAGCCTACCTCATGGTCGCCTGTTCTGTTAATGAGGCTTTTACTTCCTTTGTTCGTGGTACTGCCCTGCGTGGCGCTTTGAAGCAGTTGCATCTCACACGGAGCTCTGGAGGGGTCAGGAACTTTAGAGTTATATTCGGGGTGAACACCTTCAAGGCATTTTAAAAGCTGCATATGGCACGTGTAACCCTCAGCGCCTGTACCGCGCTAGGCGATTGTGACTTCTTAGCGCGTTTAACATGCCCATGACACTTGCCTCCGTCTCTTGGATCTTCAATCATTCACACGCCATCAAGTATCTGCAGCTCCATGCACCAGCGTGCTCAACCAATGATCCATTTAAAAGTGTCCTTGCAGTAAGGAGCAGACTGGATTGATTGCCGCAGTGAATTGTGGGCACTGTAGTCATTTTCACAGATTGCTTAATTTAGACAGTTCATTCAGACATCCAATCACCTTTTCAAACTTCATTATAAGAAATGCCTCCTTTGTAGACAGCTGGAAGGTGACCGATGTTGAATTATCCTTTGTCGTATTTATTGGTAAGGAGATGGTCTCTTGGTGTCCACCGTGCTCTTTTCATGGAATGTTTCAGGAGCTTGCAAGGATACCCTCTCTCAAGTAGCTTATTGAATAGAGCTTCTGCATGTACCTCAAAGTCTTCTATCTTTGAGCAATTATGCCTCCTCTTAAAAAATGTCCATAAGGGAGGCTGTTTTTAAGATTCCTTGGGTGGTAGCTACGGAAATGTAGCACAATATTATTATCCGTCTTTTTTAAATGAAGGGTAGACAATAATCCCTCAGGCGTGTATTTCATCTCCACATCCAGAAATGATAAATTTTTTGAATCGTATGTCAGGCTGAATTTTATGTCCGGGCTTTGGCTGTTGAGCCACATGTGAAATTCCTTTAATACCGGAATCGATCCTTCCCAGATACACCACACGTCATCAATATATCTTAACCACTGTTTAATGTGGTCACTATACGGATTGTCATGATACACATATTTTTCCTGATATTGGGCCATATACAACACGGCCATTTCCGGCGCGAAGTGACAACCCACGGCTGTACCCTTCACATGTAGGAACAGCTCTTCCTCAAGTTTGAAGAAATTGCGCCTGAGTGCTAGAGATGCTAGTTTTATAATCAGCTCAGTTGGAACTCGGTGTGGCCGAGGTCTTGTTTCCAAGGCTCCTACCTTCAGTCCAATATAGTTCTTTTGACCATAGAACTACTTCCCCTCCTTTATCAGCCGGTCTGATATCAGCGTCATTCTGGTTCTTTAGAGTCTTAATAGTTTCTTTGTGGGTTCTTGATATATTTGGTGCAATGTAGAGTCGCTTATTCTCCAATGCATTAAGCAGAGATAACACCGTATGTTCAAATGAAATAATGACTCTGGAAATATTGTGAGTTGGAGGACAAAAGGAGGATTTCTTTCTTAAACCAGATGCTTCAGTTTGAACTTGATTTTGTGTATCCTTAAAGTACCATCTTAGACGGATTTTTCGGAAAAATTGCATCACTTCAAGCTTGACTTTCGTAACGTCCATGATAACTTCTAGGACATAGGACAGCCCTAACTCCAACACCTTGGTTTCAACCTTGGAGAGAGCTCTACTCGAGAGATTTAAAATGGGCGATTTATTTAGGACTTGTAATGCTGTCTGCGAGTTGTCATTTCCCATTGTTGAGGTTTGAATCTGCTGCGAGGTTGTTGTTGGCCCCGTCCCAAAAAAGGCCTCTTTTGTTGATTTCTATTTGATGGTCCTTCTCTTGGGTCGGAATCCCATGTTGATTCTGATGATGATGTATCCGAGAAGGTTAGGAACTTTTTTCTCGATCTGCCTTGGTAGTTCGTCAGGTATCTGGTAGACTCTGGTTTTGAGTAAAAATCGTCTTTAAGGTATGGATACACTGTCTCGAGAATGAAAGTCTTCTTATCTTTTTCAAATTTGTTGATCTTAAAATTGATTGTGTGGTCTTTAAATGTTGCTAACTCCTTTTCAATTTTGTCCAAAATAATCTTGGCTTCAGAGTCAGTGTGACTGTCCTTGATTGCTTGCAATTGTACTTCTATGTCTTCAAACTCTTTTTTACATCTTTTCTGCGCTGTCTCGATGGTATGGACCATTAGATCCCAGCTGCACTTCGTGCTGATGAAGCTAAACCCCTTCTTGTACACAGGGTCATCTGTAAAGATTACTGGGACATTTTTTATTTGGAGTCCCCATGGAATTGTACCAGCTTTCAAGTTTTCAACTAAGAAATGCCCATTAAATTCCGTCCTCACATGTTTCTTCTGTAGTCTGATTAGTTTGTCTGTGACATTCTGTTGTTTTGCAGTGTTGCTCAAGGTAACTGATGAAAACAAGGTGGAGTCAGATAGTCATTTTTGGTTCTGGTCCTCACTGAATGACTGTGTCTCTTTTTTGGACATATTCAGTACCCTAGGTTGCACAGCAAACCCTGGGTCCACTCAATGAATCTAACGTAAAATACACTGGAAGTACTTAGCCATGCGGGCTACAGCCCGCTCTACTAATAAGTGAACCAAAGAAGGCTTGGGTCCTATCACTACCTGGCCTGGACCACTATTATGTAAGAAACAGTAAATTGACCAGATAGGTTGTTGAACAGTTTTTTTAGCAATACCTAGCCAATAAATCCTAACTATGTATAATTTATTTTGCATTACTTTTCAATTTCAAAATATTGTGCATGGAAACATTTCATCATGTCCACCACAGAGACACAAATAAAGCACATTTACCACCAAAATACATGTAAATAATTACACAAAATACTCAATAAACACATATACAAAACATGAACACAATGTGAAGTGTCAAGTCACTTCAAACATCAATAGAGGGCACTTGTCCTTATAGACCAGATGAAGGAACAGGCGGACGTGGCCCAATTCAATGCACCTTGTTCAATCTTCAACCAGACATTAAGTGAAGTTGTTACCAATAGCGTGCTGTGGATCAGTTTTCAGTGCAAAAGCCATAGGACAGAGATAAGGTAAATTTATTAGAAAAAAAGCGGAGAAACCCATGATCATTCGCGACTTGAATACTATACATGACTAAGAAAGATAGTTGTTTACTAGTCATTTTGTCAGTAGTAATAATAAAGGGACTTTCAAGATGTTCCACAAATATTGAGTTGTATGCATTCAAAAGAATGCATCATTCAGTTACTGTAAAGAAAATTCGGAAATATCCAACACAAAAGGCATATATGGGACAGATATAATTGTATAGAGCTAATCAAAGTGTTGCAATGGCGCTACATTTCCGTAGGGGTGGTTATGGCACATCATTAGGTGTATGAACTGTACAGATGTGATTAAAAAAAGTTTAGGAAACAAAGCAATAGGGAAGTATAATATTAATATTGATGGCTATTAGTACGGGACATATTTACAAGCCCTGTGCTCAGCCACAACATCACTTTTTGTGATGAGTTTGTGGCACGCAGGTCTTAGCCATATCTACAAGCCTACAGTAAAGCCACCCTGCATGGATTTTCATGGTCTTTTAGATGTGGAGTATGGAAGGCAGTGCAAGATGCAGTTCCGACTCAACACCCATAGAATTGGACAAGGTCACAAATCTATAACATCTTGTAAACTTGGGGCAGTGCCAAAACCTTAGGCCTCCTTAGAGAAGGCATAAACAGGAGAAGTGTTTACATTTCTCCTTGTTTTTTCCTCTTTCCATTCTGCAGCACACATAGAATGTGAAAAACGCCTCTCATGACTGTTTTGTGCATGAAGGTGCCCCTTCCGGCACAAAAACAATGGTGTGAACAACACAAACAGGGTGCAAGGGTGCCTGCATTGGCACATGGCTGCTAATTGTGAGCTGGCTGAAATGACAAGAATGCACTTTATCTTGTAAATGCAGTGCATTCCTGTCCTTTTGAATTCACGTAGGGCAGTATATCAAAATGACTTGCGGCGCAGCCCTACACCAATTCTTTGTAAATAGGCCCCTGGGAGTTTTGGGATCAAGACTAAATTCGAGAACTGTGTCTCAAAATGTTCCTCTAAAAATGTCGATGTATCAACCTAAGGAAGAAATATGTATTTCATCACGACAGAATCACAGAATCAAAGACATTCGAAGCATCCAGGTGTATAAAAACTATATGAAATACACATCCAAGCAATGTAGGGGTTTACATGCATGTGTGGCTTACCATAAATAGAAATAATGAATTGCATACTAAAAAGCTATACCCTTGTTATATTTTAAAATCCAAAAAAAACAAAATGAGATTTCCTGTACAAAGTGAGGCAAGGGACAGCACAAAAGGAATATGAAAGAATTACCTATATATTGGATGTGTGTGAATATATCAGAACATATTAGAGAGGATGAATCAGGGTCCACTGTAACAAAAAGATCAAAATGAGTTATTTAGTCTTCGAAACAGAAGCCAAAACTTCAATATGTCAAGTGAGAATGAGGTGGGAAGAGAAACCTTACTGACTGGTAGAATTTGTAAACTTCACAGTATATCTCAAATTGTGATTTATACTGAGGGCAATCCCACGTTCTTATCGTCCAGTAAAGAAGGATGTGGTGAAAAACCTGGGCGTATGGTTAGATCCCGCCCTCAGTTTTTTTGTGCACACAAAAAAAGTAGCTGCCACTTGTTTTGGCATACTGCGTGAGCTTAGACCAGCCCTTAAATTTTTTGATGCTCCGACTCGTCAGCTCATTATTCAGGCCACTATTCTCTCGTGATTATATTATTCGAGTTCACTCCTGTTGGGAGCCAATCAGGCAGAAATTGTTCGGATGCAATACGTCCAGAACGCCGCGGCTAGAGCTCTGATGGGTCTACCTAAATTTTGTTCTGTGAAGGCAGCCATCCATAAGCTTTACTGGCTACCTATGGCCCAAAGGATTGAGTTTAAGACTCTTTGTCTTTCTTTTAAAATTCTTAAACTTTCATCCCCTCAGATTCTGGCACATCTTCTCACTCCTTACGTTCCCTCCTGTTCTCTAAGGTCATTGGGCCAAAATCTGGCCATTGTTCCACGCTTCAAACGCTGTCGTGCCGGAGGTCGGTCTTTCTGTTACCTCGCGGCCAAGCATTGGAATACCTTACCAGCTCACATTCGTGTCCTGGAGGATTTGTCAGCCTTTAGGAGGGCTATTAAAACATTCCTTTTCCCTCCTAGCGTGTAAGAGTTCTGTTGGACTTTCTGTAATGTTTGGTTTGTTATGTCTGGGCATTTTCCTTCTGCCTGTCAAAGCGCCGGGACGCACCTTTGCTGGGGCAGCTGCGCGCTATAAAAATCACTATAACATAACATAACATAACATGATGGCAGTGAACACAAGGATCCTTGAAAAAAATGCACTGTGTCAGCACAGCATTTAAGGCCATATGTATAAAAGCATTTTGCATTCTGTGTCACAAAATTCGTCCTTTTGCTCATGTAGGAAAAACTTTTGATTTGCAATTTAGGTAATCGCAATTTTTTGCTATTACCTACATTGCAAATGCATACATGGAATCGCAATTTGTGAATCCCTAATGCACATGTAAGAAGCCTTTCCTATATGCAAACTGTGAATTTAGGAACGCTATTTACCATCAACTTCAAGTTGATGGTAACCAAGTGTGGATTTTAACAAATGCACAAAAAAGCATTTTTCTAAATACCATGTTGCACATACATGCCCCTAGGGCATGGGTGTGCTTTACGTGTGCACAATTAAAATTTTGGGGGTGCTTAGGCTCCCGGACAGCCTTGGCTTTGCATTTGCTAATTTGTGAATACCAATTAGGTAATCACAAATTAGCTATTGCAAAACCATTCGCACATATGAGTTTATCAGCCCATAGGAACGAATGGAGTCATATTACCGTGTTTGCTATTTACTGGATCGCTATTAGGTAATATTAAGGAATCACAAAATATTTTTCAATTCCTACATACATAGCATCACCAAATAGTGATTCCGTTAAATCGCTTTTTGAAAATCGCAAAATGCTTTTTACATACATCTGGCCGTAGAACTTGACTACTAGGTGTAAAAAGCATTGGTAAAGCCATTAGGTTTAATACTTCATCTTTACCAACGCAGACCTATAATCATGATGCTAAGGTGGCCCCAGAGTTATTGCACATGCAAGCACTTGTGCCTACATGCATACACTGCCATGTATAATAATGCAGCAGCCATTTTTTTCTATTTACCATTCAAATATAGTGGATGTCTAGCTACTAAATTAAAAGAACTTAAAACGTGTATCAATGTTCTTTTAAAGAAAAAGAACATTTTGGGCCTTGCAAATTCTTTTTTTACAAATAATGAGCAAGTCAGCATTAGTCATGAGATAGCGGGTGTGGCAGAGGATTGTGCAATTATAGATGAGCAATAGGGAAGCGATCATAAAAAAAACATTGGCGGCGACACTATACAAAAAAATAAACCAGACAAGGGAGTGGGTGACAGGAGAAGCAATGGGCAAGTGGGAGGAGGGGGGCAGCAATATTGAACATTCCGGAAGTAGCACATCAGGGAGAGATCAAGTAACACATTCTATTGCATGGAATGATGATGTGAAGTTGTGAAAGAATAGTGGAAGGACTGGCAAGAAAGACAAAAACAATGGTAAGCAATGGGCTGATACAAAGCAGACTGTAACTATTGGTTTTGTCCACAATAGGTCTTCAAAATAGACAGTTAGAAGTCGTTTGTAGGGGAAACCTAAAAATGTAAATGCAGAGTTAAAAAAATAACAATCAATTATGTGATTCATGAAAAATATATATTGCCTTTGATACAAAGAATTATGTAAAACTATCATAAAGTCTGTCAATGTAAAACAAATTAGAACAGGCACCTGAAAGAAAGACATGAAAAATGATGCTACTTACATTGAGTCCTGAACAAATACTGAATAGTTAATCACCTCTTGGACACCGATAGCCAGTGCAGCTGTAACACACAATTAGATTTGGCGTCCCTCATTAACAATGGCAGTAAAATATGCTGCTACAATTTCCATTATATGAAATTTCTGTATAAGGTACTCTGGGAGTCCTAAATGGAGGTGGTGTCTATAATGTAGTTGATCCAGCGTCACTATAGAAATTCTGTCTCTCTATAATCACCAAACTCTACCTGATACTTACCATATTAACAAAACTAAGGCCCATTAAACAGAAACAGAATAGTGAGCCAACTGAATCATGTGGCCTAATTAATCACACTATCAAAGCTAAATATGTTCAATATATACAACTGCAGTATAACTTTTATTCATAGATAATCAAGAAATCATTTAATTAGACCACTATGGCCAAGAAATCAGCTAGTGGTAACGACTAAAATAATCAAGACCAGCTTGACGTTTTAAGTCTTTTATTTTTAAAGTTAAAGTTTCAAAGTTTTGGTTTCAAAATCTTTATTAGCTCATTTATTAATTTCAAACATTTTTATTAAATCAATATTATCCATTAGTTTATTGGCACAAAAGGTCTGGCACTTCAAAATTGCACAAACTTAATGAATTAAAATCAACATCAACCCTAATTCCCTATGTTAAGCTTTCTGACCTGAAAAGGAAAAAAAAAGCATTTAATATGCAATCAGTATCTTACGTGTCCAAGGGAATATCGGACAGCACTTCGCCCTCAGGAACAGTCAGCCCCGCTCCCCTCAATGGGCTAAGTTTTTATACTTTTCCTAACTCACTAATCTAACTAAACAATATATTTGTATTAGTTTTCAGCACCCTGATTGGTTGCTGTCTGTCAGACCACCAAAAGGCCACCGCTTCCAAGTTTCACAAACGTCACGGTTATTGTCCATTGACATGAAGCGACACCGGCTTCCGAAAGAACGATACAGTATCCAAAGTCTTTTACTGTTTCCTCCATAGCTCGGCCAAACCATCCCTTGTCACTTCCTTGGCCTTGGAGAAATAACGTCCAGAGCACACTTCGCACAAGTCTCTTTGTTTAGGCTTCAGTTTATTTCCAAAGAATAGTTTTTGTGGAAAAGCTTCAACATAACCGTGCTTGGCTCTGCTCTCAGTCAGGCTAACCATCATTTTTCAAAACTAGGCCTCAAGCCTTTCTCTCGGGCTAGTATGCAAACAAACACAAAAGAATAATTAATACAAGAAAAGAAAGTCGTTATGTTATCCAACCTCTATTACTAATATCATCCCATTAGTACAAATCACCTAGCAGAAGCACATTTAAAAGCAGCACATTTATAATTTACCTTTCTTCATAATCCAGCATAAATCTGAAACGATAAAAAGAAATACAAACACAACATAGATAACAAGTCAACATAGACAATATCACATATAAATTAAGCACATGCTATCAATAAATCAGCCGCATTAAGTTTTGACAAAGACAATAGGTAAAACAAAACAACATTAGTAATGTATTAATAAACGCACCAGCAAATGCAACAAGAGCACATTTATCATTAAACCCACGTGTAATGCAATGATGATCTTTTAATCTAAATTGATTAATTACAACAAACATGCAGTAATTCATTATTATATTAGTTCATGTTACAAGGGATTAACTTCACGAGCCAGAATAAAATTATTTCTGAAACTCGCTCCATCAACTGCCTCATCTGGTGATTTCAAAATCACCAAACAACACCCAAAATTTAGAAAATTTTGAACCCAATTTAGAGACGTCACATTTTGAGTTCTTTCACTATTAGTCTCCCTAAACCCCTGTTTCTGCTGTTTGCTCAACACTTTCAAACTGAGCCCTTCGCATCTCTTCTAACTCATATTCCTTCTCTTGTTCCTTTCTGAGTTTGTAAATCCTTTTCTTTCTGGTGCTTCTTTCTCTTGTGGATCATGCAACTAATTTTTAGCAGCAATATCACCATAATGATGACAATTACTGGATAGAGCACTTTGCCGATGATTGAGCCACCAATTTCTGAAAACCATTCTTTTATTGCCTCAATCCTTTTGCCTATTCGTTCAGTGAAGTTTTCTTCCTCCAGGGGTTCTATCTCCTCATGAAACTCTGTTATATTTTTAATAAGCGACTCTATATTCCGACTCTTGTCAGGAATATATGTACAACAATGCTGGACATGTAAAACCTAACAGACTCCTCCCTCTTTTGCAAGCAGAATGTCTAATGCAAGACGATTCTGCATAACCATGCTCCTGGTAGCAACAAGTTCGGTGTTGACCAATTGAAAACCACTTGCTGTATCTGTAGACAATCTGTCTACAATTGTTGAAACTTTTCTTATTTTGATTGAATTCATGGTGATTCCTACCATAGGAATGACAGCACCAAAGATGTCTCCCAAGACTTCTGTAAAACTTTCTCTTTTGTACCTTTTCAGGTGTTCACCAAATTCAAAGGTACCTTTTTCATTTCTGTCAACATGAAAAAATTTTGGAAAAACTAATCCAAGATAACAAGTCCCATACCAATGGTCTGGGAGGCTAAAATATGCCTTATTTCCACAAATAAAATAAATTCCAGGAAAAATTGGAACTCTACCACCTTTAAATTCCCATCCCCCTATTATACGATAAGTATCTTCACATTGACTAGCACCAACAAAAAAGTTATCATATAATGTGTTATCGCTTCTAATGCAAAATTTACCACTAACTGGTTCATCTATATGAATAGCTGCATTTGTGTTAACACCATTAAGCTTAGCATCCTCCATTTGCCAGTACTTAGACTTGGCAGGTTTAAGCATCTCATTTCTTTTGTAAACAGCCCTTCTCTCCTCAACCAAATTCAGGAAAGTCTTTTCTTCTGCTCTCATTTTGCATGCTAAATTATTTCTATATGTGTATTCATAATTAAGTTAATTAGTTACTAAAAAGAATTCCCTCATCTGTTTCGCAGGCTTAACTTTATTTAAGCTATTTACAACTTTGAGATTTGCAGAAACCTCATCAAAGTCTGAGTAATAATACTCCAGACGACCAGTTTGATAAAACAGACTAGCA
Organism: Lissotriton vulgaris; assembly: GCF_964263255.1. Taxonomy (NCBI): domain Eukaryota; kingdom Metazoa; phylum Chordata; class Amphibia; order Caudata; family Salamandridae; genus Lissotriton; species Lissotriton vulgaris. The sequence continues at coordinate 903,505,815 of NC_141698.1, forward strand.
ATTACACGGCAAGTGATGCCATAGGTGAGAGGTAACATATTATAAGTAACCCCCTCTGAGACAGAAGCAGGCAGCTTCACACAGACATAGCAATCCTTTACATTCATTACTTTAACATATTCAGACAAAAGCCTAGAAAATGAATTGCTAGAAAAATCTCCAACAGATCTATCTTGATGGATCTCTGGATTATGCTCAATAACTCTGCTAGACTTGCCAGCATGTTTTTCTTGTTTAGTCTCTACTTTACTTGTTATATTAGTCTTAAGCTTCTGTTTATCAATACCAAAAGGATATACTACAGCTAAAATTAACCAAACCAGTATTAAGAGAACTACACAAATTGAAGACATTTTGCAACATCTTTTCAAAATGGAACACCTTGAAGTATCTGAACTAGGCATTTTTAAATGAATAAATAAACAAAAATTTAAAAAGAAGTAATGAACTATAAGACTATAAAACTAAAAACTAAATATCCCCCCTTTTACATTTTTTTTTAAGAATGCTAAAACAGCTTTTCTTCGACCTTGCGTCACATGAACATGTGTTTTTCAGCTAAACACAATTTCTTCGACCTAAAGTCACCTACACATTTTCTTCAGCCTTATGCCAGGAATCAAAACCCTTATCCAAAACTAAACAGCTTTAATCATTGTCACTAGCTTCTTCCAAATCTTCTTGACTACTGCTTCCTACCTCAACAATTGGCGGAATAATGATGTACGTCCACTCTGGTGACTTATACCTTTGATTTGGCTTTAACACTATTTTTGTCTTACGAGTGATTACTTCAATTTTCTTATTCTTTTCGTCTTTCTTATCAGAGTCACCTCCCTGACTAGAAATTTCATTAATCCGCTCTTTTGATTTCTTCACCAGTTTAAATTTCAGGTTATCTTCTGGCCAAATATCTCCTTTTCTAAAGATTTTCTTTTTTGGTACGTTTTCGTTACTTTCCGCTTTCCAAGCTCTTTTTCTGAATTTTCTTATTTCAGATTCTTCATCACTCCCATCTATATCTGTTTCTGAGACTTCAAATCTGTATTTAGGAACTTCTTTACTCGGCAGCTTCACTCCATTAGGAACATCATCCTTACAGCTTGTACTTGGTAATTCTTCTTCTTCTTCAGGAATCACCTTCAGCTTCCCAGTTTCAGAATTCTTGCTCCTGCACACAGAGCTACTCTTTTGCGTTTCAATACTCTCCTTGTTCAGATTTTTATCCTGCTCAGAATCTTTTTCTTCTGAATCTTCTTTTTCTTTTTGAGATTCTTTTTCTTTCAAATTTTTTTCAACATCTTGATCTCCAGTCACAATTTCCAGATCTGTTTCACTCAAGGCCTGATCTGCATCTAGATTTTCCAGATGTTGATCTTTCTGCTGATCATCAGATTCTTGATCTTCAGGGTCTCCTTCTGAATCTGAATCAGTTGTTGTCTCACTTTCTTCATCAAGATTATCAGGAGGTGGTACATGAATGGTATGGCTTGCATGCACCCACCTTTTCAAACCTCTACACTTAATAGCATTTGTTGTGACAAGAATTACTTGTCTAGCCTTTTGCCATCTAGGTACTAAGCAGTTTCTCCTTCGATGCACTTTGGTCCTCACCCAATCTCCAGGCAACAGATCATGAGCTTGTTCTTTCTCCTTAGTTATTACATCTGTTCCCACCTGATGAAATACAGAATTAACTACATCAGAAAGATTCTGACAGCATTCAATGATTGCACTATCATTAATACTCAAGAGTTTGCCAACTGGAACAAATGCTTGCCTCATTACTCTGCCCATTAAAATATCATGGGGACTAAGGCCTGCCTTTTTCTCTGGAGTACTTCTCAAAGACATTAGACCAAGTGGAAGAGCATCTGTCCACTTTACTCCTGTGGCTAGACACATTTTTGAAATTCTATTTTTAATTGTTCCATTTATCTGCTCTACAACACCTGATGCTTCTGGTCTGTCAATCAATCAATCAATCAAAGCATTTATATAGCGCACTACTCACCCAGAGGGTCTCAAGGCGCTCGGGGAGGGGGGTCCGCTACTGCTCGAACAGCCAGGTCTTGAGTTGCTTCCTGAAGGCGAGGTGGTCCTGGGTCAGGCGGAGGTGGGTCGGGAGGGAGTTCCATGTCTTGGCGGCTAGATAGGAGAAGGACCGTCCTCCTGTGGTGGCTCTTCGGATGCGGGGGATGGTGGCGAGGGCGTGGCCGGTCGATCGAAGCTGGCGTTTGGGAGCGTAGAAGTGGAGGCGGCTGTTGAGGTATCCTGGGCCTTGGTTGTGTAGGGCTTTGTGTGCGTGGGTGAGGAGACGGAAGGTGATTCTCTTGTGGACCGGGAGCCAGTGCAGGTCTCTCAGGTGTCCGGAGATGTGGCTGCGACGGGGGATGTCCAGGATGAGTCGTGCTGAGGTGTTCTGGATCCGCTGGAGTCTCTTCTGGAGTTTGGCGGTGGTTCCGGCGTAGAGGGAGTTGCAGTAGTCCAGACGGCTGGTGACGAGGGCCTGGGTGACTGTCTTCCTGGTCTTGGTGGGGATCCACTGGAAGATCTTACGTAGCATGCGCAGGATGTTGAAGCACAACGAGGAGACGGCGTTGACTTGTCTGGTCATGGAGAGGGAGGCGTCCAGGATGAAGCCCAGGTTGCGTGCGTGGTCTGTTGGTTTGGGTTCGCTGCCTAGGGCGGGGGGCCACCAGGAGTAGTCCCAGGCGGAGGGTGAGGATCCCAGGATGAGGACTTCCATCTTGTCCGAGTTCAGTTTCAGGCGACTGTTCTTCATCCATTCGGCTACCTCTTTCATCCCTTCGTGAAGGTTGGCTCTGGCGGTGGTGGGGTTGTTGGTGAGGGAGAGGATCAGCTGGGTGTCGTCGGCGTAGGAGATGATGTTGAGGTTGTGCTGGTGTGCGATGTCTGCGAGGGGGCTCATGTAGATGTTGAAGAGGGTTGGACTGAGCGAGGAGCCTTGAGGAACGCCACAGATGACTTCGGTGGCTTCAGATCTGAACGGGGGGAGGCGAACTCTCTGTGTCCTTCCGGCGAGGAAGGAGATGATCCACTCCAGTGCCTTCTCCTGGATTCTGACGTTGCTGAGTCGCTGCACTAGTGTACGGTGGCAGACAGTGTCGAAGGCCGCGGAGAGGTCTAGGAGGATGAGGGCTGCTGTTTCTCCGTTGTCAAGCAGTGCTCGGATGTCATCGGTGGCTGCGATCAGGGCGGTCTCGGTGCTGTGGTTGGCTCGGAAGCCAGACTGCGAGAGGTCGAGGGATCCGTTCGTCTCGAGGAAGGCGGCCAGCTGCTTGTTGACAGTCTTCTCGATGACTTTTGCAAAGGGAACGGAAGCAGCGAGAAGGGGCGGTAGTTCTTGAGGTCGGTGGGGTCGGCTGATGGCTTCTTTAGTAGAGCGCTGAGTTCGGCGTGCTTCCAGCTCTCCGGGAAGGTAGCGGTGTCGAAGGAGGTGTTGATGATGTCCCGCAGGTGGGGTGCGATGACAGCGTCGGCTTTGTTGAAGACGTGGTGAGGGCAGGGGTCGGTCGGAGATCCGGAGTGGATGGAGTTCATCGTGCGGACGGTGTCTTCGGTGCTGATTGGGGTCCAGGCGCGGAGGGTGGTGGTGGGGGGCGGTGGTTCGGTCGTGGCGTGCGTCGGTTGAGTGCTGAAGCTGTTGTGTATGTCCGCGATCTTGTTGTGGAAGTAGGAGGCGAGGGAGTTGCAGAGGTCTTGCGAAGGGGTGATGTCGTTGTTTCCGGCGTTGGGGTTGGAGAGCTCTTTAACGATGTTGAAGAGTTCCTTGCTGTTGTGTGCGTTGTTGTCCAGTCGTTCCTTAAATGCAGTTTTCTTGGTTGCGTGGATGAGTTGGTGGTGTTTTCGGGTGGCGAGCTTGAGGGCAGTCATGTTGTCCGGTGTTGGGTCTCTGCGTCAGGTTCTCTCGAGGGCTCGGCAGTTCTTCTTGGAGCTCTTGAGTTCGTCGGTGAACCATGGGGCTTTCTTGCTGCCGGGTCTGGTAGGCGGGGTCCTCAGGGGGCGAGGTCGTCTGCGCAGTCGCTGATCCACTTTGTGAGGTTGATGGCCGCTTGGCTGGGGTTCGTTGCGCTGGTGGGTGGGTTCTTGCTCAGGGAAGTCGCGAGCTGGTCGGCTGTGATCTTGTTCCAGCTTCTGCGTGCAACCTGTTGCTGGTGGTGGTGGATCGTGGTCCTTCTGAAGCTGAAGTGGACGCAGCTGTGGTCCATCCAGTGGAGTCCGGTGGCGTGGCTGAAGGCGATGTCCTTGCTGGAAGAGAAGACGGCGTCGAGTGTGTGTCCGGCGTAGTGGGTGGGGGTGTTCACCAGTTGCTTGAGTCCGAGGTTGTTGAGGTTGTCCAGCAGGGCGGTGGTGTTGCAGTCGTTGTTGTTCTCCAGGTGGAAGTTGAGGTCCCCGAGATGGATGTAGTCAGCGGAGAGGAGGGCGTGCGGGCTGATGAAGTCGGCAATGACTTCGCTGAATTGTGTGCGTGGTCCCGGGGGTCTGTAGATGAGGGTGCCTCTAAGGGTGGTCTTGGGGTTGATGTGGACCTGGAAGTGCAGGTGTTCGGCGGTTGTCAGGGTGTCGTCGGTGTTGGTCGTGATGCGGATGGTGTTCCTGTGGATGATGGCGATGCCTCCTCCGGTCTGGTTGATGCGGTCCCTTCGGATGATCTTGTAGCCGTCTGGGATGGCGATGGCGATGTCGGGCGCTGAAGAGGTGTTCATCCAGGTTTCCGTGAGGAAGGTGACGTCAGGGGCTGTGGTATCGAGCAGGTTCCAGAGCTCGACGGCGTGTCTGTGGACGGAGCGGGTGTTGGGCAGGATGCACTTCAGGTGGCTGCAGCTGTTGCTCGTCTTGGTCTTGGTGGGTGCGGGTGTAGTGCAGGTCCGGATGCAGGTGAACTTGCAGGAGCGGCAGCTGAAGGGTCCGTGGGTGCGTCTCGGGGTGGCTCGGTAGCATCCCGGGATTCGGCCGGTGTTGAGTGCGTTGAGAGTGGCGGCGTTGTACGTCCGGCGGGTGGGCTGGGGTCTGCGAGGGCCAGGGATCCTGGCACTGGGCGCAGTCCAGGCGCGGACGGGCGCAGACTGGCTTACCTTTGGCGCACCTTCGGCGCTCAATCGGTGCTCCCGCTGCGCGCGTCCGCTGCGTGGTCGCTCTGGGGGCGTCATAAGAAGGGCGACGGGAGGGCGGGTCAGCTGGGCGGCGGGAGCGGGGCGGCCAATGGGCCGGTGGTGGGCGGGGCCTGAGGTGTGCAGCGGCGGCAGACTGGCGAGCGGGCGGCTCAGCTGTGGCTGGGCCGCTCGGGGGGGCAGGGGGGCATCGGCGGCGGTAAAGGCGGCAAAAGGCTGGACTTGGCAGGAGCAGGAGGCGGCAGGAGGAGCAAGGGGGTGACCCGGCCTGGTGAGAGGCGCAGCGGTCACTCCCGAGCGGTATACAACGTTTAGCACGTATTTTTTACAACACACTACCATTACAACGCAGGCATTACCAAGCATACCATTACAACGCATTGCGCTGGGGGGCGCTCTAGGATAGGGAATAAGTTAAATTTTATATCCAACACCTTCCCTAGTGTCCACGGGGACTGGAGTTGGAATATAAAATTATACTTACCACTATCCAGCACCTCAAAGCGCTATGCGTTGTAACGGTATTCGTTGTAAATACCGCGTTGTAAAGGTATGCGTGGTAATAGTATGCGTGCTAACGTCATACATCCCTCCCGAGCACTCCTTGCTGTCCCCTTAAGAAGGGGGATGGGAGGGCGGTCAGCTGGGCTGCGGGAGAGGGGCGGCCAATGGGCCGGTGGTGGGCGGGGCCTGAGGTGTGCAGCGGCGGCAAACTGGCGAGCGGGCGGCTCAGCTGTGGCTGGGCCGCTTGGGGGGGCAGGGGGCGTCGGCGGCGGTAAAGGCGGCAAAAGGCTGGACTTGGCAGGAGCAGGAGGCGGCAGGAGGAGCAAGGGGCTGACCCTGCCTGGAGAGAGGCGCAGCAGTCACTCCTGAGCACTCCTTGCTTTCCCCTTAAGAAGGGGGACGGGAGGGCGGGTCAGCTGGGCGGCGGGAGCGGAGCTGCCAATGGGCCGGTAGTGGGCGGGGCCTGAGGTGTGCAGCGGCGGCAAACTGGCGGGCGGGTGGCTCTGCTGTCGCTGGGCCGCTCGGGGGGGCAGGGGGTCTGTAAGCACAATGCAGCTTTTGTTCAATGTTTAAAGCTTCACAAATCAGTTTTAGCAATCTGTTTTCAAAATGCGTTCCGCAATCACTTTCAATAGTTACCGGAAAGCCATATCTAGGTATGATCTCCCTCAAAAGCAATTTTGCCACAGTGACTGAGTCATTATGACGTGTTGGGAAAGCTTCCACCCATCTTGAAAACAGATGAACAAATGCAAGCACATATTTCAGCTTGTTGTGCTTTGGCATATCAATGAAATCCATCTGTAATCTGGTAAAAGGACCACCCTCCGGTCATATGGTTCCCAAACTTACAACAGTTTTCCTGTTTGGATTCATTTGTTGACAGGTCAAACATCTTTGGCAAAGTGACTCTGCTATGATTCTGAATTCTGGACTGAACCATGTTTCTCTGAATAGTCTGATCATTGAACCTCTTCCTAAATGCCCTGGACCATGGTACATCCGTGCCATGTCAGCAATCATGCAATTTGGCATTACAGGCCTTCCATCTTTGTAGACCAAAACTCCATCTTCCTTTCGCTGTCTGCCCTCTGCTTTTAACCATGTGTTTTTCTCTTCTTCATCTGCCTCATCTTGTAATTCTTTTACTCCCTGCCATGTTTCAACTACAGATATTAGCATGAGAGAGTTCAACATGTGACTTTTGTCTTTCTCCCGATTGATTGAAAAATTATTCTTTGCGCAGCACCTTGCGTTTTCATCTGCGAACGCGTTACCTTTAGTAATGTAATCCTCACCTTTTTTATGAGCTGCACATTTTACAACAGCAATTTGTTCTGGTAATTGAATGCCATCAATCAATCTTTTGATCAATTTCGCATTTCTGATTGGCGTTCCCGTAGAGGTCAAATAACCCCTTTGAGACCAGAGCTGACCATAGTCATGAACTACGCCATACCCATACTGACTATCAGTCACCATGGTCACTTTTTTGCCAGCTGCTTTTTCACAAGCTCGAATTAAACCAATTAATTCTGCAATTTGAGCTGAACAAATCCCATCAAGAGGTGAACCCTCTACAACCTCTGAAACAGTACATACTGAGTATGCTGCTCTCAGAATCCCTTCGTCTTATATTAAACAGGAACCATCAACAAAATAAACCAGATCTGATTCAGGTAAAGGAACATCTTTTATGTCCTGACAAGGTTTGGTGAAGTAATCTACAACATCCAGACACTCATGATCCATGTCATTCTCATTGTTAACTTCAGTAACAACACCATCCGGCAATAATGTGGAAGGATTTAAAATCACACATCTTGCAATAGAAACATTATCTGATACCAGAATTGTTTTCTCATATTTTGTCAATCTGTTACTGGTTAGATGCTGAGTTTTGCTTCTAGTAGGAAGAATTTCAACTGAATGAGATGCATATACTTTTACAGGGAATCCCATAATGAAACCTTCACTCTGTTCAAGACTTACACTTGTTGCAGCCACTGCTTTTAAGCAACCTGGCAAAGCTTTTGCAACAGGATCTAAAACAGCTGAGAAATAAGCAATTGGTTTTCTCAGTTTTCCATGTCTCTGGATCAGGACTGACAATGCACAACCTTCCCTTTCACTGCAGTACAATTCAAATTCCTTTTCATAATCTGGCATACCTAAAGCTGGAGCTTCACATAAGCTTCTTTTTAATCGTTCAAAAGCTCCCAGTTCAATTTTTGACAGTTTAATTGGATCTTTTATGTCTGCCTTTGTCAGTCTCTGTAGTGGTTTTGCAATTACAGAAAATCCACTAATCCATTGTCGACAGTATCCAACCATTCCCAGAAACATTCTGACCTGCCTTTGTGTTGTCGGGGGCTGAATTGCTCGAATCATTTTAATTCTTTCAATAGTCACTTGTCTGGTTCCTTTTGCAATTCTGTGACCAAGATATTTTGCTTCTTGTTTACAAAACTGCAATTTCGCAGGTGACACTTTATGTCCTTCATCTGCCAATCGATTTAAAAGTATAATGGTGTCAGTTACAAAATTCTCTCGTGTCTTTGCTGCCACTAGTAAGTCATCAATATACTGAACCAATTTAGAATTTCCAGGCAATATCAGATCTTCCAAGGATTTCTTTAATAACTGAATAAAGATAGATGGACTCTCAGTATACCCCTGTGGGATACGACACCATGCTAAAATGCGATTCTGGAACCTAAATGCAAAAATTTGCTGGCTCTCTGGATGCAGTGGAACTGTAAAGAAGGCATTACACAGGTCAATGACCGTATACCATTCTGCTTCATGCGGAATCTGATAAAGAATTACCGCAGGGTTTGGAACGATCGGGCAACATGGAACAACAATCTGGTTAATTTTTCTTAAATCCTGAACAATTCTATATGTTCCATTTGGCTTTTTAATACCCATAATCGGTAAATTACATGGGCTACTCTCAATCTCTTTTAGTACACCTTGACTTATGAACTTCTCAATCACTGGAATGACACCTTCAATTGTCTCAGCTTTCATTTTGTATTGTGGAACATTCGGAAAATCTATTCCCTGTTTTACAGTAATTTTTACTGGATCTACATTTTTCATAAGACCCATATCATTTTCAGTTAGGTCCCAAATTTCTGGTTTGACTGGCTTTTTGAGCTCTTCTGGCAAATCATTTTTGTCAAAGACAGGAAATATTAATTTATTTTCTTTTTCAACCATCAACATTGTCAATTTGTAAAGACCATCTACTTCTGATGTTTGTAACTCAATGCCATCTGGTGAACAATATATTTTGCAATTCATCTTGCACAATATATCACGACCCAACAGATTTACTGGAATACTGTCACAAACCAGAAACCTGTGTTTATCTTTGTAATTTCCAATCTTAACCTTTACAGGTTCTGTCAGACTTGTTTTAATTTGCTGATTTTCTACACCTACAACTTGGGTGGACTCACCAGAGAGAGGAAGGTTTTCTATTTCTGTTGATCTAACAGTAGAACGGGTAGCACCTGTGTCCACAAGAAAAGTGATATGTACATCATTCACTTTACCATTAACAAATGGACCAGACTGATCTACCTCAAGAGTGGGTCCAAGCACACACTCTTCTTCCTCTCTCAGGCACCGTCATGAGTAATCTTCTGAGGAATCACTCTCTTCCTTATTTTTTTCAGCCAAAGCTGTTGGGAAGCATTTGACATATTCACTCTTGGGACATTATTTACCTGATTACCTCCACAGAAACCTGTTTCAGGTGTAAACCTCTGAGCATTTACACAGTTAGGAAATGGTGCTTGTGGAATCTGGCTCTGCTGAATTTGGCTCTGCTGTATCTGGTTCTGCTGAATCTGGCCCTGCTGATTCGCTACCTGTTGCTGTAGCTGTCGCTGCTGACTTAACTCGTTTAACTGTTGCTGTAGCTGTTGCTGTTGCTGCTGATTTAACTCACTCTGCATCTGTGGATTCAATTAATTATTTTTAAAATTTCTGGGCGGGTTTTTACACTCGCGCTTCCAGTGTCCAATTTCGCCGCAATTAAAACAAGGCAGCTTCTGTTTTAGCTCTTCAACATTTAGAATAAATTTAGGCTTATTATTAAAATTATTCTTAAATTTGCCTTGATTCTGCTGCACATTTTTATTTTCAAAAGCCATTTGCTGTTGTTGATGCTCTGCTACCTTCACTTGTGCCCACATTGCTTTCTCCTTCAGGTTCTTTTGTTTTGCGTCTATCTCGTCACTGCAATATTTTGCCTTTCTCAGGATGTCATCAACTGAAAGTGATTGCCAGCACACAATTCCATTTTTAATCATCTCACCAATTTCAGGTCTCAGGCCGTAGACAAATCTATAAATAAAGTAGCTCATGTCTTTTTCACTTAATTTTTCATAGCCACTGTATTGTTTAAATACTAACAGCAATCTTTCATAAAAAGAATGTACTGATTCTTTTGGCTCTTGATTTGTTCTGCCAATTTTAACCCAATATACTTCTTTTGGGGGAATTTTCCCTTTCAGACAATAAATTACTTTATTATACATATCCATAACATCTTTGGATGGGGCACCTGTAATTGTGTCTCGAGCAGGTTCTTCTTTTGGCCAATCCACAGAAATTTTGCATTCTGTCCAAAGATCTGATGGGACAACTATGTCAAAGAAACCATCTAGATCAATCCACAGAACTTTTGGCACCTTAATAAATCTGTCTACCTGTCGATACTATTCAACGGGTTTTTCTCTCAGCCGAGGGAAATCATTGGTAAACAACAGAATATCCTGTCTGGACCAAGGGACATGCACATACCCTCCTCCTGCTATTTCTCTCATTGGAAATTCTGAGACTACTTCACTTCTGACCCTTTTGTCCTGTTCTTTATTTTTTGAACATTTTACTCTCCATTTGCCTATTTTACCTAATTTTCTGAGAAAAGCTATTAATTCTTTTATTTGGGTCATCCTTCCAGCAATATTGCGATTATCAATATCCTTCTCAGAAAAATCCACTCTGTAGTATTCCTGCAAATGTTTCTGTTTGCTCAAATCAATTTCTAATTCAGCAGCCATTTCTTCCAGTTGTTCATACCTGCTTTTCGTTTTCCACTGTATACTTTTACAAATGAAAACCAATTCATCATCCTGATACAATCTCAAATTGTCAATACCAATTGTGCCAATTATTAATTCCTCCAAAGCAGCTTTTAATTTTGCAACATCAAGCTTTTTAAATTCAGGTGCTTCTGGTGACATTGCATTTTGTGTTAAGTCTATTCTGTTTAAGCTTCTTTCTGATGGACCTGGATCTGATTCTGCAACACATGGTGTCTGAGAACCTGACAAACTTCCATTTAAAGTTAAATTTGGCATCATAGATTTTTCTCTGTGAATTTCTGAAAGTGCTGAATAAAATTTTTCAGCCACTTTTTGAATTTCTGCATTCAATGGAACTGTCAAGGCAGAATGTCTATTTTCTCCCTGATCAAAAACTGGTACAACAGGACCAATTGTTACTGGTACTGTCACTGCTTCCATGCTTTTTGTTAATTGTTGAATTAAATCTTCCTTTGCTCTATTATAACTGGAAATTTCTGGCATATCTGCAAGAACTCTTTCTTGATTTCTGGGAAAATTATCTCTCTGATCCAAAATTCTGTTTTCTCTAGGTGTACTAGTACTATTTATCGACCCTACTCTTTCAGGTAATTTTAAAAATCTGGGCGAACCTTCATCAGCTTCCCTAGGAGGTGCACTAGGAGAAGTTCCTGTAGAAACTCTCGGGGTAGATTGTGAATCTACTTGATAAGGTGGCGGTTTGCGTTTTGTAGAGTAAATATCCTCTAAAATTACATCATCTAATTCCTCATCAAGTCTATTTGTCTATCAAATTTTCTTTTTACCTGGCTCTTCAGTAATCATTATTCTCACTGGATACAGACCATCATACATGTCTGCTTTTCTCCAGCGTTTCACTTTGTCCTCATGTGTTTCTCTGTTTAGAATCTGCTTTGAATTTATAGGTGTTAAACATTTACTTTCACGTTCAAGCTCCATCATCTCAACCTCCCATTCAACTAAAGCCTCAAATTGTGTAGGTCTAGGCTTTGACACAAGATCCATCATTTTTTCTCTCAGGTTTCCTAAAACTTTCATATTAAATGACCCATCCTTCGGCCATGCTAACACGCCATCACCTTTTGTGTAATGCATCAAATTATCAAACCAAATTACCGTATGATAACCATATTCACCTTCCATATAGGCTGCGGGTGTTTTATACTTATGAAGTAATTTACCACCACGCGTTTCAATCTTCTTGTCAGGTTTAAATACATTTTTCACTTTCTGAAACCATGAAGGCTTCTTTTTCTCACTATCGTTCCAATAACTCATGTTTTAAAATCAAAATTGCTTATTCCGAAAGCTTCAAAATGTTCTCTTGATGTTCCGCTATTCTAGCCAATCTGTGCGCGAAAGACACCAACAAGCCAATCAGGTTAAGCTACGTCACTACTTTGCTCAACCAATAGAAATACAGAATTCAGAACTGACCAATCTGGTGTCAGCTTGTCGCTGTCACGTGAACCAATCAGTGCGCTTGCTGTGACGTATGTTAGCCAATCACAGCGTGAACCAAAATGACTTACACTGCCGCTGCAGCTTCACTGTGTGTTACTCCGTAAACTCACCCCTCCTTCACAAAAACTTTTCACAGCGCCATTTTAAACAATGCTTTTCCAATGAATTTCAATTAGTAACCACAAATAAACAAACCACTTGTCTGTTTCGCTAACAGAGTGATAGTTTTACAAACATTCAGAATTCTTTTCGCAGAAAATAGACAACGCTATTATCACGAAATCGCTCACACATTCAAACGGAAAACCCTAATCACGCACACACGAAAACTTTGGCAGGACTTTAACCAACCACAGAGATCGTCAAACGTTAATAAGAATAGACGACGCTATCTTAACCTTCACTCAAGCTTAGATAAATCCTAATACTCTTTTCACAAAAAGTTTTAAAACAGGCTCACCAGGTCCCTATGCTTAATGCTACGATTTCATAGACAATCCACACTATTACATTCAACCAGTCATATCTAAGGTCCCTAAACTTGTGCTGTACGTTCACAACACTTTGCGATATATTCTATACCACAATTTTGAAACAGAACAAATGCACTGTGTAACTCTTCTAGCCACACTACTCTTTTGCCGGCAAACAACCAGGAATTTTTCACACTGCTGGAAAAATCCTTTCGACTACACACAACAAATGAACAAACCTAACAACATATTTTAAACATGTATCCTATGTAATTACCATGTAACATGTATGTTACCATAGCAACCATCCTCTGCTACCAAAAGATTTGATCCAGCGTCACTATAGAAATTCTGTCTCTATAATCACCAATCTCTACCTGATACTTACCATACTAACAAAACTAAGGCCCATTAAACAGAAACAGAATAGTGAACCAACTGAATCATGTGGCCTAATTAATCACACTATCAAAGCTAAATATGTTAAATATATACAACTGCAGTATAACTTTTATTCATAGATAATCAAGAAATCATTTATGTAGACCACTATGGCCAATGAATCAGCTAATGGTAACGACTAAAATAATCAAGACCAGCTTGACGTTTTAAGTCTTTTATTTTTAAAGTTAAAGTTTCAAAGTTTCGGTTTCAAAATCTTTATTAGCTCATTTATTAATTTCAAACATTTTTATTAAATCAATATTATCCATTAGTTTATTGGCACAAAAGGTCTGGCACTTCAAAATTGCACAAAATTAATGAATTAAAATCAACATCAACCCTAATTCCCTAAGTTAAGCTTTCTGACCTGAAAAGGAAAAAAAAAACATTTAATATGCAATCAGTATCTTACGTGTCCAAGGGAAAATCGGACAGCACTTCGCCCTCAGGAACAGTCAGCCCCGCTCCCCTCAATGGGCTAAGTTTTTATACTTTTCCTAACTCACTAATCTAACTAAACGATATATTTTTATTAGTTTTCAGCACCCTGATTGGTTGCTGTCTGTCAGACCACCAAAAGGCCACTGCTTCCAAGTTTCAAAAACGTCACGGTTATTGTTCATTGACATGAAGCGACACCGGCTTCCGAAAGAACGATACAGTATCCAAAGTCTTTTACTGTTTCCTCCATAGCTCGGCCAAACCATCCCTTGTCACTTCCTTGGCCTTGGAGAAATAACGTCCAGAGCACACTTCGCACAAGTCTCTTTGTTTAGGCTTCAGTTTATTTCCAAAGAATAGTTTTTGTGGAAAAGCTTCAACATAACCGTGCTTGGCTCTGCTCTCAGTCAGGCTAACCATCATTATTCAAAACTAGGCCTCAAGCCTTTCTCTCGGGCTAGTATGCAAACAAACACAAAAGAATAATTAATACAAGAAAAGAAAGTCGTTATGTTATCCAACCTCTATTACTAATATCATCCCATTAGTACAAATCACCTAGCAGAAGCACATTTAAAAGCAGCACATTTATAATTTACCTTTCTTCATAATCCAGCATAAATCTGAAACGATAAAAAGAAATACAAACACAACATAGATAACAAGTCAACATAGACAATAGCACATATAAATTAAGCACATGCCATCAATAAATCAGCCGCATTAAGTTTTGACAAAGACAATAGGTAAAACAAAACAACATTAGTAATGTATTAATAAACGCACCAGCAAATGCAACAAGAGCACATTTATCATTAAACCCACGTGTAATGCAATGATGATCTTTTAATCTAAATTGATTAATTACAACAAACCTGCAGTAATTCATTAATATATTAGTTCATGTTACAAGGGAATAACTTCACGAGCCAGAATAAAATTATTTCTGAAACTCGCTCCATCAACTGCCTCATCTGGTGATTTCAAAATCACCAAACAACACCCAAAATTTAGAAAATGTTAAACCCAATTTAGAGACGTCACATTTTGAGTTCTTTCAGTATTAGTCTCCCTAAACCCCAGTTTCTGCTGTTTGCTCAACACTTTCAAACTGAGCCCTTCGCATCTCTTCTAACTCATATTCCTTCTCTTGTTCCTTTCTGAGTTTGTAAATCCTCCTCTTTTCTTTCTGGTGCTTCTTTCTCTTGTGGATCATGCAACTAATTTTTAGCAGCAATATCACCATAATGATGACAATTACTGGATAGAGCACTTTGCCGATGATTGAGCCATCAATTTCTGAAAACCATTCTTTTATTGCCTCAATCCTTGTGCCTATTCGTTCAGTGAAGTTTTCTTCCTAAATCTCCTCATAAAACTCTGTTTTATTTTTAATAAGCGACTCTATATTCCGACTTTTGTCAGGAATATATGTACAACAATGCTGGACATGTAAAACCCCACAGACTCCTCCCTCTTTTGCAAGTAGAATGTCTAATGCAAGACGATTCTGCATAACCATGCTCCTGGTAGCAACAAGTTCTGTGTTGACCAATTGAAAACCACTTGCTGTATCTGTAGACAATCTGTCTACAATTGTTGAAACTTTTCTTATTTTGATTGAATTCATGGTGATTCCTACCATAGGAATGACAGCACCAAAGATGTCTCCCAAGACTTCTGTAAAACTTTCTCTTTTGTACCTATTCAGGTGTTCACCAAATTCAAAGGTACCTTTTTCATTTCTGTCAACATGAACATTTTTTGGAAAAACTAATCCAAGATAACAAGTCCCATACCAATGGTCTGGGAGGCTAAAATATGCCTTATTTCCACAAATAAAATAAATTCCAGGAAAAATTGGATCTTTACCACCTTTAAATCCCCATCCCCCATTATACGATAAGTATCTTCACATTGACTAGCACCAACAAAAAAGTTATCATATAATGTGTTATCTCTTCTAATGCAAAATTTACCACTAACTGGTTCATCTATATGAATAGCTGCATTTGTGTTAACACCATTAAGCTTAGCATCCTCCATTTGCCAGTACTTAGACTTGGCAGGTTTAAGCATCTCATTTCTTTTGTAAACAGCCCTTCTCTCCTCAACCATATTCAGGAAAGTCTTTTCTTCTGCTCTCATTTTGCATGCTAAATTATTTCTATATGTGTATTCATAATTAAGTTCATTAGTTACTAAAAAAGAATTCCCTCATCTGTTTCACAGGCTTAACTTTATTTAAGCTATTTACAACTTTGAGATTTGCAAAAACCTCATCAAAGTCTGAGTAATAATACTCCAGACGACCAGTTTGATAAAACAGACTAGCAATTACACGGCAAGTGATGCCATAGGTGAGAGGTAACATATTATATGTAACCCCCTCAGAGACAGAAGCAGGCAGCTTCACACAGACATAGCAATCCTTTACATTCATTACTTTAACATATTCAGACAAAAGCCTAGAAAATGAATTGCTAGAAAAATCTCCAACAGATCTATCTTGATGGATCTCTGGATTATGCTCAATAACTCTGCTAGACATGCCAGCATGTTTTTCTTGTTTAGTCTCTACTTTACTTGTTATATTAGTCTTAAGCTTCAGTTTATCAATACCAAAAGGATATACTACAGCTAAAATTAACCAAACCAGTATTAAGAGAACTACACAAATTGAAGACATTTTGCAACATCTTTTCAAAATGGAACACCTTGAAGTATCTGAACTAGGCATTTTTAAATGAATAAACAAACAAAAATTTAAAAATAAGTAATGAACTATAAGACTATAAAACTAAAAACTAAAAACTAAATATCCCCCCTTTTAATTTTTTTTTTCTTTTTTAAGAACCCTAAAACAGCTTTTCTTCGACCTTGCATCACATGAACATGTGTTTTTCAGCTAAACACAATTTCTTCGACCTAAAGTCACCTAACACATTTTCTTCAGCCTTATGCCAGGAATCAAAACCCTTATCCAAAACTAAACAGCTTTAATCATTGTCACTAGCTTCTTCCAAATCTTCTTGACTACTGCTTCCTACCTCAACAATTGGCGGAATAATGATGTACGTCCACTCTGGTGACTTATACTTTTGATTTGGATTTAACACTCTTTTTGTCTTACGAGTGATTACTTCAATTTTCTTATTCTTTTTGTCTTTCTTATCAGAGTCACCTCCCTGACTAGAAATTTCATTAATCAGCTCTTTTGATTTCTTCACCAGTTTAAATTTCAGGTTATCTTCTGGCCAAATATCTCCTTTTCTCAAGATTTTCTTTTTTGGTACGTTTTCGTTACTTTCCGCTTTCCAAGCTCTTTTTCTGGATTTTCTTATTTCAGATTCTTCATCACTCCCATCTGTGTCTGTTTCTGAGACTTCAAATCTGTATTTAGGAACTTCTTTACTCGGCAGCTTCACTCCATTAGGAACATCATCCTTACAGCTGGTACTTGGTAATTCTTCTTCTTCTTCAGGAATCACCTTCAGCTTCCCACTTTCAGAATTCTTGCTCCTGCACACAGAGCTACTCTTTTGCCTTTCAATACTCTCCTTGTTCAGATTTTTATCCTGCTCAGAATCTTTTTCTTCTGAATCTTCTTTTTCTTTTTGAGATTCTTTTTCTTTCAAATTTTCTTCAACATCTTGATCTCCAGTCACAATTTCCAGATCTTTTTTACTCAAGGCCTGATCTGCGTCTAGATTTTCCAGATATTGATCTTCCTGCTGATCATCAGATTCTTGATCTTCAGGGTCTCCTTCTGAATCTGAATCAGTTGTTGTCTCACTTTCTTCATCAAGATTATCAGGAGGTGGTACACGAATGGTATGGCTTGCATGCACCCACCTTTTCAAACCTCTACACTTAATAGCATTTGTTGTGACAAGAATTACTTGTCTAGCCTTTTGCCATCTAGGTACTAAGCAGTTTCTCCTTCGATGCACTTTGGTCCTCACCCAATCTCCTGGCAACAGATCATGAGCTTGTTCTTTCTCCTTAGTTATTACATCTGTTCCCACCTGATGAAATACAGAATTAACTACATCAGAAAAATTCTGACAGTATTCAATGATTGCACTATCATTAATACTCAAGAGTTTGCCAACTGGAACAAATGCTTGCTTCAATACTCTGCCCATTAAAATATCATGGGGACTAAGGCCTGTCTTTTTCTCTGGGGTACTTCTCAAAGACATTAGAACAAGTGGAAGAGCATCTGTCCACTTTACTCCTGTGGCTAGACACATTTTTGAAATTCTGTTTTTAATTTATCTGCTCTACAACACCTGATGCTTCTGGTCTGTAAGCACAATGCAGCTTTTGTTCAATGTTTAAAGCTTCACAAATCAGTTTTAGCAATCTGTTTTCAAAATGCGTTCCGCGATTACTTTCAATAGTTACCGGAAAGCCATATCTAGGTATGATCTCCCTCAAAAGCAATTTTGCCACAGTGACTGAGTCATTATGACGTGTTGGGAAAGCTTCCACCGATCTTGAAAACAGACAAACAAATACAAGCACATATTTCAGCTTGTTGTGCTTTGGCATATCAATGAAATCCATCTGTAATCTGGTAAAAGGACCACCCTCCGGTCATATGGTTCCCAAACTTACAACAGTTTTCCTGTTTGGATTCATTTGTTGACAGGTCAAACATCTTTGGCAAAGTGACTCTGCTATGATTCTGAATTCTGGACTGAACCATGTTTCTCTGAATAGTCTGATCATTGAATCTCTTCCTAAATGCCCTGGACCATGGTACATCCGTGCCATGTCAGCAATCATGCAATTTGGCATTACAGGCCTTCCATCTTTGTAGACCCAAACTCCATCTTCCTCTCGCTGTCTGCACTCTGATTTTAACCATATGTTTTTCTCTTCTTCATCTGCCTCATCTTGTAATTCTTTTACTCCCTGCCATGTTTCAACTACAGATATTAGCATGAGAGAGTTCAACATGTGACTTTTGTCTTTCTCCCGATTGATTGAAAAATTATTCTTTGCGCAGCACCTTGCGATTTCATCTGCGAACGTGTTACCTTTAGTAATGTAATCCTCACCTTTTTTATGAGCTGCACATTTTACAACAGCAATTTTTTCTGGTAATTGAATGCCATCAATCAATCTTTTGATCAATTTCGCATTTCTGATTGGCGTTCCCGCAGAGGTCAAATAACCCCTTTGAGACCAGAGCTGACCATAGTCATGAACTACGCCATACCCATACTGACTATCAGTCACTATGGTCACTTTTTTGCCAGCTGCTTTTTCACAAGCTCGAATTAAACCAATTAATTCTGCAATTTGAGCTGAACGAATCCCATCAAGAGGTGAACCCTCTACAACCTCTGAAACAGTACATACTGAGTATGCTGCTCTCAGAATCCCTTCGTCTTATCTTAAACAGGAACCATCAACAAAATAAACCAGATCTGATTCAGGTAAAGGAACATCTGTTATGTCCTGACGAGATTTGGTGAAGTAATCTACAACATCCAGACACTCATGATCCATGTCATTCTCATTGTTAACTTCAGTAACAACACCATCCGGCAATAATGTGGAAGGATTTAAAATCACACATCTTGCAATAGAAACATTATCTGATACCAGAATTGTTTTCTCATATTTTGTCAATCTGTTACTGGTTAGATGCTGAGTTTTGCTTCTAGTAAGAAGAATTTCAACTGAATGAGGTACATATACTTTTACAGGGAATCCCATAATGAAACCTTCACTCTGTTCAAGACTTACACTTGTTGCAGCCACTGCTTTTAAGCAACCTGGCAAAGCTTTTGCAACAGGATCTAAAACAGCTGAGAAATAAGCAATTGGTCTTCTCAGTTTTCCATGTCTCTGGATCAGGACTGACAATGCACAACCTTCCCTTTCACTGCAGTACAATTCAAATTCCTTTTCATAATCTGGCATACCTAAAGCTGGAGCTTCACGTAAGCTTCTTTTTAATCGTTCAAAGGCTCCCAGTTCAATTTTTGACAGTTTAATTGGATCTTTTATGTCTGCCTTTGTCAGTCTCTGTAGTGGTTTTGCAATTACAGAAAATCCACTAATCCATTGTCGACAGTATCCAACCATTCCCAGAAACATTCTGACCTGCCTTTGTGTTGTCGGGGGCTGAATTGCTCGAATCATTTTAATTCTTTCAATAGTCACTTGTCTGGTTCCTTTTGCAATTCTGTGACCAAGATATTTTACTTCTTGTTTACAAAACTGCAATTTCGCAGGTGACACTTTATGTCCTTCATCTGCCAATCGATTTAAAAGTATAATGGTGTCAGTTACACAATTCTCTCGTGTCTTTGCTGCCACTAGTAAGTCATCAATATACTGAACCAATTTAGAATTTCCAGGCAATATCAGATCTTCCAAGGATTTTTTTAATAACTGATTAAAGATAGATGGACTCTCAGTATACCCTGGTGGGATACGACACCATGCTAAAATGCGATTCTGGAACCTAAATGCAAAAATTTGCTGGCTCTCTGGATGCAGTGGAACTGTAAAGAAGGCATTACACAGGTCAATGACCGTATACCATTCTGCTTCATGCGGAATCTGATAAAGAATTACTGCAGGGTTTGGAACGATCGGGCAACATGGAACAACAATCTGGTTAATTTTTCTTAAATCCTGAACAATTCTATATGTTCCATTTGGCTTTTTAATACCCATAATCGGTAAATTACATGGGCTACTCTCAATCTATTTAAGTACACCTTGACTTATGAACTTCTCAATCACTGGAATGACACCTTCAATTGTCTCAGCTTTCATTTTGTATTGTGGAACATTCGGAAAATCTATTCCCTGTTTTACAGTAATTTTTACTGGATCTACATTTTTCATAAGACCCATATCATTTCCAGTTAGGTCCCAAATTTCTGGTTTGACTGGCTTTTTGAGCTCTTCTGGCAAATCATTTTTGTCAAAGACAGGAAATAATAATTTATTTTCTTTTTCAACCATCAACATTGTCAATTTGTAAAGACCATCTACTTCTGATGTTTGTAACTCAATGCCATCTGGTGAACAATATATTTTGCAATTCATCTTGCACAATATATCACGACCCAACAGATTTACTGGACTACTGTAACAAACCAGAAACCTGTGTTTATCTTTGTAATTTCCAATCTCAACCTTTACAGGTTCTGTCAGACTTGTTTTAATTTGCTGATTTGCTACACCTACAACTTGGATGGACTCACCAGAGAGAGGAAGGTTTTCTATTTCTGTTGATCTAACAGTAGAACGGGTAGCACCTGTGTCCACAAGAAAAGTGATATCTACATCATTCACTTTACCATTAACAAATGGACCAGACTGATCTACCGCAAGAGTGGGTCCAAGCACACACTCTTCTTCCTCTCTCAGGCACCGTCATGAGTAATCTTCTGATGAATCACTCTCTTCCTTATTTTTCAGCCAAAACTGTTGGGAAGCATTTGACATATTCACTCTTGGTACATTATTTACCTGATTACCTCCACAGAAACCTGTTTCAGGTGTAAACCTCTGAGCATTTACACAGTTAGGAAATGGTGCTTGTGGAATCTGGCTCTGCTGAATTTGGCTCTCCTGTATCTGGTTCTGCTGAATCTGGCTCTGCTGATTCGCTACCTGTTGCTGTAGCTGTCGCTGCTGACTTAACTTGTTTAACTGTTGCTGTAGCTGTTGCTGTTGCTGCTGATTTAACTCACTCTGCATCTGTGGATTCAATGAATTATTTTTAAAATTTCTGGGCGGGTTTTTACACTCGCACTTCCAGTGTCCAATTTCGCCGCAATTAAAACAAGGCAGCTTCTGTTTTAGCTCTTCAACATTTACATTAGATTTAGGTTTATTATTAAAATTATTCTTAAATTTGCCTTGATTCTGCTGCACATTTTTATTTTCAAAAGCCATTTGCTGTTGTTAATGCTCTGCTACCTTCACTTGTGCCCACATTGCTTTCTCCTTCAGGTTCTTTTGTTTTGCGTCTATCTCGTCACTGCAATATTTTGCCTTTCTCAGGATGTCATCAACTGAAAGTGATTGCCAGCACACAATTCAATTTTTAATCATCTCACCAATTTCAGGTCTCAGGCCGTGGACAAATCTATAAATAAAGTAGCTCATGTCTTTTTCACTTAATTTTTCATAGCCACTGTATTGTTTAAATACTAACAGCAATCTTTCATAAAAAGAATGTACTGATTCTTTTGGCTCTTGATTTGTTCAGCCAATTTTAACCCAATCTACTTCTTTTGGGGGAATTTTCCCTTTCAGCCAATAAATTACTTTATTATACATATCCATAACATCTTTGGATGGGGTACCTGTAATTGTGTCTCGAGCAGGTTCTTCTTTTGGCCAATCGACAGAAATGTTGCATTCTGTCCAAAGATCTGATGGGACAACTATGTCAAAGAAACCATCTAGATCAATCCACAGAACTTTTGGCACCTTAATAAATCTGTCTACCTGTCAATACCATTCAACGGGTTTTTCTCTCAGCCGAGGGAAATCATTGGTAAACAACAGAATATCCTGTCTGGACCAAGGGACATGCACATACCCTCCTCCTGCTATTTCTCTCATTGGAAATTCTGAGACTACTTCACTTCTGACCCTTTTGTCCTGTTCTTTATTTTTTGAACATTTTATTCTCCATTTGCCTATTTTACCTAATTTTCTAATAAAAGCTATTAATTCTTTTATTTGGGTCATCCTTCCAGCAATATTGCGATTATCAATATCCTTCTCAGAAAAATCCACTCTGTAGTGTTTCTGCAAATGTTTCTGTTTGCTCAAATCAATTTCTAATTCAGCAGCCATTTCTTCCAGTTGTTCATACCTGTTTTTCGTTTTCCACTGTATACTTTTACAAATGAAAAGCAATTCATCATCCTGATACAATCTCAAATTGTCAATACCAATTGTGCCAATTATTAATTCCTCCAAAGCAGCTTTTAATTTTGCAACATCAAGCTTTTTAAATTTAGGTGCTTCTGGTGACAATGCATTTTGTGTTAAGTCTATTCTGTTTAAGCTTCTTCCTGATGGACCTGGATCTGATTCTGCAACACATGGTGTCTGAGAACCTGGCAAACTTCCATTTAAAGTTAAATTTGGCATCATAGATTTTTCTACGTGAATTTCTGAAAGTGCTGAATAAAATCTTTCAGCCACTTTTTGAATTTCTGCATTCAATGGAACTGTCAAGGCAGAATGTCTATTTTCTCCCTGATCAAAAACTGGTACAACAGGATCAATTGTTACTGGTACTGTCACTGCTTCCATGCTTTTTGTTAATTGTTGAACTAAATCTTCCTTTGCTCTATTATAACTGGAAATTTCTGGCATATCTGCAAGAACTCTTTCTTGATTTCTTGGAAAATTATCTCTCTGATCCAAAATTCTGTTTTCTCTAGGTGTACTAGTACTATTTATTGACCCTACTCTTTCAGGTAATTTTAAAAATCTGGGCGAACCTTCATCAGCTTCCCTAGGAGGTGCACTAGGAGAAGTTCCTGTAGAAACTCTCGGGGTAGATTGTGAATCTACTTGATAAGGTGGCGGTTTGCGTTTTGTAGAGTAAATATCCTCTAAAATTGCATCATCTAATTCCTCATCAAGTCTATTTGTCTTTCGAATTTTCTTTTTACCTGGCTCTTCAGTAATCATTATTCTCACTGGATACAGACCATCATACATGTCTTCTTTTCTCCAGCGTCTCACTTTGTCCTCATTTGTTTCTCTGTTTAGAATCTGCTTTGAATTTCTAGGTGTTAAACATTTACTTTCACGTTCAAGCTCCATCATCTCAACCTCCCATTCAACTAAAGCCCCAAATTGTGTAGGTCTAGGCTTTGACACAAGATCCATCATTTTTTCTCTCAGGTTTCTCAAAACTTTCATATTAAATGACCCATCCTCTGGCCATGCTAACACGCCATCACCTTTTG
Source organism: Lissotriton vulgaris (assembly GCF_964263255.1). Taxonomy (NCBI): domain Eukaryota; kingdom Metazoa; phylum Chordata; class Amphibia; order Caudata; family Salamandridae; genus Lissotriton; species Lissotriton vulgaris. The sequence goes on from NC_141698.1 coordinate 903,529,376, forward strand.
TGTAATGCATCAAATTATCAAACCAAATTACCGTATGATAACCATATTCACCTTCCATATAGGCTGCGGGTGTTTTATACTTATGAAGTAATTTACCACCACGCGTTTCAATCTTCTTGTCAGGTTTAAATACATTTTTCACTTTCTGAAACCATGAAGGCTTCTTTTTCTCACTATCGTTCCAATAACTCATGTTTTAAAATCAAAATTGCTTATTCCGAAAGCTTCAAAATGTTCTCTTGATGTTCCGCTATTCTAGCCAATCTGTGCGCGAAAGACACCAACAAGCCAATCAGGTTAAGCTACGTCACTACTTTGCTCAACCAATAGAAATACAGTATTCAGAACTGACCAATCTGGTGTCAGCTCGTCGCTGTCACGTGAACCAATCAGTGCGCTTGCTGTGCCGTATATTAGCCAATCACAGCGCGAACCAAAATGACGTACACTGCCGCTGCAGCTTCACTGTGTGTTACTCCGTAAACTCACCCCTCCTTCACAAAAACTTTTCACAGCGCCATTTTAAACAATGCTTTTCCAATGAATTTCAATTAGTAACCACAAATAAACAAACCCCTTGTCTGTTTCGCTAACAAAGTGATAGTTTTACAAACATTCAGAATTCTTTTCGCAGAAAATAGATGACGCTATTATCACGAAATCGCTCACACATTCAAATGGAAAACCCTAATCACGCACACACGAAAACTTTGGCAGGACTTTAACCAACCACAGAGATCGTCAAACGTTAATAAGAATAGACGACGCTATCTTACCCTTCACTCAAGCTTAGATAAATCCTAATACTCTTTTCACAAAAAGTTTTAAAACAGGCTCACCAGGTCCCTATGCTTAATGCTACGATTTCATAGACAATCCACACTATTACATTCAACCAGTCATATCTAAGGTCCCTAAACTTGTGCTGTACGTTCACAACACTTTGCGATATATTCTATACCACAATTTTGAAACAGAACAAATGCACTGTGTAACTCTTCTAGCCACACTACTCTTTTGCCGGCAAACAACCAGGAATTTTTCATACTGCTGGAAAAATCCTTTCGACTACACACAACAAATGAACAAACCTAACAACATATTTTAAACATGTATCCTATGTAATTATCATGTAACATGTATGTTACCATAGAAACCATCCTCTGCTACCAAAAGATTTGATCCAGCGTCACTATAGAAATTCTGTCTCTCTATAATCACCAATCTCTACCTGATACTTACCATACTAACAAAACTAAGGCCCATTAAACAGAAACAGAATAGTGAACCAACTGAATCATGTGGCCTAATTAATCACACTATCAAAGCTAAATATGTTAAATATATACAACTGCAGTATAACTTTTATTCATAGATAATCAAGAAATCATTTATGTAGACCACTATGGCCACTGAATCAGCTAATGGTAACGACTAAAATAATCAAGACCAGCTTGACGTTTTAAGTCTTTTATTTTTAAAGTTAAAGTTTCAAAGTTTCGGTTTCAAAATCTTTATTAGCTCATTTATTAATTTCAAACATTTTTATTAAATCAATATTATCTATTAGTTTATTGGCACAAAAGGTCTGGCACTTCAAAATTGCACAAAATTAATGAATTAAAATCAACCCTAATTCCCTAAGTTAAGCTTTCTGACCTGAAAAGGAAAAATAAACATTTAAAATGCAATCAGTATCTTACGTGTCCAAGGGAAAATCGGACAGCACTTCGCCCTCAGGAACAGTCAGCCCCGCTCCCCTCAATGGGCTAAGTTTTTATACTTTTCCTAACTCACTAATCTAACTAAACGATATATTTTTATTAGTTTTCAGCACCCTGATTGGTTGCTGTCTGTCAGACCACCAAAAGGCCACTGCTTCCAAGTTTCAAAAACGTCACGGTTATTGTCCATTGACATGAAGCGACACCGGCTTCCGAAAGAACGATACAGTATCCAAAGTCTTTTACTGTTTCCTCCATAGCTCGGCCAAACCATCCCTTGTCACTTCCTTGGCCTTGGAGAAATAACGTCCAGAGCACACTTGGCACAAGTCTCTTTGTTTAGGCTTCAGTTTATTTCCAAAGAATAGTTTTTGTGGAAAAGCTTCAACAGAACCGTGCTTGGCTCTGCTCTCAGTCAGGCTAACCATCATTATTCAAAACTAGGCCTCAAGCCTTTCTCTCGGGCTAGTATGCAAACAAACACAAAAGAATAATTAATACAAGAAAAGAAAGTCATTATGTTATCCAACCTCTATTACTAATATCATCCCATTAGTACAAATCACCTAGCAGAAGCACATTTAAAAGCAGCACATTTATAATTTACCTTTCTTCATAATCCAGCATAAATCTGAAACGATAAAAAGAAATACAAACACAACATAGATAACAAGTCAACATAGACAATAGCACATATAAATTAAGCACATGCCATAAATAAATCAGCCGCATTAAGTTTTGACAAAGACAATAGGTAAAACAAAACAACATTAGTAATGTATTAATAAACGCACCAGCAAATGCAACAAGAGCATATTTATCATTAAACCCGCGTGTAATGCAATGATGATCTTTTAATCTAAATTGATTAATTACAACAAACATGCAGTAATTCATTAATATATTAGTTCATGTTACAAGGGATTAACTTCACGAGCCAGAATAAAATTATTTCTGAAACTCGCTCCATCAACTGCCTCATCTGGTGATTTCAAAATCACCAAACAACACCCAAAATTTAGAAAATTTTAAACCCAATTTAGAGACGTCACATTTTGAGTTCTTTCAGTATTAGTCTCCCTAAACCCCAGTTTCTGCTGTTTGCTCAACACTTTCAAACTGAGCCCTTCGCATCTCTTCTAACTCATATTCCTTCACTTGTTCCTTTCTGAGTTTGTAAATCCTCCTCTTTTCTTTCTGGTGCTTCTTTCTCTTGTGGATCATGCAACTAATTTTTAGCAGCAATATCACCATAATGATGACAATTACTGGATAGAGCACTTTGCCGATGATTGAGCCATCAATTTCTGAAAACCATTCTTTTATTGCCTCAATCCTTTTGCCTATTCGTTCAGTGAAGTTTTCTTCCTCCAGGGGTTCTATCTCCTCATGAAACTCTGTTATATTTTTAATAAGCGACTCTATATTCCCACTCTTGTCAGGAATATATGTACAACAATGCTGGACATGTAAAACCCCACAGACTCCTCCCTCTTTTTCAAGCAGAATGTCTAATGCAAGACGATTCTGCATAACCATGCTCCTGGTAGCAACAAGTTCGGTGTTGACCAATTGAAAACCACTTGCTGTATCTGTAGACAATCTGTCTACAATTGTTGAAACTTTTCTTATTTTGATTGAATTCATGGTGATTCCTACCATAGGAATGACAGCACCAAAGATGTTTCCCAAGACTTCTGTAAAACTTTCTCTTTTGTACCTATTCAGGTGTTCACCAAATTCAAAGGTACCTTTTTCATTTCTGTCAACATGAAAATATTTTGGAAAAACTAATCCAAGATAACAAGTCCCATACCAATGGTCTGGGAGGCTAAAATATGCCTTATTTCCACAAATAAAATAAATTCCAGGAAAAATTGGATCTTTACCACCTTTAAATCCCAATCCCCCTATTATACGATAAGTATCTTCACATTGACTAGCACCAACAAAAAAGTGATCATATAATGTGTTATCTCTTCTAATGCAAAATTTACCACTAACTGGTTCATCTATATGAATAGCTGCATTTGTGTTAACACCATTAAGCTTAGCATCCTCCATTTGCCAGTACTTAGACTTGGCAGGTTTAAGCATCTCATGTCTTTTGTAAACAGCCCTTCTCTCCTCAACCATATTCAGGAAAGACTTTTCTTCTGCTCTCATTTTGCATGCTAAATTATTTCTATATGTGTATTCATAATTAAGTTCATTAGTTACTAAAAAGAATTCCCTCATCTGTTTCACAGGCTTAACTTTATTTAAGCTATTTACAACTTTGAGATTTGCAAAAACCTCATCAAAGTCTGAGTAATAATACTCCAGACGACCAGTTTGATAAAAGCTAGCAATTACACGGCAAGTGATGCCATAGGTGAGAGGTAACATAATATATGTAACCCCCTCTGAGACAGAAGCAGGCAGCTTCACACAGACATAGCAATCCTTTACATTCATTACTTTAACATATTCAGACAAAAGCCTAGAAAATTATTTGCTAGAAAAATCTCCAACAGATCTATCTTGATGGATCTCTGGATTATGCTCAATAACTCTGCTAGACTTGCCAGCATGTTTTTCTTGTTTAGTCTCTACTTTACTTGTTATATTAGTCTTAAGCTTCTGTTTATCAATACCAAAAGGATATACTACAGCTAAAATTAACCAAACCAGTATTAAGAGAACTACACAAATTGAAGACATTTTGCAACATCTTTTCAAAATGGAACACCTTGAAGTATCTGAACTAGGCATTTTTAAATGAATAAACAAACAAAAATTTAAAAATAAGTAATGAACTATAAGACTATGAAACTAAAAACTAAAAACTAAATATCCCCCTTTTATTTATTTATTTTTTTAAGAACCCTAAAACAGCTTTTCTTCGACCTTGCGTCACATGAACATGTGTTTTTCAGCTAAACACAATTTCTTCGACCTACAGCCACCTAACACATTTTCTTCAGCCTTATGCCAGGAATCAAAACCCTTATCCAAAACTAAACAGCTTTAATCATTGTCACTAGCTTCTTCCAAATCTTCTTGACTACTGCTTCCTACCTCAACAATTGGCGGAATAATGATGTACGTCCACTCTGGTGACTTATACTTTTGATTTGGATTTAACACTCTTTTTGTCTTACGAGTGATTACTTCAATTTTCTTATTCTTTTCGTCTTTCTTATCAGAGTCACCTCCCTGACTAGAAATTTCATTAATCAGCTCTTTTGATTTCTTCACCAGTTTAAATTTCAGGTTATCTTCTGGCCAAATATCTCCTTTTCTCAAGATTTTCTTTTTTGGTACGTTTTCGTTACTTTCCGCTTTCCAAGCTCTTTTTTTGAATTTTCTTATTTCAGATTCTTCATCACTCCCATCTGTGTCTGTTTCTGAGACTTCAAATCTGTATTTAGGAACTTCTTTACTCGGCAGCTGCACTCCATTAGGAACATCATCCTTACAGCTGGTACTTGGTAATTCTTCTTCTTCTTCAGGAATCACCTTCAGCTTCCCAGTTTCAGAATTCTTGCTCCTGCACACAGAGCTACTCTTTTGCCTTTCAATACTCTCCTTGTTCAGATTTTTATCCTGCTCAGAATCTTTTTCTTCTGAATCTTCTTTTTCTTTTTGAGATTCTTTTTCTTTCAAATTTTCTTCAACATCTTGATCTCCAGTCACAATTTCCAGATCTTTTTCACTCAAGGCCTGATCTGCGTCTAGATTTTCCAGATATTGATCTTCCTGCTGATCATTAGATTCTTGATCTTCAGGGTCTCCTTCTGAATCTGAATCAGTTGTTGTCTCACTTTCTTCATCAAGATTACCAGGAGGTGGTACACGAATGGTATGGCTTGCATGCACCCACCTTTTCAAACCTCTACACTTAATAGCATTTGTTGTGACAAGAATTACTTGTCTAGCCTTTTGCCATCTAGGTACTAAGCAGTTTCTCCTTCGATGCACTTTGGTCCTCACCCAATCTCCAGGCAACAGATCATGAGCTTGTTCTTTCTCCTTAGTTATTACATCCGTTCCCACCTGATGAAATACAGAATTAACTACATCAGAAAAATTCTGACAGTATTCAATGATTGCACTATCATTAATACTCAAGAGTTTGCCAACTGGAACAAATGCTTGCCTCATTACTCTGCCCATTAAAATATCATGGGGACTAAGGCCTGTCTTTTTCTCTGGGGTACTTCTCAAAGACATTAGAACAAGTGGAAGAGCATCTGTCCACTTTACTCCTGTGGCTAGACACATTTTTGAAATTCTGTTTTTAATTGTTCCATTTATCTGCTCTACAACACCTGATGCTTCTGGTCTGTAAGCACAATGCAGCTTTTGTTCAATGTTTAAAGCTTCACAAATCAGTTTTAGCAATCTGTTTTCAAAATGCGTTCCGCGATCACTTTCAATAGTTACCGGAAAGCCATATCTAGGTATGATCTCCCTCAAAAGCAATTTTGCCACAGTGACTGAGTCATTATGACGGGTTGGGAAAGCTTCCACCGATCTTGAAAACAGACAAACAAATACAAGCACATATTTCAGCTTGTTGTGCTTTGGCATATCAATGAAATCCATCTGTAATCTGGTAAAAGGACCACCCTCCGGTCATATGGTTCCCAAACTTACAACAGTTTTCCTGTTTGGATTCATTTGTTGACAGGTCAAACATCTTTGGCAAAGTGACTCTGCTATGATTCTGAATTCTGGACTGAACCATGTTTCTCTGAATAGTCTGATCATTGAATCTCTTCCTAAATGCCCTGGACCATGGTACATCCGTGCCATGTCAGCAATCATGCAATTTGGCATTACAGGCCTTCCATCTTTGTAGACCCAAACTCCATCTTCCTCTCGCTGTCTGCACTCTGCTTTTAACCATGTGTTTTTCTCTTCTTCATCTGCCTCATCTTGTAATTCTTTTACTCCCTGCCATGTTTCAACTACAGATATTAGCATGAGAGAGTTCAACATGTGACAGGATTCAAGAAAGGGCTAAAAACCCACCTTTTTAATCTCAGTATTTAGTTTTCTGTTTCTTTCTTTTCTGGATTGGGTCAGCTTAGTGCTCACATATCGCGCCAGGATACTTTGTAGTAGCAGAGCGCGTAATAAAATGTTTTATAACATAACATAACTTTTGTCTTTCTCCCGATTGATTGAAAAATTATTCTTTGCGCAGCACCTTGCGATTTCATCTGCGAACGCGTTACCTTTATTAATGTAATCCTCACCTTTTTTATGAGCTGCACATTTTACAACAGCAATTTTTTCTGGTAATTGAATGCCATCAATCAATCTTTTGATCAATTTCGCATTTCTGATTGGCGTTCCCGCAGAGGTCAAATAACCCCTTTGAGACCAGAGCTGACCATAGTCATGAACTACGCCATACCCATACTGACTATCAGTCACTATGGTCACTTTTTTGCCAGCTGCTTTTTCACAAGCTCGAATTAAACCAATTAATTCTGCAATTTGAGCTGAATGAATCCCATCAAGAGGTGAACCCTCTACAACCTCTGAAACAGTACATACTGAGTATGCTGCTCTCAGAATCCCTTCGTCTGATCTTAAACAGGAACCATCAACAAAATAAACCAGATCTGATTCAGGTAAAGGAACATCTTTTAGGTCCTGATGAGGTTTGGTGAAGTAATCCACAACATCCAGACACTCATGATCCATGTCATTCTCATTGTTAACTTCAGTAACAACACCATCCGGCAATAATGTGGAAGGATTTAAAATCACACATCTTGCAATAGAAACATTATCTGATCCCAGAATTGTTTTCTCATATTTTGTCAATCTGTTACTCGTTAGATGCTGAGTTTTGCTTCTAGTAAGAAGAATTTCAACTGAATGAGGTACATATACTTTTACAGGGAATCCCATAATGAAACCTTCACTCTGTTCAAGACTTACACTTGTTGCAGCCACTGCTTTTAAGCAACCTGGCAAAGCTTTTGCAACAGGATCTAAAACAGCTGAGAAATAAGCAATTGGTTTTCTCAGTTTTCCATGTCTCTGGATCAGGACTGACAATGCACAACCTTTCCTTTCACTGCAGTACAATTCAAATTCCTTTTCATAATCTGGCATACCTAAAGCTGGAGCTTCACATAAGCTTCTTTTTAATCGTTCAAAAGCTCCCAGTTCAATTTTTGACAGTTTAATTGGATCTTTTATGTCTGCCTTTGTCAGTCTCTGTAGAGGTTTTGCAATTACAGAAAATCCACTAATCCATTGTCGACAGTATCCAACCATTCTCAGAAACATTCTGACCTGCCTTTGTGTTGTCGGGGGCTGAATTGCTCGAATCATTTTAATTCTTTCAATAGTCACTTGTCTGGTTCCTTTTGCAATTCTGTGACCAAGATATTTTTTTACTTCTTGTTTACAAAACTGCAATTTTGCAGGTGACACTTTATGTCCTTCATCTGCCAATCGATTTAAAAGTATAATGGTGTCAGTTACACAATTCTCTTGTGTCTTTGCTGCCACTAGTAAGTCATCAATATACTGAACCAATTTAGAATTTCCAGGCAATATCAGATCTTCCAAGGATTTCTTTAACACCTTGGCTGCTAGGGAGATTTTTCTCCTGTGCTGGAAAATCCCTGCTGCCATATGTTGATGACGAGCTCAGCTCGTCATAAGCACACGACCAGTGTACATGAGCAGGGAAGGGGTTAATAACTGATTAAAGATAGATGGACTCTCAGTATACCCCTGTGGGATACGACACCATGCTAAAATGCGATTCTGGAACCTAAATGCAAAAATTTGCTGGCTCTCTGGATGCAGTGGAACTGTAAAGAAGGCATTACACAGGTCAATGACCGTGTACCATTCTGCTTCATGCGGAATCTGATAAAGAATTACCGCAGGGTTTGGAACGATCGGGCAACATGGAACAACAATCTGGTTAATTTTTCTTAAATCCTGAACAATTCTATATGTTCCATTTGGCTTTTTAATACCCATAATCAGTAAATTACATGGACTACTCTCAATCTCTTTTAGTACACCTTGACTTATGAACTTCTCAATCACTGGAATGACACCTTCAATTGTCTCAGCTTTCATTTTGTATTGTGGAACATTCGGAAAATCTATTCCCTGTTTTACAGTAATTTTTAATTGATCTACATTTTTCATAAGACCCATATCATTTCCAGTTAGGTCCCAAATTTCTGGTTTGACTGGCTTTTTGAGCTCTTCTGGCAAATCATTTTTGTCAAAGACAGGAAATAATAATTTATTTTCTTTTTCAACCATCAACATTGTCAATTTGTAAAGACCATCTACCTCTGATGTTTGTAACTCAATGCCATCTGGTGAACAATATATTTTGCAATTCATCTTGCACAATATATCACGACCCAACAGATTTACTGGACTACTGTCACAAACCAGAAACCTGTGTTTATCTTTGTAATTTCCAATCTCAACCTTTACAGGTTCTGTCAGACTTGTTTTAATTTGCTGATTTGCTACACCTACAACTTGGATGGACTCACCAGAGAGAGGAAGGTTTTCTATTTCTGTTGATCTAACAGTAGAACGGGTAGCACCTGTGTCCACAAGAAAAGTGATATCTACATCATTCACTTTACCATTAACAAATGGACCAGACTGATCTACCTCAAGAGTGGGTCCAAGCACACACTCTTCTTCCTCTCTCAGGCACCGTCATGAGTAATCTTCTGATGAATCACTCTCTTCCTTATTTTTCAGCCAAAACTGTTGGGAAGCATTTGACATATTCACTCCTGGTACATTATTTACCTGATTACCTCCACAGAAACCTGTTTCAGGTGTAAACCTCTGAGAATTTACACAGTTAGGAAATGGTGCTTGTGGAATCTGGTTCTGCTGAATCTGGCTCTGCTGATTCGCTACCTGTCGCTGTAGCTGTCGCTGCTGACTTAACTCGTTTAACTGTTGTTGTAGCTGTTGCTGTTGCTGCTGATTTAACTCACTCTGCATCTGTGGATTCAATGAATTATTTTAAAAATTTCTGGGCGGGTTTTTACACTCACGCTTCCAGTGTCCAATTTCGCCGCAATTAAAACAAGGGAGCTTCTGTTTTAGCTCTTCAACATTTACATTAAATTTAGGCTTATTATTAAAATTATTCTTAAATTTGCCTTGATTCTGCTGCACATTTTTATTTTCAAAAGCCATTTGCTGTTGTTGATGCTCTGCTACCTTCACTTGTGCCCACATTGCTTTCTCCTTCAGGTTCTTTTGTTTTGCGTCTATCTCGTCACTGCAATATTTTGCCTTTCTCAGGATGTCATCAACTGAAAGTGATTGCCAGCACACAATTCCATTTTTAATCATCTCACCAATTTCAGGTCTCAGGCCGTAGACAAATCTATAAATAAAGTGGCTCATATCTTTTTCACTTAATTTTTCTTAGCCACTGTATTGTTTAAATACTAACAGCAATCTTTCATAAAAAGAATGTACTGATTCTTTTGGCTCTTGATTTGTTCTGCCAATTTTAACCCAATCTACTTCTTTTGGGGGAATTTTCCCTTTCAGCCAATAAATTACTTTATTATACATATCCATAACATCTTTGGATGGGGCACCTGTAATTGTGTCTCGAGCAGGTTCTTCTTTTGGCCATTCCACAGAAATGTTGCATTCTGTCCAAAGATCTGATGGGACAACTATGTCAAAGAAACCATCTAGATCAATCCACAGAACTTTTGGCACCTTAATAAATCTGTCTACCTGTCGATACCATTCAACGGGTTTTTCTCTCAGCCGAGGGAAATCATTGGTAAACAACAGAATATCCTGTCTGGACCAAGGGACATGCACATACCCTACTCCTGCTATTTCTCTCATTGGAAATTCTGAGACTACTTCACTTCTGACCCTTTTGTCCTGTTCTTTATTCTTCGACCATTTTATTCTCCATTTGCCTATTTCACCTAATTTTCTGAGAAAAGCTATTAATTCTTTTATATGGGTCATCCTTCCAGCAATATTGCGATTATCAATATCCTTCTCAGAAAAATCCACTCTGTAGTGTTTCTGCAAATGTTTCTGTTTGCTCAAATCAATTTCTAATTCAGCAGCCATTTCTTCCAGTTGTTCATACCTTTTTTTCGTTTTCCACTGTATACTTTTACAAATGAAAAGCAATTCATCATCCTGATACAATCTCAAATTGTCAATACCAATTGTGCCAATTATTAATTCCTCCAAATCAGCTTTTAATTTTGCAACATCTAGCTTTTTAAATTCAGGTGCTTCTGGTGACAATGCATTTTGTGTTAAGTCTATTCTGTTTAAGCTTCTTTCTGATGGACCTGGATCTGATTCTGCAACACATGGTGTCTGAGAACCTGACAAACTTCCATTTAAAGTTAAATTTGGCATCATAGATTTTTCTCTGTGAATTTCTGAAAGTTCTGAAAAAAAATTTTCAGCCACTTTTTAAATTTCTGCATTCAATGGAACTGTCAAGGCAGAATGTCTATTTTCTCCCTGATCAAAAACTGGTACAACAGGACCAATTGTTACTGGTACTGTTGATGGAGCAGATTTCATCTGCAGTCAGCCATTGTTTTAGTTTTTGTGCTTCAGACAGACTGCATTTAAATTGCCACGCACCTTTTGGTGCAAGGTAAAAACATGGCACATGAAAAATATGAAAGTGAGGCCTATTCACTCTCAAATGCTTTTGCTGATTTAACATGTGTTTTTGCAGTGTAGAGAAAAGTGGCCTTTTTAGCTTTGAAGATTAATAGAGTATGTTTCTCTCTTCCCAGCTCATCCCTAAATCCACTATTTCTGTCTTAAGAGACTTTGACTTGTCGCATATTTTGATAAATATTTTCAGTTAATAACACCTCTTTTACTTTGTTGCACATTGCACCTTTATTTTGCATGTTGTCGTAAATAATAGAAAAGCTGCTTTACACTAGTAGCTTGGCTAGGTAAACATTTATAAGGGGTATTAGTATAGAGTTGGGAAACATAATGGGCTGATTTACATGAAATTAACATTATCTTTGTGTTTATTTTATTTTTTGGGGCCTACCATAAAATGGCTGCCTGTGATACCATCAAAGCTATGGCTTGCTTTGAAAGAGAAGAGAGCATGCGCAGACTGTACCAGCTTTCCTAAAGGAGTCAAGGACAGCTTGAACTGTACATTCTTGTGATTCTGCCAATGTACCAGTGTTAGTTAAAAGTATCCATCTGACTGCTCTGTGGCAGGAAGGAAGGAAAACTATAGAAACATTTTCCCTAGCAATTGTTGCAAACTTATAAAATGTATTTATTATGTAAGCTTCTTTTGTTAAAACTGATATAGTCAGGTTTTTAGAATGAGTCAGGGTGATGAGAACTCATGCCATCATGACGGACCAATCACGTACAGGTTTTCCTGAAAGTTGAAACATTTTGTGTAGTCTGCCAAAATTTTGTGTATAAATTCTGACCTCTCCGGAGGAGGGGCTGGCTTTCTTAGCTCAGCTGGCTTCTTGCTCATTTTGGCTTAGGCTTTGCTTCATTCTATGGGTTAGGTACGAGAAACGTTCCGGGAGATTGCTGAAGGGACGAGTGGCGTCCGAGGAGTGTCAGGGGGAGGTTTCTTGCTTCCACGTCATATTTTTGCACTGAGGCCACATTCCTTTGAGGTCTGGTGAAGGGAGGGCTGTCTCCCTCCCTGCTTGCTCTTTAGACACAGAGATGCACAGGGCACCAAACAGATAGAAAGTTTTTTTTAGATTTAGATGCTAAACTTTCAGTTATGCTTTGACTAATTAATTAGGTCTGAAAAGATTTATTTGTTTTATGCATTTATTTCTCTTTATGGGAGATTTTTGCAAACTATTTGATTTTTGATTAGCCTTGCAAGATTATTTTTTCTTAGAAACTCTTTAAGAATTTTGAATGACATTTTGCGCCACCTTCCTATATGTAATGCTTATATGCAGACTGTAATATGTTCTGTATTAATGCTATTTTTCCTGTTTTCCAAATTCTGTAACCTGAGTGATATTTTACTAATTAATAAAGGGTCAGAGAAAAATTAACTTTTGACTAGAAAATAAAACCTTTTTAATACTCAACAACTCTCTTTCTTGGCTTAAATTAATAATTGCATTTTTGACTGTTCATCTTTATTTAAAGTCTCCTTAATGTAATACATGGTGTGAAGGGCCCAACACCTTTTGAGCGGTAAATTAGAGGTAGCATGAGGGTTTTGCATTGAGAAATTACCAGAAGAAATTACCGCTCCATCACTGTCACTGCTTCCATGCTTTTTGTTAATTGTTAAATTAAATCTTCCTTTGCTCTATTATAACTGGAAATTTCTGGCATATCTGCTATAACTCTTTCTTGATTTCTTGGAAAATTATCTCTCTGATTCAAAATTCTGTTTTCTCTACGTGTACTAGTACTATTTATTGACCCTACTCTTTCAGGTAATTTTAAAAATCTGGGTGAACCTTCATCAGCTTCCCTAGGAGGTGCACTAGGAGAAGTTCCTGTAGAAACTCTCGGGGTAGATTGTGAATCTACTTGATAAGGTGGCGGTTTGCGTTTTGTAGAGTAAATATCCTCTAAAATTGCATCATCTAATTCCTCATCAAGTCTATTTGTCTTTCGAATTTTCTTTTTACCTGGCTCTTCAGTAATCATTATTCTCACTGGATACAGACCATCATACATGTCTGCTTTTTGTCCAGCGTCTCACTTTGTCCTCATGTGTTTCTCTGTTTAGAATATGCTTTGAATTTCTAGGTGTTAAACATTTACTTTCATGTTCAAGCTCCATCAACTCAACCTCCCATTCAACTAAAGCCTCAAATTGTGTAGGTCTAGGCTTTGACACAAGATCCATCATTTTTTCTCTCAGGTTTCTCAAAACTTTCATATTAAATGACCCATCCTCCGGCCATGCTAACACGCCATCACCTTTTGTGTAATGCATCAAATTATCAAACCAAATTACCGTATGATAACCATATTCACCTTCCATATCGGCTGCGGGTGTTTTATACTTATGAAGTAATTTACCACCACGCGTTTCAATCTTCTTGTCAGGTTTAAATAAATTTTTCACTTTCTGAAACCATGAAGGCTTCTTTTTCTCATTATCGTTCCAATAACTCATGTTTTAAAATCAAAATCGCTTATTCCGATAGCTTCAAAATGTTCTCTTGATGTTCCGCTATTCTAGCCAATCTGTGCGCGAAAGACACCAACAAGCCAATCAGGTTAAGCTACGTCACTACTTTGCTCAACCAATAGAAATACAGTATTCAGAACTGACCAATCTGGTGTCAGCTCGTCGCTGTCACGTGAACCAATCAGTGCACTTGCTGTGACGTATGTTAGCCAATCACAGCGCAAACCAAAATGACGTACACTGCCGCTGCAGCTTCACTGTGTGTTACTCCGTAAACTCACCCCTCCTTCACAAAAACTTTTCACAGCGCCATTTTAGACAATGCTTTTCCAATGAATTTCAATTAGTAACCACAAATAAACAAACCACTTGTCTGTTTCGCTAACAAAGTGATAGTTTTACGAACATTCAGAATTCTTTTCGCAGAAAATAGACGACGCTATTATGACGAAATCGCTCACACATTCAAACGGAAAACCCTAATCACGCACACACGAAAACTTTGGCAGGACTTTAACCAACCACAGAGATCGTCAAACGTTAATAAGAATAGACGACGCCATCTTACCCTTCACTCAAGCTTAGATAAATCCTAATACTCTTTTCACAAAAAGTTTTAAAACAGGCTCACCAGGTCCCTATGCTTAATGCTACGATTTCATAGACAATCCTCACTATTACATTCAACCAGTCATATCTAACGTCCCTAAACTTGTGCTGTACGTCCACAACACTTTGGGATATATTCTATACCACAATTTTGAAACAGAACAAATGCACTGTGTAACTCTTCTAGCCACACTACTCTTTTGCCGGTAAACAACCAGGAATTTTTCACACTGCTGGAAAAATCCTTTCGACTACATACAACAAATGAACAAACCTAACAACATATTTTAAACATGTATCCTATGTAATTACCATGTAACATGTATGTTACCATAGCAACCATCCTCTGCTACCAAAAGATTTGATCCAGCGTCACTATAGAAATTCTGTCTCTCTATAATCACCAATCTCTACCTGATACTTACCATACTAACAAAACTAAGGCCCATTAAACAGAAACAGAATAGTGAACCAACTGAATCATGTGGCCTAATTAATCACACTATCAAAGCTAAATATGTTGAATATATACAACTGCAGTATAACTATTATTCATAGATAATCAAGAAATCATTTAATTAGACCACTATGGCCAATGAATCAGCTAATGGTAACGACTAAAATAATCAAGACCAGCTTGACGTTTTAAGTCTTTTATTTTTAAAGTTAAAGTTTCAAAGTTTCGGTTTCAAAATCTTTATAAGCTCAATTATTAATTTCAAACATTTTTATTAAATCAATATTATCCAGTAGTTTATTGGCACAAAAGGTCTGGCACTTCAAAATTGCACAAAATTAATGAATTAAAATCAACATCAACCCTAATTCCTAAGTTAAGCTTTCTGACCTGAAAAGGAAAAAAAACATTTAATATGCAATCAGTATCTTACGTGTCCAAGGGAAAATCGGGCAGCACTTTGCCCTCAGGAACAGTCAGCCCCGCTCCCCTCAATGGGCTAAGTTTTTATACTTTTCCTAACTCACTAATCTAACTAAACGATATATTTTTATTAGTTTTCAGCACCCTGATTGGTTGCTGTCTGTCAGACCACCAAAAGGCCACTGCTTCCAAGTTTCAAAAACGTCACGGTTATTGTCCATTGATATGAAGTGACACCGGCTTCTGAAAGAACGATACAGTATCCAAAGTCTTTTACTGTTTCCTCCATAGCTCGGCCAAACCATCCCTTGTCACTTCCTTGGCCTTGGAGAAATAACGTCCAGAGCACACTTCGCACAAGTCTCTTTGTTTAGGCTTCAGTTTATTTCCAAGGAATAGTTTTTGTGGAAAAGCTTCAACATAACCGTGCTTGGCTCTGCTCTCAGTCAGGCTAACCATCATTTTTCAAAACTAGGCCTCAAGCCTTTCTCTCGGGCTAGTATGCAAACAAACACAAAAGAATAATTAATACAAGAAAAGAAAGTCGTTATGTTATCCAACCTCTATTACTAATATCATCCCATTAGTACAAATCACCTAGCAGAAGCACATTTAAAAGCAGCACATTTATAATTTACCTTTCTTCATAATCCAGCATAAATCTGAAACGATAAAAAGAAATACAAACACAACATAGATAACAAGTCAACATAGACAATAGCACATATAAATTAAGCACATGCCATCAATAAATCAGCTGCATTAAGTTTTGACAAAGACAATAGGTAAAACAAAACAACATTAGTAATGTATTAATAAACGCACCAGCAAATGCAACAAGAGCACATTTATCATTAAACCCACGTGTAATGCAATGATGATCTTTTAATCTAAATTGATTAATTACAACAAACATGCAGTAATTCATTAATATATTAGTTCATGTTACAAGGGATTAACTTCACGAGCCAGAATAAAATTATTTCTGAAACTCGCTCCATCATAGTCAAGTTGATATCTGGATTGAGAAGGGCACCACAGGTGGACCTGTCTCAAAACTAGCAAAAAGGAAAGCAGAGATAGTGCTATTTACAATATTGATTTGGAAATAGTAAACTTACCTGTGTGCCTATTCATGCTTTTTTTCAGGTTTTAAAAATTCTGTAAAATGTAAATTCATGAGCAATTTTCTTTTCCTCTCTCATACATGGTGTGGATCAATGTTCCAAAAGTGCAAGTGATTTCCATGAACTCAACTACTCACGGACCTTGCAAACTTGACCATCTTTCAGTCAAACCTGAAACACAACACCTTTGAAGACACATTAAGTGGGTGCTATACATTTATAGTGTTGAGTGAACTAACTTCTAATTTACAAAGTTACTGTGCATGTAAAAAAGAAGATGGTTCAGTGGCTTGTTTTACAGTTACAGTGACTGTCATTGTCATCCATACTCTTTCCCAGTCCATATGGGATCACTGAAATTATATCGACCTCAAAAATATCGAGTTGCCATAATATCGTTGACAAAATATCGATGGACAAAATATCGACTGGCTATCTTTAAACAGGTAAGTACAAAAATATCGACTCTAAAATATCGAGTTACTAAAATATAGACTGTAAAAATATCGTTTTTTTGTCTTTAAATTAAGTTAAAACTAATGTAGTAATAAATATATTTATTATAAACTTACTTAAAATTAATAAATTAATGTTATATTAATAAATATTTATTGTAAATTAATAAAATATATAAAAATAATACATATATATTTATATAATTTTTTTTTAAATAAACATATATAATATTTTACCGTAGCATAGCAAAATAGTTAAATTTTATTGTAACAACTGTAGTGAATTCTACAATAGCTAAAGCGTTGGATAGCGTAGGGGTTAAAATTACTATTCCCACTCCAGTGGGTGCTACAGTAGGGAAAGCGTTGGATAGCGTAAGGGTTAAAATTACTATTCCCACTCCAGTGGGTGCAACAGTAGGGAAAGCGTTGGATAGCGTAGGGGGTAAAATTACCATTCCCACTCCAGTGGGTGCTACAGTAGGGAAAGCGTTGGATAGCGTAGGGGTTAAAATTACTATTCCCACTCCAGTGGGTGCAACAGTAGGGAAAACGTTGGATAGCGTAGGGGTAAAATTTATTATTCCCACTCCAGTGGGTGCAACAGTAGGGAAAGCGCTGGATAGCGTAGGGGAAAAAATTACTATTCCCACTCCAGTGGGTGCAACAGTAGGGAAAGCGTTGGATAGCGTAGGGGGTAAAATTACTATTCCCACTCCAGTGGGTGCTACAGTAGGGAAAGCGTTGAATAGCGTAGGGGTTAAAATTACTATTCCCACTCCAGTGGGTGCTACAGTAGGGAAAGCGTTGGATAGCGTAGGGGTTAAAATTACTATTCCCACTCCAGTGGGTGCAACAGTAGGGAAAGTGCTGGATAGCGTAGGGGTAAAAATTACTATTCCCACTCCAGTGGGTGCAACAGTAGGGAAAGCGTTGGATAGCGTAGGGGGTAAAATTACTATTCCCACTCCAGTGGGTGCTACAGTAGGGAAAGCGTTGGATAGCGAAGGGGTTAAAATGACTATTAATTAATTAACAATTAACAATTTTAATTAATTTCCATATTTAATTAATTATTATTAAATTACTTCCCACCCTATCCCCCTATAAACTCACAACCCACTACTGAATTTTTTTTACTAAATATTAATTATTTATCAATTAAATATTTATAATTAATTACCAATTATATTTTAATTAATTACCAATTAATAATTAATTAACAATTATTATTAATTTACATAATGAATTAATTATTACTAAATTACTTCCCACCCTATTCCCCTATTAACCCACAACCCGCTACAGAAAATAATGTACTAAAAATTAATTATTACTCAATTATTATTTTTAACCAATTATACTTTAATTATTAACTAATTAATAATTAATTAATAATTATTATTAATTTACATAATTATTTAATTATAATTAAATTACTTCCCACCCTATTCCCCTATAAACCCACAACCCGCTAGAGATTTATATTACACAATTATTAAAAAATATTAAAAACTACCTTATTTTCGATTTTTTTTGTCTATATTCTATCTAGTCGATATTATGTCTAGTCTATATTTTTGATTCAATATTTTGGCTATTATTATCGATATTACTCAATATTTTTGTAGTCTATATTATGTCTAGTTGATATTTTTGCTAGTCTATATTTTTTACTCGATATTTTGTCCAAACGATATTTTGGAATCGATATTATGTCTGTTTACCGTCCATATGATGTACTGCTAGAAATAGCAATTATTAAGACAAGTTGTTGGATGCTTTGGATTACTTTAAGAGGTGCACTGAATGACAGTTTCTCTCTCTCTCTCTCTCTCTCTCTCTCTCTCTCTCTCTCTCTCTATCTCTCTCTCTCTCTCTCTCTCTCTCTCTCACACACAAGTATCTTCAGGGAGTTGGCAGGAAATGTCCCAACACAGGAAGGAGGTGATCGAAGTCCACTTTAACTTCTAAAAGCATCAAAATATCAATGACTTGCAGGCCTTCAAATGAAAGTGGAGCGGGCACAGGGGCCCCCACATCTTGGACACCCCAAAAAAGTGATAACACAAATTCGCATTTGGTCACCTGACACCAATGGACTCGATAAAGACTGTGCTTAAACATAGCAATCATAGTAATAATCAGTTGGTTGCCACATCCAAGCCAAGGTATGTCCACCAAGTGCCCCAGACTCAGTCAAACTTGTGGAACCAGCCAGTAGATTCACAGATAGGATGTTCCTGCTGGGAGTACCAATCTACCCCCTTCTTCTACTGCCCTACTTGCAGGGCTGTAGGGGTTAACACCCTAAAACTTGCATCAACTAAACACCCACAAGTTTGATGTATCGGAGATGGTTTCAAACATCAATTTCATGAGCAGGTGTACCGAGGTAAGGAACCACCCACCATGTCAAATCAATTAATCAGAGCATTTGTAAAGTGCACTACTTCCCCGTGAGGGTCTCAAGGCGCTAAGGGGTGGGGAATGCTGCTACTGTTCGAAAAGCCAGGTCTCGAGGAGTCTTTTGAAGGTCAGTAGGTCTTGGATCTGCCATAGACAGATGGGAAGGGTGTTAAAAGTCTTGGCGGCGAGGTGGGAGAATGATCTACCGCTGGAGGTAACTCTTTGGATGAGGGGGACAGTGGCGAGTGCGTGGTCGGCAGAGCGTGGCTGGCGGGTGGGGGTGTGGAAGCTGAGTCGGCTGTTGAGGTATGCTGGTCCGGTGTTGTGGAGTGCTTTGTGTGCGTGAGTGAGGAGCTTGAAGGTTATCCTCTTGTTGATGGGGTGCAGGTCTCTCAGGTGGGGTGCGATGTGGCTGCGGCAGGGGATGTCGAGGATCAGGCGTGCAGAGGCATTCTGGATGTGTTGGAGCCGTTTCAGGAGTTTGGCCGAGGCTCCTGTATAGAGAGCGTTTCCGTAGTCCAGTCTGCTGCTGACGAGGGCCTGGGTGACCCACCTTCTCGTTTCAGTGGGGATCCACTTACAGATCCTGCGAAGCATGTAGAGGGTGTTGAAGCAGGAGGAAGAGACTGCTTTGACCTGCTTCATCATGGAGATGGTGGAG
This sequence comes from Lissotriton vulgaris, assembly GCF_964263255.1. Classification (NCBI taxonomy): domain Eukaryota; kingdom Metazoa; phylum Chordata; class Amphibia; order Caudata; family Salamandridae; genus Lissotriton; species Lissotriton vulgaris. The sequence continues at coordinate 903,549,422 of NC_141698.1, forward strand.
TCGAGGATGACCCCTAGGTTGCGTGTGTGGTCGGTGGGTGTTGGAGCTGTTCCTAGTGTGGCCCGCCACCAGGAGTCGTCCCAGGCCGAGTTGGTGGATCCGAGGATGAGGACCTCCATCTCGTCCGAGTTCAGCTTCAGTCAGCTGTTTCTCATCCTGTCTGCGACAGCCTTCATGCCTTCGTGGAGGTTGGTTTTGGCGGTGTGGGGGTCCTTGGTGAGGGAGAGGATCAGCTGGGTGTCATCGGCGTAAGAGGTGATGTTGAGGTCGTGCAGTCGGGCGACGTGGGCAAGCGGTGCCATGTAGATGTTGAACACCGTTGGGCTGAGGGATAAGCCCTGGGGTATGCTGCAGATGATCTCAGTGGCTTCGGAGTGGAAGGGGGGGAAGGCGGACGCTCTGTGTTCTGCTGGTGAGGAGGAGGTGGTCCAATCCAGGGCCTTCTCTTGGATCCCGGCACCATGGAGACATGTTCGTAGTGTGCAGTGGCAGACCGTGTCCAAGGCGGCTGACAGGTTCATGAGGATGAGGGCCATGGTTTGTCCGTTGTCTAGCAGGGTCCTGATGCCGTTGGTGGCAGTGATGAGGGCAGTTTTGGTGCTGTGGTTGCTACAGAACCCGGACTGGGAGGGTTCCAAGATGCTGTTCTTCTCAAGGAAGCTGGTCAGCTGTTTGTTGCAGGCCTTCTCGATGACCTTCAACGGGAGGCGAGGGCTTGTGCTGACGAAGTCGGCAATGAAGTCGCTGAACAGTGGTCGGGGTCCGGGAGATCTGAAAAACGAGGGTTCCTCTCAGGGTGGTGTTGGGGTCGGTGTTTAATTGAAAGTGCAGGTGTTTGGTGGTGCTAAGGGTATTGTTGGTGTTTGTCGAGACTTTGAGAGTGTTCCTGTGGACAATGGCGATTCCTCCTCCTACTCAGTGGGTGCGGTACTTGTTGGTGATCTTGTAGCCTTCTGGGATGGCTATGGCGATGTCAGGTGCCGAGGAGGGGTTCAGCCAGGTCTCCGGCAGGAAGGCGAAGTCTGGGGTGTGGGAGTCAAGTAGGTCCCAGAGTTTAACGGCGTGTTTGCAGGCAGAGCAGGTGTTGAGAAGGATGCATCTGAGGTAGTTGGGTTCTTTGGTGGGTAAGTTGACGGGCCGGATGCTGGTGAAGTTGGAGTACCGACAAGAGAAGGCTCCTTGGGTGCACTTCGGGTGGCCAGGCAGCAGGTGCGTGATCGTCTGGCATTAAGTGCGAGGAGGGGGCTGGAGTCGTAGCGGAGACGGGTATCGTGGCATTCACGAGGGCCAGGGGTTCTGGTTCTGGGCGCTGTCCAGGCACGGAAGGGTGCAGACGGGCTTGCCTTAGGTGCGCCTTCCACGCACCAGCGGAGCGGCCACTGCGCGGCCTCCATATGAGGGGATGTGGCAGGGAAGAGCGGCTGAGAGGCGGGAGCGGGGCGGCAAATAGGCGAGCAGGGGGTGGGGCAGCAGGGACACAGCGCCTGGAAAAACTGGTGGAATACGGCGGGGGAAACAAAAGGAAAAAACAGGACAAAGAAAAATGACATGTGGGAAAACAAGGAGACAAGGCAGGAGGGAAAAAGGATTCAAGGCAGTGAGAGAAACACAACAGAAATCAACACATGAGCGGTAAAATAAAACAATGCCAACCAGGCAGTGCAGCAGCGTGGGGAGCGACCTGCCTCAGAGCAGGGTCAAGGGTCGCTCAGTTCTAGATCAGCAGAATAGTTTAAAAATTGATTACAGAAATTCAAAAGTACAGTACAGCTTAATTGCATGAAAACTCTCAGCATATAGAGCATCCCATAGAAATGGAATATCAAAAATATTCCAAGTCCCATGTGGGAAGCAAAACTAGGAGAAAATGGACAGGTTAACTATTAGAACAGGAAATTATCTGGCTCACCCCAGAAAATGAGGATTTTGATTAATTATCTTCACATATGAAATTTACAAACTTGCACAAATGTTGTAGTATGATCAAAAATGTTACATTTATAGCAAATCAGAGCAGTCTAATAGAACGTCATATTGCCCTAGCACCTGAGCACTAATAATAATGCTACCCCTCTATACTAATGTCATCCAGAGATGGTAGAATAAACTAGATACATAAACAGCAGCAAACTATTATTAATGTATTATTAATGTATAGGGTACAGTGAGCTAACAGAAGGACCTTGAAATGTAGTTACAGTTTATGACTGCGCTGGGCAAAGTTAATTGAAAACAGCATGGACAATGGAAACAAACAATTAATATTCTTGTTAACTATGTGCCGCAGAAATGACAGACAGTGTGATGTGCAGGGGTAGGAGGGCAGGAAGCATAGAGATGACATCTAATTTAGAAAACATGATGCTGAGCCCAAATTGAGTCCTAGTTGACAAGATTCAGGAAAACGCACTGGTACTCACCATAAGGAATTTGTATAAAAGACAATAGTACTATGTCAGTGTATATTGGTATATTCTTATGCGAAACTGTATTCTATACAGCATCAATGATACACAAAAATGTACAGCAATCGTTTATTGCAGTCCCATGCTATCACTGGGTGATCTGTGAGTGTAGACATTGGGGATTGCCAGTCAATTGTTATGCACTGCTTTACTCTACTAAAAAGGTGAGGTAATAATTATGTGGTTATATATAGTATGCACTTTTCAGCTGCCATCCGCTTATGTTGAATACCCAATAGGCATTCCAAAGCTGGAAGAGTTAAGAAGAAAACTACCCCAAATGAAATAACTCTTTTAATTGTGACATGGGAAGAATAGCTGCCAATAGAGGCCTAGCAGGATATCAGAACACAAGAGAACTGTTTAGAATGTTCATTTCATGTGTTACAGAGAGGGGCACAAAGCCATGTTTACAATGCTTCCCAAATATCAGCCTCCACATCCAGTCCACTGAATAGGCTCAGCAGGAAATCTCATGAGGGCCTCATGATGGAGTGACACACTGCATAAACCTAAATAGTCATCATCAAAGGGAGATATCACAGACAACTTGAGTTTGCATTGCTGATGATGTCACTCGTAACTCTTCCGTGACAAACATTCCACCTGCTGATTGCTTCCCTTCTATAATTTTCTGTTGTTTACTACCAACGGCAAAATTAACATAAAGCAATGGGATAAAGATGGTTGTCTTATCTGAATGATGATATTGTAAAGAATTATGAAATACAGAGTCTGTTTTATGGCAGGTTTGTTAAAGTTACACACTAGCCGACAGTAAACACCAGAAATTGTTGTTTTATGTGTATCCAAAGCATACACCGTTTTGCACCACTTGTCATTTCTAAGGATACAAATAATGACAAAATTGAATTTGAGGGGGCATATTAGCAAGAACCTAGTTAAAATTAATGCCGTTTTAGCGGCAGGAAGCTGCCGCTAAAATGGCGATAATGGACTTGCTAATATGCCTTATAGAATCAATAGAAGCCCAGGTTAGATGTGCAGGACATCTAACCTGGGCTTCTATTGGAATTCTATAACGCATATAAGCAAGCCCATTATCGATGTTTTAGCGGCAGTTTTCTGCCTCTAAAACGGCGATAATTTTAACGAGGTTCTTGCTAATATGCCCCGAGGTTTGTTCCTTGCAGAATCAAGGTACAATATCCTTCTAGGCTTCACCTTAAATGTGCATGGAGGTAAAGCCATATGTCTATTATCTTCAAAGACAATACATGGCAAAGTGCGAGGTATGATGCATACCCTACAACTATGCAAGGGTAAAAAAGTAAACTCTAGCTGATATAGCAAGGTGTTCCCATTGGTGGTGGTTCTCCCAACAGCCTCTGGAGCCTATAAATTGGCAAAGGAAAGAAAATCCCTCCACCTGCAGGTTCACAGCTTACCTCCTGATCTCCTAGGCAACTAAATTCCCATCCTATCAGCTTCATCCGTCAACTACCTGGGGCATTCTCATCAATTTCCTCCATCCCCACATCTGCTATACAGTGCTGCTTCCAGAGTCCCCTTGTTTTCCTGTTTAACTCCACTTTTTGCTTTTCCTACCATTTTCCTGGTATTTCCCTTTACCCTGTCCCCATACTTCCCAAAGCAATCCTGTCCACCCACTCTTTCCTTTCATGAGTGTCTACAACTGCATATATTCCCCTTCTGACTCCTCCACCAGGCAGCCCAAACAGAATATGTTGCCCCTGTTCACCTTCTCCTTAGGCACTGCTTACCTCTCCCCCAGGAGTATTCCTGCTTGCACTGTCACTCCATAGGTGTTTCTTTGTATCCTCTACAATGGCACAAGCACCGAATAACCAGCAAACTTGAGGTGCTTCTAGCAACTATCCCACCACTTAAGAATGCCAATCAGGGAACAGCAACATGGCTGTGCGAAAAAGAAGAGCAGCAGCCGAGAGCATCAGGGTTCAGGATGGCAAGCTAAGTATGGAACCAAAATGTGGTGTTTTACGTGAATATGCCTGAGTGTCTGTTTATGCCTCGGTGTGCATGCAAATGTCTGTACATGTGAAGATTGAGGAGTATGCTGTGCCACTGTCCACCTCTGATGGACATGATAAATGTTAGTAACCCTTGGCAATATGTGAGTATCTATGGGATAATGTGCATTGCCCATCACTGGTAACATGCTGGTCGTTGGACAAAGGAAGTAATTTGTGGTATCATAGAGGAAATTTTAGGACTTTGTCCCTTGACCACCCATGCTGGCCACTTAATATGGTAATCATGTGAACTTATTGACAATAAAGGGATGGGATGGTATCCATTGCTTATCCATGGTAAAATGGTGGTCCTTGTACAATGGTTGAAATGAATGACAATTTGTATTTACCCATGGGATTTTGCCTTCCCTTGGTAACAAACCTTCTCTGACATAAAGATGGCAATTCGTGGCATATTGTATACATTCATGGTCTGATGAGTCCATACCTCTGGCATCTTGCTGATCCTGACAGAATGATCTTAATTCTTGAAATATTGGGTCCGATCCACAAACTGCATTTTGTTGAATATAAAGTAGTACTACTATAGTACTACTCACGTACTACAAAATGCAGTCCACAAATCTATGGACAGGTATGTCCACATCTCTGATCTTTTCTGTGTGGAGGTCTCCGCAAAGTGGTGGTAGGTGAAAAGATCCCTTTTTTAACATAAAACAAGCACTGACACAGAATCTATTAATACACTAGGTCTGGGAGAAAATAAATTGATGTCAGCTCAGTAAAAAACTTGTTATGAGAAATTCCTAAATGTATGCAATACCATCATGTTGCATGGCTATGGCAACATTCACAGAGACATTATACTGTGGTAACCAGTAAACAGCACAAACAACCATAACATGAGTGGCCATGATCATGCCTATTGTGCTTTTTGCACAATTATTTAGCCGGAAATGTATTATTGCATCAAAATTATGGGTGAGGACACATTTTGCACTAAAATATAGCACTAATTGACATATTTGAATTTTTCATCAGTACCTATAATTTCATGTACTTTTCCTGAAATGTCTTGTAAATATGTGGACAAAAACTATGCGAGGTTTACAACACCACAAGAAGACAGCATCCACTCAGAGCAGCACATCAATCACCATGTATTGGCAATATAGAGTGGCAGAATGTGAATGTTACCCAGTCCATTTCAGCTCACATGCCTTGTTCATTAAGAGCACCAAAAGAGCAGTACGAGATCACTCTAAAATAATAGAAAGGATAGAGGTAAATGACAATTACAGACTTCCTGATACCCGTTAAACACTAGTATGGATTAGTAACTTCCAAAGTACTACACATGGCTCCCATGTTGAAATTATTATAAGACAAAATATATAGTGATATGCACATGTGTGTGTATGTGTGTGTGGGTGGGTATGTCTGTGTGGGTGAGAGGGTGTGTGACTGGATGAGTGAGTGCATGAGTCAGTAGTGTTAGGGTTAGTGATTGTAAGAGAAGAGTTGTATAAGTGACTGAGTGTGTCTATGGATATGTTGGTATGTGAATGGATGTGTCAGTGGTATATGGATATGTGAAAGGCAGTATAGGTAAGTGTTAGAGTACATTAGTGTCTGTATATGTGATTGACGGATTGTGATACTGTCTTAATGGGTTAGTGAGTATATGTGTGTGTGTGTGTCTATATTGGTCAGTGATTATGTGTTAAAATCTGTATGAGTAAGTGAGTGGGTGGGTGTATAACTTTATAGGTGAGTAAATGGCTGTCTGATTGACTCTATAGGTGAGTGAGAAGATGTGTGAGTAGCTCTATGAGTGACTGACAGTGTGTGAGTGGCTGTATTGCTGTATGAGTAGATATTGTAGTGGCTGTATTAGTGAGTGAGTTGGTGTACTGGTGGCTGTAAGGGTGACTGAGTGTGTGTAGACCTATTAATCAGTAAGTGGGTATGAAAGTACTGGTATGGGTGTGTCAATGATTTCGAGAATGGTAGTGTAAAGTTGCAGTGGGTGTATGAATGGTTACATGGGGGTGTGAGTAGGTGTGTTAGAGATTCTATGGATGATGTCATTAGTGATGTCATTTGAGCTGTGATCAGTGATGTTACTGACCATGTCATCAGTGATGTAATATGTGAGGTCATAAGCAGTGCATTGAGGGGTGCTTAACTATAAATGCTTAATTCCTCTGGTTTTGTACAAGAGAAATATCAGCCTAACTATAACGTCCCTGCATCCTTTGTTTATTTCTGCAAACTTCTAATGTTTTTTTAAATGCTAGTTCCTCACTACAACTTTCTGGTAACATTTAATTTTTCAGTGAATTTCCATGGTTTTTTAAGTAGCAATGGTCTTTGCAGAATGCTGTGGAAAGGGACAGGGCCTCCGACCAGCTCTAAGATATCCCGCTGAGTAGGACTTATAGAAAGTACCAGGAGGGCTTCTTGGTCCTCAAGGTCCTTTAGCATCCAAGTCAACTTTATTCCACAACTAGTACTATGCCAGGAGGCTTGTTTGCAGAGTCATGCAGAAAGTACGCTCTTGATGATTGTGCAGGTAGTGCCGGTATGATTCGATGAGTGCCATTGCCAAAAACTGATTGTGAATACCTGGTGTTTATGACAAAGTGTAAAACACATATATAGACATTATCAAGATAACGTTTTAGTGTAGCTATTTAGTAAGATACTAATATAACTTACCCCTTTGTATCCATTTGTCAAAATATCGATATCAAAAATGTATTTTCTTTCTTCACAGCAACACTGGAGGTCGCAATAACATTAGTTGTCATAAATACAAATGAAAATGTGTAAAACATATATATAGAAATATTTTACACAAAGATTGAGTCTAACTGTTTGGTAACACATTGGTTTAACCTAATTTTGACAATGTATTTCTTTTGAAACAACACTCTAAACAGATAACTTTCAACATCTAAACACACAAACTCAACATAACTTCCAAACAAACCTTATCGTATTGGGAATCAAGAACTGCTGCAAAACTAATGCAATGCACGATGTCTGACAAGGCCCTCTCTCGAAGAACAAACAAAAAATATTCATGTGGGACAACGTCCATGTTATACCATCTAAAGCAGAGTGAAGCTGGAGGATCATCTACTTCATTGGCAGCAGCAACAATTACTGATCAGAAACTCCCTTCTGAGGTGCAGACTACTGCAGCAAATATAGCTCCAGAGTTGTCAAGAGTGGCCTTGTACTGCATGGACTGTAGTGTTGTTATAAGTGCTGGTGAGCAGTGTGTTACAGGTATTCAAATGCTGCCAAAATTCAGCACATTTCATAAGAAGCATTCAAGTGAGCAGCAAGAAGGCAATGCGAAAATGAAAGGACCCTCGACTTCAATAGCAGCAAAACAAAACCGAAGCAGAGAGTTCATTCAAAAATCCAATCTAGACTTCACGCTTTGGCTCCATTGTTTTCCCCGATTACTTCACACTGCATGGATTGTGGAGCTGTAGTTAGTACAGGAGAGCAGTCCATAACGGCCATTCGCAATGCTGGAAGGAATCATACATTTTGATTTGTTTTCTTATTTTTGACATGCATAGTTTTTCTACATCAGCAGGCATTTTATTATCTTACAAAATGGACATCTAATATCTATCTGTTGTTCATTTTATTATCTTCCAATTTATTGTAATATTACTTATATGTAACTTGTAATATACACAAGTCAAACTATCCCACTACAAATAAATACACAGCTAACATTTGCCAGTTGTCATAATTTACTTTTTCACTTTTTAATTATAAGGCACTAGTCTCTGTTTAAATCTTCTAGTAAGTGCATCAACAACATAAAAACATACTCTGCCCTTTTCAGTACACTCTATTACATTTTGTAATCTCTTTTTAAAACTATAACTGTAAATAAGTGTCTTGTTCTGCAACTCTTCATTTTCCCTACATTCCTGCTCAAAACCAAAGAAACAAACCGGCACATCAGCAAAAACCTTTTCTGCATCTGCCACACTACCATGTAAAAGTGCTCTACTTATTTCTCCCAAACATAAAGCAGGAGTTTTCACATCATACAGTCTTCTACCTAAAGTTCGCATTGCTGAGTGGTATAACTTCTTTTGTGTTTTAAACGTCACCTTGGAATATACTAGTTTTCTTAATATATCAATGGAATCCTTCCTAATACTAGAAACAATACTACAATTCCATTTGTGTACATTACCCTGCCTACACCTTCCTCGTACCTCTTCTTAAATACCTTCTCCTACATTTCTAGATACCATCACCTCTTTTGCTATAGGACTGCCATTCTTCATTTGAAAACATCGTCCTCTTTAATCAATAGCACAAACTAATTTGCTACACTTGATATAGCTTTCTTCATTAAAGAAAGCCTCTCTACAAGAAGTATATATTCATTGTCCACTAAAAACTGTACAACAGTTATTTCTATTTACTAACCTTCTCTTCTGGTTTTTGTCTCCTCATGCAAAACACTATTTTGTCAAGAGACTTCGTTCCATTTAGAATCAAAATGAAAAGCTTCCACTTCAAAGCACGGGCATTATTAGCTATTCTCACAACTTGTTCTTTCTGTTTTACTGCATCTCTCCTCCTTCTACATGTTTTTAAATTTAACACACAATTTACAAGGCTGTATCTATGCAATCTTTATAACATTTGCAGAAAATATGCAGCCATCTTAACGCCGACTTACAATCCATGCACGCATTGAAAAACTGAGGCATACATGTGCACTGATGAAACACTCAGGCTCTACTCATGTAAATATGTAGAGAATATATATAGTCACTAAAAAAACAAAGGTAGCAATGATGTAATAGTTAAGAAATAACATTAAAACTGTAGAAATTCACGAACAAAACCAAGGGTTACAGGGATGTTTTAGTTAGGCTCAGATTTCACTCATACAAACCCTGTGAAATTCAGCAGCTATAGTTACCTACGCTAGCTATAACATACACCCCTGTAATGCACTGCTTATAACCTCACATATTACTTCACTCATGAAATTTTCAGTGACATCACTCATGACATCTCAAATGAGATCACTGAAGACATCATTGATTGTATTATCCACAGAACCACTCACAGACCCACTCACAACCCCATTGAACCTCTCATACACCCACTCACACACCCATACAAACACTCACATACCCATCCACATTCCCATACAGACCTACTCAGAGACTCATCCATCCACTCACGGCCCTACTCAGAGACTCACACACTAACTCATATACCCACTGACACACTAATTCACTCACTCATAGACCCACTTAGATACTCACACACCCACTTAAAGACCAACTCGGAAACCCACGTACCCCATCACAGACCCACTCAGTCACTCACTCACCGAGAAAAAGGAGGGTAAAAAAAGTTGTATTCTAATGTTAACTTCCATGGACATTTTAGACACAACTACAGCCTGAACCACTGGCTGGAATTACACCACATTTGGCGGTCCCTGTGTTCAAATCTGATTGCCTGTTACCACTTTAAGCAGGAACTGTTGGTAGACATCTTGGGGCTTGGCTCCAGCTGAGTCCTAGAAAAAACATGTACAAAAAAGAAATGGGGGAAGGGTAGGAATACCATGACCTCTTTGCTCTGGTCCTGTGGTCCCAGAGGGACCCCCATGAGTGCTAAGAAGCACATATTTTTAAATCGTCAACGATAATCAAGGCTGATCAATGACTCTGATGAAAATTAAACAAGAAAACCTGCACCTGTTTTGAAAAGATCCCCCAGGTGGACCAGGTACTGAGGGCATTAGTTTAAAAATGGAGGGGATGCATGGGACCCCCTCTTAAGGCTCTTTAAGCTGTGTGGACCACAACCTCCCCTGGGTGTTATTTCAAGAAAAGGAGGGGGTGCACTGGGCTCCCCTCCTCAGGCTCTATAACCCCTGGGGTTGCCACCTCCAAAGGGCAATCAAACATTTTTGGGGGGCCGCTCTAACTCCTGGGCCCAAGAGACCACCACCTCCCCAGGGCTAAATAGTGCAAAATAGGGGGGCCCGTGGATGCCCACTGGTCCCAGGGACCACCACCTCCACATGGCCAAATATTTTGTGAAAGAATGGGACATAGCTCTTTGCTTTGCTTGGTGGAAGCTGTCAGCTCCAGCGAGCAAATATTCCACTTCCGGCAAGCAAGAGCTGTCAAAGTGGTCCCGCTTGCTGGTTGCTTCTCCTCACTGTCCGCTGACATGCTGGCAGGGAAAGAGATGAAAGATTTCTCTGGCCCACAGGGAGCTCTATCTCCAGCAGCTCCCTGTGCACAAGAGCAATGTCATCGCCTGCAGGTGGCAGGGAGCCAGCTGGGAACATAAGGGCCCTGAAGCTGCACACTTCCAGAGTACCCAGGGACACATGACCGGGCCTCAGTGGCTGGGGCCCTGAGGCCTAAATTGGCATATGGACCCCTCCCCATTTAATTAAGGCTGGGCCCAAGGTTATGGGGGCCCCAGGGCTGAAAACGGCCCTGGGAGGGGGCCCATGCCTCCCCTCCCACAAAAAATATTTTGGCATGCTCCAGGGGAATGAGGTAACAGGGGTCTAATTGGGCCCAGGGAACGGTGTTCCTCTGCCCTCCTCTCCATTACAAAAGAGGGGTAAAGTGAGGACAGAAAAACAAGCAGAAGTGTCAAAACAGAGCAGAAGAAGTCAAAACTAAGGTCAGAAAAATTAGCAGAAAAGGGAAAAGGAAGGGTTGAAAATTGAGATGACAGGGCAAACAGAGGGTGGAAAAATGTGCATGAATGGCAAAATAGAGCAGAAGAAAGCAAAACATAGGGCAGAAAAATGAACGCAAAATACAAACAGAGTAAGAAAGGCAAAACAGAGGGTAGGAATACAAGCCGAAAAGGCAAAACAGAGCAGAAGAGGGCACAGCATAGACTACTCCCACTGACATACCCACTCTGAGACTCAGGCACACATGCACATACCCTCTCAGAGACTCACATACCAACTCACAGACCCACTTAGATACATGCACCCACTCACAGACCCACTCAGACTCATGTACTCACTCTCAGACCCATTCAGAGACTCATGCACTTACTCACAGTCTGACTCAGAGACTCATGTACTCACTCACCGACCTACTCACAGACTCACACATTCACTCACAGAGCCACTCAAAGACTCATTCACCTACTTATAGACAAACTCAGACACTCAGGCACCGACTCACATACTGATACATACACTTATGGAGGTACTCGCAAACCCACTCAGACACTCTGACACCCACTGATAGATCCACTCACACACTTACACACCCACTCAGACACCAATTCACTCACATACCCGGACAGACAGCCACTGAGACGCTCACTCACCCACTCAGACACTCACATACCTACTCAGATACCCAAAGAGACACTTATGCACCCGTGCCCTGACACTTGGGCATCCACTGACAGACCCACTCAGACATTCTCACACCCACTCACAGACCTACTGGTGCACTCACTCACATACCTACTGTCAAAGGTTACTTGTTACTGGGAAATAAAATGTCAATTTTTTTTAAACACACTTTAAAAAACCAAACGTTACAGTGATGTTATAGTGAGGAAAGAACACTAAAAAACATTCACATTCACAATAAAAAACAGGTTACAGGGATGGTATAGTTAGGCTCAGACACAACCACCGAAATTCAGCAGTTAGAGTTACCTGAGCTAACTATAGTTTACAACCCTGAGAAGTGTGGCTCACTGGTTAGAGCGGTACAAAAGGGGGTGGTGATGGACGGAGCATCTGAATCAATCAAACACTCACACTCAGTCAAAAGATCTGGGTTTAATCCATCACCTTTCTTTAGCCCACTCTGCCACCCCAGTTCAGACATGGCTATATGCAAATCAGACTGACCCTGTGCCTCATGAGAACAGTCCAGCCCGAACTGCCAAGCCATGTCTTCCCTGCGCTGGAAACGAGCTTCTGAGGACCGGTTTCTGGCATTCCAGCCGTCTTCAGCCCGGCTTGCTTGAATCCAGTGGCAAAGTGAGCAAGGGACTCACGTCTGAGCATACCCTGCCACACTTATGGCGGCCAAAAGTGGTACAAAAGGGGGTGGTGATGGACGGAGCATCTGAATCAATCAAACACTCACACCCAGTCAAAAGATCTGGGTTTAATCCATCACTGTTCTTTAGCCCACTCTGCCACCCCAGTTCAGACATGGCTATATGCAAATCAGTCTGACCCTGTGCCTCATGGGAACAGTCAAGCCCGAACTGCCAAGCCACGTCTTCCCTGGACCGCAAACAAGCTTCCGAGGACCGGTTTCTGGCATTCCAGCCGTCTTCAGCCCGGCTTGCTTGAATCCAGTGGCAAAGTGAGCAAGGGACTCACGTCTGAGCATACCCTGCCACACTTATGGCTGCCAAAAGTGGTACAAAAGGGGGTGGTGATGGACGGAGCATCTGAATCAATCAAACACTCACACCCAGTCAAAAGATCTGGGTTTAATCCATCACCTTTCTTTAGCCCACTCTGCCACCCCAGTTCAGACATGGCTATATGCAAATCAGACTGACCCTGTGCCTCATGGGAACAGTCCAGCCCGAACTGCCAAGCCATGTCTTCCCTGGGCTGGAAACAAGCTTCTGAGGACCGGTTTCTGGCATTCCAGCCGTCTTCAGCCCGGCTTGCTTGAATCCAGTGGCAAAGTGAGCAAGGGACTCACGTCCTAGCATACCCTGCCACACTTATGGCGGCCAAAAGTGGTACAAAAGGGGGTGGTGATGGACGGAGCATCTGAATCAATCAAACACTCACACCCAGTCAAAAGATCTGGGTTTAATCCATCACCGTTCTTTAGCCCACTCTGCCACCCCAGTTCAGACATGGCTATATGCAAATCAGTCTGACCCTGTGCCTCATGGGAACAGTCAAGCCCGAACTGCCAAGCCACGTCTTCCCTGGACCGGAAACAAGCTTCCGAGGACCGGTTTCTGGCATTCCAGCCGTCTTCAGCCCGGCTTCCTTGAATCCAGTGGCAAAGTGAGCAAGGGACTCACATCTGAGCATACCCTGCCACACTTATGGCGGCCAAAAGTGGTACAAAAGGGGGTGGTGATGGACGGAGCATCTGAATCAATCAAACACTCACACCCAGTCAAAAGATCTGGGTTTAATCCATCACCGTTCTTTAGCCCACTCTGCCACCCCAGTTCAGACATGGCTATATGCAAAAAAAGAAAAGACAGAACTGAAGGAAATGTGGGAGGACATTTCACATGAAAAGAGTCTAAGCAAGAAATTATACAGTTTCAGTCTGAAGATGTTGTCGCATCGAGAAATTGGAGCATATGAATGTTCTGATCGGTTATCATCAGCAAGTCTCTATGCCAAATCAAGAACAATCATTTGGGTGAGTCTTGGTCTTGCTGCAACACGAAACCGAGTTTTGAAATCTGTACAAGAAATTGAATATTTGGCGGAGAAAGAACCAAACAGTACAGATATTTTGAAGACAAATATGTTGGATACATACTATCCAAATAGAAGTACTCACCTTGAGAACACTTGTTTGTATGAAGTTCTTCAAAACTACAGTTATAAGAGGAACATCACAGAAGATATCAATAATGGAAAATATGCACTCATTGGCTATGAAGGATGTCTAGTAAAGCAGAAAAAAGGCCATTTGATTAATCATCGAAAATTGAGTTGTGAAGTTCCAGACAAAAGAGAATTTTACTATTTAGCTCTTTTGCAACTCTTTAAGCCATGGCTTACAGAAGAGGAACTACTTGGAGATTTTCTCTGTTATGAAGACTCTTTTAATGCAACTAAGGATACCATAGAATGTCCTATTTTTCTAAATTATCCGCAAATGTTGAATGCAGAAATGGAGCAAGAAACCACAATTGCTGAAGAGATAGCTAGAAACAGTTCTCAAGATAGTCAGAGTTCTACTTCATTGAGCCAGGATCCACTAGGAGGACCAATTATCCAAAATGAAGCTGCCACTGCCATGGATGAGGTGGAAAGAGCTATGGAACAAGCTCAAGAGGATGGAGTTAACTTAGACGATTTGGTAAAGCAACTAAACATTGAGCAGAAAAAGATATATGATGAAGTCATAGAGCAGATTGAACATGGATTCAGACATGAGGAAAAAGAGTGCTCATGTATATCGTTTGACCCTGTCCGACTGTACGTAAGTGGAGAAGCGGGGACAGGAAAAAGTTTTCTAATTAAAGCCATTGCAAGTTATCTGCAGAAAAGGACTGATTCACCACTGTCTTGTGTTGTAACTGCTCCAACTGGTCTGGCAGCACATAACATTAAAGGGATTACTCTACATCGTTTATTGATGCTGCCAGTTGAACATGATAATAAATTGCATTACAACAAGTTATCTGGAGATGCGTGTTCTGAAGTTTCAAGAGTCTTGAAGAAAATGAAACTTCTTATCATTGATGAAGTAAGCATGGTCTCAAATCTAATGCTTGCTTTTGTGCATTTGAGAATGCAAGAAATTCTTAAAACAGAGTATGATGTGTTATTTAGAGGAAAACACATTATTGTTTTTGGAGATCTATTGCAGTTGACTCCAGTAAAAGGACAACCAGTGTTTAAAATGCTTACACATTAAGATACCAGGAAGTCCCTTGGAAGCATTGGAAATGTTAATATATGGCTAAATTTTAAATATGCTGAACTGGTTCAAAATATGCGACAGGCCAAGGATGAAGATTATAAAAATATTCTACAAGATGTAAGAATTGGAAAAGTGACTGAGCTTGGGAAAAATTTTTTGGGTGTAATTGATTGGTATTTGCATTTGGCCCTTTTTTATGATTGCCTTGTGCAGCTGATGCATCACTTTAAACATGGGTAATAAGTGATGCACTGGTGGCGCAAGGCCTTCATAAATAAGGCTCTGACTTTGTTTGCTGTTGATTTGATTTTGGATTTTTGATAATGCTTGATATCAACATTTGAAAGATAAAGGATTTGTTTTTGGGGAAACAGTGATGTTTCAAAAGTGATATTCTGTGCTTGTACATAGGATGTGCGCAGTAATTTTTAAATGTTATTCAAAAATCGATTTTGGGGTGCAATTGATTGGTATTTGCATTTGGCCCTTTTTTATGATTGCCTTGTGCAGCTGATGCATCACTTTAAACATGGGTAATAAGTGACTCACTGGTGGCGCAAGGCTTTTATAAATAAGGCCCTGACTTTGTTTGCTGATATTGAGTGGTTGTACATAGGTTCTGCGCAGTGTTTCTTACATGTTATTCAAAAATCGATTTTTGGGTGCAATTGATTGGTATTTGCATTTGGCCCTTTTTTATGATTGCCTTGTGCAACTGGTGCATCATTTTATACATGGGTAATAAGTGACGCACTGGTGGCACAAGGCCTTTATAAATAAGGCCCTGACTTTGTTTGCTGATATTGAGTGGTTGTACATAGGTTCTGCACAGTGATTCTTACATGTTATTCAAAAATCGATTTTTGGGTGCAATTGATTGGAATTTGCATTTGGCCCTTTTTTATGATTGCCTTGTGCAGCTGATGCATCACTTTAAACATGGGTAATAAGTGACGCACTGGTGGCGCAAGGCCTTTATAAATAAGGCCCTGACTTTTTTTGCTGATATTGAGTGGTTGTACATAGGTTCTGCGCAGTGATTCTTACATGTTATTCAAAAATCGATTTTGGGGTGCAATTGATTGGTATTTGCATTTGGCCCTTTTTTATGATTGCCTTGTGCAGCTGATGCATCACTTTAAACATGGGTAATAAGTGACGCACTGGTGGTGCAAGGCCTTTATAAATAAGGCCCTGACTTTGTTTGCTGATATTGAGTGGTTGTATATAGGTTCTGCGCAGTGATTTTTACATGTTATTCAAAAATCGATTTTTGGGTGCAATTGATTGGAATTTGCATTTGGCCCTTTTTTATGATTGCCTTGTGCAGCTGATGCATCACTTTAAACATGGGTAATAAGTGACGCACTGGTGGCGCAAGGCCTTTATAAATAAGGCTTGACTTTGTTTGCTGATATTGAGTGGTTGTACATAGGTTCTGCGCAGTGATTCTTACATGTTATTCAAAAATCGATTTTTGGGTGCAATTGATTGGTATTTGCATTTGGCCCTTTTTTATGATTGCCTTGTGCAGCTGATGCATCACTTTAAACATGGGTAATAAGTGACGCACTGGTGGCGCAAGGCCTTTATAAATGAGGCCTTGACTTTGTTTGCTGATATTGAGTGGTTGTAGATAGGTTCTGCGCAGTGTTTCTTTCATGTTATTCAAAAATCGATTTTGGGGTGCAATTGATTGATATTTGCATTTGGCCCTTTTTTATGATTGCCTTGTGCAGCTGATGCATCACTTTAAACATGGGTAATAAGTGATGCACTGGTGGCGCAAGGCCTTTATAAATAAGGCCCTGAGTTGCTATTGTATAAACTTAAATATGTTGCAATTTATTGTTTATATTGTTTGCTTTTTAACATTACTTTGTTGTTTACTAATAGTGGTCTTTCATGTGTTTTTTTAACAGAACAACAGATTCAAATCAACTTCTGAAAAGCAAGCAAAAATGCCTTCAAGGCAAAGAATTATCAAAAATACCATACGGAAAAGGAGAACATCAACAACAGAGTTTATGGAATCCTCTTCAACAACTACTTCAAAAAACACCAGAAAAGTTTCTGGTAAGCCAATTAAGTCTTTTCTTCGCAACATATGTCGTAGAAAAAAAAATGATATTGCTAATGTGAATATACAGAAAAAGTCAACAAATCTAAAAAGGAAGGAGAGGCCCACAAAAAATGTCTCGATTGGAGCAGGAGAGAAGAGAATGGATAGCAATAGAAGGGTAAATCTTTTTAGGGACATTCGTAGGCGAATGTTTCGCAATAGGGTAGTTTTAAATTTGCTAAAAAATGATAGGAAAAGTAAACTGAGAGCTGCTTTTTACAAGAAAAAGAAAAGTGTAGAAAAGATTGTTGATCAGGCTTTTGAAGTTAAGAAAAAATTATTTATTTTAATAATCAATAGAATTAGGATACTTAATAAGGCCATTGATGTTTTCAAATCGAACAGTAGATGGAAAAGAATTATTAATCGGAGTAATTTTTGTGAAGTATTTTCTGGTGAATGGATACATAGTTCAAGTTCTGAGCCTTTTTTCAATGAGGAGAGTTACTTTCAGGAAAATGATTTGGTGCATGCAGTTGACACCAGTGGTCGAGCATATGAAGTGAAAGATGGTTGTGTGATGGAAAAAGAGAAACTTGTATCTAGAGATGCAGAAGAGGTGTTAGCTGATGAAGTTTTAGGGAGACGTACTAAGGGTCCAGTGTACACATGGAAATGCAGTAGTATTTGTAGTGTGCGACAGGAATCAGTCGATTTGCTTAGAAATTTCTTACGTACATATAGTAAGAAAAGTCTCAAACAAAAAATGAAGATCCTGCAAGAGTTAGATCCTTGTAGAGTGAGAGAAAGCACAGGTTTGCATGGGCATTCACTAGCTTGTCTTTCTAGAAAAGTTTGTCGGAGTGTTTTTCATCATTTTAGGATGTTAGCAGTGCATCATAATAACGTGAGGAAATTAGTGAGAAAGTTGTATTATGCAAAAAGTCCCGCACTTAAGCTTAAACAGTTAAACAGTGCTCTTTTGCATGGATCTGAAGTGGATGTGAAGACTATTTATGAAGAAATTGAGTTTTGTTATTTTGGGAACAAAGAGGACAGTGTAGAAATAGATATAGTAATGGATAGTAATGCAGAAGATAATGGACAGATTTCAAGTATTGAAAAGTTTGATGAGGAAATTATCAAGTTTAAGGTGAAAGCAAGTGAAAGGCCTAATTTAACTTGTGTGTGTTGTCGACGGACTCATTATAAAATTCAGACTAGGTTAGTTGATTTATATGCAAAAAGTGAATTGGAAAATAATAGTGAATGGAAGGATTTTGTAAGTTATTTGTTGTTGGAGAATACATTTGATTTGAGTTTGGATCAGCGTATTTGTAATTATTGTTTAAATAAATTAAATGAAAATAAAATGCCTGCTAGAGCAGTTTATAATAATCTTCAGTTGATAGATATTCCTTCTGAATTGATGGATCTAAATACTTATGAATCTATTTTGATTCAATGTGTCCATCCTTTTCAGGCTATTGTACGCATGGAGCCTAAGACAGGGAAATTGCCTCCATCAGATTTACTGAGAGGATTAAAGGGAAGAGTTGTTTATTTGCCTCTAGATGTAAAGAAAAATATTGATACAATTGGTGTAGAAAGAGTAGAAGAGGATCCTCTAGTTATTCTAGTTAATGGAGTTCCAACAAAGAGTAAGAAAATCTGGCAAGATTTAGTGGATGTTAAAAAATTCAAAAAGGCAACGTTGTATTTGGTCAAAAATAATGAGTACTACAAAGATGTAAGTGTTGGAGCAGAGGAAACAGCTATAGAAGAAGATAGTGATTCTTCAGTTGGTCAAATTGAAAAAGTTGATGTGTCTAGAACTGAAGAAATATATGAACATTATACTGTTCATCCTTTGCATTCAAAAGAAGTAATGGGAAATGCAATTGACTTGTTTCAAATGAAAGCAGCAAAAGGAAGTCCCATTAGTGTATGGGAAGAAAGTTTGGAAGCTCGTTGTTTTCCACAATTATTTCCAACAGGTTGTGGTGGACGATATGATGATCGACCAGTTCAAATTCCTGCAGCTGAATACCGGACTCTAAGATTATATGCTGAAGATCCAAGGTTTCGTCAATGTATTCCATATTTATTTCATCTTCTGTTTGAAAGTGATTTGTCTGGGCTTTCTTATGCAGTTAATCATATATTGAAAAGTGGAGCTCATTTTCAAAATGTTTGTGCAAGGGACTTTATGGAGAAAGTTAATCTGCAAGACAGTATTTTGGAATCTCAGCTAATCAATCTCATGGCATGTCAACGTGGAACCAACGAGTATTGGTTTCGTCGTCATGGAGAATTGAAATGTATGCTAAGAAACTTAGGAACTCCTACATGGTTCCTCACTCTTAGCTGTGCTGAGTATGCATGGGACGATTTACTTCAATTTCTACGGGAGGCAAATGAAAACATACGAAATATAGAATTGAAAACACCAGGAGAACTGTGTTCTTTAGATCCAGTGAATGTTTGCAGATATTTTAATCATAGATTTGAAGCTATGATGTCTTTTATTACCAACAAAAAAAATCCTCCCCTTGGAGAGGTTTTGGATTTCTTTTGGAGGAAGGAATATCAAGCAAGAGGTGCTCCTCATATACATATGTTGTTGTGGATTAAAGATGCACCCAAATTTGGATCAGATTCAGATGAAACAGTGATGAGTTTCATTGAAGAGTATTCAACATGTGCTGTTCCAAAATCTACTGAAGAAAACAATTTAAGGCAACAAGTTTTACGTTTTCAATCTCATCGTTGTGGAAAGTACTGTCGTCGAAAATTTAAAAACAAGGAAAAGTACTACACGAAATGTCGTTTTGCATTTCCTCGACCAGTGATTTCTAAGGGAAGAGTAAATAATTTAATGTCATCTCTACGACATACTGTGATGAGGAAATCTCCCAAAAATACATATAATTTGAAAAGAAATGAAGAATCTAAGTACATCAACGATTACAACCCAGTGATTTTGTCCATGTGGAATGCTAACATGGATATTCAGTTCGTTGCTGACAATTCTATTGCTGTGGCTCGATATGTGACATCTTACATCACAAAAAAAGAAAAGACAGAACTGAAGGAAATGTGGGAGGACATTTCACATGAAAAGAGTCTAAGCAAGAAATTATACAGTTTCAGTCTGAAGATGTTGTCGCATCGAGAAATTGGAGCATATGAATGTTCTGATCGGTTATCATCAGCAAGTCTCTATGCCAAATCAAGAACAATCATTTGGGTGAGTCTTGGTCTTGCTGCAACACGAAACCGAGTTTTGAAATCTGTACAAGAAATTGAATATTTGGCGGAGAAAGAACCAAACAGTACAGATATTTTGAAGACAAATATGTTGGATACATACTATCCAAATAGAAGTACTCACCTTGAGAACACTTGTTTGTATGAAGTTCTTCAAAACTACAGTTATAAGAGGAACATCACAGAAGATATCAATAATGGAAAATATGCACTCATTGGCTATGAAGGATGTCTAGTAAAGCAGAAAAAAGGCCATTTGATTAATCATCGAAAATTGAGTTGTGAAGTTCCAGACAAAAGAGAATTTTACTATTTAGCTCTTTTGCAACTCTTTAAGCCATGGCTTACAGAAGAGGAACTACTTGGAGATTTTCTCTGTTATGAAGACTCTTTTAATGCAACTAAGGATACCATAGAATGTCCTATTTTTCTAAATTATCCGCAAATGTTGAATGCAGAAATGGAGCAAGAAACCACAATTGCTGAAGAGATAGCTAGAAACAGTTCTCAAGATAGTCAGAGTTCTACTTCATTGAGCCAGGATCCACTAGGAGGACCAATTATCCAAAATGAAGCTGCCACTGCCATGGATGAGGTGGAAAGAGCTATGGAACAAGCTCAAGAGGATGGAGTTAACTTAGACGATTTGGTAAAGCAACTAAACATTGAGCAGAAAAAGATATATGATGAAGTCATAGAGCAGATTGAACATGGATTCAGACATGAGGAAAAAGAGTGCTCATGTATATCGTTTGACCCTGTCCGACTGTACGTAAGTGGAGAAGCGGGGACAGGAAAAAGTTTTCTAATTAAAGCCATTGCAAGTTATCTGCAGAAAAGGACTGATTCACCACTGTCTTGTGTTGTAACTGCTCCAACTGGTCTGGCAGCACATAACATTAAAGGGATTACTCTACATCGTTTATTGATGCTGCCAGTTGAACATGATAATAAATTGCATTACAACAAGTTATCTGGAGATGCGTGTTCTGAAGTTTCAAGAGTCTTGAAGAAAATGAAACTTCTTATCATTGATGAAGTAAGCATGGTCTCAAATCTAATGCTTGCTTTTGTGCATTTGAGAATGCAAGAAATTCTTAAAACAGAGTATGATGTGTTATTTAGAGGAAAACACATTATTGTTTTTGGAGATCTATTGCAGTTGACTCCAGTAAAAGGACAACCAGTGTTTAAAATGCTTACACATTAAGATACCAGGAAGTCCCTTGGAAGCATTGGAAATGTTAATATATGGCTAAATTTTAAATATGCTGAACTGGTTCAAAATATGCGACAGGCCAAGGATGAAGATTATAAAAATATTCTACAAGATGTAAGAATTGGAAAAGTGACTGAGCTTGGGAAAAAAGCTTTGCATAGTCGATTAATTTCAAATTTGTATCCAAATGAAAACATTCTTCCAGAGAATATTTTTAAAAAAATGACTGAGAAGAAATCTGGGATATGTTTGATGCCAACTCTGCAAGAATGTTCCATCTTCAACAAGAAAATGTTAGAGTTAGAAAATGAAGAGATTGTGAAACTGGAAGCAATAGATAAAATAGAGCATATGGGTGCAACAATTGTTTTGTCTGAAAATTTGAAAACTAAATTGGATTCATTGGAGAAAAGTATTTCAAAAACAGCTGGTTTTGAAAAGACTCTGAATGTGTGTTTAAATTGTCGTATCATTTTGAGAAGGAATTTAAATGTTGAAAGAGGTCTGGTAAATGGAGCAATAGGTTATGTTGTTGATTTTGTGAATTACAGAAATAGAGATGGAATTGAATTTTTAAAAATAAAATTTGATGGCATTGAACAAGTACAACAAATAAGTCGTTGTTCTGCTAGATTTTTACTTGTAAAAGACTTATATGTTCGCCGAAAACAGTTTCCTGTTTGTTTGGCGTATGCAGTGACAATTCATAAATCTCAAGGTTTAAGTGTAGATGGTGCTTTAGTGAACATTGGAAGATCTGTGTTTAAAGAGGGTATGGCATATGTGGCATTATCACGAGTCAGAACTTTATCAGGATTGTACTTGATTGCGTGTGATGAGACAAAGATTTCTGCAGATCTAGATTGTGTTAAAGAATACAATAGATTAAGAAGAGAATATGCTCCACATTTGCCTCAATATCCTCTGTTTGAAAAACGTGTGGTACGCCGAAAAAGAAGAAATGAGGATAATTGTAGTGAGGTAGTTGCAAAAAGACAAAAAGTAGAGAAAACTGTAATTGAAAACAGGAAGAAAAAGAATTGTGGAGAAAATGTTGTTGGATTTCAGTTTGAAAATAGTTCTGGTGTCAACTGCTATGCTAATGTAGTGATTAATGTTGTTTTTTTTCTTAAAAGTTTACAAGAACAGATTGTTGAAAATCGGGATCAAAGATTGTGTGGTTTATTGAATTCTGTGTTTGAGAAATGTAGCAGTGGTACAGCACAAATAGAAAGTGTAACAGAAATTCGAAATATTTTAGATATGTGTTCTGGTCAAGATAAATTTTCACAGAACATTCAGCAGGATTGTCAGGAATTTTTAATGTATATGTTTGGTGTTTTGGAAGATGAAGGTGTAGATGTAGATAATCTTTTCAGTCTTTCTTATCAATGGCAGCATGACTGCCACAATTGTAGTTCATCAAGTACTACTAGAATAGACACTGAAAGATTTATATATTTGACTTTACCAGACTGTAAATCAGTGTCATTTAAAAATCTAGTTAAAGCAGCAGATCATAATATGGTGTGTACCCAATGTAACTATCCAATGGTATCCACATAATTTATACAAAGTTATGGTCAGTATATCATTTTAGTTTTCCAACGATGTAGACCTGATGGAACTAAATTGACAACTTCTATTAAAAATTTTGTAGCTTCTCAGTTATCAATTTCAGGAAGAACCTTTACAACTGAAGCTATTATTTATCATGATGGATCTTCGACAACCTCAGGACATTATACATGCTACTTAAAATCTGAAAATGGATGGAGTTACTGCAATGATTCTCATTTAACTTATAAACAACGTTTGCCTTATGACTCTACAAATTGTTATCTAGTGTTTTTAAAACCAAAGTTTTAGTAAAGGGAATTGGCCTTTCAAGACGGGAATAGATAATAAAAGTTACTTAGTTAGTTAGTTAATCTAATATTTTAAATTATTAATCTCATGTAGATACTTTAAGTGGATCTCAAAGTAAAAAATACTGATATATCTGACACAAATTGGCCGTGAGGAAAGTGTAAGATATGATGTTGTTACATCTTTTTTCATAGGAAGTCGATGAAATCGAAGTTATAGAGCACAGCAGACTTTTTTTCCACCAAAAGGACCTTCACTATCTGCAATCTCATGTAGATACTTTAAGTGGATCTCAAAGTAAAAAATACTGATATATCTGACACAAATTGGCCGTGAGGAAAGTGTAAGATATGATGTTGTTAGATCTTTTTTCATAGGAAGTCGATGAAATGGAAGTTATAGAGCACAGCAGACTTTTTTTCCACCAAAAGGACCTTCACTATCTGCAATTTGGCCTCACGGAAAAGTAAGTGAATCAAAGATTAGTGTACATATATGAGATGTATGTTTGAATGGGTTTTTTTAAACACAATCTTTTAGATTGTGTTTTTTTTTCCCGCTGTTATATGATGAAGACTTTGATCTCACTAATTTAAGTGACATTCAATATATTCTGAGAACAGCAAAAATAAATAATGTAACATATTGTAGAAGTTATTGTGTAGTTTGCATTGTGTAATTTATATTGTGTTCACATTGTCTTACACTCATTTTCTTTTTCACCCTTATTTACCTCTCTTTACTAATTTACACTTTTTTTTCATCGCTGTTTCTTTAGTGCACTTCATTCACAACTTCTCAATCTAATAGGAACTGTCTGCATTTCCTCTGTTCCTTCCACCACTTTTTATCTTTTTCATATTCTCACAGTACCACTGCTTTAGTTTCCTAACCCTCTCTTTCTTTTTCTCCATTTTTTTTTCTTTCGCACTCATTGTACTGTAGTTCACTTAGTTCTTCCTTTTGTCTTTCTGTGTACTTACTCTCTCACTCCTGTTTTATCCATCGTTCTATACTAACTTCATTCCTTTCATCCCTTCACTCTGTGACTTCACTTCACTCACTCTCAATCATCTTCTATTCCTCTTTTTTATTTATAGTTTCTCAATCAGACTTCTCTCCTTTTCACTCATTTTTCTTTTATTTTCTTATCTTTACTGATTTTGATTTGATATCTTACATTCTTTTAGTATCTTATTTATCTTTAGGAATTTGTTTTCTTTCTATTTCTTTTTCCTTTTTTTTTCTCTTTCTACATTACTTTCTTTCTGTTTTTGTATCCTTCACTATTGCTTCATTTCTTAGTAAAGTTTTGTAGATTTTTAAACCTCATGAACTGTTGCTTCTATTTTATTATATATTTTTAAGTAATTATAACGTGTTTTTTCTTTTATCTTTCACAGATACAAGTTTGCATTGATTATATGGTAAGTGTGTTTACAAAATCTTTTTTGTTATCACCTTTGGTTTTATTTTCACTATTTTTCTCTCACCCTACCTCACCCCTGTTTCCTTACTTTGCTTTTCTCACTTATTCTTTTCTTCCATGTTTACTTCCTACCACATTCAACTTCTTTCAGTACCTCTGTCTATGCACACTCCTTCACTTACCTTTTTTACTGGTTCACTTAGTCCCTTTGTGACACTCCTTCTTTTACTCTCTTTCTTCTTTCGCTCTATTATTCCCCATGTCTTACCCTTATTCACTTACATGTACCCTGTTTCACCCCTCTTTGCTTATATTCACTGCTATTTACTTTCCCTCCATCACTACTATTCCTTTTCTCTCATTCCGTCACTACCTGTCATTCACATGCTTAACTGTCCTTCCTTTTACTTTCATCATCCATTTACATTCTCCCAGAACCACTGCTTTAGTCTTCTTCCTATTTCTTCTTTTCTTTTGCTCCCTTATTCATTTTCTTTTTCTCAGTTATTTCCTCTTACACTTTTTATCTGTCTTACTATCTATTACACAGTCCCTCTGTGTTCCTCCCTTTAGCTCTCTTTCTCTTAACACCACTCTCTCTGTCCCCATTCCTTATGGTCACTCCTTCATTATTTTTTTTTCTTTTTTTTTGTTGGTGCGCTGACGGTGCGCGCACCGGGGCGTTCATCGGTATGCGCACCGGGAGCGCTCCAGAGTCAAATATAAAAAAAAAGGAAAAAACTATTTTAAAATAAAAATAGTATCTTAATATACATTATAGGGTTCATTTTTAGAAAAACATACCTTTCTCAGCTAAAGACATTTGCGAAAAAATAAGCTTAGAAATTCAATAAAACGTACATAGGTATGAAGCCCTACAAAAAGTTAAAAATTAGCATTAAAAAAACCTATGAAATTCACTGAAAAAACCATAGGTTTCACACCAGTTATAGTTAGGAATTAGCATTTAAAAAACCTATGAAATTCACTGAAAAAACCATAGGTTTCACACCAGTTATAGTTAGGAATTAGCATTTAAAAAACCTATGAAATTCACTGAAAAAACCATAGGTTTCACACCAGTTATAGTTAGGAATTAGCATTTAAAAAACCTATTAAATTCACTGAAAAAACCATAGGTTTCACACCAGTTATAGTTAGCTGGAAATTTTACTGATATAAAACCATTGAAATTCCCACGTTATAGTTAGTCGGACTCACTATAACTTGCGCGTGCAATGCACTGCTGATGACATCACATATTACATCACTCATGACATGGTCAGTGACATCACTCATGACATCACTGATGACACCGTCCTTGTGACAGAGTGACTGACCTCCTTTCACTGTAAAGTAACCCTTGAAACACATATTCAAAAATAGAAACTAACATTTTCAAAAAAGTGGAGATATCTATACCAGTTGCAACAACCAATTCAGTAATTCCACCATTTATATACACATCCACTCATTCATCAACAGTTCTATATAGTCAGTCATACATATACTCACTCATCATATGTAGTGAGACACCTATACATCCGTTAACACACCGACAGTCTTCCAAAAGTTGCTCACACACATACTCACACATGCAAATAAACTATTGAACATCCATTTTTTTGCATATACAGCTAGACACACACTACCACCTTACTTCTAAAGAAACTTACACATACTTACTCTCTTAAAAAATCACTTATAGAAACACATACTTATTAAAACAAGAATTCTTTCAATCTCTCACTCTCATATATACTCACTTATATACATCAATACTCACATATACTAGATTAAAACATATGTAGTTACTGATAAAGACACTAGTAAAACAGTCATTCACTTACTAACACATACATATACACACTCATTCACCCATACAGTCCGGCACATATGCTGTCTTCAAAACACATACAAACAGTGAGTCAGTCATTTATGCATCTATGTGCTAAGTAACACTCCCACCAAATCATACAGACACTTATACTGATACTAAAAAAACATCTAATAACCCATATACACACATATGTAGCTACTCACCAACCCATGCAGCCACTTATACACAAAGTGAAACACTGATACATATATTTAAATATTTAAACATTACTCACTAATATATGTATTCACTAAGATACACTTAATAAGCCAGTTATTCAATATATTTTTTTTTTTTAAAACCATCCATTTAGACTTTTATTTAAACATTTATTCTCCCATCGACCTTTACATATACATATATAAAACATATTTATTTTTCAGAAAGACACACATTCACTGGATGGTGTCATCAGTGATGTCATGAGTGATGTCACTGACCATGTCATGAGTGATGTTATATGTGATGTCATCAGCAGTGCATTGCACGCGCAAGTTATAGTGAGTCCGACTAACTATAACGTGGGAATTTCAATGGTTTTATATCAGTAAAATATCCAGCTAACTATAACTGGTGTGAAACCTATGGTTTTTTCAGTGAATATATATATATATATATATATATATATATATATATATATATATATATATATATATATATATATATATATATATATATATATAATATATATATATATATATATATGTATATATAAATATATATATATATATATATATATCAAAACAATCCTGACCGCTATCAGCGCAGGCTAAAACAGGCGCAGACCTCTTCTCCTTGTAATAAATTCAAGCTTTTTTAATAAAGCGCCATCACACCGTCAGTCGGGTTAGCAGTGGTGATTTTAATATCAGCAATCACAGAGCGGGTGTTCTCCTCGACGTGTTTCGCTACGCAGGCGTTGGTCATATATATATTCTGCTCACTATTTCCGTTTTCTTTACCAGAAATCATAGCACTCAGGAGGACAAATCATCAATCCACAAGTTTATTTTTAGGAACCGCACAAACGTGTTTCGGCGTACTGCCTTCGTCAGTGTCAATTACATGCTAATAATGTTTCTTAACATTACAGGACATAGAAAAAGGACAAAACCTCTCTGAAACACTATAGGCACCATCTTGTAGTGTACATGAGTGACATAACATTGCCAATACGTTGTTGTTATATTCCACTTACAGATAGGTTTTTACTGCCTACAATCAGAGGGTACACATTATTTGCGATATTAAGATGTCAAGTCATACATATATATATATTTGTGCCCTGTGGGGTGTCCAAAAGAATGAGCTGCGCTCGAGCCACAGACAGCTTTTTCCCCACTTGAAAGCTTTATTGGTGAGAGTTGTTCAAACCGGCATTTGAACATGCAGCGGACCGCCACCTGGCGCATTTCGAGGTTTACTCTTTCTCAAAGGCAGTTGCGGTCACGAAAGGGGGCATGATGGGCTGCAAAGTCCTTATCTGCACTATCCTGGGTCCTGATTGGCCACTCTGAATGAGGCTCACGTTGCATGCTGGATTCTGCAGTCATACTTAAATCAATGTCCCACGTATTTTCTGCTAAAATATAAAGCTCGTGATGAGCCCGAGTGAGTATCACTACATCAATCCAAAGTCTGTGCTCCACCATGAGCCCGTATCATCTGGACTCTGTGGCCCCCTCCTTCTGGGGTGGTGCTCGCTCGACGGCAGGACAGACGCCTCAAAATTCGTGCTCTGTGGGGTGTCCAAAAGAATGAGCAGCGTTCGAGCCACAGACAGCTTTTTCCCCACTTGAAAGCTTTATTGGTGAGAGTTGTACAAACCGGCATTTGAAATACGCAGTGGACCGCTGCCTGACGCGTTTTGAGGTTCACTCTTTCCCAAAGGCAGCTGCGGTCACAAAAGGGGGCATGATGGGCTGCAAAGTCCTTATTTGCACTATCGTGGGTCCTGATTGGCCCCTCTGAATGATGTTCACGTTGCATGCTGGAATCTGCAGTCCTACTTAAATCAATGTCCCACGTATTTTCTGCTAAAATATAAAGCTTGTGATGAGCCCCAGTGAATATCACTACATCAATCCAAAATCTGTGCTCCACCATGAGCCCGTATCATCTGGACTCCGTGGCCCCCTCCTTCTGGGGTGGCGCTCGCTCGACGTCAAAATTCGTGCTCTGTGGGCTGTCCAAAAGAATGAGCAGCGCTCGAGCCACAAACAGCTTTTTGTACAAACCGGCATTTGAACACGCAGCGGACCACCGCCTGATGCGTTTCGAGGTTCACTCTTTCTCAAATATATATATATATATATATTCAATGAAGAAAACAAAGTTTAAGGCTGTTAAGGTTAGAAAAATGTTATTTATTCTTTCAATACAAACCCAATGTATGCTGTACAAGCGTTAGAAAATGTAAAGTTATAATTACATTTATAATTAACCTACACCCTTCAAATTAATTTGTCATGCACCCTTGTACATAGTCTTGTCACCTCACTCACCACACTACATTAACTATCAGAAGGGATTATTAAATCATTCACGGGTCGCAGCCCGACTGCTACTATACTCTTTCTCTAGAATATGTGGCAAAAACCATCACGGGCCGATATAGCGGTTCGGGCTACACGCATGCGCCATGTTACTATAGACGGCGCATGCGTGAGTATAGTAGCGGTCGGGCTGCGACCCGTGAATGATTTAATACGATTGCCCGTAATTCAACAATATATCAAAGTTAAGCGTACCTGCACCGCATTACTGAGCATTTCGGTAACAAAAACTCACAAGAAACCCAAAAACTTGAATTGTGACTCTTGCCGAGTGCGCATGCGCGATAAAATAGTGTCACCTACACAGACACATGCCCAAGAGAGAACACACAGGCTACTGTCAGGACAACCATAAGATTAAGGACCCCGTTTTCGCGCAGCGGCAGGCAATTATGCTGCGGCGTATAAATGAGAAATTCACTGCCCTGTACGGTACCTCCCGGGGCGAGCTCTTTGCTAAATCGAAGTACCGACGGACAGGTAAAACGACTTTGAGGGGCTTTTCCTTTGTATCTTTTTGACACGTGGTATGACCATTTGTGATTCCCATTGAGACTCGCTCTTGGAATTTCTATGCCAAAACTCGCTTTGGTTGTTTTGGTGGGTGGTACCATTGTTGCTAGTCTAGCAAGCAATAGCTTACCCATGGAGTGCGTATTGCTCCTCCTAGAGTGCTCTACACTTTAGTATTTTGATATCTCTAATACCCACTTTACTTAAAAACCAGAGACACTCGTAAGAGGTGATTGTTGGATCGTTTGGACTGCTTGATTTAGATGTGCCACTGGCCCCAGGTGTTCAAGGAAATAAGGAACAAGTGTGGGGTGTGTATAGTTAGCTGACACCTTCAACACTTTCTTTTCCCTCTCACAGAGCGGGGCCTCCTTCCTGAGCAGCCTGTCAGGTAGAGGTGAGGCAGGGCTATCCTACTATTGAGGGTAAGTCCATATTGATTGTGACTATTTAGCACTATTATACTTTTGATATTGTGACTATGCATAATGCCTAAGTCATCATGTGATTTACTGTTTCGTACCCCAATCTCTTGAACTCTTTCCCTTCCTGGTTTTTGTCTCCTATAGATACCTTGAGGTATAACCTGACCAAAGAAAGAAAAAACAGGAATACCGGTGTTGTACATACTTTAATATTATTTTTCACTGTTTGCAGCAGCATATCACAATTATATCTGGTCCTGAAGAAAGCCGCTGATACAAAGGTTTAATCAACAGGCTGAAACATGTTGACCACAAAGTGACAGTAGTTATATATCCATACCACTGTGCTGTTTCATTTTAATCCTGCCAGAGAGAGCACATTAATAAAACATATGTTAGTGATTCTCATCTAGACAGTTTTAACTCACGTTCTTTCTACACAGTGCTGCACACCTAACTACACTCATCATTCTCACATATGGGTCTAGTACCCATCCTTCTCCCAGAAAACATCTCTGAGCTCCTTCCTTAAATTACTGAAGTAGTAGCTCCCAGTGATGACTAGGTTATCTGCCCTGGTAAGGAGGACCCATATGATGAAACATGTCACCCTCGGGTGAGTGAGGGTTCTTATCCTTAAGGGATGTCTCCT
This sequence comes from Lissotriton vulgaris, assembly GCF_964263255.1. NCBI lineage: Eukaryota > Metazoa > Chordata > Amphibia > Caudata > Salamandridae > Lissotriton > Lissotriton vulgaris. The sequence goes on from NC_141698.1 coordinate 903,580,400, forward strand.
CCTTAATGTTATATAACACCAATAGTTTCGAGAGTAGTCGGGTGTCATTGCACATGATTGTTTTGAACACATGATTGAGACTTAAGGTGTGTCTTTATGTAAATGTCGCATCGTAAAGTGGGCCACTCCTTATACTTCAGAAAATCTTAAAATGACTGCTACCTGACACATAAAATGAACGACCACTCTGCAGATAAATCCTGCGTGTCATCATGATTCTGAGACAAGTTATACTCAATACTGATGATGCAGTGAGTCTTCACATAGCGTGTCTCACTAATGTCAAAGAGAAATGCATTTGATGATTAACACAGAACAAAACGTTATTAACAAATGATGTCTCTAAATGGAAAATATGTTTTAATAAAGTGAATGACATGTATTAATGCATTTATATAATTGTTACTACTAGAAAGGTTTTATGAATAACAGCACATAATATACTTAATAATGAGACACTTGCAACGTGTTATTCATCTTTAAACCATCCATTCATTTCATTGCTGAAGCTGTTCAAATGTGTGCAATTTTGTGTGTGCTAGAAAAATGCAATTTTTAGCTTTAATTGATCCTTATAAATGAAAGATATTAGAATAGCTTAAACTATAACATTTTATCAATGTATGCATTAATGTTACACGGATATACTCTTGAATGCAGTTCTCGAGTATATTTACTGTTATGCAGTCCCATTGCTGGTTATATGATTTAGTGGACTAATAGTACTAAAGAAATATTTTATACAAATATATTTGTTAAAACTTGCACATGCATGTAAATTGTGCATTAGAGAAGTTGATGTCTTAAGTTAGCTGCGTCATACTAAAGACCTGGTTTGTGGCCATGGGAATTCATTAACCGCCTGATTCATCATGCTCCCGTTTTGCGAGGCCCTAATAGCGATTCATAGCGAATCGCTATTAAGGACTCGCAAAACGGTAATCATGTAGGAATATGCAAAAAAAATGCGATTCCTTACAATTCCTTATTTGCGATTAGCTAATTGCTAATCGCAAATAAGGAATAACTCGCCATTCATTCCTATGGGCCAAAAGGCCCATAGGAAAGAATGGGGAGTATTCCTTATTTGCGATTAGCAATTAGCTAATCGCAAATAAGATTGCGATTTGAAGGGTGCCAGGGGTGTCCACAGGACACCCTGTAGCACCCCTCAAATGACATTTCACACAGGTGTTGCACACACACACATGTCCAAAGGACACGTGTGTGTGTAACATGCAACTCAGAAAAATGCTTTTAAATGCATTTTTCTGAGTTTTCGCAATTTACCGCGAGGTCTGACCTCGCGGTAAATTGCGCCTAGAAATTGCGATTTCGCAAATTTAAATAGGATGTTGAATAGCATTTAAGGAATCTCAAATAGAGATTCCTTAAATGTCATTCCTCGCAAAATTGCGAGATCGCAATTAGCGATTTTTACATTTGGGATGCTGAATCCCAAATGCAAAAATCGCTCTCGCAAAGGGCCGGATTCTCAGAATCCGGCCCCTTGCGAGCGCAATTTAGGGTCATGAATCGGGCTGTATGTTCTTGCATTCTGCTAACTAGTTTACTTTGCGGGAGTTCACAACAACTGGTAATCTGAATGTATCAATTTCTTGTAACAAGGAATAGATACATGTCTAGGAATGAGTTCCTACAACAAGCACATGAGAACGCTTCACACGAACAATGGACTGTTGTCTTTACCCATTAGTCTGGGACCGAAGATATGTTCCCATGTTCAGTGTGTGAATTTCCTTTGATGTTCCATTCTGAATACCATGTACAACTATATGGACTTTTCAACAATTACAATTGACCACTATTGATTATGTACCAAAAGAGGAGTGACCACAAACTTCGGGAGTTATAATGTAGTGATTGCCCTTGATGATGCGCGCAGATGAAGGGAGATGCAGATGAGAGACAATGAGGGCAGATCATTTTGGGCTTTCTTTCCAGACCTTATGCTGAACTTCTTTGCCGAACGCTTTCTACATGTTCTTTGCAGAGCCTTCCATTTGGACCCCAACCTGAACCAATTGTTACCAACAACACAGACCCCATGGCCCCTTAAATGGACATTCCCCCATATCACATTAATTTTCCCCAAGTATGTTTTAGACCAACACTTCTGGACCCTATGAAGACTCCTGGCCAAGCTTCTAAAATGTTGTTGTGAATACTCCTTGTACACTTTTGCCTAATCCGTATTGTCTTTTTAGATTTGTACTACAAGCAGTTATGTGCCTTAGTTGTATTTAAGATGATTAAGTTACCAACGCCTAAGAAAGACCACGCTAACTTGTATTCTGAGCATCAGTTATTAATGTTACTATTTTGCGTAACGGCAACAGCACTTCTTGTTTGTCTGATTCTTGTTTGCATACATTTCTTCAGAAGGCTGTGCCCCTGTGTTGCTATACTATATCTAAATTGTCTGATTTTAGGAGTAATCTACTTAAACCTAATCTCTAATTTGTAATAAGCACTCTTAAATGTGGCCACCGATTATAGGTCCTCATTGTGTAGCCAAACCAGTTGCACTGTTTATTGGATTTTATCAGACGAGTGATGCTAACTCTGTCTTCTGTCAGTGCAATGTAAAACAGTCCATCTGAGGACTTAGTTAGTAGGTAAGTAAAGCAATGGTAAATGATACAGCCAGTAGAGTACACTTCTCTTAAATAAATTTAAGGGGTTTGGGCCCAGTACTGTGAGGTAGATTAAATCCACTGGATCGGTGTTGTTATCAAGTAGTCCTGATGATGAACCATTTACTCTCCTGGGTTGAAACTCCAGCTATGCTTTTTAAAATTGGAATGGAATTAAACTCATTGACATTAAAGTGTTACATTGGTTGAAAAAAAGTTCATTGCTATTTTCCATTATCAGTGCGATAATGGAAAATAGCATTGAACTTTTTTTCCTACACACTGTGTACTTTACAATTTGTACTCACTGTGATCAATTGAACACTGAGCAGCTTTTCACTGCAAATATGATACATTGTTTACACCGAACAATACCAATATAAAATGCTGTGTTGAAAATCAACTACTTGTGTTGTTCCTTATTTGATTATTCATGTTTTAAACAGCTGTTCCTTATTTGATTATTCATGTTTTGAACAGCCACTGAGGATGACAATACGGATCAGATTTATTATTTTTTGGAACATTGCTAAGCATAAACCAATGTAGCTATGCTGTTCAGCGTAAGCTGAAGAAAGTGGTGCAGAGTCATATTTATTAAAAATGACATGTTGCTGCTCTCATATCCTATGAGGCCACACAAACAGGCTGGCCAGCCAGGCACACAAACTCTACACCACAGGGTACATACACAACATATACAATACACCCTGGGAAAAGATCAGACGGTGTGTTTGCGGTTTTTGGTTTTGCTCACTTAGGTTACATTGCACTTTACCACTTGTATATGTTTGTAAACAATTACCATAAATTGATAAACTATAGCCTTCTGCTTGAAAATTGTGATGTTCCCATTATGTACCTTGCGTATTACCCATACACTGTGCACTGATGCACCCTTGCTGCAATACCACACTGCACGATTCTATTAATAGGTAACTCAATTTAACAAAATTGTTGGCTTGGACCACCTTCCAGGCCGGCAGAGTTTATGTAGTCTATGCTCAAAATTGCTACTGAAAAATATGGTGCAGGAGTTTAAGAAGTCTGAAGGAATTCGGCTTCTGATGTTTGTCTTATTTATCTGCTTTGAATACATTTTGCAATCAGCCTGCCTTCACTTCAATTTGCTGATAGCTGTGTGGGGACATTGATAATTAGATCGTGCAGCATGTCATATTTTACCGAATCATAATAGGAATAATCTTTATGACAATCATTTAGTGTATAAAAGGTGGGAACAGAACATTACCATGAGAGTGGGATTTTAATATTGTAGTAACATATTTCTGCGCTCATTATGAACGAAGCACCAGTGCGGCAAGTCCTGTTTGGTGCTTTGTAAGCTTGTTGAAAAAGCAATTAAATTATAATAAAATTGTGAGCATGAAACATGTGAAGTGATACACATTATGGGCCATATGTGTGACTCGGTTTGCATCGCTCTTGCACCACACAATTTTTGTGCAAGAGCTACTCAAACCTTAAATCATATTTGTGAAGGCATGCAAAGCAGCTTTGAGTCACTTCGAATAGCTCAGAAAATCTGCATTCCATTACTCTGCACAAGGGAGGCATTCCCACTCAACTCCCATGGTGTTTGATGCATTTCCAGATTTACCAAAAGTGGCATGTTAGAAATGGCAGAAACCACCATTCCCACGCCAGGGCAAGGAAGTCACCCGCCAAGACAACCCCTGCTCACCCCCTTGGTAGCTTGGCACGAGCAGACAGGCCTATCTCGGAGGGAAGGTGTAAAGCGTTTGCGCGCGCACCCAGCAACAAAACCCAAGGCCCACCACAAAAGAAACTCCACACAAGGTTATATATGAAAATAGCCTTTGTATTGTACAAAACACATTAGATAATAAATACACTCTTTACAATGTGCCATAGGCACAGGCAGACTTTACAGGGGATTAGGTACATGGGACAGGGCCACGGGCGCCACTGTCAGAAATAAACACTTGGTAGAAATAGCACTTAGAAGTACCACCTACGCAACCCTAACTACCTTAGGAAAATATCACGCAGAGAACCAGGACCTCACTAGCAACACCTGTACTAGGAAGCACCACCTAAGCATCACAATACATTTAGGGGCATACGCATAAAAGCATTACACATGACGCATAAAAACACATTCAGAGGTGCAGGAAGAACACATGATGCATAAAAACACATTCAGAGGTGCAGGAAGAACAATTGCGCAGAAATCACATAGGCCACAACCTATGAATGGCCTCTCTGGGGCTAGGATGCCCTGTGTCCGCAATGTCAGGGGGCCTAAACGGAGCAGCTGCCCACTAAGTGCGGGGCAGCTGTAGCAGGGAGCCTGGCAGGCTCTGTAGACAAAATTCCCCCCTTGAAGCCTCGTGGGGTCTTAAATAAATAACTGTCACCACTGGGGGAAGCGGCCCACTGTCAACCGGGGCCGCTCTACCACCCTAAATGCCCCAAGAGCCTTGCGGGCTCTGAAATACCAATGGTGCCCAAACACGATTGAGTCCCCCCTCTGGGGACTCAAAGACAAATGAAATGCCCAGGAACCTCTCGTGGGCTCTGAATACCAAGATGCCGGCTTTGAGCCTCGTGGGCTCGAGAACGGAAATGCCCCCGGGGAGCATCTCTGGCTCGGAAACAATTGAGGGGCCAAACAGCGGTGGAGCCTATCAGGCTCGAAATAATCATGCCCCCGGAGCCCTCGTGGGCTAAGGTTAAAGAAATGCCCCACTCGCCATTGGAGCGGCCGTCTATCAACCGGGGCCGCTCCAAGCAACAAGGAAACTGCAGCTGCACTCACCAGCTCTTGTAACCCTGGGGCTCTCCTTGCTGCACACACAGGGCTCTCCTCCTCACACTGGAGCCCCGTTTCTTCTTTACTAGGTGCTGGCGGTCTTCTCTGGTGGAGCCTCCAAGTCTCCCTCTAAATCCCGCTTCAACAAGCAGGCGGTCCGGGGCTCTCCCTCGTTCTCGGGACCCCAGGTAAGGATGCAGCAGGCTGCTTCCGGCTACAGGAGCGTAGGGTGGGCTACCATCCGCTTCCTGTTTACTTCCACTTCCTCCACTAATGACGCAGGCTCGGCCGGCTGGGCCAATCCCAGCGCGGCCTTAGGGTGATACCGGCGGCTGCCTTCTTTGGGGGGAGGGAGACTTGGTCTCGGGGCTGCGGCGGAGATTTTCCCGGGCAGACAAGGGGTGGGCACCCTTGAATAAATAAATATAGCAGGGTGGGCACCTGTTCATGCGGCACAAATAAAGTTGGCAAATAAGCAGGGTGGGCACCTGCGCCGCAACTCGGCTGACCTGCTCGGCGAACTGCAGGGTGGGCACCTGCCTTGAAGACCAGCCAAAAGGGGGATCCCCACGCTGGGGAATCCCTCTAGGAAGGGATCACCTGCACCAGCGGCGCAACACGCTATTTTGAGGGGGAGGCCAGCACTCCCTAAGCACTGGCAGGCCACATCAGTCCCCAAAGAAAAGCAAAAGTCCTTCAGGTGGTGGGGGGGGGGCAAGGCTGGGCCCAGGTTCCAGCTCACAGGGTCCTCCTAGGCAGGGAGTCAATCCCCAGTGGCGGTCCTCCTGGAGCCCAGCAGCAGAAGCCCCCCTCAAGAAAAGGATCCAGGAAGAGAACTATATTTCTGAGGACACAGCCCCTTTTTATACAGGTAAATCCTTTGTCTGTGTGCAGGGTGGGGGAAAAACCAGTCGGAGCTGGTTTTGGAGCACTGTGATGTGCTCAGCCACCCTTCCTATTCACTAGTCAGGCTATGGTCATCAGTGGCACCCCAGGGGGTGGAGCCAGCATTGTGTGGGGAAAGCCCAGCCCTATTCAGGTCCCAGGTGTACTCCTCCCCAGCCATCACACATGCAGATCTCCCATTCACCACTGGGGCAGACCCATCCTGACTCCTGAAGCCTGGCACACCAGACAGCTCCAGCCAATCACAAGCCAGCACCTTCACTGCACAGGTACACCAACTTCTAGAAGTGGCACTTCCACACAAGACACATTCACGCCGCACACATCACCGTGCAGCATTTATTCAAATGAGGCAGCACATACCAAACTCAAGCTTGCACTCCCCACGCATCAGGAACTAACATGGACACATACATTCCACATGCATTCCTATGGGAGAGCAGGCCAACCTCACTAGACGCACGCACTTTACCCTAGGACACAGTGGTAAAGTGCGCAGAAACCAAAAATAACTACCACCAATTCACATTCATAAGCAATAAGTTTAGGGGTGAACCTGCCAGAAGGGCCAAGTCAAACATGGCAAATCTGGGGATAGACCAAAATGATATGCCTCCCAGGAGATGCGTATCAAGGCGCAACATCTTAATTTATTCTTGTTGCTTCCTCTTTCATTGTGTGCTGCAGAATGCCGCACACATAGACAGAGGAAAATGCCACTAAGGAATGCCTTATGCAGGAAGGTGCCCTGCATGATTTAAATACAGCACATTCCTGCTCTTTCTCAGTGACACAGTACAGCAAGGTGACTTGTTGTGCTGCACTGCTCCACTTTGCCATAAATATGTCTGTAAGTGCCATATGATATACGCCTAATTCATTGGGTCCTATTGAACAGTTGCGGACACATAAAGATGTAAAGTTTAACAAGAGAAGGTAGTAGTGTCCAAAATGGAAAAGTCCGCAACATTCATTAGGAGGTATTATTTTGTCATACAAATAAGTGGAAACGCGTATATAAATAGACAAAGTCAGATTATGTAATATGTATAATGGGTGCTCCAGAAACTCAAAGCACCTACTACCTTGAGGTGCTATATCGGTGCACAGGAGTGTACAACCGGAAATAAGGCTTTAAGGAAGTGAGGTTCTAATTACAGCACACCAAATAATTGAGACAACCACACCGACCCACATGTTGAAGTGAACGCAGCCTTGTATTTTCACCCAATTTTCAATCTCTGGGTTATCCCGCTACTAATACTTAACATTGTGTCCTCACTTCATGAGCGGATTACCAAACATCTTCCTACTATTTTCTATGCCTTGATGAAGTCTCTGTGGGAGACGAAACACGTGTTGGCGATGTTTATGCTGGGAAAACCTGTTTTTTATGAAATTTGAATAAAGGAGAAACCATAAATAACACTATCTGAAGAGGACCTTTTTTTGACTCTACATTGGATCACTAATTCGCCCTTATGCTGTTTAAATTTTGTGTCGTCTTGTAAACTCTACTGGTGACAACAGTATATGTGTTCATTTGTGCAATACGCATATAAAGACTAAAATAATTTTAATTATTTGGTGTGCTGTAATTAGAACCTCACTTCCTTAAAACATAAAGATGTAAACATATATAGTCCTGGTGAATGTGCCAACATTAATAATACAAGGGCAAATATCATCATTACTTTCATTTTCACAGTTTGGAGCTTGTTACCATTTCCACAGAATCAGATTGTAATTGTACACCCAGATCATACCAATACAACAGGTATTGTGTTTACCGAATAAACAAATACAACTGTTTTCAAATTATAGGACGTCCGACTGGAAATGTGCGGTAATTTTCAATGTAATCCCAAATTCCGACATGTGAAAAGATGAAGATATGACTGCAAAATAGTGTCAAGCTAATGTGGCAAAAATGGTACATTCAAGCACTGGCAGGTCCTGTCATTAGCACCTAAATTATAACCCAGATTTGAAGAGGAGTTTTCCACATTAATTAGGATTTACCTGACAGAGAGAACAGGACAATTTCAAGGCATAATACTAGGAATGTCAGGTGACATTTGCAATTTCCACCGTGTGGAGTTGTATAGAACACCTCTGCACAGTGGAAAGGAAGCCCACTGTAAAATTACACATGTTTGTTTTCCATTTTTTTCACCCAGAAGACATATTTCCTGATGGACGGACCCTGTCACCTGCAGCACCCAAAAGTTGGTTTCTGCTCCCCTTCCTACTCTGGAAGGGGAGTTCCTCGAGCCCTTTGCTAAAATAAATCTCCCATTATTTCAAAAGAGGTGGAAAGGTTGGAGAGAACTTTGTGAGTGGCCACACATTCACAAACTCAAGGATTACCACTCCTTGCTCTGCCCATTACCCATCCCTTGCATGGTGTTACTAATGCATAGTTTACGCAGGTATAGTCTAAACTATCGCACTTTTAAAACTCTGGAAGCCCGACCGGTATCCTTCTGTGGATACACTGAACCGAAAAATTTAGCTATTTTAAAGATATATAAACATATGCTTATGGTCAAAAATGGGTCTGTGACTTGTGCCCTATGTGTTTATTTTACTTTTCTGAAACATTTATTAATCTCTGCAAGATTGCTACATGATTAGTAGAGGTCAGTAAAATACCAGAATTGCTTTCTGCTGAGGTACTTTATTTTCTTTGTTTTTCTGGCAACTGACTCTATTTAACTTACTTGATAGAAAATGGCCAGCATCGGTCAGTAAAATACCAGAATCACTTTAGTATTCTCTAGATTCCAGTCCATAGAAATTGACTTCCACAAGCTCAAGTAGACAATAATATTGTTTTCAGATCTTTTATTTTCACTGATATGACCATCGAAGGTCCGGAAATTATGTTAAAAACAGAGCTTTGGACTATACTATTTCCAGCTGAAAGGCAATATTTCTCTCCATGTGGAGAAGTTTGGCTCAATGGTTAGAGCGGCAGACCCTGATGCAGAAGTCTGGCCCGAGTACAGGGTTCAATTCCCGCCTCGGCGGGTCTTGGGCTCAATTTCCTGGACCTGTTAATTCTCGCCTCGGTGCCTGTTCTAATCATGGGTCCCACTCTGCAACTCTGGGCAATAGTTTGCTTAATCTCCACAACGGCCACAACAATGCTAGGATGTCTGGCTTCACCTTGGGGGGTGCCCAGGAGTGGGCACTTCACAGGGAAAGGCCAGGAAGGGTTCCTCAGCGGTATTCGTACAAGTGCTGAGATGCCTCAGGGTAGTAGTGCGTTATACAAGTACCTCTACATATACATTTACATGTGCTCCCATACCTGGCGTGTCATGCAGTTTGGTGATTACTTTCCCTCCATGTTAAAGAACAGTAGATGTTTCAGCACCCAGGCTAATGGGTTCGAGTCTCGGTAACGATGCAGAAACCTCCTGTGATTCTGGGCAAATCACTTAATCTCCCCGTGCCTAAAATGAATGTGTGTCCTCATGTAACGTAACTGGTGCTATGAAAGGTGGTCTGATACCCGATTCGGTTCGGGTCTAGTTCGCGCTATATAAAACTCTGCAAAAAAAAAAAGAGAGACCGATTGCATTGCAAATGCTTGTTTGATAGAGATTTTTATATGTAAACATGTGGAACTTTGAGTGTGCATGTATTGTTTCCACTACTGTTTCAGGTGAGCGCTGTGTTCCTGTGCTGGTACATGATCATTTTGTTGCGCTTGTTGCTTGTCTCCTTCGTAGTGCATTTCATGGGAAAAGTGGCCATGTTTCAGCATCAGTGCCTATATAATGTGTGATTTCTGCTGTCATGCTACTCATGTTACTGATCTAAAGACCTTGGGATTTCTTTTTTGGGGGGAATTACATATTTGGTGAAGTTTATTCCACATGGTCACAGACTTTATTTCGTTTTCGTCTAGGAGCCACAACAATTTGTATGATTCATTTAAAACATCTGATGTAAAAAACTCTGTTATTCAAAACAGCACATAATAAACAACATGGACAAAAAAGTGCTTAACTTTACTGAAACTTCCTTTATTATAAAATGATAGGTTTGCATCAATAGGAATCTTTACATTGAAAATTAGTGAAAAACTAGGGGACATATTTATAAGGGCCATGCAACGCCAATATGCCAAAAATACTGAAGCATTTGCAGCTCAGCAATTGCTCCATATTTAAAAAGTGACGCATCTGTGAGGATGCGTCCCTTTCCGGACCTTTGCACCAAAATGAGCCTGTGTCGGAATTGCCTGTGTCAAGTAAGTATTAAAATGTACAAGGTAGGAGTTCCGTCGCAAATACCAGTGTTAAAATGATGCATGGAAATTTATGACAAAATGACGCAATGGCTGCAAACATGGAACAGCGGTGCACTTACGTAAAAATTCATGCACCTATGAAACCCAAACACAGGAAAGTAGGCATCTATTTGGCTACATAAAGAGAAGCTGGATAGGAGAGTTTTGCCTAAAGATTAACACCATGGAGGTTATTTTCTTCCAACAGGGAGCTGCACAGAGAAAACGACCACAAGCAACACCATCCTAGCAACCCAACCCCACCCATCACCACCACAAAGGTAACACAGAAGAAGGGAGCATATTTATCGCCAGAGGACCACACTGATTGGACTCAGGGAGGAAGAGACCATCACGCTTTCTCAGCTCAGGAGGCAGTCCATAGTATATCTGCTGCACCTGATTGCCCCAAGACTACACCCATCCACTGACAGACAAACCAACATACCTCCACACGCCAAGCTCATGACAGTACCACATATGCTGGTGTCAGGGTAATTCCAAACAACAGCTGCAGTAGTGGTAGGAGTATCTCAGCTATCTTTCTCCTCATTCATTCCCTCAATCTTGGATGCCATCATCCGTTTGATACCCCGTGACTTCCTCTTCCCCATAACACAGAAACTTCAGTTGGCGATCAAGTAAGAATGTTATGCCATTGCTGGGTTTCCACACATGCTAGGAGCCATAGACTGCACACGTGTGCAACTGGTACCTCTTGCAGCCACTACACATGTCAACAGGAGCTGTAAGCACGCACACACTTCCATACTGTCCAAGCCATTGTTGACCATTGGTGCCTCGTCATCAGCATGCTGGCCAAGTACTCTGGCAGTGTGCATGATGCTTACATACAAAAGAAAATGGCAGGACTGCACTGTATCCTGTCCTTTTCCCTTGCGTTGGTGCACAATGGGCTGCCATGCATCTGCGCTGACACCCGTGTGTCATTTTGCAAGGGTGCCAGCGCTGCAGAGATGACTGTTTTTGTGCAGGAAGGAACACCTTCCTGCACAAAAGCAATCACAAGAGGCTTATTCCTCTTTCTATGGGTTCTGTAGAATGAGAAAATGAAAAAACAAGGAGATAAAAAGGTATTTCTCCTCTATGCATGTTCCTTATGCCTCCCAACGGGAGACTTTGGTGTTTCTGATGCTGCCACAGCCTTACGAATACTTGTACATCTGGGGAAGTATCAATTAGGCATGGGTGATGCTGGGAATGCTCACAACATCACTCATTGCATGACCCTTAAACGCAGAATGCTTCATTATAGGGAAAGATATTCCCCATTAAGCCATAAAAGTGGTTTAATGCTGCCTGGTAAATTTGGAGCAGACCCCGAGCCACCGGAGCTGTGCAAAATGTGATGGTATGGGGACTCAGCCTCATCATAAAGGAAGGTTCCCATGAGGACTGTGACGGTGTCTACTTGTCACTTTTATGGGTAACGTAGAGGCTCAATGTGCCTGCTGCAATGGACAGATCAATATAACGTGAGGATATCTGGTTGGATAAGGCAAGCCAACCTTTAACACAGTGTCTAAACCAAATTTTTCATATGTGAGAAAGGAGTCATGGAGAGATGAGGTTCTCTTTTGTCGGGTTATATGGAGGCATTCTGACAAAGATGACATGGGGGTGGGTGGCATACGTATACGTAGCATCAGCCCACACAGCACTAAACCTGGAGAAGACAATTGGCAAGGCCACACATGTTGTGTGAGCACACACCATTGATTAGCACCACCTACTCCAAATATAAAGTCCGGAAAATAACTGGATCAACATCATAGACATTATGGATAACTGTTTAGATCTGCCAGCCCTTGCTCTGTATCTGCTATAACACAGAGTAACCGAACAGAAATGTTTCAAGCTCACAACAACAGAATAAGTAACACTAATTGTGAAGACAATGTTGTAAAAATGTATCATCATCTATGAGGACATATTGCACATGGCCTGCAATGTATTAGTAACCACATAGACTATTGACTTTTGCTTCTCTTTCAGTTGACCAGGTGTATTACAGCCATGAAACCCCATCCACAACCCCGGACTGAGCCGGAGAAAGGCTATAACCAGGCTCACAGTAGGACCTGCAACACAGTAGAAAGATGTTTTGGAATGCTGAGGGTCAGGATCCGATGTATTGACATATCGGGGGGGGGTAGATTGCTCCACTCCCCCAATGAAATGCAAGATAACTTTAGTATGTGCAATTCTGCACAACATCTGTGTGCAGACAAGTGTCCTCTAGGAAGGAGAGCTAGAACTATGGAACCCAATGGACTATGATGTAGACAATGATGTGGGAGTTCAGTAACAGCAGAACACATCTGCAGGCAATTGCAGACGTGCACACAAAAGTGATGTAAGACTGCAAAATTACTCAAGGATATCTGCCCTGGTGCATGACAGCCCATTGTGCACCAGTTAAGGGCAAAAGGACAGGATTGCGCTGTATCTGATAGATAAGGTGCATTCCTGCCCTTTTCTTTTGCTGTAGGGCAGCGCATCAGGAAGGCCTCCAACTCTGCCCAGCAGTAAAAGCTTGGGGCTATTTAGAAGACCCTTGCACTGCCATTGCATTAATTTTTTCCTGTATAAAAAGTGATACACTGGTGGTGCAAGGGGCTTGTAAATACGCCCCCTTGTAGATATTGCCCTAGGAGTGCTGCCAATGCATGATGATGTGGTCAATGAGGTCCATGATGCTTTTCAATACATGATTCCACATACATGCCCTTTGCCCTGCACACAGCGCAGTTGAGCACTTAGACATACCAACATGTGCTATTCACACACATTTGCCTTTTTTTAGACTTACCCTGTAGGTCTTGCTCTTCCTCCTGTGCTGCACTGCACTGCAACTCCTCTGTAATGACAGCTGCCACCCACTCCCCCAGGTCATCCAGCACCTCCTGAGGCACTGGGCTCCCTCCACTAGTCTGCATTGCTGCCTTTAGGTTGTTCGCCATTTTTGCCTTTGTCCTGCGTTTAATGTCATGCCAACATGTCTTCAAGTCCTCTTTGCTTGGCCAACACAGATGACCTTTATCAGTATGTCCTTCCAAATGGCTTATTTCTTTGCTAATGGAAATTTAGAGTTGGTTGTGATGGTCTGTCACCTCCATTATCAGTATCTCATTTTCCTTCTCACTGAAGTTTAATTTCCTCTTTCCCAAAAGGTCAGCCTGGACATCCTGGCTCGTGCTAGGGTTGTTGGGGTTGTTGTCCTGGCTGCTGGCATCTTCTCCCTGCTCTATAGCTAGTTTCAGTATATATTTTTTAAAGTACTTTTTAGGTCGAGCCTGGGAACACGCATCCGAAGGATGCGGTCCAGGTGGAGAACTATAGCTAGCTGACTCGGGGGAATGAAGGACAAGAAACTGCCACGCGCTTCTCTCCGGCTGGATTCAGCTGCGTGCACGCGCACCCACACTCAAGCATGCGCACATCACAGCCACACGCATACACAGCCACACGCATACACAGGCACACCCCCCCGCCCCGCACCTACACACACACTAGCGCACCTACACGCACACACAGAGACCCCCCACACACACACCAGCGCACCTACACACACGCACGCACACATACAAAGACCCCCCTCCCCCCGCCGCCGCCGCCGCCGCCATCGTACACATACACACACACACACACCAGCACCGGACCCCACTCACCGGCTACGCAGGATTTCTCTTCTCTGGGGCGGCCCCGGGGCTCTCCGTAGCTCACGGGAGCCCCGGGCCGCGGGAGGACTCGGCTTCTTTGCTCCATCCCGGCGGGCAGCCAATCATAGCCCAGCAGCAGGCGGGACTTCCTTCTTTCTTCTGGCCCGGCCTACGTCTTCTCTCCCGTTGCCTGGCTTCCTGCCTCAGGGGTCCGCCAATGGCAGCGCGGCCCCGAGCAGGGAGGCGGGCACAGCGTTTCCTCTGGAATCCCGCTTTGTCAGTGATAAATATATTTATACTTCTTTGAGTCTCTGGTGAAATAACATTTTTATCAAGAAGAAGAAACAGCAGTTTTTCCCTTCACCCAGAGCCTACTCAGTGCCAAGTCTTTGTTATTATCGCGGAAATGTTGCATTTGATGAGTAACATGCAAGATACTTTTAAATAGAATTACATCAGCAAACTTTGCTTTCATTTTCGTGTTTCAGTGCTGGCGTTATGTTTTTTGAGCTTGAATTTAACATGTAAGGGACTTTTAAATAGAATTACATCATCAAGCTTTCGTGTTATAGTGCTGGCGTTCTGTTTTTTTGGGCGCGCTGAAAGCTTGCATTTTATAAGTAACATGTAAGAAACTTTTGAACCGATCTTGTAGCTTGCATTTTCGGAAAGTAGTTTTACGACATGCAAACATGCGAGAGGCAAGATAGTGTCATCAGGAGCTATTTATTCTTCAATACGAGTGCAAAAGTAAGATGCAAGAGACTATTAAATAAAATTACAGCAGCAATCTCGACCATTAGACTTCTGTATCACGGCTGCTTCTTTAGCTTAGCATTCCGTGAGCGCAAGCTTCTATTAGAGAACGGAAGTCCCGCCCTATGACAGTTTCCTGCAAAAAGCACGCGCATGCATTGATTTAAAGCACGTTTGTTTAGTTGAAGGAAACAGGTATATTAGTTACTTTTTTTCTCTGTACTCGCAATCTAAATAAATGTTTTTACAGCGCTTTTACTCATCTGGTGTTTGCCGAAGTATAAGCATGTGCATGCATTGTTTTAAAACGCGTTTGTTCAGCTTAAGGAACAAGTTTATTAGTTAGTTTTTCTCCTGTACTCGCAATCTAAATGGACGCTTTTACAGCACTTTTACTCATGTGGTCTTTGACAAAGTGTCAGTGCAGCTTCTATTACGTGCCTCTAACATGTATGAGCAAGCACACGCATCTGAAACCTTTTATGACAATGCAGTTTTAAAAAATTACAAGTTTCAATAAGATATGCACCCTTTGTTGTAATCGCAATCTAAATAAGAGTTTTTACAGCAACGTTACTCATCCAGTGTTTGGCAGAGTGTCAGTGAAGCTTCTATTATGTGCCTCTAACATTCATGAGCAAGCAGGCGATGCACGCTTTACTGTACTCGCAATACAAAAAAAAACGTTTACGCCAGCCTTACTCACAGCACCACTACATTATCCTTCAACGCCGCCACTGCACCAAGACAACACAACTGCGCATCACTACTGCAGTACTTCAGCACTAGCACAGTACTACCACAATACAGCCACAGCACTGCCACAACATGACTCAACATCACTACAACACTACTCAATACCACCACATCACCACTCACCACAACATCACTCAGCACCACAGCATCATCACTAGTCCAAATATATTGTTTCTATATTACAAGAAAGTACATTACAAATGCTATAAGTGTCACATTTTAAATGACAAACCTATAAACTTTCCTATTTTTTAAACAAACAACTTAGTTAGAAATATTGTTATTTACAAGACCAATAGCTCAAAACTTTCTAATGCGAGACCTATTGCATTGCAAATGCTTGTTAAATTTGCACCAATTTTTAAAGCACTTTTTGATGTTTCTACTTTTCTATGCACTGCAAAGGTATTGCAGAAGTTATTTGGTCACTTTACGTGACGCAAATCTCACTTTTGCGGCAGAAGGGTCATTATTGGCTGTGCCTCTGCGCTGGTGCCAACTTAATTGTTTTTACATTGCTCTCCTCTTGCAACATGGCGTGCCATTCCATTTGATGCATCCTGTAGCTAAATTATGATGCAGTGCATCGTAACTGATTTTGACGGATTGTTGTGTCAGCAATGCGCCATTTCTTGTAAATGAGGCTTTAGATGTGGATGATATTCTATATGTATGGTTTTAGTACTAGCCAATGCATTTTAAATTGTTGATATTTCCCCTGACACCCTTATGCGCCCACCTAAGGCTAAAAACGTTGGCGCACTTTTCATCCTTCCATGTTCTTGGAATCCTCCATTACAATTACAGCCACTGCTAATAGACACCAACTAATGAGCATCACAACTGCATCTCATCATTCTCTTACACACTACCAACACACACATTTCCATGAAAGTGTTCAGCAAGCTGGACAGCAATACTTTATTAATAGTAAACCCCCTGCATTCTTGCTCCTCAGTGGATAAGCTAACTCACTAGCACTCATCAAGTATATCCATATCCCACTTTTTCATCATCATGCATGTTGCCTACATGCCTAAGACAACGACTGTGTACACTACTTGTCCTAGTCTTCTAAACTATGTTAGGACGGTTACCTAACTATCAGACTGAAACCTTTCTCAAGTTCTCAGACCCTCCAATTTCTGCTCTGCAAACCAACATAGTCTTCCCCACACAGACTTCCCTGTGTTACCTCAAACTGTTATTTTCCTTGTTTTGATCAAACACTGAGAGGGGACCTGCCCGCAGTATTTTTAGTAAATGGCCTTGGAGAGGTCCTTTGTATTATAAAAATTGCCCTGAACCCAAGCACGTCATATAACACATTGGATTTTATCAAAATTTATTTTTTTATTTTTATGAATTCATTTTCATTGTATATGGATATAAATAGTTTAGCATCAAAATAAATAAGCATCTTCACAACAATTAAATGGTGGTTCTAACTCCATACTTGCATACCATTAACACTCATACGAAAAAACATTCACACTTCATACATCATATAACACTCGGCAGAGATGAATTTAGATGACAAGGGGACCGATGATCAAATGTCCGGGTTGGTTCAGAGGGTTCCTAGATAGGAACAGACGCCAACGCGCGTTTCGGTGTGTAGCCCCGTCCGGGGCAGCACCTTCATCAGGGCAAAGTGGGGTAGAGAAGGAGGAACCACAGGTATACAAAAATTCTGTATGGGGAAACATATTAAAAACATATATTTTAGAAAGCATACTTGCCTGGGTTCAAGGCACAATAAGGCATAATTACTTCTATACTCATACAAATAATGACTAACAGTTTGTCCCGACTTGACTAGGCCCAGAGACAACAATTATACAGTGAGAGCACCACATCAATATATAGACATTTTCAAATGAAAACGGAAAAGGACAAACACTTTAACACGTGAATGGGGATATCAACAAGGGGCACCTCCAACGGGTAAGTACAAAATAAGTTTAGCCCGACATAACAGTTGTGCTGTATTGACTTTTACCTATTAGTAGCAAATGAGGCTGGTATAAGATTAACGCAGTAGATGGCGATTTGATAGTGCCAAGAGGAGATCGCGTTGCCTTAGGAAGTATCTGATCCCAGTTATACGTGGCGGAATCCACCCCAAGGGGGGTAACGCATGGATGGATAAAAATGTGTATCCCTGAGGTGGAAGAAAAGGCACATCAGTATACTTATCTTACCAGGGGCTGGTCTTGCCTAAGAGTAAAAAGGCAAGGTAAAGGATCACAGTTTTTACGGGCATACCTTCAGATCAAGGGGGAGATACCATAGAGGACTCTAGATCGATGCTGACCTTGTCTGCTATCGGTACAAAATGAATAAACCTGAAACGTAAGAAATGGCGGCTTAATTAAGCGCTAACTGCAAGTATCGTCCTGACTCAGTACAAAAACACATTATAACCACATAGGGAGTTATTCCGGGGGTACCTTTTCAATGGTGGAGAGAGAGCCACGATTGGATTCTGGTCAGTGCTGGGGCCGCCGGCTGGGGGTATAAGTAATGCTAATCTACAACGAGAAAAAGAGGGGTGATAGGATGAATGAAGGTTAGGCTGTAGAAAGAGCCGGCTAAAAGAAAACATCAAGAAGGGGGACTTCCTACCAATGAAGATGTCTTTGGTAGATTAGTCAGTTCTGCCGTCGGGTTGTTTTCAAGTTTGGTAGGGTCCCTCCTGAATGGAACCTAGTGGGCGACAGACGTGCATTACCGAAATGCGGGAAACGTGCAGAAATAGTGGTTAGGGGCTAGAAATGAGACTGCTCGATTTAGTCTGCAGAGTTGGCTTACCTGGCGTATTAGCAGGGGGCAGTCTCCAGTCGGCGGTCCGGATCGCACGCACGGGGACAGGCAATGTGTACTGCGTTGGATCCGTCTATATATACTAAGAGCGGGTGCCGTTGTTAGATTCAGGTGTGGAGGCGCGGGGGAATCCTAGCGTCTGAGCGACATAAAAGACGGGTTTAAAGAGGTACTAATCCCTACATTGAAATAGCGGCGGCCATCTTATAATGGGGACCCATCATTAAAAAACAAAGGTTAGAAATGGGATCTCATAGAGGATAATGAGACTTAATGGGATGGTCGTCCAGGGGTACGATAATCAAACTGAAGGTATTAGTTTTAAGTAGAATCCAGCTGTTAGCATAAAGATACGGTCAAAAAATACGGCCGCGTCGCGGATTACTGTAAGTGGTGGCAGTGGTATACTTAACCTGCGCTGTATATGGAGATAGAGCCCCCCTGCGATATGTTAATTGTGGAAGGGCAGGGCAAATGTTAAAAGCGGAGAGGGGAAAAGGAATAAAAGGGAAATAGAAAGATGAAATAATAAAAAAAAGTTTTTGGGTGCTTTAAAGCGATCGGCAGACCAGAAGGGTACAAAGAGCAGAGAGCGGGGCTCAACGTTACCAAAATTTACAATAAGGCATTCGCCCACGGGCATTCCTCGTTTAGGCCCTTCTCCATGCTGTTGAGAAAAAAGATCCAAAAGACCTCACGTTTTTTTCTCAGCGATGTGGGATCAGTGCCTGCCGGGGTTTGAATCTTTTCCAATATGGACCATCTGAGGTCGATTTCGGAATGCCCCTTAGATATCCAATGTTCGACTAGAGGAGCTCCTCTTTTGCTAGTGCGGATGTTTGATTTGTGCTCTCCAATCCTTGTTTTGGCCTCATCACTAGAGCCCACAGCCTTCTAACTTACATTTTATCTCCTCTTGCTCTACTTTTAAAGACTTCCCTAAAAATGCACCATCTCAAACAAGATGAAAAGTTATACTAATCTCTCACTGCAATACCATCTTAACTATGTTTACACCAATCCTGTCTTCTAAGGCATGTCTTGATGGTAAACATGTCCCCTACGTAAACATAGAGTTAGGTTTGTGATATCTTGGAATGCATGCTACTACGACTAGGAACAGAATCCCGTGTTTGCTATTGAAAGTCAATAAATAAAAAGCCTGCCTCTGTGACCTGCAATGTAGTCTGTATCACAACGGTGCCTATCAAAATTACACTATTCTCTGCCAAGATGATTATAAGAGAGCAGAAATATGTGCTTGGGTACACATTGGCAGAAGAAACGTAGGTGTACAAGGCGTCAAGAAGCAGCCAACAAAGGAAGAAGTCCATTTTTTTACACGGAAATCAGTGTGAACAGCACCAAGAAGTGTGCATTGACACTACCATTTTGTTTTACCTGCTTTCTGCTGAGCTGTGCATGCTGCTGGCCTTTCTGAACGAGTCTCAGTTCTCCCCTATTTGATCTTAACCCCAGTCATCCTCCTCTCTTTCACTTATTTCTCAACAGTGTGTATGTATCGTTCTGTGTATTTTCTGTTTTTGTCTTCGTTTTTATTTACTTTTCATCATTTTTTAAAACTTTTTTTGTTTTCTCTTTACTTGTGTGACTGTCCTCCTCCTCTCCTCCTGTTCCATTCCCATCTTCCTTTCATACTACTTCTCCTAAGTCTTCTTTCACTTGGCCCCATAGCAGAAGCAGGCAGCAGGGGTGGTGCCAGTGCTACTTGCCAAGCCTGAGGGCACCGACGCCTTTCAGGGATGCAGGCCCTCCCCAATTTTACTAAGGTGGAGATCACAGTGCTAGTTTTCTGGGTCCAGTGCTACCTCCCCTTCATGCTGGCAACAGGCTTGGGAATTGGTACACCCTGCGAGAGCATCGGTTACAGTTGGGGAGAGTGCGTCAGTGAGTGTGCTGCAGCACAGAGATGAAGCACACAGCAGCTGACATACCACTGAGCAGACATTATTGATCGAATACAGGACCTGCTTGACCTACTGTGTGTCGAGGATGCAGGGCTCTGTGAGTAACAAACATCTATTTTTTCTAAAAAGGCTACAAAAAATCAAATAGCATGCTGCTCACACTCACACACAGGTATGTTAATTGTACGCTACAAATAATATCTGATCCAGCATGAGCTAGCCAGGTGCTTGGTGCTACCTATTCAAAACCACTTGGGCTGTCTATGTATAAAGTGATGCAGACTTCCCCGTCCTGTCACTAAGATAGTAGTGCATCAGGTAGTTATTGTTCTCTGTGACTTTGTTATGTAGCTCATACAGTCCCTATCTCTTTGTGATATGTAGTGTGCATTGGAAAGAGAGTCTGAGTTGGCCCATCAAAGGGGGTGGAGAAGCAAAGATCATTCATTGCAATGCATTAGAGGTTGAAAATGTAGTTTAGGCTTAATAAATTAGGAATTGGGAAATAAGCTGTCTGATTTAGAAAAGGACAATGATACTATATGTGCCTGTCAAAATAGCTTCTTAGAGATTAACTAACTGCAGCTCAATTCTCCGACCAAGCGGAAGCCAGTGCAGATTCCCGATAGTGGCTCACACTCTCTTCACAAACCGCCTTGACGGCGGCAGCACCCTCTACTCCAGCATCTCCACCCAGCTCCTAAGAAAACTATAAACCATATAAAATTCTACCACCAGACTCATCTTGGACTTCCCCCAGAAAACCCACATCACCCCCCACTTGAGAGACCTTTAGTGGCTTCCCATCCAGGAGAGATGTCAGTTCAAGATCCTCATTCACACCTACGAAGCCCTCTAAGACCTAGGACCTGCCTACCTCACCCAGAGGCTGAACTTCCACCAACCCTCTAGACACCTGCACTCCTCCTCACACACCATCGCTCACACCCCCTGCATTCGTCGCAGCCACAGCAGTGGCCACTCCTTCTCCTACATTGCAGGCTAGTCCTGGTTGACCTCTCCCTCCAGCTCTGTATAGTTTCCTCACTGGCAGACCTCAGAAAAAGTCTCAAGACCTGGCTCTTTGACGCATATACAGTGCCCAGATACACCTAGGGGTGATAGTGTTGCGCTTTACAAATTAAGTGTGATTGATTGAATAATTGAATTGTACTAATCTTCTTTTTCTATCTTCTTCATTTCTTACCTCAGCACCCAAGGGCAAGAGGGCATTGGAGCCGGGTGAAGTGGCTGCTAGATGGTTTTCCTGGCCCCAGCAAGCCTATTATTATTTTGCTAACTTTGACCTCTCCCCACTAGTAAAATATTTTTGCCTTGTGTATTATTTTTATACAGTCTCCTTTTTTTAATGTCATGTTTGCAAATGTTTGTTAAATTGGAATTAAAGTGAGTTAATACATTGTCCATTATAGCTGTGGCAAAAACAGGATGCAGACTCTAGACAGTTGCACACCCAATGCTAAAATGCCTTCATTAATGTTGCACAAAAGAATGAAATTAACTGTGCTGCAAATATGCCTTACTCAGTAGTGAGAGGTAATTTTTCTTTGTACACACAAAGGGCCATATTTATCAAAAGGTAATGCAGCACAGTGCAGAAAGTCACCCTGCTGCACTGTGCTGCATTACATGGAAAAGACAGACATCCATGGTATTTACCACAATACAGCACATTCCAGCCTTTACCCAGCACTGACTCATGATGTGTTGCCTAGCACCAATGCAGGCACCCTTGTACCATGTTACAAAGGTGCCTATGTTGCAAGCAGGATTGCTTTTCTACCCAGAGGGGCACCATTCCGCACAAAAACAATCTCCTGAGGCATTTTTCCTCTTTGTGCGCTGCGAAAATGCAGCACACATGAAAAGAGGAAGCAACTAGGAGAAATAAAGATATATCCCCTCATTATACCTCCCCTGGGGAGGCGTAGAATTTTGGCACATTGACAGGGCTACCAGTAGTGGTAAATCTTGGAATGCGTCAGAATCCATAAGTGTTGCATGAGAACACCCCCTCAACACCAATGTAATACCTGCATGTGGCAGAGAAACGCAGCACAGTGATTTACACTGTGTTGCGTTACTCTAGATTTATCATGCCTCAGGGTCCCACAAAGTGGCCTTGTGTGGTTTAATGAATTGTATTTTAGGGTTGTGTTGCACATGCACCCTACCATGTGGTGCAAAAGTGAGGCAACAGGTCAATAAATATGTCCCAAAGTGTTTGTTTTGCTTTTACTATCAAATCCTTTAAGCGAAAAAATATCAGTTTTATTCTGGTTGTATTGTGGCATAATTCCTTGCAGTCTGAGCCATTTTTTATGTGATGCATGTGTGGGAAAAACGTGACTCTGTGACTAATCACATCAAAATTACAAAGGCCCTAGGGGACCAGCAATGTTCTGCTATTATATAAACAAGTGTTTGCACTGAGCATTACAAATTGTGTTTTTCATCCTAGACCTTCCCTAGGTGATTCTGAAGTCCCTTGCAATATTTGCTATATTACTTACCTTACTTATACTCAAATCATACTCTGCTACCAATGCAGGAACAACACATACTAGATTTGTCGTATTGCTTGAGGATGTTAACATTTGGTACTTTTGCAGCACCCAGCCACTCATCAAATTGTATATCAGTTGGTTATACTCTTGTTCTACTATCCTCTGCAACTATGTTGACCATTAGGTGGGTATGTATATGCCTATTGCCCACAATATACATGAAAATAATTATAATCTTCAATGGAAATTACTAACTAAACTAGTTCCCTTAACTCCGTGGTTCCCAAACTGTGCGCCGCGGCGCCCTGGTGCGCCATGAAGGGAAGCCAGCGGCGCCGCGCACGATGTGGGAAAGGAAGTGTTTAAGTTGCACTAAATGTGTCACTTTCGCCCCCGCCTCCGTGATGAATAGGTTGCTCTGCCCCTAGTCTCAGCCTTTCTGAAGCAGAGCATCACGGCGGCAGGGGGTGCACAAACAGCGCACAC
Source organism: Lissotriton vulgaris (assembly GCF_964263255.1). Lineage (NCBI taxonomy): Eukaryota > Metazoa > Chordata > Amphibia > Caudata > Salamandridae > Lissotriton > Lissotriton vulgaris. The sequence goes on from NC_141698.1 coordinate 903,604,026, forward strand.
AGGACTCGGCTACAGACAAAGCTGTGAGGCCCACCTGCCAATGAAGATCCAGGCACTTCTTACTCAAAGGCAAAAGATGATGCCCATAATTCCGCATTTTGGCTCCTTGCAGTTCTAACCATTATAAAAGACAATCAACTCTTTCAGCTGCTGATGAGCTGTGAAAGAGATGCTGGTCACTGGCAGAAGGGAAGGAGTTGCAGCACAGGAGGGGGGGTCATGCTCTTTGTGAAGTCATGAGCACCTTCGGTTATTTAGATGCAAATAGCATTTAAAGAGTAAATGAAACTATTTTTTTCATTTTTTCCCCCTCAATTTTTATATAGAGCAAACCCAACCCAATCATATTGGAGTGCTTTACATGAGCACCAATGACATTTCATAAGGACATGTTTTTTAGATACGGAGAGATTAAGTTATTTGCCCAGGATCACAGGATGTTGAGCCAAAACCAGAATCAAACCTGATTCCTCAGTTCCAAAGTCAGTAGCTCTGACCTCAAGCTCCATCTTCTCCCCTCCTCTACCCATGCTCAGGACCTGTCCAGGGAGTTCACTCTTACTATCTATGTCATACATCTGTGGTTCCCAAAGTGTGCGCCGCAGCACCCTGGTGCGCCGTGAAGGGAAGCCAGGGGCGCCGCGCCGCTATCCAGGATGTGGGTCTGAAAAAAATATATAATTATCCTCAAAATGTAGTGAAACTGCGAGCTGCCAATTTTAGAGCTGGGGAACCGGGTTCGACCCTCGGTGTCAGCTCAGAATCCTGTGTCATTCTGGGCAAATCACTTAATCTCCCAGCCTCTACAAAAACAGAATACATGAATGTATCCTTGTGTAACGTGACTGGTGCTCTTTGAGTCGAGTTTGCGCTATATAAATCAACACCAAAAAAATAAATAAATAAATCCAGCCAACCAAAACACCGAAAAAGGGTACAACTTTTCGAATGTCAAATGACATTCATGAACGTTCCTATTATGACGACTTTTTCAAATTCATGTGCAACGTTGTACCAAGTCCATTATCAGGCAGAAAAATCACATTATTGATGAGATATATTTTGGATTCTTTAAATGGTGGAATCATTTAATGATTGGGAGAGAGAGAGGGTGTTCGTGCGCTGCTTAATAAACCTGTTCGGTATCCCAGTGTTCTCTCTGGAGCACAGATACGCATAAAATGACTGTCTTTAACCTCCATTGGGTGGGTGGGTGCAGGGTCAGGGTCCTGGTGGAGAGCATTGGGTGGGTGGGTGCAGGGTCAGGGTCCTGGTGGAGAGCATTGGGTGGGTGGGTGCAGGGTCAGGGGCCTGGTGGAGAGCATTGGGTGGGTGGGTGCAGGGCCAGGTCCTTGCGGAGAGCATTGGGTGGGTGGGTCACGGGCCTGGTGGAGAGCGTTGGGTGGGTGGGTGCAGGGTGAGAGGCCTGGTGGGGAGTGTTGGGTGGGTGGGTGCAGGGTCAGGGTCCTGGTGGAGAGAGTTGGGTGGGTGAGTGGAGGGTTAGGGGCCTGGTGGAGAGCGTAGGGTGGGTGCTGGCTCAGGGGCCTGGTGGAGAGAGTTGGGTGGGTGGGTGCGGGGTCAGGGGTCTGGTGGAGAGCGTTGGGTGGGTGGGTGCGGAGTCAGGGGCCTGGTGGAGAGCGTTGGGTGGGTGCAGGCTCAAGGGCCTGGTGGAGAGCGTTGGGTGGGTGGGTGCAGGGTGGGGGGCCTGGTGGAGAGCATTGGGTGGCTGCAGACTCAGGGGCCTGGTGGAGAGCATTGGGAGGGTGGGTGGGTGCGGGGTCAGGAGCCTGGTGGAGAGCGTTGGGTGGGTGGGTGCAGGGTGGGGGGCCTGGTGGAGAGCGTAGTGTGGGTGCAGGGTCAGGGGCCTGGTGGAGAGCGTTGGGTGGGTGCAGGGTGCCGGGTCAGGGGCCTGGTGGAGAGCGTTGGGTGGGTGCCTTATGCCCTGATGCAGCCGCACTCTGCCAGCTTCTGTCTTTGCCTCACTCCTCGTTGAGGGGTTGTCACTTGTGACTGCTGCATGTTGGAGAGTGTGAGGGAGGAAGGGTGCAAGGCAGAGGGGAGAAGGGTGCAAGGAGGAGGGGAGAAGGGTGCAAGGAGGAGGGGAGAAGGGTGCAAGGAGGAGGGGAGAAGGGTGCATGGCAGAGGGGAGAAGGGTGCACGGCAGAGGGGAGAAGGGTGCACGGCAGAGGGGAGAAGGGTGCACGGCAGAGGGGAGAAGGGTGCATGGCAGAGGGGAGAAGGGTGCAAGGCAGAGGGGAGAAGGGTGCCAGCCAGAGAGGAGAAGGGTGCAAGGCAGAGAAAAGAAGGGTGCAAGGCAGAGAGGAGAAGGGTACAAGGCAGAGGGGAGAAGGGTGGAAGGCAGAGGGGAGAAGGGTGCAAGGCAGAGGGAAGAAGGGTGCAAGGCATAGGGGAGAAGGGTGCAAGGCAGAGGGGAGAAGGGTGCAAGGTAGAAAAGGGTGCAAGGCAGAGGTGAAGTAGGGTACAAGGGAAGGGGGAGAAGGGTGCAAGGTGGAGGGGGAGAAGGGTGTAAGGCGAAGGGGGAAAGGGTCCAAGGGGGATGGTGATGAAGTTAAAAATGTGACCCCCCCCCACCGAAAACATTTCTGAGGATACCCATGATCAGAGCCCACCTCACGTAAACTTCTTGTAATGCCATAGAGCTCCTCGAGCCTTTCTCTAGCCTGGTTACTTTTAGTGGGAGTGCTTTATACTACTCTATGTATGCATTGAAATGTACTTTATAAGATCTTTGTGTTTGCAAATAAAGATTTATGACAGTGATGGCGACTCTCTGAATCCTTCATCACCTCTAGGCTTGTTCCTTCATGTAGACTAGTGGCTCCCAAAGGGTGCGCCGCGGCACCCCGGTGCGCGGGTAAAAAAATGGTGGGAAGCCACGGCCAACTGCCAATTAGGTCAAGGGAGCCACGGGTCAAAAAAGTTTGGGAACCACTGCCTTAACTTCTTAGTTCTCTTACCTGAATTGATGAAGTGATCAATACTGCCCCCAAATCTTCCAAAACCTTTTTGCAGGGTTTCCCAAGGTGCCTTCTTATTGTGGTAGTAGTAGTAGTAGTAATAGTAGCAGGCCCCAGGCTAACAAGAAAGACATCACAAGTGAGGTCCCACTCCCATCTAGGTGAACTCCAACTGTAGGATTATTCCCAAGGATAAACAATCATAGGCAACTAGATTCAAAGAAAACAGAGTTAGTGGGTTATAAATAACATAACTTATCAAAGACTGTGACCAGACTGCCAGTATGACACAAATACCTAATTGTATTGCAAAAACTAGCAGTAGTATTTCTGAGCAATGGGGAACTTGTATCTAAGTAATTTAAAATGAAACTTTTGAAATTATTGAGTCAGGAGGGGTGGACTCGGGAGAAGGTTAAGTGTTCACAAAGCCTGAATCATGATGTTGATGAATGATGTTATCTATGCATCCCTTAAATGAGTGGGTGGGTAAGTGGGGTTAGTGTGAGCTATTGCTCAGGTAAGCGAAGACCCCCACAGTTATTTGGTATCCCTTTCACCACATTTGCCCTACGAAGTGTGTGATCCATTATGGTGCAAATTTGTAAGTCATACCTCAATATATCACACAGGCTGTTGGAAGAGGGTTAGGGTTTTAATGAATGGATGAAAATGGGTAGTTGGGGAAAGGTGTAACAAAGACAAACACTACAACAATATTCATCAGGTCGATGAGCAGAACATCATCATCATCATCACATCGGGTGTGGAATGAAATGAAGAAATATCAGTTCAATTAAATCCATTGCAAACAGTCCTTCAGCCCCAGAGACCCAAGTTATTATATATCTGAAGGTTTTGTCATCTAGTTTTGAAAAATCCAAATTATGGAACAGTGTACCCACACAGATCTAAAAACTATGATACATTAAAAGAAAAAGTATGTGGTATATAAATGCCGCATTGTGTGGTGAAACTCCAGTTTTCCCAGAATGCCCATCTAGCGTGCCTGTGTGAACTAGTCCAGTAAGGTAAGCAGGGATGTTATGGACCATTAACCTTTTATACAGGAGAAGAGATGCCTTTGAAGTGTAAAACAGGAACAATATTGTAGAGTCAAGGACAAGGACAGAAGGTAAGCTTCATGAGGAGTAGACCAAGAGACAGAGCAAGAGCATCTTGCTTTGCCTCCTGCGTTGGCTGCTGCAATCATTCATGATTACTCATGTGCGATAATCTGAGAAGGGAGAGTAACTTTACAACCAATCTCAGACAATTAGCTGCATGTACTTGGCTGATCAATCTCACAACTGTCGTAAATTTAACATGAGTGCATCCAACATGTGATGATGTGATATCAAATGTCTGCCTCCAGTTACATACTCCCGACCACAACTGCATTAAAAAGAAGTTTGACATTTGAGTCATCAAACTACTCAGCATTTCCCAAATCAATGCACCAGCCTATAGTCCATAGGCCAGGATAGGCTTCTTAGAGTCATCCTCATATTGGTTTCACTTTGAAGTAGATAGTTTCCTTCTTATGGCTGTTAAGGTAGTCCTACCCTGACTCCTGACTCCGAAAAATGAATCAGTCTGACTTCTGACCCAAATGAGATTCAGAGAGATAGGCCTATAGTGCACTTCTGTTGAAGAACAGGATGATCAAAAGAATTTGAGCATTTTGTGTAGATTTGAAATTGTTAACTAAACAGACCTGTCTGGTCTTTCAAGAACCAGAAAAAAGTACACCACGGAGTGGACCATAAAAGTAAATCTAGCTAAGTGTGATAGGGCCAATAATCGTCGGTCCTTTACCTATCTAGGTCCCTCTTTGTGGAACTCCCTTCCATTGTTACTTTGGATCAAAACTAAATATGAGAATTTTTGTAAGTGTTTAAAAACCTGGTTATTTAATATCTAGAACACTTCCTATTCCTCTTCTGTTCCTGACAGGTGGCGCTGGGAAACCCTTGGGTAGGTGCACGCCTTATAAGATTAAAATAACGTAACAGAACTTTTAGGCAAAATCACCCATCAGCCCTCAAACATTGCGAATATTCTGAATCAAGTTTACAAATTAGTTGAACATCCTAACTGTCTGCCATCACACGAATCATCATCACTCACACTTACTCAATATTATATCACTCATTGGTGCAATCATTACCTGTTCCGATCCAAGCACAATGTTACACCATTATTGTGTTGTAACTCCTCCTTTTCCATGGTAGCAACACATTGACAGTCTTGTAAATTAATGAGCTTTACTGGGCCTACCCTGCTAGAGAATGAGAAAAAGAAGGATAGGCATGGGATGGAGGCATGCATTGCCACCAATTTCCTTGAAGGGAATGAGGGGGCTTCTTTACTGCACACTGATCCTACTACAATACGGCCATACATGTGAATAAATGATGGGACTGCAAAATTCAGACACACATATATAATGTTCCTCTATCTATATCCAATTTATTTGTGGGGGGAAGCACTTTGACAGTAATCTGAAAGTTCTATGGTGGTCTACTTATTCAGGGAAGTGGAGTTTGTCCTCAAACTCTGGGGATTCGCTAAAAAGTTGGTAAGCTGATGCACATGAGTCTAACCAGTCTGCCTCATCCTCATCCTGTGGTATTTCAGGAACCGTGTAATCATGTGTTATGAAGTGTTGGTTTATTTTAATCATGGCTACTCTTTCCATGTTTTGAGTAGAGAAACTGGTCCTTCTGACTGTGACAATTGTGCCAGCTGCACTGAACAACCTAACACAAGTCACTAAGACCTGACCCCTGCGCACTGTTGCTAAAGGCAATTGCCAAATACCTTTAAACACAATTCAAGACAATGCTTTGTTCAAATATTATAAATCATAAAGCTTAAACGTACATTTGATTCACAAAAAACAGACACAAACTCAAATTACTTTTCCAAAATCTTCTATTCATGGAAAATTGTAATGATTATTCACACATAAAATACATAGAGTGATTTTTTCAGACTGAAGAATTCAAAACTTCATTCCCATATCTTTCATTAGCCGCTCGATGCATTTCAGGCTTAATAAATCCTTCTTCGGGGGCCTTTGAATCTACAATACGGATTATGTACCACTAGGTACAGTTTACTTGTCAGACACCCGCTCCAATTCCATCAGGAGAGGGTCCTCAAGCAACAGCGACTCCAGTGGAGAGAACTGGAAACCAAACCAGTACAGAGGAAGAGGAGGTAGATAAGGTTATAATAAAGATACCACACTCATTGATTATTTTTTGACATATAGGGACCCTCTCCTCTAGTCAAGATAAAGGGATTACACTCCTAAAATAATACCTGCTCATCCCCTTGGTAGCTTGGCACGAGCAGCAAGGCTTTATCTCAGAGGCGTTGTAAGTTAAGCATTTGTGACCACATGCAGTAACCCAGTGACAACACTACAAATGGACACCGCACAAGGTTCCATATCAAACATAAGAATATTTTATATAGAGTTACCACAAGACCAATAAACAGCAAAAAGAATCCACAGTACTATTAGAGTTCTGGTTAAAAGGCTTAAATCAAGGTTTTGTGGGGTCGGTAGCCCAGTCTGCCTACAGCATTGTTGAAATAACACAGAGTCTAGCAAATCCAGCAGACCGCATTGGCATGGGCCCACCCAAATCTCGACAGACTCAGTCACAGTACCTTTTACTTGAGGTGGCCGGCACGGATGTGAGAGCCGGTTCCTGTGTTCTTCGTGGTGCAGAAAGGAAGCGTTGCAGGATGCGTTGTCCTTTGATGCGGTGCAGGCAGCTGCCTGTTGACAGAGTCGGTGGATCCAAGGCGTGCATTGCATAGCGAGACGGTGCTTCGAAGCGGTGCTTGCAGCTTGCGGTCCGGCGACAGAGCCAGAGTTCGAGAGCTGGCGTCGATCAGTCCAGACAGCGGTGCAAGTTAGGCGGTGCGTCGTGAAGCATGTGTGGTGGTGCCCAACTCCCGTTCGTTCACAAAACTCGAAGTCAGCAGCAGTAACCGCGTCCGTCAGACCAGTACAAGTTGGTGTAGCGAGGCATTGCACGTCGCGGTGTACACCAGTCGTGGTGCATGCAACGGCTCAGTGACGGCGTCAGGATGGATTCGGTGAGCTCAGAGCTTGCGTTGTTCAAGGCGAACATTGCTTGATGCGGTGCCTACAGGACACGGAGTCGGTCACAGCTCCCTGCCTCTGTAGAGAAAGAAACAGCATTTCCAGCAGCAATTCACAAAGGCTGGTGAAGTCCACTGGTCCTGGGACTTCGGTTAGGGGGCAAGCTCTCTTCCAAGCCCTTGGAGATCTTTAGTTGAAAGTAAAGTACACAAAGTTCTTTCTCCTTCCTTTGGCAGTCAGGCAACCACTGCAGGCCAATCTCCAAGCGGCACTTCAGCTTGGGAATAGTCTCTCCTCAGTTTCTTTCAGGTTCCTCTCCTCAGCAAAGGTTGTTTCTTGTAGTCCAAAAGTGATTTAATTTCATGGGATCAGGGTCCCAATATTTATACCCCAAAATCCTTTGCTCTCTGAGGGGAGAGGTGCCTTTGCCCAGTCCAAACCAGTTCTGAAGCACTCTGTTTACTAGACTTCTCCTTTCCTTTCACAGTGCAGGGCAGAAACACCAGACGCCCCACAGGAGGTGGAGCCAGCATTGTGGAAGGCAAGTACAGCCCTGGAGCACTTTGTTGACAGTCTTCCTTCTCTTCTTTCAGGGTGCAGGGCAGAGACATCAGACACATCACAGGGGGTGGAGCCAGCACTGTGGGGGGCTGGCACAGTCATATTCAGGTCCCAGGTGCAACTCCTTCCTCCCAACTAGATACAGATCTCTCTATTTATCACTGGGCTAACTCATTCTGTCTCCTGAAATCCCCCAGCCCTGTCACTCAAACACCCGACAAGGAATACACAACCTAGCAGAGGCAGGCTTGTAGGGCTTAGGGAAGCAAATACCTACTTTCTAAAAGTGGTATTCGCAAACACAGAATGTTAAAACCCACTTTACTAAAAGATGTATTTTATCATTCTGAGCCCAGGCACACTAAACTCGAATTTCTACCATGTTCTCTGAGTCAGTTAGGATTATAAACTGTAATATTTCTAACAGCCCATTCTGGCCTATGGAGAACAGGTAGTCTTGCAGTAGTGAAAAATGAAAATGGCTGTAATTCACTATTAGGACATGCCACACACATCAGGGCTTGTCCTACCTTATACTTACAATGCACCCTGCCCTTGGGCCTACCGTAGGGGTGACTAATATGAAGAAAAGGGAAGGTTTAGGGACTGGCAAGTGGGTGCACTTGCCCAGTCTGCATGACAGTACCAGACTGCACGCAGGCTCGGCAATGGCAGACCTTAGACACGTTTTACCGGGCCACTTCCGTGTGTGGCACAATCAGTGCTGCAAGCCCACTGGCAGCATTTGGATTTACATGCCTTTGGGCACACTCAATGTACTAGGGTCTGACAGGTAACCCAAATAGCCAATCATCGAATCACTAATTAATACATTTATTTTACAGTAGGGAGAGCATATACACTTTAGAACTGATCACCAGTGGTAAAGTGCCCAGAGTCATAAAATAGCCAACAGGTCAGAAAAAATATAGGAGGATGGCAAAAAGCTCAGGGATGCCCTCAAAAAGGGCCAAGTCCAACACCAGCTCACTAAGGCCTTCATAGGAAACACACAATGCTATGCATTTGTTAACACCACCACTTCATAATTTGTTCATAAACTCATTAATTTGCTACATGGCGCTAACAATTACCTTGTCTGCGTTGTTGATATCAGCACTATATAGGAAAGCTGTGCTCTAAACCACTTAGTAATGGCCACGATCACTCAATGACTGGTTGCCGTGCACCGAGCTACACAGCTGGCACCATTCCGAGATGGCCGCTGCTTCATGCCTGGGAATGCTCACATTGTGATGCTACATCAGAACATCTATACTTTGTTGTGAAGTGAACTCAGTAAACTATATAACAACCCTTTCTCTGATATGCCTGTACAATCAATTGACAAGGTAAACACACTCTTCCCGTGTATTTCACCATTTATGTATGGCCGCCACTCGTGTTCTAACTAGCCACTTAGGGCGTTACCCAGCGCATCACATGAATTGCACTATGCGCTCTTAGCCATGGGGCAATGGCGGAACAAGCACTTTCTGGACCCGGTGGATTGGGCAGGTCAGGGGGCACACGCACAGCATGCTAACCGTAAGTACAAGGCCAAGGGAGACCTTATCTGTCATCGGGCTCAGCTCATTTTTGCCCACCATGAAATTTACTCATATTATCCCAGGGGATGTACTAAACTCCTTTTGGTTTACACCCATACTAACTCCCGGCCACTCTGCTTACATCGGGGTAACTTGTCCTGCTCCCAGGGGATGCACTAAACCTTTTTTACTTTGTTCACGCTCATACTAGCTCCTGGCCACCGAGCCTACACGGGGTAACTTGTCTCGTTCCCAGAGTCTTTTCCTCCATTGTGAGCACTGTGAGCAGCGGGACCTTTCTACATCCAGGCTCTCTGCAGCGAGTACGTTGCTATGACAACCGTCAAACATAGCGCTTGCCAACTAAGAGAACACTACCAACAAACTTCACCTCATTAGCCGATATTTAAACCAAAGACCATCGCTTCTTACTGCATCAGACGCATCATCAGGGGGAAATATATGATACATCACCAGCCCGTAGAAATAATTAACCCACCATTTCTTCCACCATTTCTTCCACAAAAACATGTGCGATGATATCCAGCAACCTGACGCCACCTGTGAGGGCTAAATAGCACAGACATCGTACGCCCAAGTTCGAGTGACATGACAGCACTCAGATACCACCCTCCGCCACACCTGTCTCTCCGGTCCTGACGAGATGGTTTTCTGATCTAATACTGGGTCTACTTCTGTAGTCATTCCTATACTCATGGCATAGCTATCATACACGCTATTTCTGGGTCTGGGACACAACCATACACACCAGATAAAGTACAAGAGATACGCATGCTAAAACAATGTATATGTTTTACCCATTATATGTGACTGTCTCCCTTCCCCAGTTCTTCACACACACAGGAGCAACGTCCTGTGCGTGAATCCACCAGGCACTGTTGAAGCCTGGTGACCATCTGAATTGGTGAGTCCTCGCTGTGATGTTTCTTCTGTTTACTGTTAAATTTCCACATGGGCTTTTAGTCACCTTAGCTCACTGTGGTTTCTCACCACCTATGTTTTAATCCATTGTCTATTTTTATAGTTCGCCTTACGCATTTGCGTCCACCACTTATGTATAATTTTAAACTTTGGAGTCAAGATGAGACCGTATTTTCACATATAATACATGATATCATCACGTATGTTACCTTTTAAACCTTTTGGTCTCCCGCAACTAGGCGTTCCAGGTTATAATAAGGTACTTGAGTCTAACTGAGACTTCCTATATGCGCAACCCTTCACGCCGCTTGCATTAGATAACATTTGCCAAGGTCCTGAAGAATCGCTAGTTTAACGAACAGGAAAGCGAGAAATATGTTGACCAACACACTTTAACAAGGACAACAAGAGCCATTTTCCTCAGGCGAGTGCCTTGTACACTGTTTTTAGCTAGGGTAGGAGACCGCCAGAATAAAGATTGTCCTTCTAGGTACTCCCAATCCTATTTTAATCACTCCATCACATCTACACCCACACTTCACCAAACGGCAGTTGGATAGAAGATATCTGACGAAGTGCCCCTATTTTAGGATGCCCGTTGGGTATTGCACCGCCGACCCAACGAGGAGCAGCCCAAATGATGAAGCATGACACCTGAAAGGGTGTGTGAGGGCATTAAGATCCAACATATGGATCCCCATCTATATCCTTCTTTGATATAGTAGCACCAGGTCACCTGTGACGCCAGTAGCTATTTTTCCCAGAGAAACAGCACAATCTCCTTGATTGATAACGACTACTGAGGCCTCCATTGTGCTGGACCCCCCACTCTTGCCTGAGTGGAAAACAGGCCCTACGTCCCCTTCTTTTTTGAATAACGTTCTAAGTGTCACATGGTCAGAAAAAAGGTGCTTGAAAAAAATATTAAAATCAACGTAATCAGTGTAATAGTGTGACCCTTTCACCATCAAGTGAACATATCCCAAATCAAACTTCACCATTGTTACTTCATAGTAAGTATTGATGGAGTGCTGTAGGTGAAGTTTGATGTGGGATATGTTCACTTGATGGTGAAAGGGTCAGAGTATTACATTGATTATGTTGATTTTATTATTTTTTTCACACACATTTTTTTAGACCATGTGACACTTAGAACATTATAATGTAAAAACAAATAATGATGTATATCCCATGCACAGAATGAATCTTTCATGGAGTGATTATTATTGTTCATAAAATTGATGGTTTATGGTTTCAAAAACCTTGTTTACATGCATTTTTGTAGATTCAAAGGCCCCCAAAGAATGGCTTATTAAGCCTGAAATGCATTGGGCAGTCAGTTAAAGATATGGGAATGAAGTTTTGATTTCTTCAGTCTGAAAAAAAACTCTATGCATTTTATGTGTGAATAATTATTAAAATTTTCCATGAAGAGAAGATGATGGAAAAGTAATTTGAGTTTGTATCTGTTTTTGTGAATCAAATGTATGTTTAAGCTTTATGATTTATAATATTTGAACAAAGCATTGTTTTGAATTGTGTTTAAATGTATTTGGCAATTGCCTTTAGCAACAATGCACAGGGGTCAGGTCTTAGTGACTTGTATTAGGTTGTTCCGTGAATGGGCATGGCTCAGACAAACATGCCACCCACTGCAGCACGCTCAAAAAGATTTAAAAAGAAAAGGGTCCAACTTTCGCAAAAAAGGTGTGGTTCTCCGCTTGATTGATTTTTCAGCTGCACTGAACACACACTCAACAGACACACTGGCTACCAGATAAGTCAGATACTTTATTGCCAGTCTGCTAAGCTCTGACTAATGGTGAATCTTTCCATACCAATAGAACAATGGATTTGGTCCATGTAGACCTCTTTTGGGGCATCCAGATGGTCTTGGGCCATCCTCTGAATGTTCATTAGTGCTGCCACTTCCTAGACCTCTGTTGCCTTTGCCTCTGAACTTGACTTAATCCGTCAACAATTCACAACTTGTTGAGTGAAACATCCACTTTTAAAAAGGAATGAAAGTGGCTAGTAGCTTTTTGTATTGGGGCTCAATTAATGTGCCACAGATGTACTCTTTGCAGCCTTGGTTTAATACCCAAGAGAAGGATTAAGCTCTCAACCAACTCACACGCTTCTTCGTTCATACATCCAAACCTTTGCAACACCTTTTTTAAATGGTCCTGTAGCAGTTGCAACAATGGGATAGATTTGGCCCATCATACTGCCCTCTTTAGCTGACTTCCCATGTAAAAACCTCAAAAGGAAGTAGCATTTGTGTCAGACGTTTGACTTGTCCCTGTTGTCCACTTCCATGGTAATGCTTTTACCAGTTGCATCCCTACCTCTTTGAAGGAAATAGTCAGTGATTGGTCCATACTGTTCAAACAGGCATTACACCATGTTGTAGGTCGAGTTCCAATGTGTTGTCACCTCTGGTAGGAGGGCTTTAACTGGTACTCTATTAGCATGCTGAATGATCCTCAACTTATTCCGGGCTTTAAAAGAATGACTGACATGAAAGCAAATTCTTCTGCAGGTGACCAGTATGTTGCTCATTATGTCTTCTTTTTTGAGAAAGTCCTGCTCAATCAGGTTGCAATGCACCAAACACAGGACCCTAAAATAGCCACCGTCTGCAATGGCCTTGACTATATTACAGAAATTGTCAGTGGCAACAAATCCAGTTCTGAGACCTCTGGCATTCAAACACCTTGCTGTTAAAGTCTTCCTAGATGTTGGAAGCAGTATGGTATTCCTCAATGGCAAATATCACCACTGTTGCAAGCCGCCGAACGTCCTTAAAAGTTCCTTCAGCACTGAGACCTGCAGATAGCTGTTGCCTAACCCCCACAAAATAGATCCAGATTGCCGTAATATACATGTAATGAGTTGCTTGACAACTAGTCCACATGTCTGCTGCATGTGGATAATGTGTGCAGCACACTGCTGCAAATCTTGTCCAATCAATTGCCACACATTATGATGGAACTCTGGAACAGCAACTCTGACAAAATAGGTCCATCTGGGAACCTTCCTTTTTGGGCAGATGGCGTCACAAATTCTTGAAATCCCACTTATTCCACAAAAGAAAAAGGGAGGAGGTCCAGCGCTAACATGTTAACAGTCTTCCCATTGTACAAAGGTGTCAATGGGGGGTTGTGTTCATAGGGCCCCTCCTGTCTAAACATGTCCAGAATAGTAGCTTAGATTGTTTTCTTTTGTGGTGCCACAGATGCAGGTCGCATTGTGAGAGAACCAGGAGGTGGTAGGCTAAATGTGCCTCTTGAGGGAGTCATCACTGTATGTGGTGGTGTCAGTGTCTAAGTCTTGTGTCATTTGGAGCTTGCTGACGTGGATGATGCTGGCCCACCTCTGGGGACAGGGACGTTTGATGTAAAGTTATCATCCATTTTTTCTCATCGTCTCCTATTACATTGTTCGGGGTTGATTCTCTTCTCTGATCAGCACGACTACCAGTAATATTTTAAGGTGCTCCTTCCACCAGATTGCATGATGTTTTTCCATTTGGGTCATTTGGCCTCCAGTACCATAGTGTGAACCAGGCTTGTGATGTAATGTAATGTATAGGCATTTATATAGCGCACTACTTACCCGGAGGGTCCCAAGGCGCTTCGACCGCTGCGAAACCCTTCCTGGCTTCCCTGAGAGATGGTCCCTTAATGGGTATCTCCAGGATGAGACCAGGCATCCCCGGCGGTCTGGTGGGGCCGTTAGTGAAGATGAGGCAAGCTAATGCCCAGAGTTGCCGAGTGTGATCGCTGATCAGAGTGGGCACCGAGGCGAGAGAATTATCGAGTCCGCTGACCCTGGTCCAGAAACCTGCCGCACCGGGAATCGAACCCTGGTCCCGGGCCGTCCTCTGCTCTCGGGTCTGCCGCCTCTAACCAGTGAGCCACACTACTTATCTTGACAAACACTAACATGGCAAATGGAGCACATTGCAATGTTATCCTCCTGCTTGCTAATCGTAAAGAAGTCCCAAATTCAGACAGAGAACTTTTTTATTGTGCCACTGTTAATGCCTGAAGATGAACTGTAGGTAGGCAGTCATGTTGTCAGTTGCCTCTCTGCAGTGCGTACTTCGACTGAGGTAGTGGTGGTACAGGTCTCAGAATGTGCCTTACAAATAAAGAAGCTGGCAGTGGTGTTGAAACCAGTGCCACATCCTTCTGAGCAGGTTGAATAGGGTACAATATTGGAGTCTTCTGAGCTGGCTTCCATACTAGCAATCCACGTCACTTTCCATAACTGTAAGGCTTTCAGGACCTTTCCTTTTCCCTTCCCTCTTGTGGCAGGTCCAAGACTTTCATGTCCAGATCATCAGAAGGGGGCTTGGAGAAGATTCTGGAGTACCAGTTATTTTTCTTGCTGGAGTTTGGGAAGCCAATGGTTCAGCTACATCTTGACCAGCAGGACTCTCAACCTCCTGTTCAGCTTCAACTTCAGGAAGAACTGTTGCTGAAGGTGGCTCCTTTTGTTCACTTTGCTCAGTTTCCTGCAATGATTGGGTCTTTTGTGGCTAAGACAAACCCAATTCAGACTCAATGCTTGTCACCATGATTGCAGTGGGTTCCGGCAGTGTGGGAGTGCTACTCCTAGCTTGCTGCCTGGTGGACGGTGAGGCAGGTGCACAAAATCTCCTGAAAAAGGAGGATAGCAGCACAGCCAGTGTTGGCAATCTGCTTCTTCTTCTTCTCCTCGCTGGCCACTTTCTTGGCAGCACCTTTCTTTGAGGCCATCTTCAAGCTTTGTCAGTTGGAACTTATTTGCACTGGTGGAAGAAGAGGAGGAATCATGTGTTGTGGTTTCATGATGTCACTTTGTGCCAGGTTTCTTTCTAGCAGTACTGTGGGTGATGACTCTTGTCTACCTGAAATCAAACAAACAAGAAAAACATTAAGTGAAAGGTGGCATTGAATTTTACAGTTTCAATTATTCATAAAGATGATATAATTTAGTGAGGTTATTTATCACAATCCCAAAAAATTAGCAATAATTAGTACATCTATTAATCATTTCATTCTGATTCAAACCATATCATAATATTATAATGAGGATACCAAAAACATACAAATGTAAAAGCTATCTTTCTGTGCTTCTAAGATGAGACACCAGCTGCAGATAAGAGGGAGCAGGGAAACATTGAATAATCCTTAAAAAGCTGAATGCTTGTTGTGTGCATATGGCCTAAGAGACCTACAGCAGGCCGGGGTGCAGGCCAGAGTATAAAAAGAATCCTTAAAAAGGGGAATGCTGGTGTGTACCTATGGCCTAAGAGGCTTTTGGCAGGCAGGGGGTGTAGGGCAAGCCAGGGAAAAAAATGAATATTCATTAAAAAGGTGAATGCTGGTGTGCACCTATGGCCTAGGAGACATATGGCAGGCAGGGGAAGGTAATTGAAAAAATAGAATAATCCTTAAAAAGGTAAATGCTGGTGTTTACCTATGGCCTATGAACCTATGGCATGCAGGGGGGGCTGGCCACGGAAAAAAAGGAATAATCCTTAATAAGGTGAACGCTGTTGTGCACCTATGGCCTAAGAGACCTATGGCAGGCAGGCCAGGGAAAAAATAAATAATCCTTAAAATGTTGAATTTGGGCGTGCATCTATGACCAACGAGACTTATGGCAGACAGGGGGTGAAGGCCAAGTAAAACTGGAATAATATTTATTTTTTAAAGTAATTTGAGAGGTTTCACTTTGGACTATGCAAAATCCTTTGGAGGCAAGGAGGTGCACTGGAAAATAAAAAAAGGAATATATAAACACTGGGCATGCATACTGCAATGATGCTCAAGCACATTAAACTGATATCAGGGAAACAAGTTTAAAAAAATTAACAAAAAACAAAAAAGCATGGCCCTTTCAATGTACCTAGAAAAAGGCTTTGACAACTGGGAAAAGGGATTTATTTAAAATACTGGTCACATAGTCACAAACAAGGAAGGAGGCATGAACACAATAAAGACAGCATGGAGTCCTATTGCAAAAACAAACTGACTGGCTACACAAAATGGCCATGGGCCACATGGTCAAACAACAATAACATGTAAGGAGGCATGGGCACAACAGAGAAAACAAGGAGGCCTATGGCAAAAGCACACTGTCTGGCTGCACAAAATGGCCACCCCACATGTTCAAACAACAACCACAAGCAAGGAGGCATGGGCAACAAAGAACAAATGCAATTCTATGACAAAACCATACTGGCTGGTTACACAAAATGGCCACCAGCCACATGGTCAAACACCAACAATAAGCAAGGCGGCATGACACAGCATAGAAGAACACATATAGTACTATGGAAAAAGCACCCTGACTGGCTACACAAAATGACCACCGGCACAAGGTTGTTTAACAAAACAACAAGCAAGGAAGCATAGACAACAAATAACACATGCTGGCCTAGGGCAAAAGTGCACTGACTGGCTATAAAATGGCCACCGGCCACTTGATCAAACAATAGCAACAAGCAAAGAAGCAAGGCCAACAAAGAACACATGCAGGTCTATGGCTACACAAAATGGCCACATGGTCAAACAACAACAAGCAAGGAGGCATGGATAAAAAAACACATGCAGCACCATGAGCACGAACTACATAAAATAGCCGACAGCCATATAGCATTAAAAACAAAGACAAATTGGTGGCGTATGGCAAATATACTCACACACGAACACACACAAGCCTCCACACACACACACACACACACATGCATACACACGGGCCAGAAAAATGAGGCATAGTAAACAGTGAAGAAAGCACTACCATAAAATTCAGTAATGCCCAAAAATTACCCAACCAAAATATACGTTTTTGTACAAAAAAAAATGAAATACAAAAAAAAATACACTTTTAATTTAGCCCAGTGCCATCCCTGACCTAAATGATGTTTCAAAACAGCATATACCACAGAAACCGTTGTTTCATGTACCTTATGACCAGTACTGGCTGGATGGCCCATGGTCAGACTAGGTCACATGGTAAATGAAATGCCGAAAAAACAAAAAAACTAGGCCCCTATTGCAACTCTAAGCCCCACCACAACCACGATCAAATTTGAAAATGGAATACAAGTACAAATTAACACTGGTGCATGCCTCTATCAATCAGGCAACACCCTGATACAAACGTTTTCGAAGTTACTTGTGATGCCAAAATAACAAATGAATTGCAAACCAAAAGAGTGATCCTTTCACCTTGAAATCTCAATGAAAAGTGCATTGAAGATGAACATGGCACTGGAAGGTGCTTTCTAAACAGGAAGAGGAAGTTTGAGCTCTGGGAGACTAACTTCTTGCTGAAAAAAACTAAAATAAAAAATGCTTTTCGCACTAAAAAACATTCTGAATGGTCCAATCATGTAGAATATTCACTTGAAAAGTATTTTCAGGTTCATTTAGCAGTTTCTCGAGTAGAGAATCTGCTCGAGAAACAGTCACGGCCTCTCGCACTCGCCAACATCACAACAATGGTGTCAGAAGATTCTGTGGTGACCGGAAGTCACACTAGCAGGAGGCAAATCTTGCTCGTGCAAGCAAGCGCGCGTTTACACAAGCTTCACGTGTGCCAGTGGGAATATAATTCTGCTTTGTGCCGGATGGCAGAATTTAGCAGGAACTCAGCGTTACACGTGTTGCACGTAGTTACCCGAATTCCTCCAACTCTGCGAGCGTAATTATAGTTCTGCATGGGACTAGTATAGTGATACTTAGGTGGGTGTCAAATTAAGTATGGCAGGCACACTAGTAGCATTTAATTTATAGGCTCTTGGCACAGGTAGTGCCACTTTACTAGGAACTTACAAGGCACTTTGATATTATAGGCACAAGTTTTTACCTTAACATTTTTAAATTCATAATTCTAGTTCTACTAATTGATTTTTTTGTTGTTTTTATGTCAATAATGTATTAAACTATTCTCTATTTTTCGAAATTAGTGTGAGATTTTTCTTGTGATGTGTTTTCTATTTATTACCTTTTGTTTGCTGAATAAATACTTTACAAAGTGCCTCTAAGTTAAGCCTGACTGCATCTTTGCAAAGCTACCAGATTGTTAAGTACAGCTTAATTTGGGGTAGCTTGTGTTTCACCCTGACAAAGAGTGTGGCTGCTGCTTCAGTAGAGTTTCACCCCCCTCAACCTGTGACCCAAATTCTAACTTGACATTCTAACGTCTTGGAAAATTAAGGATTTCCGCTTGGGTGTGTCAACATTCTGTGCTGTGCCCTGAGCACCACATTAGGAAAGAAAATAAATATTGCATCTTGAGGAGAAGAGACACCACGAAAGCTTCTCAGGAGCAAAAAGGGTAATTTATTGACTTTTGTGGTTCACACAAAAGGGGATTGTGACTGTTGCTTAAACCGCAGACACCCAATTCAACCAAAAACCAATTACGCACAGTGATGTTCTAAGCAGTATTGGAAAGAGCAGCTAAGGTATTTACTATGAGCAAACAGCATAGCACTTCTGGAAAGGTTGTTCATGCTGTGTCTTAAAAGTAACTGAGAGGCTAGGGGCCAGATGTAAGACCCTTACAATTTGCGAGTCACAAATTGCATTACTTTGCGACTCGCAAAATGTAATTCACAACAGTGTATCAGACACTGTTTGCGATTCCTAATAAGGTTGCAAATTGCCTACCACATTGATATTCATGAGGCAGGTTGTAATTTGCAACCACATTGAGAATGGACAGCACTCGAAAGGATGGTGCGCTGCTGGGGTCAGGAGATCACGATATCTGTGACTGTTTTTTAATTAAAGCAGTTTTCTTTTAAATGCACCCATTTTCCTTAAAGAAAAATGAGATGCATTTAAAAAATAAGAATGAAACATTTCTGTTTCATTTTTTAAGAGTAAGCAGTACTCCGTGGGACCACTTCCTGCTCTTAAAAAATATTTTTTAAGCAGTACTCCGTGGGACCACTTCCTGCTCTTAAAAAATATTTTTGCTGGCAGTCACAAAGGGGACGAGGTCCCCGGGGGACTCCTTCCTGTTTGCAAGAGGTTTACCACCATTTTCAAATGGGTGATAAATTGCAAGTGTTTTGCGGCCGCAATTGCAGTTGTAAAATATTTGTACTTTGAAGTATTACTCGCTTAGTAATAGACGCCCTTGGCACGCCCCTTCACAATAGCGAGTCGCAAACCCTATTTTGTGAGACGGTAATAGGTTACCGAGATGTCGTGCCTAGACAGTGGGCACTGGGACCCCGGGTCAGGAGTGTGGGAGGGGAGACACCGGATACCACTTCTGGTCAAGGGAGCAGGGCCGGACACTACAGGACTGAGAGGGCAAGGGGAAGGACGCATCCAGATGTTGAAAGCTATATAGAAATGAACATACGTGAAACCAAGCCACGGTCTCCTGTGATCCTTGGGGGCTCCACGATATGACAACTGGCGATGGAGGTAATGAGCACACGTGTGTCGAGTGCCCAGCTGTTTGAAGGAGCGAGACCAGGAGCCCACCCTGGGTCACGTTGAGTGCCAAGCGACTGAAGCAGCGAGACCAGGAGCCAATCCTGGTTCGTGTGAACAAGAAAAGGAACGGCGCAGGAGCCCACCCCGACCGCAACTGACGAGAGGAAGAAGCATCTGGACTCACCGGTAAGCCCCGATGAAAATAGCAGAGGGAGCGTGAACTTCCGAAATTGAGCACGAACTCTCGCGAGAGCACCCATCTTGAAGTCAGGCGGACTGGCCAATCAGCGCGAGAGAAGATCGGGCGGCCATTTTGAAACCAGGCAACGCTTGGATTGGTCCCGAAGTCTCGCAAGAGTCTCGGCAGTCATCTTAAAGTCAGGCAAAACGAACCAATCGGGGAGCTGAAAAGACCGGCGGCCATTTTGAAGTCAGGCGGAATAAGAAAAAGCCACGAAAGTGCCGAGAGGAGCACTGAAGCAAGGCAAACAAGCACAAGGCAGTGCAAATAAACAAAATAACAGAATAAAAGGTGGACAATAGATGAACACGAAGCACAAAGAGATGCAAATAAAGAAAACATTAAAATAAAGGAAGGAAAATAGAAGACAATAGTGAAAAAGGAAAGAAAGAAAGGAGAGAGCACAAGTGCCGCCAAGAGCAAATAGAGAGAAGAAGGCATTAAGCAAAAAAATATATATATCTGAAGACGCATCAAAGTAGAGTCGCAAACAAAGATGGCAAAACCAAGGAGCGAAAGCCCAATATCGCAGACCTCTCCCATTCAACCTCTCAGAGCCGCAAGTGGGAATCAGATGGGAGTGGTGGATTAAGAGAATCGAGAGGTACATGCATGCCACAGATGTGACAGAGGCCAAAGAACTAGGTCTATTCCTAAAATTAGTGGGTGATGAAGTAGACGATCTACTAGTAACACTACCAGAAGCTGAGACATCGACGTACAAAGGGCTAATAAAATGCCTAACAAGCAAATTTGATCCACAGAGAAACATTGATTTTGAGCGATATACCTTCACAATAGCTTTTCAACACACGGATGAATCATTGGATGATTTTGCGACGCGACTGCGAAAACTAGTAACTCACTGCGAATTCAACGAACAAGCGATTCGCCTGCGCATCATTGAAGGATGCCGTGACACGGACTTCCGTGCGAGAATCCTGAAGGAACCAACCTCACTGGAGAAGATCCTGTCAATGGCAAGGGGCAAGGCAAGAGCAACAGTGCAAGCGAAGCAGATGGAGCGAGGAAAGGAACAGCGTGCCGAACAGGCACACCGCATGGCAGAGAACAACCGCACAAGCAGCTGGAAAAAATGGCACAACGAACAGGCGACAAAGAAACAACCTGAATCAACCTGCTACAGATGTGGACTTGAGTTTCCACACAGAGGCACGTGCCCGGCAATGGGCCAAATATGCAGGAAATGCAACAGAAGCAACCATTTTGCCAGTGCATGCCTGGGACTGCAGTTCAGGAGTGAAAGAGGAAGACCGGGAAGACCACGGATGACGACGAGCAGACATGTCAGACATGTAGAAACAGCAAACAGAAGCTCCTCAATAGAGTCAGGAGAAGAAGAGGAAGAAGAAAAGGTAGAACAACTATACCTCATGTCAGACACTGCTGCCATGCCCACCGATGAAGGCAGGAACCAGGAAAGCATTCACCTTGTGAACAAGAACACAATAAATAAGACGGAGTCCGTGACCATAGAGGTGAGACCACACAAAGCATATTTCGTGCTAGACAGCGGAGCAACATGTTATCATGTGTGTGTCGGAATATGAGAAGATGGAAGTAAAGCCAGTGTTGAAGCCGTCAAAAGTTGAGGTATTCACTTGGGGGTCAAGAAAACCAGTGACGAGCATGGGAAACTTCACAGAGAATCTGACATACAAAGGCCAAACCCTAAAGGACGAAATTCACGTGCCGAAATGTGACATTCCGGCACCGTGCCTATTGATCAATGTCACAGCGCAGGTGATGGGCCTCCTCGAAATGACATACAACATGTCAGAGAAGAAAAGCATCTTGAAAGAATATCCCAAACTCCTGCAGGGACTAGGGAAGTTAAAAGGACGCCAAATAACAATGCACATCAATAAAGCAGTAAAGCCAGTAGCTCAACACCACCGGCGAGTGCCAATATACCTGCAACCGCAGGTAGAAGAAGAGATTGAAGCGCTGCTCAAGCAGGATATCATAGAGCCAGCCTAGGGACCAACGCCATGGGTATCACCAATAGTGGCAGTGCCAAGGAAGAACACGTCCAAGATTGGCATCTGCATCGACATGAGAATACCGAACACAGCAATCGAACGCGAAAGACACCCTGAACATCACCTTGATGATATTATCAGTTGCCTAACAGGCACAAGACGTTTCTCCAAATTAGACCTTTGCAAAGGATATCATCAGCTAGAACTCAACCCTCAGTCCAGGTATATCACAACGTTTTCCACGCACCTGGGTCTCTTCCGATATAAACGTCTGAGCTTTGGAATATCATCAGCTGCTGAAATATTCCAAGAAACAATATGGCAAGTAATAAGGCCAGTGAAAAACAGTCTGAACTACAGTGACGACATTCTGGTGTTCGGCAAGTCAGATGATGAACATGACAAGGCGATGTGTGTTCCCAACTAGAGCAGGCGGGGCTGAGGCTAAATGAGGACAAGTGAGAACTGGGGCGAGATGAACTGGTGTTCTTTGGACACAACTTCTCCAAAAAAAGAATGCGACCAGATCGCAGCAATGTGGACACGCTAGAGAAAGCAAAACACCTAAGCGACGTTGCAGAAGTGAGGTCATTTCTCGGCCTTGCTAGCTACTGCGCAAGGTACATAAAAGACTTTGCCACAGTGAGCGCACCACTGCGAGAACTAACTAAACAAGGCCAGAGCTTTGCATGGACAGAAGAATGCAGCAAAGGATTTGTACATAGGGCAGACCTATTTTGCGGTCGCAAACGGGTGGATTTCCGGTTTGGAACCGCAAAAGAGGGTCGTACATCTGGGTCCTAAGCTTATGAAGCTTTCTACTTGACCACACCCTCTGATTCAGTAAATCCCAGTTTGCGACCAGTAAAAAGTTTTCAATTGTTTACTTAACTTTTTCCAATTAGCAAAATATGTTTAGAAGTGATTACCAATTCAGTATTTGGAAGGGGCATGTTTTGGTCATCCTTCAAAATATTGATTGGTACCTTATGTATCAATGTTTTGCAACCATGATATGTTACTGACTCCCAAGTGAGGGTGGTAACTTATTCACAAAAAGGAAGAAGTGCCTTAGGGATCCCTTCGCCTTTGCAAATTATGGAAGCAGCATCAGGGGGAGTATGCAGTTATCCAGGACCAGTAGTGCCCGGCACAGGTAAGAGTGTTGGGGTGGGTAGGGAAGTCGACAGAAAACGGGGTAGGTAAAATTAAATAAATGCATAAAGAAAACCACTTACCTAGCGCTCGTTGCATCGACGAGTAAGTGGATGACAAGTTCGTAAACCAACCCCTCTGTTTCTTAAAAGCAGCCCTGGATCCTTTTAGAAGCAAGGACTGCTTTTGAAATATAAGTGTTCTATCTTTGAATGTAATCATAGATATTATGGTCTACACTCCTGTGCAGGTCACCATCCCTGTGATTGCATCCAATCAATGGGACCACAAATTGTGTCAAATCCAGTGAACACTAATGAGGCAGGACATTCTTGGGCCCCCTGTTATTTGGTATTTTTTAACCGACCTTTTATTATAGAGGTCGGTTGAAAAATGCTATCCCATTTGCACAAAGTAGGTGCACAATTTGCAACCACTTTCTGAGAATGGAATAACAGTACATCAGGCCCTACGTGGTCACAAACAATGGTGCGCAAAATGAGACTGTGTTTTGTGACCATAACTGTAGTACAAATGACCTTAGAGGCTTGTTTTTCAAATAAATATTGACTTTTTGATTATCCCGTTTGTGCCTGCATATTAATATACAATATTCACATCCAGGTACATTTAGGAGAGGCAGATTCCCTATTTTATTGCTAACAAAATGATGTGTTTCAGCCCCATTAAAACGGATGTTGTTTTCTTATTTTCAGTAGGTAACCAATGGTTCCTTTTTTTCTTTAAACATACTAAACATAAATATACCCCTTAATCATTCCGGTAGACTACCTGCGGACAGTTGTGGCTGCTATCGATTGGGAGTGGGGGTTCGGTGGATGCGGGTCGGAATTAAATAAAAAATAAAAAACTTACTTGGGGGCTTATTACCAACAAGTAGCGATATTTATCGCTAAATAGGCTTAGCGATGATTTTTTTATCGCTGCCTATCGCTGGATATGTTAGCGGAGAAAACATGCTATTAGCAACGTTTTTCTCCATTGTGCTAAAATATCCAGCGATAGCGGCGAAATGCGTGAATATCGCTGAGAATACAGCGATATTCACGCA
Source organism: Lissotriton vulgaris (assembly GCF_964263255.1). Classification (NCBI taxonomy): domain Eukaryota; kingdom Metazoa; phylum Chordata; class Amphibia; order Caudata; family Salamandridae; genus Lissotriton; species Lissotriton vulgaris. The sequence goes on from NC_141698.1 coordinate 903,628,109, forward strand.
TTAGCGACAAAATGCTCTTAGCCATGTTATCCACCTCCCATTGGATAACATGGCTAAGAACTGGTCTGGGCAGGTGTTAGTATTTGGAGATATTCGCGCTTAGCGTGAATATTTCCAACGCTACCCTGCCTTGCTAATAGGCGATAGCGACGTTAGCGACTACTTTCAGTCGTTAACTGGTTGGGTACGCCCACTTTGCATGTCATTAGCGATAAACATCGCTGACATGCAAAGCGGGCCCCAAACCGATCACTATTGCCTAAAAGCCGGCTCTTAAATCAGTTAGCGACAGCTTGCTAATAGGGCGATAGAATTATCGCTGCTAAATCGGTGATAATTGCCTATCGCCCCCCTTGGTAATATGCCCCTTAGTTCGCCTGGCACCGTCTCTTCTCCATTCTCTTCTTCTTGTCTCTGCCGGCTGCATGAAGGAGCAGGTAGGACCCAGGCTCACAGAATCCCGGCACTCAGACAGGGACTGGGAGGCTTTGCATGGTCCTCACCAGGCTTTGTAAAGCAAGCCTGGTGGAGAAGATGCAAAGTGCACAGGACTGTTTGACCGGCCCGAGAGGGCCAGCCAAGCAGTCATGCATACTTAAGGAGTGCACACCACTCCTCTCCCTGCTCTGGCCAGCCGTCCAGCCCTGAGAACCACTCACTTCAATGGAAAAAATTAAATGATACTAATGATACAGTATTGTCCTTTTCTTTTTCCTATTGAAGTCAGTGGTATGACACTCCTCTCCTTCAGTGGAGGGGCCGCCACTGCCTGCAGATTCGTGCATAAGCAGGCCTTTATGTCAGCAGTGTAGTAATCAATATTATGGCAGGTAGAGTGGCACCACGGACTGAGGCGTGAGTTTCTACTTTACCTTAATAAAAGCTGTCATTTTACTGCAGTGAATGAGTCTCATTGCCTTTGATCTGAACACTTGCTGACCTGTTCTCGTCCTGCGCAAAGGCTGCATTGGTTAAACTGGACCTGAGTGTAGCTGGCATGGCTTGATTATCTGCGTGAAACAAGCTTTTCCTTGCAGGTGTGCAGTTATGCCATTTAAGCCCCTTATGAATGTCCTTCACCTCTTATTTTCATAAATATGTGTTTAATAGTAGAATTATAACGCAGAGCACAGCCATAATTTTCCTGGATGGGTCTACCACTGATGCTCGCCTCCTGCAAGACCACTGCTTTGCAAGGGTTTACAATGCAAGGAGGGGACTTGTTAAGCCCCCCGGTATGTGGAGTGGCTTTGTGGAGTCCTGCTGGAGAGTACATAAGCCCCAGTGTATACCTCTGTGATCCGAGGAGCTATTCCTATTGTGCTCATTCGGTCATCGAGTCCAGGACGGCTTTTCTTTCCAAAATCTGCGATACTCTTTTCCATCTTTGCTCTAGGAAGGGGCACTAGGAAAGCCATTGTAATTCCCACTCTAGTTACAGACGCTCCCTCGAATGATGGCCTCGTTACAGTAAATGTGGGCTGACATATTGGACTTAAACATTAAGTAGTGTTAACAGATTTAAAGTTGCATCAATGAACAATACAATTTTAATTATTCAACAGATCACTTTACAGCAAATTCAATACCATTTACCAACAATGGTATTTAGTTTGCTGTAAAGTGATCTATAGTTTCATAAACGTCCAAAAGTCATATTTTTCTTTGAAAAATATACATCTAACTACTAATACTAGCATTAGCAGTGGAACATATATATTCAATTTCCTCCTTTAATTTGGATAAAAAAAACTCATTTATGATAGCAAAATAGTTACAATTTAAACAATATTTGCTTTGCACAGTCTCCTTCGTTATTAATCACCAGCTCAATATAACAGTAAAAATGAGAATGCATCGTTCTTTAAAATACCTGTCTCGTTTGTTTTAAATAAAATGTACTTGATTAAAGCCCCCTTTAGAAGATGAATCAGAGCACCTCGTCATTCAAGATATGTTTCTCTACCGTCATCCCTGTAATTTTCCAGCTCGTCGTAGGTTTGCTTTCTGAATATTCATTAGAGTTCTTCCACTGATTCTACACAAAAGAGCCTCCGTGGCCTCTTGCTTTGCATCAACCTTCAGTGAAATGGCTTCTACGATAGTTTCATTAAAACATCATGGAGTGCACATGAAAGGGAAAAATGATTTCAGTCTTCATTCCCTCCGAGAATACAGCTGTAACATATACACCTAGGCTGTACCTGTCCCAAATACTCTAGGCAATAATATGTTATTGCTTTTCTTGACACGAAATATTGGACAGAAATTGTGTGGAAACAAAGTATGGTTCGGTTTCAAATGTCTGTTACCTGTGTACCTGTGACATAAGCTCAGGAAACGTTTTGAGCACATCTTCCGCCAGACCTTCACACTGCCTCAGAAGAGGTTTTGTTCTATCAGTTTTCTATCGAGTATGTGTTATAGTTCACTAGAATTATCCAGGAACCAGTGCAATAATACGTATAACCCTCCGTGAAAAGTGTACACTCTTTTCTTCTAGCGCTAATCCGGCACCTCTCTGGTGGCAGCACCAAGGCAACCCTCGATATTCGTTTGCTGTACACTATTCTCTGGTTGTCAATGAATCCCTTATCCATGACCAAAAATCAAAGTTTCCTACTATGGAGCAGCCATTGAGAGGCAGGAAATCAATTCATGCATTCACATCAATTGATGGGGACATTTGGAGATTGAACAGACTAAAAACGGATATGTCCGCCTGCCACCATCATTTGCTGCCTACAGACTACATATCCATTGCGTCCCAGCTGCTGTGGTGAATCTACTGCCCGCCCCCCCTCACACACATGAAAACCTCTATTGATAGATCAAGCACCATATAGATAACACATAACGATCCATATGCCCTATTTAGAAAGTAAAGTCCGCCAGAGGTTAGTAGAGAAATATTCATCACATCTAATGAAGAAAATTTTCAAAAATAGGTAAATCAAGCCGGACCACACCACAAGCAATAGATCAAGATGGACCTAGAAGCATTGGCACTGGGTCAATTGGCAGCCGCATACGCCACAATAAGTAAAGGTACACACTGCACAAATTACACGTAACTAACAAACATATCCCATAAATCTAAAGACGTCTCCCTCCAATATATCCATCCACTTTAAGACATACCGATCCCATAACTGCGTATATGTAGAGTTTACAACAGATATGTTGACACGTGGGTGTACACAATATGCGTAGGTTGGTGACCTCGCAAACTTTGAAAGCATAGAGGAAATAATTAAGCATGGGCGAATTTTGCGAATTCGCGGTTCGCAAATTTGCATATTCACGAATTCGCAATCCGCAAAATCAGCGAACTCTCGCGAATTTGTGGATTTTTTTGGTTTTTTTGTGTTCGTAAGGGTTTCTGCCAGTTTGCAAGGGTTTTGTACAAGTTCGCAATTGCGAACTTACTTGTCGGCTCGCAACGGTCGCGACTATGTTGTTTCTACGTCTGGTTCATCATCACAGGTTCACATCACTCCCACCCTCTGGTTCATCACTGTAGATTATGGGGGGGAAAGCAAGCACACCTGCCCTGCTTCAACTGACATGAATTAATTTGGGGTTGATTAATGTGTCACTGAATTTAAACTTCCAGTCTGGCACCTGCTTCCTTATATGTAATTTGCTTTCTGTTGCAGTGCAATTTTTTTTCACAGGACCTTTGTGGCCTACTTGTAGCTATTCTATGAGCCTGCTGTGAGGGTCTGAGCAGGGTCATAGAATAGCTGCAAGTAGGCAACTGAACTCTGGAGGGGCCCCTCAGGAAGCACTACAGGGAACGGTTACTAATGATGAGTTTGAACTTTTGCACCTGCTGAGTGCTTTCAGTTTTGCAAAACTCGTTTTTCTGCAATTTCGCGGGATTCGCGGGGCGCGAATTTGCGCGAGATCGAATTCGGAGCCACTAATTCGTGCGAATATGCGATTTGTTTTTTTGCGGCGTGTTAGTTCGCAAGGTTTTGTGCGTTTTAGCAAGCCGCTTGTAGCGCAACGGCGCGAAGTTACCCTCACGGTCGTTCACGGGCGCGGCCATCTTGTTTGCATGACGTATTTCCGTTTCCGGGCGCGATGTGTAATCTCGCAAAAGTGTGCGGCTCGCTAGTACAAGTTTGCATGTGATCGCGAGGGAAATCTCGCGCGAACTTACCCGCGCGGTCGTGAACGGGCGCGGCCATCTTGTTTCTCATTGAGTGCTATGGTTCTGGGCATGCTTTCTGTATCCTCTCTGAATCTCTGCCATCCTTTGCTTGTTTGAAGTTGTTTTTGATCTATTTTACTTATTATCTATTCCTCTATTTTTCTAGCTCTATATTTTTGTGTTTTCCGCTACTTTTGGTTAATTTTAAACTACTTTTTTAAACTCTTTTCTTTTCTTCTTCCCTATTCTATTTCTTATTTCTTATTTACCTTCCTTTCTGCCCAGACCATGGTAAAGGGAGCCGGGAAGCATCCTGAGAAGGGGAAGGGTCCCGCACCCCGTGCCCGGCTCCCGTGCAGGCGTTTGAGGGGGGAGCAGGTCACTGGCCGCACTAGTTTTTTATGTTCAGCGCCGTCTCCCAAGGACCATCATGGCAGGTGGCAAGATCGCTAGCGGGTACGGGATCCGGGAGCACTGGAAGCGGTGGGAGAAGGTGTGCCGGCCCATGTACCAACACTCCCGGGTCCGGCGCACCTAGAACCAGGCCACCCACCGTTGGACGGATCTCCTGGACCCAGAACGCGACTTGATCGACCTGCTCGGCCTCGAGATCCCCGGGCTTGGTGAGTAGTAGTAGCTATTTCTTCAATAATCTGTTTTCTCCTGCTCTGTGTGTTATTATATTGCAAATATTTGTTTTTTTACCAAGAGCAATAATGCTGCTGATTACATTGTAGGTAAATTATATTTCAAAATCTTCTGTGCATTTCAGTTGCACAGCTCTCCTTCTCAGTAGCGTTGCTACTATGCTTATTTGCTTTCGATTTTGTGTTTATTTCATTGGCCTGAGAAATTATGTATGAGTGTAGTTTAAAGAACTGCGTAATGCTAGACACTAAGGGTCAGATTTTTAATTACCGGCGCATCCCTGCAAAGTAGCAGGGATGCACCAGTAATTGTGCGCCACGCCACCACCACCCATGGTTCACCGTATTTACAATGCGGCACACCATGGGCCCAAAATGTCACCAAAGTGTTACGCATCTGTGCCGTAAAGGCGGCGCATTGCTGGAGTTGCGTCGCAACGATGGCGCAGCTCCAGCAATGCTCTGGGGTGCCCTATCTCTCCAATGATGGGTCAAGCCATACGTCTGCTTCAAGCAGGCGCAGGGTTTGAGTCACGCATCATTGTCCTAAAAGTGACTGATTGAAATCTTGTAGATTTCCCTCAGCCACTTTTAGGATGCGTTCCTGCACAGGAACGCCCTCCCTTGCGCCGGAACGCCCCCTGATGGCGCAGTGCTTTACAACATGATGCATCTCCCATATGCGTCACGTTGTTAATATACACCGCACCATGGCGCCTCTTTTGTTCTGCCGCTGCATCACAAAAGTCACGCAACAATGGAGAAAAAGAGCCGCAAAAGGCTTCTAAATCTGCCCCTACAGACTCAAGTCCAGTCCTTCCTTTGTACAACTGGCAATAAGAAGAAATAGTGGTGGTGGATTGATAGTTTGAGTATTTTAATGACTGGTTAATGTAGTAGGAACTTTTTAGTGTTGTCGCTGATCTGCAATCACGATGGACTTTGTCTGTCACTTGGCGTGCTGCGGACTGCTGCCTGCCAGTCCTAGGCGAACCTTTTTAGTAGTTTGTTTAGTGAGTTACATAACTTTCCAAGTTGAGGGTCCGCAAATCAAGCAATACCAATATCGTAGTAGACCACTTGAGATAGGTCAATATATCCCGTGGAATTGTTGTCTATTTGCTATTTCGCCAAAATATTTTGTTATTGTTCTTTTGAAATGTTTGATTTGGTTGGCAAATATCATGAATGTTTTCTGGTCTTTCTTTCATGTTGTACATCAGCTCCTCCCAGGGGCAAGAGGACATTGGTGGAGGCTGCTGCTGCTGCTGAACAAGGCCATGATCGGTCAGGCGAGGGCTCCTTGCTGGCCCCGGTAAGTTTTAATTTTAATATAGAGTACCTACTTTTTCCTAGCGTTCCTCATTAGATTTTTTCAAAATCTTCTTTGATCTTCTTGTAAACTGTATCTAAATTCTTATCCTGCCTCGACTATGACTCCCTGTGGTATTACTAGATTATTCTTATTAGTCTGTCTGTGTAGCTAACTAAGATTGCACATTTGGCAAAAGGTGTAAAACGAAACTCCCATTCTAGTCAGCAATAGCTCTATGCACTGAGTGCAGTCCTCTGGGATTGTCCATAATGTCTTTTCAAGTCTTCTAAATGTTTATGCTTTGACAATTACCAACAATAAAAAGCTGAATGACCACCAAGAAAGAATAAGATACTACTTTACTTTTGGTTTGGATAGGAGGACAATCCATACTACTACTGTTGCAGGGACAAATCTGCACAAACAGAACTATGGACACTAAATAGTGCATTGTTTATGAATTATAATAGGCGGAGGTAGACTTTCCACATACCTTAGTGATATCAGACTTTGAAGAACCCCCAATCTCCTTACTGACTAGATAGTGTGGCAGAGTCATTTAGCTCCCGAATTAATCGATGATTGATCCCGAATGATGATTATCCAACGCAGGACTCATGATTGCAAATTGCAAACCCTTTTGCTCATTCACTCATGACCAAAAACCACAGAGTCTATTGAAGTTTTAAAGCTTTATTAAAAGTAAAAATATTTATTAAAATCAAGCTTGTCATAAAACATAAACGGTTGATTAAAAATGGAAAAGTGCTTATAGTGATTTCTTTCACACATTTATTGTGGGCGAGCCGAGCCTTCACCTGTTTTGAACTTTCATTTTTCTTTTTGGTGCTGAATCATTGGTCCCTTCGTCCTAGTTATGATGATTTGTTCTTAGAAGTGAAGCTTCTGTCTATTATGAGAAAAATGGTGCGTGTTAAAAAGCAAGCATTCATCAGTTGTGCCAAAAAGTTCAGCAAGACAACACCCTTCCCTGGAAAAAGGGACATTTTAACTTTAGAGTAGACAGTCACAAATTATTAGATTGGTTTCTGTATTCACATTTCTTCATTCCTAGACAAAATACTAGTGAGTGGTGTATGTCTACGAAATCTAACATTCTTAAATGTACTTTGTAGGTGGAACATCTGGTGCTGGGCCCAGCGCGGAGGTGGAGGAGGAATGATCTGGGGAGGAGGCGGTGCAAGTGCCGGACCAAACTGCTGTGCGGGTTGCCACAGTAGTGGCGGGCAGTGGTAAGCTCTTATTCCTTACTTATTGAGATTGCAGACTGCATAGTGTGCTCCCCGTGAGAAAACGTAAGGTTTGTCCACATGAGAGACATGAAGAAGAATGATTGACATATAGTTTGAATGGATGGATGCCTGGATCATGGTGCTATCTGACTCCTAGATATCATATGTGTATCTAGAGAGAGTAGATGGTCACTGGATGAACTAAGTGTTACTTTGAAGAGCATGTAACACCGCACCTGCACGTCCGTCCCAGTGTAGGAAAGGCAAGGAAAATAAGTTGTAATTTTGTCTGAATACTACCATGAATAGTAGCAGTAGTTTGTATTGCAAGCACAGCATATATCCGGCTATTACGATGGCCACTCACTACCTCTGTTAATAAGTTTAGTAGAACTCGATCATTCATGTGTGGATGTATCACTGTTCACTCAATAAATGCAAAGCACCTAAAGTCATCCTGTATGTAAGCAAATACATACCATGTGTGGTGATAGATAATCAGATTATTTATCTTCTTCATTTTCCTTTTCCAGTATTCATTGGCACTGTAGGGTGAAAGTTAAATTAATTAAGCAGTAGCCCTTGTGACATGTTTTCTCAGTGCCACCTTTAATAGAAAAGTAAGAGCATCACCACCTGCATGTCAAGGTAGATACACTGATTGACTGTAACACCTTTCAAGGATACTTTCTTGAAAAAGTGGCGACTATCCTGTCAGAAATCAAGAAAGACAGCTCAACTATACACACCACGTCATCGCCCCCTCAAAACCCCTCGATCCCTATTATTACTAGATTTCCTAATATTGACTCCATTACCCTCAGACAACCAGCAACATCAACCAAGTCAGGTTCCCCTGCTGACCCCTGCCCTCCCGAAATCTTTCGGCTAGCAATTCCTATTCTGGAGGACCAGATCCTAGACCTCCTAAATAATTCATTAGCTACAGGATCATTACCAACTACCTTTAAAGAGGCACGCGTTAGACCCCTGATAAAAAAACCTGGGGCGGATCCAACTAGCCTGAAGAACTACAGGCCAATCTCCCAGCTGCCGTTTCTGTCAAAAATTCTAGAACAGCATGTGTTAAAATAATTGTCACCCCTCCTGGAATCACATCACCTACTCCAGGAGTGGCAAGCTGGTTTTCGTGCCCACCATAGCACGGAACTAGTAATGCTGTCGGTGCTGGACGAGCTCAGATGCATGGCTGACAGTAAAAAGCCAAGCGCCCTGATACTATTAGACCTTTCAGCGGCGTTTAATACTGTCAGCCATGCACTGCTCCTGGACAGACTAGCCATGTCCGGGATAAAAGAACAAGCTCTCCAATGGCTAACGGCCTTTCTGTAGGGAGGACGCAGAGGATCCAGCTAGCAGATCAGGTATCTGACGTTGGCACCTTGGTATGTGGAGTCCCGCAAGGGTCCGCACTCTCACCACTTTTATTTAATTTATACCTGCAGCCACTGATAGACTCTTTGGCAAACATGGGCTGCAAAGTTTTTAATTAGGCCGATGATACTCAGCTGCTGCTGAGTATCGAAAACACAACATCGGCTCAGTCCACGGCCCAAAAGATACTACGGTTCACAGTAAATTGGATGACGTCCAATCTATTAAAAATTAATCCAGACAAAACGGAGGTCCTTGTAGTTTCAACCTCTGCTTCCCCCTGGAACGATCTGTTCTGGCCCCAAGAACTCGGACCTACCCCAAAGCCGTGTCCTAGTGTAAAGAGTCTCGGTATGAAAATCGATCAGGAACTCTCGATGACCAACCAAGTATCCGCTGTGGTTGGCTCATGTACCAACCTGATTAGGCAGTTGCGAAAGCTTGTCCCTTTGCTCTCAACGAATATGCTCCGAACCATTGTTTCAGCCACAATAGTTTCCAGAATCGATTACGGGAACGCACTATACCTAGGTCTTCCAAAAAATTCTATCAATCGTCTACAGGTCATCTTGAACAACGCAGCACGGCTAATCTTGGGATTACCCAGAGGGACCCATGCCTCTCCTCTACTTTATAGGTTACACTGGCTCCCTATAAAGCAAAGGGTTGAATTCAAGAGCCTGTGCATTTGCCATAAAGCAATTTATGGACAGGCGCCGGCCTATATAAAAGAGAGGCTTGAAGTGTATGAACCCAAGCGCGTTCTGCGATCCTCCAATTCCCTCCTGCTATCCTGCCCACGCTTTAAAATGGCAACCAAAGGTGGCAGATCCTTTTCAGTCCAAGCCCCCACCATTTGGAATAAGCTACCGGAACTGCTTCGTAGAGAATCCAATCTTCTCCGCTTTAGGAAAGCCCTGAAGACTCTGCTCTTCAGGGACGCGTTTACATCCCCGTAAGATAGGTCGGCATTTCCGCATTCCTTCTATCCTTCTTCTTGTTGCTGTACTTGTTTAGAAGCACTTTGAGACCTGTCGGTGAGTTGGCGCGATATAAAACCCAGATACAAATACAAATACTGGACTGGTACAGTAATGCAAGTCTGTCTCACTCATCATGGCGGGCGTCTGTTTTTCTCGGGTGCAAGTTGACTGCGCTGGCATTATGCCGGCTTGCAGAAGTTAACGTACCAATTTTGCTAAACAAGAGAGAAGAAGAAGAAGAAGACTGGTGTACTGTCATAGTCGACTCTAATGGAGTGAGTCCATAGTGCTCGTAGAATTGATTCCTTAAACTCCCACTAATGTTAGAGCAAGGATGAAAAAGTGGGAAGTTAGATAGATACTGGCCACAATAGTTATGTACTTTGCTTGCAAGTTGCTAGTTCTACTGTGACACAACTTTCTGCTGAATCATTTTTTGTTAATCTTAAAGAGCATTGGTAACAGACTATGTCTTTTTCTTTCTTCATATAGATGCTCCTTCCAAACCAACACGTAAGGAGCTGGCTAGACGGGCCCGGCAACAGAGGCTGGAGGCCTCTGTCGCCGAATATCGGTGGCTGCTGGCCCAGGAGGAGGAGGACACGCAGAGTACGTCTACAACATCTACGGCGACACCCGCATCCTCCTCCGCGCTCCCTGGGTCAGCCAATCAGCGCAGCAGGTCTCCAGCGGTACGGAGCCGGGGTACCGCAGCCACCCGCCACCGCCGAGCAGCAAAGAAATGAGCTGCCCCCACAGCAGTTACAAAAAAAGGATGCACCGCCTTTCCCTGAGGGTGTCCTACCTCGAGCAGGAGCTCCTCAACACCAAAACCCTGCTCTAGACCCTCTGCAGGGAGCATGCCGACCTGGCCAGGAAAGTCAACAGCAGCAGCTAGCAGTAGGAGGAGACTGTCCCTTGCCCCTTTTTTAAAGACTTCTGGGGGGTGGGACTTGGGAGTTGGGTATTTTGGACTTTTCACGGACATTCGTTGGGGTTAGGGAGTGGGGGGTGGGTTGGGTCTTGGGGGAGATTATTTTTGTTAGGGATAGAAATATACTTTAAACTTTATCTTAGCATACGTGTTTTTTTTACTGCTTTTGAGGCTGGTGGGTGGGGGTTTAACAGTCAGTTTGTTTTCCTGAAACTTAAGTGGCATCTTGATTCAAAATGTTTAATAATTGCCCAAATGTTTTTAAAACTAAGTGCCTCTCACAGAGTAAGTGAATTCAATAGTCCTAGGACTTTACTAGTACTAGCGTCAGTCTCTTGTCTCTCCTAATACTCCATTATACTTCCTCCCCCAAACGCTTATCTTACCTGTAATTTGTGTTTGGAAATAGGGCTAGGCACAGGGCTAGCTGCAAGGCAAATGGCGATTAAGGTTGGCAATCCTGGGCGGATGAAATGTCATCATTGCGGTGGTAATAGTGGTGTTACAGAGTGGCAGTTGCAGCATCTGAAAAAAAAGAAAATGAAACCTTGTTTTTTCTTACCGTAGCATTTGAACAGTACAATAGAGAATATAGCAGGTGACAGTACACTAGAACAGTGCTACAATGTAGCCTAACAAATGGTAAAGTATTGAAAGTATAACTAGTACTAGCGTTGAATTTCTTTGAGATTGGCTACTACTACAAGAAATAGTACCGAAGGTGAAGGACACAGCAGCGTAATCATTTGCCACGTCTAGGAGGAGGATGTTCTTGATGACCAATCAAGTTGATGGCGCACATGAAAATCTGCTTTCATTTGCCAATAGTGACTGAGTGTCTAGCTGAGTAAGAAAAGAATATATCCTCGGATTCCTTCACCAGCCTGTTGCTTTGACCTTATCCTCTCCCCAGCAAGTGTGTGGAATTATTGCTGTCATTTCGTCACACATCAATCAAAACCACACAGCCTGGGGGAAGAGGGTTAGGGTTTGGAAAATGGATGGGAATGGGGGATTTTGGGAAAGTTTTGTTGAGAGAAGAAAAAAAAGCACAGCATGGACAAACAATAATTGAAGATAAAAAAATTTGTGGGTACAAAGCTAACCATAAATCCTTTAAGTGACATAAAGGAAGTGCATGCACTACTGCATGCATGATTACTGAAAAGTAAGTAGTACTTTCGACAACCGTGAATGAAAGAATGAGACAGTACAGGGCCGCAGTACTAATTATGCGTTTTCACTTGCCTATCTCTGCACTCAGAGAAACACTTCTTACATTAAATTAGGTTTAAAAAATAGCACAAGTAAAACCTATAGAAAGGCTGTAGAGATGAATTTAGAAGCAGAGATCAAAGAAATGCAGAGTCACACTCATAGAAGTTCACAGCAATAACATTGCTTAAAAGATAATTAGAAAAGAACGGCTACTGTATCTGTATGTTGTTGTAGTTGTCCTGTTGATTTTGGTTAGTTGCATGCATCAAACCATTCGTCTTATTAGCGGGACTCCTCCATTCCAGCTGACGCTCCGTCCATCAATGTTGGTGACCAGAAGACACCCTGTCCACTGCCTGCCTGGCGGATGCTGAATTGCGGCTCGCTAATGTGAAGCCTGACTTCATTCTTTTTTTCCCATTGCACAGACTGAAACCCGGCCTGTAATTATTGATGGAAAAACAGGAAGTGATATTAGAACACTACTCACAACTAAATATAAGGTATGTACGCTGTGTATTGCAAAAAGTCACACTTTGAGTTTCCTAATAGACAGTACAATATTTTTTAAAGTGCGTACTCTGTCAGAGTCTCCTTTTGAAGGATAAATAAGTATGGGCGAATTAATTTAGCGGATCTTTTCCCTCAAGCTAGGTGTACTGTAAACTGTGTTTTAGAACAAAATTAGACCTTCCCAGCAGTGCTCCCAGACCTTACTAAACCCAGTCGCAAAAATGTAGAAGACCCCCAATCAGATCTCAAAAAACGAGGCCTAGTAGAAAAATGGTGACAAAACGTACTTTGAAAGTAAAGTAGGACCAAATCCCCCCTTACCCACCATGGATTGTATTCAAACCACTTGCAAGCAAGCAAAAGTATCCATACCCAGCATCGCTTCAAGACTCGTAAACCCCCCACAAACAGCCCCCCACCCAAACACATGCAATACAATACTGCTAACCCTAACGAGCCCTAAGTTTAGAATAGTGGCAAACGCTTTCTTTAACTAGGCCAAATCCCCCCTTTCCCACCATGGATTTTCTTCAAATCACTTGCAACCAAAATTACACATTCCCACAAGTGCTCTAAGACCCCAGAACCCAGTTGCAAAAATCTAGAACACCCCCAAACACATGGAATACTGCTGCTAGTGCTAACCCTAACGAACCCTAAGTTACAAAAAGTGCCAAAATGCTTTTCAGCATGAATTTTCTCCAAACCACTTTTATCCGGTATTAGACCTTCCCAGCAATGCCCCAAGACCCGCCAACCCACCCGCAAAAAAGCACAACACCCCCAAACAGGCAAAAAGCAAAAATGGAAAATCTCATACTTACAATATTTTTCGGCCTTCTTTCAATTCTGTCCAAACGCACTGTGCAGCTAGGCCCTAACTCCCCTTTTCCACCATGGATTTCCTGAAAAACAAATGCAATCAAAATTAGACTGTGCCAGCAGTGCTCCCAGACCCCAAAACCCAACCACAAACACCTGGAACCCCCTTAAACAGCACCTCAAAGACAAGCAAGTCAGCAAAAACGCCTACAAAATTTCGCCTCCGATTTTGTCAAAACCACATTGATCCGGTATTAGACCCTCCCAGCAATGGCCCCAGAGCTGTCAACCCAGGCGGAAACTAGTAGAAGACCCCCAAACAGCCAAAAAGCAAAACTTCAAAAATGTGCACTTAGAAATTTTCAGGCAAATTTCCAGAATCACTCTGCGCGCGCTCTGCAGCTAGGCCCTAACTCCCCTTTGCCACCATGGATTTGCTTCGAACCTCTTGCAATCAAAAGTATCCATACCCAGCAGTGCTCCCAGACCCCGAAACCGACCCACAAACACCAGGAAGCCCCCAAACAGGCCCCCAAAAACATGATAGTGAGCAAAAAGGCAAAAACTTTTTCAAGTTTGATTTTCGCCAAATCACTTTTATCCGGTATTAGACCTTCCCAGCAATGCCATAAGACCCGCCAACCCACCCGCAAAAAAGCACAACACCCCCAAACAGGCAAAAAGCAAAAATGAAAAATCTCATACTTACAATATTTTTCGGCCTTCTGTCCAAATGCGCTGTGCAGCTAGGTCATAACTCCACTTTTCCACATGGATGTCCTAGAAAACAAATGCAATCAACATTAGACTGTGCCAGCAGTGCTCCCAGACCCCCAAACCCACCCCCAAACACCAGGAACCCACCCAAAAAGGCCCCCGAAAACATGATAGTGAGCAAAAAGGCAAAACCTTTTTCAACTCTGATTTTCGCCAAACCACTTTTATCCGGTATTAGACCTTCCCAGCAATGGCCACAGAGCCGCCAACTCACCCGCAAATAAGTAGAACACCCCCACAAGTGCAGAGTCTTTCTTCATTGGGCGTAATCCAGCCATCTGCTTTGAGGGAAATAGGAGTCTGGAGAAGGAGGATAGAGGAGCATGTTCTTGTGAACTTATGAACCTGAGGAATGCAGACTGCGGCACCTTCAAAACAATAAGCAAATAAGTGAAGACAGTTCTGCTGATGGGCTTGTTTTTGTGATTAGGTGATTATAGTTTTTATTTATAATGACTTTGCATAACAAAGAAAGACAGACACACAGGAATAAAAGTGAATAAGGACGAAAAAGAAAGTTATTGATTCATTGGCTCATTTTCAGGGCTCAGTGTCAGGGAAGAAGAGTTCGTCCTCATACTCTGCGAATTCAGGCGGGAGTAGGTCACCTAACAGAGAAGAAATTCCCTCATCTAAGTTGGTGTCCTCCTAGTCTTCTTCCGGCGTGTATTCTCGTACTTTGTAATCTGGTGGTATGAGGTGCTGATTCATCTTGATCATTGTTAACCTCTCTACATTTTTGGGCGAGAGGCGGGTCCTTTTGCAAGTTACAATGCCACCAGCAGCACTGAAAACATGTTCAGAAGACACGCTTGCGAGTGGGCAAGACAAGTAGTTTAAAGCTAGGTTGGAGATCTCTGGCCACAATTCTTTTTTCCCATGCCAATACGCCAATGGGTCATCATGAATATAGACCTCTGTTGAGTCATTCAGATAGTCCTGCACCATCGACTCAAGGTTCTCCACGGTTCCTCCACTTTGCTTACTTTTTGCTGGGACCTTATGAGAAGCAAACCCAAGCTGAGTTAGCCAATCCTCTTCTTCACAAAATGTTACTGTTGTGTCTGGTGCAGATGATCCGGTTGCTGGTGTCTTTAATGGCTGAGAGGGAAAAATCACTCACTTCTGCCACAGCCACAGGTGCAGAAGTGGATTCTTTTGACTCCGGATGGCCTGCTGATGCTGATGTACTGCCTTTTCCTTCAATTTCCCACCGTTCTCTTTCAAACCTTATGGCTGACAGAGCTAGCCAACGTTTGTACTTTGAAACTTCTGCGTCACCAAAAGGAAAGAATGCTCTGCCTGCCTGTGCCTTTTTGTAGCGTGGATCCAGAATAGTAGCACAAATGTAATGCTGTTCTGTGTGGCTCTTTTGAAGACGTTCATCGCAAAGTAGGCGCTTTAATAATTTCTCCGCCAAAACAAAAGCTTCTTGCTTTTCTTCATCTTTTTGAAACGTAGAAGAGACCGCCTTCAGTTGGTGCTCTAGCATGCGCAACAATGGGATAGCTTTTCCCAAATTACAGTCCTCCCTGCTGACTGCACGCGTGAAGACCTCAAAAGGACAAAGCATGTCTGTCAGGCTTTTAACTAGCTTCCGTTGCTCCACATGTATCCTTAGGTCCTTCATAGCTGTACCCTGTGTAAAGAAATACTGACCGACTACCGTACACTGCTCATACAGACGCTCAAGCATGTAGAAGGTTGAGTTGCAACGTGTTGCCACCTCCTGGATGAGTGCTTTCACTGGCAGTCGACGTTCATGTAGCAGGCCCCTCAGATGCTTCCTGGCCTCAAAAGAATGGCTGAAATGTTTGCACATTCTTCTGCAGGTGGTCAGTAACTCGCATACTGGACTTTCTTCACTCACAAATTTTTTAACAACCAGGTTTATACAGTGCGCCAAACGCAGCACTCTGAAATAGTTACCCATATCCATGGCCTTAACTACATTGGCGCCATTATCTGTGGAAACATAACCAATCTTGCGTTTTTTGGGGACAGCCATTGAAAGACCTTTGTGTTAAACTCCTGCAAAATGTTTTCTCCTGTATGACTTGTCTCCATGCCAAACATGGCTAGTGTTGCATGTTTCCGAGCAGCGTTAAAAACTTTGTCCGGGTCAACACCTGCCCTTAGCTTTGCTGTAACTCCTTAAAAAGAGACCCAGTGTGCAGTAATGCACATGTAATCAGTGCCTGCGCCACTGGTCCACATGTCTGTTGTCAGATGTATAGTGTGAACAGCACTCTTATGCAAAGCTGCCCCAATCACCTCCAGCACATCTTCATGTAGTGATGGAACCGCAACTCTGGCAAAATAGAACCGGCTAGGAACCTTCCATTTAGGGCAGAGTGTTGCCACTAATTCAAGAAAACCAACCCCTTCCACAAAAGATAAAGGGAGAAGGTCCAGAGCTAGCATTTTAGCCAGCTTAGTGTTATACAGACGCGTCATTGGGTGGTTGCGTTCAAATGGCGAATCTGAAAACAACATGCTTCTAATGGTGGGCTGGACCATGATTTTACGGGATGATGATGATGATGACTTCTTCGACCCAGTTACGCTCGGTGATGATGACCTTTTTAGCATTGGTGTCTCACTCTCTCCCACACTCTTAGTGTGGCTCACAGGGGGTATGCTGCTGACAGGGGTACTGGGTGTAAGTGAAGTGTTTGATGCTTCTTCCTCCTCGTCATCATCAGATGAAACATCAACGGATAGAGTTTGTTGACTTGCAATTCGGGCTTCCTTGATTTCCTTTAGGTGCGCATGCCATTGGACAGTGTGCTGTCTCTCAAGATGACCTCTCTGGCCTCCGGTACCACAGTTGATACCAAGCTTACCACGACTAACTGCAAGCTTACAAATGCTACAAATGGCTATGTTTTCCCTTGTTGTGCAAACACTCGAGAAGTCTCAAACTGCGGACTTGAAATGTCTGTGGGGGACGGAGGAGGCGATACTGGCCATGCTGCTAATGCCAGATGAAGTGGAGGATGTGTGTTGCCGAACTTTACTACGTTGTACACTTGCAGCACCACTAATTGAGGAAATGGAGGTCGAGGTGGATAGAGGTCCCTTCTGGCGAGAAAATATGGAAGCGGTAGGTGATGGTGTACTAGTTAACTCCAATGATGGTGGTCCCATTGCCTCCTCGTCGACAGCATCACGCTCAGCAGCTTCTAGGGCTAGGGTAAAAATGTCTGTTTGCTGCATGCCCGCTGAGGCTGGAGAGGCGTGTATGATGACTGCGTCGTCGTCGTGAGAGTCTTCATCAGCAGGAGTAGTATACGTCACTTCTTCAGCGTCATCAGCACACCCCATAACTATGAGACTTTCGGGGACCTTCCTTTTACGCTTAGCTACCTTTGTCAGATCATGGTGTGCCTCACTCTCAGACGGCAGTGGTGGTTCCCAAGTTGGATTCATATCCTCAGAAGGAAGGGGGCTTGTATAAGATGTAGACACCATCCTTGATCTTCTCCTTGCTAGGGATGTGGAAGACAATGAATGATCAGGACGAGTGGCTTCCTCAAATGATACCTCGGCTTGAAAGTCGATTTCCTGATGTGCCCCTACTTCGGGAGGAACAACTATTGTGGGCACTTGTGCTCCTCCATGCACCTCTGCTTGCGCATCTCCTTGCGCTGCCTCTCCTTCCACATGTACTTGGGCTTGTACTTGCACATGTGGTTGTTGTTGCGGCTGTGGTTGTTGAACACTCGTCAGATGAGTTACAATAACCTGTGTTGATTGAGGGACATTGCTGCTACTTTCTTGTGATGAAACAACATCATTGGTAGATGGTGATTGAACAACTAGACTGGCTGCCTCTGTAGCACTCAAGGGCTTGGACTTAAGTTGGCGTGGTGGTGGTGGTGGCACTGAGCCCAATGCTGCTCCCAGCTTGGTCCCCAGCAGATCCCGCTGCTGCTGCAGGCGTACTTATATTTTTCCCAAAGAATGTGGCAATCGGCACACCAGTCTTCTTGGTAAGTGGCGCCACTTGCTTCTTCTGCTCCTTACTGGCAACTTTCTTGCTAGAGGAGCTACGGGGAACTTTTTTTGGGGCCATCTTCTTCAGATGTCAGAACAGCAGGCCGCAGTTGCACGAGTTGCAGAGTTGTCTTGTCTGTGGCCACACGTGACGTTGCGTGACGTTATGCTGCACACACCGCTGCAGGACTTCTTCCAGGCACTGGTGGATCTCTTGTGCACCGAAAAGCAATGGAAGACAGAGGAACATCAGTTATACACCCCAAAAAGTCGGAAAACACACAAAAATCTGAACAATCCCATTCCATCCATGCCCTCAATGATTTTTAAATTCAAGACACCCCACAGAAAGATTAGGCCCATGCACCACTCACTACCCCTGGGCATAAAGGATGAAAGCTAGGCAAAATGGGTGCAGGCCTGAGAACACTGCCTGCCTTCAAAATGGCCCCTTGCCCCCCAGCAAATGGCCAGGGCCTGCCTGTGCCAGCACTCAAAATGCCCCCCCACCCACATGGCCAGTCCCAACAACACCCCCAAACAGTCAAAAAACACATAACAATCAGCACAATCCCATGCCATCCATGCCCTCAATGATGTTTAAATTCAAGACACCCCACAGAAAGTCTAGGCCCATGCACCACTGAGTACACCTGGGCATAATGGATGAAAGCTAGGCAAAATAGGTGCAGGCCTGAGAACACTGCTTGCCTTCAAAATGGCCCCTTGCCCCCCAGCACAAGGCCAGGCGCTGCCTCTACCAGCACTCAAAATAGCCCCCACCGACATGGCCATTCCCCATCAACACCCCAAAAAACTCAAAAAACACACAAAAATCTGCACAATCCCAAGCCATCCATGCCATCCATGATGTTTACATTAAAGAGACCCCACAGAAAGACTCAGTCCATGCACCACTCACTACCCCTGGGCAAAAGGCCCCAACAGCAGCCAAAAAAATCGAAAAACACACAAAAATCAGCACAATCCCATGCCATCCATGCCCTCAATGATGTTTAAATTCAAGACACCCCACAAAAAGACTAGGTCCATGCACCACTCACTACCCCTGGGCATAAAGGATGAAAGCTAGTCAAAATGGGTGCAGGCCTGAGAACACTGCCTGCCTTCAAAATGGCCCCTTGCCCCCCAGCACATGGCCAGGGCCTGCCTGCACCAGCACTCAAAATGGCCCCCACCCACATGGCCAGTCCCCAACAGCAGCCAAAAAAATCAAAAAACACAAAAAAATCAGCACAATCCCATGCCATGCATGCCCTCCATGATGTTTACATTAAAGAGACTCCACAGAAAGACTCAGTCCATGCACCACTCACTACCCCTGGGCAAAAGGCCCCAACAGCAGCCAAAAAAATCGAAAAACACACAAAAATCAGCACAATCCCATGCCATCCATGCCCTCAATGATGTTTAATTTCAAGACACCCCACAGAAAGACTAGGCCCATGCACCACAGAGTACCCCTGGGCAAAAGGCCCCAACAATAGCCCAAAAATCGAAAAACACACAAACATCACCACAATCCAATGCCATCCATGCCCTCAATCATGTTCAAATTCAAGACACCCCACAGAAAGACTAGGCCCATGCACCACTCACTACCCCTGGGCATAAAGAATGAAAGCTAGTCAAAATGGGTGCAGGCCTGAGAACACTGCCTGCCTTCAAAATGGCCCCTTTCCCCCCAGCACATGCCCAGGGCCTGCCTGTACCAGCACTCAAAATGGCCCACACCCACATGGCCAGTCCCAACAACACCCCCAAACAGTCGAAAAACACATAAAAATCAGCACAATCCCATGCCATCCATGCCCTCAATAATGTTTAAATTCAAGACACCCCACAGAAAGTCTAGGCCCATGCACCACTGAGTACACCTGGGCATAATGGATGAAAGCTAGGCAAAATGGGTGCAGGCCTGAGAACACTGCTTGCCTTCAAAATGGCCCCTTGCCCCCCAGCACAAGGCCAGGCCCTGCCTCTACCAGCACTCAAAATAGCCCCCACCGACATGGCCATTCCCCATCAACACCCCAAAAAACTCGAAAAACACACAAAAATCTGCACAATCCCAAGCCATCCATGCCATCCATGATGTTTACATTAAAGAGACCCCACAGAAAGACTCAGTCCATGCACCACTCACTACCCCTGGGCAAAAGGCCCCAACAGCAGCCAAAAAAATCGAAAAACACACAAAAATCAGCACAATCCCATGCCATCCATGCCCTCAATGATGTTTAAATTCAAGACACCCCACAAAAAGACTAGGTCCATGCACCACTCACTACCCCTGGGCATAAAGGATGAAAGCTAGTCAAAATGGGTGCAGGCCTGAGAACACTGCCTGCCTTCAAAATGGCCCCTTGCCCCCCAGCACATGGCCAGGGCCTGCCTCCACCAGCACTCAAAATGGCCCCCACCCACATGGCCAGTCCCCAACAGCAGCCAAAAAAATCAAAAAACACAAAAAAATCAGCACAATCCCATGCCATGCATGCCCTCCATGATGTTTACATTAAAGAGACTCCACAGAAAGACTCAGTCCATGCACCACTCACTACCCCTGGGCAAAAGGCCCCAACAGCAGCCAAAAAAATCGAAAAACACACAAAAATCAGCACAATCCCATGCCATCCATGCCCTCAATGATGTTTAATTTCAAGACACCCCACAGAAAGACTAGGCCCATGCACCACAGAGTACCCCTGGGCAAAAGGCCCCAACCATAGCCCAAAAATCGAAAAACACACAAACATCACCACAATCCAATGCCATCCATGCCCTCAATCATGTTCAAATTCAAGACACCCCACAGAAAGACTAGGCCCATGCACCACTCACTACCCCTGGGCATAAAGAATGAAAGCTAGTCAAAATGGGTGCAGGCCTGAGAACACTGCCTGCCTTCAAAATGGCCCCTTTCCCCTCAGCACATGCCCAGGGCCTGCCTGTACCAGCACTCAAAATGGCCCACACCCACATGGCCAGTCCCAACAACACCCCCAAAAACTCGGAAAACACATAAAAATCAGCACCATCCCTTGCCATCCATGCCCTCAATGATGTTTAATTTCAAGACACCCCACAGAAAGACTAGGCCCATGCACCACAGAGTACCCCTGGGCAAAAGGCCCCAACCATAGCCCAAAAATCGAAAAACACACAAACATCACCACAATCCAATGCCATCCATGCCCTCAATCATGTTCAAATTCAAGACACCCCACAGAAAGACTAGGCCCATGCACCACTCACTACCCCTGGGCATAAAGAA
Organism: Lissotriton vulgaris; assembly: GCF_964263255.1. Lineage (NCBI taxonomy): Eukaryota > Metazoa > Chordata > Amphibia > Caudata > Salamandridae > Lissotriton > Lissotriton vulgaris. The sequence continues at coordinate 903,649,422 of NC_141698.1, forward strand.
TGAAAGCTAGTCAAAATGGGTGCAGGCCTGAGAACACTGCCTGCCTTCAAAATGGCCCCTTTCCCCTCAGCACATACCCAGGGCCTGCCTGTACCAGCACTCAAAATGGCCCACACCCACATGGCCAGTCCCAACAACACCCCCAAAAACTCGGAAAACACATAAAAATCAGCACCATCCCTTGCCATCCATGCCCTCAATGATGTTTAATTTCAAGACACCCCACAGAAAGACTAGGCCCATGCACCACAGAGTACCCCTGGGCAAAAGGCCCCAACAATAGCCCCAAAATCGAAAAACACACAAACATCACCACAATCCAATGCCATCCATGCCCTCAATCATGTTCAAATTCAAGACACCCCACAGAAAGACTAGGCCCATGCACCACTCACTACCCCTGGGCATAAAGAATGAAAGCTAGTCAAAATGGGTGCAGGCCTGAGAACACTGCCTGCCTTCAAAATGGCCCCTTTCCCCCCAGCACATGCCCAGGGCCTGCCTGTACCAGCACTCAAAATGGCCCCCACCCACATGGCCAGTCCCAACAACACCCCCAAAAACTCGGAAAACACATAAAAATCAGCACAATCCCATGCCATCCATGCCCTCAATGATGTTTAAATTCAAGACACCCCACAGAAAGTCTAGGCCCATGCAACACTGAGTACCCCTGGGCATAATGGATGAAAGCTAGGCAAAATGAATGCAGGCCTGAGAACACTGCCTGCCTTCAAAATAGCCCCTTGCCCCCCAGCACATGGCCAGGCCCTGCCTCTACCAGCACTCAAAATAGCCCCCACCCACATGGCCAGTCCCAATCAACACCCCAAAAAATCGAAAAACACACATAAATCAGCACAATCCCATGCCATCCATGCCCTCCATGATGTTTACATTAAAGAGACCCCACAGAAAGACTAGGTCCATGCACCACTCACTACCCCTGGGCATAAAGGATGAAAGCTAGGCAAAATGGGTACAGGCCTGAGAACACTGCCTGCCTTCAAATTGGCCCCTTGCCCCCCACCACATGGCCAGGGCCTGCCTGTACCAGCACTCAAAATGCCCCCCACCCACATGGACCGTCCCCAACAGCAGCCAAACAAAATCGAAAAACACAAAAAAATCACCACAATCCAATGCCATCCATGCCCTCAATGATGTTTAAATTCAAGACACCCCACAGAAAGACTAGGTCCATGCACCACTCACTACCCCTGGGCATAAAGGATGAAAGCTAGGCAAAATGGGTGCAGGCCTGAGAACACTGCCTGCCTTCAAATTGGCCCCTTGCCCCCCAGCACATGGCCAGGGCCTGCCTGTACCAGCACTCAAAATGCCCCCCACCCACATGGACCATCCCCAACAGCAGCCAAAAAAATCGAAAAACACAAAAAAATCACCACAATCCAATGCCATCCATGCCCTCAATCATGTTCAAGTTCAAGACACCCCACAGAAAGAATAGGCCCATGCACCACAGAGCACCCCTGGGCATAATGGATGAAAGCATGGCAGACTGGGTGCAGGCCTATAGCACACAAAGCACACTGCCTTGCTTCAAGATGGCCCCTAGACCACCACCACATGTGCAGGCCCTGCCTGTACCAGTCCTCAAAATGGCCCCCACCCACATGGACAGGCCCCATCAACACCCCAAAAAATCGAAAAAAACACACAAAAATCACCACAATCCAATGCCATCCACGCCCTCAATCATGTTCAAATTCAAGACACCCCACAGAAAGACTAGGCCCATGCACCACAGAGTACCCCTGGGCATAATGGATGAAAGCATGGCAGACTGGGTGCAGGCCTATGGCACAATAAAGCACACTGCCTGGCTTCAAGATGGCCGCTAGACCCCCACCACATGGCCAGGCCCTGCCTGTTCCAGTCCTCAAAATGGCCCCCACCTACATGGACAGACCCCATCACCACCCCCCAAAATCGAAAAAACACACAAAAATCAACACAATACCATGCCATCCATGCCCTCAATGATGTTTAAATTCAAGACACCCCACAGAAAGACTAGGCCCATGCACCACTCACTACCCCTGGGCATAAAGGATGAAAGCTAGGCAAAATGGGTGCAGGCCTGAGAACACTGCCTGCCTTCAAAATGGCCCCTTGCCCCCCAGCACATGGCCAGGGCCTGCCTGTACCAGCACTCAAAATGGCCCCCACCCACATGGTCAGTCCCCATCAGCAGCCAAAAAAATCGAAAAACACACAAAGAACAGCACAATCCCATGCCATCCATGCCCTCCATGATGTTTACATTAAAGAGACCCCACAGAAAGACTCAGTCCATGCACCCCTCACTACCCCTGGGCAAAAGGCCCCAACACCAGCCCAAAAAATCGAAAAACACACAGAAATCAGCATAATCCCATGCCGTCCATGCCCTCAATGATGTTTAAATTCAAGACACCCCACAGAAAGACGAGGCGCATGCACCACTCACTACCCCTGGGCATAAAGGATGAAAGCTAGGCAAAATGGGTGCAGGCCTGAGAACACTGCCTGCCTTCAAAATGGCCCCTTGCCCCCCAGCACATGGCCAGGGCCAGCCTGTACCAGCACTCAAAATGGCCCCCACCCTCATGGCCAGTCCCCAACAGCAGCCCAAAAAATCAAAAAACACACAAAAATCAGCACAATCCCATGCCATCCATGCCCTCAATTATGTTTACATTAAAGAGACGCCACAGAAAGACTCAGTCCATGCACCACTCACTACCCCTGGGCAAAAGGCCCCAACAGCAGCCAAAAAAATCGAAAAACACACAAAAATCAGCACAATCCCATGCCATCCATGCCTTCAATGTTTAAATTCAAGACAGCCCACAGAAAGACTAGGCCCATGCACCACTCACTACCTCTGGGCATCAAGGATGAAAGCAAGGCAAAATGGGTGCAGGCCTGAGAACACTGCCTGCCTTCAAAATGGCCCCTTGCCCCCCAGCACATGGCCAGGGCCTGCCTGTACCAGCACTCAAAATGGCCCCCACCCACATGCCCAGTCCCCAACAGCAGCCAAAAAAATCAAAAAACAAAGAAAAATCAGCACAATCCCATGCCATGCATGCCCTCCATAATGTTTACATTAAAGAGACCCCACATAAAGACTCAGTCCATGCACCACTTGCTACCCCTGGGCAAAAGGCCCCAACAACAGCCCAAAAATCGAAAATTCCAAAATTGTAGTTGCAGCAACTGTAATGCCCCAAACAAACTTACTTGTGAAATTTCTAATCCAAAACGGATCCAAAGAAAGTCAAAAAGGCCTCAAATCCAAATATCCAGCAGCATCCACAAAAAGTAATCCTTCCAGGTCAAGATCCAAATGAAAGTGACCAGCACATGAAGATAGCACTGGGAGGAGCCTGCTGGACAGGAACAGGAAGTTGGAGACTGTGGGGCACTTCTTTCCTCCCCCCCCCCAAAATGACTCCTTGCAAAAAAAAGTGCAGGCAAATGTTAACCTGAGGAATTATTATGATAAAAATCACCATTTTCAGAAGGTTTATGCTGCTTGCTGGTGGATTTCTTGTGCAGAATTGCAAATTTTGCAATTTCGCGAGTGCGAGATTGTTGCTGCCCGCCGCATCTACGTGTTCGCAATTGCGAACTCTCGCGATTCGTGCTGTGCAAGGTGGCAAGCCGTGATGACGTAATCGCGGTCGCCAAACTCCCGCGGGATCCCGCAGCAAGATCCAAAATGGCGCAGCACATGCACAATATGGAGAAAAAGAACTCTGCAAACGCTGAATGACGGTAAGTGAAAGCCGCGCGCCGCAATATTGTATCACCAAGCAAAAAAATCCGCTGCGTGCGAATTTGCCGATTTTCTGCAAATTCGCGAGAGTTCACGGATTGCGAATTTGCCGAAAATCCACAAATTCCGCCAGCGGAACGGATTTTACGTCCAAGCTTAGAAATAATTCCCTTATTCAGTGCTGTAAGGTATCCTAACTGAAAATCTGTCCAACCCAAATGTGATCACTGCACTGAATAAGACACAAATGTGCTTTCCACACCTCTTGAACTCAACTTTACCATAGGTCTACATTCAACAGTGGCAACAGATACCTCCTCCGAGGCCTTCTTGTGGCACATCATTTTTTACATGTGTGTGAGTGAACGTGGTACATTGAAAATAACACTAAATGTACAATCCCAGAATACTTGGTTGTCAATAGACAGTCCAGGTCTTGAAACTGTTGTCCCTAATAGAATGAACTTATCCCCCACATCAAATATACATACAACTAACATGTAGGGGGAAATGTAGAGTGTTAAAAGAGCTGGATAAATGGTGCAAAGGTGTTTACCTTCATCCCCTCATAAATTATGAAAGAAAGGTAAAAAAAATTAAGCAACACCAACCTCAACTAGAGGTGGAGGACCTGGGGTCTCAGATGTTGGAACTATTGGCCCTATTATCACTTCCCCACAGGGCGACAGATGGTGAGCAGATACCTACCCCATTCAGGCTGGGACGGTTATCAGAAGCATTCCATGCCAATCACTGGTATGTGAGGTACGGTGTGCATAGGAATGGGAAGCCTTTGTTAGCAAATCTCCTGACTGGTATGTGTCATGGTGGCTTTGAGTACTGTGAACACCTTCTCCGGATAGTGAAACCATTTTAGGCAGTGAAACCAATTGAGAATATGTAGTAAAGTCTGTAGTACACTCACTAGCACAATCCCTAAATGAACCTCTTAAGGATCTTATGATACCCAACCCCGGCAAGGGAATTAGTGTACACAAAAGAAAATGCACCTGATGTGGACTCCAATACTCAAAATGTATGTGTGATGCATATCGAAGTTGTGGCAAGACGATTCATGAAAACACTAAATGCTCCATGACCGGAACTGAAAATCACATTTTCTCACATGAAATGGAAAGAGAAAATAAATCCAGTGCCATGATTCAACCATTATTATAGGTCCAACTATACATTTACAAAAAATTGACAGTCAAATTAGAGTGGCAAGTTAATATCAAAATTACCAATGCTGACGTGTCCATTTTAAAAAGAATCAAGATCCTTTATTGAACATATGACCAAGAAAAAGCATTCCAGAAATGCACACCACGTAGGCAGCAGAAGTCATAGTAACATCAGAATAATTGGGACATAGGCAATATATGTATACATGAGCAATTTAACAATGAAAGCCACCATCACCATGCTCAACCCAGCAAATCGTTCCAACCACTGAGCATTTCAGCCTGTTAACATTGTACTCTGGATACAGCATTTACCTTGGTCACAATTCTGCTTCACACTGTCCTACACTGACTGAAGTAAATTGTCTGCACCTCAGCTCCGAACAACTTTGACTCTTCACTCATGGTGTCATCCACCATTACTTCTAGCTCATTGTCTATGAATGTTGGAACATGGCTCATTTTGAAGAGTCACCCCAAACATATGCCTTCCTCCTCTTCCTTTTCTAACCTTACTTTTGTTGACATTAGAACTCTGAGCACTTTTCCACTGCTAACCGTCGTTAAAGTTACATGTGCTCTCTCTCTCTAAAAATGGTTTTATTGACTTATCTGCAATTGGGATATGTAATTTATCTGCTGATCCCTAGTAAAGTGCACTAGCTGGGCCCTGGGCCTGTAAAGTAAATTCTACTAGTGGGCCTGCTGCACTGATTGTGCCACTCACACAAGTAGCCCTTTAAACATGTCTTGGTTCAGCCACTGCAGAGTCTGTGTGTGCAGCTTTATTTCCATATCTACTAGGCAAAAGTACACATTACACATTTCACCCATAAGGTAGACCATAGGTAGCCCATAGGGCAGGGTGCGTTGTAAGTAACAGGTAGGAATTGTACTTTTATATTTTGCTTGTCCTGGTAGTGAAAAACATCTCAATTTGTTTTTTACTACTGTGAGGACTACTTGTCTTATAGTTTAACATTGGGTGTGCCTTATTACACTTTTAAACTGTGATTCCGGATTGACAAGTAGTGGCTCTGTCCAGGTTTTTATTATTGCAATGGTAGTGACAAATCCACTTTACTGGTAAAGTTAGATTTGAAATGACCATTCCTGGAATGGCACTTTTAGAAAGTGGGCATTTCTCTGCTCTTAACACTCAGTGTGTCTGCAGCCTGTCTCTAGGACACATTTGGTGTGGGTGACAGCTTGACTTTGCGAATTTCCTCTAGACAGCCACTCTAAAGGAAGGTTAGGTGTGTCTAAGTGCGCATCTGCATCCTGATGGCTCATCCTGGGCATGATGAGGGAGAGGAGCTGACACTTACTTCTGAATACGCAGTGTCCTGTCTTAACACAAGGGGTTGATTATCCCCCTGTCGTGAGTCTGGAGTCAGGGATGGAAAGAAAGAAACTCTGTGAACTTCAAGGAGAAGTCACCTCTGACACAACTGGGTATAAGTGCTGGGTCCCTGACCTCACCAAATCAGACACTTCTGGACCGGTAAAAAACCTCTGTAGGAAGGATTGCTGTGCTGCTACAAGAACTGTCACTCTGCTGGACTGCTGCTCTGGAAGAACTGCTTTTCTGCTGTGCTGCCTTGCGGCCCGCTGCTCTCTGACCCTGCTGAGCAACAGATGAACTCTGCTTTGAACCCAGAGTGATCTCCAAGGTCTTGTTGTCTTGCCTCCTATTGCTTGAGACTCAGGGATATGAACGTCCGATCACCTGCTTCTCTGAAACTGATTCTCCAGACTACATGTAGCAGAACCGGTGCATCAACCCTGTTGCCAGCGCAGATTCAGCACATTGCAGTTGGAACTAGCACATTGCCTTAAAGTACCAATGCATTGGAACCAACACATCAGCACTGCTGCAGTGTGGGAAGATCAACACATCGTTGCCACTGTGAGAAGAAAATTGACACAATACCTTGACGGTGGGACTGACACAGAAGCATCGATTTGCTGCACCCTGCATCTCGATGGTGCGACCATGATCAAGGTACTGTGTCCAATGGGTCTGCGTGGCTTCTCTATTTGTCCTGCACTCCATTGCAGCTGCCCTAAACTCTTGACTTTGCCCTGTTGCAACACGAACAGATAACCCTGTTTGGCGCGTATTGCTTCTGAGCGCTACATACATTTTTATTCTTTAAATATTCATATTGCGACTTCTATTCACTGGATTTTTGATGTTTTGGGCTTGTTTTATCTTTGAAATTATTGTCTTTTTTTATAACTTGGTGTAGAGTTTTTTTGTGGGGTTTGATTGTGTTACTGTGCTGTGTTGCACAAATAATTTACACATTATTCAGCTAAGGCCTGATGGAAGAGAATATTTACGGGTTGCTTGACATGCTGCCAATTTTCTCAGGTATAATTCCACTCATAGCATGCAGGTGTTCCAAAGCTCATCAGCTTAATGGGGTGGCTCACAAGAGCCTTTTATCAGTGTAAGTGGGTAGGAACACACTGATGCATATCACAGCACCATTATCCCATAGCATCTTGGTAGTTGTAGATCAGTTTTCACACAAAGTCCATATTATTTTTCAGCTAATGCCATCTTTCAAAATTGTATCTCTAGACACCAGTGTTTTGGGATTTGTCAGGGTGCATACCTCAGCCAACCAGAAATGCAATTTCTAACAGTGAACATGTGTTATGTTCTGGTAGTCATAGTGTATTTTGTGAGACGTGTGGTATTGTTCTATTCATCGTGAGTCAATGATTTGGTTTGATGTTTTGGTCTAATATGTAGGTGTTGCAGTATGTGCTGTGTTGTCCACTGCTTTATATGATAGTGGGCGAAACCTTGATGAATTTTCCATGGTCAATTTTCCATGGTGTAATATCCACTTCTATTAGACAGTCAGCCATTATACCTTATTTTTCTGCCATTGCCTTCGCTGCTGAGTTATCCTACCTGTCACTTCATGATTGCAATTGGGTCTAAATATGGTGGATGAATGTCCACTGTATCAGCAATGATGGACTTCATGTACTCAAGGGGGACAATCTATCAGTTGCTGGTCTGACTCCAAACATCCATGTCACTGCTTTGGCAGATTGCTTTAAAAGCTGAGCAATACATTGGGCTTATTCACTAAGGTAAACTTACACGTTTGTGTGAGTTTACATGTTGTCAGTATTCAAAACTTGTGCTCAGACAATCTCAGGACCTGATGGCTTTTAGAAGAGAACTTAAGACCTTGCTCTTCACTCATTAATCCTACTCACTCACTCTAGCTCAATCAAACCAGCGCCAGGACACCTCCGGGTAACAGAGCGCTCTACGAATGTGTTAAATAAATAAATAAATAAATAAATAAATAAATAAATAAAACTGACAGTAAGCTTATGACTGTGGAGAATTCGCACCCTGGGGTGGAGAACTCTGCAAACAGAAAGATAGGCATGTGCTGTGATGAGGTTTTCCTACCTGACAGAGGAGGACTGTTGTCTTGAATGATATCTGGAACTCCCGTGATGACAGGACAATATATATTTCATCAAACAGATCCCATCTCTTAAATGCATTATAGGAGAAGGGCCTGCTTAAAAGCTTCTCACTTCTTTCGGCATGCAAATTAAAATCCTCTTTTATGTACATTTGTGGCCCTTTTGTTTCAGAGACCTACTAGCGTTTCTGCATGCTGAAATTACTCATGGCCGAATTTAGATCAGGGAAGAAATAGGAAATTGTAAAAAATATGGCACCCTCTTCTTGATTCTATTGACTCACTTTTAGCATGGGGGACTAGCTTCCTGATAACAGACTCTTTACTGACATTAGGTAACCCCCTGGAAGGCACAACATCAGTTTGAATGTCATCAGACAGGCTGCTCTCTTACAGCAGCTCCTTAGATATCACTTAAAGCAGTGTCCATTCCATTGGGTGTGCAGTGTGTCCTGAACAGACTTATAAAATGTAAGTTAATTTTGATGAGTGCTAGTTTTCCCTTGGTTATTCCACTTTTTGTGTTGGCCTAATGGACATGGTCAATAGTTGTTCAGTTATAACATCAGGTAGCTGTTACGTTCATAGAAGATATATTTCTGAGGAAGGACGCAGTAAAATCCTCAGTACAACCTTTTCACAGGAATTTACAGATACAGTTGTTTTCAAAGTATTCTGTTAGGATGGCCATTCATTCTTAGTGATAAATTAAATTCTGCTTAAGTTTGCCGGTGTTAATCATTCAAAATAACACAGGAGAACTAAAGCTGAATGTGATTTGTCACTAAGAATAAACAGGTATACTGATTCATGAACAGAGAAGTACGAGAGCTGTATTTAATTTGTCACCAAGAAGGAGCGTGACAAATAAAAGCATTAACACATTTTTTTTTAAAGAACATCTGCGATAAAATTGCACTGAAGATTTTATTGCATTTTGCCTCAGGGAGGTGGCCATCCCCAGGGCTGTGGAGGTCCCTTGAAAACACCCCTGAATTAATTTACAATGAAGGCCCAGGAGTTGGTGGCCCCCGGTGCTTCGGGAGGTCTACATGGCCCGCACTTATTTGCATTAAAGCCTCGGGGAGGTGGTGGTCCCCGGGGCAACGCGGGAGGCCATAAGGGCCTCTCCCGAGTTATTATTTAAAGAAGCCCAGGAAGGTGGTGTCCCCGGGGCATAATAGGCCCAAGAAGGGTTGGCTTATGCGCCCCAACAACTATAATCACAAATTCTGTAGGACCTGGCACACCGGGGGGCCCATAATAAATAAAGTGTGGGACCCCACACTTTATTTTTAAAAAAAATCTGTGCATCCCTCCAAAAATAAAAAATAAAACGCTTTTTTTGGCCCTGCAGGGTCTTAGTCAAAACCCCTCCTTCAGAGGCCTAGGGAATCAGTAGGTTTCTACCCTGCCCCTTTTCCTTTTTTAAACATTTGTTGTGGACTCAGTTCAACCAAACACCTCTTAGCAATCCGGCTGTGTGGGACTGACTTGAGGAAACAGGAGGGGTAGTTGGCCGCCAATTTATTTATTTATTTATTTATGTGTTTATATAGCTCTTGAATCGACTCCTGAAGGAGTATCTCTGCGCTTAAAACAGACCCTTGAGGAAGCTGATGATTCTGGAATACTTAGTAAATGCGGAACAGGAAGGTTTTTAACCGTTTCCTGAACTTGGGATGTTCTGGACATAACCTAAGGGAAACAGGAATTTCGTTCCATAGGCGAGGGCCAAGGTTGGATAAGGCCTTCCCTCCCAGTCTTGCCCTCCTAAGAGTCGGAACTTCAAGAAGAAATTTACTGATGGAGTGAAGGGCACGTACGGGCTTGTAAGGAGTGAATTTCTCCACAAGATAGGAGGGGCCCATATTCTGAAGGGCTTTGTAGATAACACAACATGTTTTAAACTTAATCCGTTGGTGGATAGGCAGCCAATGGAGTTTCTCCAACAGAGGGCGCAATGGTGATCTGGGAGGTGCGTTCTGGACTAGCCTTGCCGCTGTGTTTTGCACTACTTGAAGTCTGCTAAGTAAGGTGTCATTGACTGAAATCAACAGCCCATTATAGTAGTCCAGGCGGCTGAGCACCAACGCCTGTACCAAGGTTTTTCGGGTAGATTCCGGAAGTAACGGAAAAACTCTTCGGAGCAGTCTGATTACGTGGAAGCATGAGCCGGCTGTCTGGTGTACTTTATCTTTAAGAGTTAGGCCTTGATCTAACCGAATACCCAGGTTTTTTACCACAAGCTTGGGGATGGGGTTGGGGCCAAGGTCTGATGGCCACCACTCAGGAGTCCACAGGAGTGGGGCTTTACCAAAAAGCATCACCTCCGTTTTACCCACGTTACATTGTAGAAAGTTATTAGCCATCCACTGTGATACAGCCCGCATACCATCAGAGAAGGCCTGTTGGACCGCAGTGGTTAGTGTGCTGATTGGAAAGATAAGCTGCGTGTCGTCAGCATATGAGACGGGTATGAACCCGTATGACCTCAGGAGACCGGCCAAGGGGGAACATACATTTTAAAAAGTGTTGGGCTCAAGCAAGAGCCCTGTTCTACCCCCTTGGTCAGCTCCAGAGGTGCTGAGCGAAACGAGTCGATACTTACACACTGTGAGCGGCCAGACAGAAAACTCATCCATGACATGGCTGATCCCCCTAGCCCCACCTCTTCCAGTCGTCTGAGCATGACATTAAGGGAGATTGTGTTGAACGCCGCGGACAGATCCAACAGCACCAGAATCATAGAATGTCCCTTGTCAAGGGACATTCTGATGTTATCAGTCACAGAAAGCAGTGCAGATTCGGTGCTGTAATTGGGCCTGAACCCGGATGGGATTGATCTAAGCCTCCAGTTTGTTCGATAAATTTAGACAGGTGGGTGTTAACATATTTCTCCGTTAGCTTACTTAGATATGGGAGAAGTAAGATGGGGCGGAGATTCGATAACTCTGTCCATGGAGCATTGGGATTCTTACGAATGGGTCTCACCTGGGCCACCTTCCAATGCTGCAGCCCCCGCCCCCCTATGAGGGAGAGGTTGACAAGGGACTGTACCATAGGACCGAGCTGTTTGGACAAGGATGGGAAAATGTTTGCAGGGATGCAATCGGAAGGAGAGCCAGACTTAACCTGGCCTACTAATGTTTCAGCCTCAGTCAAAGTGATGATAGGAAATTCAGTGAGTAGTACAGGGTTGGTCAGCTTAGATGTCTGTAAAGGCACGGGATTTCCCACTAGGCTTCCTGTCCTTGTGATTTTGTCATAAATCACCTCTATTTCATGAGAGAAGTATGAAGAGATATCGTCACACAGCTGTTGTGAGGGCAAGTCAAGGCTCTCACATGCCTTAGGTTTGGTTAAGGATTGTAAAATCTGATACAGTATTTTTTATGAATTTCTGGCCTGTGTTAATTGTCAGGAAATGTGAGTTTTCGTGCATGTTTTATATTTTTGTGATAGTTAGTCAAAGAGAGGTGGAAAAGGTTTCTATCCATCTCAGACTGTGTGGTTCTCCAAACCATTTCTAGCTTCCTACACCCTTGCTTTTGCAAGCGCAGCTGATCTGTGAACCATGCCTCCTGGCGCTGGTTGGGACATTTCATGCATACTTTCATGGGGGTTATCTGATCAATCGCCTTAGTTATGGCCGAGTTATATTTGAGTAAGGCTACATCAATATTATCAGATTCTTGAAGTTGGGGTTCAATAAACGCATTTTGAAAATTTTCGAATGAGACCTTATGCCACTGTCTCCGCGAAAAAGGGATTGCCGGAATCCAGCTTTTTGGTGTAGTCAGATCATATATAAGGAATTCAATCACAGAGTGATCTTACCAATTCACTTGCCTGGGAGGGTCGCATGTAATTTTGGATGAATTAGAGAGTATCAAGTCAAGTGTATGACCGGTTAAGTGTGTTGGGCCCACAATATGCTTCGTTAGTCCTAAAAGGGACAGGTCAGTCAGAAGAGTCTGGGCGTCAGAGTTGCCTATGAGGTCACTGTGGACATTGAAGTCTCCCAGTAATAGAAAGTGATTGCCTGATTTTAGATGTGGGGCCAGAAGTTCAACTAATTGCAGCGAGAAATTTGCTATAGGACCTTTCCAGCAGGCACATGCAGGTGCATCTCTCCTGAAGACCAATGTTTCCATGGTGGCAGTACTACATTGGTCTAGGACTGAGATGTTGATCCCGCTTTTATGAATAATGGCGATACCACCCCCAATTTTGGATGGTCTGTCCAATCTAAGTATTTTGAACCCTTCCGGAATACCCAAGGTGATGTCCGGGACCGAGTGAGGCTTAAGCCAAGTTTCGGTAAGGAAACTCAGTTCCGGCTGGGCTGAGGAAATAAGGTCCCATACTTCCATCGGTTGCTTGGGCAGAGAAAGGATGTTACACAGCAGATTCTTCCACCCTTTCTGTGTGGTATCGGCGGAGGGCAAAATAGTCTGACCTGGATGGGAGAGGGAGGCTTGAAATCTACAATGTCTGCATTAGAATGGGCCTTCCATGCATGGCCAATTTTCTGATACACATCCCAAGGATGGCGCAGTCTGTAGATTTAGTAAATTTAGTCTGGTGTAACTAGTACGTATGAGGGGATTATGTTTTGTAGAAAAACGGCCAGAATCTCTGGCCTCTGGCATTGACCTGGGGTGGACGGACGCATACGGGCTTGCCTTTGGCGCGCCCGCTGCGCGCTCCATTTTGCTGGGGCATATTTGGAAATTAGCAGCAAAGCACTAGACTGCCGACCGACCGGAAGTAGCAATTTTCCTCCACTCAATCAGGATTAGGACCCGTGGTGGACCAGAGAAAGTATCCGGAGGTGGGGCTAGGCAGCAAACAGCAGCGAACAGTAAGTAAAAGTAATTCCAGTGGCTTCTAGTTAAAACAACAAAGCTCTGAATACCGGGCAAGGAAATGTGCAAGTATTTTTAAAATTCCCAATAAGTATTTAAAAAGCGTCAGCAGCTAGCGCAGGGTAGTAAAGAACACTACACACCACCTCAAGCGCGTCTGCTGCACGCTCCGTTTTGCAGGGGCATTTATGGAAATTAGCGGCAAAGCACTTGACGGCCGACCGACCAGAAGTAGCAATTTCCCTCCACTCAATCGGGATTAGGACCCGGGGTGGACCAGGGAAAGTATCCGGAGGTGGGGCTAGGCAGCAAACAGCAGCGAACCGTAGGTAAAAGTAATTCCAGTGGCTTCTAATTAAAGCAACAAAGCTCTGAATACCGGGCAAGGAAATGTGCAAGTATTTTTAAAATTCCCAATGAGATCCTTGGGAGCCAACTACCCACTGTTACCTTCAATAAGTCCCACACAGCAGGATTGCTAAGAGGTTCTCAGAGGCCAAGCCCCTTTCCCCATCCCCCTGCAAACACATCTCCTGGCACACTAGCAGTTGGGCGATGATGTCCCGTTGGCTCTTGCGGGTCATTGGACACCAACTGCCCCTCCTGTTTCCACATTTAGTCCCACACAGCTGTATTCTTAAGGGTCTTTTGCTGGTCTCCCTCTTTATCCACCACTTTGCAAACACACCCGCTGGCACACTACTGGTTAGGGAAGGAAGTCCACTGTACTCCTGAGGGTCCATGAGGCCAACTACCCCTCCTGTAACTTGCAGTAAGCTCCAGACATCTGAGTTGCTAAGTGGTTGTGGTGGCCACAATCCCTTTATCCGCCACTCTGCAATCCCACCTCCTACACACTACCGGTTGGGGGAAGAAGACCACTAAAATCCTGTGGCCCTCAGCAGACAAGGGGACTTAATTCCTCAACCTGTAGTGTACCAGGAGATGCGATTGCAGAGAGGGGGTGGGGCCTCGGCATCGTGCATGTCCTTTTTTTAAATTATGATGGAACCCATTCCCCAGGGCCAGGTATTTTTTTAAATGGGGATAGGGGCCACGTGGCTCCCTCCCCAAGGCCAATTATGGCCCCAGGGACCCCATCCCCCCTGGAACCAGATATATATATGTTTTAATAAAGGAATGAGACAGTGTGGCCCCCCTGTGCGACCAACCCTCCCAGACCCGATTTTGCCACTGGGACCCCACACCCCCGATGCCTGGCCACAAAACATATTCACATTAGGGCCCATGGGGGAGCCTGAAGGCACCCACAGTCCTGTCAGCTTCCATTGTCCTGTGGGAGCCGGCATTGCTTTTAGACAGAGGAAGCTGCTAACTATGCAGTTCCCTCTGGCCTAAAGTAATTCTGCTCCGCTTTGTGCAAACAAGAGCATTTTACATGCCCTATATATTTGTGGGGTGCCTCGCAAAAGAGAGGTGTTCAGATAGAGCAGTAGGCTGAAAAGCTTGCTGGGAAAACCCACGTATGGTCTGCAAATAATGACACTGCTGTGTATGGTGACTTCACCTTCATCCTCACAATATCGATAGGGGAAGTGCTGTCCAGTTGATATTAGCATCTGATATCACGTGGTTGTGACGAGTGTGAAAACGACGGTGGAAAGCGACAAGCTGAATTGTTTTTTTCAACGTATCTGAACCACGCAATGTGTAATCTTGGGTCAATCATTTTTTCAACTCCATCCTATCTCAGTAACATTGGTAATGTCAAGAGGCAGGATACAATATGGTGCTGGGAACTATATATGTAAAATTGCACATTAGCTTCCACTGCGACTATATTCGGGTAAACTCTGGTGGGTACAAAAAAAGTTCCTAATTTTATAAAAGAGACCCGTCTGTAAAAACAGGGATCCCATTGCTTGAGTGTTTATTTCCTACAGAGATCTATCAGCGGGGATGATGTGCTCCATAAGTAAAAGGGACCTTTGCTGGGGAGGAATTACTGCACTGCACGGGAGGGGTGGGGACAACACATGCTTGTCAAACAGCAGATAGAAGCATATGACACGAAGCAAGTTATTCAAGAGTGGTATCTGTGGACTGCAGAGTCAGGGACAGGTGGGTGAGCAACACAACTCGGAACACTGAGGGAGGCATGGGATAAAAGCAGGGTCGGGATATGGTAGGGCAGGGCTAGAGGCTGTACGGTCAACGGTGGGGTGGTGAGAATTCAGGTTGTGGTGATAGCAATGGCATCCGGAAAAGAGAAGGGGAAGGGTGTGAAGAAGAGTAAGCGTGATGTGAAGAGGGTTTGGCACGCGTGCCATGGTGGGGGAAGAGGACGAGAGATAAGCAGAAGGAGGTGGAACCAGAGGAGAGAAATTTTTGGGTGAAGGAGAGATGGGACAGGTTGCTAAACGGTCTGAGATGGAAGAGAAGAGATGTAGAACGTAGGGGAGAGTAGAGTGGATAGGAAGAGGAGCGCAGGTTTTTTCTACCCACCAGTATATATATATATCGAATAAATCGCCACTCTGCAACTCACTCGAGGCTGGATTGTTTTCTTGGCTTGATTTTCGCTGCATTTCATTGGGGCCATTGGAGGTCTAAACCTGCTGTGTTCCGCCGATTACTGACGGAACTGGGATTGTTTTTTTCATATATATTATATATATATATATATATATATATATATATATATATATATATATATATGTATATATATATATATATATATATGAATATATATATATATATATATATATATATATCCTGGACTCCGTTTCACCACAAGCTCGCGCAGCTCGCACAGCCAGCAAGTAGACTCCGGACACGGACCTCGAGGTACTTCACAGATTTTATTTAGCAGAAAGAGTCACAGACGTTTCGGCTCAGCGAGCCTTGATCACATGACAGCGATTGCAATGCAAGGTACACCTTTTAAAGTGATAGCGAGTGGTTAACTGAAATCACCTGTGCAAACTTACGAGTAGACATACTAGGCAATGCACCCAATTCTATTTACAATTCCGTTTTCCGTATAGATGTAAAATACATTTTTAAAACTTATTATGTCATGTTTATAATACAGAATTAATGATCATTGTAACATGGATTATATAAATGGTTCTTTTTGAAAATCACTGTAAAATACATTAATCCGCCTAAAAGAAACCTCATCTATAAATATATGTGCCTCCTACCAATTAACTCAAGATCTTGGTAAATTCGAGTTTGAGGACCTCAGATTAATAAATGGATCAATATAAAGTGCAATGTGCTAACATTATAAAGTGCAAATCGTGCTTTAAAGTGCATCATTTCAATCAAATGTGCAAATTTAGCAATACTTGTGCAAATACACATTTCTCACTATTCCTTGGTCCAAATTGGTAATACTTGTAGATAATACATCTATTCCAACCTAATATGTTTGAAGGAGGAGGAAGACTAGTTTATTGACTCTATTTACATTCAACCTTATGTATTATAGTTTCTTGTTTGTGTAGCGGATTCCAAAGTCACATCATAGTTCAAACAAATCACATGAATCAGTAACATTAGCAGCTATATGGGTGTCATAATTGCCGTATCTCAGTGTTATGTGCAAAGGAGTAGGTAAAAAGTAACACGGGTCTAAGAGACCCAAAACCCAAGCCCCAAAAAATAAAACTAAAATGATAAAAAAAAAACACATGTTAAGATGCCTTCAAGGTATACATCATCATTCTGATTCTTAACCTGGTTAAAAAGTGCACAGTGAAAAATAATAACATACTCAAATAATGTTCTCAAAGCAGCATATCAATTCCAAATAGGTTCATAATAGTTGGTGTGCGCTCGCAGCCCCCTCGAGATATGTCCCAGCCTTCACCCAGCCGGGTGACCGTCCTGGACACTACCCACGGGGGGGAGAGCGCACAATCCTAACAAGTTTTCTCATTTAGAGCAAGCAAGTGTGGAGGTCCTCTGTCACATTGAGCCCATAAGGCACCTTGGTGTTAAGCAGGAGAATGTATTTTGTTTCCAGTTTCCTGAGTCTGGTCTCCCTATCTCCACCCCTTTTATTATTGATGACCGAATCGATAACCCAATATCTTAGACCATTATTGTTACTTTGGTGGTGGTCTTTGAAATGGCGCTCCACCGGGTATGTGCTGTCCACATTTGTTATAGCTCGCAAATGTTGTAAGATGCGTTTATGGACAGCATTCCTGGTGCTGCCCACATACTGTAATCCGCAAGGGCAGCGTAAAACATAAATGGCGTATTCTGTCTTACATGTTAAGACTTGGGTTATCAAATGCTCTTTTCCTGTAAATCCATCCTTGAAAGTTTTGGTGTTTTCGCCATGAGTGCATGCTTTACAAACCTTACAGTTATAAAAGCCTTTGTTTCTTTGCCACCACTCTGTCTTAATGAAGGGATCAGGATTAGTCTTAACAATGTGATCCCTCAAAGAGGGGGCCCTGCTAAAGGTTAGAGATATAGATTTTGGCAGATTATTGCCTATCACGTTGTCCTTAAGCACAATGGGCCAATGTTTATTTACTATTCTTCTGATTTGGTGGTGTTGCTTTGTGAATCCTGTTATTAATCTAAAGCACTCAGGTTCAATCTTTCCAGGTTTAGGTGTATCTTGCCTGGTATCAGGCTCCCTGTCTGCTTTTCTGATAAGGAGCTCCTCTCTACTTCCATTCATGGATTTCTGTACTGCTTTGTCAATCAATTTTTTGGAGTAGCCTCTTTCAAGGAATCTGTTTCTGCTCTAATTTTGTGCCTGTTCCAGATCCATGGGGTTGCTGCATATACGTCTTAACCGCAACATCTCCCCATATGGGATACTGGAGATAAGATGTATTGGGTGGGCGCTCGCAGCATGTAGAATGCTGTTCCCAGCTGTCTTCTTTCTAAATACCCTAGATTCCAAACGACCCCCCTTGATGTAGAGTTCGGCATCAAGAAAACTAGTAACTTTTTCTTGACTTAAAGTCGCAGTGAATCTGAGATTGAGGGGATTATCGTTGATGTCCTCCACAAATTTAAGGGCTTCTTCATGACTTCCTCTCCATATGACGAACAAATCGTCTATAAAGCGGAACCATGCCACTAGATTGTTCCTGATAATGTGTTGGTACCCGTAGCCGAGGACCAGCTCCTCCCAAGCTCCCATGTGCAAACATGCGTAGCTTGGAGAGAAGCTGGCCCCCATTGCTACCCCCTGTTTTTGACGGTACAACTGTTGATTAAATAAAAACACATTGTTGGTGAGACAGAAACTTAACATGTCTAACAGCATTTTGGTGTGTTTTTCATTACCTGGTTCCCTTCTGGATAGGTAATGCCGTATTGCCTCTAGTCCATCGTTATGTGAGATACTGGTGTACAAAGCTGTTACATCCAATGCTATCAGCCAATCTCCCTCCTGAATCTGCACTTCCTTGATTTTAACCAGAAAATCCCCTGTATCACGTATGTAAGACCCCAATTGCTGGACATACCCTTGCAAAAAATAATCAATATAAATTGAGGTATGTTTCCAAAGGCCTCCCCGTGCAGATATAATTGGCCTTCCAGGTGGATGGTCAGGGTCCTTGTGTATTTTAGGTATGAAATACAGAATGGGAGTGACAGGGTATTCGATCTTCAAATAATTAAATTCAGCTTCAGTGATGAGTTTGGCCGATTGCCACTTACATAATTTGCGGTGAAATTCTTCTTTGATGGTCAAGAGCTCCCGGTTATTGATCTTCTCATAGCATGAATGGTCATTCAATTGACTGTAGGCCTCTTTGTCATAATTGGTTTTTGTCATGAGGACATTTCCCCCTTTATCACTGTTTCTGATTACCAGATTTTTTTCTTTATTCAGTTTGTCAGTCAATGCCTTGTACTGTTGTAGTTGGGCTGAATATCTGCGCTTTGTGCCTCCCGTCTGAATTTGCAATTTCTTTAAATCAGCTACAACATTTTCATGGAAAATATCAATATTGTCTCTTAGTAGGATAGGGTAAAATGTGGAGGATGCTCTGAAATGAGTGGCCGTTGATATTCTGTTGCCACTCTCATCAATCCCCTTGTCAGTTTCGTTGGTGTTAGGGGTTGCCCCATATCCCTCTCCTTCCGTCTCCCACAGTTCCCTTATGACCCGAGTCCCTTGTGATGCTTCGGGTTCCACAATTTCAACTGTAGGTTCCATATCAGATATTACTCCATCTTTGTTTTTCATGGCATAAAACTTGCGTAGCTTGAGCTTTCTGACTGCTTTATATATATTGCATCGCGTACTGGCATAATCAAAGTCGCATGGAGATGCATAGGATAGGCCAAGTTTAAGAATATTTTCCTCCTTCTCTGTGAGTGTTAACTCAGTTAGGTTTACAACAGTGCGGTTGGTGGTTACCTTTATTCCTGTTGAGGGGCATTGCTTCGCCCTGTCCCACCTCCTCTCTTCTTCTGAGATCCTCTTTTTTGCCACCCGCGACCTCTGGCGGCGCCTGTAATTTGCCCTGTGTTTTCTTGACTGCCCCTTGCATGGGACCTTAGGGTGTTCCGCCTGTCCTGGCCTAAAAAAACAATTTCCTGGCCTGGTGTGAGCTTTGGTTGGTTCGCCGCTTGTGCCTGTCTGCGGCGGTCTGCTTCAGTGTCTGTGTCAGGATCAGAGCTAATTGTAGCATTGGAGGATTCACTCATCCTGTTGGTTTCCATGGCTGCGGAACTGGTGTGGCTAGGGGGGTTTTTCGCTTTTGATTGTTGTTGTTTGGGGCCACCCCTGCGCAAGGTTTCAAATTTACGCGCAAAAGTAAAAATTTGGCCAAGCTCATAATCATTCCTATCTCTCTGGAATTTATATGATTTTCTTGCCACAATTTTTGCCTCCTCCTTTTTAAGACGTTCCTGCATGATTTTAGAAAGTCTAGTTTTTTCATCCTCTTCCCCCAGGCCATCAATTTCCTCTTGTAAATCCGCTATTTCTGTGAGGAGTTTGGCTCTGTCTATGTCTGCGTATTTGATAAGTACCTGCACCTGACGTCGCGATGACTCCAAATTGATTTCTGCCCACTCTTTCATCAAGTTGGCGTTTGGATTTTCATAGGTGGGGGCTGTTAATATTCTTAAACCCCGCGGAATGCGATTCACCTCAATATAGCGCTGCAGTGACTTAGACTCCCACCACTTAGCTTGCTCTTGAAATGACTTTTTTTCAAGTATTTTGAATAGTTCTTTGATTTTGGTTGTGCTGCTGCCACTAGCTTCAGTGTTCTTTTTCCCTTGTATATTGGTAGGGATAGGGGTGTCGTCGGAAAACATTGATGCAGCTAACGTTTCCCGCTCCCTTACGCTGTCACCCGACATCTTTCTGCAATATTTAAAGTTCTACTGGTGCTGTCTAGCAATCTGTTTTGAATCACCGGCAGTCTAAACTCGCTCCCAGTTTTATCCTCTCTCCTTTCCCAGCCGTTTCAGTGTCTTAGAGCTTACTTGATTAAGTGCCTGTATTCCTCCGGTCCGCAAACCACCGTCACGGTAGCAACTCGAGCCCGAGTCGCATGCAGCCGTAGGCGCTTGTTAATCCTTCGCTCTGTATTCTGATCAGTTTCCGGAAGCTGGGGGTCAGACGCCGTACTCCTTCCGGAGCTTGTGATTTCCCTGAACGCCGTCCAGTGAAAGAGATTCGAATTGTGGCGTCGACCAATTATCAAGGAGGGTCCCGTGTAAAGCCAGGACGAATCCCACTGGCTATATATCCTGGACTCCGTTTCACCACAAGCTCGCGCAGCTCGCACAGCCAGCAAGTAGACTCCGGACACGGACCTCGAGGTACTTCACAGATTTTATTTAGCAGAAAGAGTCACAGACGTTTCGGCTCAGCGGAGCCTTGATCACATGACAGCGATTGCAATGCAAGGTACACCTTTTAAAGTGATAGCGAGTGGTTAACTGAAATCACCTGTGCAAATTTACGAGTAGACATGAAAGACATACTAGGCAATGCACCCAATTCTATTTACAATTCCGTTTTCCGAATAGATGTAAAATACATTTTTAAAACTTATTATGTCATGTTTATAATACAGATTCAATGATCATTGTAACATGGATTATATAAATGGTTCTTTTTTAAATATATATATTTTATTTTTTTTTTCACTGAAAAAACCATAGGTTTCAAGTATGTTATAGTTAGAAATTAGCATTTAAAAACCTTTGAAATTCACTGGAAATACCATAGGTTTCAGGGACGTTATATTTAGAAAATAGCATTTAAAAAACCTTAGAAATTCACTGAAAATACCACAGGTTTCATGGACGTTATAGTTTGTTGGACATTTTACTTGTACAAAATCAGAAACATTTGGCCGTTATAGTCAGTTAAGCTAACTATAACTTGCGTCCCTGCAATACACTGCTGATGTCGCCAGTAGGCAGTTATAGTTAGGACCTATTATCCATAGGTAATCCGCAACATTTTATTTGGAACACTTTGGCACCGGTTGACGAATCTTTGTAAAATTTTCAAAAGTGGTGGTGCGCTCTGGTCCGCTCCTATCCTGAAAGTATCAGGGTGATTCGTGAAGCAGGGGCAGAGAAAAAAGGTGGTCCCAAAACGTGTTTTCCCCAAGCAATTTTCCATAGGAACCGTTCATCGCGTCTGAACTGCTGAATGGAATGACATCAAATTTGGCAGAAAGGTAGACCTTAGTTCAGACTTGTGCCATTTGCTTAACTGGTGTAAATCTGTCCAGTAGTTCCTGAGAAAATCAAAATCAAAATCACATATATATCTATGGCCGCAGTGGATTCGCGTATCCTGACCGCACCCTAAGTGCACCGTACTGATCACACGCTGCATGCTAATTGGCTGTCATGTGGCTGTCAACATTCGAAACCAGGAAGTGTTGGAAGCCATTTTGTGCCTCGGTAGAAGTGAAGCGGAAGAAGTCGGTGGAACAAGTGTGCAAAATGTATAGATGGGGAAGGGTAGAAATACCATGACCCTCTAGACCTGCTTAGGGGGTCCCACAAGGACCCCCAGGTCCCCAAGTTCTTTTTTATTTTTAAACGGCAAAATACAGCAGGGTGCGCGGATCCTGCCGTAAAAAAAAAAAAAGACAAAGGAAATAAATGATTGGCTGTTTGACAACATTCTAGACTGAACAGTAGGCTGCATGTTTCTTTTTTTTAAAGCATGTTTCTTATTCGTTAAGAAAAAGTGTTTGAAAGGAACGTTATATAGGATAAGCTGATATTTTGAAAAGTCAATCACACTTGCTGTTTGGATTAGCAACATTGTGTGCTGAACTTGTGACCTGTGTGCTCATTTGAGTGTTCCATGAACTGTTACTATGGTAACAGACAATAGGCAGATTGGGGCTAGAGTTCAAACTTATGTCAATTGGTAAGTGTTGAAATGTGTAACCAATAGAAATGTGTGTTAGCTTTTGAATTAATGTGGGAAGCAATGTGATTTGATATTTACATTTATATGTGTGTGCCGAATGAGAGAAGAACTTTGCCATTTTTTGTTTTGATAAGAGCAGTGCAGTCCAGAGATTGTGAATAAGAAAATATGGTGTGTGACTGACATACTTCTTAATCTACAAAACAATTTGAAAGGTGAGGTATTAATTTGTGAGGAGTTGTATATGGTGTCTTTGTTTTTAATAAGATTAATGTGTTTTTCCTGGTAAAATCCAGGGAGTGCTCTTGCTTGTCTAGAATCACACTGTGAGTCTGTGTGCATGTGGGAACTATTGTGACAGAAGCATTTGGATACTTCATGCGCTTGCAGATACATAAGTGCTTAAAAACCTATGCTGTTCACAAATTTTGGTAGAATTAGAAACCAGTCATTGCTTATGTATTTTCAAAATGAGTCAGGCTTCCACACTTAACTACAGTTCTAAAATATGTGGAATGCGTGCAGTCATCTTATCTCTTTCAGATTAGTAAATGATTTTAGGTAAAGTCCAAGGGATAGTGTTGCTTGTCTAGAATCACACTTTGAGAGCGGGAGCTGCGATAAAAGACGACCATACAAGAGGGAAGAAAGTCGAGAGCACAGTCCGAGGAACAAAAAAAAGACAAGAGGAAAAAAGGAAAATACAAAGAGAACCTGGGACCGAGCACGACCTAAGAACAAATGAAGGAGACTTACCGAACAAGTATGCAGGGAAATCAGCGTACTGGGATGACGGAAACGAATGATAAAACAATACAATGGAGAGGAGGACAATCGAAACACCAGGAAACGAACCTAAGAAACAATGAAAACAAGAGAGTGAGGTAATATGAAAAGAAGAAACAAGTCATAACACTGTAGACAATAAAAGAAACACAGAGATGAAGAAATTAAAAACTAAGTGCCACTTTGTTCCATGGAATCATCTCTGTGGGAATGGATAAATCCGCGGAGAGCAGCCGGATCCTCGAAGCTGTAAGACCGTTCCTTGTATGTAACCTTGAAGAAGCAAGGATGAATCAGACCACATCTAGCGTTCATGGAACAAAGCGTAGGCCGCAGATCCAGGAATTCTTTTTGACGCGTCGCAGTCTGTTTAGAGACATCCTGAGAGAAAAAAAGTTTATGACCTGACCAAAACAATTGCTTTTGTTGTTTGGCAGAATTTAGAATAGTCATGAGGTTAGAGTAGAGGAGAAAATAAGCGATAATGGGTCGAGGTTTAGAGGAAGTAGAGGAGTTTTTGGGACCGAGACGGTGCGCTCGTTAAATATTGACATCCACATGTTTTGGCAGGCCAACAATTGGTAAGACTTGTGTCTTCAAAAATAGGATGATGTTGGACGCTTCAGAATTCTCTGGAACACCATAAATACGTAGATTGTTGCGTCTATTACGATTTTCCAAATCTTCAGACGTTCTCTTGAGGACTTGAACCTCCTTGGTGAGGCTATCCAGTTTAGCGACAACATCTTGAGCGTCACTGATTTTTTGCTCAACATCAGTAACCCTTTTGTCAAGATTAGACCACTTGCCATCCAGTCTTTGCAGGGTAGCAGTAGTATCTGCAATAAAGGGGCGGATTAGTCGAAGTTCTTCCTTTAGGTCCTCAAGGGTGACAGGAAGCGGAGATTTGGAAGGAGATGGTGGGTCCTTCTTGAGGTGTTTGCCCACAGGTGTGGAGTCCTTGCGTGAGGTAGGAGCAGCGTTGGAGGCTTTAGTGGTATGCCCGTGCTCCATGATGGTAAGGCCAAAGGAAGGAACAGCGTGAGACAAAGGATGAGCAGTGGAACGTGGGATGAGGGCTGCAAAATCCCCAAAAAGGCAATGAAACCATAAAACAGGGGAGCCTCACGCAACGATAATGTGCAACTGAGAGTCAACAGAGCGCAGAAAAGAAGTTATAATGGTCGCAGAGAATGCATAACACCAGCAGAACACTATCAAGGTGAATGTTGCGGTGAAAAGTGGAGGCGAAGGTCCGTCGACAAAGAGAAAGCAAAAACGTCACATAATGCCTCAGTAAAGTTCAAATGACTATAAAAATCGTTGCAATGTGGAAAAAAACAAGGCCATTGGGCAATAAAAAGCAAGTAGGCACCATAAGAGGAGTTTTAGAAGAAGAAAGAAGAAAAAACGATTAAGAAACAAAAAAAAAATGGCGGCCGTTTCCGAGGTGAATGCATTTATGCAAATATTAGCCTCAAAATGTCCAAAAAAGCATACTGAAACATACCCAGGTGCTGGGGGCAGTTCCAACGCTAGAAACGGGCGTTTCCACCGAGAGATGCCGTCTAGAAGCGGATCCTTCGTGATAAATGCGCCGCCGAAATAGCGGAGCTCAGGGGGGAACGGCCATCTTGTTCGCCGCATCGCGCGCCCTCCATTATTTTCTATCTTTAACCTTTCTGATAGACAAATCTCGTTGGCACAAAAAGAAGCAGACTATACGGTGCCGAGCATTAAAAAACTAGAAAAATTACTATTGACAATGTCAGAACCACCGGTCATTGAATGGATAATACAAGGCACCATTACAATCCTGATAACAACGTTTCAGTTTCAATACTGACAAAAGTATATACCAGCAGGCCTGTATGAAAGGTTGCGTAAAGGATACATCAAGTCAACCTGGAATTTGCCTTATACATATAGATGTTATAGTGAAGGGAAAATAGAGATATTTTTTAGTGGTAACAATTGTAAAAAATCACTAAGTGGTACACTTCTGTGTCAAGGAATTAACTTGCATGGAGCCTGCGAAGATTCATCAAACAACCTTTCATGTCATCTGCACGGCACCCCTGCTACACAGATAGAGAACTTTATCAGACAACTTTCCAACGGTAGCTACGTTATAATAAGTGACCACAGCTATTGTGGCATGATGCCAGGAAAAGCCTATCTCGTGAGCGTTACTTCGAGGGTCATTGGTTGTATGCAAGTATTGTATCCAAACAGTAATCCAGACATGGAGGCAGCAATATGGCCTTCTGTGAATATCTCTTCTATTCGAATTGATACTTTAAGCAGAATGAAGTCTAATCTTTTACAGACAACTGTGCCTTTAACCTCGTCCAAAGAGATGTATGATCTGCAAGTTACAAGGACAGCGGCAGAGATACATACCCTATTATCGACAAATTGCCCCGTGCATTTCGTAGAAATGTTAAGCCAAATCTTAAACATGTCAGATACCAGAGGCATCGCACATGTATTTAAGACAATTTTTTCGGGACTGTTAGCACCCTTTGAAACAGTTCTGGGCATCTTCCCGAATTTTGTGCATTCTTTATTCGGTGGCCTGCCTCTTATTTTGGGACACTTAGCAGGAATTTTATTTTTGTTCCTTCTGCTCCGATATGGCAAGCCAAGTCACAGACAAAACTTAGGCTAGGATGGAAGAAACAATCCTAGCAATACGATACTGAGAACGGATCACTAAAGTCCTCGGATTGACCCGGCTAAGAGATCTGAATACTACCTGGTTTCTTTCGTTCAGACCAATCTGGCAAGATTGCATCTTACCTGTGCTTCGATGTCTGCTATGCGGAGAAGAATGCGTGTTGGACGTCTGTCTTACACTACCATCAGCAGTACCAATGGATATCGATGCTTTGCTTGGTTTGGTAACGGCTCATGCAACGTGTTGTCCCCATCTACTACCTATTCTGATGACGGCATTTGTTGAGACTTCACCATTACGATTAGGTGGCGGTAAAGTACGAGATGAAAGCGGCACCACACAGGTACAACCTTCTGTGACCATTGCTGATCTAAACACCGATGATGGCAATGCATCGCATGTATGCACTATTTCCGATTTTTCGGAGTTGGGCCAACTTTCACCTACTGTTGTAGACAAATTTTTTTCCGGCCTATCTGAGGTAATGTTCTCTCCTGACAATGGGAATAATATTTGAAATAGCGAGCACACAGCGTTCCCCGGACTCTGAATTCAGCCTTCAGTTTTCTATAAACAACACCACTGAAAACATTTGGAAATATTTTTTTTCCCCATGAAAGCGAAATTATTTATTCCAATTTTCAAAATATTTACCTTTTTTTTGGCACACAGTACTCTGCTTAAATGAGAACTATTCTTAGAGAACAGAACATCTATTTTTAGAGACTCTAGAGACAATATTTTGAATCAGCCTCTAGCACATGTACAATCTTGTATAATTATGTGATGAAATGGTCTCAACCTTCTCTTCTGTATTAAGAGCCATTTCATAAATGTAACTTTCGTGATTCATTCAGGGAAGATTATAATGCACTACAAAAAATATTATCTGAATGATACCACTGCTTGAAAAACGTACAGTATAATACAAATTTTCGTGTATCTATACCATTTCAAATGCATTTTATGCATTTTGGGGTGGGCTGGAAAACACATGCATACTTATATGTTTTTATATTGCTTAGTATTTAGTAATGATGGACATTATACATGGAGTGGGTGTTGTGAACGTATCTAGGACCTAATTAAATATTCCCGAATCATGCCCTTATGTGGTTATAACAAATCATATCCATAAAGGCATAAGAATCAAATCCATATTTAGTCATAGCCAATGCAGTCCAAATACGGCAAGGCTACTTCCCTAGACTCCTAGAAAGTACAACGCGTTCTTTAAAGAAACCAAGCCTCCAGCAGCCCGGGAATTCCCCTTGCTTCTGTTTTGATTTATCCAAGAACTCCTGAGAGTCCTGAAAGAACTGCCAGTTCTTAGTGACAGTTCTTAGTGGTATAAAGATAGAATATCGACGGGAAAATATCGACTAGCATCAATATCGTGGTTAGAATATCGCATGTAAAAAATATCGTAGTAGTAAATATCGTTGTAAAAAATATCGTTTTGTGAGAATGACAAAAATATCATCAATAAAAAATATCGATGAACAGAATATCGTTGATCAAAATGTCGTTGTATATAATATCGACAAAAAAATATAAGGTGTTATAAAATTTATAAAAAAATATGTATCATGTTTTTAAAAAACTTACAAAACTCCTACTAGTAATAATATCTGTTAAAAAATATTTTCTACAAAAGAATTGTTAAAATTCTAGTAGCGGGTTATTGGTATTATAGGGGATAAGGGTGGGTAGTAATTTAAAATTTGGTTATAAAAAAATGTATAAAATATAAACAAATTAGAAATTAATTAAGAAATCGAAATTTTAATTTGAAATTTCGAATTGTTCACGAAATTCAATTTGTAATTATATTTTAAAATTTCAAATTAAAATTTTAGGAGCGGGTTTTTGGTATTATAGGGGATTAGGGTGGGTAGTAATTGAAATATGTAGTTTTAAAAATTTGTATAAAATATTAATAAATTTGAAAATTATTATGAACTCGAAATTTTAAATCGAAATTTAGAATTGTTCACGAAATTACAATTATAATGATATTTAAATATTTCAAATTAAAATTTTAGGAGCGGGTTTTTGGTATTATAGGGGATTAGGGTGGGTAGTAATTTAAAAATGTAGTGTTAAAAAATTGTATAAAATATTTATAAATTAGAAAATTATCATGCAATCAAAATTTAACATCGAAATTTAAAATTTTACACAAAATTTATTTTTTAATATTAATAAAAATTATTAAATTAATATTGAAGAAGCGAGTTTTTGGTATTATAGGGGAATAGGGTCTAAAAAATAATTTAGATTGAAAAATGTATACGGTTTACTATCCAGCACTTTCCCTGAGTTATGTTATGTTTGGAGTTAGAATAGTAATTTATTATGGTTTACTATCCAGCACTTTCCCTGACTTATGTTGGATTGGAGTTAGAATAGTAATTTATTATGGTTTACTATCCAGCACTTTTCCTGAGTTATGTTATGTTTGGAGTTAGAATAGTAATTTATTATGGTTTACTATCCAGCACTTTCCCTGACTTATGTTGGATTGGAGTTAGAATAGTAATTTATTATGGTTTACTATCCAGCACTTTCCCTGAGTTATGTTATGTTTGGAGTTAGAATAGTAATTTATTATGGTTTACTATCCAGCACTTTCCCTGACTTATGTTGGATTGGAGTTAGAATAGTAATTTATTATGGTTTACTATCCAGCACTTTTACTGAGTTATGTTATGTTTGGAGTTAGAATAGTAATTTATTATTGTTTACTATCCAGCACTTTCCCTGACTTATGTTATGTTTGGAGTTAGAATAGTAATTTATTATGGTTTACTATCCAGAACTTTCCCTGACTTATGTTGTTTTGGAGTTAGAATAGTAATTTATTATGGTTTACTATCCAGCATTCTCCCTGAGTTATGTTGGATTGGAGTTAGAATAGTAATTTATTATGGTTTACTATCCAGCACTTTCCCTGACTTATGTTGGATTGGAGTTAGAATAGTAATTTATTATGTTTTACTATCCAACACTTTCCCTGACTTATGTTATGTTTGGAGTTAGAATAGTAATTTATTATGGTTTACTATCCAGCATTTTCCCTGACTTATGTTGAATTGGAGTTAGAATAGTAATTTAATATGGTTTACTATCCAGCACTTTCCCTGAGTTATGTTATGTTTGGAGTTAGAATACTAATTTATTATTGTTTACTATCCAGCACTTTCCCTGACTTATGTTATGTTTGGAGTTAGACTAGTAATTTATTATGGTTTACTATCCAGCACTTTCCCTGACTTATGTTATGTTTGGAGTTAGACTAGTAATTTATTATGGTTTACTATCCAGCACTTTCCCTGACTTATGTTGGATTGGAGTTAGAATAGTAATTTATAATGGTTTACTATCCAGCATTCTCCCTGAGTTATGTTGGATTGGAGTTAGAATAGTAATTTATTATGGTTTACTATCCAGCACTTTCCCTGACTTATGTTGGATTGGAGTTAGAATAGTAATTTATTATGTTTTACTATCCAGCACTTTCCCTGAGTTATGTTATGTTTGGAGTTAGAATAGTTAATTATAATGGTTTACTATCCACCATTTACCCTGACTTATGTTGGATTGGAGTTAGAATAGTTAATTATTATGGTTTATTATCCAGCATTATCTATTTACTATTTTTAATCAGATTAATATATGTCATGTTGTAAGATTCATTTCAACAATATGAATTAAAAACATTGTTATAACATTTTTAGATACATATGACAAGTTTCTAAATTAATAAACAAAAGTTTTTTTTAAAATATTTTTATTTATTCATAGTTTAATTTGTTACTGCAAAGATTTTGAACATTTTATAAAACATTTAACATTCTTTTTGGTAACAAATTATATTGCAGTTTTGTACATAAATACAGTTTCAATAATGCATAAATTAGTATATTAAATTTTTAGGATTTTTATTAAAATTTAGTATTTTACATATTTTTTATGTCATTGTTTTTATCAAGATATGTACATAACATAAATTTACATTTAACAATGAAAAACATTTTTTAATATACAATAAACAATTAATACATAATTCTATTGAACATATTAATGTATATTTTACAATATTCATATGTTTTTTAACAATAAAAAGTAAATTATTACTAAACATGGAAAATATTATGCTATTTAATACAATTTATTTTTTATCAAAAGGGTATTTAGTCCTATTTTAGTTTTTATTATGCAGCCATTTTGTTTTTGGAACTTCACTTTTTACTCTATCAACATCGTTGTTTGGGTCATTTTAGAAAACGGAACCTCGCAGTTGGGAGCTGCTTCTTGTTGGTGAAGGTAAGTTTATTTTACATTATTTTTAAAGATATTTAAATTTATTTTAGTGATAGTTGTAGTGTGTACGTGTCGATATGTGTAGTACTTTACTCTTTATGTGCGAATTACTTGTTATTTAGCGTCGTTATGGAGAACGTACTTTGTGAGGTAGTTCGAACACAAGTAACGTTTAGTGTTGTATTAATGGATGAATTCAGATGTTTTCATATGTTTTATATGCTATGTGTAGGCTATGTGTATTTCGTATGTTTTGAGGGTGCGTTTTGTTTCAATTATTTACAGGTGTTCGTTTTGGGGAGCAGATGGATTGTAACTCTTTTTTTTTAAAGCAGGTACATACTTTTTTACTTTCCCTGCTTTTTCGGGTTTTCTACTTTTTTACTCGTGATTATTTATCACCTTTTCAATGGTTTCAATTTCGAGAGGATTGCGACGTGGGACTATTATCAAACAGTTGTATTTTTTGCATTTTGTTGGGATTTTTAAACACTATATGGATAGCGTTTGCTATTATTGCTGTGGAAAGTATCACCGTGGAACATATTCTACAACAGCAGAACCGTAATTAAAAGTGATATTTACCCTCTAATTGAGCACCTGCTGTCCGTTTGTGGTCGCGTTGGTTGCAGCTTTTTCTTCGTGGACCCATCAACTCCTCGCCGGACCCGATCCGCGGGTCCCGCATCGCTGCTTGGCCTCTGGAGTACGTCGGGGGAATTTGTGCAGTGTCCAAGGGCGCTGGTAAGACTTGCAGGGTTGCGAGCAGTGTGGTCAGGGACTCCATATCCCAGGAGTCCCTGATAGCCCGGCAGCAAACACCTGGGCCGCTCTCCCTGCAAGCCCCGCCCCTTCACCTACGGACTTAAAAGCCCTTGCTTCCACCGCCTCTCTGGGACCCTCTAATTGAGCACCGGC
Source organism: Lissotriton vulgaris (assembly GCF_964263255.1). Lineage (NCBI taxonomy): Eukaryota > Metazoa > Chordata > Amphibia > Caudata > Salamandridae > Lissotriton > Lissotriton vulgaris. The sequence goes on from NC_141698.1 coordinate 903,680,805, forward strand.
TGTCCGTTTGTGGTCGCGTTGGTTGCAGCTTTTTCTTCGTGGACCCATCAACTCCTCGCCGGACCCGCTCCGCGGGTCCCGCATCGCTGCTTGGCCTCTGGAGTACGTCGGGGGAATTTGTGCAGTGTCCAAGGGCGCTGGTAAGACTTGCAGGGCTGCGAGCAGTGTGGTCAGGGACTCCATATCCCAGGAGTCCCTGATAGCCCGGCAGCGAACACCTGGGCCGCTCTCCCTGCAAGCCCCGCCCCTTCACCAATTACCCTTCCTATATTTCAACGCTTGCTCCACCGCTGCGCGGGAGCGCGCGGGAGCTCGCCGGGAGAAGCCCGGGACAAGGGCGGGACCGTCTGTGGCCGTCAGGGGCCGAAGGAGGCCGGGCTGGGCCATTCCCCTGATATTCGTCTACTGGCGCACTCCATAGTAAGTGATATCTAACTACTGTACTTTGCTGGCGCACAAAAGTGCAATGTCTGCCTCCACAAGTAGTGTCAGTTCGACAACTCCACCGGTTGAGACTGGCCCATTGGCAATTGGTCCACTGGATAAATTCTTTTTCAATCGTTCATCTCTATCCATTGACAAAGAGATATCACTGGCTGAGAAGCGCACTGAGCGCAGACTATCGATTGAACTACTTAAAAACATAACGGACAAGCACTCTACTCAAACATATCCCACCTTGGTAACACCATTATCCTCGGTAAATCTCCCAGTCGTAAATGAGCAATTTGAGGTACCCACAAATGTTGTGGATAAAGACAATGCTACTGAACTGATCTTATCCAGTGGGAGTGATATTAATCCTACGCTGCTTCTTGGTCCAGGTGCCCAGGCTGCCTTGGTTCAACCCAAGCACGGATCTAAAAGGAAAAGAACTACCATACCGAGAAAATGTAAATTTGTTGTGAAACCCCCACAAAAGCATAGGAAGTTACATAAAACTATGTGTACTAGAGAGGTTCATTGGTTGTATGCAAGTATTGTATCCAAACAGTAATCCAGACATGGAGGCAGCAATATGGCCTTCTGTGAATATCTCTTCTATTCGAATTGATACTTTAAGCAGAATGAAGTCTAATCTTTTACAGACAACTGTGCCTTTAACCTCGTCCAAAGAGATGTATGATCTGCAAGTTACAAGGACAGCGGCAAAGATACATACCCTATTATCGACAAATTGCCCCGTGCATTTCGTAGAAATGTTAAGCCAAATCTTAAACATGTCAGATACCAGAGGCATCGCACATGTATTTAAGACAATTTTTTCGGGACTGTTAGCACCCTTTGAAACAGTTCTGGGCATCTTCCCGAATTTTGTGCATTCTTTATTCGGTGGCCTGCCTCTTATTTTGGGACACTTAGCAGGAATTTTATTTTTGTTCCTTCTGCTCCGATATGGCAAGCCAAGTCACAGACAAAACTTAGGCTAGGATGGAAGAAACAATCCTAGCAATACGATACTGAGAACGGATCACTAAAGTCCTCGGATTGACCCGGCTAAGAGATCTGAATACTACCTGGTTTCTTTCGTTCAGACCAATCTGGCAAGATTGCATCTTACCTGTGCTTCGATGTCTGCTATGCGGAGAAGAATGCGTGTTGGACGTCTGTCTTACACTACCATCAGCAGTACCAATGGATATCGATGCTTTGCTTGGTTTGGTAACGGCTCATGCAACGTGTTGTCCCCATCTACTACCTATTCTGATGACGGCATTTGTTGAGACTTCACCATTACGATTAGGTGGCGGTAAAGTACGAGATGAAAGCGGCACCACACAGGTACAACCTTCTGTGACCATTGCTGATCTAAACACCGATGATGGCAATGCATCGCATGTATGCACTATTTCCGATTTTTCGGAGTTGGGCCAACTTTCACCTACTGTTGTAGACAAATTTTTTTCCGGCCTATCTGAGGTAATGTTCTCTCCTGACAATGGGAATAATATTTGAAATAGCGAGCACACAGCGTTCCCCGGACTCTGAATTCAGCCTTCAGTTTTCTATAAACAACACCACTGAAAACATTTGGAAATATTTTTTTTCCCCATGAAAGCGAAATTATTTATTCCAATTTTCAAAATATTTACCTTTTTTTTGGCACACAGTACTCTGCTTAAATGAGAACTATTCTTAGAGAACAGAACATCTATTTTTAGAGACTCTAGAGACAATATTTTGAATCAGCCTCTAGCACATGTACAATCTTGTATAATTATGTGATGAAATGGTCTCAACCTTCTCTTCTGTATTAAGAGCCATTTCATAAATGTAACTTTCGTGATTCATTCAGGGAAGATTATAATGCACTACAAAAAATATTATCTGAATGATACCACTGCTTGAAAAACGTACAGTATAATACAAATTTTCGTGTATCTATACCATTTCAAATGCATTTTATGCATTTTGGGGTGGGCTGGAAAACACATGCATACTTATATGTTTTTATATTGCTTAGTATTTAGTAATGATGGACATTATACATGGAGTGGGTGTTGTGAACGTATCTAGGACCTAATTAAATATTCCCGAATCATGCCCTTATGTGGTTATAACAAATCATATCCATAAAGGCATAAGAATCAAATCCATATTTAGTCATAGCCAATGCAGTCCAAATACGGCAAGGCTACTTCCCTAGACTCCTAGAAAGTACAACGCGTTCTTTAAAGAAACCAAGCCTCCAGCAGCCCGGGAATTCCCCTTGCTTCTGTTTTGATTTATCCAAGAACTCCTGAGAGTCCTGAAAGAACTGCCAGTTCTTAGTGACAGTTCTTAGTGGTATAAAGATAGAATATCGACGGGAAAATATCGACTAGCATCAATATCGTGGTTAGAATATCGCATGTAAAAAATATCGTAGTAGTAAATATCGTTGTAAAAAATATCGTTTTGTGAGAATGACAAAAATATCATCAATAAAAAATATCGATGAACAGAATATCGTTGATCAAAATGTCGTTGTATATAATATCGACAAAAAAATATAAGGTGTTATAAAATTTATAAAAAAATATGTATCATGTTTTTAAAAAACTTACAAAACTCCTACTAGTAATAATATCTGTTAAAAAATATTTTCTACAAAAGAATTGTTAAAATTCTAGTAGCGGGTTATTGGTATTATAGGGGATAAGGGTGGGTAGTAATTTAAAATTTGGTTATAAAAAAATGTATAAAATATAAACAAATTAGAAATTAATTAAGAAATCGAAATTTTAATTTGAAATTTCGAATTGTTCACGAAATTCAATTTGTAATTATATTTTAAAATTTCAAATTAAAATTTTAGGAGCGGGTTTTTGGTATTATAGGGGATTAGGGTGGGTAGTAATTGAAATATGTAGTTTTAAAAATTTGTATAAAATATTAATAAATTTGAAAATTATTATGAACTCGAAATTTTAAATCGAAATTTAGAATTGTTCACGAAATTACAATTATAATGATATTTAAATATTTCAAATTAAAATTTTAGGAGCGGGTTTTTGGTATTATAGGGGATTAGGGTGGGTAGTAATTTAAAAATGTAGTGTTAAAAAATTGTATAAAATATTTATAAATTAGAAAATTATCATGCAATCAAAATTTAACATCGAAATTTAAAATTTTACACAAAATTTATTTTTTAATATTAATAAAAATTATTAAATTAATATTGAAGAAGCGAGTTTTTGGTATTATAGGGGAATAGGGTCTAAAAAATAATTTAGATTGAAAAATTTATACGGTTTACTATCCTGCACATTCCCTGACTTATGTTGGATTGGAGTTAGAATATTAATTTATTATGGTTTCCTATCCAGCACTTTCCCTGAGTTATGTTATGTTTGGAGTTAGAATAGTAATTTATTATGGTTTACTATCCAGCACTTTCCCTGACTTATGTTGGATTGGAGTTAGAATAGTAATTTATTATGGTTTACTATCCAGCACTTTTCCTGAGTTATGTTATGTTTGGAGTTAGAATAGTAATTTATTATGGTTTACTATCCAGCACTTTCCCTGACTTATGTTGGATTGGAGTTAGAATAGTAATTTATTATGGTTTACTATCCAGCACTTTCCCTGAGTTATGTTATGTTTGGAGTTAGAATAGTAATTTATTATGGTTTACTATCCAGCACTTTCCCTGACTTATGTTGGATTGGAGTTAGAATAGTAATTTATTATGGTTTACTATCCAGCACTTTTACTGAGTTATGTTATGTTTGGAGTTAGAATAGTAATTTATTATTGTTTACTATCCAGCACTTTCCCTGACTTATGTTATGTTTGGAGTTAGAATAGTAATTTATTATGGTTTACTATCCAGAACTTTCCCTGACTTATGTTGTTTTGGAGTTAGAATAGTAATTTATTATGGTTTACTATCCAGCATTCTCCCTGAGTTATGTTGGATTGGAGTTAGAATAGTAATTTATTATGGTTTACTATCCAGCACTTTCCCTGACTTATGTTGGATTGGAGTTAGAATAGTAATTTATTATGTTTTACTATCCAACACTTTCCCTGACTTATGTTATGTTTGGAGTTAGAATAGTAATTTATTATGGTTTACTATCCAGCATTTTCCCTGACTTATGTTGAATTGGAGTTAGAATAGTAATTTAATATGGTTTACTATCCAGCACTTTCCCTGAGTTATGTTATGTTTGGAGTTAGAATACTAATTTATTATTGTTTACTATCCAGCACTTTCCCTGACTTATGTTATGTTTGGAGTTAGACTAGTAATTTATTATGGTTTACTATCCAGCACTTTCCCTGACTTATGTTATGTTTGGAGTTAGACTAGTAATTTATTATGGTTTACTATCCAGCACTTTCCCTGACTTATGTTGGATTGGAGTTAGAATAGTAATTTATAATGGTTTACTATCCAGCATTCTCCCTGAGTTATGTTGGATTGGAGTTAGAATAGTAATTTATTATGGTTTACTATCCAGCACTTTCCCTGACTTATGTTGGATTGGAGTTAGAATAGTAATTTATTATGTTTTACTATCCAGCACTTTCCCTGAGTTATGTTATGTTTGGAGTTAGAATAGTTAATTATAATGGTTTACTATCCACCATTTACCCTGACTTATGTTGGATTGGAGTTAGAATAGTTAATTATTATGGTTTATTATCCAGCATTATCTATTTACTATTTTTAATCAGATTAATATATGTCATGTTGTAAGATTCATTTCAACAATATGAATTAAAAACATTGTTATAACATTTTTAGATACATATGACAAGTTTCTAAATTAATAAACAAAAGTTTTTTTTAAAATATTTTTATTTATTCATAGTTTAATTTGTTACTGCAAAGATTTTGAACATTTTATAAAACATTTAACATTCTTTTTGGTAACAAATTATATTGCAGTTTTGTACATAAATACAGTTTCAATAATGCATAAATTAGTATATTAAATTTTTATGATTTTTATTAAAATTTAGTATTTTACATATTTTTTATGTCATTGTTTTTATCAAGATATGTACATAACATAAATTTACATTTAACAATGAAAAACATTTTTTAATATACAATAAACAATTAATACATAATTCTATTGAACATATTAATGTATATTTTACAATATTCATATGTTTTTTAACAATAAAAAGTAAATTATTACTAAACATGGAAAATATTATGCTATTTAATACAATTTATTTTTTATCAAAAGGGTATTTAGTCCTATTTTAGTTTTTATTATGCAGCCATTTTGTTTTTGGAACTTCACTTTTTACTCTATCAACATCGTTGTTTGGGTCATTTTAGAAAACGGAACCTCGCAGTTGGGAGCTGCTTCTTGTTGGTGAAGGTAAGTTTATTTTACATTATTTTTAAAGATATTTAAATTTATTTTAGTGATAGTTGTAGTGTGTACGTGTCGATATGTGTAGTACTTTACTCTTTATGTGCGAATTACTTGTTATTTAGCGTCGTTATGGAGAACGTACTTTGTGAGGTAGTTCGAACACAAGTAACGTTTAGTGTTGTATTAATGGATGAATTCAGATGTTTTCATATGTTTTATATGCTATGTGTAGGCTATGTGTATTTCGTATGTTTTGAGGGTGCGTTTTGTTTCAATTATTTACAGGTGTTCGTTTTGGGGAGCAGATGGATTGTAACTCTTTTTTTTTAAAGCAGGTACATACTTTTTTACTTTCCCTGCTTTTTCGGGTTTTCTACTTTTTTACTCGTGATTATTTATCACCTTTTCAATGGTTTCAATTTCGAGAGGATTGCGACGTGGGACTATTATCAAACAGTTGTATTTTTTGCATTTTGTTGGGATTTTTAAACACTATATGGATAGCGTTTGCTATTATTGCTGTGGAAAGTATCACCGTGGAACATATTCTACAACAGCAGAACCGTAATTAAAAGTGATATTTACCCTCTAATTGAGCACCTGCTGTCCGTTTGTGGTCGCGTTGGTTGCAGCTTTTTCTTCGTGGACCCATCAACTCCTCGCCGGACCCGATCCGCGGGTCCCGCATCGCTGCTTGGCCTCTGGAGTACGTCGGGGGAATTTGTGCAGTGTCCAAGGGCGCTGGTAAGACTTGCAGGGTTGCGAGCAGTGTGGTCAGGGACTCCATATCCCAGGAGTCCCTGATAGCCCGGCAGCAAACACCTGGGCCGCTCTCCCTGCAAGCCCCGCCCCTTCACCTACGGACTTAAAAGCCCTTGCTTCCACCGCCTCTCTGGGACCCTCTAATTGAGCACCGGCTGTCCGTTTGTGGTCGCGTTGGTTGCAGCTTTTTCTTCGTGGACCCATCAACTCCTCGCCGGACCCGCTCCGCGGGTCCCGCATCGCTGCTTGGCCTCTGGAGTACGTCGGGGGAATTTGTGCAGTGTCCAAGGGCGCTGGTAAGACTTGCAGGGCTGCGAGCAGTGTGGTCAGGGACTCCATATCCCAGGAGTCCCTGATAGCCCGGCAGCGAACACCTGGGCCGCTCTCCCTGCAAGCCCCGCCCCTTCACCAATTACCCTTCCTATATTTCAACGCTTGCTCCACCGCTGCGCGGGAGCGCGCGGGAGCTCGCCGGGAGAAGCCCGGGACAAGGGCGGGACCGTCTGTGGCCGTCAGGGGCCGAAGGAGGCCGGGCTGGGCCATTCCCCTGATATTCGTCTACTGGCGCACTCCATAGTAAGTGATATCTAACTACTGTACTTTGCTGGCGCACAAAAGTGCAATGTCTGCCTCCACAAGTAGTGTCAGTTCGACAACTCCACCGGTTGAGACTGGCCCATTGGCAATTGGTCCACTGGATAAATTCTTTTTCAATCGTTCATCTCTATCCATTGACAAAGAGATATCACTGGCTGAGAAGCGCACTGAGCGCAGACTATCGATTGAACTACTTAAAAACATAACGGACAAGCACTCTACTCAAACATATCCCACCTTGGTAACACCATTATCCTCGGTAAATCTCCCAGTCGTAAATGAGCAATTTGAGGTACCCACAAATGTTGTGGATAAAGACAATGCTACTGAACTGATCTTATCCAGTGGGAGTGATATTAATCCTACGCTGCTTCTTGGTCCAGGTGCCCAGGCTGCCTTGGTTCAACCCAAGCACGGATCTAAAAGGAAAAGAACTACCATACCGAGAAAATGTAAATTTGTTGTGAAACCCCCACAAAAGCATAGGAAGTTACATAAAACTATGTGTACTAGAGAGGTTCATTGGTTGTATGCAAGTATTGTATCCAAACAGTAATCCAGACATGGAGGCAGCAATATGGCCTTCTGTGAATATCTCTTCTATTCGAATTGATACTTTAAGCAGAATGAAGTCTAATCTTTTACAGACAACTGTGCCTTTAACCTCGTCCAAAGAGATGTATGATCTGCAAGTTACAAGGACAGCGGCAAAGATACATACCCTATTATCGACAAATTGCCCCGTGCATTTCGTAGAAATGTTAAGCCAAATCTTAAACATGTCAGATACCAGAGGCATCGCACATGTATTTAAGACAATTTTTTCGGGACTGTTAGCACCCTTTGAAACAGTTCTGGGCATCTTCCCGAATTTTGTGCATTCTTTATTCGGTGGCCTGCCTCTTATTTTGGGACACTTAGCAGGAATTTTATTTTTGTTCCTTCTGCTCCGATATGGCAAGCCAAGTCACAGACAAAACTTAGGCTAGGATGGAAGAAACAATCCTAGCAATACGATACTGAGAACGGATCACTAAAGTCCTCGGATTGACCCGGCTAAGAGATCTGAATACTACCTGGTTTCTTTCGTTCAGACCAATCTGGCAAGATTGCATCTTACCTGTGCTTCGATGTCTGCTATGCGGAGAAGAATGCGTGTTGGACGTCTGTCTTACACTACCATCAGCAGTACCAATGGATATCGATGCTTTGCTTGGTTTGGTAACGGCTCATGCAACGTGTTGTCCCCATCTACTACCTATTCTGATGACGGCATTTGTTGAGACTTCACCATTACGATTAGGTGGCGGTAAAGTACGAGATGAAAGCGGCACCACACAGGTACAACCTTCTGTGACCATTGCTGATCTAAACACCGATGATGGCAATGCATCGCATGTATGCACTATTTCCGATTTTTCGGAGTTGGGCCAACTTTCACCTACTGTTGTAGACAAATTTTTTTCCGGCCTATCTGAGGTAATGTTCTCTCCTGACAATGGGAATAATATTTGAAATAGCGAGCACACAGCGTTCCCCGGACTCTGAATTCAGCCTTCAGTTTTCTATAAACAACACCACTGAAAACATTTGGAAATATTTTTTTTCCCCATGAAAGCGAAATTATTTATTCCAATTTTCAAAATATTTACCTTTTTTTTGGCACACAGTACTCTGCTTAAATGAGAACTATTCTTAGAGAACAGAACATCTATTTTTAGAGACTCTAGAGACAATATTTTGAATCAGCCTCTAGCACATGTACAATCTTGTATAATTATGTGATGAAATGGTCTCAACCTTCTCTTCTGTATTAAGAGCCATTTCATAAATGTAACTTTCGTGATTCATTCAGGGAAGATTATAATGCACTACAAAAAATATTATCTGAATGATACCACTGCTTGAAAAACGTACAGTATAATACAAATTTTCGTGTATTTATACCATTTCAAATGCATTTTATGCATTTTGGGGTGGGCTGGAAAACACATGCATACTTATATGTTTTTATATTGCTTAGTATTTAGTAATGATGGACATTATACATGGAGTGGGTGTTGTGAACGTATCTAGGACCTAATTAAATATTCCCGAATCATGCCCTTATGTGGTTATAACAAATCATATCCATAAAGGCATAAGAATCAAATCCATATTTAGTCATAGCCAATGCAGTCCAAATACGGCAAGGCTACTTCCCTAGACTCCTAGAAAGTACAACGCGTTCTTTAAAGAAACCAAGCCTCCAGCAGCCCGGGAATTCCCCTTGCTTCTGTTTTGATTTATCCAAGAACTCCTGAGAGTCCTGAAAGAACTGCCAGTTCTTAGTGACAGTTCTTAGTGGTATAAAGATAGAATATCGACGGGAAAATATCGACTAGCATCAATATCGTGGTTAGAATATCGCATGTAAAAAATATCGTAGTAGTAAATATCGTTGTAAAAAATATCGTTTTGTGAGAATGACAAAAATATCATCAATAAAAAATATCGATGAACAGAATATCGTTGATCAAAATGTCGTTGTATATAATATCGACAAAAAAATATAAGGTGTTATAAAATTTATAAAAAAATATGTATCATGTTTTTAAAAAACTTACAAAACTCCTACTAGTAATAATATCTGTTAAAAAATATTTTCTACAAAAGAATTGTTAAAATTCTAGTAGCGGGTTATTGGTATTATAGGGGATAAGGGTGGGTAGTAATTTAAAATTTGGTTATAAAAAAATGTATAAAATATAAACAAATTAGAAATTAATTAAGAAATCGAAATTTTAATTTGAAATTTCGAATTGTTCACGAAATTCAATTTGTAATTATATTTTAAAATTTCAAATTAAAATTTTAGGAGCGGGTTTTTGGTATTATAGGGGATTAGGGTGGGTAGTAATTGAAATATGTAGTTTTAAAAATTTGTATAAAATATTAATAAATTTGAAAATTATTATGAACTCGAAATTTTAAATCGAAATTTAGAATTGTTCACGAAATTACAATTATAATGATATTTAAATATTTCAAATTAAAATTTTAGGAGCGGGTTTTTGGTATTATAGGGGATTAGGGTGGGTAGTAATTTAAAAATGTAGTGTTAAAAAATTGTATAAAATATTTATAAATTAGAAAATTATCATGCAATCAAAATTTAACATCGAAATTTAAAATTTTACACAAAATTTATTTTTTAATATTAATAAAAATTATTAAATTAATATTGAAGAAGCGAGTTTTTGGTATTATAGGGGAATAGGGTCTAAAAAATAATTTAGATTGAAAAATTTATACGGTTTACTATCCTGCACATTCCCTGACTTATGTTGGATTGGAGTTAGAATATTAATTTATTATGGTTTCCTATCCAGCACTTTCCCTGAGTTATGTTATGTTTGGAGTTAGAATAGTAATTTATTATGGTTTACTATCCAGCACTTTCCCTGACTTATGTTGGATTGGAGTTAGAATAGTAATTTATTATGGTTTACTATCCAGCACTTTTCCTGAGTTATGTTATGTTTGGAGTTAGAATAGTAATTTATTATGGTTTACTATCCAGCACTTTCCCTGACTTATGTTGGATTGGAGTTAGAATAGTAATTTATTATGGTTTACTATCCAGCACTTTCCCTGAGTTATGTTATGTTTGGAGTTAGAATAGTAATTTATTATGGTTTACTATCCAGCACTTTCCCTGACTTATGTTGGATTGGAGTTAGAATAGTAATTTATTATGGTTTACTATCCAGCACTTTTACTGAGTTATGTTATGTTTGGAGTTAGAATAGTAATTTATTATTGTTTACTATCCAGCACTTTCCCTGACTTATGTTATGTTTGGAGTTAGAATAGTAATTTATTATGGTTTACTATCCAGAACTTTCCCTGACTTATGTTGTTTTGGAGTTAGAATAGTAATTTATTATGGTTTACTATCCAGCATTCTCCCTGAGTTATGTTGGATTGGAGTTAGAATAGTAATTTATTATGGTTTACTATCCAGCACTTTCCCTGACTTATGTTGGATTGGAGTTAGAATAGTAATTTATTATGTTTTACTATCCAACACTTTCCCTGACTTATGTTATGTTTGGAGTTAGAATAGTAATTTATTATGGTTTACTATCCAGCATTTTCCCTGACTTATGTTGAATTGGAGTTAGAATAGTAATTTAATATGGTTTACTATCCAGCACTTTCCCTGAGTTATGTTATGTTTGGAGTTAGAATACTAATTTATTATTGTTTACTATCCAGCACTTTCCCTGACTTATGTTATGTTTGGAGTTAGACTAGTAATTTATTATGGTTTACTATCCAGCACTTTCCCTGACTTATGTTATGTTTGGAGTTAGACTAGTAATTTATTATGGTTTACTATCCAGCACTTTCCCTGACTTATGTTGGATTGGAGTTAGAATAGTAATTTATAATGGTTTACTATCCAGCATTCTCCCTGAGTTATGTTGGATTGGAGTTAGAATAGTAATTTATTATGGTTTACTATCCAGCACTTTCCCTGACTTATGTTGGATTGGAGTTAGAATAGTAATTTATTATGTTTTACTATCCAGCACTTTCCCTGAGTTATGTTATGTTTGGAGTTAGAATAGTTAATTATAATGGTTTACTATCCACCATTTACCCTGACTTATGTTGGATTGGAGTTAGAATAGTTAATTATTATGGTTTATTATCCAGCATTATCTATTTACTATTTTTAATCAGATTAATATATGTCATGTTGTAAGATTCATTTCAACAATATGAATTAAAAACATTGTTATAACATTTTTAGATACATATGACAAGTTTCTAAATTAATAAACAAAAGTTTTTTTTAAAATATTTTTATTTATTCATAGTTTAATTTGTTACTGCAAAGATTTTGAACATTTTATAAAACATTTAACATTCTTTTTGGTAACAAATTATATTGCAGTTTTGTACATAAATACAGTTTCAATAATGCATAAATTAGTATATTAAATTTTTATGATTTTTATTAAAATTTAGTATTTTACATATTTTTTATGTCATTGTTTTTATCAAGATATGTACATAACATAAATTTACATTTAACAATGAAAAACATTTTTTAATATACAATAAACAATTAATACATAATTCTATTGAACATATTAATGTATATTTTACAATATTCATATGTTTTTTAACAATAAAAAGTAAATTATTACTAAACATGGAAAATATTATGCTATTTAATACAATTTATTTTTTATCAAAAGGGTATTTAGTCCTATTTTAGTTTTTATTATGCAGCCATTTTGTTTTTGGAACTTCACTTTTTACTCTATCAACATCGTTGTTTGGGTCATTTTAGAAAACGGAACCTCGCAGTTGGGAGCTGCTTCTTGTTGGTGAAGGTAAGTTTATTTTACATTATTTTTAAAGATATTTAAATTTATTTTAGTGATAGTTGTAGTGTGTACGTGTCGATATGTGTAGTACTTTACTCTTTATGTGCGAATTACTTGTTATTTAGCGTCGTTATGGAGAACGTACTTTGTGAGGTAGTTCGAACACAAGTAACGTTTAGTGGTGTATTAATGGATGAATTCAGATGTTTTCATATGTTTTATATGCTATGTGTAGGCTATGTGTATTTCGTATGTTTTGAGGGTGCGTTTTGTTTCAATTATTTACAGGTGTTCGTTTTGGGGAGCAGATGGATTGTAACTCTTTTTTTTTTAAAGCAGGTACATACTTTTTTACTTTCCCTGCTTTTTCGGGTTTTCTACTTTTTTACTCGTGATTATTTATCACCTTTTCAATGGTTTCAATTTCGAGAGGATTGCGACGTGGGACTATTATCAAACAGTTGTATTTTTTGCATTTTGTTGGGATTTTTAAACACTATATGGATAGCGTTTGCTATTATTGCTGTGGAAAGTATCACCGTGGAACATATTCTACAACAGCAGAACCGTAATTAAAAGTGATATTTACCCTCTAATTGAGCACCTGCTGTCCGTTTGTGGTCGCGTTGGTTGCAGCTTTTTCTTCGTGGACCCATCAACTCCTCGCCGGACCCGATCAGCGGGTCCCGCATCGCTGCTTGGCCTCTGGAGTACGTCGGGGGAATTTGTGCAGTGTCCAAGGGCGCTGGTAAGACTTGCAGGGTTGCGAGCAGTGTGGTCAGGGACTCCATATCCCAGGAGTCCCTGATAGCCCGGCAGCAAACACCTGGGCCGCTCTCCCTGCAAGCCCCGCCCCTTCACCTACGGACTTAAAAGCCCTTGCTTCCACCGCCTCTCTGGGACCCTCTAATTGAGCACCGGCTGTCCGTTTGTGGTCGCGTTGGTTGCAGCTTTTTCTTCGTGGACCCATCAACTCCTCGCCGGACTTGCTCCGCGGGTCCCGCATCGCTGCTTGGCCTCTGGAGTACGTCGGGGGAATTTGTGCAGTGTCCAAGGGCGCTGGTAAGACTTGCAGGGCTGCGAGCAGTGTGGTCAGGGACTCCATATCCCAGGAGTCCCTGATAGCCCGGCAGCGAACACCTGGGCCGCTCTCCCTGCAAGCCCCGCCCCTTCACCAATTACCCTTCCTATATTTCAACGCTTGCTCCACCGCTGCGCGGGAGCGCGCGGGAGCTCGCCGGGAGAAGCCCGGGACAAGGGCGGGACCGTCTGTGGCCGTCAGGGGCCGAAGGAGGCCGGGCTGGGCCATTCCCCTGATATTCGTCTACTGGCGCACTCCATAGTAAGTGATATCTAACTACTGTACTTTGCTGGCGCACAAAAGTGCAATGTCTGCCTCCACAAGTAGTGTCAGTTCGACAACTCCACCGGTTGAGACTGGCCCATTGGCAATTGGTCCACTGGATAAATTCTTTTTCAATCGTTCATCTCTATCCATTGACAAAGAGATATCACTGGCTGAGAAGCGCACTGAGCGCAGACTATCGATTGAACTACTTAAAAACATAACGGACAAGCACTCTACTCAAACATATCCCACCTTGGTAACACCATTATCCTCGGTAAATCTCCCAGTCGTAAATGAGCAATTTGAGGTACCCACAAATGTTGTGGATAAAGACAATGCTACTGAACTGATCTTATCCAGTGGGAGTGATATTAATCCTACGCTGCTTCTTGGTCCAGGTGCCCAGGCTGCCTTGGTTCAACCCAAGCACGGATCTAAAAGGAAAAGAACTACCATACCGAGAAAATGTAAATTTGTTGTGAAACCCCCACAAAAGCATAGGAAGTTACATAAAACTATGTGTACTAGAGAGGTTGCCATTGAAGCAAGTTGTAGCACAGAAAGTGTATTGAATGGGAATGTTGTTTTATTGGATAGCCCTGTCCCTGCTAAGAATATTGCTTCTGAGTCAGGCCCCCCAACTGATGACAAGCTTCCATTGCTTACAAACCTGATCCCTGAGCTAGAAAAGCTGCTCAGATCAATTCTTTCCCCGATAGAGGATAGAATTGCTAAGCTCTCTGATCGCCTAGACCATTTTGAGCAGGCAACGTTAGACAACTTCTTTTCTACAAAATCATTGATTAAAACTAACGCTAGGATGGACGTAAGTGTCAAGCACCAGGGCAACACCAACCATACAACCCAAGACAAGGGAAAAAGGCCACAAACTAATCCCTTATTACCATCCAAGTCAGGTAGTGCATCTGTAAATAGAACTTCCAATCCTACTGAATCAGTACATCTAGGCTCTGCTCCAAATCCCCCTAATACTGCGAATCCAGTCCAGTCTGTGGTGCTCCAACCAACAACAATACCAGTTCCTCCTTCTGTAGTTGGGTCAGGGGTTAACGTATGTTCCACAGTGGGTAAAGCTAATGCACCTACCCAACCAATCAACAACCAGATGGTGCCAAACAAACCTGTAGTTGGGCTAGGGGTTAATGTATGTTCCTTAGCGGGTAAAGTTACAGCACCCACCCAATCTACCAACAACCAGTTGCTACTAAACAAACCTGTACCCCGCCCTGTTTTTACAGTTCCCAAACCAATCCCTCCACCCTTGATAAAGCCACCACATAGGAAACCCCCAGTGAACCTTACTCCAGACTCTTTCCCCTACGTAGCCGTTCTCATAAATGTTCCACCTCTATCTGTAGGACAGAGAGAAACCTTCCAGATGCTTAAAAATAAGATCATGCACTGGTTAAGGGAGAATTGTCCTCTCCCTGGAGACGTCGATGGGTTAATCTTAGGGGTTAGGAGAATAGATTGGATAGGGTACACAACTAAAAGTCTGGGAGGGGATTGTATTGTGGTCAACTTTCAAGATCCAAGGGTGGCTGGATGGATAACTAGACAGGGATGGGGTACAAACAAGGGAGGTATTGGAATTGTCGATCTCACCTTTTTTTACCCCCGCCCAACCAGTGTATTGACTAGCCTGCTCAATGAACCCATAAATCATCCCACTCTACCTTTGCCAATTATTCCTACATCAGCTCCACCTCCACTGTTCCAAAACTATACTACATGTATGAATTATAACCCTCCTGTCGGATGGCAGGATCAGAGTTGGGGTTGTTGACAAACTGTGCACGATTCGTGCAGTAGTATCGGAGGGTGTATCAATGAATCTAAAGGGAGCTGTGATGATCATGATGATATTGCAGGTACAACCATAACTGTTGAGAAAACTGGAAATGGGAGTTTCACTGTGGCGGGAGGCGATGGGATAGCAAATACAAATGCTAGTGTTGGGGAATTATCCATACCAACAGCAAACGCCATCGGTTTTGTGAAGGTCGTCAATATTGCTGAAAACCCAACGGCTCCCCAACCATGTTCCAAAACTAGCAATTCCGGTGGGATAGAGCTCAGCTCTGGTATGTTTTTATCCTGGAATATTGCTGGGTTGGGTAGTAAGCTAGCCTCTCAATCTTGGGTAGAATTCATCAATGGGTTTGATGTATGTTGTTTCCAAGAAACCTGGGCTTGTGACCCCGTCTTTCTCTGTGGCTATTTAAACTTTTTTATACCAGCCACCAAAGGTGGAAGAGGTCGACTAATGGGAGGTCTTACTGTCTGGATAAGGCAGGACTTGGGCATCTCTATTAAAATGTTGGATTTGGGAATTAGCGATCTGCAACTGCTAAGAATCTCATCAGAAAAGGGGGTTTTAATGGACTTGTATAACGTTTATGTAAGAGGGAGTAACTCAGCTAACTCTTCCACTCTAGAGGCGCTGTCTGCTGCCTTAGAAATCAAGTCGCAAGATAGTAGGGTAATAGTAGCTGGGGATCTTAATAGGACTTTTGAACCCCTTGACTGTACAAATGATCCCTTAGGGAAGGATGAGGATAATCTTTGGGGAGTACCACCTTTATCTCTAAATCCCATCACAAGGTGGACAAAGGACATCCTGTTATTAAATGCTATTTGTATGGAGCACGGTTTAAGAGCCCTGAATGGGAGAACCCCAGGGGACAAAGAGGGTAGTTGTACTTTTGATAACGGCAACAGTAGGAGCAGAATTGATTACGTAATATGTAGTCTCCAGCTGTGGCAGGGGGTTATTGATATGGCCATTATTCCCAGAATTGAAAGTGATCACAACCCCCTTTGTGTGACCCATAGGTGGTGGAATGTTGGACCTGAAAACTTGCATTTAAGGAACGACCAGATCCCAGTTATGACTAATGATGGACGTAGGCTAAAATGGCCAAGGGTACTGGCAAATGATGAAACAATGACCTACATTAACCTTGTGGTGGATAATGCAATTTCTGCCATGGAGGTGGTAGATTCCACAACCCCCGGGGCTAGGGACATCACTGATATTCATAATAAGCTATTTTCCCTCCTAAAACCATATTTTTTGATTAAGACCAATAAAGGGAGGAAAAACCCGGATGTTGGTAGATGGTACAATTGCCAGTGTAGATCCGCACGATTGGAATTGGGCCAAGCCATTAGAAACAGGGACAATGTTGCAATCAGAGTGGCAAGGAAAGCGTATAAATTAGCCATTTTTCAGGCAAAGAGGAAATGGGACGAAGATCATTGGGCTGAGTTAAAGGGGGATTCTAGTGAAGTATTTCAGGGTTCCCAAGGCCTACACGCTCCGGAATTAACCCACTTATACTCAAGAACTGTTGGCACGGAAACTGTAAAAGTCAAAGAACAAGTTTATTAAGACCCCATGGGGTGGTGGTACACTCAAACAGCACCCTTCGGTAATGCAAGAGGTATCACACCGAACATCGGTGCGACCCCCGTTTATATACAGTTTTGGGGTAATAAAAAGTTAGACGACACAAGTTAAAGCACGATTTCAAGGACATATATGGTCATGTTTTGGAATACTGCCAGCTCATTGGAGGGGGCACAACTCACTGGTCAGTTTGGTGCACATTCCTGAAGGTTTACGGATCAGTGAGAACTGCGCATGTGTGGCTTGACCAGTACTAAAAATAGCCTGTTGCTGGGCAGACGAGAATGGTCAGTGGAACGGACAACGGACTAAAGGGTACGTCGGCCACGAGGCCGCTCATGGTCTAAGATGGCCGCTACAGCATTCAAAATGGCGTTATCGTATATAGCCAATTTAAGGAGGACAACGTGTAGGTTCAGCTAATCGCTAACGCGGCCGGGCCAATTACGACAGACGACCCTTTTAGCGTTTAGCTGAATCTACCTCATAATGAACATAGTCTGGATGTTCGTCCTCGATATCTATCAACATGATTTGTGTCACCTCTTTGTGTCACATCATTTTGTCATGGGCAAGTGCTCTCTTTGATGGTAAACAAGTTGATAAACACATCGAACATAAGGCTGGGCCACATTGAATACATAAGCATATAAAGAACATTGCTCCCACAAGTATACAAAGAATAGTCAACAGTTTCCAGCCCCAAGCTGCAATCATGGACCAAAACCATCCCGAAAGTGTCCAAGTCCCATTGTCCGGATGTATTTCAGCAGCTATCTTGTGTAATTTTGAAATGGCATCATATACAGATGGAGAATTGTCCGGGACATATACACAACAACTGCTTCCGATGATTCTACATGCCCCCCCACGATCAGCCAAAACAACGTCTAACACCATCCTGTTTTGGAGGGTGACAATTCTAGAAATCTGCAATTCCTCCGTAATATTCCCCAGAGCAACAGCAGTATCATTTGCAACAGCCTCAACAACGCGTGTCAGCCGCCTAATTTTCCGGCTGTTCAGTGCAGCCCCCACAAAAGAGAATAGTCCCAGGTTAAAGTCCACATACTGTTGTAATGCAGTGTCAGTTTGGTCGATATCCTCCAGGACAATAGTTCGTTTAACTCGGTTCAAGACAAAATCATGGTATAATGTATAATCGTTATGGTACATTGGGGGAGCAATGAATACAGGAGGTAACACAAATGATACATAGCACGTGCCCAACCATCCCACTGGAAGCTGATGGTATCCTTTCGTTCCGCAAATGAAGTATGAGTTTCGTGATGCAACAAACGAAATGCCATTCGGGCTATCAAAGGTGAGAGTAATGTTACATTCGCTTTTCCCCACTGCAATCGAACCCTTATTTCTAATGCATAGATCGGCTTTTGTAGCAATAACATTTATGACATGGACATTGGATACATTAACGTTTCGCTGATTGCTGTATACACGTGGAGCAGATATATTATCAGGTCTATATTCCTCCCATTCGAAACGAGTGCCCTCAGCCTGGGGAAACCCATCTTTGTCATGAGAACATATTTTATTTAAACGAAAAAGCACCCCCCCTTTGGTTGGCCATCTCAGGGTAAAGAGGAGGGTGTACCAGGCGTTACATGACCCATTATGTGAAAACGGGAGTGGAATAAGTGGGGTGCCCCCTCTCTTCTGGTGCCCAGGCAACATCCCACACACCCAACAATTGGAAGTATTGGTCATATTGTGTGTGTGGTGAAGGATCTGTATGAAGCTGTTATTTAAGTACGTTTGGCGATGGCGTTCTTCATGGAAAGGCAATGTGAAGTGAAAATGTTCAGACGGTGCCGGGGTAGTCGGCAGCAAATGTTCACGTACAGGCACCACAAGTTCGACTACCCAGGCTATAACAGCTATCACCACAATAGTCAGAACTAAAAGAAAGGCACCCAATATTTTCTTATCCCGAGATGCCGTTGATGCCATAGTTCTAGAATGTTCATGCAAAGTCTCAGATGGCACAAGTTAATCACAAATGGTCACAAGTCTCAGACACACATATGTGTATACCTAAAAAAAAAGAAAAATGCGGTGCTGAACTCCGAGGTAGCCGTTGTTTTCTTCTCCGGGCCAAGACGGGTGTCGCTACTCTGGCAGAACTGATCCCCCCCCCTTGGAATTCCCGGTTTCCGTTTCACAAACCTGGAGCGGTAACCAACCAGTCATCAAAAACAAAAGAGAAAAAATCTTCCTATCGTGGGAGTAGATCGTAGCGCTCTCTTCCGGTGACAGATTGGTCCGGGAAGGCTCCCTCCACTTCGGCCGACGTCACAGCTGGGCTCTTTTCTTTCTCCAAGATCTCTTTGTAATCAGTCAGCACAGCAGGAGTCACCAGGTCCGGAGAGACTCGGCGACAATGTGTCGAATGCACCCACCGCTTCCTGTTGGTCACTCTCACAGCGGTTCGGGTTACAAGTAGGACCTGCTCGGGGCCCTTCCACCTGGGCTCTAGACTGCTTGCTCTTTCAAACGAGCGGACCATCACATGGTCTCCAGGACGAAGATCATGGCCTTCTCCAGTAGAGTTGTCAGGGAGCGCTTCTCGAACCTGTTGATGAATAGAGAGCAAATCATTTGTTAATCGTGCCAAATAATCATTCATCATAATACAAGGCACATCATGTATTAATCGCGGCTTGGGCACCCCCCAGATATTCATAGGGCGGCCAAACACCACCTCATATGGTGTAAGGCCAGTTCGCGAGTGGGGTACTGATCTAAGAGACAGTAGCGCTAGCGGCAACGCGTCTGGCCACTTCAACGTTGTAGACGCCACAATTTTGGCCAGCTTAAGTTTCAACGTGGCATTGTACCGCTCGACCAAACCTGCTGACTGAGGGTGGAATACAGCGTGGAATTTCTGCTGAATCCCCAATCCCTTCAGTACATACTCCACAATCTTTCCAACAAAATGGGGCCCATTATCGCTCCACAGAAATTTGCAAACTCCAAAGCGAGGAAAGAATTCCTTAAGCAACACCTTAGCTGTTGTCAAAGCCGTATTGTCTTTCGTGGGGTAGGCCTCAACCCACTTGCTAAAAGCACACACCACCACTAGGACGTACTTCAGGTTATTGCAGCGCTCGAGTTGGATGTAATCCATTTGAAGCACCTCAAACGGTGCTGAAGGTGGAACGAACCCTCCTTTCGGGGTATGGGTCCCCTTTCCAGGATTGTGTTGCAAACATACCAGGCAGGTCTGCACTACTCTCTTCGCAGTATTAGCAATCTCAGGGTGTTCCCAAACTCGTGTTAAAAGACGAGTGATTGCAAGAGCCCCGACATGAGCCAGTCCATGTGTCATCTGGACCATCGCCTGTAAGTAAGCCGCAGGCAATTTCCACTTCTCCATGTCTTTGCTTCTCCAACAACCCTCGTCGTCTAGTACCCCATCTACTGCCCAAGCCGCAAGTTCAGAGTCTGTAGCTGATTTTTGAATATCACAGATTTCTGCTCTAGCATCACTCCATCGCTCAGCCTGTGATTGTACCACGTACATGGGGGAGCTAGTTCGGGACATAGCCGTTTGCCTCGCTATATTATCTGCAAAGGCATTTCCTTGGCCCACTTTATCTGTAATCTTTTTATGGGCACTACACTTCACTATCGCTACTTTCTTAGGGCAAAGCAACGCATTTAGGAGATCACGCACTAGCTCTCCGTGCATAATGTGCTCTCCGTGTGATGTCAGAAACCCGCGTTCTCTCCAAAGCAGCCCAAAATCATGGGCCACTCCGAAAGCGTACCGGCTGTCCGTGTATATATTCAAACATAATCCGGCACTCAATTCACAGGCTCTTGTTAAAGCTATCAGCTCTGCTGCCTGAGCCGATTTTTGTGGTATCCTAGCTGTTTCTACCACAGTCTTAAGTGTCGTGATCGCATATGCTGCAGAAGTCGTACCATCTGGCAGCCTCAAACACGATCCATCCACCCACAGTTCCCCATCTACATCTGGAAGTGGCACATCCTGTAAATCGATGCGACCCTTTGTCTGTTCCTCGGTCAGGAAAACACAATCATGATGTTTTTCTTCCTGACCCTCCTCGACCGGATAGGGCAATAAAGTGGCAGGGTTCAAAGTAGCACATCTTTTCAGTGTAATGTGTGGGGCTAAAAGTGTTAGTTCATATCCTGTTAGCCGTGCACTCGTGAGGTATTGAGTCTTTGTTTGGTTTAGCAGGGCATCTACTGCATGCGGGACTAACACCAACAATTTGTGTGATAACACTATGCCCTCACTCTGCCGTATAGCTATGGCTGTTGCTGCTACTGCTCGAAAACACCCAGGCAACCCTCGCGCTACAGGATCCAAAATGGCAGAAAAGTATGCGCATGGTCTCTGTTTATCCCCGTGTAATTGCACTAACACTGACAACGCGCACCCATCATTCTCGTGCACGTACAATGTTAAAAGTTTCGTGTAGTCTGGTGTACCTAACACGGGTGCGGAACAAAGGGCCTGCCTCAACTGCTCAAAAGCTTTCTGACATTCATCTGTCCACTCAAGAGGCATCGGTGTAGCTTTGGACAGTAATGCTAACAAGGGTTTTATGATATGTGAAAAACCCATGATCCATTGTCTACAAAAGGATGTTAATCCTATGAAGGCACGCACATCTCTCTGCGTGCGGGGGACTGGTGTGTCTAAAATGGCTTGGATTCGATCAGATGTTAATGCACGCCCCTCCTTAGACAACAGATGACCGAGGTAGGTCACCTGGGGTCTGCAATATTGAAGCTTTTTCTTGGAAACTTTGTGATTGTGCTGCGCTAAAAAGGAGAGCAATGCAAGTGTACTCTGTTCACATTGTTCATAGGAGTCAGCAGCAAGCAGAAGGTCATCCACGTACTGGATGAGCGCAACGCCAGACTGCAATTGGAAGGAATCTAGTTGCCTTTTCAAAGCCTGGCTGTAGATGCTAGGGCTTTCAGTATATCCCTGGGGAACACGACAAAATCTATACGATTTATTATTGAGCGTAAAACCGAACAGATATCTGCTATCAGGGTGAACAGGGATAGAAAAGAACGCATTCTTTAAGTCGATAACGCTAAAGGTGGTGGCTGTCGGTGGAACTAAGGTAAGCAAGGTCGTAATATCAGACACCACCGGGTACTGGGGAATGACAATTTTGTTTATCTCACGCAAATCAATAATAAATCGATAGATTCTGCCGTCTGAGTCCCTCTTAAGAATTGGTAGAATAGGGCTGTTACAGACATTATAGGGAACCTCCTCCACCACCCCTGCAGAAATCAAATCCTGAACAATATGTGTCAATGCAATTTCACCTTCCTTCGAAATCTTATACTGAGGCACTCGCGGTAGAGGGGCCCCCTCCTGAACAGTAATATGTATCGGTGGAATACGCATCTCTCCCACATCCGTATCTGAGGTCGCCCACAACGTGCGCGGGAGAGAGGCCAAAGCAGGGATGTTAAAAATGGCATAGAATCTGTCAGGGTCGGGGTAATTATCATTCAGAATAACCCGCACTCCCTCTGGGGCGCAGCGTATTGTAGCTCGAAAATATTTAAGCAAATCAATACCCAGGATATTGTCGGGGGTATAGGGCGATAACAAAAATTGGCCAAAACTAAAATATTTGTCAATACACAGTGCAAGTGGCTTGGACAATGGGCTGGGGGAGGGTGTGCCATCAAACCCTACACACGTAATCATATCGCCAGACAGGGGAGCCCTTGGAACCAATCTCTTCGACAGAGCGCTACGTGTAGCCCCTGTATCAACTAGGAATTGATCAGTAGAACCCAAAATACCCGCTGTTACGTACGGTCCTTCCTGATCTACCGGCACTTCAACTGATTCCTTACCCCATCCCACGCAATCCTATGCATGCACATAGTCCTGATGTTCCACATTCTCTCCTTCCAAAATCTGATATTGATTCCGCCTATCAAACGTATTTCGTTCATCCTGGCCACGGCCCCTTTCCTCAACATATCGTCGATCACCTCCGCCACCTCTCGTTCCCGTATAACCTCCTCTTGACCTTCCACTGCCTCGACCACGCTGACTACGCTGATCACGAAGTACCGGACAATCATCGGCCCAATGTCCAAACTCCTTACAATAAGCACACTGATCCTCCGCAATGTCCGTACGACCGTATGATGCGTTTCCTCCACCCCGTCTACCTCTATCACTTCCTCTGCCCTGTGTTCCCCGAACCTGTGCCAACATCACCTTCGTTTTCAACTCCTTCGCTTTCTTCTCTACACTTTCTTTAGCCTCCACTTCCTGCCGCTCATAATAATGAGCCATAGTTAACAAGGACGCAGGGGTCGCCGTGGCCCAGGAACTCTCACTCAACTTCAATCGCTTTGCAATCTCCGGTAGGAGATTGGCTACATACTTATCTACAAACAAATGTCGACCCGTATCGTCAGTTAAAGATTGACCACTGTAATCATGAAACGCCTCCTCGAAGCGCGTAAAGAAATCTGAGACCGTTTCATCGGGTTTCTGCTTGCACGACGTTAACATGGTCCAATCAATCTTTTTAGATGGGACAAGTGTTTTTAATTTAACCAAGATAGCCGCCGGAAGATCCAAAATTAACTGACAAGGCTTACATGCTGGCTCTCTATCCAAATCTGCCGCATTTATTTCTTTCCATGTCCCCCCCAATACCGTTTCATCATTATTTTTACGAATCTGCCTCCACATATCAGGTGGTAAAATTAATCCAAAGAACAAATCTATATCTACAAGAGTCATCACACAAGACGAAATAGCTCCTTCCACCCCTTCATAAAATGCCGCCGGATTTTTCCGAAGATCAGGTAAAGAATTTTTCAATGCCATAACATCTGCTCTATTCCATGGCGTATATACCCAATTATACACAAAATACCCCTTTGCATCCTTCGATGTTTTATCATCATCCGTACCTTCCCCTTTTGGTGGGACATACAAAGGCGCGGCTTCACGCATAGGCATAACATGCAACGCAGAGCTCTTATCTGAACCACGGAGAGAACACTCTTTAGCCTGCCCGCTATTCTCCAGCTCGGACTCCTTTTGCCTCCGTTTCCGTTCCTCCCGCATTTGGGCTGTCTCATCCCGCAATTTGATCAACCGCTTGAACAGGTCGTCAACATCTGAAAGATCAAAATCACCTTTAGTCAAATTCTCACGATACACTGACAACGCTTTTGGCTCTAACGTATCAGAAAGTTCACGATATGCACTTACAACTTCATCAGCCAAACTGGACAGAAAATACATTAATTCAAGGTCTGACCACCCCTTCTTTTCCGTTAACAACTGCTCCTGTGTAACACAATGCTTATTCACTTTACGAGCCCAACTACGTAAATGAGCGGACCGTTCCGCGGTAAACCTGAGAGCTGATACCCCCCTCTGGGTCAACTGATCCTGATCATCCTCCTCGGAATCCACAACCGGAGCCGTCGGCGAAACGTACGGGGGTGGTGACCGATCTAACAAAGAAAAATCATCAATTTCATTATTAAGGACAGGATAAAGTGGTCGGCGAATTGGAAATTGACCAGTCGTCTGCAATTTGCGTTCCCGTTCTTCCCTTTCTTTCTTTTCCTGAGCCTCTTTTTCCTCAAGCTGTAAAGCCTTATCCCGAGCAGCCTTGCGCTGCTCTTTGTCCGCCAAGGCAACCTCACGCTTCATCCGCTCACGCGCCGCTTTCTCCCACATTCGCACACAATCAAACATATTTTGTCTAGACCTTCGTTGAAACAAACATTGCTCTACAAATTGTATTTTACTCAAATCGTAGGACCCGTGTAGAGGCCACTGCAATTCAGGATCGGCCTTAGTATATTTATGCCATAATTTACTATACATAATTGGGGGAAGGCCGAGTTTTACATACATATCCCTATTTGGTGTCCCCTCTGGGGGAGCCGGCTGTGATTCTGCTAACCTAATTGAGGTACCTTCTCCAAAACAACACATTCCTTGAAGCGTGCTAAAAACAGGCATGTTCAAAAGGTATCACGAAAACGTGACACCAGACAAAATGGCACTTACAGTTCTTCGCACGGTTGTGCCGCTCAAAGGAAAAAAAACAAAGTTAGAGAAACATCTCTACATGCCTGCCTATGTGAAGTGCACTACACATATAAGTTCAAAGATCACAAATTCACAATGTTAGCTAACTCAAATCAAAACATAGACCCTAGGGTTTCGACAAGCGTCCAAGAACTACCTTGCCGATCACAAATCGTAGGACTTCAGTAAGCGTCCGAAGACTACCTTACCGAACACAAATCATAGGACTTCAGTAAGCGTCCGAAGACTACCTTACCGAACACAATTCATAGGACTTCAGTAAGCGTCCGAAGACTACCTTACCGAACACAATTCTTACCCAACTTCTCAAATGTCCAGGTTCCAACTGCCAAGGTCTTGTAAGCCAAATCAGCCAAACGGCACTTTCTCAGCAGCGTAGACACTCGAAAACTCAGTCGGAGACCGGCGCCACCTGGAAGGTCAGATCGGAAGGGAAGGAAGAAACACCGTGGCAGCCAAGACTCGGGTCACTCGTGGCAGTGCGCATCCATGGCGAGTTTCCAAGCCTTCGTCACGACTTCTCCTTCGGGCATCCGAGTCGCCGATGAGTCCCTTCGTGGTCGCCAATTGAAGTATTTCAGGGTTCCCAAGGCCTACACGCTCCGGAATTAACCCACTTATACTCAAGAACTGTTGGCACGGAAACTGTAAAAGTCAAAGAACAAGTTTATTAAGACCCCATGGGGTGGTGGTACACTCAAACAGCACCCTTCGGTAATGCAAGAGGTATCACACCGAACATCGGTGCGACCCCCGTTTATATACAGTTTTGGGGTAATAAAAAGTTAGACGACACAAGTTAAAGCACGATTTCAAGGACATATATGGTCATGTTTTGGAATACTGCCAGCTCATTGGAGGGGGCACAACTCACTGGTCAGTTTGGTGCACATTCCTGAAGGTTTACGGATCAGTGAGAACTGCGCATGTGTGGCTTGACCAGTACTAAAAATAGCCTGTTGCTGGGCAGACGAGAATGGTCAGTGGAACGGACAACGGACTAAAGGGTACGTCGGCCACGAGGCCGCTCATGGTCTAAGATGGCCGCTACAGCATTCAAAATGGCGTTATCGTATATAGCCAATTTAAGGAGGACAACGTGTAGGTTCAGCTAATCGCTAACGCGGCCGGGCCAATTACGACACTAGTAGCAAGGATTCCAGGCTCTTTTGGAAAATCATCAAGTGGGGTAGAGGAGGTAGCCCCGCAAGACCCGATAATAACGTAGCCGAAGAAGCCTGGGTTGAGTACTTCAGACCACAATATGCTGAAGTTATGCAACCCGGGGTAGGTGAGGGCATACTGCCAGTCTTTGCAGCTGACAATTTGTTCACCCACAAAGAAGTTGAGAATGCTATTAGTTCGGTAAAATGCGGGAGAGCACCAGGGTTAGACGGGATTCCCCCGGATATTTTCAAACATGACATGAAGAGGTGGGTGAAATATATTTTTCTGTTAGGAAATGCCCTAGCCAAGGGGGGGTGGTTCCCGAGTTATGGAAAGGAGCAATTATTATTCCCATTTATAAAAAGGGAGATCGTTCACTCCCCGCCAACTACAGGCCCATAAGTTTGATAGCAACCGTGCAAAAAGTAATGGGGAGAATGGTTACAAATCAACTTATGGACTGGGTGGATGACAATAACGCTCTCTCGCCATTCCAGGCAGGATTCGGGCGAGCAACCAGCACTATTGACCAGGTCTTCCGCTTTACTATACTGCGGTGGAAGACGGTCTTACTTGGTAGGGGCTGCCTGTATGTCGCATTTGTCGACCTACGGGCGGCGTTTGATTTGGTCCCCAGGTTCAAGTTATGGCTGGTTCTGCAAAAACTGGGGATTCCTGCTGAACTGCTCACCCTGATCATGCGTTTGCATGAAACTAACTTTGCAAGAGTACAGTGGGGTGGGAATGGCGAGTCAACTCCGGACTTCCCGGTGGAAAGGGGGGTCCGACAAGGCTGTGCCATGGCACCCTTACTATTCTCATTATTTATTAATGGGATTGTTGAGCGAATGTTGGAAGCAAGCGTAGATGCTCCATCGTTAGCGGACGTCAGGGTCCCGATCCTGATGTTCGCTGACGACACCCTGATCATGTCAAAAACCCCTGTGGGGCTACAACGCGCATTAAATATATTTGATGTTTTCTGCAAAGAGCACGGCCTAGAAGTAAATGTGGGGAAGACGAAACTAATGGCCTTCTCCCCACGCCGTAAAACCTATCCTAAGGTAACCCTGAATAATAGCAAGCTAGAGACTGTCAAAGAGTTTGCATATTTAGGGGTACAGATAGCAGAGGGCCCTGGTTGGTCACTTCACTTGGAAAAAACGGCCCTAAAACATCAACAACTATCAGGAGCATTGCGGGGGGAACATCGAAAATCTAAGCCGAAACCGATTAAACCAGCCCTTATGGTTTATGACGCCAAGGTCTTAGGCGCGACCTTATACGGTGCAGAGTTATGGGCTTGGGACAATCTCTCGACTTTACAGACATCTGAGAACAAGTTTCTCAGAGGGATTACAGGCCTCCCACAGAGCACCCCCCTATTGCCACTGTTTCTGGAGTTGGGTAGACGTCCCATTAGTGATAGAGTGCGATTGCGCCCTGTCCTCTATTGGAGACGTCTATGGACAACTCCTGAGATTAGGCAATATGCTGAGGGTTTCTTTTCGATAATCAAGGAAGATAACTTCCACAAGATAAAGTGGCTAAAAAACTTAAGGTCCATGTTATTTAACATTGGGTTCTCCAACCTTTGGACCAATCCACTTGGGGAGGTCTTCCCTAGTAAGGAAGCTCTTAAATTACAATACTGGGACTGGGTGGGCAGTAATTTGTTGAGAGGTGTTAGGTCTGACTCTATGGCGGGTCGCTTCCTGGAGACTAAAATCTATCCTATTTTAGAAAATTATTGGGATACTATTACGGTCCCAATGGATAGGAAGCTAGTCTTTCAGGTTAGATCTGGTTCTATTCCCCTAAAAAAACTAACCGCAGGTTGGCAGAGGTCGACCAACATGTTATGCCCAGTATGTGAAACAGCTGAGGAAAGCCTAGGCCACTTTCTATTTGCCTGCAAAGCCTATTCTTCACCTAGGAGGGTATGGCTTACACCTGTATGTAAGAACCTCGGGACACGAGATAGTGCTGTGGCACTGAGAATTTTGTGCACATCAACTCAGGAGTCGATAGTTATTGGGGTAGCCAAATATTTGGGGTGGGCCTGGGCAATCAGGCGGCGATTTCTGGGAGGGTCCAGTTAATCAGGCTTTTAGATTGTTTTATAAAATCCAAATTTAATGTGTCATATATGTAAATCTTTTTATATAGGTATTGTATGAGCTTGCACAAAATGCTTACACGAATTTGTATTTGTCAAATGATATGTTTTTATTTTGTCATGTTCAATTTTATGCTGTGCTTTTATGAGAATTTATCTCGAATAAAGCTTGTACAAACAAACAGGATATTTACTTTTGGGTTGCATTGTGTTATAGTGTACTATTTAGTTAAATGTAATGTTATTATGTCTTGTAATAATATATTACTTATATTTTTACATGACATAATGTTACTAAATTTAACTACATAGTATGTTTTGTTATGCTTTGCTTACTTTTTAGGTATTTATATTTAAAGGATGGATTTAGCTATTAGGTCTAAGTATGCTAGACCTTCTATACTTGGGTACATTCTAGTTTTTCGCTGGAGATATTCGTACATATTTAATGTTTGTTTACTTAGTTTAAGGCCAATTTTAGAAAGGGATTGCTTTATTCTGAGTTCTTGGTAGCTTTGTTCTTTTTTAATGCTTTGGATTAGTTTGTGAAGTGTTGGTTGACTTCTTCCTAAAGTGGCTTGGAAGGCATTATGCCATTCTTCAACTGCGTTGTTAGTTTTAGCTTTCTGAGCTATTGTACTAGCATACACATTCCACCATGGAATTTGAAATTTAGGTTGTCTACGGTGGCCTGAACGATGTAATCTTCCAACCCAGGTATCTTCAAAATACTCCAAGAAGGGAGTTAGTTTTTTCTCATTGGTGCGGTAGAAAGGGCTGTCAATTAATAAATTGTAGTAGTTAGCTACTTCTGTTGTTGGTACATATGCCAATGCAATCAACTTTTTATTATTTGATAAGCAAAGTGACTGTTTGTAGAATATTCAATGCTTAGAAAAGATTTTTGTAAGTGCCTCCATATACTTTGGTTGTAGTGATAATAACAACCTTGTATTGAGGTATGGGGATATATTTTAAGGATAGCTTGAATCATGGCCATTTCAAAGTCAATTATAATTCTTTGAGGATAGTAATTATCAGTTAATTCTTTGATCATTGTTAAAAGTTCAACGTAGGTAGTATTTGTTTTGTTTGGCAGCAGAGTATAAATTAGAGGGATATTTGTATCTTGGTATTCACCATGGATGGTGTAAAGTTGATAGAAAGGTTTGGGACAAACTTTAAAAGTCCCGTCCATCATCCATGTTTCACATGATTTAAGTTTTTGCAAATTACTATTAGTAGCAAAAAGTAAAATTCGTTTGTCATGACTGTGGTTGTCATACATTAAGAATTTATCCTCATTATGTGTAATGGTATATTCAGGATATATTTTTATATCCTGAAAACTTTCTGGGGTTGGTGGAGTTGGATCTGAAGCACGTTTAGTTTTTGCAATTAATCTTTTTAAGTTGGGAATAGAAGGTAGCTGTCCTGTCACATGTTCTGGCACTTTGCGTAAAACATTTTTCAAAATACTAGTGCTTGTTTCTTGTGATCCTGTACTAGCATCTTTCAATGTTTCCAGTGCTTCTCTAACTTCCACTTCTGTTACATTTGGTGGGTGGTTATGCTCACGTACATTTACCACATTGTTATCAACAGTTGTTGCTCTACCATAGCATGCACTTGAGTAATATTTGCTACATTTCCAATGGGTCTTATTCGCTTTTATTCTTTCTTGGGTGTAGGTGTAACCCATGTAGCTCAGCATTAGTTTCCCTTTTTGCGAAGTAATGAAAGTAGCTCCAGTTGCCATGTCTAAGGTAGATCTGTGGAAATATATATATGTATTTTTAAGAACATTGAACACGATTTATAGAGGTGTGTATAAGAGCAGGAAAAAGCGTGAACATATACTTACTATGTGGCTTCACTGGTAATTCTTTTATTCTTATTTCTCTTTCTGAATTTTCTCCTTTTTAAGTTCTGTAGTAGTGTTAAAGAATAATTGAAAGACATGATTTAGTGTAATAGGTGTTTGATTTTACTTTCAGAATTGTTATACATACAGTGACTATACTTACTTGATGTAGTCGAAGATGTTGGTAGTGTAGTTGTAGATAGGCAAATAATTTTGTAGAGTCTGTGGAAAAAATAATCATTGTGTTACTTATAGTATTTGGAAGATAGTAGTTCTTAACATATGAAGTAAATTGTACATTTACTTAGCAAGTTTAAATAATTTTTATCAGCTATCTAAGTAGACATGGATAAGGTAGTTTATAAATGTTTTTACATCTAAGTTTCTGGTCGTTGTTGATAAGTT
Source organism: Lissotriton vulgaris (assembly GCF_964263255.1). Taxonomy (NCBI): domain Eukaryota; kingdom Metazoa; phylum Chordata; class Amphibia; order Caudata; family Salamandridae; genus Lissotriton; species Lissotriton vulgaris. The sequence continues at coordinate 903,711,834 of NC_141698.1, forward strand.
CAACATGTTTTGTTTTCACTCTAAAGAAGAACAGTTTTTAAATTAGGGAGTTTATCTACTTTTTGCTAAGTTCGAATGAAAAAAGCAATGGGATTTTACTTACTTGAAGTGTAGTATGACGTTTTGTAGTTGTAGTCGTAGGTTTGTATTCTCTTCTCTCAGCAAGGTAACCGTTTTTCTCCAAGTTTGGGCCAAAAATGGTAAATTACGTTAAGTGTGTAATTGTTTTTATATTAGTTAGTTAATTAATGGTAGCTTTTGATTGGTTCAATTAGTGAAATTTCAAATTCATTGGTTGAGAACGTTATTTTGAATTAGAAAACCGTTATTTTTGTAAGAGTTTGTTGCATCACTATTTGTTTGTTAAATTACATAGTAAAAAGTTTTATATGTGCTTTTTTGTTTTATATGTAAATAGTTTATATGTAGAAAATAATGAAATGTGTTTCACATTTAGGCCATCGGAGTGTATGATAGTATCAGTAAATGTACATTTTCTTGACCTATATTATTTATTTTTATATAAATAAGTAATAGGAAAACTAAATAATTATATGTGTGAATAGTTTTGTAAAGTAAAATAGTAAAAAAAGTGAGTAAAATAAAAGAATAGTGCATATCGAGTTGGTAATAAAAAGACGATATTTTTTGTATCTTTCTATAAGCAGAGAGTTTGTCGATGTTAGTGTAGTCGATATATATGTCTAAGGTAATGTTATTTAAAATAAAGTCGATAATGTAGTAGTCGATATTTATGTTGTCGATATTAGTGTGAACGATATTAGGGTTGTCGATAAAAAATAATCAATATTTGTGTGAATCCTTGTTTAAGTATAGGATGACGATATTAATGTAAGCGATATTTTAGTGACGATATTTATTTCTGACGATATTTATGTTAACGATATTCCATCATGGAACCTTCTTAGTGACGTCTTATGTCCAACCTTATGTCAAACTCGGCACCTTCCAGGTATAAATATACCAGCATCTGCCTTAAGCAACACACAGTGGTTTGGAGCAGAGCGGCTATCTACTTACCCAAAGCTCAGCTGATGCGAGTGCTGAAGGAAGCCGACCCTCCCATTTGACGCACTGAGAGAGACGCTGTCTTTTCTCCTGCCGAGAAATCCAGCTCCAGTATTTCCAGTCACCCTTGCGGGTTGCTGGGAGATTGAGTCCTGAGAAAGAGATACAAGACCTCGTTCATTCTAAAACCAAGGTACAGAGCTGATTAAGTCCTTAGAGAATTCTTGATTCAGATTCTTGGCAAAACTAACTTAACTTAAACTGCAGCTCACTTACTCCTTCCCACGTACTAGGCTTAGGTTAGGTACACCGGGGTAGGCGTATTTTAGAAGCACCAGTTGAGTACGTTTAGTTATCTTTTATCATTGTATGTATTGTATATATTTTATCCGTTTTAAGTATCATATGGCTCAGAAACCATATAAATGCTTTTACAGTATTATTTCATAATACTCATTTTACTGTACGCACTTTACTTTATGACAAGTATTGCAAATTGTGGCAATTCACTTCTCTTGCATGAGAAAGAAGACTGCTCAATAAATAACCACTTTAATTGAAAACGCCTGTCTCTCTATTTCTCTGCACTCTAGTGAAACTAAGCATGCACGATTGACTGAGTGAAATAGCTATCTATTGTTTTCACACGACTCTGAAGATATATTCCTTATTCTGGAGGGAACAAAGTTGTCATGTTTATGCGGTTGTCAGAAGCTAATCCCTTCTTGTCTACTCAGGAAAGTTAACTCATTCCTGTTCACTCGAGAAAGTGTCTAGTGACCTCTGAGCTAGCTGGCATTCATAATTAAGTCTAACATATTCAATAGAGACCTAGTCGACCTCAGTCCTACGTCTAAACTATCGTTTATGTTATTCCAATGCGCAGAGCCTATTGGGAATATAGGAACTACACTACAACTCAAGACCTTATAATGCCCAGTATTGACCATGTCGGCGCTTCTACGCCGTAATCTAGCCCTCCTAAAAATTCTAGTTAGAGCCAGCCCCAGCAAGGAAAAGCCATGCTGTGAGTGGCTTTGGACGATTTAGTGTCTGCCAATTCAGAAATCGCCCTAAACACCTTAAAAGGTAGTGTCCCTATACCAGAGAGCCAGTTCCATGTTTTGAGAAGAAACTGGTAAAGCAGTTGGGAGGTTTTATAAGTTCTTTGTTGGGCATAGATATACCTCGAATTACCAGCCTCCTAACCGGGAACTGATGGATTATGCCCAAAAGATGTACTTGTTACGATGGCAGCAGCTGGAACAGTTGGAGACGTCTACAGGCAACGCCTGGGAAAAATGAGACGTAGCACCTGCATGCCGAGATTAAAGACATTTTTACCTGTATTGATTTAAAGCCTTATGACAAAGAAGGTCTTTACTCCTGTGGTCTTCAAAACTTTAAAACTTATTACTGCCAGTGGAATGCTGTAAGAATCAGGTTGATACTATGTGCCCCTGAAACTGAACAACTTCCACCAACCCCTTCAACGCCTCAGGAACCACCACCATCCTCAGACATCATTGTTGAAGACCTTTTAAAAAATATAAGTCAAAGATACAGAGGGGCAGCGCAAATGTTGCCGGGTAAAATGGCCGGTCCTAAAGACCTGTCCTCATACAACGAGAGAGGCAAATTCCTCTACAAAGGTCAACCGGTTGTTGGATCCGACATGTAGGGCCTACTCAAAGGTCTTACACGCCCCAAAGCACTATCGCTCCAGAAGGCTCCTACAGGTTGGGAACAGTTTTTGCTAGCTTGTGCGGAACTCAACATTCCTTCAATGATCACCAGTAATACTGAACACAAGAGTCTGTTTGCAAGTTTGAAAGATCTGACTTATGGCCCCTCAATAATGCCAGCACCTGCTGTTTTTAACCCCATCCCTAAGATGCCAGCATTCCCTTTCTTTTCCGGATATTCCCCTCTTGGAACACCAATGCTCTGCCTCAGGAACATAAAAAAAGACAGTGTCAAAAATGAATACATGGTTAAATGTCTGATGATTCTCATTTTTGAACCTATGTATATATGCGCCTGTGTTTGTGTGCATCATTTTGCCCTACTTAAAATGTTAAAAAAAATCTTCTTTTATTTCTTTACTAAGTTTATCAGTGTGATGCTTGCACTACAAATTCTTTTTTTAAATAATCATTTTAACTTTTGAAAGTGTTTCTGTCATCTTTTAAAAACGTTTTAAATGTGTGCTCTTGCGTCAGAATAAATATAGAGTCTGCATTCAAGTTTGTATTCTTTTTTTTTCTTCTAATTTTAGATAGTCACCATTACAAAGAAGAGGGGTTACCCAACCTTACACTTTTGACATACTGTGTATTCTGTTTTAACAGTGCTTGATGTAATTCTAGAGTTTTCTTTCACATATTTCATAACAATACTGTCATTGTTAACTAGGTGGTTCGTATATATATTTAAAATATTTCTAAACACCATGCCCTCAGACATTTTACTAATAGAATATATACAATGCTCCCTGCTTGTGACAGCAAGAGAATCCTGTAGCTGTATTCTGTTATACTCTACCCATGGAGCAGCATTTTTTACGTACTTAATATAGGTTTTGTACAGATGCTATACTCGGGGAACGTCACTATGCTGTCAAACACTGTAACCTTGTCTTTATCTAAAAACAGGGTCACCCAGTGTGTTCCTTCCACGTAGTCCGGATCTGTGTTAAAGATGAGCATGCAAGGTCCTTCAGACCCTATTTTAGCAGGTAGGGTGTTGCTTGGAAAAACTCCTAAAAATTATTCCTTACCATATTTATGATGGCTTAAGAAATCCTGATTCTGAACAGTGTCCATTTACCAATATTTTAAAGATATACAAACGAAATCTGCAAGGTGAGTTTGTTCTGAATGGCGTTTTTGAATAAAGAGAATACAACCATGGCCGTATTTGTAGCCAGCGGCTGACTAAAATGTATTTCTTCTTTTAGATTTCCATTTTTGATCAAGCTGTAGTGATCGTCATCTATCATGTCAAGGGTCAGATAGATCGAAAACGAACAGCATGTAGCCCATTCCATATCCTTCTCTTGATATGATATCTCTCGAGTCATGCAGGTGCCTCTCGGTTATCAAAACCATAGCCAGATATTCCCTGATAAAATTAGCACCACCAAAGCTGGGTGTGTACAGTTTTGCAGGAATCACAGACCCCTCATAAAACAGCACCATGTAGTTGATGTTGTAGTGTTTAAAATTGAAAAGGTTTGAGGTATAGGGCCCGCTAAAAGCTGTGTTGTCAACAAAACCCATCATAATACCTTTGAAACCCTAGCATGATCTCCATCTTTTAAAAGAGGCTTCTTTACCTTTGCAGCAAAATGATTCCTGTACACCATTCCCTATACCACTGAGGAATTATCGGTTGTTACCTCTACAGGAGACGTTTTGAGGTCCTGTGACAACTGGTTTTATAAGCATTTATAAACACCTGTAGAACATCCACATATCGGTAGGTGTTGTAGGTCATTGAAATATCTCTACATCTTAGATTTTAAAGTTCTGTTAAAATGCTCTATAACAGCAGCTTTTATCTCTGTATGCATTACAAAATGATGAACAGCTTGCTGTTTTATTAATTTCTGAAACAAATTGTAAAAAAATTATTTTCCAGCGTCAGTTTTCAGTTTTTGAGGGTTTAGCCTTTTCCTGAAGATAGTTTTAAAGGCTGTGGTGAAGCTAGCACCACTTTTATTGATTAGCTAGCTATTCTGCAAAGGCGTACTCGGACAATACATCTATTACTTCTAATATATATCATTATCCATTATTATGCTTGGCTAGATCTTGAAGACTGATTATGTCTGACTGCCATTGACAATCTAGATGTGCATCAACAATGGCCAGTCTTCTCTTAAAACCGCCTGGATGGCTTGTGGAGTGAATACACCTCTTCTTCAGTTAACCAGGTCGTCACCTGCACTCTGTTTACCGCTCAATTGCAAACCAGAGCCCTTCTAAACAGAGCATTGTGTAAGGGCATTTTTTGAAATAAAGAATGTTGGCAACAAATAAACAGGCATACTTTACAGTTTCATGGTACATGCCTTGTAGTTGCTGAACAGTTTGCAGACTTTTCACTATTTATACATGATAAGACATGATACATACATTACTAGGGGACCAGCAGATTATTTGCCCCTCATCACAGCTTTTGATATTTTTATGGCTATAAACCCAACGGCTGTAGACAGGATTCCTGCTCACCTCTCCTATACTTTTGTATCCTCAGGATACTGACGGCATTCAAAAGATCATACCATTATTTGTTGTACAATACAAAACCTTTATTTCTAAAATATTCTTTGGTCAGATGTCCCAAGGCAATAGGTAATTTGGTTGTTGGTGATAGTATTAACTCCTTCAAGCGGGTTTTGAAGTGTTCCAGTATTCATCTGTTTGTAGGTAGCCCCGCATTAATACACCAGTTGGCTATGCATGTAAGGCTGCCACACTGCTTTGCCATGGGTGGCTCACCAAGCTTCAGATAGCACTGAGTTACAGGTTGTATCTCAGTTATTCTTTCTTTAAGTAACACATGTAGAAATCTAGCAATACATATGTATCCTGAACATTCTAATGCTTTGCTTAAAAGTAGGTAAGTATGTAACATCAAATAATACAATAATGACACAATACAGGGGGACTCAACATTTAATTAAACAGTTTTCACGGGGCTAAAGAGCAGACTCATTTATTTTTAAACTAAATACAGCACACACATTTTTCTATAGCACTTCATGCCATCCTTCTACAAAAATATGTACACAAACCTTGCATACCACAACGATTTGATCTCGGCTCACCAGGAACATTGTATCTCTTTGATGATGGTCGACAGGACCTTAATCATATCAGAGTGGACACTTTTTTTCCCTCTGACAAACCATACACCAAACTTAGCAATTCATATACTTTGTTCAGGTCTAGCAACCAACATACATGACAGATTGTTCTTAAAATGTATGAATCATATAGAAAATTGTGAGTCTCCTGCTATGGATCGTTAATTTTGGGGCGTAACAGAGGTTCAAATAATCATGTTTGACATATGGGCTCACAACAAATGCAGAAAAACCTTTAACAGGCCATATAGCATCACAGGGTACACCTTGGATTTCTTTTTCAACATTTTGAATATTACAGGTATAAACACATTAATTATGCAGCTCTTTGTTTTGGATTGTGGAACTTTCATTTATTTGTATTTATTTTTATCAAGTATACAGTTGCATATCAGAACCTCCAGGACATAAACTTTTGTTCTTGCATTACATATTCTCCACCACTTATTTACATCTTTGCTGTATGCAAGTCCTTGCACTTTCCAACGGCATTCCCCTCTCACTTCTGGCCTGCATCTCATATCATTGCCTCTTATCACACATTGATTTATTTTCTTGTATTTGTTGAAGGCTTCCTATATTCCACCCATTTCCCCCGGACCTTGTCCCATTTCCAGGAGTTTCCTCTGCTCTGATAAATGATATTTTCTGCTGCACAGCAACAATCTAGGTCATTTTCCCATTCCCTGACTGAATGGGGTTGTGCTTTCCCCATGCCTGGGCTATATTTATTTTGGCTCTTATATCTGCTAGCATTAGCCACAATTTAGTGTATTTTGGCCATGTTACATCTACTGTAACGCGCAGCATATGTCATCTCCATCCATTGGGACCTCTTGTCCCAACACTCTTGACATCACTCTAGTAACTTTACTCCAAATGTTGTGCAGGCCTGGGTAGCTCTATATTGTGTGAAAAAAGGTACCAACCTCCCCACAACCCCTTAAACAATTATATGAAGCACACCCACCCTTTCAGTGCAGTCTCTCTCTAGGTGTGTAGGCCTCTCTCAGTGATGTCAGGGGGTCCCTCATGTTATTCATCATTTTTTATAAATAAGGGAGGTGGCCTTTTCCATTATCTGATACATTAGTATCCCTTCTCCTAGGGATGCGTATTCTGGTAGGTGTTTGTTCTTTTAAATATGAGCCGCTGGAGCATGCTTAAGCTGTATGTAGCGTTATAGCTCGGAGTCAGGCATTTGGTAGACCGACTGCATACTCAGGAACTCTACCATCTTATGATTCTTCCATACACCCCCTAGAAACTCAAATCCTTCAAGTACCCATGTGCAAAATCCCTTAAATTCCCTCACCTCACTCAGCAGCCCACTATCCCAGAGTGGAGTGCGCTCTTTTAATTTACCTTCCCAGCCTAAGAACTTAGTAGCCTCTCACCATGTTCAAACAGTCGTTTGTGCATGTGTCTGTAGTCTGTTGATCGCTTTTTTGCTATACAGTGCCTCTAAGTATCCTCATTGCTCCATCGACCAGTGGTCCATTCGGTATGCAGGATCCTCCCTTCCTGCAAATACCCAGTCATTTATTGTTACTAGTTGTGAAGCCCAGTAGTACTTGCGGATGTCTGGGATGACAAGTCCCCCCTCATACACTCCCTGCTGCAGTGTTTGTAGAGCGATTCTTGCACTCCCACCATCTCACAATAGCTGTCTTATTTCGGAGTCTAACTAAAGCACAATCCTATGCACACACATCAATTTACATTTAAATTATATGACAGTAATTGTACAAAAACGAAACGACGAGTAGATTTAGATTTGTTTATTTTCTTTGTCTTTTAATTAATTAGGCCCAGCCAACACGTGTTTTGTCGTTCAGCTGTAATGGCGCGACTATGTAGACACCCACACAGTCGGAGGAAGAAGGAGATACGAAGAGTGTACTCGCTGAGAGGATTATAACCTGATTGGAAGTAACAGACTGATACACAGATGGAGTAATAATATTTCAACTAGCCGGGTCAGAAGTAGAACCAGCGAAGAGGAGATAAAAACCAGATATTAACAAGCCAGACAGCTTCTCATCAAAACCGGTGATGTGTTGACAGCCCTCTTTAAGGTCTCTCTGCTGTATATTCTGCTCCATTGTCACTGGTGTCAGGCTACAATAATATCTATTGATAGTGTTCAAACTACCATCAGAGGACTTCTTTTTGATTAGGTGTCTTTATCACTTCATATTGACAAAGCGATCTCTTTCTGGAGCGCGGCTCCTGGGTTTGGCATAAGATGCTTAGGAGCTCTTTATATGTTCTCTAAGCATAAACAAAATGGAGCATGCTCCACTACATCACATCATGGTCACCGGATTTACAGGGGCTCTGGTTCATTGAGGGCTGTCGCATGAGCACGTGACTAGCACATGACCAGGGGGATGCCACAACACACGTGACCCAACATGGTCATGTGACCCCCAACTCTACCCCCTTGGAAATGACATCACTGTCACGGAGGGCACCTGGCCAGGACAACTGTTATCTTTTGTTTGACGTGGAAGGCATCACTCCTTATTACTCAAATAAAATGAATATCAAATCGTTATTGTAAAATTGCATTTAGAAATTGCATTATGGTGTCAATTTTTTGCAATTTTGTCTTTTTGCTCTCTATGCTCTATTTCTAATGACTCTTCATTCAACACAACTTATTAAATTGTATATCCCTTTAATACTATTCACAAACAGGTATTTTTTCATACATCATGCACTAGGTGTAAAATCTACAGGACCACATCAACTAAGAAGAACCCTTGTTGGGGATCATCACAAGGTTTTTGCAGAAGCAATCACTAACTGAATTCAACCTGTGTCTCCCAATGTTTGCATATAAAGGAAGAGGAAGATTTTCTAACTGGAATTCCATGACCTAAGTTACTGTTGAATACATTTCTTAGTGCTCTCTGATTTTGGTTACAATTCATTGTGGAGTAAGACCAATTAGGTGACACCCTTTGTAGTCAAACAGAGAAAAAACCCAAGCAATGTATATTTCTTTTTCAAACACCTTTTAGTGCCTGCCCACCCCAACTTTTTAATTTAATTTAAACCATTCAGAGTACCACTGGTTTTTGACTATCAATAAAACATTTGACAGCCCATGTTAGAACTCCATGTTAGAACTGGGGGCCTCTAGTTGGCAGAGGTAGGTACCACTGTCCAAATAGGGACCCTTGCTTCTAATCAGGGTAAGGAGGAAGCACTCTTCAGATAGCCCCTGTTCACCCCCTTGGTAGCTTGGCACAAGCAGTCATACTTATTGAAGGCAATGTGCAAAGTATTTGTACCAACACTCACAGTAACACAGTGAAAACACCATAAACTGACTCCACAACAGTTTAGAAAAATAACGGTATTTAATCTAAACTACACAAGACCAAAATGACAAAAATCGAGCATACACAGTTCAAGAATATGGTTTCCAATGAGTTCTTAAGGTTGCGTTAAAATAATCCACAGTTGCGTCACGTTTTAGCCAACAGTACCTTTAGATGCGACAAAAGTTCCAAGTGAAATCTGTAGTGGTGAAAAGCAAGGGATGCGTCACTCCTGAGACCCTGGGGAGGCGATGCGACAACCCCGCTGGAGGAAGCGAGCGTGTTGTGGTGACTCTGGTCTGTATGGGGAGGGATGCGATACCTTGCGTGGATTCCGGTGCACAGGTTTTGGTGAAAGCGGCTCGCAAAAGGTATGATACAACTATGTTCGGGCGGTGACGATCTCCGGTGTGCGGACGATGCGTGGCTCAGCGGCGATCTTCTTTCGCGGCCCCTCGATGCGATGGCTCTGCGAGGACTCTCACAGCGACGTGATGCAGTCTGCAAGCAAGCGGTGTGACGATCTCACCCAGTGACTACAGGCTCTGCAACGATACTCGCAGCAATGGTAATCTTCCTTCACCGGACTGGTGCGTCCTGCAAACGAAGAATGCGACGACTCTGGCAGCGGCAACAGGCGCTGCGACCATCTCGGCCTTCGTAGTGGCGGGAATTTCCTCGCACTGACAGGGATGTGCCCTGCAAGCGAGCGATGCGTTAAAACTTGCAGAAAGTCTTTAAAATCTTGGTTTCCAGCTTCCCAACACAGGTACAACTTCCAGAGGCACCACAACTGGCCCAAGCACTCTAGGAAGGACAAAGCCGTCTCAGAGGAGTTCAGGTAAGCTGGGGGTGAAGTACGTTGGTTCCTGGGACTTCTTAACAGGTAGCCAGCTCTTCTTCAAGCCCTTGGAGATTCCTTCATGCAAGGGGACACAGCACAAAGCAAAGTCCTTCCCCTCTCCTTGGCAGCAAAAACACTGCAGGTCAGTCCAGCAAAGCAATAGCAGGACAGTCTTCCTTCTTCAGTCTTCCAGCTTTCTCCTTGGCAGAGGTTCCTTCTTGATTCCAGGATGATCTAAAGTTCAGTGGTCTGGGGTCCTGTACTTATACCCCAAAAAGTATGTGTTCCCTTTGTGCTGGAGGGCTCTGAACCCGGCCCAAACCAGTTCTGGAGCACTCTGTTTACATGACTCCTTTTTTCAATTCACAGTGCAGAGCTGAAACATCAGACGCCCCACAGGAGGTGGAGCCAGCATTATGGAGGGAAAGCACAGCCCTGGAGCACTTTGTGGACATGATTCCTTCTCTCCTTTCACAGTACAGGGCAGAGACATCAGACGCACCACAGGGGGTGGAGTCAGCTCTGTGTGGGGCAGGCACAGCCCTATTCAGGTCCCAGGTGCAACTCCTCCCTCCCATCTAGATGCATATCTCTCTATTCACCGCTGGGATGACCCATTCTGTATCCTGGAATCCCACAGCTTGCCACTCACAAACCAGACAGTCAATTCACAAACAGGCCAAGGCACACAGAAAGGTTAGACAAGAGAACAGCCACTTTCTAAAAGTGTTGTTCTCAAACACAGAATTTAAAAACTATCCTTCCTTAAAGAAGTGTTATTAAATTCTGAGTTCAGGCATACCAGACTTTAATTTTCTATCTTGCTCCTACGGGAAGATATGCAGGTATAATCAACATTCTTCATTGTAGCCTATGGGCAAGATAGCCTTCTCAATAGTGAAAAGCGAAAATGGCTGTAATTCATTACCAGAGCATGTCAGCTGCACTAGTACAAGCTCTACCTTTCACATACACTGCACCTGGCCCAAGGGGGTACCTTGGGCCTTCTAAAGGGGTGACCAATGTGTACAGAAAGGGAAGGGTTAGGCCTGGTCAGTGGGGACACTGACCAGGAGGACATGGCAGTTCACAGACTGCACACAGGCACTTTGGAGGCAGGCCTGAGACACCATTTTAGGGCTACTTATGTGAGTGGCACAATCAGTGCTGCAGGCCCACTAGTAGCATTTCTATCACCAGCCCTGGCACACTCAGTGCACTTTACTAGGGATTTCTTGGTGATACAAATATGCCAATCATGGATAACCAATTACAATAACAATTTATACCGAGAGCATATGCACTTTTGCACTGAACAGCAGTGGTAAAGTGCACTGAGTCCTATTGCCAACAACCACAGGTCAGGAAAAACAAGGGAGGAAGAAGCAAAAAGTTTGGGGATCATCCTGCGATAAGGGCCATTTCCAACAGCCCAGAAGCGGAAAACCATTCAGGGACATCATGAGGGTGGGGGGAGCAGGGACATGATCCTTGGTTTTACATTTGTTTAGTAAACATAGATTTTCTATTGAGACTTGCGGCCTGTGGCAGTCCGACCACTCCCACACTGCAGGCCCGCCCGCAGTATTACATGTGTGACATTTGGATGGCAATGGGACCGCAGCGACCACAGGGTATTCAGGATCCCTCAGCATGGCAGTGGCGGTCAGGCTGAGCAATATGCTGGTGGTGCTGGTGCGGCACCTCCGAGCATATTACAACTTGCCTTACCATCACCCTTTTCATGGCAGTGGGCCTGCCATAAAAAGGGTTGTGGTGAGGTAACTAAGGGGGCCCTAATAGGGCACCCTGCCGCTCCAGGATTTGCATGCAGGCGGGCGCATGTTGTGCCCCCTTAAGTATGCATCCCCATTTCCTGCAGGGGATGGAATTCACAACATGGTGCATTCCATACAGGGCAGGAATGACCTGCAGTACTATCACGGCGGTGCCTGTGTAAGGCTCTTCTATGAGCCTTAAACAGGCACCGCCGTGACATCGCCGCAGCACCACCTGCCCGGCAAAGATTATTATTGAAATCCGGAGGGCGGGCGAACTAGGGCCTTGACGGTCCTCAAGGGGATCGCTGCTGTGGAGGGCCGCAGGAGGACCGCCAAACTCATAGTAAGCCCGTTGTCTTCATTAATTAAGGGGCAGCTTACATTGCTATACCACTAGGTGCCGTGGGATGCCATGGTTTGAATTTTCCTAGATAACATTTTCTTTTTGATATTTAGAAACAAGTGGGTATGGCACCTGGCAAATACCCAGGAAGCCTTCAAAGGGCTTCCCTATTAAGATTTTGCCCAAAGCATTGCAAATACTTCTGACCAGCCCGAACACCAGGTTGCCTTGCTGTCTCTTTCAGTTCACAGTGAGTGAACTCCACATTTCTGTCCATCTAAAGTTGTAAATCACAGAGAATGGGGCACATCTCTGTGAATAAGCCACATTCTTTTCAGGGTTGCCTGCTCCTCTCTGGCAAGACTGTTAATGCTATAGAAAAATCAGAAGGTAATAGCAATTTCACTTTCACTTAAGTTTTTTTCAGATCAGAATCTTAGTCAACCTTAGAAGACAGGTAATTATTTTCAGAGGTAATGGTTAACTACCAGGCAGCTACGACCTTAACCACTGGAGCTAATAATTCAAAAAGGCAGTTTACAATGTACACCAACCATGAAGCATGTTTTTTACCTAAAGAAATTCCTAGGAATGCTTTGCCTCAACAACAAAAAGTAATTCTAGAAGCGGAGAATACTTTTCCCAACATAGAACCATCATGCAACAGAAACAATGTTTGCAAAATGTACTGGAGTGAAATAAACATGATTTTCTGTAAAGGTAGCCACTAAGTAACTTGGAATGTATTAAATATTTTATCTTTCCAGTGAATGATTTAATAGTTAATAAAGCAGTAATGTGTTTTGCAAAAGAACTGCGTCCGCACCCGTCTAGCAAGGTAGAGCTAAAAACTCCTATAATATATAGTCTTTGGATACTGCAGACACTTTCTAGCATCGTTACTGCTAATGACATCAAGTTAGAAAGAGCACGTTCTTCGGAATAAAAATCCGCTCACTAAACTGTCCTTTTGAGTTTTTTTGGAGAGAGCATTCACGGTAGGAGTGTCCTATTTGAAATGCTAAATTTCCGGTTATGTTGTGTTGTGTTATGTTATGTTATGTTATATGTCATGTTATCAGAAATGTGTATGCCATTGGTAGGGTCTCGAAAGTTAATGATATATGTTATGGTATTTTATGTTATGTTATGGGGAAAATGGCAGTTAGGAGAGCATTTGAGAGATGTGCAGCTGGGGAATATCCAGACTGGATGACACACAGCACAAGGCCTTGGATCACAAATGCGCGCAGACTTGGTCTCCAGCCCTAGATGAGAGGACACTCATCAGTGAAGGGAAATAGATAACACCTGCTCAGATGCTGGACATATGGACTTACCTGGTGCAAGCAGGAGGGAGAGAAGTTGTAATTAGACCCTGGCGTACCCGGAGTATGCCAGGTAGGCCAGGTGTGTCACTGGTAAGGAAGGAGCCTGCTAGAGGGAAGACACCTCAGACATGAAGGTCATAATGCATAAATCAGAGAAACACATGTGGACTAGGGAACCGAATAGGGAGAAAGCAAAGGAGGGGAGCAGAATAGTTGAGTGCGACTATAGCGAGTGTCGAGAGAGTCACAACAACTGATGTTGCCAGACACCTTACCCCATACTTGTAAGGTCTTGTCTACTTACTGCAACTACCCGGAAGTGTACCTGTGGAGAACGTCCCACCTGTGGCTGCATATGGGACTCTGGGAGCTGTAGTGATAGTAATGTAATCCCTTATTGTACATTGTCTCGTTTTTCTGTTTCACCATGTAACTTGTCTGCATGGCCTTTTCTACCCTAATCTGTTTTGTGACCTAATACACACCAACTCGAGTAGGTCACTGTTCAGACACTCATCTGGACGAAAACCAGTGAATTATACAAGGAAGCAGAGGATCAAGAACCTCTGAAAACAATTTGAGTAGAAAAATAAAGCTTCTTCTCCAAGAAAGTCGCAACAATCCTGAGTGTTGGAAATGTGGTTACTGGTTGAGGGGGGTCAAACCTTGCTCGAGCAGTAGCCACAATTTCTGTTAGGGTGAAGTCACAAGAAACCACAAATTATCTTGTGCTTAACTCTCCCGTACCTTAGAACAAAATCAGTCAGTCTTAACTTAGAGGCAATATATAAACTATTTCTTCAGCACTTCAAACAGTGATGAAGTGAAAACACAACACAAGAAATATCCCATATTAGTTTAGAAAGATACAGTACACTTTAATATATTGAGACCAAAACAACAACAATCTGATCAATACCACCAGAAGTATGCAATTTGTAGGTAAATAATGCCTAGAAGAACAAAGCACCAACTGTGGATATCTCATCGCACCAGACCAGGACAAAGTCACAGGTTTAGGGCGCCTCAATAGAGCACCGGCCAGATACAGGGACCAAGTTAGGCCCGCTGAACAAAGTACCTTAATTCCTAGTATGTGGACCATAGTGAGATCCCATGCTGAGGATGCACCATGCAGCTGCGGTTCTGAGGAAGCTGCATAGCTGTGATGCAGAGTCCTGCATCATCATCGAGTATGCTGTTGATGAGGGACTTGTGAGGCGAAGTGCATTGTGCAGCAGTCGTTCAGAAAAAGATGCAGTGCTGCGATGCAAAGTGCTGCGTCCTCATCAAGGATACCATCAACAAAGTGTTGCGAAGCAAATGCATGCATCAAGGATGCATTGTGTAATGGAAGGTTTGAAGAACTAAGGGCTGCAATGCGAGGCCCCGCACCAGTGATAAGTCCCACTGCAGTGGTTTTGATGAAGCTGCAAGGAGATGTGTCACACTATGTCAGTTCTGCTTACAGGACCACAGCTCGGCTGGCAGAGCACCTCCAGGACTACTTCCAACGGTTCAGGACTAGGATGGCATCCCTTGGTGAGGCAAAACTCACAGAAGGCAGAGACCAGGTGCTGGAATAAGGTGGTTTGAGCCTTTTCTGTCCCTGAGTCTCTGATCTGGAGGCCAGCCAATTAGCCCTTCAAGTCACTCTGGTTTTCCTAGGATCAAGGTGCAGTTTAAGTCCTTTCACTCAGGCAGCAGGCAGCAGGCCAGTAGGGCAACAGGCTAGTAGTCTTCTTGCAGAGCATCACAGCAGTCCTTCGGACTCTTACACAAGTCGTCCAGAGGTGTAATGAATTGTTGGGTCAGTGGGTCTATTATTTATACCTGGTGCCACTTTAGTAGTAGACAGTTCTAGAGGTTTTCACCCTGTGAGGTGTTTGGAATTTCCTTCCTCCCTACTCTGGCCCCAGATTGTCTGGGTCACAAAAAACTAGATTCAAACCCTTTGTGAGGGTGCTCAAGCAGGGCGTTTGTGATGTGCAAGTGTGGTAGGTGACAGCTCCTCCCCCTCATCAAGTCATAGATAGCCCGTCCAGCCAAAAGCTATTCTCCTTTGACTCAATGTCTGGGAGCAATACACAAAGAGCAACAGCCAGCGACACCTAGTCATGTGACCCAGATTACAGACTGTAGGCGCCAAATGGATAGGACAAGAAAATGTAAAATTTCAAATAGTGAAATGGTAGTGGAGCCTCATCAGGTCCCAGCACATGGTGCACTGCCAAGAGAGAATATCACCAACAAATGAATTCCAAAGATTTCTTCTTCATTTTAATTCATTTTATTACTTCCAGAACTTGATTCATAATCAAGTTATGTCCATGCGCGATTCAAATATTTTAATCCGTAATTAATAAATGCCTATCCAGGCCTTTCTAAACAACACCTGGGTATTCACCCCTCCTTATAGTGTGGAGTTAATTTTGTTGTAGGACCCAATCTATTTTGGGCAGCATATACCCTTTCTCAGGGGTACCTGCAATGAGACTGATAGCATATAAAACACAAGGTCCTATTTTTATATTCCATTGGTTTATAACATTGGAAACATCTAAAATATTGTATTTTTGGAAACCATTATCAGTTTCGGATCTATTTGGTATCAGATTTGTCCAAAAATATTCCCAAAGATTATGATTCTGTTACTATCCTGGCTACATCTGGAGCCATGGCAGCTATTACTGTACCTGGAAGATCAACTTCTGGTGGGCATATCAGAAGAAAAGTCTTTAGGATGGCTGGAAGTAGTGAAGGAATGTCTAACTTGGCACAGGCTTTTACAGAACAGATTCTACAATTGAACGTATTTCAGGACAGATGTAGAAATGGCGTACCTTTCAAAGGGAAATGTAGAATGAATACGGAGAATTCTGGGCTTATTTAGAGTTTGTCGAATGACTGGATATTCTGTCAAAATGTGGCACATATCCTGTCTGCTGTATTACAAGTCTCTTAGAATATGATGCATTTGTAAAACAGCGTACAATATATCCCCTACATTTATGATGCAGTACCTCATCCTACAAAATATAAGTAAGCCCCACTCTCCTGCAAGATAGCTAAGAATCAAGTGAAACTATGAGGGTGGTTTCAATCTATCTTTATTGTATTTAGGGGGTCATTAGGATCGCGGACGGACTTGCGTCCGTCCGCGACCCCAGAGCAGAAGGGAACCTCCGCATGGCATGCGGAGTTCCCTCCTGTGCAATTAGGATGTGACCGCAAGGGTTGCGGTCACATCCTCTATTTTTAACATTGCTGCGGGTGGAGCTTCAAGCTGCACCCGCAGCAATGTTAAAAACGCACGCATTGCATTTGTATGTAGAAAGTGGCAGGCACCGCGCGGTGCCTGCCGCTTACTGCATACAAATGCAGGGGGGTACCATAGGTACCCCCCATGTGCTCCCCCCACCTCCCCTTCACCTAGGGGGCCCGCAACGGGCCCCCGCAGTGAAGTTACACATGCTTTTCCACGGCGGAAAAGCCGCCGCGGAAAAGCATGTTTCCATGCACATCCTAATCTGGCTGATGGTGTCTGAGAGACACCGTCACCATATTAGTGCTTTTCCGCCGCGGTTGTAAGCCAACCGCGGAGGAAAAGCTGCGGACGGAAACCAGGACCCACCAGCCATCCTAATGTGGCGGTGGGTCTTGGTGGGTCCGCAGAGGATTTTCCGCATCCTCCAGGCCGGCGGTGGCTTCCGCCGGCCCGGAGGATGCGGAAAATCCTCCATCCTAATGACCCCCTAAGGGTCAGATTTAGGGGATCATGTGTAACTTCACTGCGGGGGCCCGTTGCGGGCCCCCTAGGTGAAGGGGAGGTGGGGGGAGCACATGGGGGGTACCTATGGTACCTCCCTGCATTTGTATGCAGTAAGCGGCAGGCACCGCGCGGTGCCTGCCACTTTCTACATACAAATGCAATGCGTGCGTTTTTAACATTGCTGCGGGTGCAGCTTGAAGATCCACCCGCAGCAATGTTAAAAATAGAGGATGTGACCGCAACCCTTGCGGTCACATCCTAATTGCACAGGAGGGAACTCCGCATGCCATGCGGAGGTTCCCTCCTGCTCTGGGGTCGCGGACGGACGCAAGTCCGTCCGCGATCCTAATGACCCCCTTAGTGTTTGGTGGACTGCACTCTGCTTCTATAGGTGGTGGAGGACTTTACATCCACTGTTCTGATGAACTACAATCCACTATATTTATAGAGCACCACTAACCAATGTCTGGGGATCCATGGGACCCTCCTTAACTCTTCCAGAGGGACTCACTTGGTGCGAACTGATTGTGTGACACCTCATTGTGTCTCACAGTCAGTGTGCTTCCTGGTGGCCTCTTTGGATCCTTGTCCATAATGCAAAAAATGTTCAAATGGTATGGTTAATATGTCATACCAACAATACATTTTAGGAAGGCAAAATACAGCTGTAGAGTAACCCTGGGCCATGAACTCCGCCCCACTTGTGGAGTTTGCAAATTTTTGCATAATCCATGTTCCGCAGAGAAAGCGATGTCCGGAAAAACATCCGGCTCCACAGCGGAGCAGAGTTCAGCCCTGGACCCTCCCGCCTCCCACCCTCCGCAATAAATATTTTTAAATAAAAATGACAATTAAAGTTTAAAAAAGCCCACTTCCCTTTATTGCAGCGTCTCCGGGCTGCCCTCCTCCTCCTCGCCATAATCCCCTACGTCAGATGTATGTCATGGTAGGGCTGCGTATGTGTGCGCATGTGCAGTCCTAAAATGACATACGTCTGATGTAGGGGATTACGTTGAGGAGGAGGAGGGCAGCCAGGAGACGCCGCGATAAATGTAAGTGGCCTTTTATTTTACTTTAATTGCAATTTTTGTTTAAAAATATTTATTGCGGGGGGTGGGTGGCGCGGAGCGGAGCTCCACTGAGTTGTTGCTCAACTTCGTAGAGCTCAGCTCCGCTTAGGGATACTGTAGAGAAATAAGACCATGTAAACAAACTATAATTTTGAAAGCGGGGAAAAATTTATGCAAACAGACATAGATGAGGCAGAGGTTCAAGACTGACTTTCATCTGGCTGGGTCTGAACTAGGGTGGCATAGTAAGCTAAAGAACAATGATGGATTCAACCCAGATATGTAACTGGGGGTAAGTGTCTGAAAAGTTTCAGCACTCCATCCATCATCTCTTTGTGTTTACTTTGTTTGCCCTAAGTTGGCAGGGTAGGCCCAGATGTGGGTCCCTTGCCCACTTTGCCACTGGATTCAAGCTACCCTGGCTGATGAGGGGTGTTACCCTAAAACAGGTCCCAGGATGCTTATTTCTGGTCCAAGGAAGACCTGGCTTGGCAGTTTGGTCTGGACTGTTCCTATCAGGCCCAGGGTCAAGACTGATTTGCATATGGCTGGGTCTGAACTGGGATGGCGAACCCAGATCTGTGACTGGGGGTGAGTGTCTGAAAAGTATCAGCTCTCCATCCATCATATTTTTGTATTTGCATAGATGAACATTGTACTATATTAAATAAAGCAACAGTGTATGTGCTCAGTGTGTAATGCAAACATAGTGGTATAAAGTGAGATGCATAGCCTGATACAGTGATCAAAATAAGATATTGTGGCGGAGTACATACAAATAGCTCTTAACGGCACTCATTGTAGGTAAAATTCCTAAGGCTTCTAATGTGGTGTACAGTACTTACTTCCCTGATGTTCCCGACCCCGGAGGGTGAAGCTGTGCGCTAGTGGAAACTACAGCTCCCGACAACCTCCGTATCAGAGGCTGCTCTCTACGCTCAAAAGTGAACCACGCTCCTGCGGTGAAGCAGTGCGCTGGTGGAGACTACAGCTCCTGACCACCTCTGCATCGGAGCCTGCTCTCTGTGCTCAGAAGCGCTCCACAATCTCATCTAAGCCCGGAGGAGGCTGGGCTGGGCCCTCCCTCTAACGTCTGCACAAGGATCACCATTTAACGATGGGCAAGCAGAAGATACCCCACCCACCTACTGAGGTGGGGCTCAGTGGGAAATGAAAGAGGGCCTTTATTGCCTGTTAATTTCAAGGCACAGTCACTACCAATTCAAGAGGATGTTTCTAATACCCTCCCTGCTGACCAGTTCACACTCCCCCACTTCACTTTCAGCCATACAACACTCCCCTCAACTGCCTCTGTTACTGACCCCATTGGCAAAAGGAAAAGAGGCACCGCCAAAGTCTCTCTACTGAATAGCACAAAAAGAGCCAGCAAAGTTAAATGAAATGAAATGATGAAATGAAATGATTATGCACTTGTATAGCGCACGACTTCCCGTAGGCATCTCGGCGCTTGTACGAATATCGCCGAGGAACCCTTCCTGGCCTTTCCCTGTGAGGAGCCCACTCCTGGGCACCCCCAAGGTGAAATCAGGCATCCTCAGCGTTGTTGGGGCCGTTGTAGAGATTAAACAAGCTATTGAACAGAGGTGCAGAGTGGGAATCATGATTAGAATAGGCACCAAAGTGAGAATTATCAGGTCCTAGGAAATTGAGCCCAAGACCCGCCGAGGCGGGAATTGAACTCTGGTCCCGGCCAGACTACTGCATCAGGGTCTGCCGCTCTAACCATTGAGCCACACTTCTCTACGTTAAGGCAACCTCATTAACATCAGACACTCAAGCTCAGCCACAACTGCCAAACTTAATGATACTGAACTGGGATGAACCTTATGAAAATGTTTTATTATTATTAGAACCAATTCTCCAGCACTTAGTGTTTATTGACAGTGCAGTTAAGGAGTTATTAGCTAGTAATTCACTACAGCCGCTGAAAGAAGTGAGTCCTGATGCCAGTTCCCAAGATGCAGCTAAAACATGTCATATTTCTGCTACTGATGCAGCAAACAAGTCATTGAGCTGCAAAATACCACTTCCCCTAGTCAAGGAGTTCAAAACATATCAACATCAATTTTAGCGGCTTTTATCACCCGCTTGCATCCCTCTCATGCTACCATCCCATCTGAGGGGATTTATTGTCACAGAAATCCTCATGGGACTTGGGGTCCTCTAACCCAGCCCTAAGGTCACTGGGCATCAGTCACATCAGGGGAGAGGCTGAGAAGAGTATAAAGTGCATTTCCCCACACAAGATTAGACTTGCCTTCAGCAGCTTGTCCCTCTGTGATTATCCTGGCCAACATCCCTGAGTTAAAAAGCACCCAAAAGGAAACAAGTGACCAACTAATCCTTAAATTACGCCATTAGATCAACAAGCACATAGATGTGCGGATGGAAGGCTTCACTAGCAACTTAATGAAGAGAAGGGTTGGCTGGGTGGGGAATTCAGAAAAAGCAATATTGGGTGACTGTGTTGCAACAACCCTGAAGTTACCTTTTATGGTCCGCAATCTCTAAAACCTATTACCTAAGGCCCCAACATCAGCGACTTAGATGTTTGTATTTAAGTTAGACTTTTTCTATAAACCAGTCATTAAAATCCTTTTTTGGGAGGAGGGGTCCAGAGATCATGTCAGTCGCCCTCAGCCAATGGTTTCTCAGCTCCATTTGAGACAAGAATTCAATCCCTTATCAACTATCAACCAATTCACCGTACTGGCAGATTTAGAAGCCTGCGATTGACAGAGAACCAAGGGTGCGATTTCCAACACAGTAATTAGCAGGGCCCTAGAAGTGTTGCAGCACCCATGCAACCCACCATGGATAAGGACTGGATTTCAGTAATCATGTTGAACAATACCGGGCTAGGCCCAAAACAGACTGATTAGGAGTGGCATACGTATATAATCTCTTTTGACGTGATTTGTTTACAAGAGACGTGGGAAATAGGTAATCATATAGATGGCTGTCGCATGCTCCACACACTTGCCATTCTGTCAAAATCGGGTCTTGAGAGAGGTGGCATTCTGACACTAGTGAAGAATACCCTCAGATTGGAAGTACTGTCCTCCCATAATGATTCCCCATACCATAATCTATTACACCTTAAAGGCCCAGGGGGCAATACAGCAATTTTAATAACTTACTATGACAATAATGTTGGGGGTGAGATGTCAAAGGTCGTAGACTTACTTGAAGGGAAAATTAATGTATTACCAACTGCAAGACGACACCTAGTACATTATGGATGGGTGATTTTAATACGAAACAGTTGTTGTTTTTCAATCAAACCAACATGTGGAGTAACCTATGAGGATGGAGAGGCTATTCCTCCTTTCACCCATAAACTGCACGATGATGCACTTAACAAACTCCTTATTATAAAAGATCTAGAAATAATGAATCCCATCTCTGCAAACACAGGCTTACTACGAAAAACGTTTGGCTCTAGTGCCAACAGTTCAACCATTGTTTTTTTAATAGCATCAGCATTCCTTAAAATGTCTATCACAGACATTAAAGTTAATTTCTCTTGATTTAGTGATCATGCAAATATATCCTGCAAATTGTTCTGGGAAGGGATTCATGCTCAGCAGACAAGGATATATCCTGCCATTTGTTCTGAGAATAAAACCTCTTTTATCAAGGAAAAATGTAATGTCATTAAAGTGTGGTAAAATTAGTAAGTCCCTCTGGTTGTAGCAAATTGATATAGCAAACTTATGGCCAGTATTGAAATAAATTATGATCCAACAAAAGTCATCACCGCCTTTGAGTCAATTCTGCTTGAAGTAGCAGGCCAGAGGTGGTTTGACCACAATTGTACGAGATCACTATCACATTTACATAATGCCCGTAGCTGTGATCTAAGAGGCGTGGTTCAGGTCAAGCTCTCTCGTCAGTAGTACATAGAAGCAAGAAAGACCAGACTAAAAATACTGAAAGAGGAGGCATGGAAAGAACTGTATCAGGCTTCCACCACAAAAAAGTCTAGTAATTTCTGGATGGTAATAAATGCCTCTTTCCTGAAGGCATCCTCTTATCCTAATTTAGACAGCTACGTGGATGAAGAATCTTGGGTGGCCCACTTTACTAAAATATTTGACAGTAAAAGAGAGAGAAGGCATCCGCCCACGAAAGATAACATGTTACTAACACCTGTTCTCGTTTTCAATCTCCAAGAGATCAGAGAAGTCCTTTCCCAGTTTTCTAGTAATAAGGCCGAGGGTCCGGATGGAACCCCAATAGTTTTTTTTTTACTGAGCATCCTGCTCTTTGGGGTCCAGTTCTGACTAATGTTTTAATGTGGTAGCCAGTCTGGGCCAGCCGGCGTCATGGTCGAAATCTATTTTAATACTAATTTTTTTAAAGGGCTATAAATGAGAGCCAAAAAATTATAGGTCCAGCTTACTCTGGGACAGCAGGGTCAAACTTGTGTGTAGAGCACTATTGAACAGACTAGAGGAATGGGCCACTATTATTAATGTTATGATCCCGATCCAATATCGTTTTAAAAAGGGAAAAGACACACAGTACCAGTGCCTCAATTTGAGCTTTCTTATTGCTAAATTCACACAAGTGAAACAATGCAAACTCTACCTGGCTTTTATGGACTTATCTGCAGCTTTTGATTAGGTGGCCCATCATCATTTGTGGGGCATTATGAAGGAAATGGGTATTGACGAAGCAATTATTTATTTTATTAGACAGCTATCCACAAAGGCAGTGGTTTGAGTCCGCTATGGGAAGCAGGGAGAGTGCACCAGATGATTCCCTATCAATAGGGTGGTTTGTCAGGGGTGTGTCCTTGCCCCTTTTCTCTTCTCGATTTATACTAATGGAGTGGAGGCTCCCCCGTGAGAATCAGCGTCTGACGTCCCTTCGATGAATAAGGTCCCCATACCCATACTCCTTTATGCTGATGATGCAGTCCTAATTGCACGCACTGGCTTGGCACTCGAGAAGCTTTTAGAGACATATGTGAATTTTATGCAAAAATTAGATTTACAAACTAACAAGGTAAAATCTTTTATTTTAATAACTGGTCAAAAGGTGAAGAAAGTACCATCTTTTTATATAGCAGGGCGGAAAGTGGAACAGGAGGATACGTTCTCTTATTTAGAGGTGACATTTGATAGAATGACAACATGGTTCCCATATGGTGACTAACTGAGGTTTAATGTTGGAAAAAAGTATTAATACTCTATACTCGTTGTTTAAAAAGTTAGGGTTGAAACAACTAGACGTTGTAAAAAAAGTATACTTGGCCAAGTTTACCTCAGTGGCCCTCTACGGAGCGGATGTATGGGGACATACTAATCCTGCAGATATTCAATCGATAGATGATACTTTTTGGAAAAAACTGGTGGGTCTCCCTAAAAGCTGCTCAAATTTTAATTGTCATCTTGAGTTGAAAGTACCCAATATATCAAACCAGATATGTTTGGCACCAATTCTCCTATGGCATTCCATTTGGAGAAGGGAATCCATTAATCTTACCCAACAGTTTATTCTAGATTGTCTCGCACTGGAACATGTGCAGAGAATACCTTGGATAATGTACGTTAAAAATAGCCTAATTGCTTTGGGCTACTCTGTTTGAAACACTATGTAAGTGCTCAAGTATTTTTTTTAAAAGCAATCAAAACTCACTTTTTAAAATTTATGTCTGAAAAAGAATGTATGGTGCGAGCTTATCTTGAGGGAACAGTCCCTAATGAGTGGCAAGCCACATACTTGTCGATGGTGACAAATTTACGCCATCGATTTATTTTAACTAGGTTCCAGTTAAACTTTTTACCTATGTATGTTGGTTTACCCAACAGGTAATTTTTCTATACAAGCTCTACCGTTTTGTCCATGCCATGGGGTATCCCCACCAATCTGATTTACATATCTTTTTCTTCTGTAAGTTTTATTTGGAACAGTGCAATAGGTTTATTTTGCCAACTATGCGCAAACCCAAATTCAGACAATGTCGTCTAGCAATGCTTTTCTTAGGTATGTTGCAGATCACCTCATTTGTTACTGTGTTGCATCCTTTTCAAGCCTTTCTTTAAAGACCAGGAAATTGCACAATTGATTGAAACGAATTATAAGCATTTATAATAGTTTTCAAATATTCTTTTAATTGAATGTTTAACTTTTTTTGCGGAAAATTAATGAATTATGTATTTCCGAACATGTATGATCTGTATGAAAACGGATCGAATAAAGTGATCCCTATTCTGTTCTCTTCTGGTGTACAGTACTATAGTTTTTAAAAATTTCTTTGGAGCTATTTGGTCTAGACAGCATTTTAACTCCTGGCGATTCAGGGACAGAAATTTCGACTGAGCGCAAACTGGTGAACTAAACCATTAAATGAATGATAGAGAAATATGGCTGAGATACCCGCCACCCCCTCTCAACACAATCCCCAAGGATGGGAAACCGGAAACAGTTCTGAACTTTTGGAAGACGGGAGGGAGTGACCCTCCCGGCCGTATTTATTAAAATATGAAACAAAATTAAAACATTAAAATAACAGTTTATATTATGTACAATTTCATTACCACATTGCGATGTTTGGCTAACCTTAACATATTCTCTAATACAAAGGTTCTCCTAGCCGAACTAACATCCTACAAAATATTAACTTGCCATTTGAAATTGTACATCCTAACGTTTAAGGGCCAACGGCAAGGTCGTAACCGGTGTCAAGATCCCTAAACCAGACATATCCCCCTCACTTGTGAGGGGTGACCGCACAGAGGTGTACCTCAAGTGCAACTACTAATTTCCCTTGACTTGACGGGGGCCCCAATAAACTCGACGCCACTTAAAGGTCGTCCGAGGACTCGTGTGAGGTATCTAGAAGGTAGCGTAGACCCCTCCCCAAACCCCACACAACTTTACCACATCTGCCGTCGCAGATGTCCTGGCCCCGGGAAATTCCCCAGGAGGGGGCTGTAGCCCCTCCTACCCAGGAAGGGGCCTTGACCGCCTTTCCTTTCCTTTCGGCGGCCCATCCTTAGAAGGGACCGCCTCCCCGTGGAGGGGCCAATGGCCACCTCCCTCGAGCGCTCCCATCCGTAATGGGTGACGCCCACTCATAGGGATCTTCCAATTAGTGCTCACCGATCATGACCTTACCGCCCGACCAAAATAAATACGACAGTTCTAAACTAAATGACCAAATTGCCTAAAAGACAGTCACAACAACCACTTTATTAAAGCATGCTTACTGATCAAACACTAGAGCAGGGTTACTTTATTTACAAAACATACCACAAATCGACCATTCTTTATTGCATATTCCAAGTTGTCATGATAATAATCCCAACCTACAAACAAAATTAAAGTTACCACATCAAAACTTTATTCAAAACCACTTGCTGTCCTCAGGGGCTGGTGGGTGGGTCAAAATTGGCTCTTCGTTCCGTCTCGAGCTCACGTGCAGCGAGGAGGTGCAGCTTCAGAGCACAGGAACAAGAGGATGCTTTCTTGGCTTGTTGCTCCTTTTATCCGTCTTCAGGGCGGGCGTAAACCCGCCCCGGCCTGCCCCAAGGGCGTGGCCGGCCGCGTCAGTGTCTAGGCCAGCCCACTCCAGGGCGGGAAAAAGGCGCGCCCCGGCTACGCCGCTTCGGGCATACCAGCCGAGGCTCGCCTCCCGCCCGAGATGGCTTCCCGGGGGGATCGTGGTACTCCACCATACGTTCGGGGGGACCGAATGGTCGCCCCTTTCCATATGGCTGAGATACCCGCCACCCCCTCTCAACACAATCCCCAAGGATGGGAAACCGGAAACAGTTCTGAACCTTTGGAAGACGGGAGGGAGTGACCCTCCCCGCCGTATTTATTAAAATATGAAACAAAATTAAAACATTAAAATAACAGTTTATATTATGTACAATTTCATTACCACATTGCGATGTTTGGCTAACCTTAACATATTCTCTAATACAAAGGTTCTCCTAGCCGAACTAACATCCTACAAAATATTAACTTGCCATTTGAAATTGTACATCCTAACGTTTAAGGGCCAACGGCAAGGTCGTAACCGGTGTCAAGATCCCTAAACCAGACATATCCCCCTCACTTGTGAGGGGTGACCGCACAGAGGTGTACCTCAAGTGCAACTACCAATTTCCCTTGACTTGACGGGGGCCCCAATAAACTCGACGCCACTTAAAGGTCGTCCGAGGACTCGTGTGAGGTATCTAGAAGGTAGCGTAGACCCCTCCCCAAACCCCACACAACTTTACCACATCTGCCGTCGCAGATGTCCTGGCCCCGGGAAATTCCCCAGGAGGGGGCTGTAGCCCCTCCTACCCAGGAAGGGGCCTTGACCGCCTTTCCTTTCCTTTCGGCGGCCCATCCTTAGAAGGGACCGCCTCCCCGTGGAGGGGCCAATGGCCACCTCCCTCGAGCGCTCCCATCCGTAATGGGTGACGCCCACTCATAGGGATCTTCCAATTAGTGCTCACCGATCATGACCTTACCGCCACAGGCCGGATAGTTGACCGGCTATCCGGACCCCCCACAAAACTCCTACCTAAAGGTCATGTCTTAAAGTCTTTAGCCAAGCTATCAAGTCTCCTATGAGTAAATCGTTCCCCACCTGGGACAAGTGAACACCATCCCCCAAATACATACTGTCACCAGTAATACAACCATGCGAAATAGAATGCAGTGTATTGGAACGGAACAATCTACTCACTTTGTTATTAATTTTTCTTACTGAATGATTCAGAGCAGAAACAGAAATAGCCCCCCGCCATACTTTTCGTGGGATCATATGGGACCATGCAATCGTGCACCCTGGAACTCTCCTCGCCAACCAACTTACAGTGGAAAGCATCGCCTCAAGAAGAAGTCGTCTACCAGTGGTGACCAAATCATTGCCCCCAAGATGTACTATGACTATAGACGGCGGTGACCTCATCCGCCCTAGCAAACCCTCGAAAAATGATTGAAACTGGTCAATACAGAGTCCGCCCCTTCCGTAGAAGGACACACTGTACCCGTATTCCCCAGCCACGTGAATCATGTCA
Organism: Lissotriton vulgaris; assembly: GCF_964263255.1. Lineage (NCBI taxonomy): Eukaryota > Metazoa > Chordata > Amphibia > Caudata > Salamandridae > Lissotriton > Lissotriton vulgaris. Next base: position 903,739,259 of record NC_141698.1, read on the forward strand.
CCTGCTTTGAATACGTCCGCGGCACGCCTCACGTATGAGTGGCCCACGACCCACACCTCCTCTTTCACAGCCGGTGATGTCTGACCGCTGGCCCGGTGTTGGGTCGACTGCATAGTCCGCCCGCCTCGTAGGCTTGCGCAACTGAAACCAAACAAAACAAGAAGCGTGAGTACATCATTACAGCTTCACAACATGTGCAACCGCACATACCTTTTATAACAGTTGGAGGACCAACGCCCCACACGTTTAACTTGTTCGACATTCAGACCCCTGGCTGTAGCCTCTGTAGCAGCCCCTATCCGAAAGGAATGGGTCCCAAACTCGCCCGGGTTCAAGCCCGCAGCGGCAATCGACATCGCAAGCACCCGCTGAAACTGAAACCTCGTCAGTGGGGTGGCGTCAGCGTGTCTCAACAAAGTCCCCCCCCATGATGCCACCCTTTGTGCTAAATACTCCTCTACACAACTCACCGGGCACATGGAGGACCCGGGAATCCCTTGTATAATTATGCAGTCACCCATCGCACCCTGATCAGTCTTGGACCTGACGAACGAGACAGTCATTGTCCCCCCTCTGACCTGAACGTGCTCTCGGCACAGTCCCCCCATCACATCCTGTTTGTTCCTTGCCACTAGTTCGCTTACCCGCATAGCCCCATGGAATGCCAGCGTAAAAGCGGCTCGGAATAACACTGTTTCATACCGGGATGAACACGTTGCAGGGAGTATGGATAATAACAGGGCCAACCTATCCAAACCTATCGGGCGCCTTTCATCTACTCTGCGACCCTCAAGGCGTTGCCACCCACGTAGCGCTTTTTGCACAACAAAAGACGCAGTCGGGTCCTGGACCCCATGAGCCCTTGCCATGAAGGAAATGGCGGCCCGATGCCTCTGGGCCGTAGCCACTGATTTGCCCGCCTGATGTAAAGACAGCAAAAATTTTACTACTAGCTCTTCCTGGCCCCAAAGCTCTCCCCTAGCCGTCCCCAAAAAGGCCCAATAGGCTCGGAACGCCCCTTCATATGCTTTCCTTGTCCGGGGTGCTAAACTCTCTCCCACGAGGTTCTGTAGTTCGGGGCACCGAGAGACCAGAGAGCTTCGGGAAAGGGTGCCGCCACCGGGTCCGCTGTGGGCAGAAAACCCCAGAAGGCCTGCATACGGAAACGAGAAAGCGCATCAGCTGCTTGATTCATTACCCCCGGCACATGCCTTGCCCTAAATAACACGTTTAATTGCAAACACAATAACACAATTTCTTTGAGCAATCTCAGCATCCATTTGCATCGTGCTGCCTGGCTATTGATACACTCAACCACGGTCATGTTATCGGACCAAAACACCACAGAGTGATCTCTGAATCCCTCAGGCCAAGTTTTCAGGGCCACCAGAATGGGAAAAAGTTCAAGAAAGGCAATGTTACTGGTCAGCCCACACTCATGCCACCATACCGGCCATTTTTGAGCCGACCATTGTGTGCCGAATATGGCACCAAAACCAATGCTCCCAGCCGAATCTGTCCACAACCCCAGCTCTTCGGAGGACACCGCCGGTTTATTCCAGACAATCCGACCATTGAACTCCGCCAGAAATGCCAACCAAATGCGCATGTCCTGGCGAACCTCAGCCGAGAGCCTCGTGCGATGATGACCCTCCTTCAGGCCGACCATGGCTTGAGCGATCGAACGGGAGAAGGGGCGGGCCATCGGTATTACTCTTAAGGCAAAATTCAACTGTCCCACCAATTGTTGTAATTGATGTAGCTTAACCTTAGACTCACTTATACACGTTTGCAGGCATGCCCTGAATTTTAACACTTTATCAGCTGGTAAACGAAAACAACCTTCCTCAGAATCGAGCTCGATCCCCAGAAACTCGAGGCAAGTCGAGGGACCCACCGTCTTACCTGGTGCCAATGGCACGCCAAACTGTTTCATCAAGACACGAAATTCAGTCAAGGCCTGTCCACATGGCGGATCCCCGGCTGCCCCCATAAACAAAAAGTCATCGAGATAATGCATAACATGTCGAAACCCCGTCTTCCTAGTGAAGACCCATTGCAGAAAACAACTGAACTTTTCAAAATAGGCACAAGATATAGAGCACCCCATCGGCATACACCGATCCATGTAATAGTGACCCTGAAACATGAAACCAAGAAGACGCTGGTCATCTGGATGTACCGGGAGCAACCGGAACGCTGACTCGATATCAGATTTTGCCATCAGCGCGCCCGGCCCCAGGCGATTCAATATGGCTACGGCCTCATCGAAGGATGCGTACCGCACCGAACATACTTCCGGGTCTATCGCATCATTTACGGAACGACCACGTGGGGCTGATAGATTATGTATCAACCTAAACTCACCCGGGTCCTTCTTGGGGACCACCCCTAAAGGTGAACAAACAAAGTTAGCAACTGGTGGCACATTAAATGGACCGGCAACTCGACCTCGAGTAACCTCTTTCCCGATCTTTTCTTGTACCATGGACGTATGTTGCAATACCGAAATTTGGTTTTTACATTTCGCTATACCCTGAAACTCCCCCACAGGAATGCGGAAACCATACGAAAACCCGTTCCGCAACACCCCAGCGGAAGCGTGATCCGGGTATTCGCTGAGCCAAGGAATCATTGCCATGGTATCAATCGGAGTAGGTAAAGGCGCCCCTCGGACTATCTCAGACCTGTTTGGCGCCTCCTCTGCCCCCGTTATCACCCGTTTTGGCTCTGCACATGGACTCCGGATGGGATGCTTGCCCACAACCACCACATTCGTGCCTAAATTTGCAAGACCCTTGGGGCCTCGTACATTTACCCCTGTTAAAGTTCCAACAAATCCCCCTTTTACCTGTGTTGCCGCTCGGCCTCGAGTGGTTGTCGTAACTCGTACCTGATCGAAAGGGCGTCCCAGCATATTGGCGGGAGGATTCACCCACGCTACCCCCCACCAACGGCAACTTCAACATACCATTATCTTCCATTTTGGACCAAGACACAGAATCATAACAATCCCAAGTTAATGTTTTATCATGTCCCTTCGCTTTTCTGAAAATATTATCGTAACAAAACCATTGATTGCCTTCGTGAGAAACAGAGTACCCCATGATCCGTGACTGATAAATCAGCAATTCGGACAGCAATTCGGGCCTACGTTCACCCATGATGGATGTAAAAATCCCCCATGCTCTGCCCCAAGTGCCAATGTTTTCGTTTACCTTAAAGGCGGCCATCTTTGCGCGCCAAACACTCGGATGCATGAGCTCCTTCTGGCTCTTAACATGCTCCATCTCGTAATGATCGGTAAGCAACGAGAAGATGTTTATATACTCATCTGCCCATATCTTCTCTTTAATAGCCAGAGGGACATGCTGACCCAACTTTTCCCTTCGAGAGGGTGCAGACTCATCACTTGCAATCGGCAATGGTCGCTTACCTGAACCGGAAGCTGTATCTGTGACTGGACCTGTTCCAGGTGGCTTCACTACTGCCGCAGCCGCTTCCCTTGTTTCACGCAGTTGCTTCATCAATACCTGCGCGTCGTCAGCCGTGGCGCCCTTGCTACCTTTACCCAACCACGCTGCTACTTGTGCTGCCAGCTCGGGCGGCATATCCTCCCCGGACACGGGGGTGACCACTACGGGAATCGGATTCCCCTCTTCCGGCAACGGAGTTGGTTTCTCCAGTGGAGCAGAGGGAACCGGGATGTTTCCCTCCGCTGCTCCCCTTCTGGGTCTCTTGCCTTTTCCTCCCGGAGCTGCTCCTGCCAAAGGGCGTTTCGGTCCCCCTTCCTCATCTTTATCCGCCATTCGCCTCTTTAGGTCGGTCACCTCTTTCATAAGAACACGCAGCATCTGTTCGGTAGTCATTCGCTTTCCCGCCTTCTTGGGCATTCTCCAAACCGAGTATCTGCAAACAAACAAAGAGATTACAACGCTCAAAATTGACTCTTCGTTCCGTCTCGAGCTCACGTGCAGCGAGGAGGTGCAGCTTCAGAGCACAGGAACAAGAGGATGCTTTCTTGGCTTGTTGCTCCTTTTATCCGTCTTCAGGGCGGGCGTAAACCCGCCCCGGCCTGCCCCAAGGGCGTGGCCGGCCGCGTCAGTGTCTAGGCCAGCCCACTCCAGGGCGGGAAAAAGGCGCGCCCCGGCTACGCCGCTTCGGGCATACCAGCCGAGGCTCGCCTCCCGCCCGAGATGGCTTCCCGGGGGGATCGTGGTACTCCACCATACGTTCGGGGGGACCGAATGGTCGCCCCTTTCCATAATCAGGATAAGATATAGAACAATACCTGAAATGAAGAAAACATGGTAATGAAGATAAATAAGTACCTTGAATTAGAAATAAAGTAATGAGTACCTGCAGAAAAGATGAAAAATACAGAGTAAATCAGCAAAAGTAAGAGGAAAAGAAGGAATAAGGGCCATATGTATCAAGCAAATTCGCATTCACAAAGGCCGAAATTCATAGAATTTCGGCCTTTGCGAATGCGTATTTGCTAAATGGCATGTATGAACCAAAATCTGGTGCATTAAGGAATCACAAATTTTGCGATTCCTTAAATGCAATGTATGATGCTAATAAAAAAAAGCAAAATGTCCTTAAGGAATCGCAAATTACCACCAACTTCTAGTTGGTGGTAAGTTGTGAATTCCTTGAAAAATGCACATTTTTGCATTTTTCAAGGTGCCATGTGACACACATACATGCCCTTAGGGCATGTATGTGCGCCACATGTGCACCCATGCATATTTCAGGGGTGCAACAGGGTGTCCAAAGTGCACCACTAAAAATTATTCTCAATTTGCGATTAGCAAATTGCGATTCGCAAATTGAGAATAACTTCCCATTCATTCCTATGGGCCTCCTGGCACTTAGAAATGAATGGGAAAGTATTCCTTAATTGCGATTCGCAATTTTCTAATCGCAATTAAGGAATTTTAAGCAATCGCAAAAAAAATGCCTATTTGCGATTCTCAAATAGCGATTTCTTAAAAATTGCTATTTGAGAATCGCAAATCAGGTTGATGATACATATGGCCCTAAGATTCACAACACAGTGGTCAAGTGATGGCAATCATACATGTTAAAGAAATTACCATCATAAATACTCTCGAAGAGTAACAGCTGTGATAATCATTAACTCGAGAAGAGCGGATGATAATTTACTCAAATCTAGCATTGGGGAGTCAGGACTGCACAAAATCTTACAAAACTTTCAATGCAGAGTAGTTCTAGATGTGCTCAAGACCGTGAACGACTGTGCTAATGTCACAGACAACATTCAAAGGCTACATGCTGCAAAATCTTCTGCAAGAAACACAGTAAGAGAAATCATGGGGTTGTAAGGCCAATTAGGGACAGGCAATCAATTCAGAATAGAAGTGGAAAGTGTGAGGATCCCCCTTAAGTGTGTATGAAGTGCCACTCATGGGAAGGATGTCAGTCTCAAACACGGCTGGTGTGGACCTGGAGACAAAATTGAAACCTGTCACATCACTGACAGAAAATGAGGGGAAAAAACTGCTTCTTTCTGGTTAATAAGTGGTTTCCAGAGCTGCAGACCAGTGATCGTGATGGATCGCTGGCATGGCATTAGGCCAGGTGACCACGGAGAGTCAGTATTAGTACAGACAACAAGGAAGAAAGAGTGTCACGTTGCCCTACCATGGGACATAGGTGGCATACAGAGAGGAAGAAAGGGAATCGTAGAACAGAGTACAGTGGTGTGCATTGATGTGTGAATAAAGTAAATAACATTTTCTCAATGTATAGTTTCCACAAATGTATACTCTGATTATATGGAATGTAATACATATTTAGTTTCAAAGTCGTCAACATATAGGATGGCAAAGTTAGGGTGAAAACAGGCTCCCCTGGGAATCCTTTTTTTGGTAACACAGAATTCAGTAGTTTAGCAATTACATTTAGACCTCCTTGTGGAATATATTCTTGAATAAGGAATAAATATCAAGATTAACTGGTAAATGAATTGATGTATCAAAATCAAGTTCATTCATTACTAGAATCAGGTGTGTACTGGTCCTGATAACATTTGGATCAAAGGTACAACAATGTGTAAAAGTGTGTCCAAGTCAGTGCCCAATGATTAAGAGAATGGACCTACATCAGGAAACTTTAATGTGAGTAGGAGAGTTATTTCTATAAAAAAATTAGGATGTTCGTTGAGTGGGATGGAAACCCTGCTCAAGCAACAGTTACAGTCCCTTTTGGTGAACCAGAAAAGTCACTAAACTAACCTGTGGTTAGCCATCTGGTAGCCTGACACAAATGCAGTCAGGCTTAACTTAGAGGCAATGCATAAAGTATTTAGCAAGCACACAAACAGCAATAATGTAACAACCTAACACAAGAAAAATCCCACACCAATATAGAACAATAACATAAATTCCAATTCATTATTTGGCACCAAAACAACAAAAATCCAATTATTAGAACTGGAGTTATGAATTTTTGAAGTTTAAAGCATAACATAGCTTCTAAAAGATCAAAACATGAACCATGGACATCTAGTCGCTTGAGACCAGGTCAAAGTCGAAATATAGGGCTCACCTCGATGGAACGCGAGACGGATGCAAGAAGTGACTTGGACCTTCTCAGCACTTACTTTCACCATTACAAGAAATTTCATGAAAAATTCCTTAGAAGGTAGAAGTTCAGCTTGGGAGGGTTGCAGGTGGGGTCTTAGAAGGAAGCGTCATAACTGGGAGCCGCAGGATGAAGTTATAGTGAAGATTTCTATGTTCGGACTTAGGGCCATATGTATGAAGATTCCGATTTGCGATTTGGAATCTGCGATTTTTACCGAATCGCAGAATCTGAATCGCAAATCGGAATGTATCAACATAATCGCAAATATTTAGCGATTCGGATACAATCGCTAAATATTTGCGAGAAAGACAATTGCGATTCCTTAAATGTGAATAATTGCATTCTTGCGATTCCTTAACGGGAAAAATCGCTAAATTGCGATTTTTCAGAAATCAGCCAATCGCAATCTTGATGCAGTTTGATGACATCACCATCCAGGAAGTGACTGACTACCCATGTGGCAACAGTATTGTTTGTGAGAGAGTGGGATAGTGAGGATTGCTACTGAGGAGCCATGGCTGAGAGTGGGAACAAGGAATTGCCTGGGACCCAGCAGGAGCAGCAGGAAGGAGACACTTCTAGAAAGAGAAAGATGAAGTTCTCAGAAACTGAACTGGAAACACTCATTACTGCGATGGTGCCAAACCACGATTTGTTGTTTGGAAAGAACTCACTCAAGGTGCCTGAGACAAGGAAACGACGTATCTGGGCAGGCATACAGGCTAAAGTCAATGCCCTGGGAGTGACACACAGGAGTGTGAAGGTACTGCGCAAGCGCTGGTACGACCTGCGCCAGCGCTCAAAAGAAAAGTTGGCAGCCAGGCTGGAGCAGTCTCATCTCACCGGATTTTGGGAATCGCTATATTAGCGATTCCTTGAATTGCGATCAATTTTGGCTTCATACATTGGAAATTGCTAATTTTCAGTCGCAAACGTTATTATTAATGATTCGCAGCGTTTGCGACTGAAAATTAGCTTCATACATATGGCCCTTAGTCTCTTTTTTGGAAGTGAAACTCTCCAGTGGAACGGGGCTCAAGCAGCAGGGCAGGCATCTGAGGGTTCAATGGAGATCTCAGGCAACAGAACAGTCCTTCGAGGTGCAGCAAAGCAGTCTTTTCAAGTACACAGCAGGCAGGAGTAGCAGGCGGTCCTCTGAGAGTCTTTCCACAGATCAAGAAAGTGAACTGAGGAGTGGTTCTCAGGGGGCATTTTTTACACCTGGTTCCTTCTTTGAAGTAGGGGGAATTTCTAGAGAGTTTCCTGTTTCCCCTGCCCTGACTCCAGTCTGGCTGCAGGCACATTGGGCTAGGTTGTAATCCTTTTGTAAAGGCAGGGCACAACCTGTTGACTTGTAAGTGGGGCTGCACCCAGCTCCAAAACCCTATCCTGCCAGGGATAGTCTGTTGGACTTGGCCCTTTCCGCAGGGTTATCCTCAAACTTTTTGCCTTCAACCCTCCTGTTTTGTTGACATCACTTTTGTTGGCTTTAAGACTCTGTGTACTTTACCACTGCTAACCAGTGCTAAAGTGGCTGTGCTATCTCCATTAAAACATGGTAAAATTGGCTTAAACCCAATTAGTTTATTTATTTCCTTGTACATCCTAAGTAAATTGGAACTACATGTGATCAGGGCTACTAGTGAGCCTGCACCAGTGATCATACCACCCACTTAAGTATCACTTTAAACATGTCTCAGGCCTGCCATTGCAGCCTGTGGGTGAAGTTGTAAACTGCCACTTCAACCAGGTAAAATACACCTTTTCCCAGGCCCAAAACATTCTTTTTAACACATATAAATTACCCTAAGTAGGATAGGCCCTGAACAGCCCGTAGGGCAGTGTTTAGTGTAATTAAAATGTAGGACATGTACTTTTAAGTTTTACATGTCCTGATAGTAAAAACTCCTACATTCTTTTTTCCATACTGCAAGGCCTACCGCTCCACTAGGATAACATTTAAGTTACCTTATTATATTTAGTAAGCTGTAACTTCCAATTGGGAACAGGTAGACAGGTAGAGTTTGGTGTCTAAAGAATTGTAATGAAAAGCCCCCTTTAATGGTAAGGTTGTATTTTAAATCCTAATTCCAAGAAGGGTACTTTTAGAAATGTATTTTATTGTCCTAACTATTTGATGCCTGTAGCTTATCTTAGGCCACATGACTAGGTGTAGCTGGCAGTTGGTCTTTGTGTATGGCTCCCAGACAGCGAGACACAGGGAAGATATATATTGGCAGGATGGGTCACTCTGAGTTAATGAGAGGGAGGAGTTGTCATCTACCACACTTGCCCATCTCAAAGGCTCTGCCTGAGCACTCTTACAAAGAGTTTGACCCTGATCTTTTTGACCCCAGACAAGCTTGGGCCAGGAGGAAGAAAATACCTGACACCTCAGGGGGGCATACACCTCTAGAAGCTTCCTCCACTTCAAAGTGCGCACCACATATATCCAGAGGTTCCACTTTCTCCAAAGATAACCATTATCACGGGAAAAAGAGCCCTGGAAACAACAATGGATCTAGGATTAACCTGTTCTAATAATCCAGCATTTCAAACTTTAGGGACTGCAAAAACGGACCATATAAATGAGGAAGCTAGCTTTCTCATTGCAAAGGAACAACAGATGGGCCCCACTCATTATCAAAACCAATACAAAAAGCTAAAATTGATCTCCCCGGTACCCCAAGCGGGGACATCATCAAATAACCAGCATATTGGCCAGCTGAATGAGCTGACCCAAAGGGACTCAAATAACCCCTCACAGCCTGGCCAAACAATCACGTCAACATGGGTCAACTCCTACGACAGGGCTAAAAAAGATACCTGTGCAGCAACAAAGGCAGCCTTAATAGCCGCACATCCTAAAGGCCCCACCCCTGTGCTTTACAGCCCAAACCACCAGTTCATCTTGAGAACACCTCCTATATCACCTTTAATCTCCTCCGTTTCCCAAATAACCTATAGTGTTAATAATCACATAGCCAACAGTGAAGAACTTTTTAACCAACCAAATTCACCATTCGGCCTCTCAATTTTAGAAGCGATCGAGGGCTCTTCCTCAGAACCAAGCAACAACACAAGCACAAGTAAGAAGGACCCACAAACCAACAACAAGGATGCCTTATGTGAAACCGCAGGGGCTACAGGTGACCAAATAAACAGTGCAGAAGAACTGGGAATAAAAATCGGCTGCAATTTAGACAAAGGCCCAGGAACTATCAATAAGTCTATCCAAAAAAAACAAGAAAAAATGTAAAAGCTAAATAATCAAGAAAAATTAAAAACCATGATGAAGGGTCTATTTTACATTGGCTCAGACTGGAAACTAAGGAGAATGAGGATTACCATAAAGTCCAAAGTGAGACTATTACCTCTCCTCAAAAAATGATCGCAAAAAAACCCCAAAAACGACAAGCATACAAATAGTTGGGACAACCAACTGCGAAAACATTTCTCTTGGCTCCTTAGGACACCCTACGGCGCATCCATCTAAACCCCTGGATACGACTGACCAAGAACCCAGGTGGCACTTTCACAACACATACGGGCCACAAGCTGAGAAGCAACCCTTGAACAAAAGAAAAACCTGGAATCTAACCCAAAGCAGCATGCAGGGATCAATGCGGACTATGCAAGCATGAACAGCATTAATCAAGGAAAGCACAACCCATACAAAAAAAATAAATGTGTTCCCGTAACAGACCATAAAAAGCTCCAGCTAACAACTGCATCCATTAATCATAGGGAGATGAAATCCATTCAAACATGTACTTACGATCTACCCTAGTCCAGCGACCACCAACACAAGCTCTGGAGTAATGCTCAGTGGATGGTAGGAAGCTCAAATCTGCTCAGGGAAGACCTGGATATCCAGGATCTAAAAACGTGCAACTCCATAGAGGCCCTTGATATCCCAGAGGAAACTCCCCATCAAATTCTGACACCCACTGACGAAATAAAAAATCAAGAAAAACTAAAAGTATTGCTGCATCCTAGGTATACCACGCAGGGGAAATGGGACATCCTTCATAGAGGCAATCTGCTGAGGCTCTGTGTAAACATTCGGGGGCTAGAAAAATTAAAAACAACTGACATTGACAGCGTATCCTTTCTCGCCCCTGGGCCAAGTGAAATAAACAAGACAACAGAGATAATCTTCGTCAATCGTGCCATGGCCGAGACCCTGAAAGGAAACAACAAGCAATTGGAAAACTGGGGCATAAAAATCATGATCCCGGTAATGACAAAATACCCGGCGATCTTGAAAAGTAGTAACCCGAAGGAGCAGCTGGGAAATCAGGAACTGAAAAACAAGGAAAGGATGCTTACATAGGATTTAAATCGTCACAGCTACTGGGTCTTATCTCCATGGTACTAAAGGTGGACCAAAAATAAATTTGACCAGTGACCGCTCAATCAAAATAACAACAGACACAGAAGGGGGCAACCGCTCCTGTTCCACCATGGGGAACATCAACAAAGACTGGCCCTAGCTCCCACGGGCCCTAAACGCCTGCCCCTAACACCAGGTCCCCTGCTAACAAGGAATCTGGGACACCTGAGTCCGGCACCCCTTAAGAGACAGCGCTGTTCGGCATAGATGCCCTTCGGAAAACATCCAAACATTAACAATTATGACCTGGAATGTCGCAGGGACCATGCCGCCTTAACTGTCCAGTTAACCATCACAGCAGATATTCACCACTCTCTGCGCTGCATTGGGGCATCCCAAGGGGAAGAACAGCACAAACTCCTTAAAAGAATCAAATGTCGGCCACTGCCAACTAATACATTTCATGATTGGAAGCAAACGGGGACAGGCTGGCAAAGCAGCTCAATTAATGGGGAAATCATAGGCGAATGATACTCTTTCGCCTACGAATTAGCCTCATTGCTTCAGGGGAGCACCACATATAGAACTCCCACAGACTCAGCCACACTCTAGGACATTTCCAAGCGATCAAGGAAAGTGCCAAACAATTAAATACCAAATGCAGAGCCTATCAGAAATCCTGATCAGAGTTGGCCAAAATGCAATTTAAATCAGCGGCAAAAATCCACTCAAAACTGGTCTGGAAATCAGGACGTGAATGTACGGAGGCAAAATGGCTTAAAATCTTTGCGCTGTTGGCACAGAGTAAATCCCAAGAATTTTGGCAATACCTAAACAAACTTACCCATGGTGTCTCTAACAGAGAGAATCTAATTGATGCGGGCACTTGGGTAGCCCATGTGAAAACCTTGTATTCGGACGATTCCAACATAACTCCTCCAACCAGCCTAACAACATCAGGGGAGGGAACTGGCAATTATACTTCTGAATCTACCTTACCGCTCGATGATTCAACCTTCCTAAGTAAAGAATTAGTCCACACCATTCTAAAGAAGATTCAACACAACGGAGCACCTGGCCCCAATGGGCTGCCTGGCTCCCTCTTTATGGAAGACATCACCTTCTGGACGGAAAATGTCATACAGCTATACGCCAAATGCAGGTTCTTGGGGGATGTTCCAGATTCCTGGAGGGGATCACTGCTGCATCCAATATTTAAAAAAGGGCCCAATACCCACATCAAGAACTATCACATGATTGCCCTGTTGGACATTGAGGGCAAGGCTTATGCAAGTACACTCCTAGCGGAACTAGCAGACTGGGCTGGCAACAAAGCCTTTTGCCCTTCTTTCAGACCGGGTTCAGATCTTGGGGCTTCACAGTGGATAACATCATTGCCCTGTCATATCTAGCCCAACAAGCAGTGGCTCATTGAACCCTGACACTTTTTGCTTGCTTTATTGACTATTCGGCAGCCTTCGACGCGGTAGATCGCACCATCCTCTGGCAGAAATTGGCACGTTGGAACATCAGTCTGTCTTTGATGCAAGCAATTAGATCACTGTACTCACAAACCTGGGTTAGAGTCAAACTCTCAAGCGAGTATGCCACAGAGAAAATCCCCACGGATCGGGGGCTAAAACAGGGCTGCATGCTGGCCCGATGCTTTTCAATTTATATACAGCCAACATGGGTCAAGCCCTGCACAAAGCCACTTTAGCTACCCCCAAGATTGGGCACACAAAGATCCAACTGTTGCAATACGCTGATGACCTGGTTCATCTGGATCATACCAAAATTGGACTACAAAAAGCACTCACAGCCCTCGCAGTCTACAATGCCAAAAAATAAGTTGGTTGACAACCCATCCAAATCAAAAACAGTAATTTTTGATCACTATCCAAAAAAAGGGGCCAAGTGGAGGCTGGGTCCGCTGACTTTGGACTGCATACAACATTATTACTATCTAGGGGCATGGCTTAGCAAAATGGGCCGCCCACGGGTTCACCTTAACAAACTGCAGGAGAAAGGGAAAAGCGTCACCTACACTCTCTGCTAATTACACGCCACCCTAGATAGTTCAACAGCAACCGCTATTCAAAGAGTACAGAGGGCAAAACTACTGCCATCCATCAATTATGCCCAACAGGCCTTTCCAGGGAAATCTGGGAATGACCTAGAGAAAATACACTGTACTGCCTATAAAAAGCTATTTCGCCTACCAGCCTGCACCAGGAACAACTTAATTCATCTAGAGTTTAACCTCAACCAACAAAAACTGGAAGAGATGATGACGCTGAGTAAATAGTTCTATCAAACAATGGCGGCCCCGGAGAACTCAATGAAAGCTGTCATAAAGTGCATTTTTCAACAACCTGGCAATCCTTGGTCCACTCGTCTCACCTCTATTAAAGCTCTTCTGCAACTTGCAACAGAGAATTGGGACCCAAGCACAATCAAATATTCCATTATTACAAAAACAATAAAAATGCAAGTATGACTACAGTCTCGTACTTTGGATATGGACTCCTTAGTAGCAAGAGGTTTTCACGAGACCCAAAGTCTCCCCCACACACTGCCCAGCCTCAAACTTCATCTTACGCAGGTTGTGGGGAGACAATCCCTTAACAGAATTCTAGCCGCGAGACTACATCCCCTCCCTCTTAAAGATCTATATCCAACCGGGAAAGTAAGGTCAGCCATTACGGAGTGCCGCCTTTGCAACTACAAACATAATAATATAAAATAAAAGACTGATCATCACTTGATTGTTTTTACCTAACAAAGCAAAAGAGAATCTTAACATTGTGTCGTACATACACTTGCTTTTTAAAACATTTTTTTATTTATTTTATACTGTCATTATATAAATTGTATTTTTGTAATGACTTTAAGTAACCACACAAATAAAGAATTCATTCATTCACATATAAATATTGGACACTTAGATCCAACTCAGTGCACTTCTGTACTTTTGGACTCTGCCAGGAAGAAGGGCTGTTGCCTGCTGAAAGAACTGCCACTCTGCTGGACTGCTACTCTTAAGGTCTTCTACATTCCAGTGCTTTCCTGCTTACCTTTTACCCTGCTAAAAGGACTGGACCTTGATCACTGACCTCAGTCTGACTCTAAAGGCTAGTTACCTGGCCTCCTGATTAGAAGTCTTAGGGACATTGAACCCAGCACCTGGACCCTGCCATCTGTGAGTCTTGCCATCCCAAGTGGTACCACCCGCCATGGACCCTTGGAAGTGGGAGGAAGGTGCTCTGTCAGCTCACCTATGGATCCAGCAGAGCTGAACCATCTCCCACAGAACTGGGGTATCACCTTTGCTGCTCAATGCATTGCCATCAGAACCGACGCATGACGTCTGCTTTGCAAACTTCCCCGATGCAAGACTTTGCATCATCCATCGCAGCTCATCTGAACATACACAGCTCCCCGTAACATTGCCTCGCCTAACAAAGCCCATCAGAACAGCTGTTTTGTGAAGGATCTCCACACAAGGACATCACCTCACACTTTGGAGCTCCCTTGAGCTGCTGCTAAGCGAAACATCACCTCAGCAGGACTTCACATCACTTCTGCAGCATCATGCACCCTTGACTTGGAAACTGAATCTCTTTTGAACCAGGATTATGGTACTGTGTTCAGTGGGCCTAAGTGGGTCCCTGCAGCCTGGTCGTGCTCTATCATGGTAAGTCTGAAGTTGTGACTTTCTCCTGGTCCAGCATGACGAGTTGACCACAGTTGTGCTATTAGGCGCTACTTTTATTTACATTTTTAAAATTGCATATCTATGGTTCTACTGAATGGATTTTTGTCATTTTGGTAAAATTGTTTGACTGTCTGGGAGGTATAAACTAAGTCCAACTGCCCATTATACCCGGTCATGTGACCCACAAACATGCTGCAAGTACAAAATAGCTATGGCAGAAAAATGCCAACTTTCTATAAGTGCCATTTTCAAAATAGTGACTTAAAGTCCAACTTTACCGTGAAAGAGGATTTTTAAATTACAATTTCTCAGACACCAAACATGAATTTCCTACCTGCTCCCACTCAGAAGTTAGCACTTATTGACTATAATAAGGCAGCCTAATGTTATCCTATGTGAGAGTTATGCCATACAGTAGACAAAACGAATAAATGTTTTTTATTACTCCCAGGATTTTTAAAGCTTAAAAGTACATGTCCAACCTTTTAATTACAATGCACCCTGCCGTATGGGCTACTTACAGCCTACCTTAGGTATGATATGTGTAATAAAAGGGGAGTTTAAGGCTTAGCAAGGTGGTTATTTGGTCAAATTGGCAGTTTGAACTACATTCAGGCTGTACCGACAGACCTGGAACATGTTTAAAGGGCTACTTAGGTGGGTGGCGCAAAACATGGTGCAGGGCCACTGGTAGCACTTAATTTACAGTCCCTGAGTTTATGGCATAAAACTGTACTAAGGACTAAATATGCAAATCAACTGTAAGCCAAATTGAGCAAGTTTTAGGGAGTGAGCATAAGCAATTAATTTAGCACTGATTAGCTGTTGAAACAGTCACAGAGTCCTAGGACCAGCAAAACAAAATTCTGAAAATAGGAGGGGTGAAGGCAAAGGTTTAGGGGTGATCCTGCAGATACAGCCAAGTCCAACAGTGTAAAGGACCAGTGCGGGGAGTACTGTTATTTAGAAATAAAAAATCATCATGGCACAGCATTCCACATATTATCAGCTAATTTTCAAGATATCTGCTTGGCTTAGTTTGAGTGGACTGTGCATTTCAGGAGATTGTAATGCGTGGAATTGGAAAGTTGCCTTAGATTCTGGTTCCGATAATTAGCTAAGACCATGATCACAATTCTACCACTCTTGTCTTTAGATTTAATTATAAGTTGTATATTGTGTTTGAAATCATTGAGGGAGAGAAGCTCAGGTTTAGTTCAAGTATATGGGAAAAGCGAGAAGGTTTCCTTCCGCTCAAAAATGTCCCTCAAGACCAATTTCTCAAAAGTAGGGACTTCAGCAAGCATGGTCGAGGAAGGTGGATTAAAGGTTGAGGTGCTTGATTGCTTGTGAGATTTGTCATATGGTCGTCTTGGTGATTCATTATTTGTCTGATAAATGTAAAAATATCTTCCTGGAGAGTAAAGGAATCACTCCGATCTGTTGGGACAAGAATAAGCATTTGCTTAGCAATTCAACTTCTGTTGAATATAAAGTATGGCTCGAAATGAAGAAGGGCATGCTCTCAATCCGTAAAGATGAATCACTTTGCTATGTTGTCATCTGTGTGTGGTCAGAAGATGCTGTCTCTGTGGTGCATGTATTGTTAATTAAGTGTAGTCACATCTGTAATATTTGTGGCACACTTGTCTCTTGTCTTGATAATAATAGTAATTATTGCCCCAGGGTCTGCCACTGCCCCTGCCTTGCCCCTTGTCAAATTGCTGGTCAAAAAAAAGTCTTGACTGGGTGCCTGTCTGATTGATTGTACTGGGGCTTTAAGAGCTGGTCAAAGACTCAAAAAAAGTAACTGATTTTTGATTTGTAGAACGTCCCAAAAGTGAATATTGATCAGTGTTTTGAGTCCTAGGTAAGAAAGGGTTAAATTAATGGTGTTTTGTATTTTATTACATTTTCTTGATTTGTTGCATTTTAATAATGTGTGCTACGGTTTTTCTTCTCATCTTTCTAAGGATTATTTGGTGACTCAAATTGTGTTGGATTATGGGATTTGATTCCTCAGCTCCACAATGTCATCAAGTCCCTTTTTACTATGTTTCAGGGCTGTTGTGATCCCCATTGCTATCCAGATTCAGGGGCACATGGTCTCCAAATGGTTGAACCCAGAGTAAATTTTACGATACCCAGTGAGGATGGCTGGGGAGCTTCTAATTTGTAATCCGAATGTAATAATACCAGTCTTGAAGCAATCCATCAACATATGGCCATGTAGAGATGTTCTAATTTGTTTCTTTATTAGTTTGTCTAGTTTGTCTAATAGAACCTCAGAGGCATTGTTGGTATTTGACTTAAGAATAGTGCCTAATAGCATAATTCCACTAATAATTGTGTTTATGTAGTCATCTGAATAATTAGGAGTTTCCCCATATGTCATGAATCCAGGGCCTGATTTGCAAAGGTAAACAAACACTTTTATGTACGTGTAAGTATTTTGTGTGTTCAGAAACTATGACTTAATAGGAATTTTTATGACTACGGAGACTCAGTAGTTGGGGCGGAGTACTCTGCACACAAAAATTGATAGACCTGCCCTATCCTATTATTTGTAAAGTTCTCCACCCAAACTGCAAGAATCCACAGATGTACACTTACTATTAACTCATAGTTTGTAAATACCAAAAAAAGAACTTACACAAAGTTTAAGTTTACCTTTATGAATCAGTCCTTACATGTGCACATGCACCTGTTAATGAATAAGGTAAGAAGAAGAGTTTGAAAACAGGCTTTCACAGTCGAAGGAATGCTGAAGAACAATTTAAAGAATACAAGACCCTTAGACGAAGGTGTATGAGGGTACTAGTAATTTCACACACCAATATCCATCGAGGTTTCATTATAAATAAAAAAAGTTCGAAGATGAATGATATGGTTAATGTATCATACCCACAATAAATGTTAGAAATACAAAACAAACTTTTAGAAAAAAAGACAAAGTAATCAAACTGCAATTTTTAAAAGTGGGTAAAATCATGCAACCAGTTATTGTAAGACATCTATGAACATTTCAATATATTAAATAAAGCATTATTGTTTTACTCATTGTGAGAGGTGAACACATAATGAGAGAGACTCAGAGCCTGAGAGAGTGATGAAAATAAAATTAAGGTGACAGAAGAGATATATAGTTATCAAGAGCAATCGTTGGCTTCTAATGACTCCACCACTCTGCAAACGCATCTCCTGGTGCACTACTAGTAGGGGGGGAGGTCCCATTAACTATTGAGGGTCCTTGGGTGCCAACTACCCCTCCTGTTACCTCTAACAAGTCCCACACAGTGTGTTTGTTGAGAAGTTTTCAGTGGCCACACCCCCTTTCTCCACCACTCTGCAAAAGCACCTCCTGGTGGACTACTAGTTGGGGATGAAGACCCTTTAGCGCTTGAGGGATCTTTGGAGTCAACTAGCCCTCCTGTTAACACCAGTATGACCCACACAGCTGGATTGCTTAGAGGTTGACAGTGGCCATGCCCCCTTTCTCCACCACTCTGCAAATGCCCCTCCAGGCACACTGCTGCTTGGGGGAAGAAGTCCACTTTAGTCCTGAGGCCCTCAGAAGGCAAGGGGACCTCATCCCCCCCACCAGCAGTGTACCAAGAGGTGTGTTTGCAAAGTGGTAGAGAAAGGGGGCATGGCCACTGACCACCTCTCAGCAATCCCACTGTGTGGAGCCTGCTGGAGGTAACTGGAGGTCTTTTTGGCCCCTAAGGACCCACAGGAGCCAAGGAATCCCCATCCCCCAACCAGTAGCATGCTAGGAATAGTGAAGAAAGGGGGCAGGGCCTCTGGTGAGTTGCTGGCTTTTTTTGTTTCTTTCTTCATTTTTGGAAGTGGTCCACGTAACCCCCTTTCCCAGGTCTGTTTGGGCCCTGGAGAATCCATCACCAGATCCATCCCTTTATTTAATTATGTTTTATCTTACATGGGAGGGGGATCGCGTGGCCCCCCTCCTGAGGCTTATTTTGGCCCCAATTACACCATACCCCAGGGCCAGGCTTTTTTTTTTGTATATATTTACTTTGAAGGGAGCGGGACTGAGTGGCCCTTCCCTCCCAGGCCATTTCTGGCCTGAGGACCCCATCCTCCAGGGCCTGACCACTTTGTTGGGGACAGCGGGGGAGCCTGAAGGCTCCAGCGGTTCTTGACAACTCCCCGCCTTCTGTGGCGAGCTTTTGGAAACATAGTCTATGACGATGCATGGTGTTGTGGAGGTGAGGCATTGTTGCCGTATCCCTGGCTGCCATGGGGAGGAGAGGCATTATGTCCATGAGAAGGTGTTGTGTAGAATCCAGGAAAGGAGAAGTTGGTTGCACCTACAGTAAGGCATTGGTTCTGGTGATGATGCGAAGTCAGCTAGTTCATGGAGTCATCCTTGGTGGTTATGGACCCCGCAATAACAGGATGCAGGCGCTGGCGGTGATGGAGTCACTGCAAGCACTGGCGTCAGGAATGTCAATGCCTGCAAGTGTTGGCAGGCGTTGAAGGGGCGTCGGAGCTGTGGTGCAGGCTGGGTGGTACGTCATGCAGTTCACAAGCTGTGCCCCTGTCCTTAGTGCAGGTTGTGGCATCGCTGACAGCGCCAGAGATTGCTTTTCTTGCTTCTCTTAGGTTTCTTCTAGCTCCCAACAGCAGGAACAACCTCCAGAGGCTCAAAACTGGAACAGGCAGCTCCTGGCAGGTCAGGCCTCTCAGTAATAGAGTTCAGGCGAGCTGGGGGTGAAGTCTTTGTGTCCCTGAGACTTCGGAACAGGAGGCCATCACATACAGTCCCTTGAAAATTCTTCTTCAGCAGGTTTCTCAGCAAAGTTACAGTCTTTGTCCTTTCCTTGGCAGAAGCAGCAGAAGTGATTGTAGTTAGGAGTTTGTTTTAATTCAAAAAGCATTTTTTTTCTTTTGCCAATATCTTTGGCACCGTTTGACTAATCTTTGCGAAATTTTCAAAACTAATGGCCCACTCCCTTCAGCTGTTGTGTTAACAGTTTCAGGGTGATTTGTCAAATGGGGACTGAGAAAAATGGGTTAAGAAAGCACTCTTTTTGTTAAATGGTGTAAATCTGTTCAGCAGTTCCTGAGCAATGTAAACATTTCACAGATATCTAAAGAAGGACATGAAGGATCTGGGAACCCTCCAGATCTTGCGCCTAAGATCTAATTGGCTGCCAACACTTCAAACCAGGAAGTGTTGGCAGCCATCTTATAAATTGGTTGAACCAAGTCACGAGAAAAATTATTAAAAACCAAGAAGCAGGGGCAGGGTAGAAACACCCTGACCCCCCAGGCCAGCTCAGCAGGTCCCATAATGATCCCCAGGGCCAAAAAAAGCAGTTTTTTGTAAAAGGTTTGGCAGGAATCATGTTGGGTCCACGAATCCTGCCAATTTTTTTTTAAACAAAGTGCAGCCTCCTATGCTTTGTTTTTTTTAAATCCCCGGGAGGGCCAGGTCTAGGGGGAAATGACAAATGAAATGTGGGGACCCATGGGACCCCCATCCCTGGGGACTGCCACCTCCATGGGGCTTATAGCATATATGCAGGGTGTGGTACGCAGCCCCCAATTCAGCCCCAGGGACCGCCACATCCCCAGGGCTTAATTTCTAATGAAAGGGTGTGGGGTGGCTCCTGCCTCCCCACACAGCCCTAGGGAGCGCCACCTCCCCGGGGCTCTGTTTGTAAAATGCGTGGGGGGCTCCTGTCCATCACAAAGCCCCAGGGACCATCACCTCCCCAGTGCAATTTTCGATAAAATGCGGGAGGCCATGTGCCCCCCTGTGCTGCCCCAAGGACCACCACCGCCACAGGGCACAAATCAAGTAAAGGCGGGAGTCCATTGCAGACCACTGACCCTGGGGACCACCACCTCCCCTGGACTACAGAGAAGATGGGAGGGGACTGTGCGGCCCCCCCTAGAAGCCCTTCATGGCCCTGGGGACTGCCACCCCCCAGGGATGGCTCCAGCAATGTCGGAGGGTGCCCACCCCGGCACATTGCAGTTTGCTATGGCATGGCAGCAGCACTGCTTCCTCCAAACCATAACCTCTGCTTCGCTTCATGGAAGCTAGAGCATTGAAAATGCCCTGGCTTCCATGAAGTGAAGCACAATTGCTTTTGGGCAGAGGGAGCGGCATGTTAGCTGCTCCCTTTGCCCAAAAGCAATTCAGGAAGCCGGCAGGGACCGCAGGGGCCCTTAAGCTGCACCTGCTGTCCCAACAATGTGGCCATGCCCCGAGGAATGGGGTTCCCAGGGCAATATCGGCCTCAGGAGGGGGCCCCTCTTCCAAAAAAAATAAATGAATATAAAGGGCAGACCCCAGAGGATGGGGTCCCAGGGGCCAATTTTTTTATTTAAAAAAATAAATGATTTGCCTTGCCACAGGGGATGAGAGCCCGGGGCAATATAGACGTGAGGCCGTGCGGGCACAGAAAAAAACAGAGATTTCACACCAGTTATAGTTAGCTGGAAATTTTACTGACATAAAACTATTGAAATTCCCACGTTATAGTTAGTAGGACTCACTATAACTTGCGCGCCTGCAATGCACTGCTGATAACGTCACATATTACATTACTCATGACATGGTCAGTGACATCACTCATGACATCACTGATGACACCATCCAGTGAATGTGTGTCTTTCTGAAAAATAAATATGTTTTATATATGTATATGTAAAGGTCGATGGAAGAATAAATGTTTAAATAAGTGTCTTAATGTTTGTTTTTTGAAAAACAAATTGATTGGTTAACTGGCGTATCTTAGTGAATACATATATTAGCGAGTAATGTTTAAATATTTAAATGTGTGTATCAGTTTTTTACTTTGTGTATAAGTGGCTGCATGGGTTGGTGAGTAGCTACATGTGTGTGTATATGGGTTATTAAATGTTTTTTTTAGTATCAGTATGAGTGTCTGTATGGTTTGGTGGGGGTGTTACTTAGCACATAGATGCATCAATGACTGACTAACTGTTTGTATGTGTTTTGAAGACAGCATATGTGCAGGACTGCATGGGTGGATGAGTGTGTATATGTGAGTGTTACTGAGTAAATGACTGTTTCACTAGTGTCTTTATCAGTAACGACATATGTTTTAATATAGTATATGTCAGTATTGATGTATATAAGTGAGTATATGTGAGAGTGAGAGATTCTAAGAGTTCCTGTTTAAATAAGTATGTGTTTCTATAAGTGATTGTTTAAGAGAATAAGTATGTGTACGTTTCCTTAGAAGTAAGGTGGTAGTGTGTGTATAGTTGTATATGCAAATAAATGGATGTTCAATTGTTTATTTGCATGTGTGAGTATGTGTGTGAGTAACTTTTTGATGACTGTGGGTCTGTAACAGGATGTATAGGTGTATCACTACATATGATGAGTGAGTATATGTATGAGTGACTATATAGAACTGTTGGTGAATGAGTGGATGTGTATATAGATGGTGGAATTACTGAATTGGTTGTTGTAACTGGTATGGGTATCTCTATTTTTTTGAAAATGTTAGTTTCTATTTTTGAATATGTGTTTCAAGGGTTACAATACACTGAAAGGAGGTCTGTCACTCTGTCACAAGGATGGTGTCATCAGTGATGTCATGAGTGATGTCACTGACCATGTCATGAGTGATGTAATATGTGACGTCATCAGCAGTTCATTGCAGGTGCACAAGTTATAGTGAGTCCTACTAACTATAACGTGGGAATTTCAATGGTTTGATGTCAGTAAAATTTCCAGCTAACTATAACTGGTGTGAAACCTCTGGTTTTTTCAGTGAATTTAATGGGTTTTTTAAATGCTAATTCCTAACTATAACTGGTGTGAAACCTATGGTTTTTTCAGTGAATTTCAGAGGTTTTTTAAATGCTAATTCCTAACTATAACTGGTGTGAAACCTATGGTTTTTTCAGTGAATTTCAAAGGTTTTTTAATAGCAAATTTCTATAGCTATGTAATGTAATAAAATGAATCCTATATTGTATATTTATTTAATACTATTTTTTATATGTATATTGTTCTTTTTTTTTTTTTGTCTTGGTGCGCTCCTGGTGTGCGTTCCGGTGCGCGTACCGGTAAGCACAGTGATCCGGCGCACCCCGGTGCGCGTACCGGGGCGCGTCCCGTTATCGCACCCCAAAATTTTTTTTAAAAAAAATAATGAAGGAGTGAGCATAAAGAAAGGGGACAGAAAGAGTGGTGTAAAGAGAAAAGGAGCTAGAGGGAGGAGCACAGAGAGACTGTGTAATAGATAGTAAAACAAAAAAAAGGTGTTAGAGGAAGTAACTGAGAAAAGGAAAGACATGGGGAGTGACAGAGAGAAAGGACAGAGAGAGAAAAGGAAGGAGTGACAGAAAGGAACTGAGTGAACCAGAAAATAAAGGAAAGCGAGGGAGTGTGGGTGAGCAGGAAGACTGAAAGAAGTTGAATGTGGTAGGAAAGTAAGGAAAACGGAAATAAACATGAAGGATAAGAATAAGTGAGGGAAGCAGAGTAAGGAAACAGGGGTAACGTAGGGTGAGAAAAAAGTAGTGAGGTTAAAGCAAAGGATCATGACAAACTACATTTTTTTAGTCACACTTACCATATAATTAATATAAACTTAATTATAATTTTTTCTACACTTTGTATCTGTGAAAGAAAGAATAAAAAAAAGTTATAATTAGTAGAATATATATTTTAAAATAAAAGAGACAGGTCAAGAGGTTAAAAATCATAAAAGTGTATAAAGAAATAAAGCAAGAGTAAAGGATACAGAAAGGGAAATAAAGTAATGTAGAAGGACAAAAAGAGTGAAAAAGAAATAGAAGAAAAGCAAATTACTAAGAGTAAGGCAGATAAATTCAGTGACAAAGAGGAAGAGAAGATGAGAGAAATGAAGTGAAAGTAAGTAAGATACAAAATGAATGTGACAGAGTACGAAAAAAGAGATGAGTGAGTAAAGAGAAATTAGTAAAAGAGCAAAGTAGGAAAAGACGGAAAAGGCAAATAAAGCAGAGTGACTGAATGATGAAAAGTGGTGCAAGGGACAGAGGGGATGCAGACAGTTGAAATGGGAATGAGGGGTTGTGAAAAAAGTGGAGTAAAAGAACGGGGATTAAACAGAGTGAGAGAAAGGCAGTGTGAGTGAGTAAAGAGAGCTGAAAACGGGTGGAAAAAGGAAAGTGAGTGTGAGACAATGGGAATACAATATAAATTACACAAAACAAACTATAGAATAATTTCTACAACATGTTACATAGTTTATTTTTGCTGTTCTCAGAATATATTGAATTTCACTAAAAACAGTGAGTTCAAACTATTCATCATATGACAGCGGGAAAAAAACACAATCTAAAAGATTGTGTTTAAAAAAACCCATATAAACTTACAATCACATATTTACACTAATCTTTGATTCACTTACTTTTCCTTGAGGCCAAATAGTAGATCGTGAAGGTCCTTTTCATTGGAAAATACCCTGCTGTTCTCTAAAACTTCCATTTCATCGACTTTCTGTAAAAAAAACTCTAGGAACATCTGAAATATGTCTCAATTTTTTCTTTTTCTCGTTGTGTAAAGTTATGACTCTTTGCTAATTCCAACACTATTCCTTACGGCCAAATAGTTTCAGATTTATCAGTCTATTTTCAAACTCAAAAATTACCGTTTACCCGATGTTTTGAAAGAAAAGCTCATACCGCATTTTTACAATGTATAACTATTCATATTCCCATCTCTGGATCACTCATGTTCAACATTTCCTATAATACTGATATACCTTACTATGAGATCCACTTACAGTACCTATATGAGAACTGCATTTTTTATATTATGTTCATCAATTTTACTCACAATATAATTTTAAATAGCAGACTAACTTTTATTAACTGCTCCTGTCTTTATAGGCCAATTACCTTTAGTTAAATTTCGGTTCTAAAAACACTAGGTAAGAATTTTTTAAGTCACAAGGCAAACGTTGTTTGAAAGTCAAATGAATATCATTACAGAAAGACCAACCTTTACGACATTTTAAATAAGCTGTATAATGCCCGGATGTTGTTGAAGGACCGTCATGATAAATAATAGCTACAGTTACAAAGGTTCTTCCTGAAATTGATAACTGAGAAGCCACAACATTTTTAATAGAAGCTGTCAATTTAGTTCCATCAGATCTACATCGTTGAAACATTAAAATGACATACTGTCCATAAGTTTGTATAAATAATGTGGACAGCATTGGACACTTACATTGGGAACAAACCATATTATGATCAGCTGCTTTAAGTAGATTATTAAAAGACACTGATTTGCAGTCTGGTAAAGTCAAATATATAAATCTTTCAGTGTCTATTCTAGTACTACTTGATATACTACAATTGCCGCAGTCATGCTGCCATTGATAAGAAAGCCTAAAAAGATTTTCTACATCTACACCTTCATCTTCCAATACACCAAACATATACATTAAAAATTCCTGACAATCCTGCTGAATATTTTTTGAATTTTTTTTTTGACCTGAACATATATCTAAAAGATTTCGAATTTCGGAAACACTTTCTATTTTTGCTCTATCACTGCTACATTTCTGAAACACAGAATTCAATAAACCGCAGAATCTTTGATCCCGATTTTCAACAATCTGTTCTTGTAAAGTTTTAAGAAAAAAAACATTAACCACTACATTAGCATAGCAGTTGACACCAGAACTGTTTTCCAATTGAAATCCAACAACATCTTGAACAGAATCCTTTTTCTTTCTGCTTACAATTACAGTTTCATCTACTTTTTGTCTTTTTGCTACTACCTCACTGCAATTATTCTCATTTCTTCTTTTTCGGCCTACCACATGTTTTTCAAACAGAGGATATTGAGGCAAATGTGGAGCATACTCTCTTCTTAACCTATTGTATATTTTAACACAATCTAGATCTGCACAAATCTTTGTCTCATCACACTCAATAAAGTACAATCCTGATAAAGTTCTGACTCGTGATAATGCCACATATGCCATACCCTCTTTAAACACAGAACTTCCAATGATCACCAAAGCACTATCTACAATTAAACCTTGAGATTTATGAATTGTCACTGCATATGCCAAACAAACAGGAAACTGTTTTCGGCGAACATATAAGTCTTTTACAAGCAAAAATCTAGCAGAACAACGACTAATTTGTTGTACTTGCTCAATGCCATCAAATTTTATTTTTAAAAATTCAATTCCATCTCTATTTCTATAATTCACAAAATCAACAACATGACCCATTGCTTCATTTACCAGACCTCTTTCAACATTTAAATTCCTTCTCAAAATGATACAACAATTTCAACACACATTCAGAGTCTTTTCAAAACCAGCTGTTTTAGATATACTTTTCTCTAATGAATCCAATTTTGTTTTCAAATTTTCTGACAAAACAATTGTTGCACCCATATGCTCTATTTTATCTCTTGCTTCCAGTTTCACAATCTCTTCATTTTCTAACTTTAACATTTTGTTGTTGAAGATGGAACATTCTTGCAGAGTTGGCATCAAACATATCCCAGATTTCTTCTCAGTAATTTTCTTAAAATTATTCTCTGGAAGAATGTTTTCATTTGGATACAAATTTGAAATTAATCGAGCATGTAAAGCTTCTTTCCCAAGCTCACTTACTTTTCCGATTCTTACATCTTGTAGAATATTTTTATAATCTTCATCCTTTGCCTGTCGCATATTTTGAAGCAGTTCTGCATATTTAAAATTTAACCATATATTAACTTTTCCAATGCTTCTAAGGGACTTCCTGGTATCTTCATGCGTGAGCATTTTACACACTGGTTGTCCTTTTACTGGAGTCAACTGCAGTAGATCTCCAAAAACAATAATGTGTTTTCCTCCAAATAACACATCATATTCTGTTCTAAGAATTTCTTGCATTCTCAAATGCACAAAAGCAAGCATTAGATTTGAGACCATGCTTACTTCATCAATGATAAGAAGTTTCATATTCTTCAGGACTCTGGAAACTTCAGAACACGCATCTCCAGATAGCTTATTGTAATGCAATTTATTATCATGCTCAACTGGCAGCATCAGTAAACAATGTAGAGTAATCCCTTTAATGTTATGTGCTGCCAGACCAGTTGGAGCGGTTACAACACAAGACAGCGGTGATTCAGTCCTTTTCAGCAAATAAGTTGCAATGGCTTTAATCAGAAAACTTTTTCCTGTTCCCGCTTCTCCACTTACGTACAGTCGGACAGGCTTAAATGATGTACATGAGCACTCTTTTTTCTCATGTCTGAATCCATGCTCAATCTGTTCTGTGACTTCGTCATATATCTTTTTCTGCTCAACGTTTAGTTGCTTTACCAAATCTTTTAAGTTAACTACATCCTCTTGAGCTTTTTCCATAGCTCTTTCCACCTCATCCATGGCAGTTGCAGCTTCATTTTGGATAATTGGTCCTCCTAGTGGATCCTGACTCAATGAAGTAGAACTCTGACTGTCTTGAGAACTGTCTCTAGCAATCTCTTCAGCAATTGTGGCTTCTTGCTCTATTTCTTCGTTCAACATTTGCAAATAATTTGGAAAAACAGGACATTCTATGGTATCCTTGGTTGCATTAAAATAGTCTTCATAACAGAGAAAATCTCCAAGTAGTTCCTCTTCTGTACGCCATGGCTTAAAGAGTTGCAAAAGAGCTAAATAGTAAAATTCTCTTTTGTCTGGAGATTCGCAACTCAATTTTCGATGATTAATCAAATGGCCTTTTCTCTGCTTCACTAGACATCCTTCATACACAATGACAGCATATTTCCCATTATTGATATCTTCTGTGATATTCCTCTTATAACTGTAGTTTTGCAGAACTTCATACAAACAAGTGTTCTCAAGGTGAGTACTTCTATTTGGATAGTATGTATCCAACATGTTTGTCTTCAAAATATCTGTACTGTTTGGTTCTTTCTCCGCTAACTATTCAATTTCTTGTACAGATTTCAAAACTCGGTTTCGTGTTGCAGCAAGACATAGACTCACCCAAATGATTGTTCTTGATTTGGCATAGAGACTTGCTGATGATAACCGATCAGAACATTCATATGCTCCAATTTCTCGATGCGACAACATCTTCAGACTAAAACTGTATAATTTTTTACTTATACTCTTTTCATGTGAAATGTCTTCCCACATTTCCTTCAGTTCAGTCTTTTCTTTTTCTGTGATGTAAGACGTCACATATCGAGCCACAGCAATAGAGCTGTCAGCAACGAACTGAATATCCATGTTAGCATTCCACATGGATAAAATCACTGGGTTGTAGTCGTTGATGTACTTGGACTCTTCGTTTCTTTTTAAATTGTATGTATTTTTTGGTGATTTCCTTGTCACAGTATGTCGCAGAGAAGACATCAAATTATTTACTCTTCCTTTAGAAATCACTGGTCGTGGAAACGCGAAACGACATTTCGTGTAGAATTTGTCCTTGTTTTTAAATTTTTGACGACAGTACTTTCCACAACGATGGGATTGAAAACGTAAAACTTGTTGCCTTAAACTGTTTTCTTCAGTAGTTTTCGGAACAGCACATGTTGAATATTCTTCAAAGAAACTCATCACTGTGTCATCCAAATCAGTTCCAAATTTGGGTACATCTTTAATCCATAACAACATATGTATGTGAGGAGCACCTCTCGCTTGATACTCCTTCCTCCAAAAGAAATCCAAAACCTCTCCATGGGGAAGGATTTTTTTTGTTGGTAATAAAAGACATCATAGCTTCAAATCTATGATTAAAATATCTGCAAACATTCACTGGATCCAAAGAACACAGTTCTCCAGGTGTTTTCAATTCTATATTTTGTATGTTTCCATTTACCTCTAGTAGAAATTGAAGTAAGTCGTCCCATGCATACTCAGCACAGCTAAGAGGGAGGAATCATGTAGGAGTTCCTAAGTTTCTTAGCATACATTTCAATTCCCCATGACGACGGAACCAATACTCGTTTGTTCCACGTTGACATGCCATGAGATTGATTAGCTGAGATTCCAAAATACTGTCTTGCAGATTGACTTTCTCCATAAAGTCCCTTGCCGAAACATTTTGCAGATGAGCTCCACTTTTCAGTATATGATTAACTGCATAAGAAAGCCCAGACAAATCACTTTCATACAGTAGATGGAACAAATACGGAATGCATTGACGAAACCTTGGATCTTCAGCATATAATCTTAAAGTCCGGTATTCAGCTGCAGGAATTTGAACTGGTCGATCGTCATATCGTCCACCTCGACCTGTTGGAAATAACTGTGGAAAACAACGAGCTTCCAAACTTTCTTCCCATACACATATAGGACTTCCTTTTGCTGCTTTCATTTGAAACAAGTCAATTGCATTCCCCATTACTTCTTTGGAATGCAAAGGATGAACAGTATAATGTTCATATATTTCTTCACTTCTAGACACATCAACATTTTCAATTTGGCCAACTGAACAATCACTGTCTTCTTCTGTAGCTGTTTCCTCTGCTCCAACACTTACATCTTTGTAGTACTCATTGTTTTTGACCAAATACAACGTTGCCTTTTTGACTTTCCTAACATCCTCTAAATCTTGCCAGATTTTCTTACTCTTTGTCGGAACCCCATTAACTAGAATAACCAGAGGATCCTCTTCTACTCTTTCTACACCAATTGTATCAATATTTTTCTTGACATCTAAAGGCAAATAAACAACTCTTCCCTTTAATCCTCTTTGTAAATCTGTAGGAGGCAATTTCCCTATCTTAGGCTCCATGCGAACAATAGCCTGAAAAGGATGGACACATTGAATCAAAATAGATTCATAAGTATTTAAATCCATCAATTCAGAAGGAATATCTATCAACTGAAGATTATTATGGACAGCTCTAGCAGGCATTCTATTTTCATTTAATTTTTTCAAACAATAATTACAAATACGCTGATCAAAACTCAAATCAAAAGAATTCTCCACCAACAAATAACTTACAAAATCCTTCCATTCACTATTGTTTTCCAATTCACATTTTGCATATAAATCAACTAACCTAGTCTGAATCTTATAATGAGTCCGTCGACAACACACACAAGTTAAATTAGGCCTTTCACTTGATTTCACCTTAAACTTGGTAATTTCCTCGTCAAACTTTTCTATACTTGAAATCTGTACATTGTCTTCCACATTACCATCCATTACTATATCCAGTTCTATACTGTCCTCTTTGTTCCCAAAATAACAAAACTCAATTTCTTCACAAATAGTCTTCACATCTACTTCAGATCCATGCAAAAGAGCACTGTTTAACTGTTTAAGCTTAAGTGCTGGACTTTTTGCATAATACAACCTTCTCACTAATTTCCTCACCTTATTATGATGCACTGCTAACATTCTAAAATGATGAAAAACACTCTGACATACTTTTCTAGAAAGACAAGCCAGTGAATGCCCATGCAAACCTGTGTTTCTCTCACTCTGCAAGGATCTAACTCTTGCAAGATCTTCATTTTCTGTTTTACACTTTTCTTACTATATGTACGTAAGAAATTTCGAAGCAAATCGATTGAATCCTGTCGCACACTACAAATACTACTGCACTTCCACGTGTACACTGGACCCTTAGTTCGTCTCCCTAAAACTTCATCAGCTAACACCTCTTCTGCATCTCTAGACACAAGTTTCTCTTTTTCCATCGGACAACCATCTTTCACCTCATATGCTCGACCACTGGTGTCAACTGCATGCACCAAATCATTTTCCTGAAAGTAACTCTCCTCATTAAAAAATGGCTCAGAACTTGAACTATGCATCCATTCTCCAGAAAATACTTCACAAAAATTAGTCCAATTAATTATTCTTTTCCATCTACTGTTCGATTTGAAAACATCAATTGCCTTGTTAAGTATCCTAATTCTATTGATTACTAAAATAAATAATTTTTTCTTAACTTCAAAAGCCTGATCAACAATCTTCTCTACACTTTTCTTTTTCTTGTAAAAAGCAGCTCTCTGTTTACCTTTCTTTTCAGTTTTTAGCAAATTTAAAACTACCCTATTGCGAAACATTCATCCTCGAATGTCCCTAAATAGATTTTGCCTTCTATTGCTATCCATACTCTTCTCTCCTGCTCCAGTAGTGACATTTTTTGAGGGCCTCTCCCTCCTTTTCAAATTTGCTCTCTCCTTCTGGATCTTCACATTCCCGTTAACATTTTTTTTCCTCTACATATGTTCCGAAAAAAAGACTTAGTTGTCTCACCAGGAGCTTTTTTTGTGCTTTTTGAAGTACTTGTTGTAGGGGATTCCTTTAATTCCGTTGCTGATTTTGTTCTTTTCCGTATGGTATTTATTCTTCTCCTTTGCCTTGACGGCATTTGTGCTTACTTTTGAAATGTTGATTTCAATCTGTGGTAAAGAAAAAAATAACCCATTATAGACCACTATTATCAAACAACAAAGCAATGACAATAAGCAAATGATATAAACACTAATTTGCAACATATCTAAGTTTATACCACAGCAACTATATAACTAGGAGTAAGACAAAGAAAAACAGCTAGAGGGAGTAACACAAAGACACAGAGAGACTCAGACAAAGAAACAGGTAGAGGGAGTAAAACATAGAGAAGGACTAAGACAGAGAGAGTGTATAATATGTTGAAAGACAGAAAAGGATGTAATAGGGAGAGGAAGTAAGTCAAAAAAAGGGAGTAAGTCAGAAAAAGGATGTAACAGGGTGTAAAACAGAGAGAGGGTGTAACAGGAAGTAAGACAGAGAGAGGGTGTTAGAAGGGAAAAGGTTGTAAAAGAGACTAAAACAGAGAGAGCCTGTAAAGGAAGAGACAGAGAGTAAGTTTGAGAGAGGGTGTAAGAGGAAGTAAATCAGAGACAGGATTTTACAAGAAGTAGGTCAGACAGAGGGTGTAACAGGAAGAGAGAAAAAAGTCAGAAAGAGGGAGAGAGAGGGTATAAAACAGACAAAAGGTGTAATAGGGAGTACCTCAAGGACAGAATATTACAAAGAAAAAGGTTGATTAGATAGTATCTGCATGATTCAAAAAATATATTAGCACATTTCACAATCATGTCATCTATGTTTCCTCAGATTAGTCATGTTTTTTGATAATGCTTGGTTAAAACATTTTGCTGCATAGAGTAATTGCATTATGTGAAATAGTGAAGTTTTAGTAGTAAAATTGAATTCTTGTACATAGGACCTGTGCTGTGTTTCTAAAATGTAATTTAAAAAACGATTTTGGGGTAATAGAATGGCTTTTATATTTTTGATTAGGAATTAATAGTGTTTACCTCATTAAATAAATATATTTGAACCTTTTACAATGATATCACCTGTGTTACCTCAGATTAGGATGCAGATTGAGCTTCTTTCTTGTTGGTTTGTGTCATGTTTTGTGATAATGCTTGCTAAATAGATTTTGCTGAATAGAGGTATTGCATTATATAAAATTGAGAAGTTTTACTAGTGACATGGAATGCTTGTACATAGGACATGTGCTGTGTTTAAAAAATGTTATTTAAAAAACGATTTTGGGGCAAATGCATGGCTTTTATATTTTTGAGAAAGAATCAATAGTGTTTGCCTCATTAAATAAATATATTAAAACATTTCACAATCATGTCACCTGTGTTTCCTCAGATTAGTAAACAGATTGAGTAGATGAGGTGATGCCTATCCAGGGGTGCAAAGGACTTGAGCACTGTATCCAAGGGGGTGCAATGGACAAGACTTACCTTCTCTGACCCTTGGGCAAGCCTCACCTCCTCTGTGCCCCCTTGACAGACCTCAATGTATTGGGTATAATTAATAGTGACAGGGTGCACATGAAGTGAGGCCTGAACAGGAATGCAGATGAGGTGATGCCTGTCCAGGAGAACAGAGGAGGTGAGGCCTGTGTCAAAGAGTGCAATGGACATAACTTCAAAAAGCCTCTCCCCCACTGCATACTAAAACACAGACTTCACCTCCTTTGCACCCCTGAACAGACTTCTCTCCCACTACACTCTTGAACACAGGCCTCACCTCCTCTGCAACGCTGTGCAAGCCTCACGTCATCTACAATCCTAAACAGGCTTCACCTCCTCTGCACCCCTGGACAGGCCTCACCTCATCTATACCCCTGGACAGGCCACACCTTATGAACACTATTTATTCCTTCTTCAAAATGTAAAAACTATTCATTTACCCAAAAATCGTTTTTCGCATCACATTTAAGAAACAAAGCACAGGTCCTATGTACAAGCATACAATTTCACTACTGAAACCTCACTATTTCACAAAACACAATTCCTCTATCTTGCATATGTTGATATCAAGTATTTCCAAACAACATGCCAGTGCCGGAGGTATGGGGAAACGGAAACTGATAGAAGACTCTGGTGACTCAGTAGGGGGAGTGCCAAAAGGCGGGAAAAAAGCCAAAAAATGTAAAACCAAGCAATTGGCTAAACGGATGACCAACGCAGGAGCCAACTGTGTCATGGATCGAATAGACGATCTGATACAAGATTGTGAGGACATATTGACCCAAGCTCCCAAGATTGTTGAGGAACCTGACGAGGGGACTATGAAAATAGGGTCTGGTCTGCACAAAAGGCAGGAAAAGGGGGCGGTGATAATTCCTGACATGTTTTTGGGTAAATCTGTAATGGGGACAGGGGCTAACACTGTATTAAATGCTGAGAATGAGTCATGTGTAGAACAATTGAACCCACCCACAGAATCAGAATCTGATGCTAGTGTTGTGGACTTAGAACCCTTATTTAGCAGCAACAGGTTCTCTGTTTTGTCTCAGATAGGGAGTGAGGACTCAGTAGGAGTCTTGTTGACGCCCACCACTATTGAAAACCCTATATCTGTGTCTGGGCATATCGATGTACCTATGTCCCCCGAGCATACAGCCAATCCCCTGTGGGTAATTATTAAACAACTGTGTGGTTTGCTGGAGTCACTGCAAGCTAAAGTCAATCTCCTGACTGTTACAGTTAATGCCCAAAAAGTTTTTTTCTGGACAAGGTACACCGAATGACAGCCCCAGCGAATAATAGCACGGCTGGAGGGTAGACCTACGTTCCACCTGCCCCATTGACAGTTACTCCACCAATACCCAGTTTGTTGGTAAGGAAAGAAAGGGAGAATACCCAACCCATAGGCAATCCACATGCAAAGGGGAAACGTTTGATGAACCCGCCCAAAAGCATGCCCACAAAACCTAATGTTATACCAGTGGATAGAAACAGAAAGGGTGAGAACAAAAATGAAAGTTGTCAGCAAGAACTAAGATCGAGTTCCCTCAAACCATTTAGTCTCCACCGTAATGATCACCTTAATCACACACAGGCTGTTTATATGGTGAATGTTCCTAAAATACCCATGGGACGAGACCATGAGACTCCGGATTCCCTAACGAATAAGACAATCCATTGGATTAGGTATATCAGGGGGTGTAGGTCTGTTATCAGGGAGGACATTCTAAAAACCACAAGAATTACATCTCCTGGCGACACCTATGATTGCATTGAGGTAGTCCTAAAAAACCCAAAGATAGCAGAGGGCTTGTTAGCCCTGGAATACAGAACCTGTTCCCCAGATAACTCCCGGATACAAATGAGATCACAACCCTATCAAAGAAGGATACTGACTAGAGAAATGACAGAGAAGAGTATAGGTATGGCCTGTTCTGGTTTGGACAGTAACAATTCACTCCACATCAAGAATGGAGAAGTACCACCTAGGGAGACAAGTAGTGATGAGGTCCCAGATCATGCACTAACTGTAATGGACCCCATTTTCTCTACTATAGAACCCCCGCTCTCAGGGTTGTTAATTGTACAGAACAAAGTATCAGACACCAACCAGGATATTTCCAAATCTATAAATCCCCCTGTTCCCATTGGATCAGTTCTTTCCTGGAACATCGCTGGACTGAGAACGAAAATGGACTCCCCAGAGTGGGCTTCTTTTATCAGCCGGCATGATATATGTCTATTCCAGGAAACCTGGGCTCTAGAGCAGTTGCATTTCTCGGGGTATTTAAATTATGGAATCCTAGCGGAAAAGAAAGGGAAAGGTCGACCGTCAGGCGGCCTGACGATCTGGATTAAACAAGATCTTGCTGTAACGGCTAAGGTAATTCCTACCAATCACATGGATCTTCAGGCCCTCTTGCTGGATTTTGCGAAGGGAGACCCTATTTATTTATACAATGTATATGCCAGAAGTACCGGGGGAAAGAACTCGGAAATTCTAACACTTCTGGAGGAACACCTAGAAAGTAACCCTCTCCACACTAACAATATTATTGTAGGAGGAGATTTTAATGTAACTTTTGAACCTCTCCTGAATGACAATTGGGACCTTTCAGACGAAGAAGATAGGGCATGGGGGGGTCCCTAAATTGGACCTAGTACCCATCAAAAGATGGACGCAAATTGCAAATCAACTTAACTCTCTCTGCCTAAATAAAGGAGTCAGATCTGCCAACGGTAGAACACCGGGTGATAAAAATGGGGCTAATACATATAAGACTGGCCCCGGCAGAGTAGAACAGATGATATTTTTGTTAGTCTGAGCCTGTGGAGGTATCTGCAGGATATGCAAATTATAGATAGAGTAGAGAGTTATCATAATCCCCTATCGTCCAAAATATCTTATTGGGAATCATCAGTTGCTTCAGAAATGGTGACTGACGCCGTTACTCCAGTGGACGCCGTTATTACTAATGACATGCGTCACGTCCGCTGGACTAAAGTCGCAGTCAATCAGGAGAACGTAGATTTTATAGCTGGCAAGCTTATTCAGGCAACAAACGTTCTGAAGGGGGCAGTGATTGAGGAGTGTTCAACTACTGAAAATGAAAGTGTAACCAGGATACATGAGGCTTTCTTTAAGGACCTACGAACAGTGTTTGTCAAGCCTTCCCAAACAAGTGGTTCTTGTAATCAACTCTCTCCACGCTGGTATTCAGCAGACTGTAGGCAGGCTCGTTTGGAGTTAGGTAGAGCGCTTAAAAATGGCTCGAGTTTAAATGTCCGTGTAGCCAGGGCAGCATATAAATCGGCTATTTTCAAATCCAAGCTTTTGTGGGATGAGCAGAGGTGGGCAGACTTGCAGGAAGCAGGACATCATAAAGATCCACGAAAGTTCCGGAACACCTACAAGAGGGGTGTGGATAGTAACTCTGATAAACCACAGAACTGGGTCCCACAGGATAAATGGGTATCCCGTTTCAAACCTCAGTTTGCGATGGCAGCAGGGCAAGATTCTTCTATTAAGGTGTCTTTCACACCCTTTTGGAGGATCCATTTACCTTGGGGGACGTTCAGCTGGCACTGGATAACATTGTTCCTGGTAGAGTGCCAGGAATCGACGGCATCCCAGCTGATAGGGATTCTTGGGGACCATATATACTACTATTGGCAAATGCGGTGGCAAGGGGAGCATCGGTCCCTTATTCATGGAATGGGGCCGAAATAATCCCAGTCTACAAGAAGGGGGACAAATCCCAGCCTGGAAATTATCGACCAATTAGTTTGATCAACACTACCCAGAAGATCTTTGGTAGGCTTATTTTAAATAAGGTTCATGTCTGGGAAAGGGATCACAGCATTTTGTCTCACTTGCAGGCTGGCTTTAGAACTTGCGTTAGCACGGTCGATCAAGTTATGCATTTTACTATGCTATACTGGAAGACCTTCCTAATTGGCAAAGGCAGCCTCTATGCCGCCTTCATAGATCTAAGCACTTTACCATATGTGGGGTTGTGTCCTACACTGTGGCCCAGTTGGACAACAAACAATATTTTCAAGAAAAAAGAGAGACTCGGTCACTGTTTTTGTTCTGCAGCTTTATTTTTTAGCGCAGATCTCACCCTAAGGTATTTAATCCTTGGGTGCTTTATATTTTCTTTATAAGATAGTGAAAAAGATATTTGTACAATATTTAAACAAACGTCCGAGGTTTACTCGCTGTCCTGCACAAAGGCATATATTTACATATACTGAAAACAATTATTGCAATACAAAACACACATTGAAATACTTCTGACAGTTACATAAGACACTTATACAAAAAACATTGTTGTCACTTCTCGAGATAGTACCCTACCACCGAATTCGACCAGGCCAATGTGATACAATTTTAACCCAAAGTTTGGCCTAGTAGCGCAAAGGCATGCAGTTTAATTTAATTCCTTTTATTTCATGTGGATTTTTTATGAAGCCTTATGCGGAAAAAAGAGGCCATTCGTGATTTTGACGAATGTATGAGGAGCCCATACATTCGTCAAAATCACGAATGGCCTCTTTTTTCCGCATAAGGCTTCATAAAAAATGCCTTTGCCCTACTAGGCCAAACTTTGGGTTAAAATTGTATCACATTGGCCTGGTCGAATTCGGTGGTAGGGTACTATCACGAGAAGTGACAACCATGTTTTTTGTATAAGTGTTTTATGTGACTGTCAGAAGTATTTCATTGTGTGTTTTGTATTGCAATAATTGTTTTCAGTATATGTAAATATATGCCTTTGTGCAGGACAGCGAGTAAACCTCGGAAGTTTGTTTAAATATTGTACAAATATCTTTTTCACTATCTTATAAAGAAAATATAAAGCACCCAAGGATTAAATACCTTAGGGTGAGATTCTGCGCTAAAAAATAAAGCTGCAGAACAAAAACAGTGACCGGCTCTCTCTTTTTTCTTGAAAATATTCATAGATCTAAGGGCAGCATTTGACTTGGTCCCTCGCCAAACGCTATGGAAAGTACTCAATGATATGGGAATGCCAGGGGAACTTTTGTCTCTAATAAGTAAGCTCCACCAGGAGAATTTTGCCCAGATTAGGTGGGGTAGTCCTGGCAATGTAACACCACAGTTCCCTGTAGAAACAGGTGTCCGCCAAGGATGTGTCCTGGCACCAACATTATTTTCTTTATATATAAATGATGTTGCTAAAATTTTAATCGATTCTAATGTTGATGCTCCTATTCTTGTTGGAGGCAAAATCCCTATAGTAATGTTTGCAGACGATTGTCTTATAGTTTCAAAGACCCCGAGCGGTCTACAGAAGGCTCTGATAATTTTCGAGGACTTCTGTGTCGCTCGTGGTTTGGAAGTTAATGTTCTTAAATCTAAGTACATGTCTTTTAATGCACCTAAAGCTAACAGGGGTACTGTACATATGAGTAGCGGACCACTCGAGAAGGTACAGGCATTTAGCTATCTGGGTATCTGCATTCAACAGGACTTGTCCTGGAGGCAGCAGATTGATCTGGCCACCCTGAAGCATCGACATCTTTCAGGAGCCTTGACCATAGAGCATTCTAGGTCTTTGACTAGACCAATAAGTCCGGTGTTATCGGTTTACAATGGCAAGGTAGTTAGTTCTACTCTGTATGGTGTGGAAATGTGGGGAAATGAAAAGTTAAAGGGGATGACTGTCTCTGAAAATACATTTCTTAGAAAAAAATAAGGTTACCACAAAGCACCCCATTTAATCCTCTGTTTTATGACCTGGGTATAACACCAATAGCTCTAATTGCATCTCTGCGCCCAATACTATATTGGCGGCGAATCTGGACCACACCGGAACAGGAAACATACACCAGAGGGCTGTTGGATGTGATCAATAGTGACGGTTCCCGGAAAGTTAAATGGCTGGGACATATTCAAAATCTTTTGATTGAGTTAGGACTAGGTGAATTGTGGAAGGATCCATTGCACGCCAGGTTCCCACCGAAGAAGACACTTAAGACCTTGTACTGGAACTTGGTGGCTACAAAGATTTTTAGTACTACTCCTTCACAATCTCTTGTAGGTCTATTCTTAGAAATCAAAGATTGTCCCAAACTTGAGGAATTCTGGGATGTCATTACGAAGCCCCTTTACCGCAAGCTCTACTTTCAGCTAAGAGTGGGAAGCCTACCTGTAAGGGCATTCTCTAATAGATGGACTAGTGGGGGCAAGGTGGCTTGTCCCGCTTGCTCAGATGTTCCTGAAACCATTGGCCATCTTCTGGTTGAGTGCCCAATGTATGCAGCGTCGAGACGAAAGTGGTTAAAACCGATGTGTAGGTCATTGGAAACAAGGAAAGGAATGATTGCAGTTAGACTTATTCGCACCAGTCCTAATATGTCTGTGTACATAGCTGTGGCGAAATTCTTCGGATGGGCATGGACGATTAGAGCCCGACTCCTGAAAGAATAACGCATTAGTTAATGTTGTATGTTAAGCATCTCTGTTAAGAAGAGTAATATTTTGCACATTTGCACTGTCTATGTAATGATTTTACAAATTTATTCATGAAATTTATAATCTGATTTTAAATTGGTTTTATTACTAATAGTTTATATATGTACTTTTTATATATGGAACATGCTTTTATGACAAATGTCGAATTAAGCTGACTTGACTTGACTTGACTATAAAAGGATCAAATATATTTATTTAATGAGGCAAACACTAATAATTCCTTCTCAAAAATATAAAAGGCATTCATTTACACCAAAATCGTTTTTTAAATAACATTTTAGAAACACAGCAAAAGTCCTATGTACAAGCATTCAATTTCACTACTGAAACTTCTCAATTTTACATAATGCAATTCCCCTATGCTGCAAAACCTATTTACCAAGCATTATCCAAAAACATGACACAAACTAACCAGTAAGAAGCTCAATCTGCATCCTAATCTGAAGTAATGCAGGTGACATCATTGTAAAAGGTTCAAATATATTTATTTAATGAAGCAAACACTAATAATTCCTTCTCAAAAATATAAAAGGCATTCATTTACACCAAAATCGTTTTTCAAAAATAACATTTTAGAAACACAGCACAGGTCCTATGTACAAGCATTCCATGTCACTAGAGAAACTTCTCAATTTTACATAATGCTATTCCCCTATGCTGCAAAACCTATTTTCAAAGCATTATCCAAAAACATGACACAAACCAACCAGAAAGAAGCACAATCTGCTTCCTAATCTGAGGAAACGCAGGTGACATCATTGTAAAAGGTTCAAATATATTTATATAATGAGGCAAACACTAATATTTCCTTCTCAAAAATATAAAACCCATTCATTTACCCCAAAATCGTTTTAAAAAAAACATTTTAGAAACACAGCACAGGTCCTATGTACAAACATTCCATGTCACTAGAGAAACTTCTCAATTTTACATAATGCAATTCCCCTATGCTGCAAAACCTATTTACCAAGCATTATCCAAAACCATGACACAAACCAACCAGAAAGAAGCTC
The DNA here is from genome assembly GCF_964263255.1 of Lissotriton vulgaris. Lineage (NCBI taxonomy): Eukaryota > Metazoa > Chordata > Amphibia > Caudata > Salamandridae > Lissotriton > Lissotriton vulgaris. The sequence continues at coordinate 903,779,190 of NC_141698.1, forward strand.
AATCTGCATCCTAATCTGAAGTAATGCAGGTGACATCATTGTAAAAGGTTCAAATATATTTATTTAATGAGGCAAACACTAATAAATCCTTCTCAAAAATATAAAAGTCATTCATTTACACCAAAATCGTTTTTTTAAATAACATTTTAGAAACACAGCATAGGTCCTATGTACAAGCATTCCATGTCACCAGAGAAACTTCTCAATTTTACATAATGCAATTCCCCTATGCTGCAGAACCTATTTACAAAGCATTATCCAAAAACATGACACAAAAGAAGCTCAATCTGCATCCTAATCTGAGGTAATGCAGATGACATCATTGTAAAAGGTTCAAATATATTTATTTAATGAGGCAAACACTAATAATCCCTTCTCAAAAATATAAAAGGCATTCATTTACCCCAAAATCGTTTTTTTAAATAACATTTTAGAAACACAGCACAGGTCCTATATACAAGCATTCAATTTCACTACTGAAAATTCACTATTTCACAAAATACAATTCCTCTATGCATTAAAATGTTTTAACCAAGCATTATCAAAAAACATGACACAAAACAACATTAAAAAAAACAATCTGCTTCCAAATCGTCTCCATAGAGCATACAAGTCTCTATCTAAATTAAATGAATCATTTCTTACCTTTACAAATGCTTTGGGAGAAAGAGAACAATGTCAGACACACACACACCAATTTTTCTTTAGCAGAGCAAAAGGTATGCACTCCACACACTGCAACCATGACTGGCACAGAGAACCTCTAATTCTACATAGATATGCCTCATTTCAACCAATCAAAACTCTTCCCTCACTATTTTCAAACCAGCACCCTTCCCCCCTCAGCCCTTTCTATCTGTTACCATAGCAACTCCCTCCTTACTTAACTCACAGGTTCAAAAGTTTATTCTACAATGTTCCAAATCGTCTCCATAGAGCATACAAGTCTCTATCTAAATTAAATGAATCATTTCTTACCTTTACAAATGCTTTGGGAGAAAGAGAACAATGTCAGACACACACACACCAATTTTTCTTTAGCAGAGCAAAAGGTATGCACTCCACACACTGCAACCATGACTGGCACAGAGAACCTCTAATTCTACATAGATATGCCTCATTTCAACCAATCAAAACTCTTCCCTCACTATTTTCAAACCAGCACCCTTCCCCCCTCAGCCCTTTCTATCTGTTACCATAGCAACTCCCTCCTTACTTAACTCACAGGTTCAAAAGTTTATTCTACAATGTTGCAAATGAACTAAGCAAGGATGTTTGACCTCTCAATACACCAGCTTATCCGATGAAATGTTTCTTTAATTGACTTTTTCTTAACCATTCAAATTGCTTCTTTCACAAAACACAACCATGCACCCTAACTTTTAGTTTTCAACTATCTGAATCCACCAATCATTGCTTGTGATTCAACAGCAGTGAAACTCCACAATTATTTCTTTGTAAACTCCTACTGTTCCAACTGCCATTTCATTCCCACACTTCATCTGACTGCCCCAGAACCATCTCTCATCATGTATTCTGTGTGGATTATTGGACATAGCTACATCCACTGGGCTCAAAGGTATGCAGCTAGCAGAAATTTTCACAACCTTGATTTAACAAATGTGGAAATCAAGTGGATTGGCCAGAGAGGATTGAGATGTCACCAATGGATGTATGACGTTACAACGCAGGCTATTACAACGCCTGCCTTTACAACGCGGTTTTTACATCACATACCTTTACAACGCATAGCGCTTAGAGGTGCTGGATAGTGAAAAGTTTAATTTTCTATTCCAACTCCAGTCCCCGTGGACACTAGGGAAGGTGTTGGATAGAAAATTAAACGTATTCCCTATCCTAGAGCGCCCCCAGCGCAATGCGTTGTAATGGTTTGCGTTGTAATGACCGCGTTGTAATGGTAGTGCGTTGTAAAAGTTTCGTTGTAAAGACTGTTTACCGTCACCAATTGATACCAATGGTGAAAACCTTTTTGCATCTGCCAAACCCTGACCTCTTAATAGTGCACTGTGGAGGAAATGACTTGGGCACTTTGACTGGGGTAGGTCTGGAAATGCTTTTAAAGGACACCTTTGCTCAATTGATGACACTTTTTCTACAAACTGCCTTGGTATATTCCAATACATGTCAAAGACAGAAATGGAACTGGTCCAACCAATTTTGTCCACAATTTGAGAAAGCACGGAAACATGTGAATAAATCTGTTTCTGCTTACATGAGAGACTATGGAATGGGTTCAATATACAACAATAACTTGCGTTTCAACATGCAAGATATCTACAGAGGAGATGGTGTGCACTTCTCAGATGAGGGGAATAGAATATTCCTCCTGAATTTAAGACTGTACATTGGAACCTACTTGTAGATACCTAAATCAGCCACAGAACCCAAAAGCTCTTTTCAGAGCTACCCTACCTCTGATCACTCAAAATGATTATCTTTCTCTAACTTTTTTTACTATTTTTCACCAGAGTACGCTCCCCTGTACGCTCCCCTGTGCGCGTACCGGGCGCTCCCCCCGCAAAATTTTAATTTTTTTTTGTTTTTGGCATATATGCCCCTCCTAAACTCCCCTTAGAAAACCTAGAGGGTCAAGGGTGTCTACTGTGCCCCTTTTTACCCATTTTCAACGTTGTTTGTCCTCCATCTCGTGTCTCAAGTCAACCGAAACACAAAATGGCGGACTCCCATAGCGCTCCCGGTACGCGTACCGGGGCGCGCACCGGTGAGCGCGCCCAAAAAAAATGTGGGAAACGAAATTACATAAAAACCATCGGACAGACTTTCACCAAATATAGAATAGACCCTACTACATACCAGTCCCTACCATTATCCCACATTTGATGGTATTCCATTGAGCCATTTGGGCTGTAGCCCTGTCTAAATATCCTGAGGTAAATTACTGTCAGAAGCAGTACCTGAAATATCCGGATTTCCGTGGGAGCGAGCGGCCAGTCTTCTACGATGCTAATTTCCAGATTCCCAAACACCCCTGCACCCGGATTGCTCCAAGCCCAGGAATGGAAGGGAAAGGGGAAGTGGATAACAAACAACAAAGAGAGTCTTCCACACTGGTGTCTTCGTAACTACCTCTGGGCTGAGTAGCTGGGGAACACCTGCAACAGGGAGCAGAACATTACTAACGTTCTAACACAATGTGGGTAATCACACTCTCACTCCCTCAACTCTCTCCTCACTCATACCTGGTTAATGTGTGGAGTTAGCTTCTCTCTTACAGAGTCCAAATAAGTTCATATGATGGTTGGAGACTCTTGTTGCTTGCGTTGTGTGGCGGAAATGGTGATACAATGAATAGAGGTGGTAGACAACAGTATTACCATATGCATATAATAAATACTCTCATTTACTTGTCGAACCACAGAAGCTGACTGAAACTCTCAAAAGTCTTATTCAGGAAAACTCTGAATGTGCCAAAGCCGTGATAGTGCTGCACGAGAAGTTGGGCTTCACTTCTGACTGGAAAACTCTGATGCAGACGAAAGAACCAACTGGCACAGGGCAAGGATTGCACCAACAAAGTCTAAATAAAAGGAATGATCTTACCGCAATATGAGGATATGCGGGAAGGTACTTGCCCACTGGGATGAAACTCTGACGAGGAACGCTGACAGAACAAGTCCGCACTGCCGAACACTGGCAAGCGATAATTGACTTTCGCTCTGGAATGCAGAAAACCAATGGGGATGGAACGTAAACACGCTCCCAAGGTTCTGAAATAAAGTCTCTGTGATTTCCGACTGGAAAAGGGGCCAAAACAAGGAAAATACGCGGTGAATTGACAGGAGCCAAAAACAGGGCGTCGAACTGCTGGAAAGGGACAGTTGAAGTGCGCCACATAGAACGTGCGGGATTAGGAAATGGCGGACAGCTGGAAAAGGCTAGAACGCTAACCTTATCAAATGGTGGCACAAACCGGAGGCGTACTACGCCTTAATCAGACAGTGGTCATGGGCTAATTTCTGAAGGGAACCCCAGAGTGGAAACAGCCGCCAAACAGGAAATCTTCCCCTAGCTGCAGGGACAGACGGAGGTCTCTTAATGGGGGCCAGCATGGTCCTGACAGTACCCCCCACCAAAGCCCCCTCCCTGGGTTTTTGGGGATGAATCTTGTGGAATTCGGTGACCAGTCTTGGGGCATGAACATTACAGCTGGGTTCCCATGACCTTTCTTCGGGGCCATAACCCTTCCAGTCCACTAGGTAAAAGATTTTCCCTCTCTTGAGCTTGGAGTCTAGGATTCTTTTAACCTCGAATTCTTCAGAACTCTGAACTTGAACTGGAGCTGGTGGTTGGACACGCCTGAAGTTTGGTGGGTTTCTCTTAATCAGTGACACATGAAACGTTGGGTGGATCCTCAGGGACTTTGGAAGAGCCACCCTGACACTCACCGGATTAATCATTCGAACCACAGGGTAGGGACCTACAAACCTAGGTTGGAACTTTCGATTCCCTCTCAACCGCATATGTTGAGTGGAAATCCACACCTTTTCTCCAGATTCATACATGGGACTCTCTTTTCTTTTCTTATCTGCCTGCACCTTGTAAGCATCCTTGGCTTTCTTGAGGTTGGAAGAGGCTACCTGATAGGATTTCTGTAACTCTTGTATCACCTCCTCCGCTGCAGGGACCTCGACGTCTACCCGACCCACTAACATATTAGGATGCCGACCTGAGTTCAAGTAGAATGGGGAAAACCCAGTAGAAGAATGGACTGCATTGTTGTACGCGAACTCTGCTGTACTCAACAAAGAGGGCCATTCCCCCTCCTGATCCATCAAATATAGCCGGAGATATTGTTCTAAGTCCTGGTTCACTCGTTCCGTCTGTCCATCCGTTTCTGGGTGGAAACTGGTGGACAAACGAGAGTTGACTCCCAGACCCTTTAGAAAAGCCTTCCAAAATCGAGAAACAAATTGAGGTTCTCGATCTGAAATAACCACTTTTGGAACCCCATGCAGTTTAACAATGTGTTCTACAAATAGGGTAGCTAACTGAGACGCTGTGGGGAGAGACTTCAAGGGGACAAAGTGGCTCATTTTAGTAAACAAATCCACCACCACCCAGATGACTGAATACCCCTGGCTGGAAGGCAGGTCTACTATGAAGTCCATGGAGACTGAGTGCCAGGGGGACGGGGCTACAGGTAACGGCATTAAAAGGCCCTGCGGGGACTGCCTCAAACTCTTGCCCTTAACACACGGCTCACAAGTGGCGATGTACTGCCTCACCTGAGCGTCCATGCCTGGCCAGATGAAGGTTCTCTTGATTAATTCCAAAGTCTTCTTTGCTCCTCTATGGCCTGCTAATGGGTGGTCATGAAAATGCTGTATGACTTCGTTTTGCAATTCCTCACCGGGAACAAACATCTTTTCTTGCCAGAAGGGTCTTTCATTTCTCACACTGCGATCTGGACCTTCTGATTCCCAATTAGAAAATTCAGCCTTGGCAAACTCTTCCTTAATTCGGGTCTCCAAATCGTCTTCAACTGCAATGGCTACTATCTTTTCCTCTGGAATGATAAACCCTTCCACTTTGGTTTTGGCTTCTTCTCCCATACTCAAACGTGAAAGAGCATCCGCTTTTCCATTGGAGGACCCGGGCTTGTAGGTGAGGACAAAGTCATAATCTGCAAAGAAGAGCGACCAGCGCAGTTGCCTGGGGGTTAGCGTGCGAGCTGACTTGAGAAACTGTAAATTTCGATGATCGGTAAAGACGGTGACCACATGTTTCGCTCCCAACAAATAGTGTCTCCACACCTTGAAGGCCTCCTTGACTGCCAAAAGCTCTTTATCAGCGATGGAGTAGTTGATCTCTGCAGGAGTAAGTTTTCGAGAATGGTATGCCACCGGGTGAAGTTGACCGGTGTCCTTCTGGCGCTGTGACAGGATCCTTCCTATGGCCAAATTGGATGCGTCAGCTTCAATGAAGAAGGGTTCACTCAAATTAGGGTGTTGTAGCACTGGAGCTGTCACAAATGCTTCCTTTAGCTGCTGAAAAGCCTCCTCCGATTCACGCTCCCAGACGAATCGTACATTTTTCTTTAGAAGACGGGTAATTGGGCTCACCTTCTCCGAGAAATTCAGAATGAAATGCCTATAAAAATTGGCGAATCCCAAAAAACTTTGAATCTCCTTCACGGATCTTGGCGCTGGCCATGACTTAATTGCCTGCAACTTAGAGTCATCCATGGATACTCCTTTCGGGGACAAAAAAAACCCCAAGAATTCCACTCTGGAGGAATGAAAGACACATTTCTCAAGTTTGACAAACAGATGGTTCTCCAGCAGACGTTTCAAGATGGCTCGTACATGATGAACGTGTTCCTCTAAACTGTTGGAATAAATAAGGATGTCATCGATGTAGACCACCGCAAAGCGGTCCAGGCACTCTCGAAGCACGTCGTTTACAAAATGCTGGAAAGCAGCGGGGGCGTTACAAAGCCCAAAGGGCATCACTTGGTATTCATACAAACCAAACCTGGTTCGAAAGGCAGTTTTCCACTCCTCTCCTTCGGCCATGCGCACCAAATGATAGGCCCCTCGTAAATCCAATTTAGTGTACACACACGCATTCTTGACCTGGTTTAGAAGTTCCGAAATGAGGGGCAGTGGATAACGATTCTTCTTGGTGGCCAAGTTCAAGGCCTGATAGTCAATGCAAGTTCTCACGGTCCCATCCTTCTTGGGAATGAAGAAGAGGGGCGAGGACACTGGAGACTGAGAGGGGCGGATGAACCCATTGGCTAGGTTTTGTTCAATATAGTCCTTCAAATGGAGGTTCTCAGGTTCCGACAGAGCGTAGATTCTACTGCAGGGTAAAGACACCCCAGGCTCCAATTCTATCCGACAGTCATATTCTCGATGAGGTGGCAGTTTTTTAGCTCCTTTCTCATTGAATACCTCCTTCAGATCCTGATATTCTTCTGGAATCTCTGGAGCCTCCAACGCACACACCATTTGAACCTGATTGGCCAGATTTTGCGACAACGTGGAACTTGTGTTCCCTGGCGTTGGCTGGAAACAATGCTCTAAACAAAAGCCTGAATTCATTTCAACTGAACGTCGCAACCAATCTATCCGAGGATTATGCTCGGTGAGCCAGGGCAACCTTCGTAACTACCTCTGGGCTGAGTAGCTAGGGAACACCTGCAACAGGGAGCAGAACATTACTAACGTTCTAACACAATGTGGGTAATCACACTCTCACTCCCTCAACTCTCTCCTCACTCATACCTGGTTAACGTGTGGAGTTAGCTTCTCTCTTACAGAGTCCAAATAAGTTCATATGATGGTTGGAGACTCTTGTTGCTTGCGTTGTGTGGCGGAAATGGTGATACGATGAATAGAGGTGGTAGACAACAGTATTACCATATGCATATAATAAATACTCTCATTTACTTGTCGAACCACAGAAGCTGACTGAAACTCTCAAAAGTCTTATTCAGGAAAACTCTGAATGTGCCAAAGCCGTGATAGTGCTGCACGAGAAGTTGGGCTTCACTTCTGACTGGAAAACTCTGATGCAGACGAAAGAACCAACTGGCACAGGGCAAGGATTGCACCAACAAAGTCTAAATAAAAGGAATGATCTTACCGCAATATGAGGATATGCGGGAAGGTACTTGCCCACTGGGATGAAACTCTGACGAGGAACGCTGACAGAACAAGTCCGCACTGCCGAACACTGGCAAGCGGCAATTGACTTTCGCTCTGGAATGCAGAAAACCAACGGGGATGGAACGTAAACACGCTCCCAAGGTTCTGAAATAAAGTCTCTGTGATTTCCGACTGGAAAAGGGGCCAAAACAAGGAAAATACGCGGTGAATTGACAGGAGCCAAAATCAGGGCGTTGAACTGCTGGAAAGGGACAGTTGAAGTGCGCCACATAGAACGTGCGGGATTAGGAAATGGCGGACAGCTGGAAAAGGCTAGAACGCTAACCTTATCAAATGGTGGCACAAACCGGAGGCGTACTACGCCTCAATCAGACAGTGGTCATGGGCTAATTTCTGAAGGGAACCCCAGAGTGGAAACAGCTGCCAAACAGGAAATCTTCCCCTAGCTGCAGGGACAGACGGAGGTCTCTTAATGGGGGCCGGCATGGTCCTGACAATTACATGACAAAAACACATATGAAGTGTTACAATTTACAGCCAATTATAATGTTACTTTCATTTCCTACTTTTTTTTCCTGACATTTGATTGGTTATGTACATGAATATAAATGAAAAATGAGAGGGAAACACGGCCATTTTGACTACAACTACCTGAGATACATCTTTAAAGGATTTTCTCATTTATCTTCATCACCTTTCTATAAGGTAAGTCATAAATTTGTGAAGGGGCACTTTAAGTTCATTTGTAAAAACGTTTTCTGACAGTTATTTACTGTCTCTCTGTTATAATTACAGATTGAGATAGGCTTCTCTGTTATAGTTATAGATTGAATTAGGCTTCTCTGGTATAATTATCTTCTTCACATACACTTTTTTATATTTCTACTTCCTACCTCATACCATACACTGCCCAAAGATAACTTCACTGTTAAAAACTCACAAGTACCTGTCTGAACTTAAACCCAACAGTGCCCTAACTCTACTGATATATTTATTTTTTATGCAATTTACAGCAAGAAAATGGAAGGAGAACAAAATAAAATTAGTATTTCATTCGAAATTGATCTGGAGAACAATCCTAAGGAAGAGATTGATGAATTAGACTTTTTGGATCAGTCTCTGGACCAAGACTTACTTAATTGTGTGGAAGAAATGGAATCATGGAATCCAAATTAGCACATACCTGACGTAATAATGTTGGAAATTCTTTTAGATTTTGAAAAATCACAGCAATACATTTTTATTTAAAAATTAAAAATTGTTCGAGACATTATTCTTTTTTATACGTAAATTATGAAATAGTACCAAAATGAATATAATATAAAGTGAGACTTATAGTATACTGTGCAACTTTTTTGTGTTACATAGTAATTTTGCTCATAGTTACTTCCTTTCTCCCACTATATTATCTCCAATGTGTATTAAAAATCTCTTTATCATCTCCTGACTCCATGTTGTTTCTGCTTTCCTGACAGACTATGGTATGAATTCCATATAACACAATAACTTCTGTAACAACATGCAAGATATCTACAGAGGAGACGGTGTACATTAAATTTTAGACTCTTCATTGGTACCTACATGTTGGTATTTAAAAAAAAAGAAAAAAAAAAGAACAATTTTATTAATAAAGCTACATTTTTTAAAAAGTCTGTTATTCTTTTTTCCCCATGGTACGCTCCCCGGTGCGCTACCCGGTGCACGTACCGGGCGCTCCCCCCGCGAAGATAAAAAAAAAATACTTTTTTTTTTTGCCCCGTGGGGCCCTTTTATGGCCCCCACATCAAACCCTGGGAGTCAGAGGGGGTCTACTCTGCCCCATTATGGTCAATTCCCCCTTTGTTTTTGCCACCTCTTGAGTCTCGATCCTACCGAGCCACAAGATGGCGGCCGCTCCGGACTGTTTGGAATGTTTACAGACACCCGAGAGCCAATCAGCTTTCGGCACGCAAGTCGCGTAGCACGCCCGGTGCGCTCCCCGGTGCGCGTACCGGGGGGCGGCCATAGATATATATATTTTTTTGAACCTAAATTACTCAAAAACCACTGGAGCACATATCTTGAGACATAGCAAAGGCACATCGGGCTACCAGTCCCTACAATTTTGCCAAGTTTGGTGGAAATCCATTCAGCCGTTCGGGCTAAAAGTGAGTTCGACCGCCCTATGGAAATTAACATTGGGAAAACACGTTTTGGGACCCCCTTTATCTCGGCCCCCACTTCACGAATCCCCCCCAAACTTTCAAGGAAGGACCGAAGCTCCGCGAGGCAAGTTTGAGAGAATTTTCAGGCAGATTCGTCAACCGGTGCCAAAGTTATTCACAATAGAATTTTGAGATTTTGCATTGAAAAAAATCCTAACTATAACTACCTACTGGCGACTGCCAGTAGGTAATATATATATATATATATATATATGAAGAAGAAAAACGATCCACTCCAAAAGGAAAGATCAGAGGACACAGCAGGGGAAATTCAGGCAGCCGTTTATTTCACAGAGTGCATGGCATAATGCATTTCGGCGGATTTCCTTCCTCAGATGCCTTTAGCACAGAACATCGCTTAGTCCCTTCTTTAAATGCTAACCGGCCCTCCCATGGGCGGGAGTCTAGCTGGAGTCATTATCGATAGGTAGAAGCTGCAGCCCAAATGTCCCGGACTCCAGTTCCCACAATTCATCACTACAGTGAGTGTCAATAGCGGCTCCACATAGGCTGGTGTCAGCGCTAACATGCCTGTATTGAAAGAAAGGAGGTTCAATATTAACCTGGCGAGTCCCAAACTTCAAGTGGTCCCGGTTGCCTTGGGTCCCCAACCGCCTCCGCCACAGTCCTGGATTCAAGGTGAGGCCGTGACACCCAGGTAAAGTTACCGAGTGTCTCCATACAGTGACGGACTGCTCCTAGCAGCAGCCATGATCCCCGATCCTGTCGTGCGGCGGACCTGCAATCTTTCCAACACCTTGGATAATCTGCCACGTTACCAATTCAGTTGCAGGTCACTTAGGAGGCGGGTCCTCTTACACGTGCAATTGGCCAGCACGTGAATTTGCAAGAAGAAAAACGATCCACTCCAAAAGGAAAGATCAGAGGACACAGCAGGGGAAATTCAGGCAGCCGTTTATTTCACAGAGTGCATGGCATAATGCATTTCGGCGGATTTGCCTTCCTCAGATGCCTTTAGCACAGAACATCGCTTAGTCCCTTCTTTAAATGCTAACCGGCCCTCCCATGGGCGGGAGTCTAGCTGGAGTCATTATCGATAGGTAGCAGCTGCAGCCCAAATGTCCCGGACTCCAGTTCCCACAATTCATCACTACAGTGAGTGTCAATAGCGGCTCCACATAGGCTGGTGTCAGCGCTAACATGCCTGTATTGAAAGAAAGGAGGTTCAATATTAACCTGGCGAGTCCCAAATATATATGTATATATATATATATATATATCAATGCTCGAAGGTGTCCACCTTTGAGTAGCACACGAACAGCAGCTTGGTTTATGTATAGGTGAGGACGGGGATCCACTCGTAGACGCCGCTCCGTACGGGATCTGCCCGACGCGTTTCGAAGGTACATATGCTTCTCTTCAGGGGCTTTAAACAGAAGCGGTGTGCGCAACCGCCGACCCACTTCCCCATTTTATATATTACACACCCACCGATGGGAGGCTCAAATGAGACTGCATTCTGGGAAGTGTGGTCCGGGAAGCACACAATCAAGTCCTGTATGGACTCCAAAAGTGGGCCCGTCCTCGATTCCAAGTACGACTGCTGCTTCTCTTTCGTGACCCCCAGGGTACCGGGGTGGTGTATACTCCGCGGCTGGACGGCCGCGTATAAATCAATGCTCGAAGGTGTCCACGTTTGAGTAGCACGCGAACAGCAGCTTGGTTTATGTATAGGTGAGGACGGGGATCCACTCGTAGACGCCGCTCCGTACGGGATCTGCCTGACGCGTTTCGAAGGTACATATGCTTCTCTTCAGGGGCTTTAAACGGAAGCGGTGTGCGCAACCGCCGACCCACTTCCCCATTTTATATATAACACACCCTCCGATGGGAGGCTCAAATGAGACTGTGCATTCTGGGAAGTGTGGTCCGGGAAGCACACAATCAAGTCATGTATGGACTCCACAAGTGGGCCCGTCCTCGATTCCAAGTACGACTGCTGCTTCACTTTCGTGAACCCCAGGGTACCGGGGTGGTGCATACTCCGCGGCTGGACGGCCGCGTATAAATCAATGCTCGAAGGTGTCCACCTTTGAGTAGCACGCAAACAGCAGCTTGGTTTATGTATAGGTGAGGACGGGGATCCACTCGTAGACGCCGCTCCGTACGGGATCTGCCCGACGCGTTTCGAAGGTACATATGCTTCTCTTCAGGGGCTTTAAACGGAAGCGGTGTGCGCAACCGCCGACCCACTTCCCCATTTTATATATAACACACCCTCCGATGGGAGGCTCAAATGAGACTGTGCATTCTGGGAAGTGTGGTCCGGGAAGCACACAATCAAGTCCTGTATTGTCTCCACAAGTGGGCCCGTCCTCGATTCCAAGTACGACTGCTGCTTCACTTTCGTGACCCCCAGGGTACCGGGGTGATGCATACTCCGCGGCTGGACGGCCGCGTATAAATCAATGCTCGAAGGTGTCCACCTTTGAGTAGCACGCAAACAGCAGCTTGGTTTATGTATAGGTGAGGACGGGGATCCACTCGTAGACGCCGCTCCGTACGGGATCTGCCCGACGCGTTTCGAAGGTACATATGCTTCTCTTCAGGGGCTTTAAACGGAAGCGGTGTGCGCAACCGCCGACCCACTTCCCCATTTTATATATAACACACCCACCGATGGGAGGCTCAAATGAGACTGTGCATTCTGGCAAGTGTGGTCCGGGAAGCACACAATCAAGTCCTGTATTGTCTCCACAAGTGGGCCCGTCCTCGATTCCAAGTACGACTGCTGCTTCACTTTCGTGACCCCCAGGGTACCGGGGTGATGCATACTCCGCGGCTGGACGGCCGCGTATAAATCAATGCTCGAAGGTGTCCACCTTTGAGTAGCACGCGAACAGCAGCTTGGTTTATGTATAGGTGAGGACGGGGATCCACTCGTAGACGCCGCTCCGTACGGGATCTGCCCGACGCGTTTCGAAGGTACATATGCTTCTCTTCAGGGGCTTTAAACGGAAGCGGTGTGCGCAACTGCCGACCCGATCCATAGAGTCTGAGGATCGCTTTGGTGGAGAATTCAAGTGACTCTGGTGCGCCCGCCCTCACAGCGTGGAGAAAAACTCTGGAATTGCCACCGAAGGTCGAGCGTCTCTAAGACGGGGTCGGAGGACGCCGCCAAAGAGGGAGTCTCCTGGAGGTGAGTGGCAATGTCAGCCATTGAATAAAGAGCTGTGTCGAGCGATGTGTCCCTTGCAGGCCAACAAGTGAAGCCGAGCCGTAACTGTACTGCGTCTTCGAAAGGGCCTGCGGAGGGGAAAGACGTTTTGTTTGAAAATACAACTGCGTTTTGCTGTAAACTCCTTATGCTCGGTTGTGAGAAGAAACGTATATGCAACGGAACAAACTAAATATACGCAAACGATTTAAGAAGAGAAATAAACATTGAAAATGGAAGCGCGAGTAGCGAAATGCGCAGACAAGGCAAATTTAATATTCCAAAGTTCCTCAAAAGAAAGCAATGTGCCACGAACATCGAGCACGGCGAATACGACCCAAATAAGTACTGGGAAACAAATGTTCAATCAAATTGAAAAACTGTATAAAAAAGAAATCAATAAAAGTTGGGAGGTGATTGCTCTTGAAAAGTACATTGAAGTTAAGAGAATTCCCAGAGGACTCTGAATTTTCACGATGCCGACACATCCTGAAACAAAAAAAGAACTAATTATGGAATGGCTAGAAAACAACACTGCATGCTCATTGAATATGATGCGAATCCTTATCAAACATGCCAAAATTGATATAGATGATATCACTATCAAGATAAATGAATTAGAAGAAAACATAAAACAACAAATAAATAAGGATGAAGCAACCAAAATGAGGAAAGAAATGGACGACAGACTTGAAAAATATGAGACCGAAATAGAGGAACGCAAAGAGCGAAAATTCAAAAGAGATGAAAAAGATTATTCAGTAGGAAGAATTCTAACATTTGCAAGAAGATTTGATCATCTAAAAAAGAACTTTCAACGTCAAGCCGTACCAAATGCACCAGCCAGTGTCAGTGGATCGGAACTAAGTGAAGACGGAGGTTCTGACAGTGGAGCAAGTAACCAGGGTTTCGATTTTTTAGACGAGGTACTCCTGTGGAACATGGACAAATCCATGTCCAGAGGAGGAGGCCGCGGAAGAGGATCATACCAGCCCAGAGGAAGAGGAAAAAACCCCGCTACGGGACCACAAGGAAAACCAGACGAGCCAAAAGAAAAAGAGAAAAAGACATATCCTCTGAGAAATCGGAAATAGAAAACCTAATAATAAATCTATCAAATCTATCGGAGCATAGACTAACAGAAGAAGAAAAAACACTGTTAAATAAAGGTCTTTCATTTTGCCTCGAAAAACACTTCAACCCAACAGAAACAAGAATAGACTTATACAAATATATTCGCAAACTCAAACTTGCGAAATTTCATGCGAAGCGCCCAAAACTGGCGTTGAACACAGAGAATGGAGAATCATCAGACACGAATCCGAACTGGCAGATTGAAGAACTACCTGATCTCCAGAATATATTCGGACTCCTCTATGAACCAGAAACATCAGAAATCTCGGGAACACAGCTGTTAGAAGATCTAAACATCAGAACTGACCGGAGAGTCAAAAGCGGTCTAAAGAGGAAATCGAGATTTTGTCCAATTTTGTCACCTGGCAACAGGATTGATATGTTTTCAGAAGCCGTAGTTGAGGAGATTGAAAAACTTACGGCGAAAAGAAAAGGAAATAAAAGAGAAAATCTCACTCAAAGAGAAAGACAAGCTATCAAAACACTGAATGATGACATCAATCTTACAATAAAGCCGGCGGACAAAGGGGGAAACATGGTCTTAATGAATACCATAGACTATGTACGAGAAGCTAAAAGACAACTGGATATCCGAGACAATTATTCCAAACTACAAATGAATCCGATCAATCAAATGACGCTGCAACTAAATGGATTGATACAAAAATGGCAACAAGATGGATTACTAGATGAGGAAGAAAAGAAATTTCTAATGAATGAGCACCCAGTAATCCCCACAATTTATTTTCTGCCAAAAATTCATAAAACTCTTGTAAATCCACCTGGCAGACCAATTGTGGCATCATGTCAAAGCCTCTACGAAAATATTTCACAATACGTAGATCTGTTCCTAGCACCAATTGCAAAGAGTATGAGTTCTTATATTAAAGACACTGGGGACTTTCTAAGGATATTAAATGACATTGCATGGAATGAGAACTACCTATTGATTACCGTTGATGCAGTTTCACTGTATACATCGATAAGACATGACATTGGCTTAGGGGCATGCAACTATTTCCTGAAGCAGCGGAACATCCGAGAACGTAGACACACGGAAATGTTGATGAAAATGATCGAGTTATGTTTAACAAACAATGTATTCTTATTTGACAGCCAGTTGTACAAACAAGAATGTGGAACTGCAATGGGGATTTCATTTTCACCCAACTACGCTAATATGACCATGGGGTGGTGGGAGAAATCCATTGCATGGGATCCCACAAATCAAACAGATCTAGAGAAAATAATACTGTGGGTTCGTTACATCGACGACCCGTTTTTAATTTGGAATGGCACGAAAAATTACTTTGAGGCATACTTTGAAAAACTGTGTGATAATGATATTGGGCTACAGTTCACTCATACCATTAGTGAAAAAGAAATTGACTTCCTTGATATCAAGGTATATGTAGAAAATGAACAATTACAAACTACACTTTTCAGGAAGCAAACAGCCACCAACAGTATCCTCCATGGGACTAGCTTTCATCCACAACCCTTGCTAGCTAGTATCCCATATGGCGAATTCATTCGCATGAAAAGAAATTGCTCTAAAGAACAGGATGCTGAAAATAAAATTATGGAAACCACAGAAAGACTGAGATCGAGAGGATGCAGTAAAAGAATACTTGAGAAAAGCAAGAAAAAAGTTGAACTTAAAACAAGGTCTATGATCATGTCTACAAAAAGAGTAACAGAGAAGTCTGATGAATCACCAAGATTTGTGACAACTTTCAGTAAAGAAAGTGGCGTTCTTAAGAGTAAGATTCAAAAGTATTGGCATCTGATCTCTGGGGATCCGGATCTGAGAAAAATTGTAGGGGATGGACCAAAGATGAGTTACAAAAAACCTTCATCACTGAAAGATCAACTGGTAAATAGCCATTTTAAATCCAAGAAACCTGCAAAAACAAATAATTGGCTAACTGATTAACGAAATGGATTTCGAAAATGTAATGCATGTAAAGCATGCAAAATTGGCCTGAACAAAAATACCTACGATGAACCAGATGGTAAAAAAACGCCCATTGAAGGACAAATAACATGCTCATTCACATATGTGGTCTATGTGATACAATGCAAATGTGGATCATGCTACATTGGAAGCACAACCTGTGCTTTAAAAAAACGAATATTAGAGCACATTAGAGCAGTGAAGAACAAAGATTTGGCCTATGCAACAGCGAAACATATGATATCATGTCAGAAAGGAGACTGGAAAGCAATGTCGTACTTTGGTATACATATGGTCAACCTGGGAGAACGAGGAGGCAACAGGCTACGTAAATTATGACAAATCGAATCCAAATTTATCATCAGACTAAAAACTAAGACGCCCAGAGGGATGAATTTCGATGAGGAACTTTATGTACATCTGGAATAATTAACAATATAATGAATAAACCAATATGCAGACTGTAACCGAATATTGCACTATAGGGTACTATACCCATATAAGAGACTAGTGTTTGATATACTGATACAAATCTCCATAGGAACTGTTATCTATGCTGAAAGCAGTGCGAGAAATGATATATGTCAGATGTCAATCAATGGAGAATGAGAAAAAAGAATAATGCTGTGTTGGAAATGGGTACTATACCCGACACCATAGATACTGTCTACATATGAAGATAATATGAGATTGTAAGCATGATGTGCGCGTAAAGCAGAGCGTGTATACCAAGAATTGTAAATATTGTGATTATACGTTGCAATTTTCAATTGAAATGTAATTGACTACTAGTCCCATAATGCACCCTAACTGTCAAATTGGGATAAATAGTGGACATAGAAAAAAGCTCACTTACGTGAACAAAGCCAGTGATGGCTGAAACGCGTTGGTCCGAGCTGGAGAAATAAAGTAAAGCCGTTTAAAAACTTACAAACGCTGAGTGCCGCATCCTTGGAGAGAAAATTGTTGAATGGGCCCTGATCCGGCCCCATTGCAGAGCACCCACAGTTGAGCGCATAGAGTCTGAGGATCGCATTGGTGGAGAATATATATATATATATATACATATGTACATCCAATTACCGCTCCTGCGCTTGTGACCACCAACGGAGAAAGACACGAACTCCAAATTTAGCATACACTGCTGGCTGCAGTGACATTATAAAATTACAACTGGTGCTAAATGTCGGGCAGGATGACGCGTTTCGGCTAACGTGTAGCCTTGCTCACATGATCTCGCTGCTCAAACAACTGTGTTTAAATACATTCATTGATTGTGCTCAGGTGATAAGTTGAACTACACAAATGAAAACAAGTGAAAACATACTGTGAGTATAAACTACAAGTCTGTTTTCCAAACACGTATTACCTGCACAAATGCTTTTAAATGTATCACACGATTACATGTGAGATGATTACATTATAACAATATATTGGCAAATAATAACAGTCCTAATACAGTAATGATAGTTTGGAAAGCGACAGAAGATATTTTTTAGTGGGTGGCGTCGAAAAAGATTTTTATAACTGTCCCAATACAGATAATCTGAAAGTAGTGGTATGCCTACAATCATAGGTCTGAAATTTCACTGCGGGGAATAAATCATTTTATATCTTCGAAGAGCATAAATTTGCATACATCGATGTTATGATAAAATATTATACAAGATAACATTTCAGAATATTAAACATTATGAGCTTGCATTAGTACAAAAATTTGTCATTAACATATTCAAGAAAAATATTCGTTACATGAAGTTAATCACAAATCCAATGTCCAAATACAAAAATGTGATTGACATGTAATGACTAAAACAAGCACAGCTAAAACAGAAATTATCTGTGTAGATAGTGTCAAATTGTTATAAAAAAAAGTGGAAAAGAACAAAAAACAAAACACCAAATAATCCCAAATTGAAATTCGCAGAAAAAGGAGATTAATTTGTGAGTTGCAGTGGTACTAAAGTGCAAATGTTGTGACGTGTAGTGAAAACTTGTTACAATATATATACATATGTAACATTGAAATCTGCACCTGAGGTGGGGTCCTATGGGCACAAATCTGCCTGAGGCGGGAGGCTGCGTGGTTCCCCCTGTTTTCTTTTTCTTTCTTTTTTTAAATGAGTCAGGCCCTGGGGTATGGTGTCCCCAGGGGCCAAAAATGATCAATGGACAAGGGGCCACACAGCCCCCGGTCCTAAAATAGGGAAAAAAATTAAGCAGGCAACTTGCCTGAGGCCCGCCCTCTTCCTGCACTACTCTCCAAATGCACCTCCTGGTGAGCTCTTGGTTGGGGGATGAAGTCCCATTCTATGCTGAGGGTCCTTGAGTGCCAACTAGCCCACCAATTACCTCCAGTAAGCCCCACACAGTGGGATCGCTGAGAGGTGGTTGCAGGCCACGCCCCTTTTACACCACTCTGCAAACGTGCTTCTTGGTGCACCGCTGGTGGGGTGATAAGGTCCCTGGAGTCTCCTGGAGGTGAGTGGCAATGTCAGCCATTGAATACAGAGCTGTGTCGAGCGATGTGTCCCTTGCAGGCCAACAAGTGAAGCCGAGCCGTAACTGTACTGCGTCTTCGAAAGGGCCTGCGGAGGGGAAAGACGTTTTGTTTGAAAATACAACTGCGTTTTGCTGTAAACTCCTCGGTTGTGAGAAGAAACGTATATGCAACGGAACAAACTAAATATACGCAAACGATTTAAGAAGAGAAATAAACATTGAAAATGGAAGCGCGAGTAGCGAAATGCGCAGACAAGGCAAATTTAATATTCCAAAGTTCCTCAAAAGAAAGCAATGTGCCACGAACATCGAGCACGGCGAATACGACCCAAATAAGTACTGGGAAACAAATGTTCAATCAAATTGAAAAACTGTATAAAAAAGAAATCAATAAAAGTTGGGAGGTGATTGCTCTTGAAAAGTACATTGAAGTTAAGAGAATTCCCAGAGGACTCTGAATTTTCACGATGCCGACACATCCTGAAACAAAAAAAGAACTAATTATGGAATGGCTAGAAAACAACACTGCATGCTCATTGAATATGATGCGAATCCTTATCAAACATGCCAAAATTGATATAGATGATATCACTATCAAGATAAATGAATTAGAAGAAAACATAAAACAACAAATAAATAAGGATGAAGCAACCTAACAGCGCTAACATGCCTGTATTGAAAGAAAGGAGGTTCAATATTAACCTGGCGAGTCCCAAACTTCAAGTGGTCCCGGTTGCCTTGGGTCCCCAACCGCCTCCGCCACAGTCCTGGATTCAAGGTGAGGCCGTGACACCCAGGTAAAGTTACCGAGTGTCTCCATACAGTGACGGACTGCTCCTAGCAGCAGCCATGATCCCCGATCCTGTCGTGCGGCGGACCTGCAATCTTTCCAACACCTTGGATAATCTGCCACGTTACCAATTCAGTTGCAGGTCACTTAGGAGGCGGGTCCTCTTACACGTGCAATTGGCCAGCACGTGAATTTGCAAGAAGAAAAACGATCCACTCCAAAAGGAAAGATCAGAGGACACAGCAGGGGAAATTCAGGCAGCCGTTTATTTCACAGAGTGCATGGCATAATGCATTTCGGCGGATTTGCCTTCCTCAGATGCCTTTAGCACAGAACATCGCTTAGTCCCTTCTTTAAATACTAACCGGCCCTCCCATGGGCGGGAGTCTAGCTGGAGTCATTATCGATAGGTAGCAGCTGCAGCCCAAATGTCCCGGACTCCAGTTCCCACAATTCATCACTACAGTGAGTGTCAATAGCGGCTCCACATAGGCTGGTGTCAGCGCTAACATGCCTGTATTGAAAGAAAGGAGGTTCAATATTAACCTGGCGAGTCCCAAACTTCAAGTGGTCCCGGTTGCCTTGGGTCCCCAACCACCTCCGCCACAGTCCTGGATTCAAGGTGAGGCCGTGACACCCAGGTAAAGTTACCGAGTGTCTCCATACAGTGACGGACTGCTCCTAGCAGCAGCCATGATCCCCGATCCTGTCGTGCGGCGAACCTGCAATCTTTCCAACACCTTGGATAATCTGCCACGTTACCAATTCAGTTGCAGGTCACTTAGGAGGCGGGTCCTCTTACACGTGCAATTAGCCAGCACGTGAATTTGCAAGAAGAAAAACGATCCACTCCAAAAGGAAAGATCAGAGGACACAGCAGGGGAAATTCAGGCAGCCGTTTATTTCACAGAGTGCATGGCATAATGCATTTCTGCGGATTTGCCTTCCTCAGATGCCTTTAGCACAGAACATCGCTTAGTCCCTTCTTTAAATGCTAACCGGCCCTCCCATGGGCGGGAGTCTAGCTGGAGTCATTATCGATAGGTAGCAGCTGCAGCCCAAATGTCCCGGACTCCAGTTCCCACAATTCATCACTACAGTGAGTGTCAATAGCGGCTCCACATAGGCTGGTGTCAGCGCTAACATGCCTGTATTGAAAGAAAGGAGGTTCAATATTAACCTGGCGAGTCCCAAATATATATATATATATATATATATATATATCAATGCTCGAAGGTGTCCACCTTTGAGTAGCACACGAACAGCAGCTTGGTTTATGTAGAGGTGAGGACGGGGATCCACTCGTAGACGCCGCTCCGTACGGGATCTGCCCGACGCGTTTCGAAGGTACATATGCTTCTCTTCAGGGGCTTTAAACGGAAGCGGTGTGCGCAACCGCCGACCCACTTCCCCATTTTATATATTACACACCCACCGATGGGAGGCTCAAATGAGACTGCATTCTGGGAAGTGTGGTCCGGGAAGCACACAATCAAGTCCTGTATGGACTCCAAAAGTGGGCCCGTCCTCGATTCCAAGTACGACTGCTGCTTCTCTTTCGTGACCCCCAGGGTACCGGGGTGGTGTATACTCCGCGGCTGGACGGCCGCGTATAAATCAATGCTCGAAGGTGTCCACGTTTGAGTAGCACGCAAACAGCAGCTTGGTTTATGTATAGGTGAGGACGGGGATCCACTCGTAGACGCCGCTCCGTACAGGATCTGCCTGACGCGTTTCGAAGGTACATATGCTTCTCTTCAGGGGCTTTAAACGGAAGCGGTGTGCGCAACCGCCGACCCACTTCCCCATTTTATATATAACACACCCTCCGATGGGAGGCTCAAATGAGACTGTGCATTCTGGGAAGTGTGGTCCGGGAAGCACACAATCAAGTCCTGTATGGACTCCACAAGTGGGCCCGTCCTCGATTCCAAGTACGACTGCTGCTTCACTTTCGTGAACCCCAGGGTACCGGGGTGGTGCATACTCCGCGGCTGGACGGCCGCGTATAAATCAATGCTCGAAGGTGTCCACCTTTGAGTGGCACGCAAACAGCAGCTTGGTTTATGTATAGGTGAGGACGGGGATCCACTCGTAGACGCCGCTCCGTACGGGATCTGCCCGACGCGTTTCGAAGGTACATATGCTTCTCTTCAGGGGCTTTAAACGGAAGCGGTGTGCGCAACCGCCGACCCACTTCCCCATTTTATATATTACACACCCACCGATGGGAGGCTCAAATGAGACTGCATTCTGGGAAGTGTGGTCCGGGAAGCACACAATCAAGTCCTGTATGGACTCCAAAAGTGGGCCCGTCCTCGATTCCAAGTACGACTGCTGCTTCTCTTTCGTGACCCCCAGGGTACCGGGGTGGTGTATACTCCGCGGCTGGACGGCCGCGTATAAATCAATGCTCGAAGGTGTCCACGTTTGAGTAGCACGCGAACAGCAGCTTGGTTTATGTATAGGTGAGGACGGGGATCCACTCGTAGACGCCGCTCCGTACGGGATCTGCCTGACGCGTTTCGAAGGTACATATGCTTCTCTTCAGGGGCTTTAAACGGAAGCGGTGTGCGCAACCGCCGACCCACTTCCCCATTTTATATATAACACACCCTCCGATGGGAGGCTCAAATGAGACTGTGCATTCTGGGAAGTGTGGTCCGGGAAGCACACAATCAAGTCATGTATGGACTCCACAAGTGGGCCCGTCCTCGATTCCAAGTACGACTGCTGCTTCACTTTCGTGAACCCCAGGGTACCGGGGTGGTGCATACTCCGCGGCTGGACGGCCGCGTATAAATCAATGCTCGAAGGTGTCCACCTTTGAGTAGCACGCAAACAGCAGCTTGGTTTATGTATAGGTGAGGACGGGGATCCACTCGTAGACGCCGCTCCGTACGGGATCTGCCCGACGCGTTTCGAAGGTACATATGCTTCTCTTCAGGGGCATTAAACGGAAGCGGTGTGCGCAACCGCCGACCCACTTCCCCATTTTATATATAACACACCCACCGATGGGAGGCTCAAATGAGACTGTGCATTCTGGCAAGTGTGGTCCGGGAAGCACACAATCAAGTCCTGTATGGACTCCACAAGTGGGCCCGTCCTCGATTCCAAGTACGACTGCTGCTTCACTTTCGTGACCCCCAGGGTACCGGGGTGATGCATACTCCGCGGCTGGACGGCCACGTATAAATCAATGCTCGAAGGTGTCCACCTTTGAGTAGCACGCGAACAGCAGCTTGGTTTATGTATAGGTGAGGACGGGGATCCACTCGTAGACGCCGCTCCGTACGGGATCTGCCCGACGCGTTTCGAAGGTACATATGCTTCTCTTCAGGGGCTTTAAACGGAAGCGGTGTGCGCAACTGCCGACCCGATCCATAGAGTCTGAGGATCGCTTTGGTGGAGAATTCAAGTGACTCTGGTGCGCCCGCCCTCACAGCGTGGAGAAAAACTCTGGAATTGCCACCGAAGGTCGAGCGTCTCTAAGACGGGGTCGGAGGACGCCGCCAAAGAGGGAGTCTCCTGGAGGTGAGTGGCAATGTCAGCCATTGAATAAAGAGCTGTGTCGAGCGATGTGTCCCTTGCAGGCCAACAAGTGAAGCCGAGCCGTAACTGTACTGCGTCTTCGAAAGGGCCTGCGGAGGGGAAAGACGTTTTGTTTGAAAATACAACTGCGTTTTGCTGTAAACTCCTTATGCTCGGTTGTGAGAAGAAACGTATATGCAACGGAACAAACTAAATATACGCAAACGATTTAAGAAGAGAAATAAACATTGAAAATGGAAGCGCGAGTAGCGAAATGCGCAGACAAGGCAAATTTAATATTCCAAAGTTCCTCAAAAGAAAGCAATGTGCCACGAACATCGAGCACGGCGAATACGACCCAAATAAGTACTGGGAAACAAATGTTCAATCAAATTGAAAAACTGTATAAAAAAGAAATCAATAAAAGTTGGGAGGTGATTGCTCTTGAAAAGTACATTGAAGTTAAGAGAATTCCCAGAGGACTCTGAATTTTCACGATGCCGACACATCCTGAAACAAAAAAAGAACTAATTATGGAATGGCTAGAAAACAACACTGCATGCTCATTGAATACGATGCGAACCCTTATCAAACATGCCAAAATTGATATAGATGATATCACTATCAAGATAAATGAATTAGAAGAAAACATAAAACAACAAATAAATAAGGATGAAGCAACCAAAATGAGGAAAGAAATGGACGACAGACTTGAAAAATATGAGACCGAAATAGAGGAACGCAAAGAGCGAAAATTCAAAAGAGATGAAAAAGATTATTCAGTAGGAAGAATTCTAACATTTGCAAGAAGATTTGATCATCTAAAAAAGAACTTTCAACGTCAAGCCGTACCAAATGCACCAGCCAGTGTCAGTGGATCGGAACTAAGTGAAGACGGAGGTTCTGACAGTGGAGCAAGTAACCAGGGTTTCGATTTTTTAGACGAGGTACTCCTGTGGAACATGGACAAATCCATGTCCAGAGGAGGAGGCCGCGGAAGAGGATCATACCAGCCCAGAGGAAGAGGAAAAAACCCCGCTACGGGACCACAAGGAAAACCAGACGAGCCAAAAGAAAAAGAGAAAAAGACATATCCTCTGAGAAATCGGAAATAGAAAACCTAATAATAAATCTATCAAATCTATCGGAGCATAGACTAACAGAAGAAGAAAAAACACTGTTAAATAAAGGTCTTTCATTTTGCCTCGAAAAACACTTCAACCCAACAGAAACAAGAATAGACGTATACAAATATATTCGCAAACTCAAACTTGCGAAATTTCATGCGAAGCGCCCAAAACTGGCGTTGAACACAGAGAATGGAGAATCATCAGACACGAATCCGAACTGGCAGATTGAAGAACTACCTGATCTCCAGAATATATTCGGACTCCTCTATGAACCAGAAACATCAGAAATCTCGGGAACACAGCTGTTAGAAGATCTAAACATCAGAACTGACCGGAGAGTCAAAAGCGGTCTAAAGAGGAAATCGAGATTTTGTCCAATTTTGTCACCTGGCAACAGGATTGATATGTTTTCAGAAGCCGTAGTTGAGGAGATTGAAAAACTTACGGCGAAAAGAAAAGGAAATAAAAGAGAAAATCTCACTCAAAGAGAAAGACAAGCTATCAAAACACTGAATGATGACATCAATCTTACAATAAAGCCGGCGGACAAAGGGGGAAACATGGTCTTAATGAATACCATAGACTATGTACGAGAAGCTAAAAGACAACTGGATATCCGAGACAATTATTCCAAACTACAAATGAATCCGATCAATCAAATGACGCTGCAACTAAATGGATTGATACAAAAATGGCAACAAGATGGATTACTAGATGAGGAAGAAAAGAAATTTCTAATGAATGAGCACCCAGTAATCCCCACAATTTATTTTCTGCCAAAAATTCATAAAACTCTTGTAAATCCACCTGGCAGACCAATTGTGGCATCATGTCAAAGCCTCTACGAAAATATTTCACAATACGTAGATCTGTTCCTAGCACCAATTGCAAAGAGTATGAGTTCTTATATTAAAGACACTGGGGACTTTCTAAGGATATTAAATGACATTGCATGGAATGAGAACTACCTATTGATTACCGTTGATGCAGTTTCACTGTATACATCGATAAGACATGACATTGGCTTAGGGGCATGCAACTATTTCCTGAAGCAGCGGAACATCCGAGAACGTAGACACACGGAAATGTTGATGAAAATGATCGAGTTATGTTTAACAAACAATGTATTCTTATTTGACAGCCAGTTGTACAAACAAGAATGTGGAACTGCAATGGGGATTTCATTTTCACCCAACTACGCTAATGTGACCATGGGGTGGTGGGAGAAATCCATTGCATGGGATCCGACAAATCAAACAGATCTAGAGAAAATAATACTGTGGGTTCGTTACATCGACGACCCGTTTTTAATTTGGAATGGCACGAAAAATGACTTTGAGGCATACTTTGAAAAACTGTGTGATAATGATATTGGGCTACAGTTCACTCATACCATTAGTGAAAAAGAAATTGACTTCCTTGATATCAAGGTATATGTAGAAAATGAACAATTACAAACTACACTTTTCAGGAAGCAAACAGCCACCAACAGTATCCTCCATGGGACTAGCTTTCATCCACAACCCTTGCTAGCTAGTATCCCATATGGCGAATTCATTCGCATGAAAAGAAATTGCTCTAAAGAACAAGATGCTGAAAATAAAATTATGGAAACCACAGAAAGACTGAGATCGAGAGGATACAGTAAAAGAATACTTGAGAAAAGCAAGAAAAAAGTTGAACTTAAAACAAGGTCTATGATCATGTCTACAAAAAGAGTAACAGAGAAGTCTGATGAATCACCAAGATTTGTGACAACTTTCAGTAAAGAAAGTGGCGTTCTTAAGAGTAAGATTCAAAAGTATTGGCATCTGATCTCTGGGGATCCGGATCTGAGAAAAATTGTAGGGGATGGACCAAAGATGAGTTACAAAAAACCTTCATCACTGAAAGATCAACTGGTAAATAGCCATTTTAAATCCAAGAAACCTGCAAAAACAAATAATTGGCTAACTGATTAACGAAATGGATTTCGAAAATGTAATGCATGTAAAGCATGCAAAATTGGCCTGAACAAAAATACCTACGATGAACCAGATGGTAAAAAAACGCCCATTGAAGGACAAATAACATGCTCATTCACATATGTGGTCTATGTGATACAATGCAAATGTGGATCATGCTACATTGGAAGCACAACCTGTGCTTTAAAAAAACGAATATTAGAGCACATTAGAGCAGTGAAGAACAAAGATTTGGCCTATGCAACAGCGAAACATATGATATCATGTCAGAAAGGAGACTGGAAAGCAATGTCGTACTTTGGTATACATATGGTCAACCTGGGAGAACGAGGAGGCAACAGGCTACGTAAATTATGACAAATCGAATCCAAATTTATCATCAGACTAAAAACTAAGACGCCCAGAGGGATGAATTTCGATGAGGAACTTTATGTACATCTGGAATAATTAACAATATAATGAATAAACCAATATGCAGACTGTAACCGAATATTGCACTATAGGGTACTATACCCATATAAGAGACTAGTGTTTGATATACTGATACAAATCTCCATAGGAACTGTTATCTATGCTGAAAGCAGTGCGAGAAATGATATATGTCAGATGTCAATCAATGGAGAATGAGGAAAAAGAATAATGCTGTGTTGGAAATGGGTACTATACCCGACACCATAGATACTGTCTACATATGAAGATAATATGAGATTGTAAGCATGATGTGCGCGTAAAGCAGAGCGTGTATACCAAGAATTGTAAATATTGTGATTATACGTTGCAATTTTCAATTGAAATGTAATTGACTACTAGTCCCATAATGCACCCTAACTGTCAAATTGGGATAAATAGTGGACATAGAAAAAAGCTCACTTACGTGAACAAAGCCAGTGATGGCTGAAACGCGTTGGTCCGAGCTGGAGAAATAAAGTAAAGCCGTTTAAAAACTTACAAACGCTGAGTGCCGCATCCTTGGAGAGAAAATTGTTGAATGGGCCCTGATCCGGCCCCATTGCAGAGCACCCACAGTTGAGCGCATAGAGTCTGAGGATCGCATTGGTGGAGAATATATATATATATATATACATATGTACATCCAATTACCGCTCCTGCGCTTGTGACCACCAACGGAGAAAGACACGAACTCCAAATTTAGCATACACTGCTGGCTGCAGTGACATTATAAAATTACAACTGGTGCTAAATGTCGGGCAGGATGACGCGTTTCGGCTAACGTGTAGCCTTGCTCACATGATCTCGCTGCTCAAACAACTGTGTTTAAATACATTCATTGATTGTGCTCAGGTGATAAGTTGAACTACACAAATGAAAACAAGTGAAAACATACTGTGAGTATAAACTACAAGTCTGTTTTCCAAACACGTATTACCTGCACAAATGCTTTTAAATGTATCACACGATTACATGTGAGATGATTACATTATAACAATATATTGGCAAATAATAACAGTCCTAATACAGTAATGATAGTTTGGAAAGCGACAGAAGATATTTTTTAGTGGGTGGCGTCGAAAAAGATTTTTATAACTGTCCCAATACAGATAATCTGAAAGTAGTGGTATGCCTACAATCATAGGTCTGAAATTTCACTGCGGGGAATAAATCATTTTATATCTTCGAAGAGCATAAATTTGCATACATCGATGTTATGATAAAATATTATACAAGATAACATTTCAGAATATTAAACATTATGAGCTTGCATTAGTACAAAAATTTGTCATTAACATATTCAAGAAAAATATTCGTTACATGAAGTTAATCACAAATCCAATGTCCAAATACAAAAATGTGATTGACATGTAATGACTAAAACAAGCACAGCTAAAACAGAAATTATCTGTGTAGATAGTGTCAAATTGTTATAAAAAAAGTGGAAAAGAACAAAAACAAAACACCAAATAATCCCAAATTGAAATTCGCAGAAAAAGGAGATTAATTTGTGAGTTGCAGTGGTACTAAAGTGCAAATGTTGTGACGTGTAGTGAAAACTTGTTACAATATATATACATATGTAACATTGAAATCTGCACCTGAGGTGGGGTCCTATGGGCACAAATCTGCCTGAGGCGGGAGGCTGCGTGGTTCCCCCTGTTTTCTTTTTCTTTCTTTTTTTAAATGAGTCAGGCCCTGGGGTATGGTGTCCCCAGGGGCCAAAAATGATCAATGGACAAGGGGCCACACAGCCCCCGGTCCTAAAATAGGGAAAAAAATTAAGCAGGCAACTTGCCTGAGGCCCGCCCTCTTCCTGCACTACTCTCCAAATGCACCTCCTGGTGAGCTCTTGGTTGGGGGATGAAGTCCCATTCTATGCTGAGGGTCCTTGAGTGCCAACTAGCCCACCAATTACCTCCAGTAAGCCCCACACAGTGGGATTGCTGAGAGGTGGTTGCAGGCCACGCCCCTTTTACACCACTCTGCAAACGTGCTTCTTGGTGCACCGCTGGTGGGGTGATAAGGTCCCCTTGTGTCCTGGGGACTTCAGGACTAAAGTGGACTTTATCCTCAAAGCATCAGTGCCCCCGGAGGCACGTTTGAAGAGTTTTGTAAAAAGGGGGCATGGCCTCTGACCACCTCTGAGCAATCCAGCTGTGTGGGGCTTACTGGAGGTCACAGGTAGGCTAGTTGGCCCCTAAGGACCCCCAGGAGCAAAGGGGACTTAATCCACCAACCAAGAGCATGCCAGGAGGTGTGTTTGCAGAGCTGAGGACAAAGGGGTTGTGGCCTGGTATCAGAACTCAGCAATCCTGCTGTGTGGGACTTACTGGAGGTAATAGGAGGGGTAGTTGGCCCCCAAGAACGTCCTTGAGGGCCAACTACCTATCCTGTCACCTACAGTAAGTTCCACACAGTAGGATTGCTAAGAGGCTTTCAGGGGCCATGCCCCCTTTCTCCACCACTATGCAAATGTGCCTCCTGGTGCACTACTGGTTGTGGGGTGAAGTCCACTTCCACTTTACTCCTGAGGGACCTTGGGGGCCATGAATCCCTCCAGGTACCTCCTATAAGTCCTACGCAGCAGAATTCCTGAGCGCTGGTTGGATACCCAGCACCCTTTCTCCACCATTCTGCAAACGTGACTGCTAGTTAAAAAAAAACTAGAAATTCACTGAAAAAAACACAGGTTTCAGGGACGTTATAGTTAGAAATTAGCATTTTAAAAACCTTAGAATTTCTCTGAAAAAAACACAGGTTTCAGGGATGTTATAGTTAGAACTTAGCATTTAAAAAACCTTAGTAATTCACTGAAAAACCACGGGTTTCAGGGAAATTATAGTAAGGAATTAGCATTTTAAAAAACCTTAAAAATTCACAGAAAAAAGGTTAAAGTAGCGTTATAGTCAGTCTGACATTTCACTCGTACAAAACCAGTGAAATTGAGCTGTGAGCTAACTATAAATCGCGCCCTCACAATGCACTGCGGATCACATATTACGTGGGTCTCTTGCTCAATTTGCCACTGGATTCAGGCTAGCCTGGCTGATGAGGGGTGTTACCCCGAAACCGGTCCCAGGATGCTTGTTAATGGTCCAGGGAACACCTGGCTTGGCAAATCGGGCTGGACTGTTCCCATAACGAAGAGGGTCAAGACTGATTTGCATATGGCTGGGTCTGAACTGGGATGGTGAAATGAGCTAAAGAATGATGATGGATTTAACCAAGATCTGTGGCTAGGGGTGAGTGTCTGAAAAGTTTCAGCTCTCCGTCCATCATCTCCTTTTGTTTCTTTTTAGAAAGGTGGTATTTTCCTTGCTTTTCCTTGCTTTAGCCATATAATGCCCACAGCCTGTTTCTGGGTCACATGATTGGATGTAGTAGACAGTTGAGCATTGTGTACTCCTCCAAGACAGCCACACACAATAAGGAGCTTAGGTGTGCCTGAATGAGCCATCCTTGGTGATATGGGTGGGAGGAACTGGGCCCAGCACCACTTACACTTGAATATGTATAACCCCTGTTATTAGTCTGGAGCCAGGGTGCAAAATGTGGACCTCATGCACCAACTTTTCAGTACACTTCTGGACCTGTGGATGCTCTGCCAGGAAGAGGGATTGCTGTGCTGCTGAAAGAAGTGCCACTCTGCAGAACTGCTACTCTGAAGGACTGCTGCCTTGCTGTGCTGACCTTCTGCCTGCTGCCCTCTTGCCTGAGTGAGAAGGGCTGGACTAAGGAACCCAAAGTGACTCCAAGGGCTAGCAGGCTTGTTAGATCCTCAGGGACAACAGGCTCCAACAATCTTGAACCCAGCACCTGGACTCCACCATCTGTGAGTCCTACCCTACCAAGTGAATCTTAGATGCTGGACTTCGCATTTCAAGCCCTTGTCAATGGGATCCTTGACAATGGAGTAGGATCTCGTATCACAGCTCCCCCTCACCTCTGAACTTACGCATAGCCTTAGATGCTTAGATGCATTACACATCCCTGGCACAGAACCTCACAACTCTCTGCAAACCAGGATTTAAGGTACTCTTGTTCAGTGGACCTAACTGAGTTCCTGGAGCCGGCCCATGCCCCATCACAGTCAGCCTGAACTTGTGACTTTCTCCTGATCTGGAGTGATCAGATAGCTACAGTTGGCACTTTGTTTTTGGCACAATTTTCACTCAAATCTTTAAAATTGCATATCTCTGATTCCAATAATTGTATTGTTAACATTTGATCCTGTATTGTTAATTAAAAACAGCTCTATTTTTCTAACTTGGTGTGGTATTTTTCACTTTATTACTGTTTTAGGTGTTGCACAAATGCTTTACACATTGCCTTTATGATAAGCCTGACTGAACTGTGCAAAGCTACCAGAGGGTTGAGCACAGGCTAATTTTACGTTGGCTTGTGCCTCACCCTGACAAGGATTGTGGTTGCTGCTTGACCAGTGTTCACACCGAAGTCAACCAGTTACCCAGTTTCTTGCCACCGCAAGGTGACATAAAGCAACACAAAGTGACTCATGCTGTGTTTATCACAAAGGTGTTTCACAAGGGAAAGGTGCCAGTTTCTTGATGTAAAAACTGCTTTGCGCTGCTCTGTGTTACTTTGCATCAAGGCAGCAATAGTGGGGCGCATCAGTAAAACACCCATAGAGTGTGACACAAACCCTGGTCCACTGAGCCAGCCAGTCCATGGTTTGTGTCAAAATCTATTGCCTATTTGAACCAGATGCTAACAAGGAGAAATTGTTTATTTCTAAAACAAATGATGCATTGCACGAGTGCTCCTTTGCAACAGCTACATTCAATGCATGACATTCTTCTAATTCTGTCTACACATAGGAATGTGTACCGAAAGGGTATGGTGTTAGGTTATGCACCACACAAGAAGCTTTTGTAAAGTGCCAACATAGGGGTGGGGGGGTGGCAGTGACAGCAACATGAAGGCAATCCTGGTAGATTGCACAACGCTGCCCTGCACATTTCAATTCTGTGCTATGTTGCCTGAAAAATGTGCACATCTGGGTCATAGTGTTCTTGGGGCATTCCTCACTAAGTAGTAATCCAGATCACCAGACACAAATAGAAATCCGGAGGACAGGAGAGGGACGGGCACATAGGGACAAGGTGCCAGTGACAGGAGGCTCCTGCAGAGGTGCACAGATCCGGGAAAGAGCAGCATTCCTGAGCTGGCACATGACAATAATTATTGGCGACGTTTGCAGCATTCAAATGGAATGCTGGGATCCCAACATTCCCCGCAGGGTGCAAATAACAATTATTAGATTCCGCGTCCTCTTTTGGGTTTATTAGCAAGCTCGCCTGCCGAACTTTCACTGTTTAAGGACGCATTCGAGATGGGGCTATATTTAGTCGGATTGCTGGCTTCTGCATTACAATTTTGAAACAGACGAGTAACTGCGAGAAATCCTTATTGCCCTCCAAAACCTTTTTGTCTTTCAGAGACCTGTCATTATTTCAATATTTTAATTGGAGATCCTCTGAGGGAGAATGATCCTTCATTATGAATTGTGTATTTTATTATGCGTGGGTGTTAGCGGGATAAGGCTGTTGCGTGAACATTAAAAGGTAGCTCCTCTACAGAAAGAGGAGGAGGGCAGGTCTTTAGTAGAATACTGAAGAGGTGATAAAAGCCAGTCCCCAACACTAATTATTTCTTCATTATACAATGGTTAAACCAGGGAGTCCGAGAAATACAACGGCCCTGATTCACGAAGAATTGCTGTGAATTACTCTTGAATTCTTTCTGAATTCCAGGAGTAAGTCTAGAGTACTCTTAGCTTAGTCATAACATTAAAAAATAAGTCAGGAGTCCCGTAAGAGTAAGCTGCACATACTTGAACATTCATCTTTATGGCTCGGATGGAAAGTGTCACAAAATTCTACACAGGCGATAGAGCAAGAGGTAACCAAAGAGGGTCTGATTTACAGAGATTTTGCTGTGGCTCGCTCTTGTAGTCAGGCGTAAGCCAGAAGAACTATAAGAGTAAGAGTAAGTCACATATAAGTATACACCAATCAGGCTCATAATAACCAACAGTCACTGCCTGCAAAAATGAAAATACATGAATCCCTTCCAAGCTAGATGTATTTTGAAGAATGTTGACCCTGCTCATAAAGAGAACCAACATATCATTAGCTTCTAGTAACTGATTCCCAAGGCTACCACATCGTGACCCCTTTCAACATTCAAATATATGTCACTTCTAGAGGGCAGGATACATACAGTGGATCAAACTGGTGGAACAATAAGAATTCTGCAAGGAAAAGGCTCAGTGGAACAGTATATGTAGGTGGTGCAAAGATGCTGAGATGCTGAGGAAACATAGGACCGTGTTCTGCATAGGTTACAGTTTCAATTGTGCACTCATGGTAAGTGAAATTTTTAAGGTGTATGTTCAGTCAATGCTACTTGCGAAAAAGAGTAGCCAAAAGTTTGTATGTTTGTTATGAATGCCCATGTACTAGTCAGCATATTTAGTTTGGCATACTTACACTTGGAGCCTGATTATGAGTTCAGAGGTCCAGGAACCACTGTGCGCGCACTTGTGGTCCAAGCACCATATTATGAGACTTGGTTATAGGGAAGAAACACCGCTGTGCTCCCGCTGACACCACTGGCCATCTCCGACTGCGGTGGCTACGAAATAGGCCAATGAGGCTGTGGGAGACTTGCAAGGCCAGTGAAACCTCTACCCAATTATGTGGTGCTTAACAGCCGGCGTGACAGTGATGGTCCAACCACAACATCTGAGACAGTGGAAAGGAAGGGATATAAGGACGAATCTCACCTCTACTCACCTCTACACGTCTCCTGCCACCATTGAGCCCATCTCACACATCCTGTCACTGATGTACCTGCTCGATCACATCCAAAACCCACTCCATCACGGAGGAAATCAGCAGTAAGTAACTCAGCTATCAGTTTCTACGGATTCCTTCGCAAAACCATTGGACCAGGTAAGGGAGTTGGGGTCCCTAAGTAATTTACACATTTGCAAGGACCATGTCTGGGATTGCTTCATATGAATATCCAAAATGCATCTGTAGGATGCCCTCCTAGGCCAGTACACTCATACTGCACAGGTGCACTGAACACAAATGGACATGTGTTTGTAAATTATATTCAGTGATAGTGAAGAGTGCATTATTTTATGTCCTACAACAGCACCTCCTCATCACTTTCGCACCTATTAATGTCTGTGACAGATATTTTTTTACCTTTCTCATTTGTCTGCCATGTCACTACTGAGAGTCACTGCTCATGCGGCTTACCATTTGTCTAGTCTTTATTCGTCTACAAATAAATCACTACAATGAGGCCCTGCGACTCACCTCAAACCAAGATTCTATAGTGAATGTGACATAATCACACTGCACACATCCCAGGTCCTGTTTTGATGTCAAAGAAACATCTGTATGGATGTGTCATTAAAGTAAAACACACCTTCTCTGCTACAACTCTACTGGACTCTCACACATCACCCACATGAAAAGGCAATGTCAGTCAATGGAATTTCATAGAATCAGTGTGAAAAGCATTCTAATGGCACAATGGAAACACTCTCTGCAGGATATCTATTTCTCTATCAGGGGGAACCCTGAAAGGCTGGGGCCCTTGGGCCCAGTACATTTTGCACATGCCTGACAAACTCAATGTGCACTGGACCTGTGAATTGAAGCATATCAGGGATAACCAATAGAATAACCAAGTGCTAGGCATGTGTAGGAAATGTATAAGTGCAACTCAGGAAAGCAAAAACAACACTAACAGCATATACAAAGGTCCTGTGCACACGTAAAGGTGATGGGTTCTTAAGTAAGAACAAGAACTTATAGTTTGCTTAGACAAGAAAATGAATAGTCGAAATCCAGCGGAGTGTGCAAAGTGATTTATAGTTCAGTTATGATCAGTACATTAGGAACAAAGTAAGCCAACACGTGTTCCATCACGTCGTGTGAAGCTATGACTCTTGAGTGCTTGGTTCTCTATGTAGAGAGTTGAAAACGCAGGAATGGCAGGGAAAGAGCCGGCTGCGTCTGGTGATAGGTACGGGGGCAGTAAGCCCTGTCTGGTGGATGCGCCGTGACTGATGCCTATCGACGGGTACGTCCAGGGGCCATAAGCTTGAAATGTATAAAAGAGGAGTCCGGCGGTGGCAGGTCTCTCGGATCCAAGTTTACTAACAGCATGTGTCACACATCTAGATAAAGTAACTATAAAGTAAAGTAGCTGTAAGGTACCTACAGGAAATTGGACACATTCCATGCAGAACTCCTCAAAGGTATGACAAGTGAACACACTCCATGTATGAATAAACAAATATCTAACATCAACACACCTAACACATATCCTACATACATCATAGGCACAACCTAAATGATGTGGACAATGGGCAGGACAAGCCAAAAGGCGTACTATTTAACATAACACCCAATACCATGTCTGCACCAATTGGAATTATATATTGCATAACATCCATCCAACATTACCCCTTGTCCGGTGTAAGTCCAGCACTGGGCCCAAAGTCACATTGTACTAACCACTTCAAATGGATCAGCAATCAGGGATCAAACAAATACAATTGTAGTCACGCATCGCTAACAATACACAAAAATAAAATAGTTTGAATAGTAATGGCAGGACTGAAAGATGAAAATAATTATTACAGATTGAACAGCACACCATGAGAAACAGAAGCCAATGGCCATTCCATAGTAATGTGATGTGCCTCAGCAACATTATGGGTCACCAAACTTGCCCTTACTGACACTGCCAGGGGACTTCCTCACAAAGGGGCATCCACTGGGCACTGCAGGCACCTTGAAGATGGCACTTGAGAGTGGGGCTGAGGTTTAGGGAGGGTTGGGTTTTTCCTTGAGAGGGGTGGTCTTGGGTTTGTGGGGTTTTGGGCTGGGTTCAGTGGTGCAGGGATGATGTTTCTCTGGGGTGGAGAAGGAAGTGGATGGGGTTGGTTTGTCCTTAGGAGGGGTTTTCTTTCTTTTGGGTTGGATTCAGGGGGCTGGGAAGGATTTTTGTAGGTGAGAAGTAAGAAGTGGAAGGAGTGGGTTTGTCCTTGGGATTTCTTTAGGGGGTTCAGTTCAAGGGGTGAGGATGCTGTTTCTCAGGGGTGAAGTGGGGATTGGAAGGGATTGATATGGGTGTGGGTGATCTTTTTGAGACTTTGGGAGGGTGGGAGTCGGGTTTTAGAGGGGTAAGAGCTAAGGCACACAAGACACCATCATGGGTAAAACGGGGAGGAATTTTGGCAGGGTGTTCAGGTTTTGAGGAAGAAGGAGTGGAAGAGTGAGCTGGTTCTGCTGTCTGCACTGTATGTTGTGTCAGTGTCTGTGGTGTGGGCGAATGTGATCATTTGTCTTTTGTGCTTGTGTGAGCTGTGAATGGACTGGATAACGTGGAGGGCTTTGTGCGTGTTGCTGTGTCACCCGTGGATATGGTTGTGTCTCTGAAGGACTCTGTGTATCTTGTTGTGTTGTCTTCAGGTATGGTTGTGTCTATGAAGGGATATGTGTGTGTTGCTGTGTTGCCAGCGGATGGGGTTGTGTCTGTGGATGGCTTTGTGTGTGTTGCTATGTTGTCTGCATGTATGGTTGTGCCTGTGGAGGGCTCTGTGCTTGTTTCTGCATTGTCTTTAGGAATGCTGGGGGTGGTTAGGGTGGTGAGTGTCTGCCGTGTGTATATGTTTCAGTATTTTGGTTGTTTTGTTCAAGTTTGTGGTGCTTATGTCTGTTGAAGTGTGTGCTTGCTTAGGTGTCAGTGTGCTTGAGGTAAGAATGGGAATAGGGAATTTAGCTGGGGATGGGCAGGAGGTAGGGTGGAAGGTTGGGATGGGTAGAGGGCTACAATGAGGGAGGAGGACAGAGTCTGAAAGGATCTCTGTAGGCCAGACATTGCTGTGTGAATCCTTCAAGGTAGACCACCATCTGCGTAAGCTGGTTGACTAGATGGCATTCAGGACTGCATTCTGACCCACAAAGATGGCTCTTACAAGGACAATAGCCTCCTCACTTAGGGCAGTGGGATAATAGAGGTATGGGAAGTGGCTGAGGTGCCTGGAGTGAAAGAGATTGTGCACCCTCTTAGAGTAGCAGAAAATGCCAACTTGTTGCGGGACAACAGAGAGGGTGGCGATAGAACTGTGGGTGGCAGACAGTGATGGAGGTGGTTAGGATCCTGTTGGGTCCGCCACCAATTGGGAGTGTCCACCTGAGGCTAACTCTGAAGATGAAGAGTTTGAGCTGCTCTTCTCCGTGGCACTCCTCACACCCTCCTGGTCACTGGATTCCACTGTGTCAGATGTCTCACGTCCAGAACCACTGTGATGTTGTGTCCCCAACAATGTTGGGCCGCTCTCCTTCGCCTGCCCTGGATGTATCTGAAATTACATGTAACAATGTTTCTTTCAAATGCATTTCCACACTTAAACATCACAAATCCACAGGAAATAGTGATGAGGTGCACATATCACACCACACACATGATTCACTCTATATGCTTCAAATTTTACATGAGCACTCATATCATAATCCCATAGAGGCCCGAATGCAATGGTGGAGTTGTCTATACTCCATTCTCATGTCCATACTAGGATAGTTGATCACCTTGCATACTTTGGCACCTGTAGTATACTATTGTAAAATTATGTCACCAAATAGAATGGGTATTAGTTTGAGAATTACACAATGCTCACACAAGTCCTACCATTGAAAAAATCGACCTATTACTCCTAACACATCATGGTGTGCTCTAGGTCAAGTGCAACACTAATGTACCAACAATTAGTGTTGTGGCAGATATCATGTCACATGCAAATGCTCTTTACACACTGATGACACTTTGCACTCCAAGTTACATTACACATCCACTACCTTAAAAGTCAAATGAAAGCTGTACACATATAGTTTAGCTATGTATCACATTTAGCAGATACTATTCCCTGAAAACATTGAGGTTCACACATTTGGGAGATGGATACTCAGAATTCACACAGCAAAAGACTCCACTAGCCATATGAACATCCCCAATCCTGCTTAGCACCGGTGATAACGCCAGTCAGAGATTATATATCCACAAGCCATAACATATTTGAAGATTTGACATAAAATCATCTATGGCATAAAAATGTGGAATCACTAGAGTCCCAATGGGCAGGCACATCACACCACTCTTTGTGTTGAATACTCAGATTGCCTTGGACCGAACAGTGTAGACACTCACAGAGGCGGCCGCTCCCCCACGCAGCTCCCCACCCGGACTGCAGTGGTATCGTAGTGCTTGACCTTGATTGTGATTTCTGCCTCCTCGCATTGCTCGTACTTTCAAACTGTGCTGCATTCATTGATTGCTGCCTCCTCGCATTGCTCGTACTCTTAAACTGTGCTGCTCTTACTTAGCCGCGCTGCAGAATCGATTTCATTGAATTAATTTGACCTGAACACGCTTGTTGGTGTCTGTTGCTGCCGGATTCTAGAAAGTGACAAATCCGAAGCGCGGAGTCAGCGAGTCCGCATTGTGCCTTAATTTATTTATTTAATTGTTTGTTAATGCATGTTTGCATAGCGTAGTACTGCCCAATCCAATTTGGTTATTTTGCTAGCAGCCATCTTCACGTTTGTTGTGGTGCCTCCTTGCTCGGACCTACACCCCGACCTCGGCCTCCCAGCTGTCCCTCCCTCGCCCCTCCCCCCTCCACTATCCATTTATGACAGATGCTTTTGCGCGCAGCGTTCACGCGCAGCGTACGCGCCCCATGCGCGCTGAAGGTGCGCCAAAGGTAAGCCCGTCTACGCCCGTCCGCTCCTGGCCCGCGCCCAGCGCCATACCCCCTGGCCCTCGCAATACCCAGCCCACTAGATACACATATGATGCCGCAACTCTCCTCGCCCTCAACCCCGGACGCACACCACAATGCTGCGAAGCTACCCCAGGACGGACCCTCGGCCCATCCGCCTGCCGCACCTGCAAGTTCATCTGCTCCAGGACCCTCACCAAATCCACTTCCTCCAGACATAGCTCCAAATCTAACCACCTGAAGTGCATCCTGCTAAACACCCGCTCGATCCACAGACACGCCACTGAACTCTGGGACCTACTCGACACTGCATCACCGGACATCACCTTCCTCACTGAAACATGGATGAACACATCATCAGCACCCAACATCGCTATAGCCATACCGGACGCTTACAAGATCATCCGAAAAGACCGCTCCAACCAAACAGGAGGAGGCATCGCCATCATCCACCGGAACACCATCAAAATCACGACCAGCATCGACGATAGCCTTGCTACCGCCGAACATCTCCACTTCCAGATCCACACCGACCCCAGGACCACACTTAGAGGCACCCTCATCTACAGGCCCCCAGGAACCCGCACTAAATTCAGCGATGACATCACTGACTTCGTCAGCCCACATGCCCTCGCCTCCGAGACCTACATTCTATTAGGAGACCTCAACTTCCACCTCGAAAACAAACAAGACAGGAACACCAACTCCCTTCTGGACAACCTGGCTAACCTCGGACTCAAACAACTTGTGGACACCCCCACCCACGTTGCCGGGCACACGCTCGACCCTATCTTCACCTCCAGCAAGCACATTTCCTTCAACCGCACCACAGCTCTCCATTGGATGGACCACAGCTGTGTTCACTTCAGCTACAAAACCACCCTGACCCACAACCGCCCACAACCTATTCCTCAGAGAAACTGGAACAAAATCACCTCCGACCAACTCCTCACATCAGTCAACCAAAACCCTCCCACCCTCTCATTGGACCCAAACCAAGCGGCCATCAATCTAAAGCAATAGATCACCCACAGCGCTGACGAATTAGCTTCCCTGAAAAAGCACCAGATCAATTCAGGCAATAAAAAGGCCCCCTAGTTCAATGATGACCTTAAAAAATCCAAGAAGCTATGCCGCACCCTAGAGAAAACATGGAGAAAAAACCCAACCACCGACAACATGGCCACCCTCAAGGCGGCCACCCGCAAACATCACCAACTGATTTGATCCACCAAGAAATCTGCTTTCAAGGATCGTCTCGACAACAACGCCCACAACAGCAAGGAACTTTTCAACATTGTCAAATAACTCACCAACAACGCTGCAGCATCTAACGACATCACTCCCTCCCAGGACCTCTGCGATGCGCTATCCTCCTTCTTCTACAACAAAATTGCCAACATCCACAACAGCTTCAAGAACACTCCCTGCGAACTACCCTCCCCACCCTCATCAGATCCCACACCGCCAACTAACATCCTCAGCGCCGGGAACCCAATCACCACCGAAGACACCATCCGCCTAATGAACTCAATCCACTCTGGCTCGCCAACCGACCCCTGCCCCCACCACATCTTCAACAAAGCTAACTCCATCATCGCACCCCATCTCCGTGATGTCATCAACTGCTCGTTCAACTCTGCCACCTTCCCAGAAAGCTGGAAACACGCCGAACTCAGCGCCCTCTTGAAGAAACCCACAGCAGACCCCACTGAACTAAAAAACTACCGACCCATATCCCTCCTCCCCTTCCCCGCCAAAGTTATTGAGAAAGCCGTCAACAGCCAACTCGCCGCCTTCCTTGAATCCAACAACTCACTCGACCCCTCAAAGTCTGGATTTTGAGCCAAACACAGCACCGAAACCGCCCTCATCGCAGCTACAGACGACATCCGAACGCTACTGGACAACGGAGAAACAGTGGCCCTCATCCTTCTCGACCTCTCCGC
Organism: Lissotriton vulgaris; assembly: GCF_964263255.1. Classification (NCBI taxonomy): domain Eukaryota; kingdom Metazoa; phylum Chordata; class Amphibia; order Caudata; family Salamandridae; genus Lissotriton; species Lissotriton vulgaris. Next base: position 903,819,470 of record NC_141698.1, read on the forward strand.
CGCATTCGACACAGTCTGCCGCAACACCCTTATACAACGCCTCAGCAACATCGGCATACAAGGAAAAGCCTTGAACTGGATCATCTCATTCCTCGCCGGGAGAACTCAAAGAGTCCGACTTCCCCCATTCAACTCTGATGCCACTGAAGTCATCTGTGGAGTACCACAAGGATCATCTCTCAGTCCCACCCTCTTCAACGTTTACATGAGTCCACTCGCCTCCATTGCGCGTCAACACAACCTCAACATCATCTCTTATGCCGACGACACCCAGTTAATTCTTTCCCTCACGAAAGACCCTAACACCGCCAAAACCAATCTTCACGAAGGCATGAAAGAAGTAGCCGAATGGATGAAGCATAGCCGCCTAAAACTCAACTCAGACAAAACGGAGGTGCTCATCCTAGGATCATCCCCCTCTGCCTGGGACGACTCATGGTGGCCTTCTGCTCTGGGCACAGCACCCACACCCACTGACCACGCACTCAATCTGGGCTTCATCCTAGACTCCTCTCTCTCGATGTCCAGACAAGTCAACGCAGTCTCATCCTCCTGCTTCAACGTACTCCGTATTCTCAAAAAGATCTTCCGTTGGATCCCCCTCGAAACAAGAAAGACTGTCACCCACGCACTGGTCACGAGCCGACTGGATTATGGTAACACACTTTACGCCGGAATCACAGCAAAACTACAGAAGAAACTCCAACGCATCCAAAACGCATCAGCAAGACTCATACTGGACATCCCTCGCCAAGATCACATCACCGGACACCTAAAAGACCTCCACTGGCTTCCCGTCAACAAGAGAATTACATTCCGTCTTCTCACCCACGCACACAAAGCCCTCTACTAACTAGGACCCGAATGCCTCAACACTCGACTGTCCTTCTACACACCCACCCGCCAACTTAGATCGTCCAATCAAGCCCTCGCCGTAGTCCCGCGCATCCGAAAATCCACCATGGGTGGCAGGTCCTTCTCCTTCCTTGCAGCCAAGACCTGGAACTCACTCCCTACTCACCTCCGCCTTACACAAAACCACATCTCCTTCAAAAAAGAACTCAAAACCTGGCTATTCGACAAAAACTGAACCCCCCTTCCCCAAGCGCCTTGAGACCCTCTGGGTGAGCAGTGAGCTATACAAATCCCTGAACATGAACTTGAACTTGAACTACATCCATCTCCCTTTGCATGCCACCCTGCATGGAGTCTGATGTGAGGTACCATGACACACAGCACCCCATTGGGAATTTCTGGAGGGTAAACTACCTGTGCATGACTTCCCAACCACCTTTACTGCCAGGCCCATTGCATTGATGCATATGGTCCATAGAGACGAGTACCATAGTATACAAAACATCCTAAGACTAAGGTCTTATTGTACGGGCAGGTATATGTGACACTGAGAGCTCCCTCCCTGGAGGTTGTGTGTACATGTGGACAACTTATTGGAATATCCTAGTAAGTCAAGATAAGTTTTTGTGGTATGTATTGCCATCATAGGACACAACATTTGTCATATGTGTCACTGTAACAGGAATGACAATCAACATAACATTGTATGTGTAGTGTAATAGGAAATATTGTAACCAAGCAGATGATTTACATTTCTAAATGTATTCAAATGTATCTGACTAGCTAAGATGACAACTTTGGTAAGCAAAGGATGCCGTTCTGAAGTTCCTCTTGGCGATTTCAAGAACGCAGGATCACAGGCTGCTGATTTCCCTCTCGGAGGCCTGAATGAGAAATGTAATATGAGAGACATATTTTCTACGGACCTATTGATGCGCCCAATATTTACCTCATTGTCGGAGCAGATCAGTGGGAGTTGGTTGCGGAGCGGAGCTGGCTGCTGGAAGGAGATTCATGAGAGGCTTATCTACGGTCCTCGCCTGGGGGTGAATCAGTGGGACTTCTGGGTATTCCCTTGGAGTTGACTGGTGGTTACACTCCCCCCTCCCTCTCCCCCGACTGGGTCTACAGTGATCCCGGGCATGGACGTGCGGGAGGATGACCATCACCTCAAGGACTACACCTGCTGCCTCTCTAGAGCTTGTAAGCTCCAGCTGGTTACTTGCTGGTTCGCCAGCCTTGAGTTATGCTCTGATGATGATCCCCTTTGTTCAAGGTGGGAGATTTAAGAGCTTTGTTCTGCAGGTGCAGTCTCGACTTGCTGGATAGTCCGCATGTGTGAAACTAAAATACGGCAAAGACTCTGACTCATCTACCGGCTATTGGTTACTGTGCTGCTCTAACTGGAATCCCCATCTCAAGATGGCGCCCGTTTCCAGGGTTCAAGGGGCTCCTGTTCTTAGATTACTGCTTGTGGCTACGGCCCTCTCTTTCACAACAGTAATCCCCTCTTCATGATTGCGCTCGGTCCCAGGAAGATAAGCACAGGCCTACCCAAACTGTCAGAGCTCAAGCCTGTTGTTTCGTCTTCTGGGAACAGAGACAGGCATTGTGTTAGTGCAGGTCACGTTTAAAGGAGGTCTGCTATTTGTAGACAATTTCTTACTGCTTCCAGGAGAGATCCCACAGTGTAACTTTTGACTCAACCCCTCTTTTGATTAAAATGACGTGTCCGGAACAAGCAGTTGCTTGGCTTACTTCCTGATCCCGTAGCCATGTCCCCTGTGATCATCAGACTTCAAAGGACTTCCTACTTTGTTTCCTGCTCACCTTTGGCTTTGATTCTTTGGTGGCATTTTCAATACGGACTTCATTATTTGTGGTTTCTTCGTGACTGCCTTTCAGGATTTTCTTGCCCGCATTTTTTGTGTTCCTTTTCCTTTCACGTATCCACTCGGCTGGATTCAGACGCCGAGGCGGCTTATCTCAGACTTCTCCTGGATATCCCTTTTCGCTTTCCTTTCCCATAGCGTCTCAGACCGCTGCACATTCATAGTCTCTCGGGAAGACTACATTCGCTTCCACCATTTCCTCTATCACATTTGTGTACCGCTGAGCACTTTGTTTTTTCACATCTCCTGTCCTACCAGTTGCTGTCGCCCATTCTGTGCTCTACCTCCACAGCTTCCATAGAGCACTTCCTCCCGGTTCCTGCTATTTCCTGGTGCTTTTACTCACACAGATGAATCTACTAATGCTGAGTCACCATTTGTTAACCCTGTCTTGAGGACCCCCTTTATCATTGTCGTGTCTACTAACCTTATAGTGTAGCAACCTATTAGTCCTAGGACTGACTACCTCCTGCTCCTGCTGCTGCAATGGGAGTGACTGTAACTCCTCCATCCCTTAAGGAAGCATTTGAGGCTCTTTTTGGCCGGTAAGTGGATACAGCCCTCATTGTGTCCTGTCCTTCTATACAAGTGTTGCCAGTTTCTCAAGCTGGGGAAGAGTGGTGGCCACTCTATGTATCATTCTCCCAACTCTTAGGAGACAGTTACCTGTGAAGGAGTCTTTCACTATTCCTCCAGACTCTGTGTCCAAGAAGTGTGAGGAATGTATCTTCGTTCCTGTGGAATTCATAGGGTACAGGGTTACTAGAGACCTTTGTTTTATTGTAGGTTATGTGATGAGTTCAAGTATCTTTTGTCCCAAATCCTTGACCTGTGAGAAGACTGTCCTGCATTTATTGATTTAGTGGTAAAGCTAGATCATTGATTGAGCGAAAGAAAGTGTGAGAAATCCTGCAGTGCCCCTCCCAGATTTCTAGCGGCCAGGACAGAGAAAATGAGGATTAAAGACCCCAAAGATGTCTGTGAACCCATGCAGATAGGCGGACTCAGGGGTCCTCTATCAAAGGAAGAAAAAGAAAAGAGAAGAAAGCATAACCTCTGTTTATATTGTGGGAAAGGAAGGCATTATGCAAGATATTGTCCTGTAAGACTCCGCTCTGCTTCTAAGAGCATAGCGAGTAGTCAAGTCAAGTCAAAATGTATGTTTATTATGACCGTAGTCTTTAAACAAGCAATGTTTAAGAGCATAGCGAGTAGTGAATACTCTGACCTTCGGCGGGAAACTAGAACACTTGGAAAAACAAGCGACCAGTTCTTCAAGTGTTGTGATCTCTAAGGTCTCAAAACAGTTGGCTCATGCTGTTACATTCATACCCGAACGTTTCACCTTGCATGTTACACTGATTATTTCAACTCAAATTAGGAAGAACTTGTTTTTCCTAATGGATTTAGGCACCACTGCGAATTTCCTTGATAACAAGTTGGCCAGTGAAGTAGGGATTCCTTTCTTAACGAAATCACATCCAGAACCGGTGAGAGTGGTGGATGGAACGGAGTTGTCCTGTGGGTTGATCACCTATCAGACTTCGCAGATAGTTATGGTTTGTGGTAACGGACATTCAGAATCCCTTAGGTTTGATTTGATAGATACGCCCAATTTTGATGCCTTTCTTGGTGTTCCATGGTTGAAAACGCACAATCCTCATATTGATTGGACCTCCTGTACAGTAACTTTGAAATCTCATCACTGTATGCTTCACTGTTACAAAGAAGCAAGTGAATGGAACAACTCCTTATGCTGTGCCATGAATATAATATCTGACACGCCCAGTCTGCCAGTTATATATGAGGTATTCAAAGTCTTTGTCAAAGTGAAAGCTACTGCTTTGCCTCCCCATAGACGGTATGACTTCCGGGTCAATCTCATACTGGGTGGGAGCAGAACTACCGGTCAGTCGTATATATGCTCTAACACTATCTGAGACTGAGTCCTTGCAAAAGCATATCGATGAAATGCTAGAGAAGGGATTTATCAGACACTCCACAGCTCTGGTATACTCGCCTTTATTTTTTATCCCCAAAACAGAAGGTGGTTTGCGCGGTTGCTTGGACTATCGCTCCCTTAACAAGGTAACTGTAAAGAACAAGTATCCCCTTTCTCTTATTTTGGTCTTACTAGACCAGTGCGAGGAGCAAAGATATTTACTAAAATTTATCTTAGAGAGGCTTACCATCTCATCAGGATAGTAGAGGGAGACGAGTGGAAAACCGTGTTTCGTACCAAATTAGGTCTTTATGAATATTGTGTGATGCCGTTCAGCCTCTGCAATACCCCTGCTGCATTTCAGTTTTTTGTCAATGAGATCCTGAGAGAATATCTAGATGTATTCATTATCGTCTATATTGATGATATGTTGATTTACTCTCTATCAAAACATGAAAACGTTGTACATGTAAAGAAGATTTTGCAAAAAGTGAATGAAAACCAGTTTTTTGCCAAGCTAGACAAATGCACACTGGTGGATTTTCTTGGTTTTGTGATTACTCCTGACGGCGTCCACATGGAACCAAAGAAAATAGAAGCCTTAATAAAATGGCCCAGTCCCAGCTCTGTAAAAGAAGTGCAATCCTTTATAGGAAAGGCCAACTGCTATAGGAGGTTTATTGATCATTTCTCTGAAATCCTTACTCCCATCAGTCAACTACTCCATAAAGGTGTACCATTTGAATGGACTCGAAGCAGAACAAGCATTTATAAAATTGAAAGAATGATTCAATTCAGCTCCCATCATCAAGCAGGCTAATTACTCACAGCCCTACTACGTAGAAGCAGATGCTTCCCAATACACAGTGGGAGGGGTTTTGTCACAAAGGGATCTAGACACCAGGCAGTTGCATCCTGTTGCCTATTTTTCAAAGACTCTTTTTCCCACAGAGCAGAACTATACCATAGGAGAGCGAGAACTACTATCAATTAAACGTGCATTTCAGGAATGGAGACACTATCTTTTGGGCACCTCAAACACCATCACCATTTATTCAGACCATAGAAACTTACGTTTTTTTCGTCCTGCCCGAGCCCTTACACCCACACAAATGAGATGGGTCTCATTTTTCAGTGAATATGATTTTGTCATAACTTATCGACATGGGCCTTAACATGGAAATGCTGATGCACTATTCAGAATAGGGCAAGAAAGAACAACTACTCTAGATTCACATCCTCCTATCATACCGGGTAATAAAATCATTGGAGTAGGACACCTTAGGGATAAAAAAAAAAACAACAATATTTCTGGAACAGTTAATGGATTCGTGTTCTGTAATGCTTGCAGCTGAATGGGAAAGCTATCCAGTAAATCAGGTAAAAGAGGGGTTGTACTATCATGAAAACAAGTTGTTTGTACCCACTTTGGCATTACAACTCCACATAATAAGATGGTGTCATAATAGCTCCCTTGCAGGACATCCTGGAGGAGAAAAGACCTTACAGACTTGTCAAAGATGGTTCTGGTGGAAGGGAATTTCGAAAGACGTAACAACCTTTGTTAGCTCATGTGTGACATGTGCTAGACAGAGTTTTTTGCATTGTGCCCCTGCTGGATTGTTACAAACTACATCTATTCCTCCCATACACTGGAATTCCATCAGTATGGCTTTTATCACAGATCTCCCCCTAAGTCAGGGATACAACATAATATTCGTGGCAGTAGACATGAATACCAAGATGGCACATTTTATCCCTCCAAGAAAGATTCACTCTTCTAGAGAGTTAGTGCATGTATTCCTTGAACAAATCCTTTGTTTACATGGACTCCCTTCCATCATTAAATCCGATAGAGGGGCGTAATTTGTGTCTAGATTTTGGCAAGTGATGTGTACTAGCCTTAGTATAGACGATAAATAATCTACAGCCTACCACCCTCAGACCCAAACAACCCAAACCTTGGAACGGTTTTTATGTTGTTTATTAACCACCATTACAAGGTACCGGGTACATGCCCTTCCAATGGCTGAATTAGCTTATAATAACACTACCCATTCTTCTACTGGAATCTCTCCTTTTTACTTTTCTCACACACACCATCCCAGATTTCTATCCTTCTCCCTGTACTCCAGTGTAGAGAGTGTCCATGCAGTCAAAGCACACCATGAGTCCCTTTTGTCCGTCATATGGGAGAATGCCAAAAAGGAGTTACAATGAGCCAAAGAAGTGATGAAACAACAGGCAGACAAATACCATTAACCTGAGACTACCTATGAGATAGGAGAAAAAGTGTGATTATCTACTAGAAACTTAAGGCTAGAGGGCCCTAGAACATTTAGGCCCCTTTTCATAGGTCCCAATGTAGTAAAAGAAAAGTGATAACCCCTGTCACCTTAAGGTTGCAACTGCCCGAAGAAATGTGCATCCATCCAGTGTTTCACAGTTCACTAATAAAGAGGTATAACCCTCCTCTTGAACCAGAAAAACCCCTCCTCCTGTTAAAGTCGAGGGAGTGAAGGAGTTTGAAGTAAGACGTATTCTAGACTCCCGAAGATATAGGGGTAAATTACAGTACCTCATAGATTGGGTGGGTGTTTCCCCAGAAGACAGATCCTGGGAACCTGCAGAACACGTTCTTGCACCTCTTTTGGTCCACAGATTTCATGCACTCCATCCCTCAAAACCCTGTCCCATAAATAGGCCATTAGGTGGGAGAACTGTCAGAGCTCAACCCTCATGGTCTGTCTTCTGGGAACAGAGACAGGCATTGTGTTAGTGCATGTCACGTTTAAAGGAGGTCTGCTCTTTGTAGACGATCCTTTACTGCTTCCCGGAGAGCGCACACAGTGTAACTTTTGACACGTCTCCTCTTTTGTTTAAAATGACGTGTCCTGAACAAATCGTTGCTTGGCTTACTTCCCGATCCCCTAACCTAGCCCCCCGTGATCATCGGACTCCGAAGAAGGATCTGCTACTTTGTTTCCTGCTTACCTTTGGCTTTGATTCTCTGGTCACATTTTCAATACAGACTTCGTTATTTGTGGTTTCTTCATGACTGCCTTTCAGGATTTTCTTGCCCGCATTTGTGTGTTCCTTTTCCTTTCACCTATCTCCTCGGCTGGATTCAGACGCCGAGGCAGCTTATCACAGACTGTTCCTGGATTCCCCTTTCCGCTCTCCCTTCCCACAGCATCTCAAACAGCTGCATATTCATAGTCTCTCTGGCAGACTACATTCGCTTTCCCCATTTCCTCTATCACATTTGGTATACCTCAGAGCACTCTGTTTGGGTTTTTTAACATATCCTGTCCTACCAGTTGCTATCGCTCATTCTGTGCTCTACCTCCACAGCTTCCATAGAGTACTTCCTCCTGGCTTCTGCTATTTTCTGGTGCTTTTACTCACAAATCGGAATGTGCTAATGCTGAGCAACCATTTGTTATACCTGACTTGATGTCCTCCTTTATCATTGTCTTTCCTCTTCACCTTATAGTGCAGCAACTTATTAGTCCTATGACGGACTACCTCTATGCTATTTTTTTATACTGCCTAAAGTCTCAAATACGACTCCTGCTCCTGCAAAAGGAGTGAGGTAACTCCTCCATCCTTAAGTAAACTTTTGAGGCTCTTTTTGGCCTGTGAGTGGATTTATTTTCTTGAACTCGACATGCATTACCACAGCCTTATGCATTATGGGTCACAGCAGATTCAGTGTTAATAGGTCTTCCTATTTTCTTTACAGCCCTCATTGTGTCTTGTCCTTCTACACAAGTGTTGCCAGTTTCTCAAGCTGGGGAAGAGTGGTTGTTTCTCTATATATAATTCCCCCAACTCTTAGGAGACAGTTAGCTGTATTCCTCCAGACACTGTCTTCAAGCAGTGTGGGTAACATATCTTCATTCCTGTGGAATTTAACAGGGTACAGGTTTGGTAGAGACCTCTGGTGCTACACATACAGTGAATATACCAAAGTTTGGGCTTCTCTAAAAAGGGAGGTAGGGCTAGCCTCTCTACAATTTGATCACTACTAAGAGTTATAAAGTGCATGGAAAATAAAGTAGGACTATTACTCATGCTTCAATCAATCGCAGTAAAGATAAAGGTAGAACAATCCAATAAATCGGACAACATGTCCTGGGTCTTTTTCACAGTGACACAATTTGAATATATGTTACTCCAGTACCCTCCTAGACCACCTGAAGTATTTCATATGTCAGGGACATAGCCAACTCATCCATGTCTAAATTACATTAGGTCATCATTAAACACATTTTACGTGCAGTTCTAATCGATCATTAGACTAATTGCTAGCTTAGCTGTGATGTAACTGTATAATAATTCACCAACCCCTTCATGATCTTAATTTTGGCTCTGTTCACCGAACCAACCCAAGGATTGGCCATATTTTTAGGCTCCTCTCTTGTCGTCCTCTGCAGGATTGCTTGTCTTTTTCCTTGTCCCCTTAAATAGCTTCTAAATGTTCTCCTAGCTCAGGCTCACCTCATCTGACCTATCCAGATACTTGAATATCTTCATGATAACTATTCGCTCACAGTTTGTTCTGCTTGGTCTTTAGGATCACTGCCTATTTATATACGCCTTACCTCAGAGACAAAGTCACTCTCATCTCCTTGAACACGTAAATGGTCCCTCTTCCTCTTTAAAACTCACTTCTGACCTTCCTCATTATGGAGATTAGTCCTGACCCCACAGGATCCAATGCCTTCACTATCATTTATCCGCCTAGTTCTCCAAAAATGCGGCCAAAAAGCACAAACATTGCTTACTCAAATCTAGACCTGAAACATTAATCTGAGACGTCTACCTCTGTGCAAAAAAGGATATATATTCTATCTAATGACCTTGTCTTCTACACCTGAAAACTGGCATGCTGGCGGAATGTCCAATACTCCATGCTTCGAACAATGGACACTAGGAAAACACCACTTTGTATTCACCTTTCCTCAAAGCTAATGCCATCATAACCCTCCACAATAATAGTATCATTCTAATCCAAGCCTCTAATGTCAATCTAGCCAAGATGGAGTATATTTTTTCCTACCCTCAAGAAAGCAGTGATCACTATATCCTTTGATTTCCACACCATTCTAGTTCACAGGAATCCACAGCGGATTTCGGTGAGATTCAGTCCTCTGTAATAGCTTCTCAATCCAATTGACCATTGACTTATATGGATTGCGAGCTTAATGTTTCACTCATCTCGCCGATTTCAAGCCAAATACACAACTATTGCTGAGTCGGAAAGTCCCCTCACGCTTTACCACCTTTTTTCTATTTGAATTCTCTCCCCTCCATGATCCCACTGTCTACGCCTTATTTACTGTTGAGTAGGACATAGGATATGTGACGATATATTTGAGGTAAGCTTCAGAATGAAAACATGCAGAGATGCATGGTAGTGTATGGATATAAAATAAATAGATTGATTATTGGCTGAAATTGTGTGTTTATAGATTGAAGAAAACTATCAAAAACGCGGGTCGCAGTTCCAGGTTCTCAAAGGATGAAGCCGAGGTAATTATAGGACTGGAAACACTAATAATGGTTAGGGAAGAGTGCAGCAGAGGATGAATGTATAAGTGCTATTGCTGTCTTTTGTTTCTTGTAGAGTAAATACCAGTTCTGAGTCTTGTGGAAAACCCAAGACTAATCAGCGGTTCGAAAGGTGTTGATGAGTAAACACAACCATGCAAGCTTGACCATAGGATGTAGTGGGCAGGGGCAAAATAATAATAGACTGAGGAAATAAGTCAACTTGCCACAAGGATCTAAGAGCATCACATGGTTGTGAGGCCTATGGATGAAGGAACTTTTATACATTGAAAATAAACATTGTATTTTTCTTGTGGGAAATGAAAAGGAAGTAACTATTATTTTGTATTTAAAATATCTATTGCCATGCAAAGTTTTTTTCATTTATTGATGTGGTTTGGGAGGGAATGTGTGGATGATTAGACAGAGTGGATGGATGGTGTGTGTGTTTAAAAGAATGTTTCTGTATATGACTGTTTTTCAAAAGAAGATACTGTTACAAAGATAAAATAAGAAGTAAATATTTAATGGTTGAACACTGTTAATAAATAGGGTGCTCAACAAACCAATTGTGGTTTAATAATCCTTTTTAGTACTGGCAATGTGTTGTTTGATATACATTTTAGGGTGGCCTATCCTTACTGGAGGGATTCGGGTCCATCCACTGGGTAGAAAACACATTATTTGCTATTGGGCACAAAAGGCCTCCCTCCATGGTCTGTTTTCAGCCCAATACACTCAACCTCCCTTTGACCACCTCATTACACAGGACAACTGTCCTTCCACCCTCCTACCTTCCCCAGCCAGTCCTTCCAAGCAAACAAGGACTTTGCAAAATTTGAATAGAGCATTCTCTCCCTCGGACCATTGCATTTCCGCCTCAGACCATACAGACATCCCTCGATGCCCCTCCTCTTCACCGGATCTCCCAACTCAGCCTCTATCCTTAAACCTACACTCAGACCTGGTTGCGCATCTAGACGAGTTATCTTTCCAATTGCACCTTCTCTCATATGAACACCATGAACTGAAAGTCCTCTCACTGGAGCATCTACCCCTCCTCAGTTCTCTAATTTCCTTAGGAAAGCTGCCCATAGTCCTCGCTAGCGCAATCATTGGCCTTGACCAGCACTTCTCGCATCTTTTCTCTAAAACCTTACCCCTCCCTAAAGCCCCTTCCCATCCTAGAATAATGAAGATCGATCTTGCGACCAGTGATATCAAGAATCTACTCCTTTCTTACTCTAACACGCTAGACACCAACAAGACTCCTATGGCCAAATTCAAGCCATTCATGCCAACCCGCACAGGGAACCCTCTCACAACCTCAGAGTCTTAAATAGTGACAAGCTCAAACAAGTGAAGATCATTCAGACTCAAACATCCCACATGTCTGTACGGCTGAAATGTGCACTACTCAACTGCATATCAGTCAGTAAACATGCCTCTGATATCTTTGACCTCATCCAAAACAATGAGCTTATTATCATCATCCTCAAAGAAACATGGCTAAATCCCTCTTCCACCCCTATCCTAGACCTTTTAGTTCCTCCTAGTCATGACATAATCCGTCTTGACTGATCTAAGAAGCAGGGCGGTGGATTAGCTAGTGTACACAAGAATACACTATTGGTTTCCCACACAGAGACCACCACCTCATCCTCTGTTGAATACCTTTGCATCAACATTTCAAGTAATCACCTCCCGGTTTGCAAACTCCATACTTTCTACCACCCCCCCCCCCTGGAGACAACCTCCCCTTCATTGAACAAATAATGGAAATCATCTCTTCCAATTACGACCCCTCAGTGTCCCAAATCTTCCTCAGTGATTTCAACCTTCACTGGGCTAACGCTAAGGACAAAGCCATAATCTGCCTACAATCATTCTTATCGGATCCTGAGCTGACCCAATTCTGTGACCGGCCAACTCATAACAAGGGAGAAATTCTGGACCTCATCATATCAGAAGGAGATACCTTCACACTGGGTGACATTACTCCTTGTGATTGGTCCAACCATCACAGCATCTTCTTTATTAACAGGGAGGTGTCCCTGAGGAGGAATCAACCAAAGAAAATGAAACAATGGAAAAGGAACCTCAGGAATATTAACACAGAAGTTCTAGCAACCAAATGTAAATATGCCTTGTCTTCTCAAGATGACATGACTGATGTGCATGAACTCACTGACTTCCATAACTCCACTATCTCTTGTATCATGGATTCCATAGCACCTTTACAACAACAAAATGCCTCTTCTAAAATCTCCAAACCCTGGCTCAGAGACACCCTAAACTCTGTACGCAGCAATTTAAGGTCAGCTGAACGTTCCTGGAGATCCAAACCTTCCTCAGGACATCTAAAAGTTCTTCGATCGGTAAGGAGTTTCTATAATAAAAAAATAAAAAAATCAAGAGTGCTGAGGCCGATTACTTAAGATCCCAACTTGTCCAAGCCTCAAATCGCCCCAAGAACCTTTTTTAAAATTGTCAAACAACAATCAGCAAAAGCACTCAACCACCTTGACTCAGGAGATGGCTCTATGGTGAAAACAAAACTCACCAGTCCTGATCTTGAATCTAAGAATGCTCTTCTTCCAACTTACAAGATTGCGTCTCCTCCTGCTTACTCTGAGAGACTCGAACTACTTAGTCTTAGCACCAAGTACAAGGCTACCTGGTGTACTTTTACTACCTTCAGTGACAGAAACATTTACAAAACTCTTCTTAGTATCAACCCATCTAATCAATTCAATAACCCACTGCCTCCGACTGTCTTCAAAGAAATCAAGGATACCTTCATCCCCCTTTGGACAAAGATTGTCAATGCTTCATTATCACTAGGCACAATCCCAGAATGCCTAAAAGCATGCCTAAACTCCATGAACATTCTTTTTCATATGTATGAGGATGACATGCTACTTTACTTGAAAAGCACATACTCTGAAGACTTCACCTCACTCAACTCTACCCTGACGAATACCCAAAACTGGCTAACTGAGAACCACCTCCTGCTCAACACTGCCACATCAGAATTCCTTCTCATATCTACTCCTAATCACACCCCCAAGATAGACCTCTAGATCAGGGGTCTCCAAACCGGCCCTGGAGGGCCGGATCCATGCCAGATTTTTGGGATATCCCCATTGAGATACATGTAGTTATTTTAAAAATTTGGCATGGATCCGGCCGTCCAGGACTGGTTTGGGGACCCCTACTCTAGATGAAACACCTCACTGCCTTCAACTGCTCTCCTTACATCATAGATTCAGTTAAGTCTCTCAGAATCATCCTGGACATGCACTTGAACATGACAAATCATATCAGTAAGGTGTTCAAGGGAGCCAACCACCAGATGAGGATTCTTTGCAATCTCAAACCATTCCTTCCACAAGATGACTTTGAGCATGTGGTTCAAGTGCTTGCCTTGCCGAGGCTGGACTATGGCAGCGCTACACTCTGTGGCCTCCCCAAATATTTTGGCCACACTTTGGGCTTCCTTGAATGCCGCTGCCAGATTGATTATGGGTACAAAAAGAAATTCTCTAGTATCCCCAGCCCTAAAATCTCTAAATTGGTTGCCCTACCAAGCAAGAATACAGCTAAATATTGCCTGCTTGACTCACAAAGCCCTCCATTTCGAAATCCCGGGTTACCTGACTCAATAGCTAGAATTATCTAGAGGGTGTAGACCATCAAGAAGTGCAAACTCCCTCTTCTTGAAACCTCAGACTTTTCGAAAAAAGAGAACGAAGCAGAGAGCTTTCTCAGGCTCGGGCCTGAAGATCTGGAATTCTCTCCTACTGGAAGTCCACAGACTCTCCTCCACTGCTGCCTTCAAACTGTAAGTAATATTAATCCTAATGAACAAATTCTTGCCTTAAATGGTCAAGGCTCATCTGTTTTTCTCAATGCCCATCTGACTACATCCTTTATTTGTCCAACAACTGTGAAGCTCAGAGTTGTCTGATATATCCTATTAAGTAATTTTTGTTCACCTCCTAGTACGCTATGGTATTAGCTAAATATGATATTCTTTGTTACTTCCTTTGCCATTTCCCGTTTACTATTTCCTATCCTTCCAAAATGTGAAGCGCTCTGATACCCTTCAGGGTCATGTTCGCGCTATACAAAATGTTATAAATACATAAAAATACACGGTTCATGACAACGATGTGTTATAGGCCTGTACAGTGGAAGCAACACTATAAAAAAAGTCTCAACAGACCTGTGTGAGTAAGGGTACAGTCATTAGTGACAGACACACTTTGACAGTGAGTCAATGGAAAGAATGATCATGTCAGGGGATCACCTCAGTCACTATACCTTATATTATCCATGTTACAGATATCAAGTCCACTAATGGGACAGATAACTTATTCTGGGGTCATCCATGGATCAGCAGGTCTATAGGGAAATTACTCTGCAATACTTCTCCTGCCACAGTAATTCTGGACCCAGACTGCCCACAACTCATTGTAAGGCATTGATCTCTGCCGGCTGTGCATACTGATCCCACTGGAACCTCACATTTCAACCAATTCAATACAGAAAAGTGAATATTCTGCCCATCTAATATTTGAGCATGCAGTTGTGTGGCAATCTGAGGGGTCAACTTTTTAAAAAAGCACTGATGAGTGAGCTATGGTACACATGGCTAACATTATCCTCAAATGCTTATAGCAGTATACAGACATGGCTCATGGTGTAAAGCCTTTACATAACTATACACATATACCATGATATCATCTGAGAAATCATTGCTGCTATGAATGTGAGCCCTGCATAGATATAGGCATCTCACACAAGTAGAAATCACCTTTATCACACATTTCAATGGTGATATCCATATTCCATTACACGTGTGTCCTATGTAGGCACCACAAAATATATTCAATCAACATCATGCTTACACTCTGACACATAGAGGCACATTGTAGCCATCTGAATAGCAGTTAAATGCAGTATCGTATGTATTTGAGAAACCTACCTATTCCTCTGCTGAGTCATAGAGCTGCTCTGTAACTAAGTAGACCTGCACACCAGAGTCAACTAAAAGTGTTGTGTATTTTAAAATATGAATGACTCAACTGTATAGGGTGCTACTCTGCTTGGGGATTGCCCAACCCCCTATCTGAAACGGCACTGTCGAGGCCTGGGAACGCCCAGATCTGCAAGGTGCTCTACCAAATGTCCCTAAGGTTTCATTACTTAAGGCATATCCTTACACTATAATATGCTCAAAACGATATACAAACAAACATTCAAAACATCAACAAGTTATATACCAAAAATCTTTTATAGGATTACAATGCAATCAACAAAAAACAGTCATTGATTCTTTGCTTTCAATGCATTCATGTTGCTACCATAATCACATGCTATGCAAATTACTCCGTAATTAACAATTCTTCAAAATAAAAGCCGAATGCATTTTGGGTTTTGAATAAACCCTTCTTCAGGGGTTAACTATTACAACTACGCTTTCTTGCAAATTTTCTGGCAATTAGTTCTGCCGGAGGACACTACAATACAAACAACAGAGAAACCCCTTGTAGTGAAAACTTAAATTCAAGTTAAACTTTGTGTTTACATTTATATAATAGTATTTGCACATTTCTTATGAAAAAAGGAAAAAGTGGGGTGCAAATTATATTGTGAAACTGCAGGATGTGCTACCGAATAATCAGTAAGCTGATTTAAAAAATGAGCTGGTTTAAAAAAGAGCTGGTTTAAAAAAATTAGTGAGCTGGTTTAAAAAAGACATAGAAGTTATGTTTCTATCTAAGACGGGTTCTTGCCTGTGATTTGGTGTGCTCAATACCGCAGCTTATGACCCATATTCACTGTACATGCCATCACGTGTGAAATATGTGTAAAATTACGGTGCTCGATGTGTACCAAAAATGTACTCACTGCTACGAGTCCCCGCGTCTCATGTGCTAAACAGAAACGATTGAATATAAGTAAATAAATAGATCCTGCAATAATTCCCTGCTATGAACTCTTGTATAAACAAAGTGAAAATGAATCTTACCGACTCCATGTTCTGACAAACACGCAAAGTATGTGAGTTGAATGATTCAACTTCCGCGAGTTTAGGGTGCCCCATACACTAACGTCGTATATCCAAATTTCAGAAGGTGATAAAAAAATAAGCCTTCATGAATCATTGCTCCTGATATTTAGAGCTTAAAAATTGAGGAGATGTGCTTCTAAACCCGCTCAGTCTCTCACCTAACAATCTTCTATGCTCTCGTTCACCAAGCTCAATGGCTACGTCCGATCCTTTATTTCCGCCTTTGATCACCTGACACGCTTAAAGCCCTCTTATTTCTACTTAGCCAAGCCCATAATAAAACTTTATTCAGTGTGCCCAGTGTGTCCACAAACACGATTCTAAACTCTAAATATAGATTAGTGTAATGCCCGGTATGCAAAAATCGGACACTGAAGGTACTTAAAAATTCAAAAACGGAGAAGTGTTAAGAGGTGAAAAAACGAAAAAACGCCACCCAAATTCAGTCCTGTGCAAATCCTATACAATGTGGTATTCAACGGTGCAATATCGCTGTTATATTTTGAAAATGCTGTATACTGATGCAAGTATTTAAAACAATGCGATTGGGAGAGACGTATGGGGTTGCCATTATGTTAATAATCACTCAAATATCATGCTCATTACATGTCATTATACTGAAAACACACTTAGAGAAAGCATGACATCTCATTATGATCATTCAGCCCGCCTGGGCTCACTGTGCCAAGAAACTTGATCCAAAATGTCTCTCTGCTGGATAACTGTGTTTGATGGTCTTTTCCCATTACCAGGTCCACTTTTTCCAGTATAGTAAATCTGATCTGGGGAATGGTGTGTGAGGCTTGTATCCAATGTGTGGCTAAACTGGATGTGAGGTGTTGGTTGCGAATGGTGCTTTTATGTTCTATAATGCGTGTTTTAATCTTCCTAGCCATTCTCCCTACATAAACTAATCCGCAAGGACACCGTAAAGCATAAATTACACCTGCAGTGTTACAGTCTGAATTGTGCTTCAGTGTTATGTTCTGTCCTGTCTTAGGATGTGCAAATGTATTACCCAATATCACATTGCTACACTGGCCACAATTCCAGCATTTGCTCATTCCCTTGTATACTATGTTGGGCCTTGTCAGTTTACTTTTTAATATTTCCCTCAGATTTTTAGACTTTTGAGCAAAAATAGGTGTTCCTTCAAAAATGCTGGTAACATCTGGTTCATTGGCTAGTATCTCCTAGCGGTTAAGAACAATCTTCTTGATCAAAACAGCCTGAGAGGATTGTTTCAAAACAAAGACCATACGCTTATTTGGAGGTTTTGTGGATTTTTTTTAACAAAGATGTTCGTTGAAGTTGTGCCACTGTTTGTTTAGCTGTTTCCAATACTGTATCAGGGTAAGCTAGAGCCTTATACCGCTCAATCTGTTCCTTTATTAGCTCATCGCTTTGTGTGGACTCGGATGTTATTCTTTTGATTCGTATTAGCAGAGAAACCGGTAAATGATCTTCCAAAGACCTAGGATGCGCACTGTGATAGTGTAAGGCATTGTTGACATCTGTCAATTTCCGATATACAGTAGTGGATAAACCTTCATGCGTTTTGTATATTTCAATATCCAGAAACTGAATTCTGTCTCGTTGAATATTATGAGTTAATTTTATTCTGGGGTTCTGTAGATTAATGTCATGTACGTATTCCTCCAGAATCATCCTGCTTCCATTCCAAATCACTAAAATATCATCAATGAATCTCAGGCATAACACTGCATGATCCCGCCATCTGTGATCCTGTAAAATGTGAATTTTTTCAAAATATGACATGAATGTGTTCGCGTACGAGGGGGCTCCCGGAAAGCCCATCGATGTGCCAGTCCTTTGCAGGTAATACTGTGTTTTCCAAATAAAATAGCTATGGTATAAGGAAAAGTGTAGTAGTTCCAACAATAATACCCCAAAATCTCGATTATTTTTTAACTGACTGCAGTAATCTCCATTCAATGGCTTCCAGACCTTCATTATAGCAATGGAAGTATATAACGCCATCACGTCAATTTTGCAGAACGCTGTCTCTTTATTAATGAGGTGAATTACTCTCTCCAGATTTATAAGACAGTCCATGGTGTCTTTTACAAATGTTTCCCACTTTTGTACTAGTGGTTACAAGTGGTGATCTATGAAACATCTGATTGGCTCATGTATCGATCCACATTCTGCCACTATGGAATAAAGAGGAGGGTCTGTCGCATGCTTGTGTATTTTCGGAAGCATGTAAATGTGTGGTGTCTTTGGAGTCATCGTTAGTAGGTATTTCCTGGTATTCGCATTGATTAATCCATCTGCCTCTGCCCTGTTTACTATCGTTTACAGTGATTTTGCAAATTGAGTTGTGGGATCACAATCCAGTTGTATATATGTGTCTTGGTCCTGAACGTGATGGTCAACTTTATGTTCCTAAAATGCCGCGTGCATCACGACAAGGGCTCCCCCCTTGTCGGCAGGTTGAAATGTGATGCTAGGATCCTGTCTCAAATCATTTAGAATCTGTGCTTCCCTCCTAGATAGATTCATGTGTTTTGGTTTGACATACGGAATAGGTTCTAAATCCTTCTTTACCAGAGTCTCACAATTATCCAAAGTTTTGTGGGATAGTGGTGGCATAAATTTGCTTTTGGGTCCAAAAATTTCAGGTGTTTTGATGTCCCCAGTGTTGTCAATAGTAGCGAAGAACCATTTTAAACGAAGCTTTAGAGTGAATTAAAATAGTGCAATCTCCATTTCTAATGTATTCGATGAGTACGTGGGAACAATTTATGTACCTTTGTTTAACACATTTAGTTCCTCAGGAGTCAATATTCTTCGTGATATGTTTACCACTTAGTTCACTTTTTCAAGTTCCGTTGAGGCCTCCCACTCTCGGTCTGTTTTTTGGGTTGTTTTTCCCCGCCTGGTGCGTTTTCTTTTTGGGGTGCTGATTTGTCTGGCGGAAAGTTTGATGAGTGGCCTTCCGCTAAAAATAATGGTTTGTCAGTGAGAGATCTTGAATCCTCTTCTATAGATGCACATGCCTGAGAACTAGTTGTTGGTACAGGTGGCCTTTGCATAGATAAATCTTGATCCTGAACAACACTTTCTTCTGACGAGGTATGCTCTGTTCTTTTCTTGAAAATTCTTTTCTGTGCATACACCTCAGCCAAAGTGTAGACTTCGTCCAGTTTATAGTCTATGGTGTCTCTACGAATATTTTTAATTTTATGTTCATGTACTTCCTTTGCATGATTATCTAGTCTTGTGTTGATATCCTCCAATACTTTGCTCCAGTCCTCACTGGGCATGTTAGCTGAAATTTACTCCTTCAGTTTAAAAATATCTTCTTTGAGATCACTGAGAATGGTTGGGAACTCTTCTATTATAAGCAATATGAGGTCTAGCGAACACTTGTTGAGAATCACGTACCATCTGGTCATGAAAGATTTATTGAATTTAAACAACATAGGTTTTAGTTCTATTCTCAACCCACGTGGAATTCTCTTCACCTTGTGATATTCAATGAGAGTCGTAGCATGAAGTCGTTGGTTAACTTCTTTCCTCATTGTGTATTCCAGTTGTCTGAGCATTTGAGTTGTAGTGCCAGTAGAGGCACTGCAAGTCTGTACCTCCTCTATAAGTGAATAAATAGATGTGGCTTCATCTGCCGTATAAGCCTTAACTTCTGCCTGGTTCAATGTTAGATCTGCTATGTCTTTGAAAGATGCCATAATCAATATGTGAGTGTGGGTGCTGGTCGACTGATGCGGGCTAAAGTTGAACAGCTCTTTAACTAAGTATACCTGCACACCTGAGTCAACATAAAAAATAATTAAAAGAAAAGATTGATTCAGATAGAATTAGAAGTCTTGAGCACATGTTGATTTGCCTTTCAATATGTTTGCACTAATTTAGACAATAAATAAAAAAACAGTATTGGCGTTTTTTCTGTTAAATATAGGTCAGTGGCTTGGCCTTACTGTTGGGAGCCCAAACCCAGAGGTGGTATTTGTCAAAAAATCTATGTAAGCAGCACAATTAGATGCCTGAAAGAGAGGATCGCCGAACATTTCAGAGCCCTGATGCAATTGGATTTAAGATATCCTTTGGCTAACCATGCTAGCAATTGCACGAGCCAGACAGGTAGTCTATCATTCACGTTCCACTGCATAGAAAATATAATACCTGATGATCGTGGAGGAAACAGGGAACTTAAGGTTAGCCAATGTGAGGCAAGGTGGATACTGAAGCTACGTGCGGTAGAACCGGGGATTAATGTTGATTCTGAACTGTTAAGATTATGAGTAATTCCCATACTGTGATTATCATGGATGGATGAAATGATTTGTCATTTTTAATGGCTGTTCAATCAACTTTAACAGGAGTAAGTCCTGTACTGTAATTCTTGCAATGCATATATTATGAGTATGAGATTACTCCTTGAAATATGCTGGTGTTTGTATAGGCATCTGCTATTGTAAACAGATCCCCCTGAACTTGTGTTAGTCCCAGTGAGATATAAAATATGAGAGATTTATGGTCAGGAGTAAAAAATGAAATTGTAAATTCTTTGATGTGGAGAATAATAATATTTATGTGCTAAGAGAGAAAAAAACATATATTTAGGAATGGATTAGTCCCTCTTTTAATTTGAGGGCTCCCTCCTAAAGGGAGGACATTGTTTTTTTTGATAACTTAAATGGGTGTTATTGGATTTCCTCACAGATGCCCCCCCTTTTGCTTTTGCTTTTTCTTGCTTTTTCTTTTCATTTATTCTTTCTACGTTAACTTCTAATTTAACCTCTGGGCACTTTATGGATAATTAGGAATGGGTAGCATAAAGTCAGTCTTTTAGCTTAATATAAAATGGTCATAAATTTAGTATAATATGTGGAGAAACAAGGTATCTGCTTGGTGCAAGTAAGTTGTTATATTAGAATATCTATGGGGAATATTTGACGATTAAAGCGATATCGGATACATTTTCACCGGAGTCTTTAGACAATCAAAGATGGTGCCCATAGAATTGTGGCAAAGACCTTGGTGGTTCGCTTTTTGTGTTTACGCGGCTCTCTTAATAAAATAAAGAATATGTCGGCGGTGGAACACGCTATGAACAACTCAGATTATACATGCCGAGAAAGATTGAAATACAGGTGAGAAGTTACGATGTGTTGCAGTGATTATGTGAAGCCTGAAACTTAATACAGTTACTGATGCTGGTTGTGCCCAAGGACATTATTACGACCGGTTGCGGTACACGGTCTAAGTTAGAAGTCCTATAATGTTAACATGGGAGGTGTTTAGTATATAGTGTTTAAACGAATCAGTGTTTGAAATGAGGAAACACACCCTTTTGTTGAGAGCGGATATGGTGTGGGAGATATTTAAATTTGGATTATTTTAAAAGTATTACATGCTTGTGAAGGCTACCAATCCCAGGTTATGTGAAAATGATTATGAAACTTATAAACAGAATGCTATTATTACTTGGCAGGAAACCTGTATTGATTGTTGGATTTTAATTTAAATGGGGACCTACAGCCCGGAGGAAGTGTATGTCGGGCCATTGTGCCATAAAACCTGTGATCATTGTTAATATTGAAATTATATTGGATTAGGTAATTGGAAGAAATTCGATGGATATTCAGTGACTATATCAAACTTATATAGTAACAAGTGTTGATGGTAGTTTTCATCATTTAATGTTTTTAGCAGCATTTAGGTAGTAGAAATTGAAAATTAAGGCTATATGTTAATGTTAATGTTAATGTTATTTGGCATTTATTAAGCGCTCGTACGCCCGGGGGCTTCATGGCGCTGTAGGGAGGAACAAGGCGCGACCGTCAATTGGTGGAGATGAAGCAGCTTAGTGATGCGCCTGAGAGAAGAGCCAGGTCTTCAGGGAGTGTCTAAAGCTGAGGATGTTATCACAAAGTTTCAGATGAAGGGGGAGAGAGGTCCAGAAGGCAGCTGCAAGGTGGTCAAAGCAGCTGCCTCCGAGACGCTTCTTCTTATACGGAGGGACGGTCAGGAGGGATTTATGGGTGGACCGGAGGTTGCGGAGGGGCTGTATCTTTTAAATAAGTCTCTAATGAATAGGGGGTCAGTGTCATGTAAAGACTTGAAAAGGATACACCCAGCTTTGAAGGCCACGCGTTGCTCAACCGGTAGCCAGTGAAGTTGTTTCAGGCCAGGTCTGACTGATTGCCTCCTGGGGATGTTCAAAAGAAGTCTGGCTGCCTGGTTTTGAACCAGCTGGAGGCGTTTGAGCTCTCCGGTTTGGAGCCCAAGGTATAGACTGTTGGAAAAGTCCAATCTGGACAGAACCAGGGAGATGACGATCTGAGTGAGGGCAGCTGAGGAGAAGAAGCAAGCAATTTTTTTTATTTTCTTCAACTGAAAAAACTGGAGGAAACAACTGCTCCAACCTGTTTTTTCAGGGAGAGATCCTCGCTGAAGATGCCAAGGCTCTTAACCGAGGATGACTTGGATGGGGGGGTGCCCATGCAGGAGGGCCAAAAACTGGGATTCCAACTGAGTGTGCTCTGTCCAGGCAAGACCAGTTCGGTCTTGCCTGGGTTAAGTTTCAGATGATTGCAGCTCATCCAGCTCAGAATGTGGGACATGGTGTTTCGAAATTCTACCACAGAGTCCTTGGTGTTCAAAGGAAAGATGAGCTGCAAATCATCGGCGTAATTGAAAATGGTAACCTTAGCATTCCTGAGGGAGTACAAAAGAGGGCATAGGTACAAATTAAAAAGCAGGGGGGATAACGAGGAGCCTTGAGGTACTCCACAGAGGGTAGATATGGTGGGTGCCGTGAAGGAGCCCAGTCTGACCGATTGAGTTCGGTCAGTGATGAATGAGCGGATCCAGCTCAGCGCAGGGCCCCTGAGGCCTGCCTGCTCGACACGGTCGACCAAGATGGTATAGTCGACCGTGTCGAAAGCAGCAGAGAGGTCCAGTAGCACCAGAGCCTGATGGATCCCTTCATCCGCGTTCCGCCTCAGAGTATTCTGCACCGAGAGAATGACCGCCTCAGTAGAATGGCAAGGGCGGAAACCAGCCTGATTAGGTGCAAGATACTCTGATTTCTCCAGAAATGTGGAGATGCTGTCACAAACATGAGACTCCAGAAGTTTGGCACAGTATGGCAACAGAGATATAGGCCTGTAATTGAGCGGGTCTAGTGGGTTGGCTCCTGCCTTTTTTATAAGGGGAATAAGGAGGGCTTTTTTAAAGTTATTTGGGACTTTACCCTGAGTAAGTGATCCGTTCAGCATGGAAAGTAGGCCCCCGGGGATGCTGGTACCCACTTCTTTCAAAATGTGAGGGGGGCAGATGTCGTCAGGGGAACCGGATTTAACCTTAGAAAGGAGTTTAGATAGGTTGGCACTTTCGATAGGGGGATAGGAGTCCAGGGTAGCAGGGTTATAAAAGGTGTCTGCAAATAAAACGGGGGGCTGTGTGGTAGGAATATTTTGTTTAATGGTACAGATTTTATCGAAGAAAAAGGAGTTTAGTGAATTGCAAAGTTCCTGAGTGGGGACTGTCGGGAGAGAGGTTCTGTCACTGGTGCTAAGATCTTCCACGATGTTGAACAATTCTCTGGATTTATTATGGGCCTTGAGAATTTTTTCCGAAAAATAGTCGGTTTTGTGTTTTAAAATAAGCTTTTGGTAGTCTTTACGAGCCTTGCAATAGTTAGCCCTGTCTTGTTCTAAATAGGCTATTCGCCATTTTCGCTCCAATTGACGGACTTCGAGTTTGAGGGTTTTCAGAAGGGGTGTAAACCACCTATGAGCGTCATTGGGGCGAGAGCGGGGAAAGTTGGTACAGGGGGCATGTGCATCCGCTGCCTGGAGTAGCCACCCTGAGAAAGCTTCTTCCATTTCTTCGATGTCCTGATCAAGTGAGGGAAGGGAGGAGGTTAAGGAACCAATAAAAGCGGGAATATCAACGTTCTTCCACATTCTAGTTTTTCCTCCTAGCTTGGGCAGGGGATTTATGATGCTAGTCGCTATAGGTGAGTAGGTTGTTTTTGTATATTGAGGGTTTGGCTGACCTACGCTGTACTGCATGATGGTGGTTCATTAATTTGTGAACCCCAAACATTGGAGAATTAGTGTTATTTGAAGACAAAAAGGATCGCACGAGTTGGTAATTGGCTCTAGAACACATTTCGCTTGGTTTTTTCTTTTTTAGTCTCTTTTTCAAAAAATCCTCTTTTTCTGGGTTTCCAATTTGTCCTTCTTACTCGATGAAGGTTAGGCTTAGCTTCCTACTGAGTGAACTGGTAGTATAATCTATTGTATATCATTTTCATTGCAGCCCTGATGAAGTCTTTTGGAATATTTTCATAGACGAAATACGCGTGTTGGCTGTGTTGTTGGCTGTATTGCTGTATTGATTTCAGTATCCAGGATTGAAGAATGTGTTAACAATTCCTCGTGGAAGACTACAAAAAATACAACAAATAAAGAAAGCACAGACTTATATTGAATTTTTATTCTTGAAATTATTATTGGAAACTTCTATTGTATGATATAACGAGATAACAATTTTTCTCAGGGATTCTTAAAAACATTTGTAAACTTAAGCAATTGCTTGCAATTGCTAACTAACAGCACAGGGTGGTGGCTGTTTAGATTCCCTTTGAATGCACACCAGAAATATCACAAACCAGGACAGCAAAAACCATCAAGATTTTGTGCAGCAGAGACCTCCCTGCTCATTTGTAGAATCTTGCAAGAAGATTTAATCTGATTCTACTTCTGTAGAGTTTAGGTATTGTGTGAGATGTGATGACTTTGACTATTATTGCTACTCTTGTAGTGATGTTGTGAGGAGGATGTTAATGCTGCATACTAGGAATCAATGGGTCTGACAACATCTGTGGAAAGGTGTTTTTTAGTAAGTGTACCTTTGTTCAGCAGTAAATGTTGCCTTGGACTGTATTCTCTAGGCGTTGTCAATGTGATTTTTGACATTTGTATGGTTTCTTAGCTACTCCCTCTCTCTGTTGATCTGTTTTAGGTTCCTTTAACATGGCACCTTCATTTGAACATTTCAGAGTTGTGACATTAGCAGGTACATGATGCTTTTCAAACGTACAAAGTGGACATGAATTGGTCCTGGAAATGCCTGTCACAGAGTTTGGATGTGCAAAGCTGGTACCAAGATAGCTTGCACGGCAATAGGATGGAAGTTGCCTGGCTTCCATTAGACTTGGTCCTTGTGGTGTGTTGATCCTAATGCAATATGGGTGTTATCATTTGACCCAACACAATGTTGTGCTGGGCCCAATTCATGGTATTCGGCCTTAACATTGTTTAATTCCTCATTGTGTATGAAGTGGATGTAGCTGTTGATGTGTCTCGTCATTGTAGGTCAAAGTGCCTGTGGCACATCACTGACATTTGTTTGTAACATTCCACCAAATGCAAGCAACACTGTATCAGATTGACCTGTTGTACTGACATATTATTACTATTTATATTTATATGGCGCACAAATCATACCCAAGGGGATCTCAAGGCGCCCAGGAGGCAAACAGACCAATGTGAAGGAATACTCATCTAAAATAGCCAGGACTTTAAGTGCGTTTTTGAAAAGAATCAAGGTAGTGCAGGTCTTCCGGCAGCGAATTCCAATACTTAGAGGCCAAGTAAGAGAAGGCGCAGCCTCCCGTTTTTACCTTCTTAATTCTCCGCATTCGAAGGAGCTTTTGCCCACTGGATCAGAGCTGACAGGCTGAGACATACCATTCTAGTTTTTGTGTGAAATATCTGGGTCCAAGTCCATGGAGTACTTTAAATACTAAGCATAAGAGTTTAAAAACGGCTCTTTTCTTTATAGGGAGGCAATGTAACTCTCTCAGTAGGGGAAGATATGGAGTTCGAGCTGGCTTATTTAATGCTAACCGTGCCGCCGTATTTTGAATGACTTGTAACATATGTCTGTTTATTTGTTTATTTGATGTAGGATTCCTTTTGTGAGTTAGGAAATGTGGCTCCAGCTGATGTTGCAAACCTAATTTATTGTTTCCTATTGTGTAGAATATTATCAGATGTATCCCCTTCCATGTTGCAAAAGTCTGTAACTGATTATGTGATCACTGCCACGGAATAACTGAGTACGTTCTTATTTGCTATGTTACTGACATCATGTCAGCCTATGATTAGAACAATGGAATAAAGATGTTATCAGCCCAGACACTTGTATGTGTGTGTTATTGTGGCATGGTAGTGATCCTGAGTTAAACATTGTTTACATACAACATACCCATGCTTCCAAAAGCACCTAGATTTAGGCATTACATTCACATGCTAGAACATTCACATTATTATAGGTAAGAATTACATCAAGAGACAATGATTTGGTGATGTGTGTTTTTGTGAAGTGAACAAGGATGACATTAACTAAAAATTACACAGTAAAACCAACAGTGAAATCTTCACTCTTGGTGGATGAAACCATTGTAGTGGTGTCCAAATTATCTGGAGTCCAACACACTACTCCCATCAGATGTGCAAAAGTTAGCAGGAATAGTTCACAAAGTGAATGTGTAGCACACACAGGAGGACATTAGGGGCATGGTTTCTTACTATAGGCGGTGGGTGTCTTACTATCCCCACCTCCTGGAATGTTGCATGGAAGACCCCTCTTTCTGACAGAAGGGGGATCCACAGCTGCTGAGTTAGGGGCGCATGCAGGCATGTCTGCTCTGACAGGGTCTCCCTTTCTGTGTCTGTGGCAGATTTTGATGCCCTGGATGGACTCCGACCACAGGAAGGCAAAGATGTAGGTGGAAAAATCCGGATGAGGGTGGTGTTGATGTCTTGCAGCACCCCAACCAGAGAGACCATGGTGTTGATGCTGCCCACCTCGGCTTGTATGCCGGCAACCTCCGTGTATGTCTCCCTCTGCAGCTGCTCCATTTCCCAAATTTCTGTCAATACTTGACCCATCACACTTTAGGAGTCCTGATAGACCTCCAGGACTTGGGTGATGTCAGGCTGGGTGTCCGTTGCCCCAGTGGGGTCACACTGCGGGCCCACAATTAACTTCCCACGACCCTTACCCCCATTGGCCAGTGCCCACTGGTAGATGCCTCAGAATCCAGGACTGGGGCATCTAATGGTATTGACAGTTCTAGGTACACAGGTTGGGGGTGCAATAGTTGTCTGTGTTGTTGTAGGTTTGGTAGAAAGTGTTGTTGAGGGCACAGTGAACCCAACTGTTACTGTCTGCCCAGGCTGATGATCAGATGGGCCAGGACTGTCATCCACGTCCACATTTCCAGGAGCGTTGCCATCACTGAGGGCTTTATCCTGGGGTGGACCGGTACTCTGTCTGGTTTCCAATCTCTGTGCAGATGCTCTGGCCAATCACTCTTTTGAGAAATACAGGCCATTGTTATTGGTGGAATCAAAGTATCTACATCCACGTTGTTTGTTCATAGTAAATAGGGACCTAGATTGAAACAAAATAGGTAGAGATTAGTATTGTCATCTATTTACTTGGATTTGAGGTTGGTTACTAGATATTTGAAGACATTCAAAACATGTAGCAGATCTCATCAACTCATTAGACGTGCAGATATGTGGCATTTAGAGATAGAAATGACATCTCCAAAACAATCCAACAAACACAGCATAGTCATAATGTTTATTTGACCATTCCAGTGCCTAGTTGTGTCTCATACAGGCAACCACACAGCTTGGTTGTATATTTAGCATGGTTCATCATGTGAGGAGTGCAGAGTCAAGGTGTCACCTAGCACTGCTAATCAACTGAGTTTCCTTCATGGCTTAAATATATTAGGTGTACAGAGTTGTTAGGGTGTCTATCACTCATGCCATCAATATTTATTTATTTATGAACTGTGCGATTACTTAAAATCATTACAGTATAGAAAAATACAGTTTGGTTCAATAAAATACAGTAAAATGCAGTAAAAAGCCCCCCCCCCCCGCTCGGTATACACTGGTCTGGCCCATTAGTACCGATATTTGTTCTCGGTGCGGACTATGTACACTGGTGCTATACATTATTAAAGGAATTAAAAATTTAGAGTCAACGTGAGACCTCGCTTACTAGAGTCTGGAGGGCGTATATAAGTTTGACATCCTCAGTTGCACTGTGGACTACATTGGGCCCAGGGTCGGCACCGGTTGGATACCTCTGACCGATGGAACCCTTTTCTTTTCGGCGGGTCCCTGTATTATCTATGGATTGCCAACTTTGGGACGGCGGGTCACAGGGCTCTTCGGGATGGTATCCTTTAATTGGTCTTCGAGTGCCATTTTAATTTGATGGATGAACTTGCCTATCCTAGCTAGTAAACTTGTTGTGGTTTCAGAGAAACACCAATCCGAGGCCTCTTTGCAAGTTCTGTGACCCAAGATGCGTAGTGCCGGACGTAGCAGACGCTGTCGGTCGCTGGCCAGCTTGGTACAGCAACATAGCAAGTGTAGCCAGGATTCTCTGCGATAATTGCAAAGTCGGCAGGCAGTGGCTCCGTCCGGGCGTGCCCAGCGTGGATTGAAGTCCGTTATCCTGAGGGCCAAGAGGCGCATAAACAGAATTTTCTGTCTTGCTTCGGTTGTTAGTGAGTCTTGTAAGTATGGTTGAGGTTTACCGGGAGTGTAGGACTTGTCCAGGGCCAACGTTAGTGGGTTGGGCCGGAGCGAGGAAAGGTCTAGCTCAAAGGAAATGGACTGGACTTGGCGCTTGACGGCTTTTGCCCAGGCGGAATATGGAATTTCGTGTAAGTGCAGACTCCGCCCCTCGATCTTCAGAAGTTCAATGGCTAGTTCCACCTGGGCTTTCCATGGCGAGCCTGCTTCGCCAAAGATGGTTTTTAGCGCGTGCTTTAAGGTGTTTTCGGGCGACTTCAGAACTCTGATGTAGTATTTTAGCAATTCCCCCAATAGTATCAGTTCAGGACGTTTCAGGCCTATTTCCAGTCTCACCCTGTTGTTCCTGGCCTGTTTGGGGGCCCGTAGCACCATCTTGTATGCTTTCACCTGTGCTGCTTGGACCACTTTCTCAAAAGCCCCTGGGTAGGCTATATGGCCGTACGTGATAGCGGGGATCAATTTGGCCCTGAGTACTGTCAGCATCGGATATGCAGAGGGACTGTCCAGGCTGTGGCTTAGACGTCTTAGAGATGTAATTATTTTGTCGATTTTTGGTTTAAGCGCCTTCAGATGTTTGACTGCGGTGGCCCTCTCTGATACCCATGTGCCCAGATAGTTGTAGGATGGGGCCGTGGTGATTCGGTGTTCCCCCAGAGACCATGAAAATTTAGTTTTGTGTGGATATTTACCAAAGATTATTATCTTGGTCTTGCTCACATTAATATGTAACTCGTTCTCCTTGTTGTACGTCGCAAGACTGTTTAAGGCTCTTTGGAGGCCTACCCTGGTGTGGTCCATAATTACTGTGTCATCTGCGTACTGGAGCGTGCCCAGAACCAGCTTCCCCAGTCTGGGCGGTGCTAGGTTGGCATCTTTCAGGGCGTGCCCCATGTCTGCAGTGGACAGGTTGAAAAGCAGGGGGGCCAGAACACACCCCTGCTTTAATCCAGAGTCAGTGGAAATTCTTGTGGTTACAGATGTGGCGCTTAGTTTCACCTGAACCCAGGTCCCCTCGTAAAGTGCTTTTATGGCCTTTAGAAGATCTCTAGGGATCCCCCAAGACTCTAGTTTTGCCCAGAGCCGGCATCTGTTCACACGGTCGAAGGCCGTTGAGTAGTCTATAAAGCAACAGAACAGGGGCAGCTTATTCCGCATGTTGGCCTTCTGAGCGAGGTACGAGAGCGCTATGATGTTGTCCAGCGTGGAACAGTTAGCCCTGAAGCCGGTCTGTGAGGGCGGGAGTATGCCGTTCTTATCCACCCAAGTTTCCAGGTCCTTAAGTAGCAGGCGGGCATAGATCTTGGCTTCAATGTCAAGAAGGGCTATCAGTCTGTAATTAGCCGGGTTCGAGTGGTCACCTTTTTTGTGGATAGGAAAGAGAATTGAGCCTTTCCAGGAGAATGGCAGGGTTGCAGTTGCGAATGCGTGGTTAAATAGAGGAGTAAGTTTGGAAGCGAAGAATGCAGGATCTTTCTTAAAGACCTGTGCGGGGATTCCGTTAGGGCCTGGGGCACCGTCGGGTCTGATGGCTTTGATGTATTTTGCTATCTTCGCCTCCGAGAATTTTCCAGGTACGGGCGGACATGAGACATCGTTCAAGGCACTTTCAGGGCTGATGGTAGCTGCTGCCGCCTTGGGCCACCCGGTTGTACCGTGAGACGTTCGATTTGACTCACTAGTATACAGCCCCTTTGCATATTGTTCCCATACTTTTCCTCCAACACTGTTAACCTTATGTACACCACCTGATGACAGGCTGTTGATGTAGCGCCAGAGCTTGCTATTATCTTTGCCTTTAATTATGGAAAACACTGTCAGCCAATTCTGTTCGATCCGTTTTCTTTTCAGATCCCAGATGTTCTTTTTGTACTTGGCTCGCAGAACGGCAATGGGGAGCCCCCCTGGCAGGTGGATACCTTTCTTTTTTGCTCTCACTGCCTTGTTGAGTGCATGCTTGGCAAGCTTAAGACTGTGGGTTTTTTGGTGACCTGGGATGAGATTTTTTTGTCCGTTTCTTGATTGGTGGGTATTGCCCAGGCACATCAGTAGTATCAGTTAATGAGACCAGGATACCATCAAGCAAAGGAATCAGACACATATCTGAGTAGAGCATTGTCTATACATTGCTATGTCAGTAGTGACATGGTAGACAAGTGAGAAGGGCAAAAGGAGTCTTGCATCTTGTTTAGAGTAGCAGTCACAGGGTACCATGGAAGTAGTAGTAGCTTTTCTATCTCAGCTTACAAACACTAGACAAATTGTAATCTGCATCATGAGTGAAGGTCAGTAGTGACATGACAGACAAGTGAGAAGGGGCAAAAGCAGTCTAGTATCTTGGTTAGAATTCCAAACAGAGGGCCTCATGGTAGTTGTAGTCAGTTCAGTCTCACTTTACCAACATTTGACAAATGGTTTGTGTACCATACCTGTTGGCAGCATGCATTTGGGTCATACATTTACATTTTAGCGCATATCATGGTTCCTGGAATGATAGTGTTATAGATATCCTTTTACACACAGCATTGCAACATGTGGCATGTGAAGGAGGTGGATACATGTGATCTTAAATACAACTATGCACATTGACACAGAGAAACCAACATCTCAGATACTTTGAGAACTACACGTTCGGAAAGTAGAAAAATAACACAATAGATCTGTAGTGATATGGCATTCAAGAGTAAAGGGGCAAAAGGAGTCTAGCACCTTGGTTAGAGTTGCAGTCACAGGGCTTACTGGTAGTAGAGTTAGCTTTTCTATCTCAGCTTACCAAAACTTGACAAATTGTAAGCTGCATGATGAGTAAAGGTCAGTAGTGACATGGCAGACAAGTTAGAAGGGGAAAAGCAGTCTAGTATCTTGGTTAGAATTCCAGTCACAGGGCCTCATGGTAGTTGTAGTCAGTTCAATCTCGCTTTACCAACACTTGACAACGGTTAGTGTACCATACCTGTTGGCAACATGCATTTGGGATGGGTAATACATTTACATTTTAACACATATCATGATTCCTGGAATTATATTTTCATAGATATCCATTTACAGATAGCATTGCAACACATGGCATGTCAAGGAGTTGGATACATGTGCTCTTAAATACAACAATGCACATTGACACAGAGAAACCGGCATCTCAAATATTTTGAGATCTGCACTTTAGGAAAGTAGAAAAATTACCCAATAGCAAAAGCAGATCTTAGAGCAAACAGGACATTGTGCTAATGTGCCAGTTATTGAAGTGTAACTTACCAGAGTCTACTCCCCCATCTGCTCCCGACAAGCCCTCAGAATGCTGGATGGCCAAAACGTTCTCCTCCGGTCGAAATAATTTTAATGGGGCACTGGAAGGGCCAATGCCAGTCCTCTGAGCCTCCATGTGGTGGGTGTTGTACTGGGTATGCACCCTGATCCTGAGGTCAGTTCACCTCCTCCTAATGTCATTCTATGTATGCAGGCTGGTACCAACAGCATTTACTTTGTTGACTACCCTGTCCCACATTTCTGTGTTCCCACTGAGAGCAGTATCCTGGACTTGGGAAACAAAATGTTGGGGCTCTTCTCTAATGATTTCTTCCCCCATGACTGTCAACTCAGCCACAGTGTAGCAAGTTTTTTTGGCAAGTCATGATGAAATATTAAAATGTGAGTGACTATGTGAAAGGTAAATCAAACAAGTGATACAGGTAAAAATATACAAAACAAAAATCACAGGTCATGAGGAGTGCGAAATGGGAAGAAAAAAAGGGCTACCTCATCTAAAAAATGCACAAAACGGTGGTGCCTGTCTTGTGGGCTGCAGTTGAGAAGCAAAGGATCCTGGTCAGGGATGGGGTGTGTTTTATAGCATGGCTTGCAAGTGTGTCCACTTGGCCAAATCACATCAGCTGTGTAGTTTTTAAATGATCACTGTTGTGCTTTTTTAAACACGTACTGTGCCAGTGTGCTGCTATTGGGTAACTCCCGCTGGGAGATCACCAGTATGACTGTGTAGTCACAATAAGCTCAGAGGATACACTATGGACCTGACAGCATAAGGAGGATGCAATGTGAACATAGCAGGCCACTGCAGTCTGGGTGGAAAGAGCACCCTGTCTGTCGTAATTCGACAGGCGGGAGCCTGACGGCACTGGTGTTCTGAAGGACGCGGCTGTTGGATGGTCGGACTGCCAAACTCATAATCAACCCCAATAGTTATACATCATTATATTGTTTAGAATTCATGAGTCACTTTATGATTTAACATTCTGTCATGTCAACATAGTTTAATATTAAATGACAAAGGAGAACACTGCTATAATAAAAACACGTGCTGTGGAAAAGTGCAAATCTTAGCACCAGTTTTGAAGATAGCTTCTCTGTATATCATTTGAGCATCCTAAAGCAGACATACTCTAGATGCAATGGTACGAGTAATTTTCCACAGTACATTTAGGACCAGATTTATAATGCCACACAAGGTGAGGCAAGGGCAAATGCAATTCTTGAGTCAGATTTACCAAGCCATGCAAAGTCATCTTGCATAGCCCTTCATGGCTCCACATGGCCCAGCATGGCTTTGTAAATCTGGAGTAATGCAGTGTAGCGCAAGTTGCTGGCTTGCATTACTCTACATAGGGAAGGTGTTACATGGGTGAGGACTGGGTGTTCCCATGCGTCCACCCATGCTTTTTTCCGCATTCCCAGATTTGCTAACAGTAGTAAACCGGGAAATGTGTCAAAATTGTACACGTTTCTGATGGGGGTGCATCTTTATTTTTGCTTGTTTCTGCCGCACGCTTAGAAAGAGGAAAAAACAGCTAAGGAGTGTGTTTGTGTTGGAAGGTGTCATTTCCTGCACTAAAATAACCATGCCTGCAACAACAGCACCCTTACCCAGGGTGCCTGAGTTGGCGCATTCCTGCCCTCTCCATTTGACACAGCGCAGCCACGTGTCTTGTAGTGTTGCACCGCGCTGAATGTTGATACATCTGGCCCATAGTCTTATGTTTACCTACAGATAGAGGTGAGAGAAATATTGCAACGTTTTTCTTTTGTTTGGAAAAAACTACACTTTTCAGTGAGAACAAAAACAGATAAAATAAATTTCTAAAAGTAAAATCAAGTGATCTAATTTATCCAGTTGAACAATTCCCTGCACAAAACCATATAGATACATACCGAGCTTGTGGAATCAAATACTACTTACATTGTTTCTCAGTACACTGTAGAAAGTAAAACGTAAATATAAAAAAATGCCATCAGTAACATTTTACAAAAATGCACTTCTAGACAAAACACTAAGCAAT
This sequence comes from Lissotriton vulgaris, assembly GCF_964263255.1. Taxonomy (NCBI): domain Eukaryota; kingdom Metazoa; phylum Chordata; class Amphibia; order Caudata; family Salamandridae; genus Lissotriton; species Lissotriton vulgaris. The sequence continues at coordinate 903,853,708 of NC_141698.1, forward strand.
GTTCAGTTCTTTTAGCATAGTTTAGATATTTTCTTTGTGGAGTAGTTCAATTAAACCAACAACTTTGAGAAAAGAGAGTCCTTTCAAGAAATGAAAAACGGCATCATTAGTTGAAATGCATTATTTTCATTTTAAGAATTATGTCATCCAAACCATAAACTGTAAGGCTGTCAAAAGTCACCTGTTAGCTCTTTAAACTGTCAGGTCGCTTCGTCTGTGACATTGTGTAACCTTCATTACGTGCATAAATTAACTGTAACTGTGGGTATCCTGTACTTTCTGCAACATCTCTAAAGATATCCACTCTCTATGTCGCAACCTACTCACTCCCTTGCAGTTTGTACTTTTAATCCCCCTTGTGTTTTTTCCTCTCACCTTTCTTCTCTCCACGGTCCTTGTTTTTGTGGTCCTTTTTTTAATCTTATTGGTATGGTATTGAGACTTTTATTTAAAATGTACATTCGGGTTGAGGAAAAGACACCCATGTTGAAATGGAACACCCACATTATTTTTTAAGCGTGGCATTTGAAATATACACTTATATTATCTTTTGCTTGTCATCCTACACCACGGCTTTCACCGCAAGAATTTGAAAATCATCTATATATGCTAATGATTGATTTATAAGGTTCACAGTACTGTACTCACGGCCTTTTAAAAAATATTTCAATACCTGATTCATTTCAACACAAATGCACTAAATTAGAAAGGTTAGCAAAAGCAGACCCTTGCAGGCTGAACTGTCCTTTGGAATGTGCGCTCTTCTGGCTAACTCTCGCCACTAGAGGGCGATCTATTAAAAGCAGAAAGTAGTTTGACTATGTCCATATATTTCAGACCTTTAGCTCCCAATTGTCGCTTTCTCGCAATATGTTTTTTGAGGTTCCATACTCCCGTACTCAGGGATTAAAAGTGATTGGGTGGTTTTAACCGTCACTAGTTTGAAATCGGAGACAAATCAAATTGTTGTCAGCCTGGACGTCATTTGCTCCGACTTTGCTACTTAAACTGGCAAACACCAACACGTCCTATCTGAAGCCAGACTATGACTGTACTGCAAATAGCAGGTCCAAACTGTGCACTTCCTAATTTAAAATGTGTGCAGAGTATGTGTGTTACAATACATACTGGTTTCCGAGTTGTGCACGTCTGAAGCAGTGCGGTATGGGGTGTGCACTGTGCAGATCTTTGGTGCACATTCAAGTACAAGCTGCACTTCAGTGGATGGACCTTTGTCTTGAGTTGAGGGTTAACAGTAAGAGTTCAACAATATATCAAAGACAGTGAAGCACATTTTGCCCCACAAGGATGACAGAGGGTAGTAGATTTGCAAACTATGAAAAATTATTATCAATTTAGTAAAGTTGCAAGTTCAGTTCAATCAAAATGGTCATAATTCAATAGTTACCTTCTAAAAGCTTTTTTGGGTATAAACCATAGTGACGCAAAATAGCAAACACAAAGATAGCTTATTTAAAGATATTGAGAGAGCGCAAATCTGAGAAAACGTATAAGTGCACCATATTTACGACCTTGATGCACGGGCTCAGCTAAAGCAGCTAAAGTATTAAATCATATAATCACATATGTATCTGAATGTTTGTTTAGTTAATATAGAAAATCATATAGAGTGTGAGACTAATGTAGAAACTTGTGTAATTTCTAAATCGATTAAAAGTGTTAATCAGAATCCATGTTATGTAGCTGCTACTGAAGTATATGTAATGCTGCAAACCGTAGAAATGTGCAGGCCTCACGGCAGTGTATGAAAATCGACAACGTGTACTTACACTTTGACATGACATGGATTTACCATTATTCAATAATTGATGCCCACATGTTAAAGAATCATGTTTTATAGAAGTGTTTTATATAATCAGAGTGTATTAACAAGAATTGTTTTAGTTTTAGAAATAAGGGTTCATGAAGTACAGGCCGCTTGCTAGATAATTTAGTAGGCCTGGAAAGATAAAGTGGCTTCTTTGATCTGCACGTGTTAGTTAGAATCGAGTCTCGTTAGAGCATAAATTGTCATTCCTTTGTAAAGTTTATGGCCGGAGATAGATAACCAGAGAGTGGAATTTGGGGCCCTATTCATGGGTGTCTGTTTGCAGGTGCGAGGGGGTTCCAATCAAGAGGGTGATGAATGGAGCTCTGTCCAGGGAGACAGGCACAGGCCTGGAGGAGTGTATTGGAATGTTCTGGGGGGTACCGGCGAGCTGGAGAAAGAGCCTGGGAAGCAAGGTCAATGCTAACGAGAGGCCCAGAGGAGAGCCATCATGGAAGAAACCAGAAACTGAAACCACGTGAGGGGCGTCTCAGAGGGGCGTTCCAAATTTCGATTGTGATTTTGTATTAGGGACAGCACCCTGGGGTGGAGAAGAGCAGATGGCATGAGGACCCTAAGAGAGCGGATGGGTAGGCAGAGTGGGCATGATTGCTATGCATAGGTTCTCATCTAAGACTAAGAGAAGTGCGTGAACTTCTTTGGAAGTCACCACGGCTGACACCTTTTTAGGGTAAGACTCTGTTGAGTAGGGATGTCACCTAGTCTAGTGTAGGGACAGTCTAACCTGATATTTTTCTTCATTCTGTAAATGTCTCGCAAGCTTCAGCTTGTGTCTATATTGGCAAATCTATTAATTTTTGAATTAGCGTTGGTGGTATTTTTCTGTCGTTTAAGATCATTCAGAGAATTCATGTTTCTGTTGATGCCAGTGTACCTTTTGAACTTGATATTGAGATGCTTATACCTTCAGCTGACTTTGGCCTTACAATAAAACTTTAGAATTGATCCGTGGTAAGTGGTTCTTCAGAGTCATGCAATTATTGGTTTGATTAACCTAGTAGTGGATTACCTGTTTACTCAATGACAGGCAACAAAGATTCAGTCGACCTGAGCAGGGATTTAGATCAAGAGTGATCAGATAAGAGATCAAAAATCCCACCCCCCCAGTTGGTAGCTATAGAGGATGGTTGCCTTCTTGAGGAAGGTGATGTAGACTAGGTTAAGATTACCCCGAGGCCCCTAGAGATCGAAAGATGACCAGCAGAAGAATCGCCTGCCGAAGAAGGTGCTGACGGTGCGAGAGAGAGAAAAGCAGCAGAGACGGTCGAGAGCGAGTATAAAGGGTCATGCGTTGTCAGATTGCGGTGTTTTGTGTTGTACCTGTGTTGTAATGTCAAGCGGAGTTGAATGCCTGTAGTGTGATTGTGAGACGGTTGTGAGCGCGCGCAACCTGGTGAAAATCTTAAGTTCAGAGAAGAGCTTAAGTGGTTCGGTGTATCGGACATCCAGAGTAATTGTCAAACGTTGTGAAGGGGGTCATGAGGTACCATTGATCGCCCGCAGGACCGTGATAGGGGGAATGTAAGAGTGAGTGTATGAGTAACGGACGCTGGACGGACGTTTACTGTGTGTAAGTAACCTATCAGTTAAGGCGATCGTCTGAACGTTTTACGGAAGACGTTTCGTCAGTTGAGGTGACAATTACAGTTAGACTGTGGGCGTACAGTCAAGGAAAGTGATCGCTTGGTCGGAAGTAATCATTTTTCAGAGTACGAATGGGACGCATGCATGACCTGGATACGAGCTTAGAATGGAGGGGAACTGCTGCGAAAGGGAGACGAGTGACGTCAGAAAGAGCCGCGCTGTGAAAGGCCGGTTGGTGTAAGACCGCGCTGGGATAGGCCGGTTGTCAAGAGCCGCGCTGTGATAGGTCAGCTAGTAAGAACCGCGCTAGGATTGGTAGATTGTCCTCAGGAAGTAAACAAACGTAACGAAGTAGGAAAATTGTGAATTGATCATGAAATGCTTTAGGCGCTTGAGAGCGGCCTTTAAGAGAGACAATAGAGAATCGGTGGACGGGGAAGAGGCCCCGCCGGAGGGTACACCAGCTCATTACATGGCTACGAATGTTGGGTTGCATACTATATTGTGGATCTCTGAGTGGAGCAAAAGGACAGAAGGGAACGAGGAATTGGCGTTCCCGAAATACGGAACGTTTAAGTTAGAAGCATTGAACCAGTTGAAAGCAGTAATGCTCGCGACGAGACCTCTACCCAGACCAACACAGTTTGAAGCCCTTAATGCATGGTTTAGGGCGGCGTACGACCGGACCTTGAACAGGTGCCAGGAAAGAGTAAAACGATCGGTAAGAGCAGTGCAGGATGCTAAATGGGATGAAGAAGCAAAAAGGTGGAGAATACAGAGAATTGAAGTAGATAAACTGTACCCAGTAATAGAAGTCACAGGAGAAAAGAAACCACTAGTGGAGGACGAAGAGAGTGACACAGAGGACAGCCTGATCAATAGGTTATTGCTGGATAGACCCCCTCCGTACAATAGAGAGATGGAAGGTCCCGAGCTCCAAAAGGGGGGCGGGACTGGTACAGGAGGAAATAGACCACCTCCTATACTAGAAAGAGGGTACGCCAACAGTGAGGAAAAACCTCAGCCTAGTCCAGTACAGACAGTGGTCGGAAGGTTTGTGGTACAAAAGGTGCCAGAAACAGAGCGTGCTAAGTCCTACCAACTGCCGGACGCTCTCCAAGTACCTGTTACTATAGGTCCTGTAGTATCGATTTACAATCCAGAGAGAGAACGAGAGGAGGAACAGGGGCGGTTAGACAGGGAGAGAGCAGAAATGGAGAATAGGAACAACACAATTAATTCCCAAAGGCAGTTGTCAGGTCCAAGAGATTGAAGCACTCCGTTAAACCAAGCAGGGGATCCCATAATAGACCCAGAGGGTCAGAGAGGACTGACGGATCTAAGGGGACCACGACTGAAGTCCTTTAGAGAGTTAAGGGAGTATTTGAAGGAATGGGATGCTGCCGTAGAGATTCAGAATAACAAGATGGGAGTGGAAGCCGAATGGGGAAGCCAAGACAGCAGAACCTTGTCTCACTGTGGGGCTGGCGAAAGCGGTCCAGAGTGGGACGGGAAGAGTCAGGAAGGTAAAGGAGATACCCGCCATACAAGTGGTGGATGCAGACGAGTGCAGGAAGATAGGAATACGGGATGTGGAGGGGTGCCTCGTCCCATTCACAGCGAAGGAGATCGAAGATCGCAGTAGTACAGGGATAGCTTTAAGTGCACTCACCATGCACCTGGCGACAGCAGGCCACACTGGAGTCGCGGGAGTATGGAGAGCCGCGAGGTGTCTCGCCATGTGTCCAGCGATCACGGACAGGAACGGGATCGCGGGAACATGGGGAGTTGTGAGGGATCTTATCATGTGCTGAGCGACACCAGACAGCAAGGGAACCGTGAGATCCTGGGAAATGGTGAAGGACCCCACCATGTGTCTAGAGAAATCAAACAGAATAGACAGTATGAGACGGTGGGAAATAGAGCATTGTTTCACCACACGCCAAGGGAAGATGGAAAGGCATGGGACCTAGAAAGATGGGAACATGGGAAGACTCCCCATAACTCACCTGAGCCTAGGCGTAGGACTCGGAGCTGGGACGGGAGAGAGGTAAATGGACCCTGTAGGAATGATGTATTGAGAGCTGACATAAAAGCTAGGAGACTTGACGTGACCAGTTTAAAATCGGACTTAGAGGAAATCATAGATGGTACGTTGCCTTTGGAGAGGGTTGACATGTACGAGCAAGATGAGGTACTGTTTATAGCTAAGGATATTACTCGGAAGGCGAGAGCAGTACATGAGAAGTTATCTGAATTAGCCGACAAGTACATGGTAGACTTGTCGAGAACAAAGGCATTACAGGGGAACCATAGGTTGCATTATTCAGATCAGGACCTTGAAGAGAGGAGAACAATAGGATTAAAAACACATATAAGAGAACTGATAACAGGGATAAGGACATGGAGAGATCTGGATAAGTGGGAAGAAAGGTGGTCCAAGAAAGGGACCGTCAGGCGGAGCACAATAGGGATGTCCCCGGAGGGAGGGCTACAGAAGATGGAAGCATACCCTTTGCGAGAAATCGCGAATGGGAGCTATGTGCACGTACCGTGGAGTAGGGGAGACTTAGCAGCATTTATCAATTCTTTTCCTAAACTGAGGGAAAACCCAGTGGAGTGGTACAAGCAGGTAGAAAGGTTCGTAAAGATCTTTAAGGTACTGTGGGTTGACCTGAACACCCTGTTTGACATCGTAGTACCAGGGGACTTGTGGACAGCATTTAAGGTTAGTGTTGAATGGCCCACGTCTGAACCAGAGAGGGATGCTCACACGAACGGACCATCTCCAAAAGTTATGGAAAAGTACGAAAGGGTAATGACATGGCTGAAGGAGAAAGTGCCATTGCAGGATATAGATTGGGTCAAAATAGATCGGACCAGACAGGAACCTAAAGAGACAGTTCATGAATATTATGAAAGATTGCTGAAAGCGTTCAAACAGTACAGCGGATTAGATGTAATGGATCCAAAAGACATAGGACAGTTCGTATTGAAATTTGTCTTGGGATTGAGACCTGATATTTGCTTGATGATTCAGCAACATTTGATTTGTTGGCAAAACAAACCAATAGACGAAATTTTGAGATATGCAAGGTATTGCAGTGATGAGATAGATTCCAAAGCAAAGAAGCTTAAGGAGAAGCTGATGTTGGTACAGATGCAGACAGCCGGAAAGGGTGGACAGCAGCAACAGGGAACAGGGACCATGGGTAGGAGACAAAATAACCAGAATAAAGGCAGCGAGGAAAATTCGAATTCGAGACCTAGGTTAGACATTGCGACATTGAAAAAGACGACTAGATGTCACCAGTGTAACGAGGTGGGGCATTGGAAACGCGAGTGTCCCTATAATATTGAGATTGGAGAACTAGGACCGGAGGAAGAGGATCAGAGCAGTCTGGTAAAGGGGACAGCGATGCAAAATGGAAAGGTGGTCAAAGGGGGGACCCCAGCTCCTCAAGCCCAGTTCCCTCAACCACCCAGAATAGCGACAGGGGGAAAAAACCTATAGACAAATGCCACTCTTCGTAGGAGGAGAGGAATGCTATTACGTTGATCCATTGACTGGACGGCGTGTGAGTAACATGGAGGACTGTACCCTTGGGGCAGTTCTGGAGGTGGACCAAAGGGGACCGTATGTAGAGGCTGAAGTTGCAGGGTGTCCTACAACCTTCCTGGTAGACACACGAGCCACTCGATCCACTATAAGATCAGCAGTAGTCCTGGATTTGCCCATGTCAGGGGAAACCATTCAAGTGGTAGGAGTCGCAAACAGACGAATTACCAGTTCTTTGACTGAGCCAGTATCAGTGAAAATAGGGAAATAGAGAGATGAACATCAGTTTGTGGTCTGTGACTCCAGCCCTGTGTGTCTGTTGGGAAGAGACTTGTTATGCAAACTAAATTGTACTATATATTGCACACCTCAAGGAGTGGAAGTGCAGACTAACGATGATGATGCCGATTTTAAGGTTGCAAACTCACAAGTATGCGTGGAGCTGTATCCTACCTTGGCGGTGGAGGAGCTTCCATGGGACTTGAGAGGTGCGGTGTCATCTGAAGTGTGGGATTTCACTGGGGAAGAGATAGGACTGATCAAAGGAGTAGAACCAGTGAAAATCATGGTAAAACCAAATGTTGAATATCCAAGAACGCCACAATACAAATTGACCCCGGAGACGATTGCAGGAATAAAACCCGTGATCGAATCCATGATTAAGCAGGGAATACTGAAAGAAATCGTGGGTAGTCCATGTAACTCCCCGATTATGGGTTTGCAGAAACCTAGTGGGAAATTCAGAATAGTGCAGGACCTTCGAAAGATTAATAACATAGTTGTTTCATGTTGTTCAGTGGTACCGAATCCATCAGTGATATTGTTTCAGATACCATTTCAAGCCGAGTGGTTCACAGTGATAGATCTTTGCCAAGCCTTCTTCTCGATCCCATTAGACGAGGAGAGCCAATTTATTTTCGCTTTTAAAATAGAAAATCGCGTATTAACATGGTGTCGTATCCCACAGGGGTATACAGAAAGCCCATCGATTTTTTACCAGCTGCTGAAGAAAAATCTTGAGAGTCTAGTACTGCCACGGAACTCGGTTCTAGTCCAGTACATAGACGACCTACTTGTTGCGTCAGAAACTGAGGAAGATTGCAAAATAGACACCATCACCTTACTGAATCACCTAGCTGAGAACGGGCACAAGGTGTCCCCGAGCAAGTTACAGTACTGTCTGACAGAAGTGCAGTACTTGGGTCACCGAATTGAAAAAGGGAAGCGGAAGGTGTCACCAGACAGGATAGAGGCGATCATGAAAATGAATCCGCCTACGACACAGAGAGAAGTCAGGATGTTTTTAGGAATGGTTGGTTACTGCCGACAGTGGATAGCTAACTTTTCACTGAAAGCAAAACCGTTACAAAAACTGACGCACAAGGAGGTGAGTGATCCGGTACCATGGGACAAAGATTGTTTGATGGCATTCTTGCAGTTGAGGGAGGACTTATGTCGTGCCCCTGCTCTAGGAATGCCGGATTACGAAAAGCCATTCTTACTGTACTGCTGTGAAAGAGAAGGTTGTGCCTTGTCAGTTTTGGTCCAAATCCATGGAAATGCCCGTAGACCAGTTGCATACTTCTCGGCTACATTAGACCCAGTAGCCGCAGCGTTGCCCGGATGTCTCAAATCCGTTGCTGCAACGGGTGTCAGCATTGAGAGGTGTGAAAATATCGTTATGGGACACCAGTTAGTGGTGTATGTACCGCATTCTGTTGAATTATTGATGACCAGGACCAAGACACAGCATCTGACGAATAGTAGGCTCACGCGCTACGAGCAAGTCATTCTTGCTGCAGAGAACGTGACCCTTAAGAGATGCTCTGTTTTGAATCCTGCCACTTTGATGCCACTTCCAAATGATATAGAAGATGATGGATGTGAAGATCACGATTGCCTCGATGTGACTGAACTATGCACCAAACCAAGACCAGATATCGTGGATGAGCCATTGACTGACCCCGATGACATTTTCTTTGTTGATGGCTCATGTGTAAGGGATGATGTTGGTCAGTTGAGAGCAGCTTATGCTGTTTGCACCATTACTGGAGTTGTGGAAGCCGCTTGCCTGAAAGGAGTACACTCCGCTCAGGTAGCTGAAATCATCGCATTGACACGTGCCTGTTTAGCAGGTAGCAAAATTCGAGTCACCATTTACACCGATAGCCAATATGGTTTCGGGGTAGTTCACGACTACGGGCAATTGTGGTCTCAAAGAGGTTACATGACTTCTTCAGGCTCGCCAATCAGAAATGGGGAATTTGTACGTTTATTGTTAGAAGCATTACAAGGTCCGGCAGCAATTGCCGTTGTTAAATGTACAGCACATACCAAAAATACAGATTTTGTGTCACAAGGTAATAGGTATGCCGACGAAGTCGGACGATACTGTGCAGAGCAAGGATATTCCTTCACAGAGGTGGAAGTGAGTGGGATACAGGAAAGGACAGAACTAACTATGGTACTGGAAACTGTAGACACTTGGGATGAGTTAAAAGGCATGCAAGAAAAGGCACCAGACATTGAGAAACAGACATGGGAAACTGCAGTTTGTGTGAAAAGTGAGATGGGTTTTTGGGTTTCCGCAGATGGGAGAGCAGTACTGCCAAATGAATTAGTTAGTCCAATGGCAAGGAGAATACACAGTCCAGCACATCTAGGTAGAGAAGCTATGTTGCAGATATTCAGACAAACCTGGTATAACCCTAAGTTTAGAGTGGCAGCAGAAGCAGTGTGCCAACGATGCATCACCTGTCAGCATTTGAACATAGGGAAGAGAACACCAGTTACACTGAGTCACATTGGAAGGTCCGGTGGCCCTTTCAATAGGATGCAGTTAGATTTCATTGAGATGCCAAGATGCAATCGGCTTCGATATGCTTTAGTGGTCGTTTGCATATTTTCCAGATGGGTTGAAGCTTACCCTACACGCAGGTGTGACACACTCACAGTAGCAAAGTTATTGCTTAGGGAGTTAATACCGCGTTTCGGGGTACCGACCTCTTTGGAATCAGATAGGGGAACACATTTCAACAGCGAAATTGTGAAAATGCTTTGCTCAGCTCTGGATATAGACCAGAAGTTGCACTGTAGCTATCGACCAGAAGCTTCGGGAATTGTGGAACAGATCAATGGCACGATAAAATCCCGGATTGCTAAAGTTTGTTCTTCAACATCCTTAAGTTGGCCCGATGCCTTGCCACTAGTCCTGATGAGCATACGTAGTACACCAGACAGAAGGACAGGACTCCCCCCGCACGAAGTACTAATGGGGAGGGCAATGAGACTGCCATCAGTTCCTACTGCCGCACTGTTAAATATCACAGATGATCTGATCCTGGACTATTGCAAGGGACTATCTGACGCCATTCATTCTGTGTCTCTTCAGGTGCAGGCTGCGGAAATTCCATTGTCTCAAGACTTGTGCCACGACCTGTGCCCTGGGGATTGGGTCGTGGTGAAGAAACACGTCAGGAAGAATTGCTTAGACGTGCGCTGGCGTGGACCCTACCAGGTCATACTGGTAACAAACACTGCAGTCAAGTGTGGAGGTCTGCCCAACTGGATACACGCCTCGCATACTCGGAGAGTTCCAGCACCCCTGGAAGAAACAGCTCCTCTCTCGGACGAGAATCCAGCTGAGGACGGAGAAGCCACAGAGGGGACCAGCCAAGCTGTGGGGGTGCCAGAGGAAGCTGGGAGTGTGTCTGACCAAGCCAAAGACGGACAGTACGCCAGCGAAACTGACGTTGCCACAGAAGGAGAAAATAGCTGTGAATACGAAACAGACACTGATCAAGCTGTAAGTGATCAAGAGTCAAGTGCAAGGACAAGGAGCAGGAGGGAAAGGTGTGGAGAGGCTAGCTGGCCAGAAAGAAGGAGGAGGCCAAGCCTAAGATCAGCTCCAGAGAGTACCCTCGCTCCGATATCCGAAGACTCAGACTTGGACGAAGGTGCATCAGTCTCAGAAGCAGAGAGTCTAAGAAGGTCAAGGAGGGTGCGTGTGCCCTGCAGAAGATACGCTACTCCCGAGTGGACCTACCTGGCAACAGATGTCTTGGGGACAGAGATCCGGGAGGGTGAGGGAAGTGAAGGTGATCAGCCTTGAACCAATCATAACGGTGGAAGTAAGACTGTTGGCACCTGGAGTTGAGACTGAAGGGTTGCTAACATTCACTCTCCCCATTCCTCCGTATTTGAGCCGGATTAAAGACCTGGTACTGAACAGATTGGAATTTCCGACTTTGGGTCATCCAGTACCAGAGCACGAGGAAACCATCCTTCGTTTAGAATTGTTGGAATACGCTATTAGAGCTGCTGGAACACGAATCATCGTAGATACCTAAAGACTTTGTAAATAAGCCAGAGAGAGAAGATAACCTAGCGCCTAGTGGAAGAAGAGAAAACTTAGGGACATTTCATCTAGTTGACGGAGAAGGGCTAGGGTTGTCTGTCGCTGAAAGATAAGAGACTATGTTGCAAAGGGGGTTTATCAGCTTCCAAGTGTGATTCACAGACTGAATGAGCAAACAAAACTGATTGGAGAAACACACGAAAAAGAGACTTTTCAGAAGAAACAATACTATTTGAGAACATGGAGGCCGGTAACCCAAACCGCAAGGCAAAATGCATAGTAGGCACACTATTAGCGGGAGTGATTCTTCTTATAGTTATAGTAGTTACCGTATCATACATAGTGGGACATGCGAGTGTAACAAAAACAACAGATGCAAAGCCTGTAGTGACATCAAAACCTGCTGCTGCTGGTAAGAAGGAGGACAATGCAATTCAAGAGAAAGCGTTGCTGGCAGCAGAGGCCCGTAGGTTACATGTAGACGAGTCGCAGGGCAACTTTAAAACCAATGCTTATGCCAAACTGTTATATGAATACATTGATGTCATGGAGGCCAAGGATTGCTATGTCTGCATGCAACTGCCTGCTTCTGTAGATGAGGGCATTAGATACCATCATCTTCCATTGACTTATGGCATTACATGTAGTTTATTACTTAGCATATTTTACAGACGAGATAGTTTTGAATATTACTTTTCAAATTATGACTCAGTATTACCAGAAGTTCCGAACTATAAGCAAATGAACAAATGGGACTATTACAAGAAGGAAGATAGACTGGCGAAATTCTTCATTCCTTGGGACCCTCTAGATACTTCATATGCACGCAGAAACAATCTAACTTGCAAAGTATCAGAGATTGAGAAGAAGTTTATAGGGAAAGTTGATGACCGTTACAGAAGGCAAAAGATTCTGAAAATGTCAGGACAGTGGAAAACAGATTGGACCGAGGAGGAGAAGGCACACAAAAGGAAGGGCAGTAATGGTCCAATAGCTTTAGATCGAACACAGAAAGGGAAGTTATGTTTACACAGGAGTAAAACTTACTATGAGAATGTGTTTGTAGGTGAAGTCAGTTGTGAACATGCTTTTCGATTAGAATACTACACAAAGGATTTCTTAAAGGGAATGCAAGTGATTCCTAATGTATATTTTGTATGTGGAAGAAATGCCTACGTGAAACTACCTGACAACTGGTATGGTTCATGTTATTTGGCAATTGTCTTCCCCAAAATATATCATGCAAAGGATTTAGAGATCATAGAGGGAAAAGCCTAAGCAAGGGGGAGAAGAGATGTAGGTGATGCTGAGGTAGTTGGAGATGTATTTGGCGCTATGTTCCCTCTTTTAGGATTGATACTTAATGATGTCAAGATCAGGAGATTGGCTACAGTTGTAGACAGATTGTCTGCAAGTACTGCAAGATCACTAATGCTGGTGGGAGGAGAGATGCAATCGATAAGGGCAATGGTTCTTCAGAACCGTCTTGCTTTAGATGTTCTGTTAGCCAAAGAGGGCGGAGTCTGTAAGGCTTTGAAGGTCCAGGAATGTTGCACTTACATTCCAGACAATTCAAAACCTCTTGAGAAAGGTATACAAAATATAACTGAGATACATCAAGAAATTGAAGATCTGACAAAAATAAATGCATGGGAAAAAGTGGGTCGTGGAATGGGTAAAGTTGGAGGTTGGTTTGCCAACATAGGGAGGAGCTTTGTTTGGTACATATTAAAGCCTATCCTCATAATAATAATTTGCATACTCATATTGTGGGGATTAGTGAGGCTGTATCAATGGTACAGAGCAAACAGGTTGCAAAGATCCATGAGAGAACAGGAACAGAGACTAGCTGCTATGCAAGATAATCAATACAGGAGTCTGAGGGCTCTGGAAACGATAAAGAGAGGGAACCTTGCAATAAGTGCTGTTTGACAAGCCAAAACCGATTTACTAATGGTGATGACCCCTAGAGGTCATCAAAGGGGGGAACTGAGAGAGCGCAAATCTGAGAAAACGTATAAGTGCACCATATTTACGACCTTGATGCACGGGCTCAGCTAAAGCAGCTAAAGTATTAAATCATATAATCACATATGTATCTGAATGTTTGTTTAGTTAATATAGAAAATCATATAGAGTGTGAGACTAATGTAGAAACTTGTGTAATTTCTAAATCGATTAAAAGTGTTAATCAGAATCCATGTTATGTAGCTGCTACTGAAGTATATGTAATGCTGCAAACCGTAGAAATGTGCAGGCCTCACGGCAGTGTATGAAAATCGACAACGTGTACTTACACTTTGACATGACATGGATTTATCAATATTCAATAATTGATGCCCACATGTTAAAGAATCATGTTTTATAGAAGTGTTTCATATAATCAGAGTGTATTAACAAGAATTGTTTTAGTTTTAGAAATAAGGGTTCATGAAGTACAGGCCGCTTGCTAGATAATTTAGTAGGCCTGGAAAGATAAAGTGGCTTCTTTGATCTGCACGTGTTAGTTAGAATCGAGTCTCGTTAGAGCATAAATTGTCATTCCTTTGTAAAGTTTATGGCCGGAGATAGATAACCAGAGAGTGGAATTTGGGGCCCTATTCATGGGTGTCTGTTTGCAGGTGCGAGGGGGTTCCAATCAAGAGGGTGATGAATGGAGCTCTGTCCAGGGAGACAGGCACAGGTCTGGAGGAGTGTATTGGAATGTTCTGGGGGGTACCGGCGAGCTGGAGAAAGAGCCTGGGAAGCAAGGTCAACGCTAACGAGAGGCCCAGAGGAGAGCCATCATGGAAGAAACCAGAAACTGAAACCACGTGAGGGGCGTCTCAGAGGGGCGTTCCAAATTTCGATTGTGATTTTGTATTAGGGACAGCACCCTGGGGTGGAGAAGAGCAGATGGCCTGAGGACCCTAAGAGAGCGGATGGGTAGGCAGAGAGGGCATGATTGCTATGCATAGGTTCTCATCTAAGACTAAGAGAAGTGCGTGAACTTCTTTGGAAGTCACCACGGCTGACACCTTTTTAGGGTAAGATTCTGTTGAGTAGGGATGTCACCTAGTCTAGTGTAGGGACAGTCTAACCTGATATTTTTCTTCATTCTGTAAATGTCTCGCAAGCTTCAGCTTGTGTCTATCTTGGCAAATCTATTAATTCTTGAATTAGCGTTGGTGGTATTTTTCTGTCGTTTAAGATCATTCAGAGAATTCATGTTTCTGTTGATGCCAGTGTACCTTTTGAACTTGATATTGAGATGCTTATACCTTCAGCTGACTTTGGCCTTACAATAAAACTTTAAAACTGATCCGTGGTAAGTGGTTCTTCATAGTCGTGCAATTATTGGTTTGATTAACCTAGTAGTGGATTACCTGTTTACTCAATGACAGGCAACAAAGATTCAGTCGACCTGAGCAGGGATTTAGATCAAGAGTGATCAGATAGATCAAAAATCCCACCCCCCCAATATCCATATACAAATCAAATAAGGTTAAGTTTCCCTAGCAAGGAAATTTCCTAAAGTTTAGCAAGGAAAGCCTCTGGCAGAAGGAAGTGTAACTATATGAGCCGGAATTACAATAATAATAGGGCCTCTTGAGATAGGAACGGGTCATCTGCTTTCGAAAAAGTAGAGAGGAGCACGTGAATCTAAGATCAGCAATGGACAATTAAAACAAGCATTTGCAATGCAATATTTGGCACATTTATTCGAGTTTGAGCTAGTCACATTGCAAATAACAATGGCTTTTATTTTTGCATTTAAAACTTAAATAAAAGGCATTGTCATTTACAACTCCAATAGTTTTAGTGGAGATTGTTTTTGCATATGCATATTGCATATGCTGCTATAGGGCAACAGCAACAAAATAATAGGAAAACATGAGGAAAACAGACAGCAATAAACTGGATTGCAAGCTACAAAACAATGTCATTACTGCTGAGACTGTCGCAATATTTAATAATTAAAAATCATAGGGCTCTAACAAGGGGTGAAAACACAACAATGCCTCATTAACTAGTAAATGGTGTTTTAAAAAACCTGTGCAGTACTCGGGTGGGCCTGCAATAAGACGGTCGCCAGCCTGAGAAGCTGTCTCAACCCGGGCGGACACACACAATGGGGTGGGGGGCTGAAGCCCCTTGAGCCCAATGGGGGTTGCACGCCTGGCAACAGCAGATGTGGGGAGGCGCACATGGAACAAACAACACCACCAGTACTTATATTTCCCCTGGCAACAGCAATAAAGATTAGATGCTTTGACCCGGCCCGTAAATCCACCAGTAGAAGTCAAGAATGCAGACAAGGTAAACAAGGCAATAGGGGATGGTGGCGGGACTGCAAACAACGTGCTGCAGAAGTAGTCTTAAAAAAACACAATTGCTAACTTTATCTCTAAAATAAAGATTGGTAATGGCAAGAGAGCGAATGAAGGGAGCACGATATCCAGTCCTGAACTTTCCACCTAGAAATTAGTGATTTCGGGGATGTTAATCTAATTGTCGATAGATTCCAAACAACTACAACATCCAGTATGCTCTATTGGGTAACACAAAAGTTCATAACAGGAAACTACTTGCGTAGTGACCTGGAGGACAGAGGTAACTCTACATGCTCTTTTGCAAACTTCTTAAATAAAATGTTAGTTAGCATTAAAAAGCTGAAATACTTATTCAAACCTTGGCAAATATTGAAGGGCGGCTGTGATCTAAAAGTTAAAGCATGAAAAAGAAGGGTGGGTGGGGGCCGTACCAGAACGGCAGCTATTTGTGAGCAAGGACGGTAATCCACGACAAAATGGAACCAGGGTCAGCTCACGTTATGGGATCGCAAGGCTTGAGGTTCCGTGAGAATCGTAACGACGTTTTGGGCTTGTTCGAATATGGACGGGTTTGGTATCTATGAACCGCAAATGACGAGTTTAGTAGGTGTACGCGTTTTCGCTACACTACTTGGAAGGGTTATTTACGGGTTTCTCCATCTGAACCCTCGGGTTCCATTTTAGATACGGCATCCATTTTGTTTCTTGCCCTCACGTAGCCAGCGAACGGACAATGTCCGCTTCATGACCCTGGGATTCCCAAGCTCTTGTGGAAGATGCATATTCCTTTGAGTGTGCCTTTATGACTAGGGGAATGACACGGCAGAAGCAGATGGCTCCGCTCGGGGCTCATCTTGCCGTGCCGGTCTATTGTTTCAGCCTTGCATACGATAGGCTCGAATCCTTTGATCCTGTGATCACGCTTCCGATATTGCCCCCACACTCTTTTCAATCTGTTGTCTGTCTTTGTCTTCCTTTGTCCACCTGTTCTTGTCCCTTCTCTTAGCTCGTTTACGACTAGAATGGAATGTGCCTAAGGGTGGGATAGCGTGCTTTTACAGTTGGGAACCGGCAATGTTACTGTAATTATGTTCCGGGCTTCTGAAAACATTAATGCAATCCTTTTGAAGTTTACTGTGGGAACTGAGTTGTAACCTTTTGTTCGTTATGTTGTGCAATGACGAAAATGTGTATAAAAGGAGCAATCCACTTTTGCAATTCGAAGCAGACTCTCAGAACCTACACTCTGTTGTACTTCTAGCGATTTCTGTATCCCTGCAGTAAATAAACGCTGATCTTTGACGCCGAAGGAAGTGTCCCGTGTCTCTGTGATTTGTACGCCGGAACAGGTAACCCACGAAGGTTTCAGGTGTTGTCCCCTGGCACCGCTGGGCCTTAAAATAGCCCAGTCCTTCAGTTGGCGCACAACGTCGGGCGACATCAGCGGTACCGGTCCAAAGCCTGACGATCGTGAGGAACTTCGTGTGAAATCTCCGAGGGAAGGTGCACCCCGCTTCATCGATCCTGTTGTCGAAATAAGTGGTCCGAAGATTTTTCCCGCGAAGATTCCCGCCTCCTGACGGCTGCGACGGACTGATGCCCTGACTGTCGACCTGTTTTGGCGCCTGGCGTAGTCCTTTGTACGGCGAGACGATAGACGGGCCTTCCTGGTGACGCCATTGTTCTTTCAGTTAAGTATTTGTGGGTCGCTCCCAGTCCGTAGGTTAATTCTTTGGTTCCTTTTTGGGACATTTGTTTCTTTGTACTTTGAAACTTGGTTGTTGTTGTTGATACTTGGTTGATTGCATGGTTCCATTGCATTTGTGGTTCTTAGTTGTTGGTTCTCTAGTTGGGTTTTTCTTTGACAATTGCAATTGCCAAAAACCGAGAGTCTCGTATGTTTAAGAGGATATCGTAATTCGGTAACCCTTGAAGTTTGAAACTCGGTTAGTGTGCACGATGCCTGGCCGTAGTATTTTGTTTGGTTTCCTTAAATGTTGCAACACGGATTCCCGGTTGGAGGACTCGAGTCCGATACCTCCAGTTGGAACTCCGATTTATGAGCTCTATAGTCGACATGGAGTGGGCCCTATTGTATATAATGAATGTTGGATCCGTTATACGAGAAACGATGGTGTCCTTAGTTGGCCACCTCATGGTAGTTTTGAAACTGAGATTTTAGATTATCTCAAAGCAAAATTGTTTAAAAAGAAAGCTAGGCCAGCAATGTTTGATTCCTTTCGGTTATGGCGCAAAGAGGCCAGACAGAAAGAAATCAAGCAGACTAAGAAAAATAAGAGAGAGGGTATCATTACGATGATGCAAGGTGCAGACCAGTATCAGCGAGATAAAGCAGAGAAGGAAAAAGAAGTTTCTACCAGACTGCATCGCATGGCGGTGGATAAATGTTATCCGGCTTTACCGTCAAGTTCTGAAAAGAAGGGAGAAGAATCGAAAGAGGATCCTTTGTTATCTTATTTATTAAAGTCACCACCTCCTTATGTACAGGGTACTACAGTCCCTGTAGTTCCCCCTGTTCTTCCGCCTGTTGTTCCCGCGGCTGCTGGTCAGCCTGTAGTTGGTCCTGTTCCTCCGAATCCCCTTGTTCCACAAGTGGGCCCTGCTCCTTTACCTCCTCTTCTTCCTACTGCTCCTATGCCGGTACCTTCTCAGCCTATTGTTACTACTACTCCTGTTGTCTTGGCTACTCCTACTGCTCCTACGTTCAGTTCTCATATTGTTGCTCCTGTACTTCTCTCCCCTTCTCCTTCTGTTCGTAACCGTATTCCTAATTCTGTTGCTAATCTCTATTCTCCACTTTTCGGATCATTACTTGAGTCCGATGCCTCTGACATCTCTCAGAGATGGAGTCAAATTCCACGTGGTCGGGAGAGTGCGACGTTAGTAACTATGGCGCGCAGGTGGATTAGACACCCTGCTAAGTACACTTCGCGCATAGTTTTCGATACGTTCTCTCAGTTTAATGAGCCCACGCAGAGATTCGTGTTCGAAGAGATGTGCAAATCATTGAGAGAAGAGTGGGATAATGATGAGCTAGATAACGTACCGCCCGATATGACTGAACTTCAGAATCAGTTTTCGAACGGCATGATTGTCGGTGGTGATGTACGGCGTGCATTGGAGCGTTTGTTAGCTTTTAGGTCTACAGTGCCTTCACGGGTGTCGTTTGACGACGACTCCGAAGATCCGCAAGCGAAATCTGGTCAGTATCCTATGCGAGAAGTTCCCCCAGTGTGGATGCCAGGAGATGCTACTGCCAATCCTGTAATTCCGCCACACTTCCAGAGAGTTTGGATACATCTCCCATGGAAGCGATCAGAAGTTTTGCAGGTGAAACAATCCTTGCCTGACCCGCAGAAAAATCCAGCAGGTTATTATAAGGAGTTATCCCAATTAGTGGATGCTTCTATTATGAACCTTGCTGATATCGACATGTTGTTTGGTAACGTAGTACCGCAACCGATCTGGGCGAAGATTCGTCAAGAAAATCATGCAGCTGAGTTAGGTGGTGATTGGGCTGCTCTTGTAGCGGCAGACGGACGGCAAGTTGGTGGGGCTAAGCCTGACCAGCTAATTACGGATCTGCCCCAAAGAATCATTACGCTCATGAAAACACTCATGCCAGCGATGAGGGTGAACTGGGATAAATTGTCTGCTTGCTAACAAAAGAAAGACGAGAGTGTCTCTGATTTCTTTACTAGGTTTGAGGAGGCATTTATCGATCATAGAGGTCAGGACATGAGCACTAAGGGAGGTCAGCGATTGTTCGTTGATAAGTTTGTGTTAAATCTGTTACCTGAGTTATGCAATAAATTGAAACATTCTGAAAGTACATGGGCTGTTTCAACCACGGCTCAAATATTAGCAACGGCTCAATATTATGAGAATAGGGAAAAAGAAGAGAATGATCGTGCAGACAAGAAAACGAAGGAGCTAAAAACTAAGGTCTTGTTGCAGCAAGCATATCCTCCGCGCTCGAATCAGAATGACTCGCAACAGCAGTATCGACCACAGGCGCAGTCTTCTAGGATGCAGTCAAGTTCTGACTCCTCTGCATCCAGATCTATGCTTGGGTATAATCAGTGTGCATATTGTAAGGGTGAGGGCCATTTAAAGTTTAATTGCCCTGTTTTACGTGACCGAACGAATGGTGTTTCAGTTCGAGGAGGACATGGTGGTCATCAGCAAGCATCTCGAGGTAGAGGCCGTGGCTCCTCTCAAAATCAAAATGAGCGTTCTGCTCCTTCATCGGACGCAAACAATTGTTTTGATCAATGAAATCAATCGTCTGGTAGATCTGCACAGTATCATGTGGATGACTATTATGTTGAGCATGAGATTGGTGCAGACGACAACTACTAGGACAGCCGTAGACAAAGAGAGGGAGTAGTATCAGTTCCGGTTGATCAGAGAGGGCCTTACGTCGCAGTTGCCACATCGGGCGTAGTTGAGCCTTTTCTGTTGGACACTGGTGCAGCAAAAAGTTCCATCATGCATTCGAAACTCCCTGGCGCACCTTTGTCTGGCTTAACGAATGTTTCCGTTGGATTCTCTGGCGCCCCGGTTAGCAATCCAGTTTCTAGCCCTTTGTCCCTTACGATCGGGCCACGTGAGCTAGAGGCTCCTTTTAACTACTGATTGTGGTGAGAATCTCTTGGCCTGGATTTGTTGAAGTGGTTAAATGCGACTCTGTATTGCTCTCCTACGGGAGTGGAGCTTACATTAGGTCAGAGAGTGACCTCTCCTATGTACTTGTCAACTGATAAGTTCCCACCGGAATTGAGTTCCCTTCCTGAGTCTTTATGGGCAACAGGTCCCAATGATGTGGGCCTGCTGGACATACCACCTTATGTAGTCCAATTGAAATCAAATGTGAGATTACCACGTATCCCCCAATATCGTATCTCTCTTGATTTCGAGCGAGCGCTATTAGCGATCATTTATGACTTGATCATGAAGGATGTCATTGAAGAAACTCTGGGAAATGTGTGTAATAGTCCGGTGTTACCTATTCTGAAACAAACTGACCCATCCAAGCCTCCTGTGTACTGTTTTGTAATTGATTTGAGAGAAGTGAATAAAATCGTAATTCCACAGTTTCCAGTGGTGCCTGACATTACGGCTTTGCTGACCCTGATTCCAGCCTCTGCCTCCTGGTTTTCGGTGATCGACCTAAAGAATGCTTTCTTTAGTATTCCGATTGCTGAGGAAAGCAGAGATTTATTCGGCTTCTCATTAGGTGGTCGCAGTTTTAGGTTTCAACGCGCACCACAGGGCTACTGTGAGAGTCCATCGATCTACAGTCAAGCCCTTAAGAGTCAACTAGATGCATTTGTGTTACCTGCTGGTGCGGCCTTGATTCAATACGTTGATGATTTGTTAGTGGCTGCCGACACTAAGCAAATTTGCAAAACTGCTACAGTATTGTTGTTAAAGCATTTATGTGACTTACAGCACAAGGTGTCACCTTCTAAGCTACAGTATTGTTGTCAAGAAGTAACCTATTTAGGTCACTTATTGTCAAAGGAGGGAAGAAGGTTGACCCCAGAAAGAATTGCAGCGATTGCTCGAATGACTGTGCCAACAACTCAGAGAGATGTACGTGCTTTTCTAGGTATCACGTCATACTGCAGACAATGGATTCCAAACTTTTCATTGTTAGCGAAGCCATTGTTAGCTCTCACGTGCAAGGATGTTCCGACTCCTTTGCTATGGACTGAAGAGTGTCAGAAAAGTTTTTCTGAATTGCGTGAGGCGTTTTGTTCGGCTCCTGTGTTAGGTACTCCTGATTACAGTAAGCCGTTTACACTGTACGTTCACGAGAGATAAGGTTGCGCGTTGAGTGTTTTGACGCAACAATTTGGCGGCAAACAGCGTCCGTGTGCATATTTTTCCTCGACTTTAGACCCAGTAGCTAGAGCGTTGCCGAGTTGTCTAAGGGCGACAGCGGCAGCTGCAGTGTCCATTCGACAGTCCGCAGGTCTGGTCATGGATAATATGCTTACAGTGATGGTTCCGCATGCAGTTGACACTCTCTTGAATCGAACAAAGACTCAACACTTGACGAGCGCAAGGTTGTCTGGTTATGAGTTGACACTTTTGGCAAGTCATATTCAGATAAAACGTTGTAATGTGTTGAATCCAGCGACATTGTTGCCGATTCATATGGAATCAGGTGATGTAGCACCACATGATTGTTACTTAAGAACAGAAGAAGAAACGAAGGGTCGCATTGACCTGAAAAACACTCCATTGGTAGATCCTGATGGTACTCTGTATGTTGATGGTTCATGCTTCAAGTTGCCGAATGGTGATGTGACGACTGCGTATGCTGTAGTGACGTTGAATACGGTTGTAGAAACTGCGAGATTGAGTCAGAATTCAGCGCAAGCGGCAGAGTTGATTGCGTTAACGAGAGCGTGTGTTTTGTCTAAAGGAAAGCGGGTGAATGTGTTTACCGACAGTCAGTATGCATTTGGCGTAGCGCATAGTTTTGGTCGATTGTGGAGAGAAAGAGGATTCATGACGTCGCATGGCACGAAGATCCAACACGGACAGCTCGTGAACGATCTTCTAGATGCACTGACATTGCCTAAGCAAGTGGCAATCATTAAATGCAGCGCGCATCGAAAGATTACAGATGATGTTGGTCGTGGTAATGCGTTTGCAGATGAGATTGCTAAGAAAACAGCCAAGAATCTGACGAACGGAATGTATGTTACGAGTTCAGTGAGATGGCCGGCGGAGACTGGTATGTGTGAGGACACAGTTGAGAGTGTGAAAGCGATTCAGAATGAGGCTACCGAAACTGAAAAGACTAAGTGGAAAGAAAGCACGGGGAAGTTAGACACGAATGGATGTTGGGTTGATTTGTCAGAATATCAGAGATGGATGTTACCGGATGCATATGTGCTTGCCGTTGTTACTATGGCCCACGGCATGTCACATATTAGTGCGAAAGGTATATGTAAGTTGTTGTCTCCGGTATGGAAGAATGATGGGATTGCTAAGTGTGCTGAGAGAGGGGTCAAGACCTGTATGGTATGTTTGATGCATAATCCTGGCAAGGGCACCCCCACTCCACCTGGTCATTTTGCTCCTCCTACATGTCCCTTTGAAGTTATCCAGTTGGACTTCATCCATATGGAGAGATGCAATAATCTAAAATATGTCTTGGTTGTGGTTTGTGCGTTCTCCAGATGGATTGAGGCCTACCCTCTTAAGGATAATACTGCCCTGTCCACAGCAAAAGTTCTACTCAAGGAATATTTCCCCAGGTACGGCATGCCACGGATCGTATGGTCGGATAATGGAAGTGAGTTTGTGGGAAGTGTGATGAAGAGTGTGTGTAAGGGTCTGGGTATTCGCCAAAAATTCCACAGTGCTAACCATCCTCAGTCGGCGGGTTTGGTGGAAGGGTACAATGGTACTCTGAAACTGAAACTTGCCAAAATTCAAGCAACGACTGGTTTATCATGGCCTGATGCATTGCCTTTAGCCCTCTTATCAACCAGGGAGACTGTGCACTCTCGAGTAGGGCTCAGCCCATATGAGATTGTGTTCGGCCGCCCTGCTAACGTTTGGGGAGTTCCGAGGCCTAAGGAGTATGATAGAATTGAATATCCAATGTTGATTGACTATCTTTACGATCTGACTGCTAAATTGAGTTTGATTCATCAACAGGTTTTTGAGGCTCTACCGGCACAAACAGAAGGACCTGGTCATCGGCTCCAACCTGACGACTGGGTAGTAACCCGAAATTTTGGGAGAAAACATAATCTTGAGCCAAGGTTCGTGGGACCCTACCAAGTCTTGCCGGCAACGAGGACTGCAGTTCGGCTGGACGGCAGGAAGTACTGGGTGCATGCCACCCATACGAAGAAGTCCCGCTTCCATTGCCAGCAGATAATTGGATAAAGAAAGGATTTGCCCCGACTGAGACCAATGCCATTCCACACTACGTGCCATTTAGTGATGCTCAACTTGTAGAGAACGATTCAGTTCAGTCAGATACACCTGTTGAATCATCTGGAACTGTACCTTCGTCTTTAGCATTGGAGAATTCAAGTTCTGAACTGTCACCTGAACAATCGAACACTGTTTTGCCATCTAAACCGTTGTTTGAAGAGCAAACTCGACCTGGAAAATGTCGATGTTTTCTTCGATCGCGTGATTAAGGACTAATAAAAAATTCCCTTTTGTTTTTAAATTCACATTACCCCCTTACTGTTGCTATGAACATTGTGGACATTTGCATTTTTTCCTGATTTTGAGTTCTTTTTATAAATCACGTGTGTTCCTCTTCTATGCAGCTAGGAGACTTATATTAGATTGAATGTTTAATTGATTAAAACCTACCATCTGGGTTGGCCGTAGGGCCGTGCGGGTACCTACTTCTGACACTAGGTCGGTTACTTTTGTCGGTTTCTGGGAACTCCTGGGAATTGATAATCGCTACTCAGAACGAGGTGCGTCAAGAACGTTACGGACGGTCTTTAGAGGATGGAGTTCTCTAAGCTGTTGGAAATAGAGAGGATGTCGGCGCAAAGATCCAAAGTGCATAAGATTTTGCGAACAAAATGTTTTTTGTTTCAGGTTTTCATGTTGTTCCAAACTGTTTCTATGCTACTAGTGGGTGGAGTGTATTTTGGGATTCAGTCGCTATTGCCTTCCACTTCACCTACTCCTCCTTCTCATGATCTGAATTCTGTTCCCACTATTTCTCCACATTCCTTTCATCTTCTGCCCCAACATGAACAGGTCAGACGTGCGGAATTTATGAACAACTCCTTTGTCCAACTTTTGCATCAACATCAGTTGGTGATGAATACTACCAACTGTTGGGTGTGCGGGTTAATGCCACATACCATGGATAAGGGTATTCCATGTTTGGTTCTTCCCTACAGCTCCCAGGGATCAGCTCGAGCATTCCAAACTATGTTCCGTAGTGCACTAGATTCCTCCCCCCGTCGAGAGCCACGCTCCACAGACCTTGGTTCTGGCCCGTACCACAAGTCTTTGGTGATAGCGATTGCTGATTTGGATAGAGATATTTTTGATGCATCGCTTATTCCAGAGGAAGAGGTGCGAGCTTACAAGGGTCTGAGTGAGGCTGAGTATAGTATGTCAGTGGGTGATAGACAGCTTAAGAGCTCGTCTCCGATCTGGATCGTACCCCACCTCGGTCATTTCTGCCTGCAAGGTCTTGGTCGAAATCCGAGAGCTCAGCTTGGGAAGAGTGCATGTACTGAGACGCACGTTTTACCGATGCTCTCTTCCCCTGTATTTCTGACTGCTAAGGGTACCTATTTTGTGTGCTATGATCGCGCTTATACGTGGTTGCCCCGTGACTTCTCGGGCACCTGTTATATCGTGAATCTTTTACCACCGACTTTCACAGTTGCCTCAGACTATCACAAGACCAGAGTTGTGAGAGGCGTTATTAGCAAAGAGGACACTCCCGGTCAAGAAGCAGGAGACTTCTTTAAGGGTTTCCTACCGTTTTGGGGACCTATGGTTAATAGTAGGAACCTGAGACAGTTGACTCGTGTGGTAGAATCGACTGCTAACATAACTGCAAGTGCCCTTGGTAACCTGACAGCAGAGCTTCAAGCGGATAGGCTTATGACGTTACAGAACCGTATGGTTCTAGACGTTGTACTCGCAGATAGAGGTGGTGTGTGCAAGGTGATCCATTCGAGCTGTTGTATTTTCATACCTGATAACGCTCCAACTGTTTATCAAGCCATCTCGAAGTTGCATAAAATCTCCGAGTCCATACACGTGGACTAAGGTGATTGGACGTTTCTAGGATGGTTTTGGGGTCTGATGTCGACTTGGGGTTGGAAGATTCTGATGATTGTAGGGGTTGTTGTGACGTTTCTGTTCACATGTTGTCTTTGCGTGCAGTGTGGTCATGCCTTATGTGGCCTTTGTGCTACAACGTGTATAAGAAGGCCATCTGTTACCAAAGAGACATTGATGGATAGAATAATGTTCCAGCAACATCTAAACGATCTGATGAATATTGATATTGATTCTGATATCGACTAGTGCTTGCCTACATGAGAGCAAAAGGAGCGTCCGAGGTTCCGTGAGAATCGTAACGACGTTTTGGGCTTGTTCGGATATGGACGAGTTTGGTATCTATGAACCGCAAATGACGAATTTAGTAGGTGTACGCGTTTTCGCTCCACTACTTGGAAGGGTTCGTCTTATTTACGGGTTTCTCCATCTGAACCCTTGGGTTCCATTTTAGATACGGCATCCATTTTGTTTCTTGCCCTCACGTAGCCAGCGAACGGACAATGTCCGCTTCATGACCCTGGGATTCCCAAGCTCTTGCGGAAGATGCATATTCCTTTGAGTGTGCCTTTATGACTAGGGGAATGACACGGCAGAAGCAGATGGCTCCGCTCGGGGCTCATCTTGCCGTGCCGGTCTATTGTTTCAGTCTTGCATACGATAGGCTCGAATCCTTTGATCCTGTGATCACGCTTCCGATATTGCCCCCACAATCTTTTCAATCTGTTGTCTGTCTTTGTCTTCCTTGCACCTGTTCTTGTCCCTTCTCTTAGCTCGTTTACAACTAGAATGGAATGTGCCTAATGGTGGGAAAGCGTGCTTTTACAGTTGGGAATGTTACTGTAATTATGTTCCGGGCTTCTGAAAACATGAATGCAATCCTTTTGAAGTTTACTGTGGGAACTGAGTTGTAACCTTTTGTTCGTTATGTTGTGCAATGACAAAAATGTGTATAAAAGGAGTGATCCACTTTTGCAATTCGAAGCAGACTCTCAGAACCTACACTATGTTGTACTTCTAGCGATTTCTGTATCCCTGCAGTAAATAAACGCTGATCTTTGACGCCGAAGGAAGTGTCCCGTGTCTCTGTGATTTGTACGCCGGAACAGGTAACCCACGAAGGTTTCAGGTGTTGTCCCCTAGCACCGCTGGGCCTTAAAATAACCCAGTCCTTCAGGCTCATGGAAGAAGGTCTCAAAGATACAATTCTTCATGCTGTCTCCCAGATACAATTCTAGCAATATGATAAGTTAGAGTCTAATATTTCAATTTTTAAAAATTAAAGGTGTACTCTTTCAACGACTATATACTTTCGGCTATTTTTTCCAATCTGGAAGAGTTAATCTGTCAGAAACCGACCCCCTATTCCTTGGTCGGACCATTTTCTGATCCCTTTCCGTTGGTCTCCTACCCATGCTACCCCCCCCAACTCAGCCAACACAAATGTCCAGCCGCTGGCCAGAACATTCCTTAGAAAAGTGGGTGTTGGTACAGGAAAATTCTATGACGCTCCAGGACATTGATCCGGCTGTGGCCAATGAGAGATTCAACAATTGGATTGAGAGGACATTAGGCCAGGCCCTTCTGAAGAAAATCACCCAGTTGCACAAAGGGCCCTATAGAACGGCCTGGTTTACCCCAAAACTCAGAGAATTAAAGAATTTTTTTTTAAAAAGTGGGAGTTTGGAGAAAAGATTTCTCACCTAACAAGAAAGAGGAACGTAGGGAGGCTATTAAAATCTCTAAATTCAAAATTAAAAAAGCCCAGGCCTCTTATTATGGTCGAAACATTTCGAATTGCAAAAACATTACTGAAAGCTCCTTCTCCAGCCAACACACCGATAGCTATGGACCAACTTTGCAATGAACTTTGAAGAATACTTTTATAACAAAATTCTAACGATCTATGGATCTTTTGCTCTGACCGACAGTCACATCACTACTCATCCTGAGGAGTCTTACACTTGGAGTAAGGAACATTCTCTAAATGCCTGCCCCATAATGGACTGTAAAGCACTTCAGACTACATCTGTACTCCTAAAGAGCGGGTCGCCTAGAGACCCAGCCCTGCCTTACATTTTGAATCATGTGGCTGACTCAGTTGGTCCAGTTATTTTGGATTTGATCAATTCCTCAATATACGCTGGTGTGGTCACCCCCTCTTTGGAAAAAAGCCATGGTCAAATACCTCCTGAAAATACCTAGCTTGGACACAGACCGTCTATCAACCCATCTCGCTTCTCCCAAGGATCGGTAAAATAGTGGAGAAGGATGTTAATTCAGCGCTTTCTGCATATCTGGAAACTCATAACCTTCTCCTTCCCTCTCAAACTGGCTTTCGCCCCCACCAAGGAACGGAAACAGCTCTACTGGTTGCCGTGGAAGAATCTAGAAAGATTCTCAATGCAGGAGGCTCCGCGGCCTTGATTCTTTTAGATTTCTGCGTGGCCTTTGAAATGAGCAACCACCTCATATTGGTCTAACGACTTAGACGTTTGGGTGTGTCCGGTGTAGCACTAACCTGGTTGCAATCCTTCCTGGAGGAAAGACTTTTCCAGGTGTTTGAGGGTGAGCACATCTCGAAATCCTGGCCCCTCCATTGTGGGGTTCCTCACGGGTCCTCCCTGAGCCCCACTCTTTTTATCGCTTACCTGTCTCCACTTGCGGACATCTTTCTTCCCGACAGAATGCATATTGTGACCAATGTCGATTACACCCAACTGACTGTTGCGCTTAACCATTCAGACGGGGCATCTACTTGCCTCCGTCCCTGCCTTGAAGAAGTTGTATGAAACATTAATATCTAAAATTAAATGGTGATAAGACCAAGTTTATGCTCCTTGGCAATCCTTCTCTTTTCAAGGCAGTCACTATGTGGCCAGCCTCTCAGGTCTCTGCACCTGCCCCCAAGTCAGAGATAAAGAGCTTGGGCTTCTGGCTGGACTCAGACCTCAGCTTCAAAATCCAAGCCAGAAAGTTTGTGGCCTCCTGCTTTGGTATCAAAAGGATGCTTCATAAAGTGCTCCCTCTGCTCTCTTCCAGGCAAGAAAGCACATGGTCCAGGCGCTTATTCTTTCACGCCTAGACTACGGCAACGCTTTTTACCTCAGTGCCCCAAGTTCAGTCCTTGATAAACTTCAAACAGTACGGAACTGTGCCGCAAGGATCCTTGTGAGGACTCCGAGCCAGCAGTCTGCAAAACCTTCTATGACATCTCTCCATTGGCTTACCGTTCAGGAGAGAGTCCACTTCAAGGCCTTATGTATCACCCAGAAGATGTTAGGAGGGAAAAGACCAGAGATTATTTCCTCTATGGTCCAGCCCTATCGAGCAAAAAGGCGACTGCGCTCAGATGAACAACACGAGCCCGTCGTCCCCAGAATAAAGAGGGCTAGAAAATATGGCAAGAAAAGTGCTGCCAAACTATGGAATTCCCTTCCTCTTCAGCTCCGAAGGGGAGGGAACCCTTCTCATTTGGCCTTCCGTAAGATGTTGAAAACATGTCTCTTTCCTAAGTGATTTATTGAAGCTTCAGTTTTATTGCCCAGCGTTGGGATGCCTACGGGTAGCTACGCGCTCTAAAAAGTGCTGCTTCATTCATTCGTTCATTCATTCATTCATTCATTCATTCATTCATTCATATGTGATGACTGGAAGTCTCTTTCCCTTCAGAAGCCATACTGCCTTTGGCAGAGTTTCCGTGAGATAAAACTTACGTTGCCACAAGTTAGTATAAAACAGTGATTGGGTTCCCATTTCTCACTAGGGGAGCCTCTTCCACGATTGATCCTCCCACTCCTGTTTCTTTAAAGTTGATTAGTCTTGGGGCGATCACTTGCCATTTAATCTAAAATGGAAAGTAATGAACTCCTTGCACTGTACATCTTTTAAATTTGGAAGTGCTGGTGCTAAAAAAAAGTGATATGGTGCAGCATGTGCACGGAGACCTTTAAGCACCCTATCACCTGAAGCTGTCATTTCTGGTGTCATTCATGGTGACAATGAGCCTGGGCTGAAGGATGCACAAGGCTCTTTCTGCAGTGTGATGGAGAACAAGGGCGGTGCACACCATCCCACTAACTGGACAGTCTGCATCCCCACAGGTCACAAGACAACACCCCAGCAAAGGGTACAAGAGTTAGGAAGGGCAATGCAAAACTTTACATTGTATGCAAATATGGGTGGGCAGAACTCCACAGAATCTCGCAGAGTTTTTATGGAACTCCACAAGTTCCACACACCCTTAACCAAAAGTAATGCAGCACAGAACGATGAAATTCCTTGCATTACTTTGTGTCAAGCAGGCATTGCTTTGGTGGTGCATGGGTGTTACTGTGTATTCATCCATGGATTTAGATGAATTTTAGATGAAAATCCATATCTACAAAGAATTGTAGACATGAATTTGCACCACAATCTTGAGCCTCCCTGAGTCATACGTAATGTGGAGAAATCATTTTTCTCCTTGTTTTTCCTCTCTGCATATGTGTTGCATTCTTCATCAGCACACATGGAAAGAGGAAATTGCAGTAAGAAATGAGGCCAGATTTAGATTTTGCCGAATGGGTTACTCAGTCACAATGGTGATGGATATCCTGCATGCAGAAATATAAATCCCATACGATATTATGGGATTTATACTTTAGCAGATGGGCTATCCATCACTGCTGTGACGAAGTAACCCGTCTGCCAAAATCTAAATCAGGCCCATAGTTTTTGTGCAGGAAGGGATATTTTTCGGTACAAAAACTATGCTGACTATATTGCAGACACTTGCACTATAGGACATGATGCCTGCATTGGCACATGACTGCTGAAAGTGCGCAGTGCAGGAGAGAGTAGACACTGTGCAACATCATTTCTTGCATCAACTGCTTGTAAAGCCGGGCCCAGATCTGCATGCAATTTGCCCCAATTTTTTATCACTATGGACCAGATGTACGACCTGCAAAATAGCGCATCGCAAATTGCGAGTCATTTGCGATGCACTATTTTGCATGTACAACAGTGTGTTTTACACTGTTTGCGATTCCCAATGGGGTAGCAAATTGCAAGGCTCCTGAATATTAATGAGCCGTACACAATTTGCGAGCCCTTTGGATATGACAGGCCCTCGCAGGGATGGTGGCCTGCTAGGCTCAGCAGACCACCATGTCTGGGACTGCTTTTTTAATAAAGCAGTTTTTTTCTTTTTAAAATGCATCCCGTTTTCCTTAAATGAAAACGGGATGCATTTTAAAAAGAAAAATGAAACTTTTCAGTAACATTTTTCTAAGGGAAGGCAGTGGTCCCCTTCCCTTTTGTGAGTGGTTTACCACCTACTTGAAGTAGGTGGTAAATTGTGAGTGTTTTGCGGCCGCAAATGCAGTGGAAAAACACTAGCATATAGCATGGTGACTCGAAGTATATAGTATGTTGACTCGCTATTAGTAAGGGACGTCCCTTCAAAATAGCGAAAGTCGCAAATGCTATTACCCTTTTTTGCGGCAGTAAACGGGAATGTTATTTGGCCTTTTTTGTGGTCGTAAATATATCTACATACAAATGGCTCCCAGAAATGAAACTGATGCCTTTTGTATAAATGCGTCTCAGCAATCAAAATATCTATCTAGAAAATTGCAACTTTTTAAAACTAGAAATAAATTAACGAAAGAGGGAAAGAACCTTGCCAGAAAAGTCTAAACGTTTTTTTTTTTTAATGTGGTGCCAGATTGGAAACAATTCCATTATCCGTAAAATGAAATCAACTTGGAAGTGTGAAAAAAAGACGTTGTAATAGCAGCACTCTCCAAAAAATCTGTATGCAGAAAGATCAGCATTGAAAGGAGGAGGTGTTCAGGTAAACACTCTTGAATGACTGCATGAGCATTTTTTGTTCTATGCTTCACTCTATAGGTGCATCTGTGCCATTGAAATTTACCTTTTGTTTAATTCTGACTCCGCCTATAATCATGGGGTCTTATGTGTCTGTAGCTGCCAACGAGTACCACCTCACTGCAGGATTTATTGATGAATACAATGAGCAAGTGAATTAGAAGACTAGCATTCAGCCACAGCCGGTGCAGGTAAGGTCGGTGGGACCGGGTTGGGGGGGGGGAGTTTGACTTACAACTCTTAGAGAAAATTAAATAAATAATACATTTTCACTCGGGGTCATTGTCAAACTGCCCCCCCCCCCACCCAGCCACACTGCACTTACCTGCACGGGCAGTGGCTGCTGGTGAGAGAGCGCAAAGCAAGTAAAATGTAGAGGTGCACCATATTTACAAGCACGTTGCACCAGTCTAGTTAAAGGAACATATAAGAGTGTTGAATTTATAGAGTGCATACATATAAGAGTGATTAATTAATACAGAGTGCATATATCAGTAAGAAAAGCTAATGTAGAAGTGTTTAGAGATGTTAGAATGATATTAAATTCCATGTTATGTGGCCGTTGCAGAGGAGAATGTAATGTTGCTAAACGTAGAAATGTGTAGGCCTCATGGCAGTTCACTGGGAAAGAACACGTGCCTTTACAATTTCACATGATATGGATTACTGTTGATATAATTCAAAGTATTATTGATCATAGAACTGAAAATATATGTTTTATAGAAGTGTTCCTTATAACCAGAGTGTGTAATAAGTTAGAATACTGTTTAGGCTAAGAAATAAAGGTTCATAGAGTGCACAGGCCGTTTCATGTAATTCTAGTAGGCCTGGAGAGATAAGGTCGTTTCTTTTGATCTGCATGTGCTAGTTAGAATCAGGTCGTGTTGAGCATAATTTGTGGACCATGCTCGAAGGTTTACGACTCAAGAGATAAGCTGGAGGCCGGAATTTGGGGCCCACTTCATGGGTGTCTGTTTGCAGGTGCGAGGGGGCTCCAATCAAGAGAGTGATGAATAGAGCTCTGTTCTGGGAGACAGGCACAGGACTGGAGGAGGGTTCAGGAATTTCCTGGGGGGTACCGTCTTGCCGGAGAAGAACCTGAGAAGCAAGGTCAACGCTAACAAGGAGCCCAGAGGAGTATCAGCATGGAAAAAGCCAGAACCGACACCACGTGAGAGGTGTACGTGAGGGGCGTCTCTGAGGGGCGTTTCAACTGTAATTGTAATTTTGTATTAGGGACAGCACCCCTGGGTGGAGGCAGTGCAGATGGCCTGAGGAACCTAAGAGAGCGGATGGGTAGGCAGATAGGGTAGAACTGCGATGCACAGATTTACAACAAAGACTAAGGGAAAGTGAGTGATCTTCTTTGGAAGACACCACGGCTGACACCTTTTTAGGTTAAGATCTTGCTAAGTAGGGATGTCACTTAGTCTAGTGTAGGGACAGTCTAATCTGGATTTTTCTTCCTTTTGTAAATGTCGCACAAGTTACAACTTGTGTCTATTCTTGCAAACTTGCTGATCTTTGAATTAGTTTCGGTGATATTCTTCTGTCGCCTAAGAGCATTTAGAGAATTCATGTTTGTATTGATGCCAGTGTATCTTTTGAACCTTGTATTGAGATGTTTGTATCTCCAGTTATCTTTGGCTTTATAATAAGACTTTAAAACGTATTCGTAGTAAGTGGTTCTTCAGAGTTGTGTAAAGCCTTAAACTGATTAACCTAGTAGTGGATTGCTTTTACTCTATGACAGGTAACAAAGGTTCAGTCGACCTGAGTTGGGATCTAGATCTATAGTGATCTGATAAGAGATCAAAAATCCCACCGTAGCAGTTGGTAGCAGTGTAGGATGGTTACCTTCTAGAGGAAGGTGATCTAGACTAGGTTAAGATTACCCCGAGGCCCCTAGAGATCGAGAGATGAGCAGCAGAAGAATCGCCTGTCGAAGAAGGTGCTGACGGTACGAGAGAAAAGCAGCAGAGTCGGTCGAGAGTGAGTATAATAAGGGTCATGCGTTGTCAGATTACGGTGTTTTGTGTTGTATCTGTATTGTAATGTCATGCGGAGTTGAATGCCTGTAGTGTGATTGAGGGAGGGTTGTGAGCGCGCGCAACCTGGTAAAAATCTTAAGTTCAGAGAAGAGCTTAAGTGGTTCGGGTGTATCGGACATCCAGAGTAATTGTCGACCATTGTAAAGGGGGTCATGAGGTACCATTGATCTCCCGCAGGACCGTGATAGGGGGAACGCAAGAGTGAGTGTATGGGTAACGAACGCAGGTCAGAAGTTACTGTGTGTAAGTAACCGATCAGTCAAGGCGATTGTCTGGACGTTCACGGAAAGACATTTCGTCAGTTAAGGTGACAATTACAGTTAGACTGTGGGCGTACAGTCAAGGAAAGTGATCGCTTGGTCGGAAGTAATCATTTTTCAGGGTATGAATGGGACGCATGCATGACCGGGTGACGAGCTGAGAAAGGAGGGGAACTGCTGCGAAGGGGAGACGAGTGACGTCAGAGAGAGCCGCGCTGGGATAGGCCGGTTGACGCGAACCGCGCTGTGATAGGCCGGTTGGTGTGAAACCGCGCTGGGATAGGCCGGTTAGCGAGAGCCGCGCTGGGATTGGTGGATTGTCATCAGGAAGTAAACGAACGCAGGGAAATAGGAAAAAATTGTAGATTTTGAACATGAAGTGTTTTAAATGCTTGAGAGCGGTCTTTAAGAGAAAAAGGAGAGAATCTTATTACGGGGAAGAGGCCCCGCCAGAGGGTACACCAGCTCACTATATGGCTACGAATGTTGGGTTGCATACTATACTGTGGCTTAGTACTTGGAGTAAGATTCCAGAAGGGAACGAGGAACTGACTTTTCCGAAATACGGAACGTTTAGATTAGAAGTGTTGCACCAGCTAAAAGCAGTTATGTCTTCATTGAGACCCTTGCCTAGACCAACACAGTTTGAGGCCCTTAATGCGTGGATTAGGGCGGCGCACGACAGGAATCAGAACAGACGTCAAGAAAGAGTGAGATGATCGGTAAGAGCAGTACAAGATGCCAAATGGGATGCGGAAACC
Organism: Lissotriton vulgaris; assembly: GCF_964263255.1. Lineage (NCBI taxonomy): Eukaryota > Metazoa > Chordata > Amphibia > Caudata > Salamandridae > Lissotriton > Lissotriton vulgaris. The sequence goes on from NC_141698.1 coordinate 903,888,141, forward strand.
AAGAAATGGAGGGTACAGACTATTGAAGTGGATAAGTTGTACCCAGTGATAGAGGTTACAGGAGAAAAGAGAACCCCAGAGGAGGATGACGAGAGCGAGTCAGAGGATAGTCTAATAAATAGGTTGTTGACAGATAGACCGCCTCCGTACAATAGGGAGATGGAAGGTATCGAACTCCCAAGGGAAGATAGGGTTGGCATAGAGGAGAATAGACCACTTCCTATAACGGATCGGGTACCTACCAGAGGTGAGGAAACACCTCAACCTAGTCCTGTACAGAGGGTAGTCGGAAGGTTTGTGGTGCAGAAGGTGCCAGCAATGGAGTGTGTTGAGTCTTATGGATTGCCAGATGCTCTTCAAGTACCTGTTACCATAGGTCCTATAGTGTCGGTTTATAACCCAGAGAAAGTGCGAGAGGAGGAACAGATACGGCTAGACAGAGAAAGGGCTGAAATGGAACGAAGGAACCACATTACAAATGCCTGGGGGCAATTGCCAAGACCGATAAAGTGGAGCACCCCATTGGATTCAGCAGTAGATCCCATAACAGAACAGGGGGGTCAGAGAGGACCGATGGATCTGAGAGGACCACGGCCGAAATCCTTTAAGGAGTTTAGGGCTGACTTGAGGGAATGGGAGGCTGCCACAGAAATGCAGAGTAACAGGTCAAGAGCGGAAGCTGAATGGGGAAGTCAAGGCAATGGGACATTGTCTCACTGCGGGGCTAGCGAAAGCGGTCAGGAGCAAGAAGGTAGAAGTACAGAGTGTGGAGGGGCGTCTTGTCTCATTCACAGTGAGGGAGACCGAAGGACGCAAGAGTATAGGGATAGCTTTAAGTGCACCCACCATGCACCTGGCGATAACATACAGCATTGGAATCGCGGGAACATGGGGAGCCACGAGGTGTCTCACCATGCGTCAAGCGATCATGGGCAGGAGCGGGATCGCAGGAACATGGGGAGCCACGAAGGGTCTTGCCATGCGTCGAGCGATCATGGACAGCAGAGGAATTGCGAAAGCATGAGGAGTAATGGAGTGTCTTACCATGCACCTAGAGAAACCAGGCAGAATGGGAGATGTGGGACTATGGGGAATAGAGCAGTGTTTCACCATACACCAAGAGAGGATGGAACTGCATGGGACCTGGAGAGATGGGAGCATGGGAGGACTCCCCATAACACGCCTGAGCCCAGACGTAGGACTCAGAGCTGTGATGGGAGAGACGTAAATGAGCTCTCTAGAGACAGCACACTGAAGGCTATGATAAAGGCAAAAATGCTCGATGTGACTAGTTTAAAATCTGACCTGGACGAGATAATAGATGGTGCGTTGCCTTTAGAAAGGATTGACATGTACGAGCATGATGAGCTGCTGTTTATAGCAAAGGATATCACTTGAAAGGCAAGAGCAACTCACGAGAAATTGTCTGAACTGGCAGACAAGTATATGGTAGACTTGTCGAGAACAAAGGCATTACAGGGTAACCATAGGTTGCAATATTCAGATCAGGACCTAGATGAGAGGAGGACAACTGGATTAAAAACACACATAAGGGAACTGATCACAGGAATAAGAGTATGGAGAGATCTGGATAAATGGGAAGAAAGGTGGTCCAAGAAAGGGACTGTCAGGCGGAGCGTGATTGTGACGTCCCCGGAGGGAGGGCCACGCCGGATGGAGGCATTCCCTTTGCGGGAAATAGCGAATGGGAGTTATGTACATGTGCCCTGGAGTAGGGGAGATTTGGCTGTGTTTACCAATTCATTTCCGAAGCTAAGAGAGAATCCTGTAGAATGGTACAAACAGGTAGAGAGGTTTGTGAAGATTTCGAAAGTACTGTGGATTGATTTGAACACTTTATTCAACATTGTGGTCCCAGGAGACTTGTGGACAGCATGCAAAGTTAGTGTCGAATGGCCCACAGCAGAACCAAAAAGAGATGCTCATACTAATGGTCCAGTTTGGTAACAGCCACACTGGGATGTTAGGAAGGCCCTCACTCACCACCTAGTGATGACATGCTTCATCATCGGGCCCCACCAAAGAGACCGAGTGTCTCTTTGGTGTGCTGCAACGCCAGGATTACTGCGGAGCGGGATGGTGAGTTTAGGACGTGTTGAGTGAAAATGAACTATTAGTGAGTGATGAGGGTATTAAAATAGTCAGTAGTGTATCTGAGGTAACTTTATTAAATGATCACTAAAGACAGATTGTATAAAATTATGTGAGGACACAGTCCACTTTAATTGAGTGGTAGGTTCCTAAGGAGTAGTCGACATGTTTCTTGCCATCGAAACGGTGTTAATTTACCCAGCAATTCGTCAGGACTGGGTGTGATAAACCCTGGCGGTATGGGCACGCTAAGGCCCACCCTTACCTAGGGACGTGAGTGTGAAAATTATAAAAAAGGTGAAAAAGTGCAAAAAAATTAGGAATAGAAGAATTATTCCTAATTACTCCTGGTTTAGGAGGCTTCTACTGATCGTTTCTGCACCTGAAAGATAAGAGGACAGAGACATACAGATAGAACAAGACAAACATTTAGAATTACTCTTGGTTGTCATCAATTTTATAGTGAATATCGTGCTCCAAACGTGAAAGACACTCTAGCTGTGGTAGAATAGCACTATGGTTAGCACCACCTAATAGCCCCCGGTTTTTCATGAGCTAGGAGAGGTGTAGTGTACTATTTGTGGTACAAGCTAGTAGTGACTAAGGGGTAAAAAAGTGAAAATCTTCATAGAAGATCGTCAACTTAGCGATCAAATCAAGAGATATGCACAGATCGCGATCAAGTTAAAATTGTCTCACTTTCAAGGTGTTGGGAATGAACACCATGGGTCTCAGGAGGGGGGTGGGAGCGTATTCGGCACACCCTATAACATGGCGAAACAAAGGAAAAACAACACGGGCATCAGAATGATGAAAAGCCCCTTTCACAAACGGGGCGCGATCTATACTTAGCTAGTTGCTGGCAGATGGCTCCCACTTACGCCCTTGACGCTCGGCACCCGTAGTCTACCTACGTCCCCCTCGAACCGGACCCCGAAGATGATCAAACGGGCTCGGTTCGTTGTTTAAGTGCAGAGCAGCGAGGCGGCGATTGCTTCCGGGTGGGCGTGGCTAGGTGACGTGGTTCGACGTCACGCTGGCGTTACCTTGCGGGTATATTCTATTGGCTAAGGGAACGAGGTTTCTGGTTGCTATGTAACCTCCGAAGACGTACGGATCAATTGGGCGTGGTTCTCATGGAAAGGGCACGTCAAATGAACGCGGACGTATGTTTACCCGGTTGCCTAGTAACAGAGGTACAACAAACAAACGCGCGTTGCAGCGTTAGTTAAATGGCGATGTTATCTGCATTTGGTCTTGGGAGTGCAATCATGTCCCAGATGCGTGTGATCTGTGGTTTTATTCCTAAAACTGATAACAGAATTAGGAAAGGGGTTGGATGATGGCTATAGATCGTGCGTCCAGTTCCTGTAGGGATCATGGGGTATGCCTAACAAAGAGCTCTTTGTACAATTGTTATTAAGACTGAAATCGAATGTCTCTGACCTAATTCACTTGATTACCGTATTCCAAGGGATATCGTCATTAAGACCTATAAGGTGGGTACCCAGTCTATAGACCCATCTTTGTTTTTTTTCAAACAGAAGATTAGGAGTGTTTCTGGTGCCACTGACATGCTCGATGACAGTCCATCGCATGTCGTTGGGAGTGTGGTTGTGCTCCAGGAAATGGCGACTTAGTTTGGTGGTCAGTTTTTTGCACCTGATGTTGGAGCAGTGTTCACCTATCCTTTGTTTGACTTTGCGGGTCGTCATTCCTACATAACGTAGGTCGCAGGAGCAAGTGATCAGGTAAATTACATTGTCCATGTTGCAATTTGTGTGACATTTTTGTGTCCAAGTTTTTCCTGGTTCAAGCTCAAGAGTTTTTGTGTGTGTCGTAAGATGACACACACTGCAATTAGCACAGGGGAAGTGTCCAGTTATTTGCGGTAGACCCCATATTTCTGTGATTGATCTTTCTGTGGTGGGTGCCTCAATTCTGGGTCGTGTATGTACCAGGGTGTCTCTCAGGCTGCGTCCTTTCTTGAAGGAGAATAATGGTTTTTCCCAATCAGTTTTGATACTGGACACAATGCGCCAATTCTTGTTAATTGATTTTTTCATGTAGTTGGACATTGCGTTGTATGTGGTTACACAGGTCAATGGTATGGTTTGATTGTTGGTAACCTTGTCTTCAAGGAGGTACTAAACTGGCAACAATAACTTACCAAAAACCCACAGCTCGCAACAACCTACTTGAATTTACGAGCTTCCATCCCAGGCCCCTGAAAGAAAACCTCCCATATGGACAATATTTGCAAATCAGACGCAACTGCTCTGATCTCCAAGACTTCAAAACCCAATCTGCTGATCTAACGGACAAACTTAGGTCTCGTGGCTACCCCACTCAGATACTAGACAAAGGTTACAAAAGGGCTCGTAACCAACCACGTGAGTCCCTCCTTGAAGACAAGGTTACCAACAATCAAACCATACCATTGACCTGTGTAACCACATACAACGCAATGTCCAACTACATGAAAAAATCAATTAACAAGAATTGGCGCATTGTGTCCAGTATCAAAACTGATTGGGAAAAACCATTATTCTCCTTCAAGAAAGGACGCAGCCTGAGAGACACCCTGGTACACACACGACCCAGAATTGAGGCACCCACCACAGAAAGATCAATCACAGAAATATGGGGTCTACCGCAAATAACTGGACACTTCCCCTGTGCTAATTGCAGTGTGTGTCATCTTACGACACACACAAAAACTCTTGAGCTTGAACCAGGAAAAACTTGGACACAAAAATGTCACACAAATTGCAACACGGACAATGTAATTTACCTGATCACTTGCTCCTGCGACCTACGTTATGTAGGAATGACGACCCGCAAAGTCAAACAAAGGATAGGTGAACACCGCTCCAACATCAGGTGCAAAAAACTGACCACCAAACTAAGTCGCCATTTCCTGGAGCACAACCACACTCCCAACGACATGCGATGGACTGTCATCGAGCATGTCAGTGGCACCAGAAACACTCCTAATCTTCTGTTTGAAAAAGAACAAAGATGGGTCTATAGACTGGGTACCCACCTTATAGGTCTTAATGACGATATCCCTTGGAATACGGTAATCAAGTGAATTAGGTCAGAGACATTCGATTTCAGTCTTAATAACAATTGTACAAAGAGCTCTTTGTTAGGCATACCCCATGATCCCTACAGGAACTGGACGCACGATCTATAGCCATCATCCAACCCCTTTCCTAATTCTGTTATCAGTTTTAGGAATAAAACCACAGATCACACGCATCTGGGACATGATTGCACTCCCAAGACCAAATGCAGATAACATCGCCATTTAACTAACGCTGCAACGCGCGTTTGTTTGTTGTACCTCAGTTACTAGGCAACCGGGTAAACATACGTCCGCGTTCATTTGACGTGCCCTTTCCATGAGAACCACGCCCAATTGATCCGTACGTCTTCAGAGGTTACATAGCAACCAGAAACCTCGTTCCCTTAGCCAATAGAATATACCCGCAAGGTAACGCCAGCGTGACGTCGAACCACGTCACCTAGCCACGCCCACCCGGAAGCAATCGCCGCCTCGCTGCTCTGCACTTAAACAACGAACCAAGCCCGTTTGATCATCTTCGGGGTCCGGTTCGAGGGCGACGTAGGTAGACTACGGGTGCCGAGCGTCAAGGGCGTAAGTGGGAGCCATCTGCCAGCAAGTAGCTAAGTATAGATCGCGCCCCGTTTGTGAAAGTGGCTTTTCATCATTCTGATGCCCGTGTTGTTTTTCCTTTGTTTCGCCATGTTATAGGGTGTGCCGAATACGCTCCCACCCCCCTCCTGAGACCCATGGTGTTCATTCCCAACACCTTGAAAGTGAGACAATTTTAACTTGATCGCGATCTGTGCATATCTCTTGATTTGATCGCTAAGTTGACGATCTTCTATGAAGATTTTCACTTTTTTACCCCTTAGTCACTACTAGCTTGTACCACAAATAGTACACTACACCTCTCCTAGCTCATGAAAAACCGGGGGCTATTAGGTGGTGCTAACCATAGTGCTATTCTACCACAGCTAGAGTGTCTTTCACGTTTGGAGCACGATATTCACTATAAAATTGATGACAACCAAGAGTAATTCTAAATGTGTGTCTTGTTCTATCTGTATGTCTCTGTCCTCTTATCTTTCAGGTGCAGAAACGATCAGTAGAAGCCTCCTAAACCAGGAGTAATTAGGAATAATTCTTCTATTCCTAATTTTTTTGCACTTTTTCACCTTTTTTATAATTTTCACACTCACGTCCCTAGGTAAGGGTGGGCCTTAGCGTGCCCATACCGCCAGGGTTTATCACACCCAGTCCTGACGAATTGCCGGGTAAATTAACACCGTTTCGATGGCAAGAAACATGTCGACTACTCCTTAGGAACCTACCACTCAATTAAGGTGGACTGTGTCCTCACATAATTTTATACAATCTGTCTTTAGTGATCATTTAATAAAGTTACCTCAGATACACTACTGACTATTTTAATACCCTCATCACTCACTAATAGTTCATTTTCACTCAACACGTCCTAAACTCACCATCCCGCTCCGCAGTAATCCTGGCGTTGCAGCACACCAAAGAGACACTCGGTCTCTTTGGTGGGGCCCGATGATGAAGCATGTCATCACTAGGTGGTGAGTGAGGGCCTTCCTAACATCCCAGTGTGGCTGTTAACGTGCTCCCTAGAACGGCATAGCCTCCTCCTTGACACTCTTCTTTTGTTTATTGATATTTGACCGGGGAACAAGAGTGTCTTATACTCTCCCTACCTCTCTCTTTGTCATACATACTAATGGTCCGTCAGAAAGAGTAATGATAAAATATGAGAAGGTGATAACATGGCTGAAAGATAAGGTGCCACCGCAAGATATAGATTGGGTGAAAATAGACCGAACTAGACAGGAACCCAAAGAGACAGTCCATGAATTTTATGAGCGATTGCTGAAAACGTTCAAACAATACAGTGGATTAGATGTAATGGATCCTAATGACATAGGACAGTTTGTATCGAAGTTCGTTTTGGGGTTGAGACCTGATATTTGTTTGATGATTCAGCAACATTTAATTTGCTGGCAAAACAAACCATTGGATGAAATTTTGAGATACGCAAGGTATTGCAGTGATGAAATAGATTCCAAAGCAAAGAGACTTAAGGAGAAGTTGATGATTGTTCAGATGCAGTCGGCTGGAAGAGGTGGACAGCAGCAACAGGGAACAGGGATGATGGGAAGGAGATCAAATAGTCAGAATAGGGACAACGAGGAAAATCCGAGACCTAGAGTAGACTTTGCTACATTGAAAAAGACGACAAAATGTCACCAGTGTCACCAGGTGGGACATTGGAAACGCGAGTGTCCCTATAACCCTGAGAACGGAGAACTGGAAGTAGAGGAGGAGGAAGTTCAGACCGTTCCAGTCCAAGGGGTGACAGTACCCAAGGGTAAGGTGGCCAAAGGGGGGACTTCAGCTCCTCGAGTTCAGTTCCCGCAACCACCAAAGATTACGACAGGGGGCAAGATCTATAGACAAATGTCTCTTTTAGTAGGAGGAGAAGAGTGTTACTACGTTGATCCACTGACTGGACGGCGTGTGAGTAGAGAAGAGGACTGTACCCTCGGGGCAGTTCTAGAGGTGCACCAAAGAGGACCATTTGTTGAGGCCGAGGTGGCGGGGTGTCCTACGACATTCTTAGTAGATACCGGACCTACTCGATCAACTTTGAGATCAGCCGTGGTTCCGGATCTGCCAATGTCGGGGGAAACAATTCAAGTGGTAGGAGTCGCAAATAGGAGAATGACTAACCCTTTGACAGAACCAGTGCTAGTGAGAATAGGAAATTACAGCGATGAACATCAGTTTGTAGTATGTGATTCTAGCCCTGTGTGTCTGTTAGGAAGAGACTTATTGTGCAAACTAAATTGCACAATATACTGCACGCCTCAGGGAGTAGAGGTACAGACTAACGACGATGATGCCACCTTTAAACTTGCAAATTCAAAAGTATGCGTAGAACTGTATCCTACCCTGACGGTGGAAGAGCTCCCTTGGGACTTAAGAGATACTGTGTCATCTGAAGTATGGCATTTCACTGGAGAAGAGATAGGATTGATTAAAGGAGTAGAACCAGTGAAAATCATGATAAAACCAAATGTTGAATATCCAAGAACGCCTCAATACAAATTGACCCCGGAGACGATTGCAGGAATAAAACCCGTGATCGACTCCATGATCAAGCAGGGAATACTGAAGGAAATCGTGGGTAGTCCATGCAACTCCCCGATTATGGGTTTGCAGAAACCTAGCGGGAAATTCAGAATAGTACAGGATCTCCGAAAGGTTAATAACATAGTTGTTTCATGTTGTCCAGTGGTACCGAATCCATCAGTGATATTGCTTCAAATACCATTCCAAGCTGAGTGTTTCACAGTGATAGATCTTTGCCAGGCTTTCTTTTCAATTCCATTAGATGAGGAGAGCCAGTTTCTTTTTGCATTTAAGCTGGAAAATCGTGTCTTAACATGGTGTCGTATCCCACAGGGGTATACAGAAAGCCCATCGATTTTCAACCAGCTACTGAAGAAAAATCTTGAAAGTCTAGTACTACCACAGAACTCGGTTCTAGTTCAGTACATAGACGACCTACTTGTTGCGTCAGAAACAGAAGAAGCTTGTAAGGTAGACACCATCGCCTTGCTGAACAATTTAGCTGAAAATGGCATAAGGTGTCTCTGAGTAAATTGCAGTACTGTCTGACAGAAGTACAGTACTTGGGTCACCGAATTGAAAAAGGAAAGTGGAAGGTGTCACCAGACAGGATAGAGCCGATCATGAAGATGAATTCGCCTACGACACAAAGAGAGGTCAGGATGTTCCTAGGAATGGTTGGTTATTGCCGACAGTGGATAGCTAACTTTTCCCTGAAAGCAAAACCCTTACAAAAACTGACGCACAAGGAGGTGAGTGATCCGGTACCATGGGACAAGAATTGTTTGATGTCGTTCCTACAGCTGAGAGAGGACTTGTGTCGTGCTCCAGCTTTGGGAATGCCTGATTACGAAAAACCATTTTTACTTTACTGTTGCGAAAGAGAAGGTTGTGCTTTGTCAGTCCTAGCACAAATTCATGGAAATGCCCGTAGACCAGTTGCATATTTTTTGGCTACTTTAAACCCAGTAGCCGCAGCGTTGCCCGGATGTCTCAAATCCGTTGCTGCAACGGGTGTCAGCATTGAAAGGTGTGAAAGTATTGTGATGGGACATCAATTAGTGGTGTATGTACCTCATTCTGTAGAACTGTTAATGACCAGGACCAAGACACAGCACTTGACCAATAATAGGCTCACGCGCTACGAGCAAGTTATTCTTGCTGCGGAGAACGTGGCCCTTAAGAGGTGCTCTGTTTTGAATCCTGCCACTTTGATGCCACTCCCTAATGATATAGAAGACGAGGAATGTGAAGATCACGTTTGCCTTGATGTGACTGAGCTATGCACCAAGCCAAGACCAGATATTGTGGATGAACCGTTGACAGACCCTGATGAAATTTTCTTTGTTGATGGCTCATGTGTAAGGGACAATACTGGTCAGTTGAGAGCAGCTTATGCTGTTTGCACCATTACTGGAGTTGTAGAAGCCGCTTGCCTGGAAGGAGTACACTCCGCTCAGGTAGCCGAAATCATTGCATTGACACGTGCCTGTTTAGCAGGTAGCAAAATTCGAGTCACCATTTACACAGATAGCCAATATGGTTTCGGTTTAGTTCATGACTTTGGGCAATTGTGGTCTCAGAGAGGTTACATGACCTCCTCAGGTTCGCCTATTCGAAATGGGGAGTTTGTGCAACTATTGTTAGAAGCGTTACAAGGTCCGGCAGCAATTGCCATTGTTAAATGTGTAGCACACACCAAAGGTACAGATTTTGTGTCCCAAGGAAATCGTTATGCAGACGAGGTTGCTCGATACTGTGCGGAGCAAGGATACTCTTTCACGGAAGTGGAAGTGGGTGGGACACAGGAAAAGACAGAGTTAAACATGATGCTAGAAACAATTGATACTTGGGATGACTTAAAGGGCATGCAAGAGAACGCATCAGATTTTGAGAAAAAGACATGGGAAACTGCAGGTTGTGTAAAAAGTGAAATGGATTTGTGGATTTCAGCAGATGGAAGGGCAGTATTAACAAATGAAATAGTGAGTCCAATGGCACGACAGATACATGGTCCAGTACATTTAGGAAGAGATGCCATGCTGCGGGTATTTAGGCAGACTTGGTACAATCCCAAGTTTAGAGTAGCCGCAGAAGCAGTGTGTCAAAGGTGTGTAACGTGTCAGCAATTGAACGTAGGGAAAAGGACACCAGTTACATTGAGTCACATTGGGAGGTCGGGTGGGCCTTTCAACCGAATGCAATTAGACTTTATTGAGATGCCAAAATGCAACCGCCTCAGGTATGTTCTGGTCGTTGTATGCATATTTTTCAGATGGGTCGAGGCATACCCTACACGCAGGTGCGACACACTCACAGTAACAAAGTTGTTGCTTAGAGAGTTAATACCACGCTTCGGGGTGCCGACCTCTTTGGAATCAGATAGAGGGACACATTTCAACAGTGAAGTTGTGAAAATGCTTTGCTCTGCATTAAATATTGATCAGACGTTGCACTGTAGCTATCGACCAGAGGCTTCGGGGATCGTGGAGCAGATAAATGGAACTATAAAATACCGAATGGCCAAAGTGTGTTCATCGACATCCTTAAGCTGGCCTGATGCCCTGCCATTGGTACTCATGAGTATACGTAGCACACCAGACAGGAGAACAGGTCTCTCCCCACACGAGGTTCTAATGGGGAGGGCAATGAGGCTTCCATCTGTTCCAACTACAGCTTTGTTGAATATCACAGATGATCTGATCCTGGATTATTGCAAGGGACTTTCTGATGTCATTCATTCTGTGTCTCTTCAGGTGCAGGCTGCTGAAATTCCATCTTCCAGAGACCTATGTCACGACCTGTGCCCTGGTGATTGGGTGCTAGTGAAGAAACACGTCCGGAAGAACTGCCTAGAAGTGCGCTGGAAGGGGCCATTCCAGATAATTCTGACAACGAATACTGCTGTAAAGTGTGGAGGACTGCCAAATTGGATTCACGCCTCCCATACTCGAAGAGTTCCAGCACCCCTAGAAGAAACAGCTCCTCTCACAGATGAAAATCCAGCTGTGGACGGCGAACCACTAGAGGGGATCAGTCAAGCTGTGGGGGTGTCGGAGGGAGCTGGGAGTGCTTCAGACCAAATGGAAGAAAGACAAGACGACAGTGAAACTGAAGCTGCCACAGAAGGAGAAAGTTGCTGTGAATACGGCTCAGACACTGATCAAGTCACAAGTGATCAAGAACCGAGTGTGAGGACAAGAAATAGGAGAACAAGACGTGGAGAAGCTAGTTGGCCTGAAAGGAAGAAGAGGCTGAGCTTGAAGCCAACTCCAGGGAGAACCCTTGCTCCTATATCTGAAGACTCAGATCTGGACGAAGGTGCACAGGATCAAGAACAGGAGGGTCCCAGAAGATCAAGGAGGGTGCGAGTGCCCTGCAGAAGATACGCCACTCCTGAGTGGACCTACCTAGCAGCAGATGTCTAGTGCACGGAGATCCGGGAGGGTGAGGGAAGTGACAGTGACTAGTACTGACCCAATCATAACGCTGGAAGTGGTGTTGTTGGTACCTGGACTTGAGATCGAAGGGTTGCTGACACTCACTGTCCCCAATCCTCCTTATCTGAGCAGAATAAGAGAACTGGTTCTAATCAGAGTAGAATTTCCGACTTTTGGTCCAACGATACCAGCACTCGAGGATATCATTCTTCGCTTCGAAATTTTAGAATACGTGATTAGAGCTGCTGGAACACGCATGATTACAGACTGCTAAAGACTTTCAGCCTGATTCATGTACGGGCCGTTTTGCGTGTCCCTAATAGCGAATAATTGCGACTCGCAATTGAGGAAACGCAAAACGGCATTCATGTACTTTTCGGGGAAAAAATAGCGACTCGCACGCGGGCGCAAAAGCCGTTAGCGACCTACAAAAAACGCAGAATAATCGCTATTTCCGGCCACCAGCGATCGGGATTGCGACTCGCAATCCCGATCGCACGGGATTGCGACTCGCAATCCCGTGCGATCGGGATTGCGAGTCGCATTCTCGCGGGAACTGGAAAACGGGAAGACGCATTCCGAGCACCGTGATGACATCACAACCAGGAAGCAGCCAAATCCCACCCCCAAACACCACAGTGACGCTATCATTCGAGTGTACACGACGGAAAGCTGCCGCTAAACCTCCGTTAGCGACTCCCGACCCTGCCGAAATAGTGACCGCCATGTCCGACGAACCTCTGCCTGGCCCCAGCAACAGCGCTGGCCGCAAGCGCAAACTAAAGTTCACCGAGCAGGAGCTGGAGAACCTTATAGAAGGGGTGGTGGCCAAACACGACCAGCTCTTTGGTGCCAACTCCAGGAGGGTCCCAGAACAGGAGAAGCGGAGGATCTGGGTGGGGATTGCCTCCAGCGTCAACTCTGTGGGCGTTGCGGACAGGTCGTTGGGGGAGCTGAAAAAGCGCTGGTACGACCTCCGAGGGCGTGCCAAGGAGAAGGTGGCGGAGCACCTTGGTGAGGCATCAGGCACTGGAGGTGGTGGACCGACTGTCCCACCCAACACCCCCCTGGAGGACCAGGTAGAGGACACCTTGGAGAGGGAGGCGTGTGTTGGCGTGACCACTCTGGACTCCTCCCGCCCCACCCAAGAGACCCAAGGTAAGTGGCATGCGACTGCGACCCTGTCCCCTATGACCGTCCCTGACCAAATAGGCTCACTCATTGGCCCTTAATCATGCCTATGTTGTGCATCACGAAATGCCCTGAGGCATTGTGGGAGACGTAGTATGTCCACAATGTAGTAGTACCACAATGCGGCCAGAAAGGTTCCTAAGTGTGCAAATCCACAGCCATCCAGGGAATGTCACCCAGCATGCATGTAACATCTGCACGTCTGACAGTCACATGCACCTAATGAGTATCCACTTACCCTCACAGGTGCGGATGATAGCAGTGACAGCGAGAGGCTGCTGATTGATGAGGAGGCCCAGGAGGAGGAATCCCTACCCGCTACCCAGCCACCAGCCCCTGCCGCTGCGCCAACACCAGCAGCCAGGCCCCCCACCTTACCTGCTACAACATCTGCAGGCCCACCGGCTGCCAAGGCCAGGCCCACCACCTTACCTGCTACAACATCTGCAGGCCCACCGGCTGCCAAGGCCAGGCCCACCACCTTACCTGCTACAACATCTGCAGGCCCACTGGCTGCCAAGGCCAGGCCCACCACCAATGTGCCTCCAGTGCCTGCCGCACCTGCAACACCAGCTAATGCACCACCTGCAGCTCGTCAAACACGATCTGGGGCAGCCACATCCGCTACACAGCGGCCGAACAGCAGGAGGGGCAATGGGCATCTCCATGCCTGCATGAGCGTGGAGCGGCGAATGCTCCGTTTACACCAGCGCCAGTCGCAGCAGCAAGGAGCCATCCAGCTCCAGCTGCATAAGATCGGCCGCAATGTGGCGGGAGTCGGCGAGCGGGTGGACCGCATGACGGCGGCCATGGAGCGCATGACGGCGGCAATGGAGAAGAATACTGGAGCGCTGGTGAAGAAGCGCAGAGTTGCAAGCAGGCGCCACCACCAGCTGTTGAGCCGGCTGTCGATCTATAGTCGCTCAAATTATGTGGCAGCAAATGCCACCACCCAGCTGTCGCGGCGCTCTCTGACCCAGCAGCACCAACTGGTCCAGTGCTGCGAGGAAATTACCCGGGTGCTGGAGCAGTTGACCACCGCCGTGATCCCACTGCTTACACCTGTGCTACCGGCCATCGTAGGGGGAGATGATGCGAGTGAGGCTGCCTCCAGCGTGAGCAGCAACTCTGCCACGCAGGCCCCCCCACCTAGGCGCAGCACCAGGGCTACGCCTGGTACAGCTGCCCAGGATGAGGAAGAGCCTCACAGGCGCCTGGGAAATGTGCGCCGGAGTCGCCAATGACATTGTGTCAGGGACACAGGCGCAGGCTGAAGCTAAGCCTGCCATGAACCTTTACATGCAGTATGCAGGAATACTGGATTTTGAAAATAGTTGTTACCATGACCCTTTTATCTTTTGATTCAAACAAATACATTTGTTTTGCTGCACACATTCGCCTTGTGTAATCATTACATTTTGCATGCAATTGTGATATGTGGGGTGGGGGAAGGGGGTGGGCTAGAAATTGTTAGCTGTGATGTGGTTGCGACGTCTGTGGCCTTCAGCTGGGTTCTCCCCGCGTGCATGGTGCGCATGTGCTGGTGGCCGGTCGTCCCCCTCAGATTCACTGCCTGAGATGTCAACTGGTATCCGGCGCTTGGTTGCAATGTTATGAAGCATTGCACAGACAGCCACAATGCGGCAGCACGCTGCAGGACTGTAATACATGGCCCCACCTGTCTTGTGCAGTATACGGAACCTGCTCTTGAGCAGGCCAAATGTCCTTTCAATACAGTTCCTTGTCCGGATGTGCGCAACATTGTAGCGCCGTTGCTGAGGTGTGGCAGGGTTGAGGTAAGGGGTCAGGAGGTATTCCCGTAGGGCGTAGCCACTGTCACCTGAATGAGAGGAGCAGATGTTGATTGCCTGTGCAGCGCAGTTACTTCATAGCAATGTGACATTGTCGACAAAGTGTACTTACCAAGTAGGTGTCCTTCCCCATACTCTCCCCTGATCAGTCGTGTGTGGAGTCCGCTGTGCCTGAAGATAAAGGAGTCATGGGTACTCCCTGGGTACTGGGCCACAATGTCAGTGATGATGGTCTTGGCATTGCAGACCATCTGTATGTTGAGGGAGTGGTAGGACTTCCTGTTGCGGTACATATACTCCGTGCCAGCTGGTGGGCAGATGGCGACGTGGGTACAGTCTATGCAGCCGAGGACATGGGGAAAATGGGCAACATTATAAAATTGTAGTTTAGTGAGGTCCAATTCCTGTTGGCTCGTGGGAAATGTGATGTGCCGGTGGAGCTGGCTGAGCATGGCGTCAACAAAAGTGTGGAGGCAGCGTGACATGGTGGGCTGGGATATCCCCCCAGCAGCGGCTACTATGCCCTGGAAACTGCCGGAGGCCAGGAGGTGCAGGCTGCACAATACCTGCACATGTGTGGGCACAGAATTGTTTCGCCTTGTTGGGTGCTGCATGATGGGGTCGAGTTCTTGTATCAGCCAGGTGATCATTTCCCCATTCAGCCTGTATTTTGCATAAATCTGTTCTCTGGTTTGGCCCAGCAAGGTGACCCACTGCCGATAAATCCTTGCCTGCCTCATGCGTCTCCTCCGTGCTGCTCGCTGTAGCCTTCGCCGCCTCACCACCATGTACATCCCAGGCATTGTGGAACGCCTAATGCTGCTGCTGTATGTCCTTATGTGTGATTGGTCAGGCCTGGACCTGTTGGTGATTGGCTAACAGTTTTTAAAATTTAGCTTCATCATGGCTTTTATGGTTACCACCTGCTTTGAGTTGTCCTTAAATTGCGCCGCGCAAACGTGCGATTTAGCGCTTTTTCGCTAATGTATTTCTTTCATGAATGCCGATTGAGACAATATTGCGTTTCGCTAATCATTTCGCAGATTCCGTGGTTGGTCGCTATTTCCGTATCGCTAATGCTCGACTTCCCGGAGTCTGCGACTATTACTGCGTAATCGCTATTCCAATCGCTATTATTTTTTAGCGATTTCGCTATTTCGTACTTGAATGCCGATTCCGTGTATTGCACCCGCAATTGCGTTTTCGCAGCCATTGCGGGCGCTATTTCGCTTCATGAATCAGGCTGTTTGTAAATAAACGGATTGAGAAGATAACCTAGCGCCAAGTGGAAGAAGAAGAAATTTAGGGACTCTTCCATTTAGTGGACGGAGAAGGGCTAGGGTTGTCTGTTGCTATAATTCAAAAGACTGATCTTGCAAAAGGGATTACCAGCTTCCAGGTGTGGTTCGAAAAGGCCGAATAAGCAAAGAAAACACTGTTAAAGGAGCAAAAGAGCAGAGACTTGTGTTGTGGTAGAGAAATAGAACTACACTGTCTTGAGATCATGGAGGCCGGCAACCCGAACCGCAAGGCAAAATGCATAGTAGGCACACTTTTAGTGGGAGTAATTTGTCTTATGGTTTTAGTAGTTACTGTATCATATATAGTAGGACATGAAAATGAAGAGAAGGCAACAAAAGAAGCAAAAGTTGTAGTGACATTGAAACCTACTACTGCTGGCCAAAGGGGGGACAATACAGAGAAAGATAAAGCTTTGCTAGCAGCAGAAGCTCGTAGGTCGCACGTAGATGAATCACAAGGAAATTTCAAATCAAATGCATATGCTAAATTGCTTTATGAATACATTGATGCTATGGATGCAAAGGACTGTTACGTCTGCATGCAATTGCCAGCCTCTGTAGACGAAGGTATTAGGTACCATCATCTTCCATTGACTTATGGAATCACATGTAGTTTGTTGCTTAGTATATTTTATGAACACGATAGCTTTGAGTATTATTTTTCAAACTTTGATGCTGTTTTGCCAGAGGTCCCGGCCTACAAGCATATGAACAAGTGGGACTATTATAAGAGTGAAGATCGATTGAGGAAATTTTTCATTCCTTGGAGAACACTGGATACTTCATATGCCCGAAGAAATAATTTGACTTGTAAAGTATCAGAATTGAGAAAAAGTTTATAGTGCAGGTAGATGATCGATACAGGAGGCAGAAGATCCTAAAGGCTTCGGGCCAATGGAAAACAGATTGGACCGAGGAGGAAAAGTCACACAAGAGGAAGGGTAGTAATGGTCCAATAGCTTTAGACCGAGTGCAAAGAGGGAAACTATGTATATACAGGGGTAACACCTACTATGAGAATGTGTTCGTGGGAGAAGTAAGTTGTGAACATGCTTTCCAAATAGAATACTATACAAAGGATTTCTTGAAGGGAATGCAGGTGATCCCGAATGTATATTTTGTCTGTGGAAGAAATGCATATGTGAAACTACCGGATAATTGGTACGGATCATGTTATTTAGCAATTGTCTTCCCCAAAATATACCATGCTAAGGATCTAGAAATCATAGAGGGAAGAACTCAAGCCAGAGGGAGAAGGGATGTAAGCAATGATGAGGTAGTTGGAGACGTATTTGGTGCTATGTTCCCTCTTTTAGGGGTAATACTGAATGATGTCAAAATTAGGAGATTGGCAACAGTCGTAGATAGGTTATCTGCTAGTACTGCTAGGTCACTAATGCTGGTGGAGGGAGAGATGCAATCGATAAGGGCAATGGTTCTCCAGAACAGACTTGCTCTAGACGTTCTGTTAGCCAAAGAGGGCGGAGTCTGTAAGGCTTTGAAGGTCCAGTAATGTTGCACTTACATTCCAGACAATTCAAAACCTCTTGAAAAGTATATACAGAACATCACTGAAATTCATCATGAGATTGAGGATCTGACACAGGTGAATGTGTGGGAAAAAGTGGGTAATGGAATGGGTAAAGTTGGAGGTTGGTTTGCCAACCTAGGGAAAGGTTTCATTTGGTACATACTGAAACCTATCATCATAATAGTGATTTGTGTGATCACATTGTGGGGGTTGGTGCGGTTGTATCAATGGTATAGATCAAATAGATTGCAAAGATTCATGAGAGAGCAGGAGCAGAGGTTAGCTGCGATGCAGGATAACCAGTACAGGAGTCTGAGGGCTCTAGAGATGATGAAGCGAGGGAGCACTGCTACAAGTTCTGTTTGATTCAATTCATACCCTCAGGGATGGTGTTGTGATGTTGATGACCCCTAAAGGTCATCAAAGGGGGGAACTGAGAGAGCGCAAATCAAGTAAAATGTAGAGGTGCACCTTATTTACAAGCACGTTGCACCAGTCTAGTTAAAGGAACATATATGAGTGTCGAATTTATAGAGTGCATACATATAAGAGTGATTAATTAATACAGAGTGCATATATCAGTATGAAAAGCTAATGTAGAAGTGTTTAGAGATGTTAGAATGATATTAAATTCCATGTTATGTGGCCGTTGCAGAGGAGAATGTAATGTTGCTTAACGTAGAAATGTGTAGGCCTCATGGCAGTTCACTGGGAAAGAACACGTGCCTTTACAATTTCACATGATATGGATTACTGTTGTTATAATTCAAAGTATTATTGATCATAGAACTGAAAATATATGTTTTATAGAAGTGTTCCTTATAACCAGAGTGTGTAATAAGTTAGAATACTGTTTAGGCTAAGAAATAAAGGTTCATAGAGTGCACAGGCCCGTTTCATGTAATTCTAGTAGGCCTGGAGAGATAAGGTCGTTTCTTTTGATCTGCATGTGCTAGTTAGAATCAGGTCGTGTTGAGCATAATTTGTGGACCATGCTCGAAGGTTTACGACTCAAGAGATAAGCTGGAGGCCGGAATTTGGGGCCCACTTCATGGGTGTCTGTTTGCAGGTGCGAGGGGGTTCCAATCAAGAGAGTGATGAATAGAGCTCTGTTCTGGGAGACAGGCACAGGCCTGGAGGAGGGTTCAGGAATTTCCTGGGGGGTACCGTCTTGCCGGAGAAGAGCCTGAGAAGCAAGGTCAACGCTAACAAGGAGCCCAGAGGAGTATCAGCATGGAAAAAGCCAGAACCGACACCACGTGAGAGGTGTACGTGAGGGGCGTCTCTGAGGGGCGTTTCAACTGTAATTGTAATTTTGTATTAGGGACAGCACCCCTGGGTGGAGGCAGTGCAGATGGCCTGAGGAACCTAAGAGAGCGGATGGGTAGGCAGATTGGGTAGAACTGCGATGCACAGATTTACAACAAAGACTAAGGGAAAGTGAGTGATCTTCTTTGGAAGACACCACGGCTGACACCTTTTTAGGTTAAGATCTTGTTAAGTAGGGATGTCACTTAGTCTAGTGTAGGGACAGTCTAATCTGGATTTTTCTTCCTTTTGTAAATGTCGCACAAGTTACAACTTGTGTCTATTCTTGCAAACTTGCTGATCTTTGAATTAGTTTCGGTGATATTCTTCTGTCGCCTAAGAGCATTTAGAGAATTCATGTTTGTATTGATGCCAGTGTATCTTTTGAACCTTGTATTGAGATGTTTGTATCTCCAGTTATCTTTGGCTTTATAATAAAATTCGTAGTAAGTGGTTCTTCAGAGTTGTGTAAAGCCTTAAACTGATTAACCTAGTAGTGGATTGCTTTTACTCTATGACAGGTAACAAAGGTTCAGTCGACCTGAGTTGGGATCTAGATCTATAGTGATCTGATAAGAGATCAAAAATCCCACCGTAGCACTAGCATTGACCCAAGAGAGAGACAATCAATCCACTAGAAGATACAGAAAAGTAGCTTTAATTTCTCTTTATGGTGACACAGTCCCTAGTTTGTGGATGTGGTATTTTATGGGAATCTCAGCCCTAAAAGATCCTTTGCAGATGTACACTCAAGGTATTTAAACACAGCTGCTCTCTTTCCTTCTGGTAATAAGGGAGTTTAATGGGAAATTAGCTTGTCATGGACATGGCCCATTGTATGATGTCTGCATGATGTGGTCTGCTGGATTAGAGAGAGGAAACTCATCCTCCATTCAGATGGGTCAGAGCAGGAACGGCTCCTCCTCAGGAGCAGAGGAGCATCGCCCCACCTGCTACAGAGCAGGTGGCACACACAAATAAATAAAATAACATAACAAAGCCAATTTATTTCCATGCCATTTTTAGCTCGTGCTAAAATGAGGGCAGGGGGTGGGAGCTTGTAGGATTGCAGCTGCCCCTGTAGTGTGCATGTTGGGTTGGCCGGCTCTCTTGCTACTGCGAGCCCGTCATGTGCACTGTAGACCCAGCGATCCCAGTGCTGTGACACATCCAGGGGATTGCTGCAACGAGCCCCCATCCTCAATGTGAGTACTCGGTTAGCGTGCTCCCACTAATTCTGGAGCTGCTCTCAGTATGGGAGCAGCTCCAGGATTGGTTGGATTTGTGTTCCGTGAGCAGGAAGGAAGCCTTTCCCTTTCCTGCTCGGGGACATGATCAGGGACAAAAGTGGTACACCGGTGGGAGCAGAACCTGTTCTTCACAGACACGGCCGCTCCAGACGCTGCTCCCCGCTCTGCCCACCACCCGACCAGCTTACTGCCTCTTCACCTCGCTCTTTTGCCTGCCATTGCCTGCCTCGAAACCGCAAGTTGCCAGTAGCGCTAGATTGCCTGAGAGGCTGTCGAGCATTGTATAATCGTAGCGCTTCTGTTTGCCTATCTACGCTGTAACTTACATTTTTAAAAGTGCTGCGCTGCCTGTCTAAGTAATTGCTGCCTGATTTTACCGGTGCCACTGCCATCAGAGTTGCGTTATTTACCTCTGTGCCCCAATCTGGTTTCGATGTTGGCTGAGGCCATTTTGTGCTTGTTGTTGTTGCTTTCCGTGCCTTCCCTGCCCAGATCTCCGCCCAGCTCCCGCCTCCCAGCTGACCATCCCTCACCCCTCCCCCTCCACTATCCACTTATGACAGATGCCTTTGCGCGCAGCGTTCACGCGCAGCGGACGCGCCCCATGTGCGCTAAAGGTGCGCCAAAGGTAAGCCCGTCTACGCCCGTCCGCGCCAAACCCCCTGCTCCCCGCCATACCCACCCCACTCGCTTTAGGTATGACGCCGCAACTCTCCTCGCCCCTAACCCCGGACACACACCACAATGCTACGAAGCTGCCCCGGGACGTACCCCCGGTCCCTTCGCCTGCCGCTCCTGCAAATTTACCAGCGTTAAGACCCACACCACATCCACTAACCCCAAACACAGCTCCGACTCTAACCACCTGAAGTGCATCCAGCTGAACACCCACTCGGTCCACAGACACGCCACTGAACTCTGGGATCTACTCGACACTACATCACCGGACGTCGCCCTTCTTACTGAAACATGGATGAACGCATCATCAACACCCGACATCGCCATTGCCATCCCGGACAATTAATTACAAGATCATCCGATAAGACCGCACCGTCCGAACTGGAGGAGGCATCACCATCGTCCATAAGAACACCATCCGCATCACGACCAGCTCCGACGATAACCTTACAACCGCCGAACACCTCCACTTCCAGATCCACACCGACCCTAGGGGACCACACTCAGAGGCACCCTCATCTACAGGCCTCCAGGAACCCGTAAACAATTCAGCGAAGACATCACTGACTTCATCAGTCCACATGCCCTCGCCTCCGAGAACTACATTCTACTAGGAGACCTCAACTTCCACCTGTAAAAGAAAAACGACAGCAACACCACCACCCTTCTTGACAACCTGGCCAATCTCGGCTTCAAACAACTTGTTGACACCCCCACCCATGTAGCCGGACATACGCTCGACCCAATCTTCACCTCCAGCAAACACATCTCCTTCGATCACACCACAGCTCTCCATTGGACGGACCACTGTTGTGTTCACTTCAGCTACAAAACCACCTCGACCCACAACCCCCCACATCCTATCCCCCGGAGAAAATGGAACAAAATCACCACCGACCAACTCCTCACATCGCTCAACCAGAACCCACCCGCCCTCTAATCGGACCCAAACCAACCTGCCATCAAATTCAAACAATGGATCACTCACAGCGCTGACGAATTAGCACCCCTGAAAAACCATCACACCAAACAAGACAACAAAAAGGCCCCCTGGTTCAACGATGACCTTAAGAAATCCAAGAAGCTATGCCGTACTCTCGAGAAAACATGGAGAAAAAACCCAACCACCGACAACATGACCACCTTCAAGTCAGCCACCCGCAAACACGACCAGCTGATTCGATCCACCAAGAAATCAGCATTCAAGAATCTACTCGACAACAACGCCCATAACTGCAAGGAACTCTTCAACATCGTCAAAGAGCTTTCCAACCCCAGCGCAGGAAACAACGACATCACCCCATCGCAAGACCTCTGCAACTCCCTGGCTTCATACTTCCACAACAAGATCGCGGACATACACAACAGCTTCAACAACCAACCAACGCACACCATGACCGAACAACCACCCCCCACCACCACCCTCCGCGCCTGGACCCCGATCAGCACCGAAGACACCATCCGCACGATGAACTCCATCCACTCCGGATCACCGACCGACCCCTGCCCTCACCACGTCTTCAACAAAGCCGACGCTGTCATCGCACCCCACCTGCGAGACATCATCAACACATCCCTCGACACCACCATCTTCCCCGAGAGCTGGAAACACGCCGAACTCAGCGCCCTACTCAAGAAACCAACAGCGGACCCCACCGACCTCAAGAATTACCGCCCCATCTCGCTCCTCCCGTTTCCAGCCAAAGTCATCGAGAAGACCGTCAACAAGCAGATGGCCGCTTTCCTCGAGACGAACGGATCCCTCGACCCCTCACAGTCCGGCTTCCGAGCCAACCACAGCACCGAGACCGCCCTCATCGCCGCCACCGACGACATCCGAGCCCTGATGGACAATGGAGAAACAGCGGCCCTCATCCTCCTAGACCTCTCTGCGGCATTCGACACGGTCTGCCACCGCACCCTAGTACGGCGCCTCAGCAACGTCGGAATCCAGGACAAGGCGCTGGAGTGGATCACCTCCTTCCTCGACGGGAGAACACAGAGAGTCCGCCTACCACCGTACAAGTCAGAGGCCACCGAAGTCATCTGCGGCGTCCCCCAAGGATCATCTCTGAGCCCCACCCTCTTCAACGTCTACATGAGCCCCCTCGCGGCCATCGTACGCAAACACAACCTCAGCATAATCTCCTACGCCGACGACACCCAGCTGATCCTCTCCCTGACCAACGACCCCGCCGCCGCCAGAGCCAACCTGCACGAAGGGATGAAAGAGGTAGCCGAGTGGATGACGACCAGCCGCCTGAAACTGAACTCGGACAAGACGGAGGTCCTCATCCTGGGCTCCTCTCCCTCCGCCTGGGACGACTCCTGGTGGCCTCCCGCCCTGGGCACCGCACCCAAACCGACAGACCATGCACGCAACCTGGGCTTCATCCTGGACTCCTCCCTCTCCATGACCAGGCAAGTCAACAACGTCTCCTCGGCATGCTTCAACATCCTACGCATGCTACGGAAGATCTTCTGGTGGATCCCCACCGAGACCAGGAAGACCGTCACCCAGGCCCTCGTCACCAGCCGACTGGACTACGGCAACGCCCTCTACGCCGGGACCACCGCCAAGCTCCAGAAGAGACTCCAGCGGATCCAGAACGCCTCAGCCAGACTCATCCTCGACATCCCACGAACCAGCCACATCTCCGGACATCTGCGAGACCTTCACTGGCTCCCCGTCAACAAAAGAATCACCTTCCGCCTCCTCACCCACGCACACAAAGCCCTACACGACCAAGGCCCGAGCTACCTCAACAGCCGAGTCAACTTCTACGCTCCCAAACGCCACCTCCGATCAGCCAACCACGCCCTCGCCGCCGTCCCCCGCATCCGAAGAGCGACTACAGGAGGAAGGTCCTTCTCCCACCTGGCCGCCAAGACCTGGAACTCCCTCCCGACCGACCTGCGCCTGACCCAAGACCACCTCTCCTTCAGGAAGAAGCTGAAGACCTGGCTGTTCGAGCAGTAGCGGCTCCCCCCCCCCCCAGCGCCTTGAGACCCCACGGGTATGTAGCGCGCTTTATAAGTGTCACTGATTGATTGATTGATTGAACATCGTCAAAGAATTCACCAACCCCACCGCAGTCTCAAACGACATCACTCCCTCCCAAGACCTCTGCGACTCGTTATCCTCCTTCTTCTACAACAAAATTGCCGACATACATAACAGCTTCGAAAACAGTTCCAACAAACAATCCTCTCCACCCCCCTCAGAACCTAAACCGCCCTCTAACAACCTCAGCGCCTGGAACCCAATCACCACTGAAGACACCATCCGCTTAATGAATTCCATCCACCGACCCATGTCCCCACCACATCTTCAACAAAGCAGACTCCATCATCGCACCCCATCTCCGTGATGTCATCAACTGCTCCTTCAACTCCGCTACCTTCCCAGAAAGTTGGAAACATGCTGAAGTCAGCGCCCTCCTGAAGAAACCCACAGCAGACCCCTCTGAACTTAAAAACTACCGCCCCATATCCCTCCTCCCATTCCCGGCCAAAGTCATTGAGAAAGCCGTCAATAGCCAACTCGCCGCCTTCCTCGAATCCAACAACTCCCTCGATCCCTCACAGTCCGGCTTTCGAGCCAAACACAGCACCGAAACTGCCCTCATCGCAGCAACAGACGACATCCGAACACTACTGGACAACGGAGAAACAGTGGCCCTCATTCTACTTGACCTCTCCGCCGCCTTCGACACTGTCTGTCACAGCACCCTCATACAACGCCTCAGCAACATCGGCATAAAAGGAAAAGCCTTGGACTGGATCATCTCGTTCCTAGCTGGGAGAACTCAGAAAGTCCAACTTCCCCCATTCAAATCAGAGGCCACCGAAGTCATCTGTGGTGTACCACAAGAATCATCACTCAGTCCCACCCTCTTCAACGTTAACATGAGTCCACTCGCTTCCATCGCGCGCCAACACAACCTCAACATCATCTCCTACGCTGATGACACCCAGCTGATCCTTTCGTTCACCAAAGACCCCAACATCGCCAAAACCAATCTTCAAGAAGGCATGAAAGAAGTAGCCATATGGATGAAAAACAGCCGCCTAAAACTTAACTCAGACAAAACGGAAGTGCGCATCCTAGGATCATCCCCCTCTGCCTGGGACGACTCATGGTGGCCTTCGGATCTGGGCTCTGCACCCATACCCACAGACCACGCACGTAACCTAGGCTTCATCCTAGACTCCTCCCTCTCGATGACCAGACAAGTCAATGCCATCTCATCCTCCTGCTTCAACGTTCTTCGTATGCTCAAAAAAATCTTCCATTGGATCCCCACCGAGACAAGAAAGACTGTCACCCACGCACTGGTTACGAGTCGACTAGACTACGGAAACACCCTCTACGCCGGAATTACAGCCAAATTACAGAAAAAACTCCAACGCATCCAAAACGCATCGACAAGACTAATTTTGGACATCCCTCGCCAAGATCACATTACCGGCCACCTGAAAGACCTCCACTGGCTTCCCGTCAACAAGAGAATAACATTCCGTCTCCTCACCCACGCACACAAGGCCCTCTACAAACTAGGACCCGAACGCCTCAACACTCGACTATCCTTCTACACACCCACCCGCCAACTAAGATCCTCCAATCAAGGCCTCGCCGCAGTTCCGCGTATCCAAAGATCCACCATGGGAGGTAGATCCTTCTCCTACTTGGCGGCCAAGACCTGGAACTCACTCCCCACTCACCTCCGCCTTACACAGAACCACATCTCCTTCAGAAAAGAACTTAAAACCTGGCTATTCGATAAATAATGAACCCCCTCCCCAAGCGCCTTGAGACCCTCTGGGTGAGTAGTGCGCTATACAAATTCTTGAACTTGAACTTGAACTAGTTTAGGGTCACCCTGACTCACCACATTTTTTTTATTGATAGCCGTCTTTGGAACAGAGGCCCTGTAGCTGTGGGATGGAGTGTCACCAATCATTCATTTTGCTTGCCCAAACGACAAAGGGAAAAACCATTTTGATAAAAAAAAACGAGTTCTTTAAATTGACCACGGTATGACCAAAGAACCACAGATCATGGAAGTGGGCAAATGCTGCCCTTTTTAACAGCTAGAATTGAAAAACAATTCATTCTTAATGGCTTAGAGTGAAGGGTTTCTTCCCTAATAATATTCATTAATTACAATGCAGCTTATACTGCATTTCTAGGATTACCTGAGATTAACATTCAACAGCGATATGCTACGTCAGAGACTGAAAACCAGTTAGGTCAATTAACATTCTGACCTGGTTTAAGATTTGTAATGTGAGATTAATAGTGTACAACTATAAAGCTTACTAAAAGGCTGCCCTCCCACTGAATAATACGTTTTGGCTGAAACCTGTGCCATAGCACAATTACACTGTACTAAGGCCTAGAGAAACTGGTGAGGTGCAATTTTAAAGTAAACATGTACCCAGACTGCAGATCTACTTTCAATTTCTTGATATTTGAACTCATTATGGCCCTTGAATGATTGTCCTAATTTCCTGCCTCAGCCATAATTATATGCCATGGCTTTCTCCACCGGTATTGGGTCAAGTTAATTGCTCTGCAAAGGGCTCTCCACAAAATAGAGACTTTTGACAGTGCTTGGGCCAGTTCCTGGAAAAGGAAGGGCGGGGAAGAAATCTGCACATGTTAACTGTTCACACTGCTCTTGGCCTGGATAAGCCCAATCACATTTATTAATAGAAGGCAGGACGGATCTCTGGAGCCAAACATGTGAGCAACTTCCCTTAGAAAATGTTCTAGTGAGGGACAACACAATTGTGTAAGTTAGGGGTAGGTCTGAAAATCCCATAGAAGGTATTTTTATAGACAACATCAAGTCATGCTCTTTAAATGCCCCAGAATGTTGTGTAGGAGCATTGGATAGGGGTGCAATGATGAATGAATGAATGAATGAATGAATGAATACTTTATTGTTTGGTTACTCAAAACCATTACATTAAAAAAAACAGAATACAAAATTACAAAAGTTAAAACCAGGAGTGTGTCAGCGAGCGAGTCTATATGGTAGTTCCCAGGGCGCTGGTGGGCACGGGGAATAGGGTTCATAGTAAGACAGCCCAGCGTGCGTCTGCAAAGTCTCTATTCGTTTGTGCCCTGGGTAGCCATCAGAGGCCATCTGTTTTACCAAAGTCAGTGTATATAGTTGGTGGATTGCCTCCTTTGCGGTGCGTGACCCCACTTGTCTTAGGATGGGCCTAAGGTAAAGACTGCGAGCCGTACGCAGGGCCGGGCAGCAAAATAGAAGATGGGCCAATGACTCTCGTTTGTACCTGCAGAGCCTGCATTCCCGAGCTCCTGATCCAGTCTGTTCAAAGGCATTTAGGCCTAGATGTAGGTAATTTTATTTTACCACTTCTTAAATACCGAATTTTACCAATTCTGTATTTAAGAAGTGGTAAAATAGAGGGGGGGATGTAGGTATTACAGAATCGGTAAATACCGAATCGTTAAGATTCGGTATTTACCGATTCTGCAAATACCGATTCGGTAATGCCCATTGATTCCTATGGGCATTGAAGCCCATAGGAATTAATGGGCATTACCGAATCGGTATTTACCGATTCGGTAAATACCGATTCCAGCAAGGGTGCAGGGGGTGTCACTTTGACACCCTCTAGCACCCCAAATACAGGTATGTGTGCCATGTGGCACACAGACATGCCCTAAGGGCATGTCTGTGTGTCACATTGCACAGATGTGCATGCACTGATGTGCATGCACACCTGAATTCGGTATTTTACCACACAATAGGATTGTGTGGTAAAATACCGACTCTTAAGGGCCTGTGGCACTCTTAGGAGTGTCACCTACATATGGATTTACCGATTCGGTAAATATACTGATTCAGTATTTTACAGAATCGGTATATTTACCGAATCGGTAAAATTACCGATTCTTAAAATAACATGCCCCTACATCTGAAAACCCTAATACCGATCGGAAACGGCCGAAATCGGCCGTTTCCGACCGGTATTAGGGCTCCTACATCTGGCCCATAGTTTCTTAAGGGGCAGGGGGTGTAGTCTGTAGGCTAAAATGTTGTGAAGGGCTGCGCGGCCCACGGCCTGTGTAAGATGGTGTTTAGAGTTGTGCACAGTATGCGGCAGGCCTAGGGACTCATGAAAGTCTCTTTTTGCCAGTGACTCCAAGTCCAGTTCCCGCGAACGAGCGCGTACTTGTTTTTTTGATCGCGTTTTTAATGGCAGTGTAATTGACGTGTTCGGGGTCCCAACACTCGGTGACAAGATTGAGAAGGTCCTTTGCCGCATTAAGGGTGGCCGACCAGGGATTCCCAGATTCCGTGAAGATGTGTTAGAACTACCTTGAGTGTGTTCTTGTGTGCCGCTATTTTGAGGAAGTAGTATTTACTTTGGGCGGCCATCTCTTCCAGATTTTGTTGGTTGAGCGAGAATTCTAGGCGGACGAGGGTGTTTCTGGTGCACCTTGGTAGGTGGAACAATCTCTTGTAAGCTCTGCAATGGATTTTTTCTAGGTCCTTGTTGAGTTTACCCGGGAACGCTAGTTGAGCGTAATTGAGGGCCGGCATTAGCTTAGCTTTGAGTACCATTTGGATAGCCGTTGTAGATGGACTATATAAAGAAGCTTGTAACTTGCAGAGGGCGAAGGTGATGGTTTTCCCTTTGCCTTGGATTTTCTTTAAGTGGGCGCCAGAAAGCCCCGACTCTTGGTAGCAGATGTCCAAGTAGGTGTATCGCTGTGTGGTTTCCAAGGAGAGATGACCAAGCCTCCATCTTGCTGATTTTTTCTATGGATAGTGCCCGAAGATGATTATTTTTGACTTGGAAGGTTTTGCTACCAGCCTGTTTTTGTTGTTATATGCTGCTAGGGCCATCAGCGTCTTTTGTAGCCCAATTTCTTTTGTAGCCCAATTTTAGTGTGATCCAGGAGTACCAAATCATCAGCATATTGCATGAATTGGATTTTGGTCCCTCCAATCTTTGGGGTTGATAAGGCTGCCCCAGCCAAGGCCCTCTCCATGTCCGCTGTATATAGGTTGAACAGCAGTGGGGCCAAAACGCACCCTTGTTTTAGGCCTCGATCTGTGTCAATCTTAGCAGATGCGGAGTCCCTCGAGAGTTTGATTCTCACCCACGTTTTATGGTACAAAGACTGGATCGCTCTTAGTAGGGATGGGTTGATGTTCCATTGAGCCAGCTTTCTCCACAGAATGGCGCGATCTACCCCATCCAACTCTGCCAAGTAGTCAATGAAGCAGGCAAATAGGGGGAAACTTTTGCGCGTACGCGCTTGGTGGACCAAGAAAGAAAGTGCGGTGATGTTATCTACCGTGTCAGACCCAGGTCGAAATCCAGTTTGGCAGAATGGGAGAAGGCCTTCTTCGCTCCTCCAATCTGCGAGGTCCCTCAGGATGGCACTAGCGTAGGCTTTGCCCTCGATGTTCAGGAGGGCGATCATGCAGTAGTTTGATGGATCTGTTTTGGGGACTTTCTTGTGAATTGGGTGTAAGAGCGAGCCTCTCCATGTCTGGCACATCCCTCAAGAGCCAACATTCAGCGTACAGGTGGGTCAAATTTTCGGACCAAAATTCAATGTTCGCTTTAAATAGGTGACCAGGAAGGCCAATAGGACCCGGTTCGCCGTTTTGCCTGATGTTTTTTAGAATTTTAGACACTAACAGTTTTCCGGGCGGGGCCTTCTTTTCGGTGACAGAGTTTGGGTCATCACTTGCTGTGGGTGCATTATTTAGCTGGTTAACAGATCCGTCTTCGTTGTAAAGTGCTTTTACATGGGTTTATACCTCGCCCGAGATTGCTTAGGTAACTCCAGAACTCTTGCGATTTCACGGGACTCAGCAGATCGAAGGTTTTCAGCCATTGTGATTCACAGTGGTCTCGTTTTGCAGCCCACACCTTCTTGGAATGGCTTTTTGCGGCTTCTTGTAATTGTTTTTTATTTAGGCTTGTGCCAATTTTACGGAAGGCTTTTCGTTTCGTGTTCAGTGGAGGGTGCCAATGGGTTGTTCTATCTGTGTCCCCACGAAGTGTCGCTGCCAGGGTCCCGGTTATACCGTTCCATGTTGCTATTGCACCCTTCTTCTGTTCGCTCGGTGGCCAGCCTATCCACGAGTTTGCCCAGTTGTTAAATGTAGTAGTTGCAGCCTGCCCCTATATAATTCTTCTGGGTAGCTTTGTCAGTTCTTCACCGTCAGCTGCTCCAATACATTCTAGCCTGTGGCGTGTTTTCACTGTTAAGTTCAGCGTGAATGTTAAGGCGGCATGATCACTGTCGCTACGCGGATGAACTGAGTAGTCTGACATTAGGGGTTGCAATGTATCACTTAAGATAATATAGTCAATCGTCGTTTGGTTGTTGTACGTAGGACCAACAAAGGCTCCTGGGCTGTTCTTTAGATGAACTGAGTGCGCTGTCGCCAGTTTGTAGGATTTTAATAGGTCGTTCAGTGCATTAGTAGCCCCAGACTGATGACTTTGTGTCATCAGTCATGGGAGAGACCCCTATGTTGTGAATGTTGAGGTCACCGAGGATAATGCATTCTAGTGACGGAAATTGGAGCAATAAGGACTCTAAGTGGTGTGTTAGTGTGGGTGAGTTGGCTGTAGGCCCATGTGGATTATAATAAATATTGATTAGTAAAATTGAGAAATTTCCGTTAATCGAGTGGAGGCCTTTCAGGATGCCCACCTGAAGGGTGTCTGGAAGATTGGTTATTTCCATGAATTCTAGTTTCAACGAATGCTTTATGTAGACGCATGTCCCCCCTGATGGTTTTCCAAAAATGTTGGTCTTTTTTGCTGGTTTGGCATATTCTGCATATCCTCTTAGTGAGAGAGGGTTGATCAGCCAGGATTCTTGTATACAGATTATAGCCGCCTCCTCCATATATTTCTCCGCAGCTTGGTTTTGTAACAGCTTTTTGAGCCCTGCAACGTTCCAGGCCATGATTTTCAAGCTCTTGGAAGTCCGGATTTTATTTAAGAATTTCGCTTGCTCGTTGGTCGTGCAATGATGATGTGACAGCCTCTGATTGGCCAGAGGTGCTTGCCTTCCAAAACTTTCTACCCCTACTTAAAAACCCTGATCCAAGGAAGAGACACTGAGTGCTCACTGGACATGGGAGAGACAACAAATGGCGGAATGCACAAATGGAAGGAGACGTCACCAGAGTTCTCTGCACAGATTAAGTGAAAGACTTTGACTTCAACTGGCATTCAGGGACACTGAGTGTTTCTCCAGGGCTAGTGGTGCTATCTCCCACCCTATCAAAGATACAGTAGAGTTTTGGGCCTGCTAGGGGAGACATAAGAGGGTACCCATGGATCTTCAGTGCACTGGCCCTGAAGCTGGGTGAACCCCATTCAGGAGGGTGGCCTTTGACTCTGCTGCTGATACATAGGTGTCGTGCAAGACAGTCAAAGACAGCCAAAGCCATGGAGTCTGGGGAGGCATGACAGGAAGGGTACTCTGCTGGCGAGCTGCTAAGTGACCCTGAGGAAAGCCCCAGGTGACAGAAGGCACCAGGGGTTGAAACTGGGTCAGCTTCAGGAGTATTAAAAACTAGCAGCCCGTCCCGACCTTGTCCGGGAGCAATCAGGCTTCCCCGACCCCCCCCCCGCCCGACATTGTCCAGTAGCCCGGGCCCCCGCCGCGATCATTAGTGCCCTTTGTTTTTTAGGGCTCTTGGTATTGAGCACAGTGTACTTTTCTTTTGGAGCGATGTGACATTGCTGCTGTTTGGTTCTATCCATGACGTGACCCCCGCCCGCCCTGACATTGTCCAGCAGCCCGGGCCACCGCCCTGCCCGACCCCCACCCACCCCGACATTGTCCAGCAGCCCAGGCCCCCGCCCGCCCCGTCTCCCGCCTGCCCCGACACCCGCCTGCCCCGACCCCCACCAGCCCCGACATTGTCCGTGGGTCCCCCGGAGCCTTACCTCAGCCGCCGCTCCTCTCGCGCTTCTCAGTTCACTGCTCCACCGCTCCTCGCTGCTCGTCACCTCTCCTCCCACCTGTCCACCGCTCCTCACCGCCTGTCCGCCGCTCCTCACCGCTCCTCCCCCACGCCATGTTCGCCGCTCCTCCTCGCGCTCCTGGACGCCACTCCTCCCCGCGCTCCTGACATCAGCACACATGTCGCGGCCGGCGCTACTTCGAAGGGACTACTTTTTTTTTATGTACATTTTTTAAATAACGCATATTTGTATAGTTTATATAGCCTATGTCCATCTGCACACCCTGACGATTACAATGATGTATCGGGTGTGTGGATTGGCGCTGTGGTTCCCGAGTTTACCCGCCTCAAAGGTTCAAAGTTCTTACTTTATAATAGTAGTATAGATGAAGCTCCCTGGGAAAACAATATTTAGAGGCCAGGAGGCCTGAGGTAAATGGTCCTGGTCTATAGAGCTCACCATCCAATGCAAATTAGCCGTACTGGTCACGTGAAGCAGAGGAAGAAATTCTAGTATCCCACAGAGACGAGGTGGGAAATGGCACACATAGTGCACCATTCAAATCTTTAAAAGTCCTCCTGGTGCAGGTCTGGACCCCAGGGTCCTGCACATCATCATGGATTTAACTTTTTCATGGGAGTGGGCGTGTGTTGGTCTCCCTACCTCATATCCAACATGGTTCATGGCACCCCTTCCTCAGACCCTGAGGCATTCAAGATGGCCCGCTGAACGCCAATGTCTCAGGACCAAAGACCAATGAGTGGAAGCACTGCTTTGCTGCTCGTCTGGTGGTGTGTTGCCACTGATCCCTCTACCCATTCTTGGGGGGAGTGGGGAACACACCACAGCACCACACCTACTTGCATAGCACTGATGGAAGAAACCAGATACTAGCTGTGAAATGGCACTCAACAAGGATGTCCTACACTTTGGGGGAGGTGGCAGAGGTCACAGGGGCATTGAGGGTCCATGACCACAAAAACAATAGACTGTGGGTGCCCCAGGTAAGATTGGGGCACCCATAAAAAATGAAAACCTGATGCAAGGCAACAGAAAGAAAGAAATGCACAGGGGAAAGTCACCAATCTAGGGTTTCCCAAACTGGGGGTCGTGAGCTGCTTTTTGGTGGATCTGGAAAGTAGGTGCAATACATTAGGATGCCTTTAAATTCTGTGTTTTACTTGTTGCATTTGTCAGTGCTTCAAAGACAGAGGTCAAATGTCAAGCTATCAATCAATCAATCAATCATTCAATAAGGGGTTGGTAAAGCGCATTACTCACCCGCGAGGGTCTCAAGACGCTGAGGGGTGGGGGGGTAGGGCAGCTCAGGTCAGTTGAAAAGCTAAGTCTTGAGTGCACTCCTGAATTCCGGCAGGGTTGGTGTATGTCGTATTTCCAACAGCAAAGAGTTCTAGGCCGTGGCCGCAGTGTAGGAGAAGGCCCTGCCTCTGGATCTGCTACGGCGGATGCAGGATACTTCTTCCAGGGAGAGGTCGGCCGAGCGGAGGTTCCTCACTGGTGAGTGGAAACTCAATCTGTCGTTGAGGTACTTGGGCCTGATGTTGTTGAGTGATTTGTAGGCGTGTGTGAGTAGTTTGTAAGTGACTGTCTTCTCGACGGGGAGCCAGTGGAGTCTGCGCAGGTGCAGGATCATGTGCTTGTGGCGTGGTGTTCTTAGGATGAGCCTTGTGGCAGCGTTCTGGATGGTTTGAAGTCTGCATTGCAGGGATTTGTTGATTCCTGCGTAGAGGGAGTTTCCGTAGTCGAGCCTGCTGGGGACGAGGGCGTGGGTGACCGTCTTTCTGCAGTTGGGGGGATCCATTTGAAAGTCTTACGCAAGATCCGGAGTCAATTGAAACTGGTGGAGGAGACAGCGTTGATTTGGCGATTCATGGAGAGGGAAGAGTCAAGGATTATGCCAAGGTTTCTTGCGTGGTCCCTAGGGGTGGGGGATGGACCGAGGGCTGATGGCCACCATGCTTTGCTCCAGGTGGAGGGGCCGGTGCCGAAGATGAGGACTTCGGTTTTGTCAGAGTTGAGTTTGAGGCAGCTGTCCTTCATCCAAGATGCAACGTCCTTCATTCCCTCCTGGAAACTGAGTCTGGTGTCTTCTGACTTCCTGGTGAGGGAGAGGATGAGTTGAGTGTCGTCGGCGTAGGATATGATGTTAAGTCTGTGTTTCCTGACGATGTTGGCGAGGGGTGCCATGTAGATGTTGAAGAGGGTGGGGCTCAGCGAGGAACCCTGTGGAACTCCGCAGATGATGTCTGTCGGTTCGTAGAGATAGGGGGGGAGTCTGATTTTCTGAGTTCTTCCGGAGAGGAAGGGAGCAGATCCATTTGAGGGCTATGTCTTCTGATAAATTGCTGCATGACTGCGGTTTAAAGGACTTTCTCTGGCTTCAAAATGAGAGGAGATTTTAAAGTAAAGCATGTGATTATCTTGATAGAGTACAGGGAATGTGAAAGGAAAGGCTCTGGGATGTCGTTGTTTACAACACACACAAAAATTGAAAATACCTGTAAATGAACTTTGTGCATTTAGCAGTTAGGAAAGCAAAAACTTAAGCATGTTGTTTTTGTAATTCTGAAATGTGCTGGAAACATACATTTTAATAGGATCAAGACAAATAAAGTCACTTTACTTGGTGATATACAAATATTCACAGAAACTCGAACTCAATGCATTATCATTTTATTGCTATGTACGTCTATCAGTAAAACGTAATGTTTGTGCAAAGTTAGTGGCCATTTCAGTGGAAAATGTGCTGTCTATGAATGACAATAAACTAGTTACCACACAGATTTTAAGTTATATTAAAACATCGCCCCTCCTCATGTCCAGTAAATGTAAATGGGTCGCGAACGTTTGTCATTCTAAAACGTGGGTCATGGTTCTAAAACGTTTGTGAACCTCTCCACTAATCCATTGTTTCTGGACTCAATAAGCTAAGCTTAAGAGCCTCTAATAAGTGCTTGGGCAAGGCTAAAAGTTTGCATATCTCTCTACAATAGTGCATCATTATCAAGGGCAGTGGCAGTGGCACAACCAACAATTTTAGAATGTGTTTGGGGAACTGCCAGAAGTACAGCCGACCATACTTTCTGAGAATTGTTGTCCTATTTGTCCGAGGAAGTTACTTTAATGCCCTCAGGAAACAGTTTTGAATGTTTCATGTTTTCCTAGAGCTTGTGCTTTTGTATAAGGGCTCTGGAGGAGTAGAGTTCCTTCTTGTTGTTCTTAACATTCCCCTGGCAGCATGTTGAAAGTAAAAAGAAGAGTTTTGCACCTACTTTATTCAATGTGTCAAACTAGATTAACAATAATGTGATTGATGATTACAATTTACATGTTTAAGTGAAAATGTATTGCAAAGGTGTTAAATTGGCTGAATATAGCACGTTTTGCTCCTATTATTAGGTTTCTCTTTTTAATAATTATACCTCCATTTATTGTGTGTAGTAGCAGTTGGGGAGTATTGTGGGCAGAGATTTAGGGTTTGCTCGGAGTATAGACTGTTCTAAGGGTATCACCAAAGTTATTTCCACGTACCTAATTGTACATAATTGCTTAGTTTTAAATGACGTGGGTGTAATAAAGTACTTTTCCTTTTTATAAGAAATAGCACTAACTTGACAAAGATTTATTCTTTGTTGTTGTTGCTTTCCAGCCAGCTGGTGGTACTAGCCCACACCACCTTCCTTTAGTAGTGCTTTGACTGCTCTACTTTATTAGCCTGAGAGAGTCAAGTCCTACAATGGAGTGCCTGGTTTCCAGTAAATAAAACATTGCAAATGTATTACTTCTGAAGTACTTACATCCTTCACAACCAATAACTCAATTTCTTACAATGTAATTTAATCATTAATGTTCATTTATTTTATCATCTCATTGAATATTACACAATATCAAAAGGGAGTACTTATTTTTGTTTTAAATAATCTCACATACCCCAGCAATTCATTCCTAAGCTCCCATACCTAGTCTTGTTCCTCTGCGTGGTCACCGAACTCTTCAGTGACTTACAATACCCTTGTCACATAAGGCAGGACAATATCCTTGTAATATTTATCCCAGGAAATCAACAGTGTTGAAGAGCCCATCGCCTGCCTAGATTGTGGCCAGACCCATGCTTTGTGGCAGCAGTAGTTTGAATAGCCTCTGATAAATAAATATCTTCAAACAAAACACATGTTTTATTAGGTGGGGTGGATTGGGCTCCAACACAAGTAATAAGAGATGCTATCTTATTAGGTTCAGATAAAGAATTCAGCCATTCAAACTTGAGCTTAGCCCTTGGTAGCTGTGGCACAGAGCAAACAGTTGTAGCTTGGAGAAATTGTGTTAGGCATTTATAACAGTTAAGAAATCAAAGACACAACACAATAAAAATCCCACTCCAATATATAAAAGGGATCAAACTGCCACCAAGACAAAAAAAATTCAATAAGGGTAGCTGGTGATATGAATGTTTAAAGATGTAAGTGTATATAACACCAAAAAAAGAGCAAAGCACCAAAGGTAGTAAATGGTCATGGTAGACTGGAACCTAGACATAGAGCGCAGGTCAGATACACAAAGTATATAGGAAAATGGGAAGTTCGATTGGGGAGGCAAGATGGCGGGCAGTCGTTTGGCCGGGGGAGCACTCAGAACCTGCCTTCCATGCACTACCCTGCAGAAAATGGATTGACGTATCTCATGATACACCGAGAGAGCGACATTGATTACGGGGGATACGGAGACATATGAGAGAAGGCTGGATGCTGAAAAGGTGAATTACAGCACTGAACGTTACTGGGATGCTGTGGAATGCTATTACCTTAAGGCTCCACTCTCCGCGACTGCATCGCCGACTTTTACGGCTCCACGGTGGTTGGAGGATCATCTGGTGATCACTGACGTGGCCTGAGTGTGCTGTTGGCTTGTCAAGAGATCGGGTTGATCAGGCTTGGGTTCAGGAAGAGATGCCGCCGAAGAGCTCAAGAGCCAGCAAGATGCAGGCTGTAGGAGGGAATGCTGTGCTCCAGAACAGACTCGGGGAAAGTGACCAAAACAAACAACGAGGTGGAGCGGCGGCAAAAGAACACAACAGCAGCTTGATTTACAACGTGGAAGGGCAGAAAAAAATTACTCCTGCAATGTTCGTAGCAGTGAAGAGAGGCGGTAAGCAGGGGCAAGGGCAAGGACAAGACACTGATAAAGGAACAGATAAGGTGAACGAGGTAGAACGAGGGGCTGCAGGACAGAGTGGGGCCGAGACTATGACAGTGGGAGCAATGGGGGGAATCCCCTGAGGGACTTTTTGAGGGTTTAGGAAATAGAGAGAAAACAAACTCGGAGTTAAGGAGAGATGGCCCGAGAGCAAAGGGGGCCTTGGGGGTCTCAGTTAATTTGAAAATAGAAGCAGTGACAATACCTGATGGGGGAGCACCCCCGAAGAAGAATGATGACTCTAAGGAGGGATCAGATGCTTAGGTGGTTAGTGC
Organism: Lissotriton vulgaris; assembly: GCF_964263255.1. Lineage (NCBI taxonomy): Eukaryota > Metazoa > Chordata > Amphibia > Caudata > Salamandridae > Lissotriton > Lissotriton vulgaris. The sequence continues at coordinate 903,925,467 of NC_141698.1, forward strand.
GCTAGAACTAGATGCTGAAGGTCCCTTTTATTTGTTATCAGACCACTCTAGCTCCTCTGGGGATGAATCTTTGCAGATATCTGAAGATACCCTCAATTTAACAAGTGGATGCTGTAGTGAGACCAGTAGTATGTGTTTGGAGGAGGAGTCCCCAGGAAGAAATGTGAGAACATCCAGTACAGGGACAACACGCAAGAGGCTTGCTCCACGTGTGGAAGATCGGGTCAATAGACGAACAGAGCCAAGCCAATATTCTAAGGGAAGAGCTGGGAATGGTCAAAATAATGAGATCTCTGTGGGCGGACAAGATCAACGGGACAGAGTAGGACAGTCAGGAGATATCTCATTAGCAGTCATATATGAAACAATGATAGCCCACAGGTAAGAAAGTCGGGCAGAGTGCCTAAAAACTCAAGGTGCGTGCAGGAAATTACAGAACTCAGTGCGGCGGATGACTAAAACTTGCTCAGAAATTGGGGAAAGGATAAAGGAAGCTGAGACCAGAATCTCGACCTTGGAGGACGCTATGGTAGCACAGAAGATGACAACTGAGGGGTTAACAACACATAGGGATGACTTATCATGGAAAGTTCAGGACATGGAAAATCGCTTAAGGCGGAACAATTTAAGAATACTTGGTGTACCCGAAGGGGTTGAGGGGTCAGACCCCCGCAAATTTGTTGTTCAGCTCTTCACTGAGGCTTTTCTTGAGCTAGGCCAATGGTCATGGGATATTGAGCTTCAGCGAGCCCACAGATTCCCGTTTCAAGTTAGGCAAAATCAGGCTAATACAAGGCCTAGAGCTATATTGATATGCCTCTCTAACTTTTTGCCGATACAGGCAGAATTTGATTTAGCCAGGCCAGATAAGCAGCAAAAAGCAGTAGGAGTGGAATTCTTTGTTCGTCCCGATTTTTGTCCCACTACTGTGGAAAAACGATGGCAACTCAGACAATTAATTGCCTCGTTTCAAGAGAAGGGAGCTCAAGCATTTCTCTTAGCTCCGGCTGAATTGAAAATTATATATAAGGATGAGAGGAGAATTTTCTCCTCTGACTTGAAGGCGAAAGAATATTTGCAAGAGATTAAGCATTAGGGGGAAAAAAGTGTATACAGTATAAAGAGTGGTGGATGGAGACAGCATAAAATATAGTAAAGTCAGAATGCTATGTATTGCTTTTCCTAGATAATATAGTGTGAATATGTATCATTCCGTAGTTGTACATTTCTTTTTTTTTACACTTATCTCCATGATTATGCTTAAAAGATTTTTGGTTACAATATGTGTAAGTCACTTATGGGTGTTAGAAGGATGGTATGCAGTGGGGAGGTGCGGGGGTGCAGGGGTGGCTTTGAGGGTCTCCATCACTGTAGACCATTGGGTCTATTAGCCTCCGTATTGGGGAAAGGGGGAGGGGTGTCTTCCAGAGGTAGGGAAGGCAGGACAGTGGAGGTGGGAGGTGGCCGCAGTCGGGGGAGGAGGGTGGCTACCAAGGGGGTCGGGTAGGGGATGTAAAAATTATAAAAAAGCCAGTAGCTGTGGTGGAATTCCTGAAGGATAGAAAGAGGAAGGTAGCAAAGCTTGAAAAGGTTATGTACTTCCTTAAAACAGGATAAATGACAGGTCTGATTGTGTGTACATTTAATGTGTGGGGCCTTAATGATAGGGGGAAGCGACAGAGAGTAGCTCGCGGAAATAAAAAATATATCAATAGATGTAGTTTGTATCCAAGAGACACATATCCCTTGGAATAAACATAAGTATCTGGGAGAACTAGGATTTGAGATACAGGTTTGCACTACACAAGGGACCACTACCTGGGGGGTTGCTATATTAGCTAAAAAGGGACTTTTAAAAACCATTAAAACTTCAGGTGATAAATATGGACGATGGGCCATAATGGAATGTATTATAGCGAATAAGAAATGTACAATCAATATGCTCTGTATATGGCTCTAATCATGATGAGAACCTAGTTATTGAGTACCTAAATACGGAAATAGCTAATTGGGCAACACCCTTAATTCTCACAGGGGATTTTAATATTCAGCTTGATGAAGTTTTAAGGGACCGAGGGGAGATGAGTATGTTGGTAAAAAACACAAGGCAGTACAACAACTTCTGCTGGAACATGGATTAGTTGATGTATGGACCAGGCTAAAACACCCAGAACCTGGGTATACATATTATTCATGTCCCCATCAAAAGGTGACCAGACTTGACAATTTTTTTGAAACCAAAACATTAGGATATTTCCCCGTATAACATCGGACCATAACCCAGTTATGCTCAAATATGCAATGCACGGTTTAATAAGACCTAGAAATAAATTTTCTTTTGATAAGAAATTATTATTAAATGAGGAGTTTGTCAGCCATATTCGTAAATGGGTGACAGAATTTTTAGCTATAAATCATGACTCTGCTAAACCTGGTATAGTCTGGGACGCAATAAAAGTCGCACTTAGGGGAGTGATACTGAGTTTTGAATTGCATGTACAAAAACAACTGAAACAACATCAGATGCAGCTTATGAGGATCTATATAATTCTGAATCCAGATTAATAGAGGCATTGTGAGGTAAATTAGATATTACACAGGCACAAACAGAGGTGGCGTGGGGTAAAGCCAGGATTAACGAGGAATGGGCTAAAGATATTGCCAAGAAATATCATCTGTTTAAGAAAGACTGCTATGAGTTTGGGGAGGCAACAGGCAGATCCCTTGCGAAAAAGATCAGGTGTAATGAGGTCAAGAATTCCATAGCAGCAATAGAGGATCTGGCAAGAAATATAGTAGAAACATCGGAGGGCATTCTAGAAGCTTTTAGGGTATACTATGAGAAATTGTATTCCAATGATACTGATACTTTAATGAGTCAGGAAGTGATATATAGAGATCCCTATGGGATAGTTTTGGATATTGAAGATAAAACTGCATTAGAGGAACCTATTACGCTACAGGAGCTGATAGATGCTGTAGGCTCATTGGCTATAGGGAAAGCTGCTGGCCCGATAGATTACCACTAGAAATATATAAATTGCTGCTACCGGAAATCTAGGAAGATATGCTTGCGGCCTGCTGGGAGGCACAAAAAGGGGATGCCCCAGCATCCTGGGATGAAGCTAGTACCATTGTATTCCTATAAAAACATAAACCCCCCACAATGCCAGGGTCATTTAGGCCGATATCCCTTATAAATTAGGATAGCAAACTTTATACAAGGATTGTAGGAACAAGGCTATCTCGGGTTATAACGCCCCAAGTTTCAGCCCAACAACACAGGTTTATACCAGGGAGAGGCACGGTCAACCATATAAGCAGAGTAACAACATTGCTAGATATTGCTAACACCCGAAAAAAATCTTGTGGGGTAATATTATTAGACGCAGAAAAGGCTTTTGACTGTGTCTCCTGGAAATTTCTATGGGCTACACTGAGAGGGCATGATTTTGGTGCTGTGTTCATTCATGCAATTAAGGCAAAGTACAGATCATCAAAGGCACGAATTTGTGCAATGGGACTACAATCAAACCCCGTACCTATATTAAGAGGTACTCGACAAGGATGCCCTTGCTCTCCTATGCTATTTGCATTGTATATCAACCCATTCCTTAACCTCTTAGAACAAAGATTGATTGAACAATTAGCTGGTCCTAGGGTGGAACGGTTAGATATACTTACATAAGCAGATGATATTGCAATATTCTCGTTAGATCCTGCTATTGCATTAGAGTAGGTTGAGCAGCTGGCAGTAGTGTTTGGGAGGAGCTCAGGGTATAAACTGAACCTGGCTAAAACACAAGTAATCTGTACTGATCAAATACAATTCAGAGATGAGAGAGTTATAGAAGAGGCAACATATCTAGGAATACGTCTGAATGCCAATTTGGACTCAATGGTTAAAGCTATTTGGGAACCTCTCCTCAGTCGAATTAAAAAAGATCTGGATAGGATGGAAAGTCTCCATCTATCAATGCTAGGAAGATGCAATGTTCTGAAAATTAATGTTTTACCGAAGGTTCTATATTACTTTAGAGCAGTTCCACTTGAGATCACCAAGAAACAAATGCAGAGACTGCAATAGATCTGCAGTAGTTTTCTATGGGCACAGGGGAAGCCCCGAAAAGCATGGAAATATATGACCCTTCCGTGTGAGAGAGGGGGATGGGCAGTTCGCAATTTTCAGTTTTATTAATGGGCCTGCCTATTACAACACATGGAAATTTTATTGGTTGGAACAGATATTGAAGATTGGGGGATGCCCCTCATATGTTCCAGCTGCTACTTGGCCCAAGGATTGAGAGAACTTTCTTTAAAATTATTGAGTCTAGTTACTATAAAAACATTTGCTTCAAGGTGCTTCAGGCCGTCCACAAGGCCTGGCTCCAAATAAGGCGGCACCTAAATAAAGGCAGGATAAATTATTACACCCCTACAGATGCATCAACACTGCTGTCAGCTATATTTTTAGATGGTATTATGAATAGATGGAGGAATAATGGAATTGTAATTTTGGGCCAATTGGTAGATAGTAATGGGGTGAAGACATATACATCATTGATGGCTAACTACGATCTTCCCAAATCGGATTTTTTTAAGTACCTACAGATTCGGGATTTTCTGTGTAAAAGGAGGGATATCTCATGTCTAGCCGAGAACAATAACCTCCTAGAAACCGTGAAGGCTCGGGGAAAAATCGGGAGTATATACCAGGCACTTATTGACTTGCAAAAAGATGATGTTGAGGTACAAAATGTCAAATGGAATACTAGATTGCAGGTAGAAGGGAATATTTTACAGGAGTTTATGTCTTTAGCTGATACATTGTTAATATCCTCAAATTTAAAAACACAACAATACAAAACTATGTTTAACCTGTACTATACGCCTGCTAAAATTGCGCAATGGGGTGGTAGTAATGAGGACAAAGGCACTCGTTGTGGGGGGAACAAGCAGATATAGTTCACATGTTTGCCACGTGCCCAGATCTGAAATCACTACTAGATAAGATGCAGCTTTTTTAACTGAAGTAACGGGGACGCATATTGATATAACCCCAACAGTTATGTTACTGGGGGTGATAGAAGATGCAGGGTCTGCATGTGGAATCCATACTAATATAATAAAGAGAGAGCCCAAACCTTTGAGGCGGGTAATCTCAGAACCACAGCACCAATCACAACACCCAATACAGCGTTGGAAAGGGCAGTTGCAGCAGAAGGACATAGGCTGTGCAGACTCCCACCATATACACTTAAAAGGTAAAAGAACCGTGCCAGCAAAGTAGTCCCTTGTGGGCATGTCTGCGTTGTGCTGTGGGCGTGTGCTGGGGCGAGGCAAATGCTGGGGGGGTGTGGTACGTTCTGCCCTTCATGCCATGTGTCATATCGTGAGCTAATCCCACCCTGCTCCCTTTAAATACCCCTGCACCCCATTATCATAACCCACCCTTACTCCTTAAAATACCCCAACACCCTTAAACACTAACCCATCTTAACCCTATAAATATACCCTGTACCCCAAAACCCAAACCTACCCCTAAACCCTAAAAATACCCCTGTACCCCAAAACCAAAACCTAGCCCTGAACCCTATAAATACCCCTGTACCTCAAAAGCCAAACCTACCCCTGAACCCTAAAAATACCCCTGTTCCCCAAAACCCAAACCTAGCCCTAAGCCCTAAAAATACCACTGTACCCCAAAACCCAAACCTACCCCTGAACCCTAAAGTACCCCTGTACCCCAAAACCCAAACCTACCCCAGAACCCTTAAAATACCCCTGTACCCGAGAAACCCAATCCTACCCCTGAACCCTAAAAATACCCCTGTACCCCAAAACCCAAACCTAGCCCTGAACCCTAAAAATAACCCTGTACCCCAAAACCCAAACCTACCCCTGAACCCTAAAAATACCCCTATACCCCAAAACCCAAACCTAGCCCTGAACTCTAAAAATACCCCTGTACCCCAAAACCCAAACCTAGCCCTGAACCCTAAAAATAACCCTGTACCCCAAAACCCAAACCTACCCCTGAACACTAAAATACCCCTGTACCCGAGAAACCCAATCCTAGCCCTGGACCCTAAAAATACCCTTTTACCCCAAAACCCAAACCTACCCCTGAACCCTAAAAATAACCCTGTACCCCAAAACCCAAACCTACCCCTGAACCCTAAAAATACCGCTATACCCCAAAACCCAAACCTAGCCCTGAACTCTAAAAATACCCCTGTACCCCAAAACCCATTGCTATCCCTAAACCCTAAAACTACCCCTGTACCCCATAACCCAAAACTATATCAAATACCAAACACCCCAAAACACATACCTCAGTACCCCAAAACACATACCCCTATACCCATACTTACCTTATCCAAACATTAAAAAAACATCCTTTTACCATTCATGCATTTACAACGAATTTCCTTGTAAATGTATGTGTGGTAAAAGCATATAAAATGTAATGCCATGCATTATAATGGCATTGCGGAGTCATGGTACTTTCGTAATGAAAGTATGCGGAGTGATGGTATGCGGAAAGAAAGTTGCAGAATAATGGATGTTTACCCTCCCCCGGTAAGTACATTGGTAGCACGGCGGCCCACATCTACAGCAACATACTAATATTTTTTCACCACGCATTTGGAAAATGCACAGGTCTCTCTCATTGATGGCCAGCACCGACATACACTTTTAGACACACCACCCGCCACAAGTTCTAGAATTGCGAACTTTAGAGCCAGGGAGCTACGTTCAAATCTCGGCATCAGCTCAACATCTTGTGATTCCAGGCAAATCACTTTGTCTCCCCGTGCCTGCCACAAATGAATGTGTTCTTCTGTAATGTAAATTGTGCTCATGCCATGTTGTCGAGTTTGCGCTATGTAATATTGCAAGGAAAAATAAAGTAGGGAAACTCGAGTTCACACACTACTGAACGTGCACTCTTAAGTGCATCAGCAGTGCCCTGTGAATCGGAGCGTTTCACTGGCCTGTCACAGATACGAAATCCAATCAAAACAAATTCCTACAAAACAATACACTACTGGCCGGCAGCAATTCATACCCAGACAATTTCGGGACGGGCTGCTAGTGTATTTATATAGGTATTTGATATATATTGCTGCTGCAGTTGCAGACTGTGTATAGCTTCATTATGGCGTCAGAAAGAACCCCCTACGTTCGAGATGTGGAAAGGAAGACTCTTTGCCATTTGTAAACTCGAAAGTAGTCTGTATGTTGTAAAAGGGTCTCAAAAATAAAGGTTGGGCAGAGAGATATGGGGGCGCTAACAGAATCTATGACACCAGCATTGTAAGATGGTAACGAGGCCCACCCTCCGTTAGGAAGCTTTATTCGTTATAGTATTTGTTATTAATATATATGTGTAGTACTGTATTTAGTAGCCTATTCCCATATGCTATCTTCCCTCATTGTGTTTTGATTTCGTATTTTTTCTGTCTTTATGTTGCTTATGCTTTCTCTTGTTAATGAACATGGGTTGTTTTTTTGTATTTGTCTACTGGCTTGATAAAAGAACAGAAAAAAATGAAAAAGGGAAGTTCAAAAAAGTGTGAAAGTCCTAATCTGAAAAGGTACTTTGTCATTTTTTGTTTGGAAAAAATTATTCTCCATGTGGGACACCCCTGACATTCAATCAAGCACTTTACACTACCAGTTGGATGCTTTTTGCATTACGTCCCATTAACGCTCTATAGCTCCGGAGTGTACGTTTTGAAAGAGTGCCCATACAACCACTGAAATCCAATTCCAATGCCTCTGGGGCCTCAGGGGGAGCACTTAGAGATTATCAGGGTGTCAGGCAGAGGCCTACAATAAAGTTCAGTCCTGGTCCATTTGCCACCAGTCAGGTGAGGTTCTTCACGGGATTGCCCTCTTCAGCTTTCTTAAGTTCCTGAAGCCTTCAAGGGGATCAGCCTTAAGAACCTTCGAGATCTTTCGGTCCTTGTATTTCAAGTGGAAAGAGCCCAACCTTTTGAGGTCCTTGTCATAGACCACATATGCCTAGTGCAGCAGGTTCAGTCCACCTGCTATCGTTTTCGCGAGTCCAGCAGTGTTATGAGGAAGGCCGGGTGAGGGTCCAGATTTGTAGGATTCACGATCCTTTGGATGGGGGACAACTGAAGACACTCCAAATTCATCTTTGACCAGTGGAGTAAAGGCTCCCAGGTCCTGACCTACCCACTTTTGCAGTAGTTCCTGTTTGCTTTTCTGCAAACAGACCCAAGATGCAATGTGTCAAAGCAAATCAAATATAACAAAAGTTTATGGTCGCAGTGAATGTTGACTCTAATCCTTAAAGTGGGAGTGGGGAGTGTACTGTGGTAATCTCAGTATTCTAGCATCAACACTAAAATACAATTTGAAGCAGGTACTATACCCACTACTAACCCAGAGATATAAATCTGTTAACACAACAGCTTGGTCCTTCAGTAACCAGACAGGGGATTCACAAGAGTTGCCCTGGGATTTGACTCAGAAGACCTTGACAGGCAAGATTTGACACTGTGGTGCCAACAGAATGCCCACAGACCCCAACTCTACATATTCTTTTTAGCTCCGAGGATTGTGTACACATGGGAGGAATTTTACACCACTTCCTAGGCTGAGCACAAGCTGGGAGTGAGTTAGCAGAGTTAAATGCTCATTAGCATTCCGAAAGCTGAGGTAAAGGGGAACTGTCTAAAAGTTACATTTTCTCCATTTATATCATAATCCAACTTCAGCAACACATTGTATTGTTAACACCTATTAAAAACAGTAGTTTAATTATCTTTTTAGCTGGTCCTAATCCATAGACACAGTATTAGTATTTCAATCTGTACTCTGGTTTTCACCTTATGACAGCAGGGTCTGCAACAGTGAAAATAGCTTTTGTGGCCTTGCCACTGTAGGGTCATATTAATATAAATTTTCGAGATGTCACATTTAAAAATGCCTTGCACCCTACCTTGTGGGGTACAAGGCATACATGAGGTGACATTCTAATATTTTAAAGAAAAGATTTCACCAGTTAAAAGAGGTTATTTTATCAGGCTCTACTGCAGGATTTAAACAGCAAAAATCAGACTACAATGGTAGGCCTGGAGCCATGTTGTTCTGTGTCACACAACTGAATGCACAGTGAGTGCGGCAGCCAACAGGCAATAATGTGACTTTCTATGCTGTAGGTGTATGGTCTGCATCATTTCCTCTGGCCTTATATGAAAGGTAAATAAGACATTCAGGGATTAGTCAATACCTACATGTTTTAGGGCTCAGAGCAGATACACTGGGCTCAAAACATCAGTATTCCAGTACACAGAGCCCACAAACAAGAAATACAAATCACAAGAAATGGCGGTAACCACACAAAAGGGATCATTTGCTGACACATGTACACCTTGAAAAAGGATGGAGCAACGTGGTAACTTTTTCTAATTCCAAATCAGATAAACTATTGATTTTGGCAGATTCCTTGGCCTTGTAATCCTACTTATTTTGAGATTTTCATACAAAGCATTACATATTAACAGTTACACAATGAGGAATATTTGAACACAGGTTTATGTTAATTATCCATGTTGCTTCAGCAGTCTAATTAGAACACAACAACACTGCTTTTGTGACTGAAAGTAGATATGATTATCAAAACTGACAGAGGTGCCAAGAGTCCGAAATTCTGCAGATCTTATTGTTAAGGTATAATTGGTTGGCATTCGTCCAGTTATTAGTTGTGTCTATCATAAACTACATGGGGTCTTTTTTCTTGTGAGCACTCAAGTGAGCTTCAGAAACGGACTAATATTGACTGAATAGGCATGAAAGGGCATACTTGAGGCTCCTATTATTTCAGGCTGTAGTCAAAAATGTAAATATTGAATACTGCAATGGAATATAGGGCCAGAAGTACGACCATTTTATTTTGCGAATCGCTAATTATGATGTTTTGCAGCTTGCAATAAGAGACTAACAAAAAAGGAAATTTACTAATGTGCCTCATACACTTTTAGCAATTCCCTAAGGGGTCGTAAACGACCTGCCTCATCAGTACTCAGGAGGAAGGTCGCAATGGCTGGCAATGGGCAATTACACAGGGATGGTGTTCTGCTGAAGTCACCAGACCAACATGACTGTATTTGTTTTTGAATAAAGCAACTTTTTTGTATTGAAATACAGCCTATTTTCCTTAAAGAAAAATTAGATGCATTTCAAAAAGAAAATTGAAACGTTTCAGGTTCATTTTTAAGAGTAGGCAATCACAAAGTTTAAGGGGTGCCCTGTGGACCCCTCTCCATTTGCAACTGGCTTACCACCTACTTGAAGTAGGCGGTAAACAGCAGTTGTTTCGCGACCATATTCCAGTTGCAAAACAATCGTACATGCACTTGCGACTTGCTATTAGGGAGAGACACCCATGGCAGGCCCCTTACTAACAGGGACTCGCAAACCCTATTTTGCGAGTCGGTAATAGATTTCCGACTAACAAAATAGGGTTGGTACATTGCACAAGCCATTTCAGCGGTTGCAAAAAGCCCGATTCCCCATTAGTGAACACTGAAAATAGTCAAACATCTGGACCATAGAGGGCAATGTGGTACTCTACCTTCCAGAAATGTCCTATTGGCAACAAAATTTACATAAATTACATGAATGTGTTTCTTAGATAGAAAGTTGCAATACCGTGAGAGGGGGGTTTGAGAGGTCAGAATTTTTCTGGGAAAAGATGTGTATACCTAATGTTATGTTACAGTAACTGTCTTTACTTTAGATTCAAAATCCAGGCAATGTGGCAATAGGGTTATTCAAAACGCTTGCTTTTCCTAACAAAGATGGCAGCAATGACCAGCCTGGAGGTATTCAGTTAAAATATCAAAAATAAAATATTGAGGAGCTGAAATGTTGAGTTTGAAATATCATGATGCGCAAATAGTGTGTGTGAAAATATCGTGGACAAGAATATCAATTTTATGATAAGCAATATCCATGTTAAAAATACCCATGTTACTATTATCATTTACAAAAATATTGTTGTTAATAATATCATTTTTGTTTTCAGAAATTCTTTTTATTAAGCATCAAGCAAAACAAAGATATTGACATTAGCATAATATCATTTTAAAATAATTTTTATGTATTTTAGTACATGTTTCATTGTATATTTTATAAATTGTGTGATTACTGTTAATGTTTTTTGGTATAGTTTGCACATTTTTAGTTGTTTTTAAGTTTAATTTAATAGTTTAGTTGTATTTTTAGTGCTGTAACAGGTAGTGGGGTTTATAGGGTGAGAAGTACATTCGTTATAATTAAGAAGGTGTAGGTTGTGGGGTTTGTAGGGGTATAGAGTGGGAAGTAATTTAATTACAATTATTCATAATTCATAATAAATTAATAAGTAAATAGTTCATTGATAATTAAACATGTAAATTGTGTAATTAATTAAATATGTTATAATATTTTTGGTGTTGTTTGTGGTTTTTGTAGGCATGAAGGGTGTGAAGAAAATAACGTATAATAATTAATAATCAAGCGTAATTATTAATAATTATTTAATTAATAATTAACTATTTAAATTGTTTAATACGTTTTTTTTAAGTTATCAATGAGCTGTGGGTTGCTGTGTTTGTAGGGGTAAAGAGTGGGAAGTTAATTAAATATAAAAGTTAATTGTACTAATTGTTTAATTGATCTCACATTATGTGAATTATGTAATTAAGATTTGTGGTTATAAATATTTGGTGCAAAGAGCACCTAATAGATATAAGAAAAATATTAATCACATAATTTACATAATGGGTTTCTAGGTGGGAACTTAATTGAATATAATCATTTTATTTTTAGCTAATTACTGATAGGTCTGAAAAATGTAATGATGCCTAGGGGCAGAATCCTGCATTCGGCGTTTGGACACCTCATGTGAGGTATCTATGTGCTTTATAAAATAAAATATTATTATGTTTGCTGCACAGTGCAGCACACATGCAAAGTCGGAAAAGAAAGGAGAAATAAAGCAATTCTGCTCTTAATGTCTCCTTTCAAATGGCGTTAACTTTTGGCACTATATCCTGTCCACTATTTTTTGTAGATAGGGTTTTGCATCAAAAGGCATGGGTGGTAGCATGGGAACGCTCATGTACCACCCATGTAACGCCCTATTGGCGCTAAATAACACAAAGCAGTGCTTGCGTTGCTTTGTGTTTCTTTCAGAATACTATCCAGAGCAAAACAAGTTTTGAACTGGAAAGTAAATAAGGGAAAACACATTTTGTGCTGGTTAGTGTCACTTTCGTGACACTAACCTAGGGCAAAATGTTTGTAAGTCTACCCCCACAGTGCCCTCATCTCAATGCATGTGATCAAGTGAGACTGTAAAGACACTCACCAGATATGAAAGAATGCTTTGAAGCATATATCATCTAGTTCTATTACAAACATTCTAAAATCTCTCCTATGATGGGGAAAAATATTGGAAAAACAACAAAAATGGGAGAGAGAGAAAACTGTGGATTTGTTCTCCCTGGTCAAGTATATTTAAACAAAAGGAATTCACAACTAGGTGAGCGTGGTCCCTACAGTGGTGGGGAGCACAAGGTGTTTCTTAAAATATCACTCACACACCAACAGGCCCATTGGTGCCATGCTTCATCATCGGGGTCTTCGCACCCCTCTACGGGATGCGGCGTGCTACGACCTATGTCTGCACGGGAGCACTTTTAATCAGACTATGTGTGGTGTGAGTGGGCCTGTGTGCAAAATTTAAGGTGAGTGGTGAGGTTTGTAGTGATAGGTTAAAAAATGCCCTGGCTCATGAGAATAACCAAAAATGTTTTAATAATTCTCCAAGCTGGCACTGTTAAAAAGGTGTTTTGGCGAGGTTACTATGTATTACAATGTACACCACCTCATGTGTGCGTCGACGCACTACGGAGCCGAGTGGGGGAAAGCAGGGTGGAGAATTTCTCTGTATTCGATGCAAATTGGCTCGAAAAAACCCTCCACGTCCTGAGGCTCATGAAGCATTACAGCTCCAAACATTGTGTTTGCGAAATACGCAGACACCTTCTTGAAAAGAATTTAAGTACACAGTAGCCTTTTTTTATTTTCATTCTCTTTTCTGTAAATTACAGATTTTTGTTTTCAAAAAACGTGAGTAAGGTGGGGATTTGTGCACCCCGTCCTGAAGAAGGAGTTACGACTCCGAAACATGTGGACGCACACATGAGGTGGTGTACATTGTAATACATAGTAACCTGGCCAACACACTTTTTTAACAGTGCCAGCTTGGAGAATTCTTAAAACAATTTTGGTTACACTCATGAGCCATGATTCCTTTTGTTTAAATATACTTGACCGGGGAAAAGATATTGCCATTTCATCCATGCCAGCTCTTACCATATGATGAAACCCACTCACAAGGGTAGCCCCGACATATGGACATGGTAAACAGTGGACAAACCTGAAATGGACTACAACATAATTTCATTACAGTGCCACCTGTATCCTGTGCAAACCAAAATACCACATTACTCAGCAAGATATGTAAATCTCAATTTCCAGCCCAATTGATGGCTTTGGAAGGCTCAGTCGGACTGCCGCTGGTAGAGGGCGAACACTTATCTCCATGTTCTACCATTTGAACAGACCTACTGTACTCTCACTTGGTACAAGATGGCAGTTTCTAGACTGGCAGAACAAGGGAAACAAAAATATGCATGGTGATCATCACAACTCTTTTCAGGGATAACTGGAGAAAACCGGCGCGCAAACAGCATCCCTTTTTAAATCTGTACTATCTCATTCACATTCTCAATCCTCAACCTAAATCACAATATTACATGCAACACATTTGGTGGGTGGCTGGCATAGGTTTGCTGTATAACAGTGGACATACTTCTTAATGTCATCCTACTGTACCTCCATGGGCAGATACTTAACCCCTTCGCTGCTAGCCATTTTTCCCCTGTGTGCTAAGCTTCTTTTTGACTATTTGGGGTAGTGCGCGTTGAGGCCCCAGTAAAGTTTTGCCACATAAGGTATCCACACCAAATTTGTGTCCTTCTCTTCCAACACCATGGGGATTCTAAAGGTACCCAGGTTTGTAGATTCCCCCGGCGGGGTCCCAGAAATTAGCCAAAATACACCAACATTTTGGGTTTTTTGAGAAAAATTGGAAAAACTGGCTGGAAACGAAAGCGTCTGGGTTTTTCCCTGCAAATGTTATCAAAAAGGGTTTGTGGGGCTGAAATCACAATTTTTCCAGCTTTTAGGAAATGATAGACTTTTGTCTGAAAACCAAAATGTTTTACACACTTTGTGCATTTTTCTGGGACATTAATGGTTAATGGTAGAAATGGGTGTGAAAGCAATAATGGATCTAAGACAGCTATACATTTGAGAAAAGTAGACTAAATTCTGAATTCAGCAAGGGGTCATTTGTGTAGATCCATCAAGGTTTCTTTATAGAACTAACAGTTAAATATCGTAAAAATTGAAAATTTGTTGAAAAAACAGCCTTTTGTGCCAACGTTTTTTCCTGTAACTTCTTGTAATTATGCCAGCTCTTTGAAAGCAATATACCATTACATCCGCTGAACCTTCCTGGTTGTGGGGATATCTAGGACTTGTAGGTTCACCAAAGAACCAGACGAACTAAGACTCAAAAACTGTGCAGCAATTTGCAATGGCTTTTTTATTATGTACCGGGTATATAGCAGTTATTGTGGGAAAATGTATACATGGAAAAATCGGTATGAGAGACACCTATGTATTTCTGAAATGGGAACAAATTATATATTTTAGAAACAGTACATATTTGCACATTTTTACTCAATGTCTTTCATTTGGAAGGCAAAAATGCATCAAAAATCAATAGCTAATATCAGTTTCTTTACAAATCTGAATTACCCCAAGTCTCCCAATAAAAATGGTACCTCACTTGTGTGGGTAGGCATAGTGTCCACAACAGGAAATGGCTTAAAACCCAATGTGAACACACCATATTTTCACAATGACAATTTACCCTTTTTTGCGAAGTTCATAGCTGTAGGTTTTGAACACTAGCTCTGCCAGCACCTCGAGAAACCTAGCAAACCTATACATTTTTGAATACTAGACACCCAGGAAAATCCAGGATGGGGTGACTTGACTGCCTCCCACTAGGTTATGTTACCCAGAATCCCTTGCAAACCTAACACTTGTCAAAAAGTCCACATTTTCCCCACATTTCTGTGGTGGAAAGTCGTGAAAAGTGCGTGGATCCACAAATTTCTACCCACCCCGCGTTCCCCAAAGTCTTATGAGAAAATTGTTACCTCACTTGTGTGGGTCGGCCTAGTGCCTGCAACAGGACACGACACAAAACGCAACGTGGTCACACCTCAATTTCAAAGTGCCTAGCTGTAGTCTTTGAACCCTAGCTCTGCCGGCACCTAGGGAAACCTAGCAAACCTATACATTTTTGACAACTAGACACTCAGGGAAATCCAGGATAGGGTGATTAGACTGCCTCCCACCAGGTTATGTTGCCCAGAATCTCTTGCAAACCAAAAGAATAGTCAAAATAACACATTTACCCCACATTTCTGTGGTGGAAAGTTCTGGAATCTGCGTGGATCCATAAATTTCCACCCACCATGCATTCCCCAAAGTCTTCTGAGAACAATGGTACCTTACTTGTGTGGATTGGGCTAGTGCCTGCGACAGGAAATGGCACAAAACGCAACGTGGTCACACCTCAATTTCGCAGTGAAAAATTACCCTGTTTTGGGTAAGTGCCTAGCTGAGGTTTTTGAACCCTAGCTCTGCCGGCACCTAGGTAAACCTAGCAAACCTATACATTTCTGATAACTAGACACCCAGGGGAATCCAGCATAGGGTGACTTTACTGCCTCCCACCAACTTATGCTACCCAGAATCCCTTGCAAACCTAAACAATTGTCCCTCCCTCCGACTTAAGACTTGGGTCTCCCGTGGACCGGATGGCTGGCCCAGCCATGGCTACGAAAGAAATGTTACTTGAGTTCCCACCCCTTACGTACGAGGCCTTCACGAAGCTAGCCAGAGGGATTTTATCTGGGTCTTCTCTGGATCCTGTGCCTCCTAAAATTAGGAAGGAATTTGAGGAAGAATTATTCCCCTCACTCCACCTAATATGTAACCAATCACTTGTGACTGGTACCGTTCCAGCTCAATGGAAACGGGCGTTAGTATCTCCTCTGCTAAAAAAGCCTTCTCTAGACCCAGACTGCTCAAAAAACTATAGGCCCGTCTCCCTGCTACCTTTTCATGCCAAGATTGTCGAGCGTTTGGTTAGCAACACTCTCTCCAACCATCTGGAATGTCATCAATTACTAGATGAGGATCAATTTGGCTTCCGGCCTGCCCATGGAACCGAAACAGCTCTAATCACCGCTATGGACGAGCTTCAAAGGCGGGCAGACAGAAGGCAGGCAGAGTTCCTGATCCTGATTGATATGTCTGCCACCTTTGATACGGTGAACCATAAGATTCTGTTGAGGCAGCTGTTTGAGGCAGGAGTGAGAGGTACAGCGCTGCAGTGGTTCCAATCATTCCTGCAGGATAGGCAGCAGGCAGTGTACATGCCACCTTTTCAGTCAGCTTTTACTTTGATATCACATGGGGTTCCTCAGGGCTCAGCAATCAGCCCTATCCTTTTCAACCTATATCTCAGACCTCTGATTTCACTCATCAAAAGCTTTAACATCAGGATTGTCAACTATGCTGACGACACGCAGATGATCCTCTCCTTAGAAGGTGAGGACTCAACATCTATGGAGGTTCTCCACAACTGTCTGCGTGATACGTCTCGGTGGCTAAAGGACAACTCCCTCCAGTTTAACGCAGGGAAGATGGAGGTGCTCTTTAGCGCCGGAGCTAAGAATCCCGGCCGTTTCCAAACAACTTTTGGCCCCCGGAAACAGTGACCAAAGTACGGCCGGTGGAATCAGTCCGCAATCTAGGGGTCATGCTGGATTAAAGGCTCAGTATGGAGACGCATGTACAAAAGACGTCTGCCTGCTGTTTTGCCATCCTTCGCTCCCTGAGAAAAGTCCTGCCTCTCCTACCAACCCATGCTCGCGCCCAAGTGGTAAGGTGTACCATCCTTAGCAGGCTGGACTATTGTAACGCCCTTCTGCTAGGGTCCCCTGGGTTCCTGTTGGACAGGCTCCAAAGGGTCCAATCAGCAGCTGCTAAGCTGGCCTTAGGGCTTCCGAGAAGATCTCATGGGCCGTCCGCTCTGGGCAAACTACACTGGTTGCCGGTGAGACAGAGGATACAATTCAAGGCCCTTTGCATAGTCTTTAGGGCTCTCCATGGAACTGGCCCAGCCCCCTTACAATCGAAATTTGCCTGGTACACTCCAACCAGACAGCTTTGATCTTCTGAGGCCAAGCTGGTAGTGGTACCCAGATTCAAGAAAGTCCGAGCCGGAGGCAGATCCTTTGAGGTGGCAGCTGCCAAACTCTGGAATGCTCTCCCTGTCGAGATTAGGCACATCACTGAACTCCTCCCATTCAGAAGAAGGATTAAAACCTGGTTATTTCCCATGGTAACTGCCTGAAAGCTCACACTCCCTGTGATCACTTCCGCTTCTTCCGATCTTATCAGCGCCAGGATGCCTGCAATGGTGACAGCTGCACTTTACAAGTTCTTAAAATAAAAATAAATTGTCCAATAAAACACATTTTCCCCACATTTCTGTGGTGGAAAGATCTGGAATCTGTGTGGATGTACAATTTTCCACCCACCCCGAGTTCCCCAAAGTCTTACGGGAAAAATAGTACCTCACTTGTGTGGGTCGGCCTAGTGCCTGCGACAAGGAACGGCACAAAACGCAACGTGGTCACACCTCAATATCGCAGTGAAAAATGACCCTTTTTGGCAAAGTGTCTAGCTGTAGTTTTTTAATCCTAGCTCTGCCGGCATCAAGGGAAACCTAGCAAACCTATATATTTTCAAATACTAGACACCCAGGGGAATCAAGACTGGGGTGACTGCCTCCCACCAGGTTCTGTTACCCAGAATCCCTTGCAAACCTAGAATATTGTCCAAAAAACAGATTTTCCTCATATTTCTGTGGTGGAAAGTTCTGGAATCTGCGTGGATCCACAATTTTCTACTCAACCCGCATTCCCCAATGTCTTACGAAAAAAATGGTACCTCACTTGTGTGGGTCAGCCTAGTGCCTGCAACAGGAAATGGCGCAAAACGCAACGTGGTCACACCTCAAATTCGCAGTGAAAAAATACCCTCTTTTGGCAAAGTGCCTTTCTGTAGTTTATTAACCCTACCTCTGCCAGAACCTAGAGAAACCTAGCAAACCTATAGATTTTTGAAAACTAGACACCCAGGGGTTCAAGGATGGGGTGACTTGACTGCCTCCCATCAGGTTCTGTTACCCGGAATCCCTTGCAAACCTAAAAAAATGCCCAAATAAACGCATTTCTGTGGTGGAAAGTTCTGCGTGGATCCACAAATTATCACCCACCCCGCATTCCCCAAAGTCTTCCGAGAAAAATGGTACCTCACTTGTGTGGGTGGGCCTAGTGCCTGCGACAGGAAACGGTGCAAAACGCAACATGGTCACACCTCAATTTCGCAGTGAAAAATTACCCTTTTTTTGGCAAAGAGCCTAGCTGTAGTTTGTGAACCCTAGCTCTGCCGACACCTAGGGAAACCTAACAAATCCACACATTTCTGAAAAGTAAACACCTGAGGGATTTCAGGGACGTATGGCTTGCGTGGATCCCCCACGTTTCCTTACCCAGAATGCTCTCCAAACCTTAATTTTAGCTGAAAAAATCACTTTTTTCAGACATTTTTGTGTGGGGAAGTGTGGCATCACCGTGCTCACACAAATTTCCTACCACCCAGCGTTCCCCCAGGTCTGTCAATAAAAATGGTGCCTCACTTGTGTGGGAGGCCCAAGTACCCGCGACAAGTAAGGGCCCAAAACATAGTGAGGCAACATCAAAATTGCCTATCTCACAACCACCTGGTTTAGCAAGGGGGATTACCTGGGTTTTTGGCCACGTGCTCAGCGGTCATCTAGGGAAACCTAGCAAACCTTCACATTTCTAAAAAATAGACTTCCGGAGGCTTCCAAGGAGGTGTGGCTTGCGTGGATCCCCCAACGTTCCATTACCCAGAATCCCTGTCAAACCTCTTTTTTAGCATTTTGTGTGGAAAAGTGTGGCATCACTAAGCTCACACAAATTTCCTACCACCCAGCATTTCCCTTCATCTCCCAATAAAATTGATGCCTCACTTGTGTGGGAGGTCCAAGTACCCGCGACAGGCAAGGGCCCCAAACGTAGTGAGGCGACATCAAAATTGCCTATCTCAAAACCACCTTGTTTTGCAAGGGGGGTCACCTGGGTTTTTGGCCCCGTGCTCGGCAACCATCTAGGGAAACCTACCAAACCCACACATTTCTGAAAACTAAACACCCGGAAGCTTCCAAGGAGGTATGGCTTTCGTGGATCCCCCAACATTTCCTTACCCAGAATCCCTTGCAAACCTAATTTTATCTGAAACAAGTCAAATTTTCTAACATTTTTGTGAGGGAAACTGTGGCATCAGCATAACCCCATATCCCCCGATAAAAATGGAGCCTCACTTGTGTGGGAGGCCCAAGAACCCGCGACATGCAAGGACACAAAACGTTTTGAGGCAACATCAACATTGCCTATCAAAAAATGTTTTGGGCCCTTGCCTGTCGCGGGTCACTAGGGAGAGGTACCATTGGAAAGGGGAGATACTCACCTTTCCAATGATACCTCTCCTGAATTTCTACATGCTCATGGGGCTGAGATAGCCCCCTGAGCATGTAGGAACTGATACTGAAATGAGCCTCTTGGTTCATTTCAGTTTCGGTTTCACTGAAATGACATCAGCGCGACGTGCGAGCTGATCATCATTTCAGTGAAACCAGGGGGGGGGGGGGGCTTCGGGAGCTGGGGAAGCTCTTCCCTAGCTCCTGAGGCGCTTTTGGCAAAAAGGGAATCCCTCTGGTGTCCGCACCAGAGGGATTTCAAATGCGATGTTTCATGACGAGCTAGACTCATCATGAGCACACGAGCACTGTGTGCCATAACGAGTCCAGCTCATCATTAGCATGCAAGGGGTTAAAGCTTCAATGGCGCGCTTCATAATTTTTAAAACTCATAAGTGAACTGGCCAGAGTCTCTTCTCAAACAGGTTTTTACCTCCACATTGAAAGTGCAGAGAGTATTTCCACAGCTCATTTAAGTTTGGGCAGATACAGACAACATGTGTTTTATGGTGACCCACATAGGCAAAATGATGTGGCCACCTCACCTTTTATCCTGCCATACCAAAGGCCTCTTAGCAGAACTTAGCTGAAACAATAACTCGTTATTCATGTCTTTCATTTCAGTGGCCATGAAAGTTTCAGGTAATGTTGGGGAGCAGGCAAGTTATAAAGTGCAAGAGCTGAGTTAAAGTCAGATTCACGCCTTAAGTTGCTGATGTCCTGCATGGCTGATAACAGCTTGGTTTCTTTGTTCAATACCTTGGGCACTAACTTACACATGAGTGCCTTATTCCAAATCTCCTCTGCATCCAGATCACGTACTGATCACACAGAGTAGGTAAACTTGAGGATCAATACTTTATTCTTTCAGAGTTCTACAATATCAAGCCACTCGTCTTACTTCACTCTACACAAACGTTTTAATGCAAGCTTCATGCAAACATTTTAAGTTGGAATTGGGCAAGGCATGAGGAGGGGTGGCAAGGAAGGAAGCAAAGGGAATATACCATTTAAGTTATACATTACAACACATCTCCCTTTGAAAGAAAAGAAAGGTTAAGCAATGTAAATGTAGTATTGTAGAAATGTACAGTAATCAAATGTAACCTAAGATAAAAACTAATAGGGCATATTACCCTACTAAGAGAAAACAACACATGCGAATAGAACCATCTCAGTGCCTGGTATATTGAATCTATTTACAACAAGGGGTGGTGAGGGACAGAGTCTCTGAATTAAGCAGAAAGCTCTCACCCAGTCAAGAGATCAGGGCTAGATCCAACACCGTTTTTTAGCTCACTGCACCATCCCAGTTTCAGAACCTGGCTGTATGCAAATTAGTCTGTTCCTGTCCCAGTGCATGATGGGAACAGGGCAAACCAAACTACAAAAGCCAATTCTTACACTGGGAAGGAAACAAGCTCCCGGGGACCGGTTTCTGGCATTACAGCCGTCTTCGGCCCGGTTTGCTTGAATCCTGATGGTGCAATGAGCAAGGGTCTCACATCTGAGAATACCCTTCCACGCTTAGGGTGGACAAAAATATTTACAACAAGGGGTGGTGAGGGACAGAGTCTCTGAATTAAGCAGAAAGCTCTCACCCAGTCAAGAGATCAGGGCTAGATCCAACACCGTTTTTTAGCTCACTGCACCATCCCAGTTTCAGAACCTGGCTGTATGCAAATTAGTCTGTTCCTGTCCCAGTGCATGATGGGAACAGGGCAAACCAAACTACAAAAGCCAATTCTTACACTGGGAAGGAAACAAGCTCCCGGGGACCGGTTTCTGGCATTACAGCCGTCTTCGGCCCGGTTTGCTTGAATCCTGATGGTGCAATGAGCAAGGGTCTCACATCTGAGAATACCCTTCCACGCTTAGGGTGGACAAAAATATTTACAACAAGGGGTGGTGAGGGACAGAGTCTCTGAATTAAGCAGAAAGCTCTCACCCAGTCAAGAGATCAGGGCTAGATCCAACACCGTTTTTTAGCTCACTGCACCATCCCAGTTTCAGAACCTGGCTGTATGCAAATTAGTCTGTTCCTGTCCCAGTGCATGATGGGAACAGGGCAAACCAAACTACAAAAGCCAATTCTTACACTGGGAAGGAAACAAGCTCCCGGGGACCGGTTTCTGGCATTACAGCCGTCTTCGGCCCGGTTTGCTTGAATCCTGATGGTGCAATGAGCAAGGGTCTCACATCTGAGAATACCCTTCCACGCTTAGGGTGGACAAAAATATTTACAACAAGGGGTGGTGAGGGACAGAGTCTCTGAATTAAGCAGAAAGCTCTCACCCAGTCAAGAGATCAGGGCTAGATCCAACACCGTTTTTTAGCTCACTGCACCATCCCAGTTTCAGAACCTGGCTGTATGCAAATTAGTCTGTTCCTGTCCCAGTGCATGATGGGAACAGGGCAAACCAAACTACAAAAGCCAATTCTTACACTGGGAAGGAAACAAGCTCCCGGGGACCGGTTTCTGGCATTACAGCCGTCTTCGGCCCGGTTTGCTTGAATCCTGATGGTGCAATGAGCAAGGGTCTCACATCTGAGAATACCCTTCCACGCTTAGGGTGGACAAAAATATTTACAACAAGGGGTGGTGAGGGACAGAGTCTCTGAATTAAGCAGAAAGCTCTCACCCAGTCAAGAGATCAGGGCTAGATCCAACACCGTTTTTTAGCTCACTGCACCATCCCAGTTTCAGAACCTGGCTGTATGCAAATTAGTCTGTTCCTGTCCCAGTGCATGATGGGAACAGGGCAAACCAAACTACAAAAGCCAATTCTTACACTGGGAAGGAAACAAGCTCCCGGGGACCGGTTTCTGGCATTACAGCCGTCTTCGGCCCGGTTTGCTTGAATCCTGATGGTGCAATGAGCAAGGGTCTCACATCTGAGAATACCCTTCCACGCTTAGGGTGGACAAAAATATTTACAACAAGGGGTGGTGAGGGACAGAGTCTCTGAATTAAGCAGAAAGCTCTCACCCAGTCAAGAGATCAGGGCTAGATCCAACACCGTTTTTTAGCTCACTGCACCATCCCAGTTTCAGAACCTGGCTGTATGCAAATTAGTCTGTTCCTGTCCCAGTGCATGATGGGAACAGGGCAAACCAAACTACAAAAGCCAATTCTTACACTGGGAAGGAAACAAGCTCCCGGGGACCGGTTTCTGGCATTACAGCCGTCTTCGGCCCGGTTTGCTTGAATCCTGATGGTGCAATGAGCAAGGGTCTCACATCTGAGAATACCCTTCCACGCTTAGGGTGGACAAAAATATTTACAACAAGGGGTGGTGAGGGACAGAGTCTCTGAATTAAGCAGAAAGCTCTCACCCAGTCAAGAGATCAGGGCTAGATCCAACACCGTTTTTTAGCTCACTGCACCATCCCAGTTTCAGAACCTGGCTGTATGCAAATTAGTCTGTTCCTGTCCCAGTGCATGATGGGAACAGGGCAAACCAAACTACAAAAGCCAATTCTTACACTGGGAAGGAAACAAGCTCCCGGGGACCGGTTTCTGGCATTACAGCCGTCTTCGGCCCGGTTTGCTTGAATCCTGATGGTGCAATGAGCAAGGGTCTCACATCTGAGAATACCCTTCCACGCTTAGGGTGGACAAAAATATTTACAACAAGGGGTGGTGAGGGACAGAGTCTCTGAATTAAGCAGAAAGCTCTCACCCAGTCAAGAGATCAGGGCTAGATCCAACACCGTTTTTTAGCTCACTGCACCATCCCAGTTTCAGAACCTGGCTGTATGCAAATTAGTCTGTTCCTGTCCCAGTGCATGATGGGAACAGGGCAAACCAAACTACAAAAGCCAATTCTTACACTGGGAAGGAAACAAGCTCCCGGGGACCGGTTTCTGGCATTACAGCCGTCTTCGGCCCGGTTTGCTTGAATCCTGATGGTGCAATGAGCAAGGGTCTCACATCTGAGAATACCCTTCCACGCTTAGGGTGGACAAAAATATTTACAACAAGGGGTGGTGAGGGACAGAGTCTCTGAATTAAGCAGAAAGCTCTCACCCA
Source organism: Lissotriton vulgaris (assembly GCF_964263255.1). Lineage (NCBI taxonomy): Eukaryota > Metazoa > Chordata > Amphibia > Caudata > Salamandridae > Lissotriton > Lissotriton vulgaris. The sequence continues at coordinate 903,949,304 of NC_141698.1, forward strand.
GTCAAGAGATCAGGGCTAGATCCAACACCGTTTTTTAGCTCACTGCACCATCCCAGTTTCAGAACCTGGCTGTATGCAAATTAGTCTGTTCCTGTCCCAGTGCATGATGGGAACAGGGCAAACCAAACTACAAAAGCCAATTCTTACACTGGGAAGGAAACAAGCTCCCGGGGACCGGTTTCTGGCATTACAGCCGTCTTCGGCCCGGTTTGCTTGAATCCTGATGGTGCAATGAGCAAGGGTCTCACATCTGAGAATACCCTTCCACGCTTAGGGTGGACAAAAATATTTACAACAAGGGGTGGTGAGGGACAGAGTCTCTGAATTAAGCAGAAAGCTCTCACCCAGTCAAGAGATCAGGGCTAGATCCAACACCGTTTTTTAGCTCACTGCACCATCCCAGTTTCAGAACCTGGCTGTATGCAAATTAGTCTGTTCCTGTCCCAGTGCATGATGGGAACAGGGCAAACCAAACTACAAAAGCCAATTCTTACACTGGGAAGGAAACAAGCTCCCGGGGACCGGTTTCTGGCATTACAGCCGTCTTCGGCCCGGTTTGCTTGAATCCTGATGGTGCAATGAGCAAGGGTCTCACATCTGAGAATACCCTTCCACGCTTAGGGTGGACAAAAATATTTACAACAAGGGGTGGTGAGGGACAGAGTCTCTGAATTAAGCAGAAAGCTCTCACCCAGTCAAGAGATCAGGGCTAGATCCAACACCGTTTTTTAGCTCACTGCACCATCCCAGTTTCAGAACCTGGCTGTATGCAAATTAGTCTGTTCCTGTCCCAGTGCATGATGGGAACAGGGCAAACCAAACTACAAAAGCCAATTCTTACACTGGGAAGGAAACAAGCTCCCGGGGACCGGTTTCTGGCATTACAGCCGTCTTCGGCCCGGTTTGCTTGAATCCTGATGGTGCAATGAGCAAGGGTCTCACATCTGAGAATACCCTTCCACGCTTAGGGTGGACAAAAATATTTACAACAAGGGGTGGTGAGGGACAGAGTCTCTGAATTAAGCAGAAAGCTCTCACCCAGTCAAGAGATCAGGGCTAGATCCAACACCGTTTTTTAGCTCACTGCACCATCCCAGTTTCAGAACCTGGCTGTATGCAAATTAGTCTGTTCCTGTCCCAGTGCATGATGGGAACAGGGCAAACCAAACTACAAAAGCCAATTCTTACACTGGGAAGGAAACAAGCTCCCGGGGACCGGTTTCTGGCATTACAGCCGTCTTCGGCCCGGTTTGCTTGAATCCTGATGGTGCAATGAGCAAGGGTCTCACATCTGAGAATACCCTTCCACGCTTAGGGTAGACAAAAATATTTACAACAAGGGGTGGTGAGGGACAGAGTCTCTGAATTAAGCAGAAAGCTCTCACCCAGTCAAGAGATCAGGGCTAGATCCAACACCGTTTTTTAGCTCACTGCACCATCCCAGTTTCAGAACCTGGCTGTATGCAAATTAGTCTGTTCCTGTCCCAGTGCATGATGGGAACAGGGCAAACCAAACTACAAAAGCCAATTCTTACACTGGGAAGGAAACAAGCTCCCGGGGACCGGTTTCTGGCATTACAGCCGTCTTCGGCCCGGTTTGCTTGAATCCTGATGGTGCAATGAGCAAGGGTCTCACATCTGAGAATACCCTTCCACGCTTAGGGTGGACAAAAATATTTACAACAAGGGGTGGTGAGGGACAGAGTCTCTGAATTAAGCAGAAAGCTCTCACCCAGTCAAGAGATCAGGGCTAGATCCAACACCGTTTTTTAGCTCACTGCACCATCCCAGTTTCAGAACCTGGCTGTATGCAAATTAGTCTGTTCCTGTCCCAGTGCATGATGGGAACAGGGCAAACCAAACTACAAAAGCCAATTCTTACACTGGGAAGGAAACAAGCTCCCGGGGACCGGTTTCTGGCATTACAGCCGTCTTCGGCCCGGTTTGCTTGAATCCTGATGGTGCAATGAGCAAGGGTCTCACATCTGAGAATACCCTTCCACGCTTAGGGTGGACAAAAATATTTACAACAAGGGGTGGTGAGGGACAGAGTCTCTGAATTAAGCAGAAAGCTCTCACCCAGTCAAGAGATCAGGGCTAGATCCAACACCGTTTTTTAGCTCACTGCACCATCCCAGTTTCAGAACCTGGCTGTATGCAAATTAGTCTGTTCCTGTCCCAGTGCATGATGGGAACAGGGCAAACCAAACTACAAAAGCCAATTCTTACACTGGGAAGGAAACAAGCTCCCGGGGACCGGTTTCTGGCATTACAGCCGTCTTCGGCCCGGTTTGCTTGAATCCTGATGGTGCAATGAGCAAGGGTCTCACATCTGAGAATACCCTTCCACGCTTAGGGTGGACAAAAATATTTACAACAAGGGGTGGTGAGGGACAGAGTCTCTGAATTAAGCAGAAAGCTCTCACCCAGTCAAGAGATCAGGGCTAGATCCAACACCGTTTTTTAGCTCACTGCACCATCCCAGTTTCAGAACCTGGCTGTATGCAAATTAGTCTGTTCCTGTCCCAGTGCATGATGGGAACAGGGCAAACCAAACTACAAAAGCCAATTCTTACACTGGGAAGGAAACAAGCTCCCGGGGACCGGTTTCTGGCATTACAGCCGTCTTCGGCCCGGTTTGCTTGAATCCTGATGGTGCAATGAGCAAGGGTCTCACATCTGAGAATACCCTTCCACGCTTAGGGTGGACAAAAATATTTACAACAAGGGGTGGTGAGGGACAGAGTCTCTGAATTAAGCAGAAAGCTCTCACCCAGTCAAGAGATCAGGGCTAGATCCAACACCGTTTTTTAGCTCACTGCACCATCCCAGTTTCAGAACCTGGCTGTATGCAAATTAGTCTGTTCCTGTCCCAGTGCATGATGGGAACAGGGCAAACCAAACTACAAAAGCCAATTCTTACACTGGGAAGGAAACAAGCTCCCGGGGACCGGTTTCTGGCATTACAGCCGTCTTCGGCCCGGTTTGCTTGAATCCTGATGGTGCAATGAGCAAGGGTCTCACATCTGAGAATACCCTTCCACGCTTAGGGTGGACAAAAATATTTACAACAAGGGGTGGTGAGGGACAGAGTCTCTGAATTAAGCAGAAAGCTCTCACCCAGTCAAGAGATCAGGGCTAGATCCAACACCGTTTTTTAGCTCACTGCACCATCCCAGTTTCAGAACCTGGCTGTATGCAAATTAGTCTGTTCCTGTCCCAGTGCATGATGGGAACAGGGCAAACCAAACTACAAAAGCCAATTCTTACACTGGGAAGGAAACAAGCTCCCGGGGACCGGTTTCTGGCATTACAGCCGTCTTCGGCCCGGTTTGCTTGAATCCTGATGGTGCAATGAGCAAGGGTCTCACATCTGAGAATACCCTTCCACGCTTAGGGTGGACAAAAATATTTACAACAAGGGGTGGTGAGGGACAGAGTCTCTGAATTAAGCAGAAAGCTCTCACCCAGTCAAGAGATCAGGGCTAGATCCAACACCGTTTTTTAGCTCACTGCACCATCCCAGTTTCAGAACCTGGCTGTATGCAAATTAGTCTGTTCCTGTCCCAGTGCATGATGGGAACAGGGCAAACCAAACTACAAAAGCCAATTCTTACACTGGGAAGGAAACAAGCTCCCGGGGACCGGTTTCTGGCATTACAGCCGTCTTCGGCCCGGTTTGCTTGAATCCTGATGGTGCAATGAGCAAGGGTCTCACATCTGAGAATACCCTTCCACGCTTAGGGTGGACAAAAATATTTACAACAAGGGGTGGTGAGGGACAGAGTCTCTGAATTAAGCAGAAAGCTCTCACCCAGTCAAGAGATCAGGGCTAGGGACAGTCTGCACTGGGCCAGGGACAGTCTGATTTGCATATAGCCAGGTTCTGAACTGGGATGGTGCAGTGAGATAAATAATGGTGATGGATCAAGCCCTGATCTTTGGACTGGGTAAGAGTGGTCTGCTTAATTCAGACACTCTGTTCATCACCACCCCCATTTCTGTATCATGGTATATTGAATCAGCAGAGGAAAGCTATCCCATTGTACAATTGGATTGCCAGTAACTGTGGGCCCGCGGAGTATGCAGAGATTTGCCTACTCCATGTTCTGCGGAAAACATGGAGTAGGCAAAGCTCCGCACACTCCCTGGCGGAGCGGAGTTCAACAACCCCGCCATCAACCCCCCAAGTAAGAATTAAATCAATATAAATTATAAGTAAAATAATAAACACTGACCTTCCCTGCGGCGTCCCTGGGCTGCCCTACTCCTCTTCCTCAGTGTTTCACGTTGATCTGCACACCCGCGCACTCTAGTGCATGCGCATTCCTTGCAAGAAATGTGCATGCGTGGGTGCACGCGAATGCGTAGATCACAGTGAAACGCCAAGGAAGAGGGGGACCGCCGCCCGGGGATACCGCAGGCAAGGTAAGTGTTTAATATTTTACTTATAATTTATATTTATTTCATTCTTACTGGGGGGGCGGAGGCGTGAGGCAGAGCGGAGTTGGTCACCAGCTTCGTTGACTTCCTTGTAGTGCCCCTCCGCCAGCTCCGCCCAGAGTTAATTGCCATCCAATTAGACAACACTCCCTGGTATCCTCATGATCTAGATTTTGAGTGTCTTAGACACAGAGGGGGCAGTTCCTCAACTAAGGGACAGAACAGGCCCTAATAGATGGAAAAGCAGGTCTGAACAGTAGTACCAAGGGGGATCCGGATAATCAGATCAAAGTGCCCTCACACACCTGGTACGGTGTCATGCTTCATCATTGGGTGCTCTTCATTAGGCAATGCCTGATGGGACCTTCACTGGCGGATCTTTGACAGAGATCTTCTGATCATAAAGACATTTGATAATTGCACGTAAGGGAAGAAATAGGGAGGTGAAGACGTTATTTAAAAGTGTCTATGGGAACCAAGGAGATCTTAATGAAGTGTTGGTCCGTTGACTCATTAAAAACAGAGACTCTATCTGAGGTGATAATGTACCCTAATAGTTATAGTGTGTGTAGAGTAAGGTCAACATGTTTCATGCCTATTGTGCCAGGAGGGTCTATGGCATTTCATTAGGATCAGGCTGGTACCTACCCATTAAACAAAGATTGTATCCAAAAGAATTGGTGGATATGCTTTTCGATCTGCAAACCAAAAATATGTGTTGATACTATAGTCTGCACTAAGTTAGTATCATATCAATTTATGTTGGGTGCTCCTGTGGTGCCAAAATACTCACCCACCTTGAGTATTAATCCACTAGACCTATAACATAGTCTAGATACAACTTTCTACCATAGACACCAAAGCACACCAAAAAAGTGTGACTATATTCCTCAGTGAGTAATACACTGAATACAAAAGAAGACACAGTCAATCAAGTTCCAAGGATGCTGTCTTAATAAGGGATCCACAAAAAATGATCCACAGCTGTAGAAATGTACAGATATTGACTTTTATTCCATACAAAACTGCAGCCGATGCGCGTTTTGCCCTCCTGAGCTTTCTCAAGTATTGTTTCAACTGTATGTACGCATTGTGCAGTCAGAGCCCATCGTTTGACGCAGGTAACAGTTGCCAGTAAATATGATATAAGTCCGACTGCCTCAATTTTCGATAAATCAAAGTATGTTAAAACACGATGGTGGACTCTATCTGGGATGGACTATCATACACATTTTTATCTCCATTGATAAGTTGTCAGATTACAGTATAAATGCAAGGACCATGATGAGTCCGTGCATGTCTGTATATTTGCAGAATCCATATCCCGATTCAGAAATCTTTTCGCAGAATTGTATGAAAGTTCATTTTCAGTCTTGATTTCTCCGGAGTCTGTTTTTCTCTTCTTCCTTCTTTTCAATGTGTGTGTTTTTTTTCTACTCTTGCTCTCTGTAAATATCTTATCCGAAAATAAGTGCCGGTCTTTCAGTAATATATGAAACATTCAGCCCGTTATCAAATGTATCACGTAATATAACATTGTTAGAAAAACAATGTATTATCTCATTGTTAGGAAATCCACTCGCTTACATTGTATGTTTCATGCAGTTCAAAAGGAAATCCCTTTGAATTGTAAACTTACAAATTGATACGCTGGCGTAATAGTGCATTTTTGTTTGAAAACATTGTATATAATGATAGACGATCAAGCATTTCAATGCCGGGTTGAAATCAAAATTTCTATTTCTACTTTTAAAAACGAAATTTCCACCGAGGGATTTCATAGAGGAAAAGAACTTCGAAACTCCAATGTAATTTTTAATTATCATGTTGTTCCCCTGAAGAAAATATATTTTCAACATCTTCACAGCTTCAAAGAAGTCCTTCTTTTTGCCCACTACACAATCAGTAATTAAAAGGAATGATTTTCATATGTTCACTTCCAACAATTTCATCAGATATGAGAAACGACATTGAATTCCCAGTGACCCAGTTTGATTAGATGCCTCCTTTGGTGTCTCCTCCCTGTAGATTTTCATATGTTAAACACTTACTAATGGCTGCTGTTCAACAACTGCAGCTAATCTTTTATTTATAAATGTAGATGCAATACATTGCCTAATACATTCTGGCACCGTTATTTCTCTCTCAGAAATATATTTGAAAAGCAGGGCTTTTGTTTTTCTAAGAAACTGTATGTAAAAGGCTCTAATTTTGATGATTGATGCACATGGCATATTGCAGTGTGAGTTGATTTCTGATACAACACGAGTCACACAAATAAACAGAGGGTTTGCACCCTACATAATATTTTCAGAAATCCATTACAGGGATTAAAAGCAACCTATGAAAATGGAAACATTATAGAATGCACTTAATTGTGCAAAAATGAGAAACATATTATACAGTAAAACGAGACTTTAGAAAGCTGTACTCAGGAATATTGCTGCAATATCATACCTTAAAAGTTGGAAATATATTATTGAAGGTCACCAGAATGTCAGGGATCGAGAATGGGACATTATTTGAACCTGATAATGATGAAATATCAGACTATCGATAACAAAAATATTGTCTGACATAAATATTGTGGCCTACATATTGTTCGTAAAACTGTCACTCTAATGCGATATTTTTATGCATGATATATTTTAGTACATGCTATTTAGGAAACAATATTTATAACAGACGTTATTTAGGCCATTATGCTCTGGTAGCATACTATATAGACATCACATAGGTGTCCCCTTCTCCTAGTCTAAGGACCTCAATAACCTTCTATTTGCTGGAATGGATAGGGAAGGAGCAAGGTATGAACCATATGAATTTTCTGTATCGGATTCTCTCTTCATGACCCTTGAGACCAAGCAAAAAACATCTTGTGTCAAGGTTTCCAAAAGGATGCTCCACCTGGCCAGTTCTTACATCTGTCTCTCTCTAATTGACATCCATAACTGTGTTTGTGGAGGTGTCTCCAACAAGCTGAGTATTTTTCCAGTACAAAAGTAAGCTTATTAAGAGAGATTAAGACACAAGTATATAATACAGTGAAAATAGTAAACAGTCATGCAACTAAGATGAAGGAATAGCTGGGTATACGTAAGAGTTATACAAGATTTGAAAAGAGGAGAGTTAGAGTAATAGGGACAACAAGTGCAAATAATGCATATAAAGAACAAAATCAATAATTGGAAGTCATGGAGGTTGTGATACTTCTTGTTGAATAGGGGTACGTGCAAAATAATGCTTTGCACTTACATCAAGGAATACTGTAACAGGTGACCATAAAGTTAAATGTTTAACAACTGGAGAAGCTGGGTACAAATATGATGTGTCTCCCCTATGAATGTGACAAACTGCATACCACCAGGCTTGACAAGATAATTTAGTTATATTCTTCCAGTTTTTGGTAATCTGCTGAAATGCAACTGCTAGTAGTAAATCTAAAATCTTTCCATTAGACGAATAAGTAATTCAATCATTAGACTAACTTCCTAAAAATATGTTAGCAATGGAAAAGGTAACTGTGGAACAAAAAATGTAGTTAATCTGAGTGCAAACATTTTTCCAAAAATTGTAAACATAAGGATAACTAAAAAGTAAATCTTTCAAATCAGCATGAGCGGAGGAACAGGTTGAAGAAGCAGGAGATAAATGTGTATTTTGTGAAAAACCATAGGAGACAATAGAAGTCCATTATAAATAAAAAAGAGTGTTTGTGTGGTATTTGCCGCTCTAGAGGATTTTCTAATTTTGGTCCATATTCTATTCCTTAATAGCATAGACCAGTCCACTTCCAAGTCTTGTTCCCAGGATAGTTCCACCTTTGCTTTCTCTCTATCTTAGCAATGCAAAAATAATTGAGAGTAAAGAATGTATTCTCTGGGATGAGTAATAAGAAGAGTGTGTAAATTGTTAACAGAAGGAGATGTAAGAGGGGCAGGAAAACGAAACTGAGCATATGCAGTGCAAAGAGCATGTTGTAAAGGCCTATATTTGGTCTGAAAAGAGGAGGGAAATTCAAAAAGGAGACTAGATTGTGAAAAAGGCATGACCTCATTTTGTTCATATAACTGATATACCCAAATTAGCTCTTTTTGTCTCCAGGATCTCCAGTAAAAGAGTTTGCCAAAAATCAGTACAAATGTATTATGCCAAATCTTGAATTTAAGAAAAGTTTCATAGTCTGTAGGAGCCAACAGTGACATCAACTCTAAAATCGTGCATGGATGTTTAAGAAAACAAAATAAACGATGCATCATCCAAACCGAGGGAGATATACCAAATTGCAAAAACCCTGCTCAAACTTCCGGACAATCTGCCAGACCCTCGAAAAGCACAGACCCGCTGCGACGCACAGGCTGAATTTTTCCACCATAAAATAGCCACGATCTACTCCTCTTTTCCGCAAGCCCCTCACCTCCAAACAGATAACAAGGAAACAAGTCTGCCCCCTCCTGTCACCCTGGATAGCTTCACACCACTAGAGCCGACCACCCTAGAGACTTTAATGCTCCAGGTCAAATCTGGATCTCCTAGCGACCCAGCCCCAGCTCATTCACTCAGAACAATTACCCCCACTATTTTGCCCATGATCCTAAACCTGATCAACAACTCTTTATCCTCAGGCATCGTACCACCTAGATGGAAGCAGGCGACAGTTAGGGCCCTTCTGAAAAAAAACAATCTCGATCAAGAAAATCCAGGGAACTATCGTCCGATCTCCCTGCTACCATGGATAAGCAAAATTGCGGAAAAATATGTAAACCTCTCCCTCACTAATTTCTTGGAAACGAACAATTTACTGCATGCATCACAGACTGGTTTCCGTCCTATGCACGGAACAGAATCTGCACTCCTTGCTGTGATGGAAGGAGCCAGAATGATTATGGATCAGGGTGGCACTGCAGCCATTATCTTATTGGACCTCAGTGCCACTTTCGACACCGTAAATCACGATATTTTACTGCACAGAATTCTAGAACTAGGAATCCCCTCTAAAGCAGCAGCCTGGCTCCAGTCATTCCTTTCAGACTGCTCGTTCCGAGTTTGTGAGGGTAATGTCACCTCATCCAGCAAACCACTCAGTTGTGGGGTTCCTCAGGGCTCCTCCCTGAGCCCCACACTGTTTAACATATATATGCGCCCCCTTGCTGAGATAGTTCGCCCTTTTGGCATTCAAATCGTGTCCTACGCTGACGACACTCAGCTTGTGGTAACCCTGAATCATCCCTCTTCCCAACCAAGTGATCTAAGGGGATGTATGGAGGCAGTATGTGTTTGGATGACCCAGTCTTATCTCAAACTAAACGGAGATAAGACAGAGTTAATGGTACTGGGTAATGCCCCACAGAAATCCATTGACTCCATGTGGCCACCAGCCCTGGGCCCTGCTCCTCCAGCCAAAAATACCATCAAGAGCCTGGGAATCTGGATGGATAGTACACTGACTCTCGGCTACCAGGCAACCAAACTATCTGCCACCTGCATGGGCATCCTGAGACTCATCCAGAAGATCCTTCCGCTCCTACCATTTAAAGCCAGACAGATCCTGGTCCAGGGCTCAATTCTTTCCCGGCTTGATTTCGGGAACGCCCTCTACCTAGGAGCCCCTCAACTAACCCTAGGAAAGCTCCAGCTGATTCAAAACTGCGCGGCCCGCACTTTGTTGCGCATCCCCCGCCGCCAGTCCGTGAAATCCGAACTAATAGATCTCCAGTGGTTGCCAGTGAGGGAAAGAATCAACTTCAAAAGCATGTGCATTGCCCACCATGCTTACTGGAGGAAAGGAGCAAGTCTGAACCACACCCTGATCACTCCCTACCATCCTAAAAGACAGCTTAGATCAGCCCATACCTTCCAAGCAATCATTCCCAGGATCAGAAGAGAGAGGAGCGGAGGCAGGATGTTTTCTGTAAATGCAGCAAAACTCTGGAACTCCCTTCCAATCCCACTCCGATCAGAACCCAACCTTCTGCTCTTCCGGAAAAAATTAAAAACCCTTCTTTTTAGCAGATAACCCAGAACCTGCCACATACACCCGTGAAATAAGCAATTCAATCGCTAGGACGCCTGCGGGTAGCTATCGCGCTATACAACTATAAATCCAATCCAATCCAATCCAAGAATAGGAGCAGATAGAATGTGTAGTTTGCGGGTAAAAGATAAGTACTCCTGAAAAGAAAAGGGAGAAAGGTAAGAATTCTCTAGCTCAACCCAAAATGACCAATCCAAGAAAGCGTCAGAGAGCCACAAGGAGGACTGACAGAGCACAAATACCTTGTGAGTGGTGGGAAAGTCAGGAAACTGTACCCCACCCTCTGATTTTGGACATTTAATTCTAATAACGATATACAGAGATTTTTGTTATTTTACAGAAACAGAGTTAATCTTTTTAAAGAAGTTAAAAGGAATATGTACTGGAATGTTAGAGATGGTATAATGTATGATATGTGCTCACATCCTTTTAATGGTGTCTAGGTAGCCCCACGCGGATAGGTATAAAGGATGCCATTTCTTAGTTCATGTTGACATTTTCTGTACACATTTGTCTATACTCTTAGAAAGTGAAGTTGTAATAGATGGATTGAAATATAAACTTAAATATTTTATGTGTTGAGGACTCCATACAAAATTGGAGATGATAAAATCTGTTTTAAAAGTTAACTTTGTCAAAGGTAATATTGCACATTTATGATTATTCATCTGTATCCAAAGACCTATGCATAGGAACTTACTTCTTATAAAAATGTAGGTAGAGAGGACTGAGGTTGTGAAAGGAATAATAACACATCATCAGTAAAAGTTGCTAGTTTATTTGTTGATTTTTAAAAACAAAACTATGAATGTCTTAATTTTGACGTATTTTAGACAAAAACGGTTCTAAAGCTAATTTGAAACGAAATGGGGAGAGGTAGGGCCATTTAAACAGATTGATGCACATGGGCGGGAATAAAGAATAGAAATCAACTATATAATTTTTACGGCCTAAACCAAACCACTTAAGTGTTTGAAAGATGAAAGGCCAATATACTCGATCAACTGCTTTTTCTGCGTCTAGAGCAATTGCTCCAAGAGATTCAGATATGTGGGGGGTTTATGATAAAATGTAAAAAAACAAGCGAGTATTATCAGAAATAAGATGACAAAACCTGATTGTTCCTTACCTAGTAATTTAGAGATATATAAATCCAATCGAAGGACCAGGTCCTAAAAAAAATCTTAAAATTAATATTGACTAGAGAGATAGGTCTGTAATTTTTATAGTGCTGTGGATCTTTCCCTTTCTTTGGAATAAGGCAAATTAGGTTTTCTAAAAAGGAACCAGAAGATTCACCTGAGTGTAAAAAAGAAGCTAGAAGAGCATTTAATTTAGGAACGAGTAACTGTGAGAAGTGTATGCAAAATTCAACTGTAAAGCTACGCGGACCCAGGGCTTTGTCTTTTTTATGTATATATAATGTGGTGAAAAGTTTTGTTTCAGTAAAATCAAGTAAAATATCAGAGGGGTTTTGGATAGAAGAAAGATACTGAGAACTATGAATATCTGAAGGTAAATACTCTGTTGTATATAATGATTTATAAAATTTGAGACATTCTTCTAGGATGTCTAAATCCCTAAACTATAGTCAGTCAGTCAGTGAGTCAAAAGCTTTATTATCGGTTAAAAACCATAAAAGTACATGTATACACAATTACAGATAAAAAAAGCAAGGACAGAGGGAATATAGCTGTCGCAAACACAATCAAAGGGGTGGTGTCATATTTTAAGATTCTGAATACCTCCCTATAATCCCGGAGACCCCTAGACTTGCAAAGGTGGATGATCCATTTGGCTCTAGCCCTAGAGTTGGAAGGGCAGAAGAGCAGAACGTGCAGATCCGTCTCTTCACTGCATTTGACCACTTATATGTGTTGGCCCTTAGAGGCAGAGTTCCATGTCTGAACTGGAGATATAGTTACTTAGCCATTAAGGGCTGAATATCATCCAAAAATTTCTCAAAGTAGGGGATAACCTTAATATCCAATAAGGTGTTAGTCAGCCTACCCAAAGAGGAATTCATTAATATGATTTCCGTTCGATATCGCTTGAGTACCAAACTCATTAACCTCTTGGAAATCAAGATGCAGGATTCCTCAGGAGAGGACCACATGTCTCCCTTGCCAAGTGCGTAACAAATGTGTTTAATGTACTTCAGCCAGGGGATTTTTCCCACACCCCCTCTGGACAGAAGGTCCCTTAGGTCCTCCCTGTAGCTTGAAAGCTCAGGGGTGGACCACAGTCGCCTCCAGTACAGCAGGGGACGATTTGAAACAATCTCCTGAATAGGGACCAAACCTAGATCTAACCGTAAAGGGGTCAGAGGGGAACTCTTGGGTAGTTTCAGAAGGCGCTTAATAAAGCTATTCTCACTATGGGATAGAGGGGTGGCGCAGAGATGACCCCACAGGTCTGCACCATAAAGTGCTCCTCCTCTTGCCTGGGCTGTGTAAATTTCCACAGGCGGTCCCAGCGGTTTAAAAGAGCCCTCATTGTAAACCTTTAGAATACCGCCAGAGGATTGGGCCAACCTCAGGTTTGCCTTAGCCATGTGAGACCCCCAATTCATTCTATCATTTAATGTTACCCCAAGTAGTCAAAGGTTGACACTCGTTCCAACCCCAGACCATCCAAATGGGGGTGGGGACAGTTGGATGATTTGGCGTTATAAACCATAAACTTAGTTTTGGAGAGGTTAATCTCCAAATTCCTCGATCTACAAAAGGAACAGAACGCCTCCAGTGTTCGCTGAATACCCATGGAAGATTTTGATAACAGAAGGGTATCATCACTGAACATCAGGGCTGGTATCTTACGGCCTGCTAAAATGGGTGAATCTAGATCCCTCGCTCCCATTAGATGTTCAATAAGCCCATTGAGGAAGAGGGAGAAGAGCGTGGGGGCCAACACGCACCCCAGCCTCACTCCCTTTTCCACTGGGAACGGAGCCGAGAGCTCCCCATTCCTCCCATACCTCACCCTTGCGTAGGTACCTTGGTGCATGCGTTTAAATAGATGGCACAAATATGCCGGGACACCCATTTCTAGTAATATTACCCAAAGCTTTTCCTGCTGGACCAGGTCGAATGCGGAATGAAGATCCACAAAGATCAAATACAAACTACCCGCCCCCAGAAATACTGTCTTCCAGTAGACCAATTGTAATCTAAACAGTTGGTTGATGGTGGAGATCTTCGCTCGAAAACCCGCTTGCAGGGAGGTAAAGATGTGGTGTTCATCCATCCAACTCTGCAACCTTGTTAGTAAAAGGCGGGCAAATAATTTCTTGAGGACATCACTAAGGCTAATGGGGCAGTAGTTAGCCGGGTCGAGAGGGTAAGCCTTTTTGTGGATGGGTATATTTTCTGCACCTAACCAGGTTTGGGGGATCTCCATACCCTGTAGGATGGCATTAAAGTATAACCAGATGTAGGGAGCCCATACCTTCTGTTCACTTAGGCATAAGTCACCAGGGTTCATGTCTACACCCGGAGCTTTCCCAGAAGTCAAACTTTTTAAGGCCGCCTGGATTTCAAGCAAGGTGCAGGGTGGGCAATCAAGACCCAGAGCATCCGGGTGAGCTAAATCCGGTGTATTCTTTGAAGGGGGTAGATCTACTACAGATGCGGTGTCAGAGCATGAATAGAGGGGCTTAAAGTGGGCTAGCCAAACCTCTTCACTAAGGTTAGGAATTATGGCAGATGACCCCTCTGCTGAACCTGATCTAACTAGGTTCCAAAAGGCCCTGTAATCTCGTCCGTCCAGGGCTACTTTCATGCTTTCCCAACTTAAGACCTCCCACTCCGACCTAGCATCCGTGGTCATTCTTTTGTAGTTTTGCCTAGCCGTTCTAATGCTTGACTTCCTTTACAAGGGTATTTTTAGCCGCCCTACAATTTTTATTAAACCAGTGAGCCTGGTTTTTTACCCGTGGCCTCTTATTATCAATGGTGTAAAAGTAATCGGCCAAGAGTAGAAAGGAGCTTATTATGTATGTGTTGTAAATCCTGAAAATGGGACAGATCATAATTGGCACCCACGAGGTCACAAGCCTCTGCTAAGGAACATGCAACGTGTTGATAAATCTCGGCTAGTTTATCAGTGCTAGCGCGACCTTTGCCCACCTAATGCGTCTGCCACCCGCCACTGTAACTAAGTTCGAGTCATTAAGAGTCTCCAGTACCCCCAGTTCCTTTGGGTGTCCCAATACGTTGTTTAATTCTAGTGACAAGAGGTTATCGTCACTATCTACCCTTGAGATAACAATAAAAGCTCTCAATTGGGCCCAGCAATCCACATTGACCAAGATGTAATCAATGGTTGTGCTTTTCCCCGGTCTATTATAAGTACTTGTGCCAGGTACATCGGGAGGGAGTCTACCATTACAGGCCCTGAGGGAGTGGGTTACTACCAGCCTATTAATCTTGAGGGCCAAAGGCGATATGCGCTTAACCGGGTACATAGTACACTCGGGATATGCCAATTGGAGTCCTCATCTGAAGTTACAGAAGGGATCCCAGCAAGTGGCAATTAAAATAACCCCTGATGATTTTGTGGAACAGCTCAATATTAAAGGGGTCATTATGATGGCGGAAGGACGGCGGTCCTTCTGCCATCACCAAGCGTATACCTGCTGCCAAATTATGATGGTGGTGGGTACCTGGGCGGATGCAAAGTCCGTCCGCTGCTTCACCACCAAAGGCAATCACACTGATTGCCTGGCGGACGGTGCAGGGCCCCTAAAATGGTGGCCAGTATGGCAGGCGCATCCTAATCGCAGTAGTGGGACTGCTGCATACGGTGGCGGGTGGACTGGTAATCAGCCCCTAAGTTTGTTATGTTTAGCCGTAAGATAGTTAGCCAGTAGTTTGCCAACTTTGTTTTGTCCACCAGAAATCTTTGCACTAGAGTTTAGTAAATAAAGTGAAGCTGTGTCCATTGATTCCTTATTAAATTGAAACTTGCCAATAATAAGCTCAGATAAACAGTCTTTTGATCTAGAAGAATAATAGGAATGCTCCAGTCTCTTTATTTTTGCTACAAGTTCTTTGGTATGCTTACATGACATAGTAAGTATTTTGGAAACATAGCCAATAATAAAATCACTAGCAGCCACTTTAAACGAATCCCAAATAACAGAAAAAGGTAAGTCGTCTGTTTGATTTAAGGAAACAATTTTGTCAAAAAAAGAAATAAAAGTTGAAGTAAATATAGGATCTAAAAGGAGTGAATTGTTAAAACACTGGCGTTTAGGAATATTAGGCTTCTGCAAAATGTCCGATTGAATGGAGCATGGTCAGATATTAAACTAGAACCTACTAGCAGCTTTTCAGTATTGGGAAATGTTATGCGATATAAAAAAATCATCGATTTATGATTGAGTCTGATGTACCGGGGAGAAATAAGTATATTTTCTCAGGGTGGGGTTACAAAGTCTCCAAGCATCAATTAGCTTATATTGTTTAATATTTTGAACAAAACATTTATGAGCTTTATGTGGCATGAAAGAGACTGATGAATTACGGTCTATAAAGGGGTCAATAACTTGAATATATTCATCCCTAGGAGGACATTTTCCTTGGAATATTGTGAAAGTTGCTGAGTAAGGTGAGACCAAAAAGAAGAGTTAACAGCAAGGGGTGGGGTGGCATAAATATTAAACAAAGAAACTGGAGCTCCCCTGATCAACAATTTGGTGTATAGCCATCTACCATCATTATCTGAGTCTTGAGAAAGCAATTTAGCAGAAAGTGATCTGTGACAAAGAGTTATGACAACATTTCTTTTATGATCTCCTGGTGAGAAAAAGAGTTCACCTACCCATCCCCTCTTCAACTTTAAGGATTTATTTACAATATAATACATGATCCTGTGCCCATGTGAGCAGGCTTACATAGGAGAAACTGGTCGTGAGGTGAGGCTAAGGATTACCGAACAAAAGTCTGCCATTAAAAATAACAAAGAAAATGCCGCTCTGGTAGCACATTGGAAAGAAAAAGGCCACCATGAAAGAGATCTTAGATGGATCATTATAGAACGAATAAAAGAGCTAACCAGATTAGGCGATAGCACCACTAGACGTAAACAACAAGAACAGTGGTACATGATTAAATTTAACACTATCAAAAAAGAATGGGAGGCCCTTATTTAATGCTGGACACGAACAAATTGACCCCTTCAGCTATTTAATGAAATCAGCCCCCATGGTAAAATTAACTAATTATCTTACTTGTGAAGGGTAATCGATAGACATAAACTGTAACATAACGGAGAAGGTAATTAAACTAGTAGAATGCCCAGACAAATATAAATAATGGTAAACTGACACCGGCAAATCATGTATCATATACAAACACCTTTGACGCCAGATACTATCTCATGACAGTATTGAGGAGAGTTTTTGCCTGCAAATATTGAAAAAATGAAACGGTGTAGCTCCGATCCCGAGTAAAAAGATACGTAATATTCTCCATCTAGTTACGTCACCCGGGAAATATATTTACATGTATTAAAGTAGTGGAATGCCCAGATAAAGATAAACAATGAAAATCTAAAATCGGCGGTCCGTGTATAATATATAAATATCCTTGACGACCTGACCCTGTTCCAAGAGAGCATTGAGGAAAGTGCTTGGGCACAAACATCGTAATGACGAAACGTCGAAGTTCCGATTTTTGAGTAAAAAGATAGAAAACACTTCCCATGTAAGAACGTTACGCGGGAATTATATAATTACTTTTGTTAAACTCGCTTAAAGAACACATAGGGAATTTAAAGCCATATAACTATGAAATCGAGGATACAGACACCACTCCAAGATGGCGATACCTCGTACATAGGTAACGCCCCAAACAGAAACGGACTAACCAGCTGCCAGTAATTAACTGGCGTAATATACATATAAATAGAAGGGAGTTTAGTGTGGACGCCAGAGAGCGATTCGAACGAAGCAGAAACACGGCGCCACGAACACGGAGGTAAGAACGAGAAAGCCCCAACCAGCATATCTTTAAAAAATGGGGGTACTTTAAATGGAGGGAGAAAAGACTTGCAAAGCTATACTTGAGGTGTTTGTAGGTAAATACAACTTGTAGCATTTTAAGAGAGCATTATTCCAGGAGAGGTGGGAGGTGTTCATCTTAACATTGAACCCACCTCCTCGATCTTCTATATAATCTGGCAATAAATCCAGCAACACGGAAAGCCAGACAGAAGCAGGGGTTTGATGCCAAGCATTAAAATATAAGCTGTTAAAGAAAAATGTCCAGTTAAAGAGTGAATTTTCCATAGAATGCTCTAGGATAGAATAGACAAAAGCTAAATCTGATTATTCTTTAAAATAATCATTCCATACGTTCTTTTGACCCCACTAGAACATATCCAGTTCCCGTGAGGGTCCCAGACATTCTATGCCCGTTCAAAGTGGGTTTTAAAACGCTTAAAGGTAAGTTCCTGAGTGATAACATAATCGAATTTAAACCTCCAAAGTAAGAAACGGAAAGGCAACTAGAAATGTATTTTTTTCGTCCAAATAGATACATGCTTTTTAAAAAGAAACAGATCAAACAAACTGATAAAGAAAACCCTATACGAGGAGTGTTATTGGAGATAAAAAGGTAACTAAAGATTACATGAACTCCCTTTTGATTGAGGGCTAACGTCATCCCTTCAATAATCCAACCGTATATATCTCTCATCAGGCCAAAACAGCCAAAGACCGCTGACATTGAACGATGCTACACGCGCTCTGTCCATACGTATCAGTGGTGAAAACACCCCCTTTGTAATAGGTGAGAATATGAGAAATATGTTCGAGACATCTTAATTCTCCTTCTTTAACTAGAGACCCTTAAAATAATGGTTTCCACAATGAAATGGATTTGGAGGGTATAAGATCCAACGTATATAAATGTTTTTATGTAAGCATTGCATTAGGATGTAAAGTATGAGATCACATCAATAGAAAAGCCAGCTTCACTGCAGTAATGTATACTGTTTTCTATAAGATCCCGAATCGTGGGGTATAGGTATATGATTGCCACTACTAAATGAGAAACTGAGGGCATATAGACAATTCGTTAATAGTGAATAGTGCACAATCTGAGAAGATGGATACTGATATTTTATTATTTTATTATTTTGCTCCTTAAACAGAGAAATTGAAATCTTCTTGACACAGGAAACCCCTATCAAGAAGTCCTGAGGAAGGTGCCACAGAATTAAATGTATTGCACCGAAACGCGTCGACGCATTTCCTAATGAAAGAATCCAATTGAAGCCTAAGTACACACTGGGTGTACATACATTTCTGTCACATTTGTGTACGATTGACAATGCAACTCTAGGCTTTTGGATCTAGAAATCTACAGTGGTGAGAATATCCAGGAGCCACAGTCATTATAGGGGTTTATTGCTTTATAGGTTGTTTTTGGTAAAACTGTTTACTGTTTATGAAATGCAATGTGTTATATATGTACTTTTTTGCTTTGTATTTTTAATTACTGTATTGTCCATTTGTACATGTGAGAGACTAACTCTATGTAATTTTTACTCTTCAAGGAATTTTCCTTTGAAATTTTAACATTGTGCCCTTTTTCATTGTAAAAAACTTTTTTATTAAAAATAGATTGTTAACAAATCTTTTTTCTTTGTGGAAATTATTACGAAACTTCTCTCTCCCAGTAATACAGGGATCTATAGTAGCCTGTTATTTTAATGCTATAGTGCAACTGTAATGGTATAGATACATTAAGTTAACGAACGCACTCCAGGGATTTCCCTCTGACTTGTTGTCTTTGTGCCCTGTTCCCTGGTGATAGTGGGGTACCCTCTCTTTTGAAATCTGTTAAGTACGGCCTTGTGCTGGAGAGTTTAGGTTTTTCATGGTGACTATTACAGTTTTTCCTATCTAAATAAAACCCAATAGTCTTTGTCCAATCATAAAATGGATAGACTAAAGACCTTTGGCTTTAGTGAAGATCAACTCAACAAAATATTAAGCTCTAACAGAGGCAGTAGTAACATCACAGTCATCCCAAATGGAGGGGAAAAGTGGAATCAACTCATTAACCTAAAAAAGAAAATCATTAGGACTGAACTACATGCTGAATTCATGACACAGTATGTGAGGGCAGGTAAAATACCGATAGGACTGCAAATTTGTAATGAACCAGGGCTATTCGTAGATAACCAAAAATTCCTGGAAACATGGACATTCATTTGCAATAGATGCAGTAGAGATCTCATGCTGCTTATTATTGAAACTGCCCAGACCACTGTCCTCATAGAAATAAAAGAAATGGAGGAATTAGAAAAAGCACTACTAGAGAATAATATAGTTGAGGATGTTAAGAAAAGACTCGAGGAAATAAATAGAGACATGAAAGGTTATTGTGAATATCTAACTAACCGTAAAACTCAAAAGCTGAGAAAAGACATAAATAAATTCAGCCAAGAGGTAGTTTATCCTTTCTTACAAAAAGACTATTATACCGAAAAATCTGATAACTACAGAAATGAGGGCTCAAAACCTAGATTCCAAACAAGGTTTCAACCTAGAAGGCCAAGACACGTACACTTCTCAGGGACATCAGAAAGCAGTATAGAAGAGGAAGAACACTGTAGAGAAGATGAGGAATATGCCGGACCAAACAGGGAATACGAAACCCCTTTTTTAGACCAGCGCCCACAGAGAAGCCGTGGGAACTTCCGTGGCAGAGGGAGGGGTCAATATTCGAAGAGACCTGTCCAGAGAGAACAGGAGCAGGATTATCAACAAAACCCGGCCCCTCAGGAATACAAGCGGACCAGGAACAAAATATACTGGCGCTAGAAACAACTCCAATTATAAATCTATCCCAGAGAACTCTAACCAATACAGAAAAGCAGGTATTAGGTATGGGTTTTAACTTTGTTCCAACTACAGGTATAAATAAGTTCCAGTTAGAAAAAGATCTCAGAGCTTTTTTTCGCAAAATTAGACTACGCAGGTTTTTTGAGAATAGACCAAGTAGAGAACCACCAACAGACTCTGGCCTACGAGCTAAATCTACATTTATCCCCAGCCTAGGTATGGTGGACAAAAATCTGGAGATCTTTGAATCTATGGTAAAATTAGAGATAGGTATGTTATTGGAGAAAAAACATTTCCAAGAACAGAACATCAACAAGGAGCAAAGAGAGGCCATCAACTCTTTATCCGCGGACACAAACATCACGATAAAGCCCGCGGATAAAGGGGGAGGAGTCGTAGTATTCGATACCATCGACTATGATCGAAGAGTAAGGTGTCTTCTAGCGAACGAACAACATTATACTAGAGTCCCCCAATCGAGACTTAATAAATTAAAAAAAGATGTAGAAACCCTGCTCCAAACAACTTTAGAAGAGGGAGGCATTACCGAAGATGAATGGAAATTCCTGAGTAACCCAAACCCCAAAACACCAGCCCTGTATGGACTGCCAAAGGTCCACAAAAGTCTCAATGACCCGCCGCTAAGACCAATAGTGGACTCTATTGACTCGCTACTGGAACCTCTGAGCCAGTATGCGGACAGGTTCTTAAAACCACTGGTAGAAAAACAAAAGTCTTACATCCGCGATACTGCGGACATGATAGCAAAGGTTGAAGGGACCCATTTCGACGAGGATAATGAACTCATGGTGACTCTCGATGTAGAGTCACTCTACACTAATATACCTCAGAAAGACACTATTACAGCAGTGAGCGGTCTTCTAGAAGATACCGAGATTGTAGGTGGAAACAAAGAATTTATTGTTAGATGTCTCTCCATGGTACTTCTTAACAATATTTTCCTTTTCAAAAAAGACCTGTATATCCAAAAGAAAGGGACCAGCATGGGCGCAACCTGTGCGCCTAGTCTGGCCTGTATATATGTTAGCTTGTTCGAGAACAAGCACATATACAATGAAGTGAGTCCATTTTTTGAAAATATTCGAAACTGGGCTCGCTTCATCGATGACATATTCTTCATCTGGCTAGGAACCACGGAGTTATTGGAGGAATTCCTGTCATGGCTAAATCTGGGAGACCCCAATCTTAGATTTACAGCAGCATATAGCAAAACGAGGGTAAACTTTTTGGATATCTGTATTAAGAGCGAGGACAGACAACTCAAAGTAGAACTCTACAAAAAAGAATCAGACCGTAACTCCATTCTGCACTATAACAGCTATCACCCCAAGAGTCAAAAAGACTCAATACCATTTGGGGAGTTTCTCCGCCTGAGAAGAAATTGTACAGATCTAACAGACTTCCACAGACATGCCGGGGAAATGAAAAAGAAATTCAGAGAGCGAGGTTACCCCAAGAAACTGATCGACCACTCACTGAAAAGAGCACGCTATTACGACAGGGAGAGTCTGCTAATTAAAAAAGATAAAAAGAAAATACAGGATAAAATTGTGATGGTCAGCCAACACTCCGTGATAGCAAATCAGGTGAAAAATATAATTAACCATAATTGGAAAATTCTTAATAATGGACCAGATACCAGTACCTTGGAACGTCCGTTATATGCCTATAGAAAAAACAAGAATTTGAGATCTAACCTGGTACACACATACAGGGATGATGTCATAGAAAACCAAATGACCCTTTCTGGAAACAAAGCATTTGGAAATAATAAATGCGGCAACTGCTGCATCTGTGACTTATGTGTAGTTACAAAGAAGGTGGTACATAATGGAGTAACACACGACATCACCACCCTAAATAACTGTAGAACTAGAAACGCAATATACATGATCCTGTGCCCATGTGAGCAGGCTTACATAGGAGAAACTGGTCGTGAGGTGAGGCTAAGGATTACCGAACACAAGTCTGCCATTAAAAATAACAAAGAAAATGCCCCTCTGGTAGCACATTGGAAAGAAAAAGGCCACCATGAAAGAGATCTTAGATGGATCATTATAGAACGAATAAAAGAGCTAACCAGATTAGGCGATAGCACCACTAGACGTAAACAACAAGAACAGTGGTACATGATTAAATTTAACACTATCAAAAAAGGCCTTAACTCAAGAGAAGAATGGGAGGCCCTTATTTAATGCTGGACACGAACAAATTGACCCCTTCAGCTATTTAATGAAATCAGCCCCCATGGTAAAATTAACTAATTATCTTACTTGTGAAGGGTAATTGATAGACATAAACTGTAACATAACGGAGAAGGTAATTAAACTAGTAGAATGCCCAGACAAATATAAATAATGGTAAACTGACACCGGCAAATCATGTATCATATACAAACACCTTTGACGCCAGATACTATCTCATGACAGTATTGAGGAGAGTTTTTGCCTGCAAATATTGAAAAAATGAAACGGTGTAGCTCCGATCCCGAGTAAAAAGATACGTAATATTCTCCATCTAGTTACGTCACCCGGGAAATATATTTACATGTATTAAAGTAGTGGAATGCCCAGATAAAGATAAACAATGAAAATCTAAAATCGGCGGTCCGTGTATAATATATAAATATCCTTGACGACCTGACCCTGTTCCAAGAGAGCATTGAGGAAAGTGCTTGGGCACAAACATCGTAATGACGAAACGTCGAAGTTCCGATTTTTGAGTAAAAAGATAGAAAACACTTCCCATGTAAGAACGTTACGCGGGAATTATATAATTACTTTTGTTAAACTCGCTTAAAGAACACATAGGGAATTTAAAGCCATATAACTATGAAATCGAGGATACAGACACCACTCCAAGATGGCGATACCTCGTACATAGGTAACGCCCCAAACAGAAACGGACTAACCAGCTGCCAGTAATTAACTGGCGTAATATACATATAAATAGAAGGGAGTTTAGTGTGGACGCCAGAGAGCGATTCGAACGAGGCAGAAACACGGCGCCACGAACACGGAGGTAAGAACGAGAAAGCCCCAACCAGCATATCTTAAAAAAATGGGGGTACTTTAAATGGAGGGAAAAAAGACTTGCAAAGCTATACTTGAGGTGTTCGTAGGTAAATACAACTTGTAGCATTTTAAGAGAGCATTATTCCAGGAGAGGTGGGAGGTGTTCATCTTAACATTGAACCCACCTCCTCGATCTTCTATATAATCTGGCAATAAATCCAGCAACACGGAAAGCCATACAGAAGCAGGGGTTTGATGCCAAGCATTAAAATATAAGCTGTTAAAGAAAAATGTCCAGTTAAAGAGTGAATTTTCCATAGAATGCTCTAGGATAGAATAGACAAAAGCTAAATCTGATTATTCTTTAAAATAATCATTCCATACGTTCTTTTGACCCCACTAGAACATATCCAGTTCCCGTGAGGGTCCCAGACATTCTATGCCCGTTCAAAGTGGGTTTTAAAACGCTTAAAGGTAAGTTCCTGAGTGATAACATAATCTAATTAAAACCTCCAAAGTAAGAAACGGAAAGGCAACTAGAAATGTATTTTTTTCGTCCAAATAGATACATGCTTTTTAAAAAGAAACAGATCGAACAAACTGATAAAGAAAACCCTATAGA
The DNA here is from genome assembly GCF_964263255.1 of Lissotriton vulgaris. NCBI lineage: Eukaryota > Metazoa > Chordata > Amphibia > Caudata > Salamandridae > Lissotriton > Lissotriton vulgaris. The sequence continues at coordinate 903,973,294 of NC_141698.1, forward strand.
GGAGTGTTATTGGAGATAAAAAGGTAACTAAAGATTACATGAACTCCCTTTTGATTGAGGGCTAACGTCATCCCTTCAATAATCCAACCGTATATATCTCTCATCAGGCCAAAACAGCCAGAGACCGCTGACATTGAACGACGCTACACGCGCTCTGTCCATACGTATCAGTGGTGAAAACACCCCCTTTGTAATAGGTGAGAATATACGAGAAATATGTTCGAGGCACCTTAATTCTCCTTCTTTAACTAGAGACCCTTAAAATAATGGTTTCCACAATGAAATGGATTTGGAGGGTATAAGATCCAACGTATATAAATGTTTTTATGTAAGCATTGCATTAGGATGTAAAGTATGAGATCACATCAATAGAAAAGCCAGCTTCACTGCAGTAATGTATACTGTTTTCTATAAGATCCCGAATCGTGGGGTATAGGTATATGATTGCCACTAGTAAATGAGAAACTGAGGGCATATAGACAATTCGTTAATAGTGAATAGTGCACAATCTGAGAAGATGGATACTGATATTTTATTATTTTTTTATTTTATTATTTTGCTCCTTAAACAGAGAAATTGAAATCTTCTTGACACAGGAAACCCCTATCAAGAAGTCCTGAGGAAGGTGCCACAGAATTAAATGTATTGCACCGAAACGCGTCGACGCATTTCCTAATGAAAGAATCCAATTGAAGCCTAAGTACACTCTGGATGTACATACATTTCTGTCACATTTGTGTACGATTGACAATGCAACTCTAGGCTTTTGGATCTAGAAATCTACAGTGGTGAGAATATCCAGGTGCCACAGTCATTATGGGGGTTTATTGCTTTATAGGTTGTTTTTGGTAAAACTGTTTACTGTTTATGAAATGCAATGTGTTATATATGTACTTTTTTGCTTTGTATTTTTAATTACTGTATTGTCCATTTGTACATGTGAGAGACTAACTCTATGTATTTTTACTCTTCAAGGAATTTTCCGTTGAAATTTTAACATTGTGCCCTTTTTCATTGTAAAAAACTTTTTTATTAAAAATAGATTGTTAACAAATCTTTTTTCTTTGTGGAAATTATTACGAAACTTCTCTCTCCCAGTAATACAGGGATCTATAGTAGCCTGTTATTTTAATGCTATAGTGCAACTGTAATGGTATAGATACATTAAGTTAACGAACGCACTCCAGGGATTTCCCTCTGACTTGTTTATTTACTTTAACACGCGATTCCATTAAGATAGCAATATCTAACTCAAGCTTTGACAAATGTGAGAAAACCCGTTCTCTTGATAGGAGAGTTTAAACCTCTGACATTCCAAGAGACAAACTTCATAGACATAAAATATTGCTGACAAAAAAATAAAGAATGATCTAGATAGGCTATATAAGAAGCAAGATAGAAACCATATACCAGGCAGAATATTCAAGCAAATAATATAACATTACACAGAAAAGAAAAAAATAAATAAGGTTTAGTAGATAGAAAGATATAGAAAGAGGACATATTAAACAAGAGATTAGGAGAGAAAAAGGACATATAGAGAAAAAGAAAGAAGAACAGTAATTAGAGAACAAAGAAGAGCAAAACATACTTAAATATTTCCAAATTAGATGGGGCGATGAGACCACATGGAACAGATGACACGTCCAAGTCCTACGGAAAGGAGGGACCGCAGCGCACAGGATAAGAAAGAAAGACATGCACAAACATAAACATCCCTGTAAGGGAGAAAAAAAGCAGTTGGTATAAAAGAACTACATTTCTACACTAAAACAATAACTCAATAAAACAGTGCTGGATTAATCATCCTCACAGTGATATGTAAAACAGGTCTAACAGGCCAAGAACTACTAAAAAAATCCTATGACTTTAAATGACCTGAGATGTAGATGCTCCAGAAGTTTACATAGTCTCTATTCTGCAGGAACTGATTAAACTTTTTTAACCGGATCGGGTCTTCAAAGGTTGTGGTCTGATTCTTATAAGTAACTTTATATAGGCAAGGATGAAAAAGACAATATGGGGCGCCAAGAGAGCAAAGATCTGGTCTCATGTTAAGGAATTCCTTATGTCTATCAGCTGTGCTCTTGGCATAGTCGTGAGAAAAATAGAAAGTCTTACTCGACCATGAAATACCTTATGCTGACTTAACCACTGCAAGAACTTTAAACAAGTCAGTGTACTCCAGAAAGTACAAGATAACTCCTCTTGCCCACTGTGAATTGAAGATTGAAGTGTGTTTACCTGACCAACAGTGAGCCCAAGGCTTGATACATTTTTATCTACCACCATACGTCCTTCATCCTTCTGAGACCATTTATCAGTAAGAAACTGCAAATTAGCATTGGTTTCTTCCAAGCAGGTATGCAAAGCATCTATCTCTTCCAAGAACAAATCCAAGGATACAAGAGAAGAAGACTTTGGAGGAGAAGATGGATTCTTCTTCAAGCGTTTTGTGGAAGCCTTCCCTGACACAAGTGGGGCATGAGCCGAGCCCTTAAGAAAAGAAGCCAAGGAGTCCTCCATTTTGGAAAGCTGTGAGAAAATAGAAGAGTTTTTAATGAGGGAGAGCGTGGAGCATGACACAAGAAGTCCCACTTTTTTCAATCTTCCCATAGAAAAAGCACAAAATTGAAAGGCAATTAGGTCAAAATGTCAGGTAAGCGCTAATTCATTTGGTAAAATATAGGAACTCCAAAAGAAAGCAAACAAGAGTGATTTTCTAGTAACTGCTACAGACAGTAGGCAAACACATCTAGACAGGAAAATGTGCTGAAATATGGGTCTCTGTAACAGCCAAAAAGAAGTATCCATGAGCAGCACTAAATGCCATTTCCAAGCTATATTAACTGAAAAAGAACATGGAGGAAAGCAAAGAAAAGCTGCCAAAGCCCATAAAACATGCCATTTATTATTGCAGCCAACTCCGCAAAGCAGAAATGAGAAAACAATACGTGGCATGCTAATGTTCAAGCAACCATGAGCACACTTTCAGAGGTGCAGATCCGCTGTGAGGAGGCGTTGCTTCATAAAATGGTTACTGCTGGCGCATTGAGTAGACCCGCGTCTCCGATGTAAAACATGCTGCAAGCCAAAATCAGCAGTCATGGTAAGAAGGAAGCTACCTCCAGAGGCACTGAAACAACAGCAACCAAGGCAGCCTGTACTGTAATGATGAAAACAGCATTAAACCGCCGTCAGTTCGTGCTTAGGAGAGTCACTTGGATGCTGCCATCTTCCACAGGTGTCAACCCGCGCCCCAGTTGAGTATATTTTCAAATATTGGAGCGCTCGGAGACATTGCAATTTTTACTCCTGTGAGTTTTCATTAAGCTTAAATCTGCATGAGTAATTCGGGCACACATGAGCATGGGAACAAACATTCTTCATTCTTTCTTCATAAGGACGTAAACCTTCCCAATGGAAAAACGTCTTCACAGAAGCTTCAGGAAAAGTGAGTTTTTTTGTGGTACATTTTCCCACCTTATTTCCAAACTCACTCTATGTTTTGAGAGGTTCTTTAGGAATGGTCAGCGGCAGGAAATATCTATAGAATGTGTTTGTCAATGCTATCGACATAAGAACACTTTGACTGTTCACAACATTATCAATCTCCTGGCCTTTTTCTGTGCCCTCTCATTTGAAACAAAACTCAAAGCATTGAAACACAGATCAGCTAATAGAATTTCAGACATCATAACTTGCTTTTACGATTCTAAAATCGCAAGTGTTTTGAATTTTTGAATCAATATATGAAAATAACCTTCTTTTCGCATTGAATTTACATTTATTTAATTAGGTCCTTTTTTTTTTTTTACATGATCTATCTCTTCGGTTGGAGAATGTCTGCATTCAACCATAGGATGAGTTACTCAGCTACAAATTCATAGTCAAGTTCACTGTTTTTATGTAAATCAATTAAACAGAAATGTTGTTGCAATCCTTGTAACAAATGAGTCCTGTTATATTTTTTCAATTGTTTAACTTTCATTGCTGAGTAAAATCTACAAAGAATGAAGTGTGTCATTTATTTTTTATTTATTTTATTTAATGTATTATTTTAGGTCAAACTTTGCTGCAAGGAGCAATAACCTGCTTAACAGAGAACGCGTTAATTGGAAAGCAAACATCTCAAACTCGAGATGCAGATAACAAGCCTTCTCCATCTATTTAACCAGCACTTGTATGATTTCCTTGTATCCATAAGGACCACTCCACGCCTGCTCCACTTAAGGTAAGAGATGAATACACACCTCTTTATATAACTATACTGCATGATGCATTAACAGTCCACTTCCACTCTTAGAAACCATCTACCCCTCCAAAACACACTGACTGTGTCTTTGCCTTGGAATATGTCCAGCAATCCACTGCCTTTTTGTTAGGTTTGCCCAAAATGTAACCCACATGCATACATACATACATGGTAGTGCATTGTGTGTGATGGTCAAATTCACAAGAGATTATAGACAATATTTTAATATGCAGCACAGACTCGCTAAATTGCACACTAGAACAGTATGTGCATACGTATATTATTTAGCTGATATGTTAAGTTTGAGAGATATAGAAGTCAGTACAATAAAGCAAACAAAATTACATTAAAAAAAAGATAAAACAAATTATAAAGTGAGCTAAATAGATACCCAACCTTGACATATGATTTCCTTATTCATTCAGCAATAACATTCAAAATAAATGTAAAAAGATGGATATTTCCTTGAGCATAATGACATAAACATATATTTCCAAAACCTCAAGCTAATCCAACATTGTCCTTAAACTCCAGAGTACATGTTCCTGCAGTCTTGAGCCGTTTACAAAGAGAATCTTACAAATGTAGCTGGCTGATGTTATATAGACCCTGGCATTGGACATGAAATGTAAAAATATTTCTGGACCTTGATTTATCTTTTTTCTGTCCACAAATACTCTCAATATTCATTGTGGCATTCATGAGATGGTTCTTTTAAGTCAATCCACCAGTTCTTGATTAGCATCCATTCCACTGCACTGTTAATATCCTTCTCAATAGCTTTCTTTAAATTGAGTAATAACCAACTTCAGTCTATCCTTGAAACAACTAGTGAACAGGTAGAGAAATATGTATGCTTGCCACGTGCAAATTGGAGCATCTTGGACATTTTTATTTTGACTGCTTTGGCAAATATTCATATGTACTCAAGGTATATTAAGAATTGTACTGAGGGGCTGGAATACAGAACCAACACCTTCAAGAAAGGATGAGGAGAGAAAAGGAAAACTTCTACTACTCTTCTGTATGGTGAGTTATGCTCATTCAGAGTGTTATGAGTCCTTCTCAGAGAAACTCTGATCTGCTGGAGTTATATGTATATGTTTAAACCTTCACCTCGGCCCCTGGAAATAGACACATGCAGGCCGTTGGTGTATCATAGCAAATAGTTAATTTGTATTTGCAACCAGCACATATCTTATATATCTGGATGATGTAGTGTGGCAATCTCAGCAGTCACTATACATCACACATCCCTACCACTTGAAATCAATTTGCCTAAACTCATAATATCTATCATATCTATGTGTTGCTACTAGTCAGTTATGATTAGTATTGTGTTTCCATAGGAATTGTTTTGGGGGGGTTTTCCTAATGACATTGACACTGTTGGATGAATCTTCACAACACCTTCCAAAAGTATGTTCTTACATCTCAGCTACCAACTGGAACATTTCATGGTGGTCCGTCATGTGGGAGCCGAGAGAAAGGGGGTGGGTCCCAAAACACATTTTCCCCATTCATTTTTCGGTAGGAAGATTAGACACAGCACCAGCCAAAACCTCTTAACGGATTTACATCAAATGTAGCAGAAAGCTAGATCTTGGTCAAGAAAGTGTGCTTTTTGTGGTTTGGTGGACATCTATTCAGTAGTTTTTGAGAAATTAGGTATTGGATTTCTCCTTCTCTGCACGTTCCTCCCCAAACTATTTGCCTTCACCCTTCTGTTTTGAGAACCTGTTTTTGTTTTTAGGGCTCTGCACACTTTACCAAAGTTAACCTGTGCTAACATGCTTGTGCTTTCTCCTTAAAAAATGGACACATTGGCTTGCACCCAATTGACACATTAAATTTACTTGTAGGTCCTTAGTAAAGTGGTACTAATTCTGACCAGGGTCTGTAAATTAAATGCTACATGTGGCCCAGCAGCACGGATTGTGCCACCCACTTAAGAAACCCTTTAAATATATCTCAGGTCAGGGGGCATGGCTTGGCCGAGCAGCGGAATGGCTGCAAAGAAGAGCAGCTCCGCCGGCCGGCTTTATAGTCCAACTTTTATCTGACATACAACATGCAATACCAAGGTCCAACTGTGGGAACTTGAAGTAGGAACCAGCCAGCAATCAGAGGGGAGCCACTCATGAGGATATTGTGGCACATGGAGACAGACGAGTGCCCGTGACATAGCTGAGCCTAACAACGAAGCCACTGGGGGACGCTGGGACCTAAATTTCAGTGCTACCGTGGAAACAGAGGTGAGGGTGCCGGAGGTCGGAAACCCTGTGGAGGCCCCACCGGAGGCAGAACGCGAGAGGGCTGCTGAAAGGCGACAGCCGGCGTCAGGGTGGAAAACCCAAGATGGCTTGAGAACCGACAAAAAGCTGGAGAAGGGCGGAAAGAGCTGTGGTCCCGCCCAGAGCATGCAGGTAGAGAAACTGCAGTGCCAGAGTAGAAACCGGTAGAAGGGCTGGGAACGCGGGAGACGGCAATGGAAGACAAAGCAGATTGAGAGGGCGTCATCCGGGGCTCTAGCAGAAGAGAGCAGACGCCGGTGCCCTGGCCGATCGGTAGGTAGCACGACCAGTGACGAGGGTGCCGAGCTGCCATCTTGTGCCATCTGGTGAGATATCGTAAAGGCGGAGGGAGGACCCATTGTTGTGGCTGCGGGGTGCATGCAGACGAAAAACTTGTCCTGGATGGAGCACACCTAAGAGTTTTGTATAGAGGGGTGCCTGAACAACAAACTGTCGTGGCGTCTGAGGAGCGAGTAAGTAGATGCTGGGAGGCATTGGGGCACAACGGGGCCTCTGCCAGAGATGAGGGGATAAAACACTGTACTCTCGGAGGGTGGTTGGAAATTATACCAGAAGGCCACAACACTTCCAATTTCGGTAGAAAGAGGGGAAATCCTGCAAAGATGCTGTATGACACAACGTGCAGTTTACACCTGCAATTGCAATAAGCAGCTACTGACGAGTTCAAACTCATCAGCCACGGCGCAATAGTGGCACTACATTGCGAAGGGCACAGTCTTGAGAAAGTGAGCCACGTCCCTTATAGATCAGGGGGAAAGATCCATAGCACCCAGCATATTGTAGCCACACCGGTGCACAGATACATGCGCTCCACACCAGGGAGCAGCCTGACTCCATTACAGTAGGAGGTCCACGCTTTACAGGACACGACAGAGAAGTAAATACGCAAGCTCACAAGTCTTAAAGTACCAGGCGGAAGAAACTACATAGACCTGGTGGGAGATCGCGAATGGTGGAGTGCCTCACCCATACTGCGCACCTACCCTCTGCTTTAAAAATACACCGCCTTCACAAAGTCACGGTCAAGGGTCACCAAATCTGAGACACACACTCGGGGAGGTGTGGAAGTCAAAGATGGGGAAGCCGGATACCAGACAACCATGTATACATTTTGATTAAAAAAACTGCGAAAGAGGCGTAGGTGGACACTAGCCACCAGGAGCAATCTGAAGGTCACACAGCGAGCCAACCTCCAGCTGATGATATGCGGGAAATGTATAAAGATCTCAAATCCAGCTTACAGGGCCGAGAGAGAATGGACAGAATAACGCAGAGAATGGATAAACAGGAGGGACGGGTGAGCGTACTGGAAACCAGAGTGACAGAAACGGAAGAGGGACAAACTGAAATGGACAAGAATATACGCAGCATGGATGGCATACTGTATGCAATACAGCAAAAGAATGAAGATTTGGAAGCCAGGTTGTGGCGTAACAACATATACGTTACTGGAATTGCGGAATCGACTGATATCCAGAATATGGAGAAATATCTTGAGACAATGATAACAGATCTTTTTGGACAGCACTTATCGACAATGTTTCTTATCAAACGGGCACATCGCACGCTGGGACCACGGCCGAGACCTGGCACGCCCGCATGGCCTATCTTGAACTACAGAGTCCGAGACACTATGTTGAGGAGGACTAGGGAGAGGGTGAAATACAATATAAAGGCAACAATAGTGCATTCCACCCAGACTTAACGCTCAAGGTCCAGGCGGCCCGGAGGGAATTCATTCCGGCTGAGAAAATATTTCAACAATTGGGCACCAAATATTCCTTGATATATCATGCGAAACTGAGACTACAAGAGCCAGGAAAGCCTACATTTTTTCAAGACACAAACGCAGCACTGTCATATGCTAAAGAAATGGCAAAGGATCACTAGTAAAAGGCAGTGACTAGAGACTCACAGACCGAACATAATCTCAGTGACAATGATTGATGGACAGATGCCCACACAGGAGAGGCACAGATAAGTATCACATCTTGAAGATCATGGTGCTATGTCTTGCTGTACTCGGGTGGGGGTTCCAAAGATAGGCATGTCTTTTACAGAAGATGAGTAGGCAGTGTGCAAGCTTGTTGGATCAGGGCTGTGTGTTCAGTTCCCGGCCCCCCTGTCACGAGTACAGGGAAGTTTTTGCCGGCAGACTCACGCACCCCACGGGGATGATTCCCATTGGTTCACTGTGGAGAAGAAGTCGTCCCTACCTCTCCGGGGCGACGTCCGAGCCAGGGGTCCCTGCCCTCCACAACGGGTCGTACAGCGTCCCTTCCAAATCGGACTTCCCCTCTCTCTCTTCACCCACAGGAACCGGCAACAAACACCGAGCCTGAAGAACCGGAAGCGATCCCGCATGACCCCGGAAGTGAAGCACCAGTAGAGGAACCGGAAACGACCCCTTCCGAACCCGGAAGCGCTTCCACGGAAACCAGCCCGGAACAGAGAAAAGCCGTATGGAAGGAAGGAGAGGCGTTCACACCAGCGGACTAGTGGCAGGAGACAGCGGTAGGCAAGGAACCCCTGACGGAGAGCGGAGCGGAGCAGAAGAGCGGAGCGGAGCAGAAGAGTGGAGCGGAGCAGAAGAGCGGAGACGATGACGACGAAGAGGACGTCTGGACGGAAGACTGGTGGCATCCTCAGGAGGTGGCTGGAGAGCGGCCGCAACTCGGAAGAGAGTTGCGGCGGGGCACGTGAGTACACACTATCCTTTCTCCGTGTTCCCCCTGTACATAACTGGAATATACTGTATAGAGACCCTCACGAGCACCAAGCACTATATATAAATAGAGAAGTATCACTGGCACTGTATAAACTCCTGAGCACTGATCCCAGTCACACACAACACCCTCTTCCCATTCCCTTTCTTACTCGTCTTGTCCCATCCTACCCTACCGGCCCTTCCTCACGTTCGGTTTCCGATCCCCTCACTCCCCGGTGTAGGTGGAAGTACTCAATAGTCCTTGCTGAACTGGACTAACCCCCTGTATTCTCTCTCCCCTGTATACCTCCGAGGAGTACCAGTGCCCTGTATTCATCCAAGACGACATCAGCCCAGCAGAAGACAACCCCACGGCGCCTAACCATCATCCGAGCTAACCCAGCCCTGCACTTCCACCCGGGACTCATTCATCCAACTATGCTACTAAAGAATGTTGTGCTCTTCAAACTTCCAATAAAAACCACTGACCATAGCTCACTATATCCGGCCTCCCCGCCTGTCATTCCGGTCCGCCCAACCCACAACTCCACAGTTGGTGTCAGAAGTGGGATTAACCGGAAGCATGGAGGCCGCAGTCCAACAGCTCGCGGAGAGCCAGGAGCAGCTCGGGAGAATGATGGAACGTTTCCTCAAAGCGGCCGAAGACGATCGGGGACAGCTGCATGATTTCCTGAAGGGCCAGGGCACCGCGCAGGATCAAGCCCTCGAGAAACTAACCACCGTCATGGGGCAACAAAGACCAGTTACTTCCCTGCGCTCCGTGGTCTTGCAAAAATGTGTGTCGGGTGAAGACCCTGATTATTTCTTCACAAATTTCGAGCGCCTAGCCCAGGCCGCGGCATGGCCGGCCGACCGATGGGGCCACTACCTTGGTCCCCGGTTGACGGGTGAACTGCAGGCAGCCTACCAGCAGGCCAACATCCAGGGCCAGACCCCATACAATGATATAAAAGCCTGCATTCTGGAGCGTCTGGGGATTGACGACGAAACATACAAGGTTCGTCTGCGTCAGGCAAGGGAAGGACCCCAGGAAACGCCTCGGGCTCTTTCATTCCGTATACAGGACTTGGCTAATCGATGGTTGAAGCCCGCCACAGCCACCAAGGAAGACATCTTGTCGAAAATATACTTGGAGCAGTACTTAGCGTCCCTACATCCGGCCACCCAGAAATGGGTGCGACAACACGCCCGGCTAACTCTTGATAGTGCTGTGGAGATCGCCAGTGCCTACAGCAGAGCCCAGGAATCCCAGCGATCCAGGGATGAACCGCATCCTCGCATCCCAAATGGCAGTCATCCCCGTGCCCAAAGACCACCTCCCGTTGCCAGAAAACCTGACCCTGTTCCCCTGTTGCCATACCCTGTTATACCTCGGCCCAACCCACCCGGTCCTAAGTGTTATATCACTGCGGTGGGTACGGACATATAGCTCGTATGTGTCCTCAAAAGGAAGAGCCCATGGACATAGGACTGGCCAGGAACTATGTCTGTCTCACCACTGAAGCTACCCCGCCACCTTTTCGTTGTCCGGTACGGATTGCTGGACACCGAATGATGGCACTAGCCGATACGGGTTGTCGACACAGCGTTCTACGACCACAGGAACTACCACATCCTGTCGGACCAGTGACAGGTACGGTGGCTATCAAATGTGTCCACGGCGATACCAGGAGTTATCCGACGACCAGAGTACGTGTGCAACACCCCACAGATGAAGGAAGTATGTTAACCGTTGGTTTGGTACCCAATCTCCCCGAACAAGCCATCCTGCGTAGCGACTACAGTGGTCTCCCCCACCTCCTTCAGGACACTACAGACTCCCTGAAGAAATGGTGGGCGGAAGCACCTTTTCCTCATGTTTCTCCATCTGTAAACTCTCCGTCTAAACTGTACAAGACCAAGAAGCAAAAGAAGAGAGAAAAAAGGGACTTTACCAGTGCCTACCCGGCTCAAGTAGACACCCATCCGTGGGAAACAGATAGGGAATTCCGCGCAACCCAGCAAGAAGATCCTGTGTTGCAAGAAGCCTGGAACCGTGCCCTGGACAATGAGGACCCACTACAAGTAGGTCCTTACTTTTTCCGAAGGAATGGGCTCTTGTACAGGAAAGGGGGGCCCCAGCTCTCGCCCCAGTTGGTTATCCCTGGATTGTTTCGGGACAAAGTACTGTTTCTGGCCCACAGCCACTTACTAGGAGGGCATTTTAGCGACGAAAAAACGGGGCAAACGATCCTAGAGAAGTTCTATTGGCCTGGCGTACATGGGCAAATAAAACGGTATTGCAGGGAATGCCCGGTTTGCCAGAGAAACAGCCGGTATCGTCCCCCGAGGGTTCCTCTTCAACCCCTCCCTCTTATTGATGTCCCTTTTTCTAGAGTAGGGATGGACCTTATAGGACCCTTAGTACCCTCTAGGACTGGGTGTAGGTACGCTCTTGTATTGGGGGACTATGCCACCCGGTTCCCGGAAGTCGTCCCATTGCGACAACCCACTACCCAAAACATAGCCAAGGCTCTCATCTCCATCTTCTCTAGAGTAGGATTTCCCCGCGAGATCTTAACAGATCAAGGGACGCCTTTTGTCTCCTCCCTCATGCGCCAAGTATGTGCCCATCTGGGTATCAAACAAATAAGAACCTCGGCTTACCACCCACAGACCGACGGGTTGGTGGAGCGTTATAACGCTACCCTAAAAACCACCATCAAGAAACTCTTGGGCCTCGAGAGCAAAAGGTGGGAGGAGATGCTCCCCCTTGCCCTTTTCGCCATCTGCTGTAAGGTTCAAAGCAGTACCGGGTACTCACCATACGAGTTGTTGTATGGGCGAGCACCCCGGACCCTGTTAGATATGGCTCGCGAGGCCTGGGAAGCTGAACCAGACCGAACCCGTACCCTGCCCGAATATGTAGATAATCTCCGGATCCATTTAGGACAAATAAGAGAGATCGTGAGACAGAACATGGTGGCAGCTCAGGTCACACAGAAACAGCAGTACGATAAAGGAACCAAGGCCCGCTCTTTTAACCCTGGGGACCTTGTGTTGTTACTCTTGCCATCTTCCGACCATAAGCTATTAGGGCAGTGGCAGGGCCCGTTCCCCGTCATAAGACAAGTGACTCCTGTCACCTACGACATCGAAACGGACTCCACCAGAGGGATCACCCAGATCTACCATATAAACCTCCTAAAAAAATGGGAGGGGCCCCGCCCTGTCCTGGTGAGCACTCCATCCCTTCCTTTTGAAGGGTGCCTGGACTCAGACCTCCCTGAAAGGAACAAACAGGGCCTCAGACAGTCCTTATCCTCTGTACAATCAGTGTTCTCGTCCCTACCGGGACACACCACCGTAGTGGAGCATTCAATCCACACGGAACCGGGGAAAACAGTGAGACAAAGGCCCTACCGTATCCCTGAAGCACGCAGAGCCATCATTAAAGAAGGGACGAACCAGATGCTGAAGATGAGCATCATAGAACCCTCCAGCAGCAGCTGGAATTCGCCCATCGATCTAGTTCCTAAACCCGATGGCTCTACTAGATTCTGCATCGATTTCAGAGAGGTGAACAAGATCTCTGCTTTTGATTCCTATCCCCTACTTCGCGTAGATGAGATGGTGGAGCGCATAGGCAAAGCCAAGTATATAAGCACCCTTGACTTGTGCAAGGGATATTGGCAGATCCCCCTAAAAAAGAAGATAAGCCAAAAACTGCGTTTTCAACCCCTGAGGGCTTGTTCCAGTTCAAGGTAATGCCCTTCGGGCTTCACGGAGCTCCGGCTATGTTTCAGAGGGCTATGAACCTTGTGTTGCAACCCCATGCCAGATATGCAGGGACATACCTAGACGACATCGTCATCTATAGTGACAGTTGGGAACAACATCTACACCATTTACAATCCGTAGTAAACTCCCTCGGGAAGCACGGTTTCACCATCAACCCCGACAAAACCACATTGGTGGCACAAGGCGTGAAATACTTGGGATACCTGTTGGGGGAAGGGGTCATCCGTCCACAAGACAATAAGATCAAGGCCATTCAGGCCATACCCTTCCCTCAAACCCGGAAGGAACTCCGTGCCTTTCTCGGATTGCTGGGATATTACAGGAGATTTATCCCCAACTTCTCCCAAACCGCGGCCCCATTGACCGACCTGTTGAAGAAGGCCACAAGAACAGAAGAGAAGCTACAACATCCCACTCCCTTGCTGTTACAAGCCTTTGACCTACTCAAACAGTCCCTGCTTTCCGAACCAGTGCTAATCAGCCCCGATTATACACAACCCTTCATCCTGCAGACAGACGCCTCCGATCAGGGTTTGGGGGCGGTCCTTTCACAGAAAGATCCGACAGGGGTCGAAAAACCAATCCTGTACCTCAGTAGGAAGCTCTTCCCACGTGAACTGAACTATGCAGTTGTTGAAAAAGAGGCCCTAGCAATTAAATGGGCCGTGGATAGTCTTCGGTACTACCTGGAGGGACGCGAGTTCCTCTTGTATACTGACCATGCCCCGCTAGAGTGGATGGCCCACAACAGGGGCCACAACGACCGAGTCCTCCGGTGGTTTCTCTCTCTACAGCCCTTTCCATTCAAAACGCTACACCGAAAGGGGCTGGAACAGGGTAATGCAGATTATCTCCCACGTTATCCACCTCCATCAAGCCCTACAAGAAAGACAGCTAGGGAAAGGGGATGTGGAGAAGAAGTCATCCCTACCTCTCCGGGGCGACGTCCGAGCCAGGGGTCCCTGCCCTCCACAACGGGTCGTACAGCGTCCCTTCCAAATCGGACTTCCCCTCTCTCTCTTCACCCACAGGAACCCGCAACAAACACCGAGCCCGAAGAACCGGAAGCGATCCCGCATGAACCCGGAAGTGAAGCACCAGTAGAGGAACCGGAAACGACCCCTTCCGAACCCGGAAGCGCTTCCACGGAAACCAGCCCGGTACAGAGAAAAGCCGTCTGGAAGGAAGGAGAGGCGTTCACACCAGCGGACTCGTGGCAGGAGACAGCGGTAGGCGTGGAACCCCTGACGGAGAGTGGAGCGGAGCAGAAGAGCGGAGCGGAGCAGAAGAGTGGAGCGGAGCAGAAGAGCGGAGACGAGGACGAGGAAGAGGACGTCTGGACGGAAGACTGGTGGCGTCCTCAGGAGGTGGCTGGAGAGCGGCCGCAACTCGGAAGAGAGTTGCGGCGGGGCACGTGAGTACACACTATCCTTTCTCCGTGTTCCCCCTGTACATAACTGGAATATACTGTATAGAGACCCTCACGAGCACCAAGCACTATATATAAATAGAGAAGTATCACTGGCACTGTATAAACTCCTGAGCACTGATCCCAGTCACACACAACACCCTCTTCCCATTCCCTTTCTTACTCGTCTTGTCCCATCCTACCCTACCGGCCCTTCCTCACGTTCGGTTTCCGATCCCCTCACTCCCCGGTGTAGGTGGAAGTACTCAATAGTCCTTGCTGAACTGGACTAACCCCCTGTATTCTCTCTCCCCTGTATACCTCCGAGGAGTACCAGTGCCCTGTATTCATCCAAGACGACATCAGCCCAGCAGAAGACAACCCCACGGCGCCTAACCATCATCCGAGCTAACCCAGCCCTGCACTTCCACCCGGGACTCATTCATCCAACTCTGCTACTAAAGACTGTTGTGCTCTACAAACTTCCAATAAAAACTACTGACCATAGCTCACTACATCCGGCCTCCCCGCCTGTCATTCCGGTCCGCCCAACCCACAACTCCACATTCACTAATGTGGACCATTTGTTTGCAGTTATGGAGGATGTGGGAGGGCGAAACACAACCTGATTGGGGAGTTGGTGTGGTTGGAGGAGGGGATACAGGGAAGTCTTATTTACTAATATTACCATGTCAATGCCACTATGCAAGACACAAAACTGTTTGAAACACATCTGTTCACTCATTTGGGGTGGCTTAGCACGGAGATTTGGTCCGTGGGCTATTATTTCTTTAGTGTACATCTCTTTCCATGTATTTGCCTCATGTCTGTCAGCTGTTGACCTCGCATATATAGGACCCAGGTACTCCTCATGACAGCACTTAAATGTCTTTCCTGGAATGTGAGAGGCCTGAATGATTGAAGAAAGGCCAGGCTGGTTTACTCTTACCTCTGGCGACATGCAATAGATATCTGCTTACTGCAGGAGATTCATTTGCCGACGCACTCAAACATTCTAGATAGGGGGAGGTAGTTGAGGCTGGATTCTCGAATTACTCCAGAGGAGTGGCAATACTAATTTGCAGGGGACTACAATGGAAAACGCACCATAAAGTCATAGACAGAGAAGGGAGGTACATATTATGGCAAGGCACTCTCTACAATACCCCTGTGGTGATTATAAACACTTACGGGCTGAACACAGATAATCCCACCTTTTTTCAATCCATACGGTCTTGTGGGAGGTGATTTTAATGTAGTGCTGTCGCCCTTCGCAGACAGGCGGGAGCTCCCCGCGAAAATCACCCAAGAGCGGCCGAAATGCGGCTGGGGATTATAGAAGACCTCAGTCTAGTAGACCCCTGGAGAATTCTACACCCGACAGTTAGGGAAGGAACCTGCATGTCACATCACCGAAATGCATGGTCAAGGTTGGATTATTGGTTAGTATCCTGGGATATACACACATGGGTAATAGACCCTACACACTGCTCACATACTTTATCAGACCATACGCCCACCCTGCTCACATTGCAAATCCCACCGCAGTATCGCCAGCCTTCAGCTGGCGGTTTCCAACAGGTGCACTACTGGATCAGGTATTCCGGGAAGAATTAAGAGAAAAGATCACTGACTACTTCGCATTGAATGAGGGTTCAGTAGACTCGCCGAGTACACTGTGGGAAGCTTTTAGAGTGGTTATAAGGGGAAACTGCATGGCACTTAAATCTGGGGTACTAAGGGACATACTAACTACACTGCACTGGAACGCAAAATAGGAGCACTAGAGCACTCAATCCAACTTGCCCCATCACCTGATGCTACGGCCCAGCTCAGATTAAAACTCACAGAATATCAGGAAGAGGCTGAACGGGAAATAGCATACATGTGTAAATATACGCAAGCTAGGATATGGGGAGGGGGATAGACCCGGGAAAAAACTGGCTGGATTGCTTAGGACTCTGAGGGGGGCTAACTATATAACCAACTACGGACAGAGGCTGGCGAGACAGTCAAAACACCAAGCGACATATTGCTAACAATGTCTAACTTTTATAAACAATTATACACCTCCCATACGAAACTAGCCCAGACAGTCATAGATGAATACTTAGATACTGTAGCCCTAGCATGGTTTATTAGGGGAGCCCCAGAATACATGGACCTACCAATTACGGTGGAAGATGTGAGACAGGCGATTGGCGGAATGCCGGCTGACAAATCCCCAAGGGCAGACGGGCTGACAGCAGCCTTTTATTAAGAATACATAGATATTTCAGCTCCTTATTTACTGCAGGTGTATCTAGAGGCGATGGAAACGGGAATCCTGCCCCTTACTCTAAGAGAAGCCACAATCATCACACTATTAAAGCCTGATAAGGACCCCACATCGCCGGACTCATACCGGCCACTGTCGTTAATCAATCTGGATGCAAAGATTTATGCCGAATTGATTGCGAACAGACTACAGCCGATGCTGCCGCAAATTGCCCTGCCGGACCAATCCGGGTTCATTCCGGGCCGGCCGACAGCTCACAACTTGAGAACAATATTCGGACTGGTGCATTATCTAGCCCCTCATGTCCAGGCAGCAGCCACCTTATTGGACGCCACAAAGGCGTTTGACTCCTTGGAGTGGAAGTTCCTTTTCACCCTCCTACCCAGATTAGGACTGAGGCCAATGTTTGTGAAACAGATAACATTAATATACAATACGCCTACGGCACTGGTGAGGGTAAATGGGAGGTTGTCAGAACCGTTTGTAATCACGAGAAGGACACGGCAGGGGTGTTTCTATATGCAATTGCCACTGAACCACTGGCGGCTAGACTCCGTCAGCAGCACACACACCGAAGCATAGGTTTTACATTCAGGGGCCTATTGATACCAATGTATGCAGACGACACGACAATATATCTAGTGAACCCCAGAGAAAATGTTGATGTAATTATGAGAGAAATGGTACGTTTTGATGGTCTAACTGGGATATAAATAAACTGGTTAAAATCCACAATGCTATCACTCACTGATGACGCTAACCCATGCACAACCAAATTCCCTATCAAGTGGGCGTCAGGCAAAATACGCTACCTGGGTTTCTGGATACGTAGGAACATACAGGAAATATGGTTAGCCAATTATGGGAAAGTCATGGACTGGATTGACAGTAAGATCCAGGGATGGAGAAAGCTTCCACTATCCCTTATGGGCAAAATAGCCGTTACAAAAATCGTGATACTCCCAAAACTTCGATACTTGCTCGTGAATATCCCAATGCCACTCATCTTTTCAGACGTCTTTGTTCTAGTATTCTTGGGCTAATATGGGCGGGCAGACAACCCTGGGTTTCCTGGCACTTGTTGACATTACCTTTCAATCAAGGTGGGCTGGGAGCGTCGGGCTTTAAGCTCTATGCATTCAGCGCACAGGCACAATACCTACACTTCTGGCATCAACCTTCACATTATCAACCACCCTTATAAAATACCTAACATGAAAATAGACACAGTAGAAACAACGCGTTGGGCTTGGAGGAATATAGCAAAGAGGGCAGGTCAAAGTGTACCATATGCCCCACCCATGCCCTTTGGGGGGAAACCCTCTACTGGCACCATTGACAGACAAGGCCACCGCCCAGAGGGCGCAGGCGCACGATCTCACAAAAGGCAGTGACCTATACCCAAATAATACATTTCTTTCCCTCCAATAAATGTGCAAGCAACAGACACCTTCGGCGTCAGATATGTTGCTATATTATCAACTTAGGGCAGCAGGTAGGGCTAGATATGTTGATTTACTGAAGGAACCCCCCACTTTGGCAGCTCTAGAAGATGTGTTGTTGAATCCCTCTTCCCATAAATTGATAACACGTATTTATAGAATGACTCAAGCTACTGCCCCCATCATCACCAGCACGTCAAAATCACAATGGGAGGGCGAAACTGACACTACGATAACTGACAAGCAATGGCTATTCTGCTGTTCACAGCTAGAACACCTATCACCAAACTATAGGCTGCGGCTCATACATTTTAACTTTTTACATAGAGTATACCGTACGCCGATTCAATTACATTGCATGGGCCTACAACACGTTACGAGATGCTGGAGATGCGGGCACTAGACTCAACATTCATACACCTGGCCTGGTATTGCAGACACATAGCACAATACTGGTATGAAATCAGTAGACACATTGGAGACATTGTTGAGACTCCACTACAAATAACTCCACTGATAGCGCTACTGGGATTTGTGCGTGCGTGGCTACGCTGCTGCTATTGGCTAAGCGTCAGGTCTCTATGCATTGGAAATAGCTAGATGGTTAAATGCAGCAACATACTGCAGGGATTAATTGACAAATTAATGGGAACTGATGCCTAACAGGTCAAGGCCAGTGGATATATGGGGGCCATTTGAGAGTTGGCTGAGTTTGGGAGGTGCGGACCTCCGGAACGATAACTAAACTGTGTGTCTAATATTAGGGAGGAGGAGGGGGGCGCTTCACTCAGTAGTTCGATGCGGGGATGACCTCCATGGCATATAAAGTAAGGAGACACAGTAACGGTCTGGGAAGGGGATGAGGAAGATGTGTGTTAGATGCTCAAATGTTGATCAGAGATGTCTTCATAACTGCATTGGTATATTAGTATATAGCAGGGAGGAGCGGTAAGGGGAGCTTATGGGGTTTAATCAGTTAGTAGAAGTTTCGAAGGAAATGCAGCTTTGCCCTCACAGCATTACAATTTAAAGTACAATGTTCTAATGTATCGTAATTCCTAAACACTGACGGGCACATGGGATGTTGGCTTGATGGCTGTGTTACAGTACAGTGACATATTGTGGACGCTGCCGGCCTTAGAGTTGTAGGCACATAGCTGTGTAGACTGATTATATTGCAATAAATTAAATATAAACCTCTTGCCAAGTCCAAAACTTCCTTTTTAATATCCTTCTCCATACAGGTCACCCCTGGGGTAGGCCCTACCCACCCCAGAGGGCAAAGTGCAGCGTATTTAAAAGTTGGACATGAACATTTAAGTGTTTACATGTCATGGTAGTGGAAAACACCTAAATTCATTTTTCACTACTGCAAGGCTGACCTCGCCTGTAGAATAACCTCAGGGTTTTTTATAACATCTAATAAGTGTTCATTCTCAATTGAGAATAGATAGACAGGTCGAGTTTGGTGTCTAAAGAATTGTATTTAAAAGCGCTTGTCAATGAATGGCAAAGTTGTATTTTAATCACAATTCTGAAAAGTCCACTTTGAGAAAGATTGCATTTCATTGTCCTTACCGTTTGCAGCCTGTAGCCTGATCCTGTTACATATGACTATGTGTACCTGGCAGTTGTTTTGTGTGTATTGCTCCCAGATAGTTGGACAAAGGGAAGAAAGGTGTTGGCAGGATGGTCCACTCTGAGTTAATGAGGGGGAGCACCTGTCACCTGCCACACTTGCACATCACAATGGCTCTACCCGAGCACACTCTCAAAGGGTTTGTCACTAGTCATTTGTGATCCCAGACCAGCTGGAGTCAGGTAAGGGAGGAAGTGAATGCCTGACACTTTGGGGGGGGGGGGGGTGGAAACCTCTAGAAGCGTCCTCTACTTCAAAGTGGGCACCAGGTTATGTCATGTTATGTTACGTTAACAAAAGCTTATAAAGTGCACCAAGAGGGTGCATGGCGCTAATCATGAGTAGTTTTGTTGCTTATGGACTTTTAATAGGTTTGATCAAAAAACCACTTTTAGAGAACCCGTCTGAATCCCAACAGGTTGTCACAGCTCCTGATTGTCAGTGGGAGAGAATTCCAAAATTATGGGGCAAGGTAGGAAAACCTGCAACCTACCTGCTGTTTGAGTTTGATAGCCGGGGGTGGCTAATAGGTGGAGATGGGCTGATCGTAAATTGCGCCGAGGGACATGCTTTGTAATCATATCACTGATGAATTTTGGGCTCTTGCAATGCAGAGCCTTGAAGGCTATACAGCCTGTCTTAAATGCTGCCCGTTCGGCCACGGGTAACCAGAGAAGTTTTAACAGCCAACGCCTGGCCGATTGCCATCTTGACTGTTTGTAAATCAATCTTGCCACTTGGTTCTGAACTATTTGTAGACGTTTGAGTAGAAACAGAGGCAGACCAATGTAAAGAGAATTTGAGAAGTCAAGGCATGAGAGCCAGCGCTATCACAACCTGGTATAACTATTGGACCCTTAGGCCCAACTCTTCAGTACACTTCTTGACCTGTGGGCTCTGCTAGGGAGAAGGACTGATGTGCAGCTGAAAGGACTGCTACTTTTTTAGACAGCTGCCCTGAAAGACTGCTGCCCTGCTGTGCTGACCTGCTGCCAAGCTGCCCTCATGCCAAAAGGACTGGACCTCCATCACTAAACCCATAACCCCAGAGTGACTCCAACGGCTTGTTGGCTGGAATCCTGATCTGAAGCCTCAGGGACAGAACAAGCTTTCATCTCAGCCCCTTGACTTTGCCATCTGTGAGTTCAGCCCCCCCCCAAGTGGTGCCACCCCAGTCCTGGGCCCTAGGAAGTGGGCCTGATTGTGCTCTGCAAGTCTATCTGTGGACCCAGCAGAAGCGACATGCTCCTCTGCTGAGCGGCGCAACACCTAGCAGACCCGGTACATCGCCTATACTGTGGGGACTTTTTCCATGCAAGGACGTTGTATCAAATTGCTGCCCGCAGCCACACTGGAACCACCGCTGAGCAATGCTACCACAATGCAGGCCCTCATATCACAAGCCCTCGTCGACAGCATCCCCGATGATGATGAGACAGGACTTTGCATCACAAGCCTCTCAGTTTCTTTGGAACTGGCTGAAGGGCGGCACATCCTCAGCGCAAGACTTTGTATCACAAGCCATCTCGCTGACGGCCTCCTCAATGATGATGCTTGACCTTGCATCACAGCCTTGCAGCTACCTGGAACCAACGCTGTATGAGGAGTCTCCAACCAGGTCCTCGCATCACCTCAGCTGCACAATGCATCCTCGATACGAGACCTCACAAAGCTCCGCAACCAGGATTTAAAGTACTTTTTTCAGCAGGCCTAACTGGGTCCCTGTAACCGGCCCACGTTCCATCACTGTGGGCCTGAACTTGTCACTTTTTTCAAGTCCGGCATGCTCAGAAAAACACAGCTGGTGATTTGTGCTTTATTGCTCTATATTCACGAAACTTTTGCATATCTGATGTTCTACTTATTGGATTTTTTTTGTTTTGGTCTTGTTTTATTTTTTAAAATGTACTCAATTTATATAAATTGGTTTGGGATATTTATTTTGTTGTGCTTTCACACACTCTTTTACCATCCAAAGTGTTAGTTCTCTAGGCCCTACGTCTTGCACATAAACCATCTAAAGAGTAATGCATCTGTTTGTAATTGTTTTTGGCCTGATGGTTATGTAATATGTAATCATTATTGGGAAACCCTGCCACATATGTCCACGTCAGCAAATTGTAAATTGAAATAACCACAAAGACTGAACCACTATACAACACCACAATACAGAAAAGGTGGAATCCAATAGATAAATATACCCACTCGACCAACTTGATGTGAAATTGCGTGCAGTCTGCCTTTCTACTGATTGAAGATATTACTGATCACCTTTAAAATTAGAATCTATTAGTTTTTTTCATATGACTACACACTTCCTGATATCTGAAAGAATCCAGTTGTAAGTACAAGCATTATTAAGAGGTTTGAAATAGATTGACAACAACATTGCTAAAAGAAATTGAGTGTTAATAGATACCAGCCCAAATAATGAAAAGGTCCTTTCACATGATATATCAACTCTGAATCATTAATGGCACTGAGCTGTGTTCTCTCTTGAATTCAATTATTATTATAAAAACCGTTTTTAAATTCTGCACATACATTCAATACTGTTGAAGCCATACTGAAGAGCAGCTCTGCTGTTAATCAAATAAACGAAATGCAGACTATACATCCTTAGCTACCCTGTCATTATCGCACTCAGTTGAGTCATCAGCTCAAGTAGGCTTGTACTCCCTTGTTAGGCAAAAAAGAGGGGAACATCCAACACATTCAAAATAGCTAATCAATACAAAGTAAACTCAAAATAAAGAACTGTCACAGCCATAGAAGGATCAAACATTCTCTCTTTAAAATCTTTTTGATGAAAGCAAACACACCATAAAGAATAAGACATTTTTAGATCATGAGCCTGAACCCATGGCGAAGACTGAGACTGAAGTATATACATTCAATATTTACTGAACCCAAGTGAAACTTTGGGCCTCATTTACAAGAAACTGATGCATCAGCATTGATGCATCAATTTCCTTGCAACTGCGCCAAATGTCCATGCAACACCACGAATGTGCTGTATTTACATTACAGGGCTTCATGGCACAAGGATTTAACCAATGCATCAGAAATTCTGACACATCTGTTGGGGCAAAAGTGGCACATTGTCTGAGTTGATCGTGAAAGTGACGCAACTCCAGCAATGCGTCACACCCACAAGCAAGTCCCATTGTAAAAGCCCTGCATCAATCTTTACACAGAAGGATTTTGATGCAGTCAAGCCATAGAGTGATGCAGTGAAATGTAAATTTCACTGCACCACTTCTTCGTGGCTTATTTGCATGGGAATGCCTACCCTGCATACATTATACCTGGTGCAGGAATATTGTGATGGAGGGCTCTACAAAATGATGCATTGGACCAATGCGTCAGTTTGTAGATAGGGAGCAGTGTGGCACACTGATTGCGCCACTGCTGCATCAAAAAAAGTGATGCAGCAGCGGAGCAAGCTCCTCATAAATAAGGCCCTTGAAGTTTCTGAGTACTAAACTTAAGAAGAAGCACGCAAAGATTCTAACAAAAAAAGTTGCAGGTTTTTAAGATTCTTAAAAAAATGTCAGTCTCCTATTTAACAAAAATATCCTTCTGACAATAACAGCAATACATAGTCAATGATGGTTGGTAGTATTAAGGTGAATGTTGTAGTGATAACCGAACCTATACTCTCATATTAATCTAGAAAAGAATCATCACTGAATCCACTGGCCCCAAATACTTTGACACATACAATACAATAAAAATGTAATTAACATTAAACAGTATATGGATGATAGAAATCGGGGTCTCTAGTTGGCAGAGGTAAGTACCTTTGACCAAATAGGGACCCTTGCTTCTAGTGGGGGAAAGGCGGAAACATACTTGAGATAACCACTGCTCTCCCCTTGGTAGCTTGGCATGAGCAAACAGACTTATCCCAAAGGCAATGTATAAAGTATTTGTACTAACACTCACAGTAACACAGTGAAAACACCACAAATGGACACCACAACAATTTAGAAAATAAAATATCTTTATCTAAACTAAACAAGACCAAAACAACTAAATTCCAACATACAGATACTCAGTACAATGTCTTTAAAAAGAGTTGTTGCAAAAATAAAGTGGTAGATGATAAATGCAACACTTTGTTCTCAAAGTACCTGGGATGTGTAACGCAAAACAAATAAAAGGGGTGCAGAGAAGGTGATGCCTCGATTCCGTATGCTCTCCGGTTCCGATGCGACAAGATGGCGCCTTGATGAGTTGCGGCGATCTGGTGCGATGCGACCAAATGGCATCTCTGTTGGGATGCGACAATGTAGAGCCATAGTGTGTACGCCCGACGGCCGTGAGGCAAACTCAGTATTTTTATGGGCCACTACAGGCACTGCGGCATGCTTATCCAGTGATGCGACGACACCCTGAGTGACGGAGTCATCCTACTCCGGTGTTGTGGCAACAATCAGCTGTGCCGCGCATCCTCAGCGATGCAACGGCCCTGTGACACGCCTCTCCAGTGATGTGACGGCACCTTCTGTGGTTGTGGCATGCATCTCCGGTGATGCAACGGCAAACAGCGGCAGCGGCGACACGCTTCCTCGATGATGCAACAGCGGCTGCTGCAGCGTCATTACACTTCTCTTTTATTGCGTCGAGTATCCAGCTCTTCACAGCAAAAAGGCCTCACACACAGTTACAGGCCCTCCTGGCAGACTGGAACTCCCAGCAAGGAAGTTCGGGGAAGCTGGGGGTGAAGTCATTTCTTCTCAGGCCCTTGGAGACTTTTCTTCAGATGGACACAATACACAGCAAAGTCCTTCTTCAAGCAGGGAACACAGCACACAGCAAAGTCCCTTGGTCCTCTCCACAGTAGAAACAGCAAACTGAAGGCCAACTCCAGACACAAATCAAGGGCAGTACTTCTCCTCAGTCTCTTCAGTTGATCTTCTTTGGCAGGCATTCCTCTTGATCACGAAGTCATCTAAACTTCAGGGGTTTCAGCTCTCATATTTATACCCCAAAAGTCTGTGTTCTCTATGTGCGAGGGGTCCTGGACCCAGTCCAAAGCAGTTCTGGGTGCACTCTGCCAGTGCACAACTTCTACCTTTGTCTGTGTGGGTCAGGGTCATCAGACGCACCACAGTAGGTAGAGTCAGCGTTGTGGAAGGCAGGCATAGGCCTATTCAGGCCCAGGTGCTACTCCTCCCACCACTCCAAATGCAGGTAGGTCTATTTAGCCTAGTGCTGACTCACCCAGACTCCTGGAACCACCCCAGCCCCTGTCACACTCAAACCAGACAGTCAATCCACAAACAGGCAGAGGCACACAGAAAGGTTGAACAAGAAAACAGCCACATTCTAAAAGTGCTTTTTTCACACAGAATTAAAAAACCATCTCTCCTAAAAGATGCGTTATTAAATTCTGAGTTTAGGGATATCAGACTCTAATTTTCTATCTCACTCCTATGGGAAGATATGCAGGTAAACATGTTTCACAGCATTTCCCTATTCTGTCCTACGGGCAAAATAGCCTTTCAATAGTGAAAAACGAGATTGGCAGTATTTCACTATCAGGACATGTTACCCACAGTAGTATATGTCCTACCTTTCACATACACTGCACCCTGCCCTGGGCGGTACCTTGTGCCTACCATAGGGGTGTTCAATGCGTAAGAAAAGGTAAGGGTCATGCCTGGCAAGTGGGTACACAGGCCAGGTCAATATGGCAGTTAGCAAACTGCACCCAGGCACTGCGGTGGCAGGCCTCAGACATCTCGTTGGGACTATTCGTGTGGGTGGCACAATCAGTGCTGCAGGCCCACTAGTAGTATTTGAATTACCAGCCCTGGTACACTCAGTGCACTTTACTAGGGACCTATTGGTAAAACAAATATAGCAATCATGGATAACCAATCACAATAACAATGTACACTGGGAGCACTTGCACTTTTGCACTGATCAGCAATGGCAAAGTGCCCAAAGCATCTAAACCAGCAAAAACGAAATCCAGCACAGTGCCAAAAATATAGGAGGTAGAGGCAAAAAGTCAAGGGAACCCATGCCAAGGATGCCAGCTCTAACAATGGAACATTCCACAATCTCTGAACGAATAGAAGAGCTCCAGAAACAGGCATCAAGATGCATTACACATTACTTTATATTTACAATCTAGGGCCAGATGTTCAAATATCTGGACACAAACTACTGGTCGTAAACTCTAACCGATTTTAAAGAGCCCACCTATATTCCCATAAGTCAGTACTTAAAAATCCAAATCATAGGGGGTCACAATCACTCCTATAGCCTCAATATCCTTGAGTTAGGTCAGAAATGTTGGTTCACTATGATTAAAGGACATCTCAGGGATAATGGGCTGCTGGGGTCAGCAGACCACCATGTCTGTGATTGCTTATTAATAAAGCAAACTTTTATTTTTTAAATGCAGACCATTTTCCTTAATGAAAGCAGGACTGCATTAAAAAAGGAACGTTTTCTTTATTTGTGTTTTTTAAGAGTTAGCAATGATTCCCTGGACCACTGCCTACTCTTTAACAAACAAAACTTTTTTTTAATGTTCACCAAAGAGAAAGGGTATCAGGGGAGCATCTTCCCATTTACCAATTCCTTATTACCTTCATAGAGGTGTTAGTAAAATAGCAATGTTCTGCTACCAGATTTCATTTGGAAACCTTTGATACATAAAATATCAATCACATTCTATATTGGTTTAAGAAATAATAAAAGAACCTAATGTTTTCAAGACTTGAATTATTAAATAAAATGACAAACTACTTAACTTTCACAACAGGACAACTATTATACCAATAAAATCGTTTGACTTGTTATTTAATATTGCTGAGATAGAAGTGGACTCTGTATACATATGATAAATGAAATATTCAGTACTTATATATTAGTTCATAAAGAAAATTCCAGGTATAAAAAATAATTAAAAACACTAAGGGCCTGAGATTGGTGGTCCTGGAGCGGGCAGCCATGCCACCATCCCGATACAGGACCGACAAACAGCGTCGCTGGGGGTGCATGCCCTCAGCGGGGCACAGCATTTCCCCCTGCTAGCACCCCCATGCATGGGGCATGAAAGGGCCCAAAAGGACCCCCTTTGTTTCATGACCACAAGCAGTTTCATGGAGGAAGAACCTCCATGATACTGCTGGCGGTCCTGAAACTGGTAATATGCATGGTGGTGCCGCAGCTGCACCACCAGCATATTGTGAGCCTCTGAATTCCGCAGGGCCACCAGAGAACACAATCCATGGTGGTTGCAGCATTGCAATGTAGCTCCGACCACAAAAGTTGTAATACTGCAGTCAGACGGCTGATGCCGCAGTGACTGGACCGCAACTCGCCCACAAGTCCGATAAGGACCATAGAAATCCTCTTTAAGTGCTTAGATTAGAAGCAATTATCAATTTGTTATTCCTAGTCTGAGGCAGCATGTTTGAGAAATACTAACACATATTGGCTCTAAAAGACAACAATTGCCTCTACCAATCCTTTAAAGGCAGTGGCTTCCTTATATTCAAGAACTTTACTTCTCAAATGGAGTGCCTCAAATTAATCTAAATTGTGTTAGATCCTTAAATTATAACAGTTCATTAAATGTAGGCCTGGGTGGGATTTTAATGATGATGGTTTAATTAGAGCAATTTCAGTTATTCCATGTTACTCTTTGACGCAGATTTATCAATATTAATGCAGTTATACTTCCTTGTATATTTAAGAGAAATTGTGGGGGGAAAATCCTATGGCAAGAGCACATTTTGCGAGTGGCTGTGAGCACAGCTGTTAATGTTCTATCATATTTGGTGCTATTTTCTTAGTGCAAAATGAATCTTTCCGTCCATTTTGGATATGAGGGGGCATTTTGCATTAAGAACATAGTGCTAACTTCTGGGAGTAATTTGGGGGAAAACATACATTAAGTGCACAATTAGTGAGCGCAATCAGATACTCGCTCACACTTGCTATTTATGTTCTGTTGCATTTAGTGCCATTTCTTAGTGCAAAATGCATCCATGCATCTACAGTGGATGTGATGGA
The DNA here is from genome assembly GCF_964263255.1 of Lissotriton vulgaris. Classification (NCBI taxonomy): domain Eukaryota; kingdom Metazoa; phylum Chordata; class Amphibia; order Caudata; family Salamandridae; genus Lissotriton; species Lissotriton vulgaris. The sequence goes on from NC_141698.1 coordinate 904,001,179, forward strand.
GAATTTTTGCACTGAGAAAAGAGTGCTAAATGCAGAATTACTCTACAGAGTTATGCTTCATGGAATTACACAGGTTAAGCACACCCCTAATTACATTTTACTTTTCAGGTTATAGTAGGGTTAATAAATAAGACAGGGGATGCTAAAGCTTAAGGCCTCAGTGGAACACCATTATTATTACTACAGCAAAATCCAGAACTAAAGGGCAACAACTTGCCATCCCAATGTATGACATTTTTTGAACAAGGTGATGTACCGAACACCTGGAAAAGGAGAATACTTATTTTGAATATTAAGAAAGGGTCTCCATCTGATCCAAAACACTACAGACCACTGTAATTGGGCACAATTGTCAAAATGTATTCTGCCATCATACTAGAACATCTCCAATAATGTTTAGATAGAGAGAAAATACTTCCTAAGAAGAAAACAGGATTCAAGCATGGTAGGCAACAGCAGATGCCTGGTAGGTGACAGTGCGCTCTGTAAATACTATAAATAAATAAACAAAATCAATCTGCCCTAGGTTGACTCTTTTTCATTCAATTGACATATGTGAAATACGTGATAAGGAAACAACAGGCAGTCTACATTGTTTCTATTGTCTTTACCACAGCTTTTGATAAAGTCTAAAGAAGAAGTCCTCAACCCACCTGAATCCAGATTCCGAAGCAACCACAGTACCGAGACCGCCCTACTCGCTGCTACAGACGACATGCGCACCCACATGGACCTAGGCCACTCCACAGCCCTCATCCTCCTCGACCTGTCTGCAGCCTTTAACACCGTCTCTAACCGCACACTAGTTGACGGACTACACAATGCCGGCATACAAGGAACCGCCCTGGACTGAATCCGATAGTTTCTTACCGGAAGAAGACAAAGGATGAGACTACCACCCTTCCTCTCTGCCCCCACGGAAATCACCTGCGGAGTCCCACAGTTGTCATCACTGAGCCTGACCCTCTTCAACATCTACATGCCCCCCCTTGCAGCCCTCGTCCGACAACAGGGCCTCAACATCGTATTCTACGCCGATGACACCCAACTCATCCTTTCCCTCACCAGAGACCCCACCATCACAAAACTCAACTTCCAGAGAGGGATGCAGGACGTCGCAGTCTGGATGACCAACAGCTGCCTAAAACTCGATGCTGAAAAGACGGAAGTCTTCGTCCTTGGAACCACCCCTTCAGCATGGAACAGCAACTGGTGGCCCACCGCCCTCGGAAGCCCACCTACCCCCTGAGACCATGCCAAAACCCTCGGCATCGTACTCGATTCATCACATGCCATGAACCGACAGGTCAGCGCCATCACCTCCAGCTGCTTCAACACCCTCCGTATCCTTTAAAAGACATTCAAATGAATCCCCCCAGAGACAAGGAAGACAGTCACCCACGCACTCATCACCAGCAGCCTGGACTATGGAAACGCTCTCTATGCCGGCATCAGCAATTCCCTACTCCGCAAACTCCAGACAATACAGACCACCCCATTCAGACTCGTCCTCGGCATCCCCCGGCCCGAACACATCAGCCAATCCCTATGGAGACTCCACTGGCTCCCCGTAGAGAAGAGAGTCACCTTCAATATCCTCACTCATGCCTACAAATGCCTACACAACAACGGACCCAAATACCTCAATGACTGAATAAACTTCCACGTACCCAAAAGAAACCTCCCATCTGCCAACCTCGCACTAGCTGAAACCCCGCACATCCACAGAACCAGAGCAGGCGGAAGATCGTTCTCTCACATTGCAGCCAAGACCTGCAACAAGCTACCGACAGACATCAGACGCGCCCCCTCCCTGGACACCTTTAAGAAGGCTCTCAAGACCTGGCTCTTCAGCTGAACTGATCTGCGTACCCCCGCTCCCCCTCAGTCTCTTGAGACCCTCACGGGTGAGTAGCACACTTACAATTCCCAGATTGATTAATTGATTGATTGAATAGAAGCACATGGCATAAGTTTGCAGCATTACAGTATTTGAAAAACTATATTTAATATCGTGGCATTCTGATACCTGGATGCAGGTTCTTGTGGAAAATGAATGAGGACTTACTATAAACATTTGTCACCCCTAATTAGGCTGTCTTTTAGCTCCCCTCTGTTTTCTCTTTACATTCATGACCAACGATTAGTGACATCTTAAGGATTTTGTGGACCTTTGGCCAAACATATTTTGGTGGCCCCTTTTTGGAACAGCTTTGAATTTCATAATCCTATTTCAGTTCTTTCATGCTCTCTTTGGCTAGGTCACTGCCACTGCACAGGCACATTCTAAATGAGTTTACATCTAATATTCAGGGATAGTGATATGTGTTTTTAATATTGTAATGTAGCAACAGCAACTAATATTATTGCAAATGATTTCTGTGACCCACTACCATTTCGCATATGTGAGGTCCAGTTTTAAACTAAAAGGAACTTTTTTATGGATGTTGGATGGTGTTGAAAAACATAAACACAGCATTTCTCTTCAAAATGTCTGTAATAGACTTCCACATATCACCCTATTAAAAATAAATTAAAGGAAAATTGTATTAGGAACATTTTATGTTTGAAAATTATTTATGGTCATCAGGGAAGGAACTATGTGGAGAACAGAGCTGGATCTGTCAGGGGGGCCCCCCCTGAGAGGCTTGAGCCCTAGACCAGAGACCACTTTGCCCATGCCTTAAAACACCTCTGGCCTTAGCCTCTTCAAATAAATACCCCCAGTAAAAAATACATTGATATTGTACTATAAACTTACATCACATCATGATCTTTGACCAAACCTCTCATGGTCCGCAGTCTTTGTGATTACGAAAGTGTTCATCAATTAAAAATAAATGATGAGAAATTAAAAGCCATGACTCTTGCAAACTCCACAATAAATTTGCTTTACCTGTCCTTTAGGCTCATTGAAATTTGGAATGGCTAATCATATAAATATGTTCGGGATATATTGGCACATAATATAAAATGTAATCTCTATTTTCAGCATTTTTAGTCTAAACAATGGTTTCAGGCTGATTTTATAAGAAAAGGATACAAGGCATTGGAGAAAAAGAATTTGGGACACGCACTCAAAGTACATAATGTAAAGATTTACCAATTTTATTTTATGGTTTTGAATGTAGCTCCTTTGCACTCATGCACTCATGGATTTTGGCACATTCCCAGATTTACCATTACTAGTAGACCTGGGAAGGCATACGAAGGCGAATGCTATGCCAACCAGGGGAGGCGTAACGAAAAGAAATATCTTTATTTTTCCTTGTTACTTCCTCTTTCTATGTGTGTATTATTCATTTTATTTTTATTTTAATGTTTTATAGAGCGCAAGCTTGACCCGTTAGGGTATCAGAGCGCTTTACAGAGTCATTGAGTCATACAAGAGGCATGATAACACAAGGTTATACTGTACATTTGGGAGGGGGATCTGAAAAAAAGAGGAATGGAAGTATACAAGGATAATGAATATTACAGTTGCAGAAGACAGGCCCCTGGTTTCTTGGTGGGGCGAGGTCGAAGGAGGATGGCAATAGTCTCTGAGGTGTTTGTGGGACGGAGTTAGCCGAGGAATTTACCCCTGAGCAAGGATTTAGCCTCCTTTTTAAAGCGTGCCAGAGAGGGGATTCTTCTGATGGCTGGAGAAAAGGAGTTCCATATTCTTGGTTTAGCCCCAGTAAACGCCCGATTATAGTTTTTTTTTTTCAAAAGCGTGCAGGCTGGAGTAGGAGGGCACTGACCGATCGTGAGTTTCGCCTACCTCCAGATATCAGAAGTTTCTGTGTAAGATACGCAGGGGAGTTTTAGTGTAGGGACTTGTGCATGATGCATGCCAGTTTAAGTTGAATTCTGGCCTCGAGAGGAAGCCAGTTCAACGCTTTCAGATGAAGAGTGATGTGATCAAATTTCCTAGTACCGGTGAGTAGCCTGGCGGCTGCATCGAGGCAGGCTTTTAAGGGTTCTAGGGGGGGAACATCCTTCACAACGCGGTCTAAACACCGCGGTGCCATTACGACGCGTCTTTTGCAACGCAAGTCGTTACAACGACTTGCGCTGGAGGGCGCTTTAGACTAAGGAATAGTAGATTTACTATTCCAACACCTTCCCTACTGTACGTAGTCTGGAATTGGAATAGTAAATCTCACTATTCCTAAGTCCAGCACCCTACAACGCAAGTCGTGGTAACGACTTGTGTTGCAAAGGTTGTGTTGTGATGTACCGCAATCATTTTGATCGCGTTGTAACATCATACAACCTTCTTGGGAGATCTTGGGTAAACCCAAGAGGGTGGAGCAGCCATATTCCAACCTAGAGATGACTTGCGCTTGGACTGCAAATTTTAGGTCGGGAGCTTCAAGAAAGGGTTTTAGTTTTCATAGGTAGCTCAGGTGGAATCTGGCAGATTTGGCCATTGAGTTAATATAGTCTTGCATGTTTAGGTTGTAATCCAAGGTCATTCCCAGAGATTTGGCCGAGTCCACAATGGTCGGGGGACAGTTTAAGGCTGTGATGGTTTTGATCCATGTCTGGATCTCCGAGTTGCTGTTTGGCAGGAAAATTAGAAGGAACTCAGTTTTCTTTGCATTGAGTTAGAGTTAGTTAGAGAAGAGCCATTGGACGGTCAGCTTCAGAGCCTCATTCAGGGAATCTCCTTGAGAGATGAGATTTTTATGTAGATCTAAGTGTCGTCGGCGTACATATGGTAGGAGATATTTGCGGTGCAAAGGACTTCGGTAAGGGGTTCTAAATAAAGGTTAAAAAGGGTGCGGGACAACGTTGATCCTTGAGGGACTACAACCGTGACCAAGGAGGGAGCGGACAGGTTTCCAATGATTAGGAATCTCTGAGATAGGTTTTGGAGGAAGGATCTAAACCAGCCAAGGACAGGGCCATCTAGTCCCATCCTACATTTGAGGTGTTCGAGTAGCTTCCCGTGGTTGTAGAGGAGGAGGAAGGTCAGGGTTTGGCAGAGAGAGTGAGGTAGAACGAAGTTCGTTACCTAAGGTTTTGATTGTATGTGCGAAAGACGAGGATAATTCCTCAGATGTGATAAGAGACTTGGGGTTTTCTTCCGATGTTTTGGCCAATTTGTTCGATTGGTGTTTGACCAACTCAAAGAGTTTACGTGGTCTGTTCAGGGCATTTTCTAGTTCCGCTCTGAAGAACTCTTTTTTTGAGTTGAGGATGTTCTTGTTGTATGTATTTCTGGCCTGGTGGAGAAGTTTTAGGTGAGCGTCCAAGGGGTGCTGTCTCCAGATTCTTTCAGCTTGTCGGAGGGATCTCCTCTCATTGTTGAGGGAACCAGTGAACCATGGGTTTCTATCTTTGACTTGAGTTGTTTTTAGTTTAAGAGGGGCTAGGTCATCCAGAATGTTCGACATAGTTGCAGAGTAGTGATTGTTGGACCCGGCCCTTTTGGCAGGTTCACCCCGAGACTTTTTGCTTTTTCCTAGCCTGTTTATGGAACCTCGTGGTGGTGATTTTAGGCATCTGCGCACTTTTTCACTGTGGTACAGTGTAAAGTGCTTGAGCTCTCTGTGTATGTGTGGTGAGTGACCTGCCCTCACATAGGAATGCATGGGAAATATGCATGCCCATGGTAGTTCCTGATGTGTGGGGAGTGCAGGGGCGAGTTTGGTATGAGAGAACTCGTGAGACTGAATGCTGGGAAATGGTATATGCGGCATGAATGTGTCTAGTCTAGAAGTGCCACTTTTAGAGGTTGGCATATTTGTATAATTTGTTGCTGGCGTGTGATTGGCTGGTGAGCCTGGCCCAGAGTGCCTGGGCCTGCTGGTGGATTGACTGTCTGGTTTGAGGATGACGGGGGCTGCAGATCCCCCAGGAGGTTGTCTGAGTCAGCCCGTGGATGAAAGGCAGCATCTGCTGCCAGGGAAGTGGGAGGAGATAGCCCCTGATAGTGAAGGGCTGTGCCTGCCTGACTACAAAGCTGGCTCCACCTCCCGCTGGGCGACTGTCACCTCTATCCCTGATACTGGAAGAATGAAGGAAGCTAGGAAACTCCCAGAGCCCCAGCAACACCCAGAACTGGTTTAGACCGGGCTCAGGGACCACTTGCACAAAGACTTCAAAGGACTTCAAATACTTTTTTCTGTATAAGAAGGGGCTGTGTCCCCTTCCAATTTGTTCTTGTTTCTAACTTGAATCTGCCAGGGGCATGCTGCTGCTGGGGCTCAGGGGAATCCCTGGGCCCTGCCCAGCCCCTGGACACTTGATGGACTTGCCCTGGGATCCTTTGGACCTTCTTATCTCCCCAGGACTTTGCTGCATCTCCTGAAAGACTTTACTGGACTTTGGATGTCCTTATAGCGCTGGGGGTGCTGTAGTTCGATTCTTAGCGCTTTATTTGAACTCCTGGGCTTGAGGGCGCGTGTTCTTGCCCTTTAGCGCTTTGGAGCGCTTTATCTTGCCCAAGCGCTTAGTAGCGCTTTCATTTCCATATTTAATGAAGCCGGTGCCACCCAGCATTGCCCCGTGTTTGATTCACCGCCGCCGGCCCGGAGATCGTGTGAGGAGGTGCTGAGCCTGCCTCCCTGCCCAGGGCCGCGCTGCCATTGGCGGCCCTGCGAGACAGGAAGCCAGGCAGATCCTTTGGTGATGTGGGCGGGGCCTGTTTGAGGCTACTTCCGCTTCCCCCTGCCCGGGGAAATTTCGTTGTTCGTTGCCGGTCTCCCATGCTATGGAGGGAGACCGGAGATGTGCCCAAGGATAGCGAAGGCTGGCGTGAGCTTTCGCGGGGCTCCCATGTGAACGGGAGAGCCCCGCGGTGATGCGGCAGGAGAGGAGAGGAAGCTGGGCTGCAGGAAGGAGGGGCCCGGGGTGAGTGGATGCCGCCGGTTCTCGGGGAGGCTCTCGTGAGATCCCCGCCCGCCGCCTATGCAGCCAGCACGAGAAGGAGCCTGGTAGCGCCGGTGTCAGCAGGGCTCCCGTGTCTGGAGAGAGCCCTGCTGGTGCCCAAGAGAAGTCGTGCCGAGTATTGCCGGTCTCCCGCATAGGCAGGAGGACCGGCGCTGTTTCCCGCCATGCTGCGTGGTGCTACCCACATGGCCTGTCTGCGCAGGGCTCCTGTGAGAGGAGAGGAGCCCCACAGCCCTGCGCCATGACCGAGTGGAGAAGTGCTGATGTCCATGGACGATGAGGAGTCCCCCGTGAACAGCCCGGTAAGTCAGAGGAGGGCTGGGGGACTCCATGGGTGTTTCAAGTGTGTGCCGACGACTGCACTTGCGGAAAATGGTGCGGTTGTGAGCCCACATGTGCAAGATCCCCCGAGTCTTGAGCAGCCCCGTCTAGCAGTGGGCCGCTCCAACGTGGGCACATATGTTTAAGAGCTTGTGGCTCCAACGTGGGGGCAGAATTGTTTAGGGAGCCTGTGTGGCTCAGAGGGCCATATTAGATAGAGGGGGCGTAGGGGCACATTGCCGGTGCCCGCCCCCTCCTGCCTGCGAGGGATCTGTTCAGAGCCTCGAGGGCTTCAGGGGCCCATAATTGTTTAAGAGCCTGTGTCGCTCCAAGTGCGCGGTTCAGAGCCTGTGTGGCTCCAGCAGTGGTGCAGTTTGCGCCTAAGGGTCAGTGAGGGCCCTGGCGCAGTTTTGTTGATCTCCAGCTGCCCAGCAATTAGTGGGCAGCTGCACCGTTTAGGCGCAAGATGGAGAGTGAGTCCCTGAGAGGGACAGAGGTGGCACAGTGGTGCCAGGCCTGCTACAGCTGCGCAGCACTTAGTGCCAGCTGCAACTTTTAGGCCCTTGTGATTGTTTCCAGGTGCCCAGCAAGTAGTGGGCACCTGCACCGTTTAGGTTTTGCGCCAGTGGCGCACCCCTGACTGGCGCTGCATGGCAGCGCGCCCTGACATTCTGGACACAGGGCTCTTTTAGTCCCTTTATTAGATTGGGGCTGGTATGTGATTTCTATGTTTTTAATAGTAATTACTAATGTGAGTTTTGCGCAATGTGATTTTTATGTCTTTAATAGTATTTGCCTACTGTGTGTTTTTGCGCTATTGTATTGTTCTGGCACCTCTGAATGTTTTTAGGCATCATGTGTCTTCCTTTTCCCTGCGCTGCACCTCTGAATGTTTTAGGCATCATGTGTCTTCTTGCGCTGCACCTCTGAATGTATTTTATTGCATCATGTGCTTTGTTCTTAACACCGCTGAATGTGTAGGTTTATGCATCATGTGTTTCTCTTTACTACTCCTCCGAATGTATATTTATGCATCATGGGTAAAGTGTTCTTTCCTAGACCCCTAAACGCTGTGTGATACTTAGGTGGTTGTTCTTTTTAGTACAGGTGGTCCTAGTGAGGTCCTGGTCCCCTGCGTGACATTCTCCTAAGGTGTTTTAGGGTTGCGTAGGGGGTACTTACCTGTTCCCAGTAGTTACTGGATGTGATTTATAACTGTTACTTTGTGCTACAGTGATTTTGTATTCTTTTACTCTAATTTCTGACAGTATTTCTATTACTAAAAAGTGTTGATTATGACAGTGGCCCATGTGGCCCTGTCTTGTAAATAATCCCTTGTGAATATTGCCTGTGCCAGTTGGCACCATGTATATTGTGTGATCCTATCTGATGTGTTTTGACAATACAAAAGTTATTTTATAATAACCTTGTGTGGAGTTCCTTTTGTGGTGTGCCTAGGATGTTGTTGCTGTTGTGTGCTGGCGCAAATGCTTTACACATTGCCTCCGAGTTTAGCCTTACTGCTTGTGCCAAGCTACCAAGGGGGTGAGCAGGGGTTATCTTGGCGTGTGACTTCCTTGCCCTGACTAGAATGGTGGTTTCTGCCTAGCTTTGGCGCCAGCCTTAGCCAACCAGGAATAGCCAGTTCTAACAGTGATCATTGAGGTAATTGACCAATGTGATATGTGGGGTGGGGGGTCAGATTTGCAGCGGACCTTAAGTTCCTTGCGGTCCAGGTTCTTGGTGTCTCTGACCCAGCGTTTGGTAGGCACCGGTTGTGGTGTCTTTATCTTGTGGTGCCAGGTAGATGGAAGGCAAGGGCATGGTGGTCAGGCCAGTCACAGGGGTCTATAAAGATAAGCTTGATGGTTGCCTCCTTAGAGTTGATCCAGTAAAGAGTGGTTCCTTTTGAATGAGTTGGGAGTGAACAAGCTTGGGTCAGGGCTTGATCGGCCAGGACGTCTTTAATGGCGTTGACATGAGGATCCATGGGATCGTTCCAGTGTAGGTTGGAATCTCTGAGGAAAATGTCTTTGGCGTTGGAGGAACTCTTTGCTGTGAGAATTTCCATGAGGTGGTCAGTAAAGGAGTCATTGGTGCCTGGGTGGTGGTAAAAGATGTGCAGGTTGCACAGTTGGGTGGTGTTACTGCAAATTGAGAGGGCTAGGTATTTGCAGGAATCAGTAGTATCCGCCAGAAGCTCTGTGACAAGGAAGTTAGAGCGATAGATGCAGGAAATGCCACCACCTTTCTTGTTATGATGTCTGTCTAGCCTAGCAATGTTATAGTTGGGGGGGACTAAGAGGTCCAGGCATGGGGATGAGGACTCGTTAAGCCATGATTCTGTTAGAATGGCTAAGTCGGAGTTATTGTTCAGGATGAGAGCAGCAACATCTGCGGCATGCTTTACAGCCGATCGGCAGTTAATTAAGAGACAAGTCAGGGAGGAGAGGGAGGTGGTGTCGGGAGTCTGGGCAGCCAGGTGCACAGGCGCTAAATTGCTTCTGATCACCCTTCTGTTACAGAGGCGAGTAAGCATGGGCGAAATTTGCGAATCTGGCGTTCGCAAATTTGCGTATTTGCGAACTCGCAATCCGCAAAATCCGCGAATTCTCGCGAATTTGCAGATTTTTTTTGTGTGTTCGCAAGGGTTTCTGCCAGTTCGCGAGGGTTTTGTACCAGTTCGCAATTGCGAACTTACTTGCCGGCTCGCAGCGGTCGCGCCTATGTTGTTTCTACATCTGGTTCATCATCACAGGTTCCTAGCACCCTCTGTTTCACCACTGCCACCCTCTGTTTCACCCATGCCACCCTCTGGTACATCAATGCCACCCTCGGGTTCATCATCACTGTAGATTATGGGGGGGAAAAGCAAGCACACCTGCCCTGCTTCAACTGACATGAATTAATTTGGGGTTGATTTATTAATGTGTCACTGTTTTAAAATTCCAGTCTGGCACCTGCTTCCTTATCTATAATTTGCTTTCTGTTGCAGTGCAATTTTTTTTCCAGGACCTTTGTGGCCTACTTGTAGCTATTCTATGAGCCTGCTGTGAGGGTCAGAGCAGGGTCATAGAATTGTTGCAACTAGCAACTGAACTCTGGAGGGGCCCCAGTCAGGAAGCACTACAGGGAATGGTTACTATTACTAATGATGAGTTTGAACTTTTGCACCTGCTGAGTGCTTTCAGTTTTGCAAAACTCGTTTTTCTGCAGAACAGCAACTGTAATGCCCCAAACAAACATAGGCAACTGAACTCTGGAGGGGCCCCTCAGGAAGTACTACAGGGAATGGTTACTAATGATGAGTGAACTTTTGCACCTGCTGAGTGCTTTCAGTTTTGCAAAACTCGTTTTTCTGCAGAACAGCAACTGTAATGCCCCAAACAAACTTACTTGTAAAAGTTGATTTCTAATCCAAAAGTGATCCAAAGAAAGTCAAAAGGCCTCAAATCCAAAAAAGTGCAGGCAAATGTCAACCTGAGGAGTTATTCTGATAAAAATCATCATTTTCAGAAGGTCTATGCTGCTTGCTAGTGGATTTCTTGTGCAGAATTGCAAATTTTGTAATTTCGCGAGTGCGAGATTGTTGCTGCCCGCCGCACCTACATGTTCGCAATTGCGAACTCTCGCGATGCGTCGCCAAACTCCCGCGGGATCCGGCAGCAAGATCCAAAACGCTGAATGACGGTAAGTGAACGCCGCACGCCGCAATATTGTATCACCAAGAAAAAAAATCCGCTGCGTGCGAATTTGCGGATTTTCGGTAAATTCGCGAGAGTTCGCGGATTGCGAATTTACCGAAAATCCGCCCATGCTTAGAGGGGAGCTGATCTGCAGGGGTTAATAGCGACCATGCGGATGGGATGTTCAGCACTCACGTCTGATAGACAGGGAGTGACCGGGGCTGCAGTATGGTCCTGGAGAATGTCAAGGATTTCCTTTTCGGTGCGGTCTAGGGGATTTGTTGTGATAAGGGAAGGGTTGTAGGAGAGGGCGAGGGCTAGGGTTTCCTCCTCCAATACTTGGCTAGGGTGCTTACGAGGGCGAAGATGCCTCAAGGATGTCAGTAGTGGGTGTTTGGGAAACTCTGGGACAGGAGGGGAAGTGGGATTCAGCTGAGGCTTGAGGCTAACAAAGGGGAGTTTGGCGAGGTGAAGGAGGTTCGATAGATCCAGGATGGAGAAGTGGATTCTCTGAATTATTTTGGTGGCTCTGGAGTGCAGAGTATCGATATCCATGTAAGGGGGCCGCGGTAGAGGTGCTGGCAGGGTTAGGATGGACTGTGCTAGGGGTCAAAGAAGGGGCGGATTGTGAGTTAGCGGGGCTAGCTTGACCTGCATCAACAAAGGTCGTTGGAGGCGTACCGGTATTAGAGTCCGAGTGGGGAACATGAAGGGAGGAGACCAAGTGTCTTGAGTCGATTGCGCTGGGGGGGCTGGTAGGAGGGCTGAGGAGGTTAGGGTGTGCTGTGTTGGAAGCCGTGGATTCCGAGTGGGGAGCATGAAGGGAGGAGACCAAGGGTGGTGGGTCGATTGCATTGGGGAGGCTGGTAGGAGGACTCAGGGGGTTTGGGTGTGCTGTGTTGGAAACCGTGGAGACTGTGAGGGGAGATAGAGGGGAGGAGACCCAAGGTCTCGGGGTGGTAGTGTTAGCAAGGAAGGTAGATGAGCTGGGGGGTTAGGAGGAACTGTGTTGGAGACTCTTAGAGAGGTGGCTTGTGGGAAGTTGGTAATGCTGGACAGGTGGGTCAGAGGATCGTCAGGACGGGTGTTGGTCGCCTTTACAATGTCATGCACATGGTTTCGGAGGATGGTAAAAAGATCTGCAAATTTGTTAAGTTTTTTGGTTGAGGCTTGGATCATTACAATGCCGCTTTTGTAGAGGGTGATGGTGAGGTCAGCTCAGAGGGTTGCTGAGGGCGCTATTGTGAGCTTAGTGCCATAGGGAATGTTCCTGGATGAGCATACATTGAGGATAAGCAAAAAAGTATTGCGCCAAGAGGGGATTCTTCTGGAGTAGAAAACGAGATCGTTGATGACTGTGCCGTTGTCTGCCCAGAAACGCAGGTCAGAGATCAGTGACTTGGGGTGATTTTTCAGGGTGAGGTGTTTGAAGGCTTTTGTAGTGGTTTTGGAGAGGTTAGGGAGGTAAACCAGGGTGTATGAATTAGCCCCAGAGGCAGTCAGACCAGGACCGACCATGTTGGCTAGGGTTGGGCACACTAGGGGTGACCTGGATCAGTATGCAGCCAAAGTCATTATGACCATGGTAATAAGAATGGTGAAATTTGTAGGAGATAACGAATTGGCCGGGTTGTAGGTGAGAGTTCCCAAGAGACAACCGGTCTTTTGTAGAATGTTGCAGCCGGTCGGCGCCACTTCAAAATGGCCGCCACCTGAGCGAATAGGCCCTAGCTTGTTGTGCTGGTGCAGTCCTCTTTCTGTTGCTACTGCCTGAAAACAAGACTGGCTGGGGTCCAGCAAAGGGCCCTTGTTTGTTTTTAAAGAACAGTCCTTTTTCTGTGGACATTAACAGGAGCTACCATTTTGGAGGGTAGAAGGTCCCAAGACAGTGAAAGGTGGTAGATTGAGTACAAGATGGTTGTCGCCATTTTAGGTTCTCATTGTTCAAAAGACACTGAAGTCAGATCTCTACCTAGTCATTGGCAATCGATCATGGTCTTTGACATCAGAAAGGCTTTTATGTGGAAACGCTTGCATAAATCCTCGTTTGAGGTCCGCTGTGACCCAGGAGTACAGTGAAAATGCTCTGCTTTCCTAAAAGCGCCGCCATTTTGGGTGCCTGAAAACTATGTCCCAGGATCAGTTAAAGAGTTAAATTGTTTAAAAAAAAAGGAAATGAGGAAAACAGTACCTGGCGCGTCTTGATCAAACGTGAACGGAGGGACACTTTTGTCAAGCTGTGTGTCCGAGGATCCTCAGTGATGTAGAAAAAGAAGAAAGAGGAAAGTTGGGTATCTTGGAGGTAAGCTCCGTTGCAGGCAATATTTTCTGGCCAGAAAAAGAAAGAGGAAGGTTGGGCATCTGGGCTGTGAGTTCTGTTGCAGGTGATATTTTCTGGCCAAAGAACGTGCGCGAGACTGAGGGCGAGAACCCTGTTCTTGTCACCCGGCTGTGTCGCGTGAGTCCTCAGCAGGCAGCCGAAGGACATGCGGGGTTCCGGGCGAGGCAGAGGTGGTGGCGTCTCAGGATCGGCGCTGGGGCAGGGAATCAGCGTTCCCATGAGCCTAGCTCCAGGCAAGACCAAATGGGTCACACTGCGCTCCGTCAGCAACCGGGTCTCGACCAAGTCCTTTCACAGAGCAGAGGGGCACTTCCCAGACGGTGATTGCAGGATGCGAGCAGGGGCCGTCTCCGAGTCAATCCCGGCACCAGAGATACGAGACCACTGGGACAAGATGCGCAGCGTCGGATGAGAGCGCTGCGAGGCCCAGAGCTCTTTTCCCCAGCAGCGAACCGGTGGCGAGATGTGCGGCTCAGGTAGCCGGTAACGGTAGCCGGCAGAGAGAGGTGCGATGAGCGACGATGGGGTCCGGCAAAGTGGGATCGGACCAGGGCAGCCACCTCCGATGTTCCAGCATAAGAGATGGATGCCCAGCCCAGCTTCCTGGTAAGTCTCGGTAGTGGAGCGCAGTCAGGTTCAAAAGGTGGGTTGTGGGATGATTGGTGAGACGGTCTATACAGGGATAATTACCACTTAACAATCCCCAAACCGGGAGCTTCTCGAGAAGGCTCCTACACGGCGGCCATCTTACCTTGATTGAATATGTTAAATTTGGTTCATTCCTACCCTTTTCCCAACAATGCAACGCATTATGGTGACTTTTCTGTGATGTGTGATGATTTCATGAAGATGCCCCTTAATTTCACAGCTATAATAAAAAAAACTTATATAAACAATAGTTTTGTTAAAGATATGGAAAGGTGCTAAACAGGTTCAGTTCTATTGCACTTTTGCAAATCACCCCACGAGTGAAAAGAATGGAAGGCTATTTAGGCTTTGTAAACAACCATGAATTGTGCATATTAATTTGTAATGTAAGAAAAATGGTCTCCTGATTCAATGTAATATTATGCAATATAGTCCAAGAATCACAAACCTATTCACCCCCTTTTTTAATTATAACCTCAAGATTTGAAATATGTTTTTTTCTTTTGCCCTACTTTGTTTAAAATAAGATGTGATACTTTAAAAAACAATGCAATCTAACATTATGTCAAAGACGAATGATGCTATAAACCTAGTACATAATCCTAAAATTCTATTGGATGTTCAAAGAAATGTACCTTTTTAAAAAACTTTTTATGTTGAAAGTATGAGTCACATATATTTTAAATGTTATCATAAAGTGTGTGGTCCTCATTATTTCGACTTATAAACGAATAAAATGAATTGATTTGTTGGACAGAGAGTTCTCATATTTCTTTATCTCCAATGAATTTTATGTTTGATTCAATTGGTTATACACCCTCCTTATCAACTTTCTTATTTTTTCTACAACTCCTCCCTCATTCTCCATCTCTGCCAGATACTGCATTCTATGCAGACTCCAGTAACAATCCCACATGTCAGTCCTTCCCTTTGTAGTAACACCTCTATCATTGGTCAGTCTGTTGCCCCCACACCAAATCTTCTTCAACACAATCCCTGCCACTCATGTGGCAGTTTTTTTTTCCTTTGTTGTCTCGACCTAGTGGTGTGGCCTTTCCCCCGATCTGAGGTTGTCACTCCTTCCTTCAATCCTTTCACCTCTCTTGAACTGATCCCCTTTTCTCTTATTCCCTTTTAACTGATGGGACAAATGCTACTGGTTTCTGTTGACCTTGTTTTTTGCTGCTGCAGTCGTATCCCCATCAGCTTGTGTGGCTGCAAAAATGAAAAGACTTTTATTCAACATCATTTTAGCCACATATAGTATGTTTACCTTTTCACTGTTTCTAATGCATTTTTTATCTTGTTCAGTCTTTCTGTGTGACTTTATTACTTTGATTTAAATAATTACCCCCTTTTAGGAACTGAGTTGCTTTGTATCTGTTTGTTGGCCTAAAGTTGTTTTACGCTTTTAATTCACAGTAATTCATGTGTGACATATTCTAGTTTTGATATTGACTCAAACATTGCAGGCAGTGGCGGCTCGCCGAGAGAGTGCTTCGGGGTGGGGGTGGGGGAAAGGCAGGGTGGGGGGTAGTAAACTCCGGCATATGGCAGAACGGAGTTAAGTAAATGAATAAATAAATGAAACAATTTACATTGCGCGCGCTGCAACCCCAACTTGGCGATGAAGCGCGCGCAATGTAAATTGTATTATTTATTTACTTAACTCCGTTCTGCTGTATGCCGGAGTTTACTGCCCCCCACACTTCCCTTCCTCACCGGCCCACAGCGCTGCCTCGGTGAGCCGCCACTGATTGCAGGGATGCCACCCTTGGGCCTAATCTGAAGGATACCAAATATAATTGCTGTTATTGATTGAAATATTGTTAGAATTTAAAAGAAAATGTGTCTCCTTTGCAAAATATCTGAGGTGCACAGAAGGTACTTGTGGTTGGAATGTCCGATTACCCGAGAGGTTTTTGTGCCAAGTGTTGGAGACTGCACAATCAGCCTTTCCTCATGGGAGCCCTCTAAGATTTTTGTCTCTTCTCCCAGGTGAAGAGAAACCTGTCTGTCAGTCAGACAAATTGGTTATTGATGTCCACAGGACAGGACCTCGATGTTGTCTGAGGACTTGAACAATGGAACCAGGCTTCTGCCATTTTGAACAAGGGCCTCCTGAATAGTTTGCAGGTAGACAACAGAGGACATTCTGCAAATGTAGGAAGCCTGATTATGGGAATTCAGCTGGGAGAGGGCCAAGAACATCACCATTCACTTGCTAGTATACACAATAAAATTAGCGATATTCATGCATTGCGGCGATTTTTATCGCATTTGCGATAAACCTTGGTAATACCAAGGTTTATTTGCGGTAAAAATCGCCGCAGCTCTGCGGTAAATTTTTGTCTCTAACCAAGCAATAGCGATAATTATCGCTATTGCTTGCTAATATGCCCCTATGAGAGAAACCATGAGTGACTTTTTAAGCATCATTACAAAACTATACTTTGTCACTGCTTGGGCCGCTGGGTGTCTGGGACCACACACCAAAGCTTCCAAAGAATGGTGCGACCTAGCAGAGCTGTATCTGACTGTAAAGAGCTCTCATTGGTTACAGCTGCCTGTTAGTCCCATTAGAGGAATTTGGCTACCAGAAAAAAAGAATAAGATAAGGCATAGAGGGGCATATTACCAACAACTAGCGATAATTATCACTATGTTGGCTTAGCGGCAATATTTTTATCGCCGAGCTGCGGTGATTTTTATCGCTTAGGAACTTTGCTATTATCAACGTTTATCTCCTAAGCGATAAAAATCGGCTGAAATGCATGAATATCTCTGAAAAGTCAGCGATATTCATGCATTACCGAGCTAATGCTCTTAGCCATGTTATCCACCTACCATTGGATAACATGGCCAAGAACTGCTATGGGGCAGGTGTTAGCTTTTGGAGATATTCGTGCTTAGCGCGAATATCTCCAAAAGTTGGTAATAGGAGATAGCAATGTTAGCGACTGTTTCCAGTCGCTAACATCTTGGCACGCCCACTTTGCATGTCATTAGTGATAAATTTCACTGACATGCAAAGCGGGGCCCAAGATGGTCGCTATCTCCTACTAGCTGTCGCTAACTGGTGTTAGCGACAGCTAGGTAATAGGGAGATAATTTTATCTCCGCTTTCTTGGCTTTCAAAGCCAAAAAAGCAGAGATAAACCCCCTTGATAATATGCCCCAGAGTCTGCTAAACACTGGGCCAAAATCAGTGGATGGCTTGTGCAGCAAACATGTGGTTCCATAAGACCATTAATAGGTGGTATAACTGCTGGGCTTCTGCCGGCGGGGACTCCACTGGGTCTACCTTCAAAAACCCTTGTCACTATTATTCGTGCTCTAAGGAGCCCCTAAGTCACAAAGACCATCACCCCGCCCTGTTTACGGAAAGCCATCACTGATTTTCCCAGACCAGGCCTGCTTTCAGAGTGTGGCTGATACATGGAAGGAAAAAAGTTAATGGACTATTTGCCCAGGGATAATTCCATGCTCATTAGGGCCATTGTTTTCAGAATAAATGTTTCCTTTTCAGTATCAGTGACAAAAGTGGATGCATTTTGGTCACAGATGACTGCCATATATGGTGGGGTGGAGGAATGCACAACAAGGATGGCTTAAGCCCCAAGGTAAAGATTTCAACCAGTGTGACATGCAAGTCTTACCCGACCCCTACTACAATGTGACTCTATTTTGTATCACTTTTTAATCCTTTTTCAGCATTAATTAGGATGCTATTAATGATTGATTGCTTCATTCTATGCTCCAACCAGGAATTAAGTAGGCTGCTCAATCAAAAATAAATGGGCCTTTTTATTGGCATTGTACTTTGGGTCAGTCTAGCAATTATGTCTGGTCAAGCCTCAGCTATGCTGACCAAATTGCCCACTGTTGTAATACTGAATTGTCCTAAAAATACATTTTACCAAACAAGGGACTTTTTGGCGTCTGCCACAGCTAAATGGTGTATATGAGAATTTTCTTAGTAAATTTAGCTGTACTCTAGCCTTATTACGATGGTTCTGCTCTTCCAAATTATTAATTTACTTTCTCACTACTAATTTGTAGGGAGAATTAGTATTTGTCTTAGTACAATTTGCTTGAGTGGGAATAAGTACTTCGCTATTTTAGAGAGATTCGGATGCTGTCTACGCCATGTTGAAGTATTTAAGAGGGGCAATCTTGATCTTGGCAGTAAATGAATACATGCTGAGTATAGTGCCCCATTAATGTTTGATTAGATTTGCAAGACAAATGCAAACCATGTTAGTTTCTAGGAAAGCTATTCTGAGTTTTTCATACAGTAGATTGAATGTTTTCACATTGTATTCTATTTCCAAAGTGGTAAGATCTGAATTATTGTAATTGTTTGATTTAAAATAACTTCTTGGCTTATGTAAATAGTTGTTAATTGATCTGTGCAGTTTACAGTCTTTGCTGTTGATATCCTTTCTCCCACCATTGCATCGAATTCTGAGATATACATATATCACAAATGCTTTTCACTTCGGTCTTTTCCCAATTTTTACAATCTGTCATAGTGTTACAAAATAACGCTTTGAACACACCCTGAGAGAGCACATTCATTATCCTCTCGCAGCTTTTTATTTAACGCCGAAAACTGAGGTTATATATGTGCTTTGCAGATGTTAATGTACATATTTCGTGGTCTAATGTAGGCTGTAATTGCAAACGGAATAGCTGAAAGTTCTATACTTATAATGTGAGAGAGTAATCAATAGGTACAAATTGTTTATACCATTCAGAGAGAAAAGTACATGACTTCAAAGAGGGATGTGCATGTTCTTCTATACGTCTAATATTACAATTTCCTAGATAGGTTTCTACGTTCTCTATCTGTAAGCATTGCAATTTGCTTCTGCTAACATTTTTAAATTGACTTCTGGATCTATATGCATAACAAAGTATTTAGTAATAATGCATGATCCTATAACATATAATTCTGTAGCGATAATATGTTCCATGGCAGATTGTGAAAACTGGAGTGCTGGAAAACATTAATGAGGAAGTGTAGGAAGTGCTCAGACACAGGTCCAAATTACATAAAGTAGGAGATGGATAATGTTTGGGTTGATTGGTATCTTATATAGCTGAACATCTTGAGCATCACCAGGGTACCACCTTGATCATTGGTAAGCAATTGCATCACTATGGAACTTTAATGGAATGTGCTTCTTTTGGCTGCAAGCTTAGAGGCATTTGTTGACGTTTGGAAAGAAACTGCATAATATAAAACACACACAGAACACAATGGCAAAACAACCACAGCAAATTGTAATACAAAAACATAAAAACACAATAGCAATTTAATCACAATAAAACACAGCAAGTCACAAACATGTCAGCAGTGCAAAAAGCAACACAGAACAATAATGAAAAAGCAAAATACAATATAATCACAAAGCAATAACATACCATAACCCAGTAAAGCAAAACAACAACATAACACCCTTGCAATGTTGTGCTGTTGTTATGTTGCCCTCTTGTTCTATGTTATTGTTGTTTTGGTGTTGAATTATAGGGTCAACATTCCATTGCTGAATTGCTGTGTTGTGCTATTTTTGTCTTGTTCTGTACTTGATATACTTGTTTTGTACTGATAAATTGTGCTGCTTTGTTGTCTTGTGGCCCTGTGTTGCAATTATTTTGTGTGATGTTGTGTTCGGTGCACAGACATAATATCGACACCAAAATATCGACTGGACATAATATCGACTTTTAAATATAGACTGGACAAAATATCGACAGGACAGAATATAGATGACCAAAATATCGTTTTTAAGGTAAGTGATATAATATCGACTGTTAAAAATATAGATAGTAAAAAATATCGATTTTTTAATAATATCTAATTTTTTATAGTGTATTTTTATGGTATAATATGTGTGAAAAGTGTGTATTTATGTTATAATTAATTTTTATTAATGAATTTTGTTTTTATAATTATTGCGTAATTTAATTCTGTAGCGGGTTGTGGGTTTATAGGGGAATAGGGTGGGAAGTATTTTAATTATAATTAATTAAATATATAAATTTATTTATTGATAGTAAATTTAAAATAATAGTTAATTAATTTATAATAGTTAATTAATTAAATTTTAATTGGTAATTAATTATAATTAATTGATTAATTGGTAATCATGTAAATTTTACTAAATTATTTTTGTAGCGGGTTGTGAGTTTATAGGGGAATTGGGTGGAAAGTGATAACATTATAAATAATTAATTAATTACATTTATTTATATTTATTTAATTTCAAATAATTGTTAAATACTTTTTCATTATTAAATAATTAATAGTAAATATTAATATTAATTAGTATTAATAGGTGATCAATAGAAATAATTATTGTAAATTAGTAAATGTAATATATTAATTATTAAATTGTATACAAATATTATTTATTTTTAATTAATTATTAATAGATATTCAATAATACATTTTATATTTATTTATGAAGTATTTACTTTCCCTAATGTTGTATTCTCTGGAGTGGGAATAGTAATTTTAACCCCTACGCTATCCAACTTTTTCCCTACTGTTGCACCCACTGGAGTGGGAATAGTAATTTTAACCCCTACGCTATCCAACACTTTTCCTACTGTTGCACCCACTGGAGTGGGAATAGTAATTTTAACCCCTACGCTATCCAACGCTTTCCCTACTGTTGCACCCACTGGAGTGGGAATAGTAATTTTAACCCCTACGCTATCCAACGCTTTCCCTACTGTTGCACCCACTGGAGTGGGAATAGTAATTTTTACCCCTACGCTATCCAACGCTTTCCCTACTGTTGCACCCACTGGAGTGGGAATAGTAATTTTTACCCCTACGCTATCCAACGCTTTCCCTACTGTTGCACTCTTTGGAGTGGGAATAGTAATTTTAACCCCTACGCTATCCAACGCTTTCTCTACTGTTGCACCCACTGGAGTGGGAATAGTAATTTTTACCCCTACGCTATCCTACGCTTTCCCTACTGTTGCACTCTTTGGAGTGGGAATAGTAATTTTAACCCCTACGCTATCCAACGCTTTCCCTACTGTTGCACCCACTGGAGTGGGAATAGTAATTTAAACCCCTATGCTATCCAACCCTTTCCCTACTGTTGCACTCACTGGAGTGGGAATAGTAATTTTAACCCCTACGCTATCCAACGCTTTCCCTACTGTTGCACCCACTGGAGTGGGAATAGTAATTTTAACCCCTACGCTATCCAATGCTTTCCCTACGCCTGCACTCTTTGGAGTGGGAATAGTATTTTTTACACTTCTGCTATTGTACGGTAATATAATAGTATCTTATTTAATTATAGTATGTTACTATATATATATGTTTTAACAAATATGATTGTAAATTTTTTTTTTATTAATTTCATTTATTATTTAATTATTATAAGTATATTTAAGTATATTTTAGTAATTACATTTTAATATTAATTTAATTTAACAATGTTTTTAATAAAGTAGATATTTTTTAAAACTATATTTTTGTAAACGATATTTACTACTCGATATTTTTGTACTTACCTGTTTGTAGATACAAACTCGATATTTTGTCTGTCGATATTTTGTCCACGATATTTTTGCAAGTCGATATTTTGTCCCTCGATATTATTTCAGTGATCCGTTGTGTTCTATTGATGTTTTTTTTTATATGTGCACTATATTGTTCTGTGCTGTGTTGTTATGGTTTTGTTTCAGCAGTTTTGTGTAGTGTTATTGTTTTGTGTATTGTTATGTTGTATTGCATTTGTGTTATGATGGCCTCTTTCTGTAGTATGGTTGTGTGCTCTCGTGGTGTTATTGTTGTGTTGATGTATAATGTTTCCTAATTCAATTTCAATCTGTCTGCGTAAACACTCACAAACAATTTTGGGTCCAATCACCATTGCAACACATCCACACTCATGGTACGATGGTTAAAAAGTTGCAATGAGCGCTACAATATTTATCATCTAGCACATGCAAAATCACTGGCCAACAAATATTTTGTGATCCATCCCAGGAAGTTTTCCAAGGTTTTGTGCTGAGTGGTTACCTAAAAGGTGGGACATCTGGAGAGGTGGTTCTATGCTGTGTGCTGCCTCCTTTGGCAGTGTGTTTCACTGGAATGTTAAGGAAAGGTGTTAATTGAGATGTAAAAGCATTTGAAGTATTTAACATGATATAACAAGAACATAACCAAAGCAACTCATATATAAAATGGTACAGCAAAATAACAACATAATACTCCACAAACACACCACTCCACATCAGCACAACACATAAAGCAAAGCATCAACAACATAGTAACAATGCAGAAGACCACAACATCATAACACAAATATGCAACACAACAGAGCAATTAAACAGAAAGCCAGACAAAATGAATGCAAAAACTGATCAACTCCAATAACATAGTACAACAAGCTAACATCTCAAAACACAATACAGCACAACAATAATGCAGCAATATGACACAGCAACTCAGCATAGAATGCCACAACACAAGAATAGTAAACAGCCCTAAGCTTAACTTTCACCTAAAGACTAACACTAACCCATAGCATGAGCTAGGCCCATCATAATCAAGTCAAGTCAAGTCAAGAAAGCTTTATTCCATTGTAAACAAACAATCATAAAAGCGCAATTGCAGCATTTCATACATGTTAAAAATACATATAATATACACTTAGACAACTTGATAAAACATTAATAAACTTTACATGCTTTCCTGAAATTCATGAAAAAAAGATTAAGATCAACACAGTTGTTTTCTTAAGCGCAAGACTAATTTCAAATAAGTGACCATACTGAAAACAATCTGGACATTATCTAGTTGTTTTAATGCCAAAACAGCAGATCGACATTGACGAAGCCCAAACCGTTTTAACACAGGGACAATGCTCATTCTTCTGGCGTCCAAGTAATATTTGCAGAAGACAATAACATGGATCGATGTCTGCTTGGAGCTGTTATCACAAGGGCACGACTGAAAAGTTTGGGACCAGTCTTTTGCTTTAGGAAGGGTAACTAACCTGTAGAATATTCCTAAACGAAAGCAATTTAAAAGGAACCTATCAAAATCACGTAGGATCACGTTGAGGTAGGGTTGCATATTAAAAGTAGTTAATATCAATTGATTATTCAGAACTGTAGGTTTTACAATTTCTTTTACAGCCTAATAGAGTCAAGTAGAGACAGGCCCATTAGTTTTGGTTCCTTCGTGGTTAACTCCTTTGTTGTACTGGGGTTGGTAAAATACTCACGGTGATCGAGATCTTGAAAAATCTTTTGCACATAGCTCATCCAAGGAATTCTCGAGGCCCTATCCAATTTCAAAATGTCCAAAATTATACCTCTATTTAATTTAGTCTCATCCTTCGACCAGATTCTGTCCCATAATAGCATTGTCTTGAGTTTTATTAAATCTGAAACAAAGGAGAGACCCAACTCCGCATGACATATGGACGCAGACGTACCATAAGGGACAGATAAAATATACCTTAAAAAATAATTTTCTACTCTTTGAATGGGGAGAAAATCAACGGGTCCCAAAATCCCAGTCCCATAGATTGCCACAGAGACGCACTTAGCTCTATACATTTTAATAAGTGCCCCCGGTGGTCTTTTCACAAGCTTAATCACAAAGGCTCTAAGGGCGGACATGGTGCGCAGTAGTGCCAATTTTTGGGCCGCCACCGCCTGTGACCAAGAGTCATTATAGGCAAAAAGAATGCCCAAATATGAACATTTCTTGGTGACCCCTATCTTTTGCCCAGACACAAACATACTTTTAGATTCTCTAGTACTCGAACCACAGCGCATAGTGAAGGTCTTAGAGGAATTAATTCTTAGGCCGATCTCATGCATCATTTTGGAGAAGCTATCCAACAGCCTCTGAAGTCCAATACTGGTGCGGGACATCAGTACCGCATTGTCTGCATATAAAAGGGCTGGAATAGGTCGTCCTGCCACTTGGGGAAAGTCATGATTGTTTTTTAGGAGAGCCTCTTCCAGGCCATTTATGTACAGGTTAAAAAGAAACGGAGCAAGGACACAACCTTGCCTGATGCCGCTATTAATTGGAAAGGAAGCTGTGCATTCAACCTGCAGCCCGCAACGCACACGAGTGTTAGCGTCGCTATAAAAACATTTAAGAAAATAAATAACCTGTGAATCAACTCCCATTGTGTCCAAAATTGATCAAAGTTTATCATGGACCACGCAATCACATTCGTCTGTGAGGTCCACGAAAGCTAAAAATAGATTCCCCCACTTGGCCCTAGTATATTTTCCGACTAAAACTGATAGGTTCAGGCCTTGCTCAACGGTACCTACACCAGCTCGAAAGCCGTATTGTACATTCGATAGGACGGAGTTTTCCTCTGCCCATGCTTGGAGGCGTTTTAACATTATTCTGCCTACTACTTTTGTTATAGCATCTAATAATGAGATGGGCCTATAACATGTCGGGTCTTGTCTGTCCCCCTTTTTAAAAAGGGGGACAATAGTTGATTCTACCCTTGTAGGAGGGAAATCTGCTTCGCAGCTGTCATTTAAAACTTGCATTAAGATGGGTCCCCAAAGGGTAATATTAGATTTAAACAAGTCAATGGGTATCCCATCAGGCCCAGGTGCCTTACCACCCTTACTTACAGACAGGGCCCGTTCTACTTCATCTAAGGTGAACATGAGAGCATTTGCTTGTGCGGGGGAGTTCAGATTGCGAACATCCTGGTTAAGACAGTTTGTCAAAGTAGAGTTACCCATGCCCTGGTAGATCTTGGTGAAGTGGTTAATCCATTGCTCCTCTGTTATAGCTAACCACTAACCAGAAGGCCGCACTGTCATTAAACGTTGACGCAGTGATTAATGCTTCCCACAACCCCTTTTTGATAGTGGCCTTGCTAGCCCTTAGTGCTAAATTATATGCATCTCTTGCCACCTTTACTTCATTACCATTCCTCTGGATTTTATGTAGTACCTTTTTCAGAAATTAGAGAGTTTGAGTACATCTAGAGTCAAACAAACCCTTATTGCGATCCTTAAAATTACATCGTCTAGTTAAGGACTCTCTGACGGGGTTCGTAATGGCCTGGAATGAAGCTAAGATTGCTTCTGGGGTGGCTGTATCACTCAGGCTCAGCTCTATCGCTGGTTTGATATTACCCAGCACTGATTTAACCAGGGTGTCTTGATCCAATATAGTCCAGATCAGTGTAAACCCGTTGGAGCTTTTTATTACTAAATCGCTTAGCAAATGATTATACTTTTCCCGTCTTAAGATGGCTTTGGTCGGGTGTAAGAAGGCCAAGCAAAGAGGGAAGTGATTGTTCAGGGGGTTATCAGACACATAGAATGAGTAAAGACTATGTGCGTGGCTATTGGAGACTAAAACATAATCGATGGTGGAGCGAAAGCCCTTTCAAATAAATGTGGGGGGCATTTGGACAGGGATTGGGCACATTTCATTAGCAAATCCCAGATCGAGTGTAAAAATTAGCTCATTAAACTGTTCCCCCAGTACAGAGTGTCAAAAATGAGATAGCATGCCCAGTCATCATTTAACGTTTCACATAGTTTGTCCCCAGCATTCAGACATAAAGTACAATTAAAATCACCAGCCACAATCAGCATTGCATCTTTACTACTACCTATATTTTTTTTACATATTTAACAAGTTGTAAATTACAGCTTTCATCTTGTCAGAAGGAATGTTGTTATATAGGTTAATAACTACACGTGAATTCTTAGAATCTAGATCCATTTTAACTAGCTGAAAAACTCAGTATGTGCGTGCATTGTTATCTTTTTAAAATTGATAGTGCACGATAAGTAAACACAAAGACCACCCTTGGCCCTACCATTCAAACTGCTAACTGCTAGCTTATGGTAGTTCCTATAGCCGTTCAAATGGTGAGGGTCCTTGCTCCAGGTCTCCTGGAAACACAAGATCTCAAACTGATTGATCAATTCTCCCCATATTGGATTGTGCAACTTGGAGGCTATACCAGCAATATTCCAGGAGAGAACTTTACAAAGGTCAGAGTTACTTCTCACTGGGGGTATAGCCACATTTGTCCTAGTTACTACCTTACTGATGGTATTAGGGGCTAGAGAAATAGCAGAGGGGTCAAGAGGATCATAAAGGAGTCTAGTGTTTCCTGCTAGCTTTTGTTGAGCCGCTGGACTATCACAGGGTGTGGGACTGCTAAATGGCTGACTAGTTAAGTCCTTGCTATAAAGGTTAAAAAGTAAACCTGCCCTACACTGTTTCACTAAAGGGGTTTCACTGGCTTGAATTCCCTCAACCAGTCAATCTATATCCTCCAGTAAGCGCAGAGCCTCAAAATGATTAAACACTGGGATTGGGAATCTAGGCTCCCTAAAACTCCTCAAGTGGTCACCCAGAGTAGTACTTCGGAATTCAAAGGGATTTAGTGGTTTATAAAAATAGCCCAATGGTAAAGTATGTATATCACTAGCATTGGGGGTCCCTAAGCTACTTCTCTCCAAGATCGTGTGCATCAGCAAGGGTGAACTAAAAGTTATCAGAACACAGTCTCCATTAAATATCTTCTTTGAGGGGCAAACCCAACCTATTCTACGGGCCATTTTAAAGTCGGAGACGAGGGGGTTGCTTAAACCAGTTTCTAGACTCAAGTAATGGAGTGACTTGTATTTTAACGCTGCCCAATGTTCATAGGTGTTATGAGGTAGGGGGGGAACATTTGCCAAGACCACGATGTAAGGGGTAGCAGCTGGAGGGAAGTTTAAGGTGGACAGAGGTTGAAAGGGGGACTCAGAATGATCCCTAGGGACAATACCTCTATCACAGTCTATCGGCTGACCTGACGGCCTAAGAGTCAAGTCTCTACTCACTGCACCAGAAGTACCACCAAGATATTCTGGGGGGGTACTTTATGAGAGGGTGGCTTTCTGGTACAGCCAGAACTGGTTGCTGCACATAAATCATTACATGTAGCAATGTTCTCACCCAGGGGCTGTACGTTGGTAATTATACAGGAATTGCCAGGCCCTGTGGCAACCTCACTATTATTCGGGATGTTAGAGCTTGGTGATGATACAAGTGAGTGCATATGACTAATGTATTCTCCCACCTTAGCTAATCTCACTTCAACAGCATATAATTTTAACTGAATAGGTTCCAGAAGTGTTGTCATCATAATTTCAAGCCTACCCCAGAAGTTCCCAACTTGCAGGCTATCTAAGGATTTAGCTGATACATTTGAATTATTACAATTACAAACGCCTGGATAAAGACCCCACTGCGGACCTACAGAGCATCATAAACACCATGGTGAAAAGAGCCAGCGTTGTCGAACATATCTCAACACAGGAAGTAGAATACCTGTGTACCAAAAACGCGAAAGTCCCATACTTCTATACGGTACCCAAAGTACATAAGGGCACTATACCACCACCTGGAAGACCCATAGTCTCAGGAATCAACTCACTACTGGAACCACTTTCAAGGTACTGCGACCACTTCCTGAACCCCCTGGTACAAAAAACCCCTACTTACATCAAGGATACCAAACACCTTCTGAACATCATCGCAGAAACCAGCTTTGATCAAACCACCCAACTACTGGTGGGACTGAACATAGAAAGCCTCTACACCTGTCCCCCACAAGACGTCACTCTGCAAGTACTATATGATGTGCTCATGCAAACACCATGGACATACCACACACCACGCCAATTCGTCCTTTACTGCACATCCCTTGCACTCAAGGAGAACTATTTCGAGTATGAAGGCACATATTACTTGCAAACCAACGGAACTTCAATGGGCAGCGTCTTTGCCCCAAGCGTAGCCGGACTGTACGTCCACCAATTCGAACAGAATCAGATCATGCAACTAACCAACCCATACTCAAACAACATTAAAACCTGGCGCAGATACATAGATAACATCTTTGTGATCTGGGAAGGCACAGAGGATGTACTGAATACATTTCTCATATGGCTTAATGATCGCAACCCTTACCTACGATTCATGTGCAACTCCAGTGCAACGGACCTAGCATTCCTGGATCTTAACATCATAGCAGAACAAAAAACTCTGCGCACCACTATGTATTACAAACCCACCGCTAGGAACTCACTGTTGAGTTTCGACAACTTTCACCCCAGACCCTTGGGAGAAAAACTCTCCTTTGGGCAGTTCCTGTGGATCCTTAGGAACTGTAGCCACCTAGCAGATTACAAAAGACAATCCTGTGCCTTTTCACACAAACTTCCAAGAAAGTGGATACCCTAAGAACATTATCGCCAAAACCAGCAAAAGGGCCCTCAATATAAACAGAGAGGCATTATTGGAAACGGTGACTAAAGACCAGGAACCTACACCGATGACCTGTGTGACAACTTACAACGCCGCGTCAAACCAAATCTCGAGCATCATCAGGAAACACTGGAAGATCATCAATTCAGGTACCAGAGACTGGGAGACCCCACGTTTTGCATTCAAACGTGCGAACAACCTCAGAGACAAATTGATATTCACACGTCCCTGTGCCAGTCCAAAACCTATGGACAATACAGTCCTCAGTTCCTGGGGACTCCCTAAAGTCACAGGCCACTATCCCGGCAACAACTGCAGTGTGTGCCACCTCACAAAACCAACCAAAACACTCAACCTTGAACCAGGAAAAATCTGGACACAAGGCCAACACACCAACTGTAACTCCTGTAACTTGGTGTACCTCATAACATGCCCCTGCGGGCTCCGCTATGTGGGCATGACCACCCGCAAAGTCAGGACGAGAATCGTCGAACACAAAGCATAATCAGATGTGGCAAAAATATCATCAAACTGAAAGATCATTCTCTCACTAAACATCAAACTCCCAATGACATGTCTTGGACTGTCATAGAGCAGTTTGAAACAAATCAACCCAATAATGACCGGACCGTGCTTAATAAAGAACAAAGGTGGATCTACCGCCTCTCAACACAGTTGCAGGGCCTGAATGACTCCATACCCTGGAGCTCACTGAAATCATGACTTTCCCTTGGGGTTCATTGAAACTTTGACATTCACCATGTATGCGATTCCCTTCTCCCTGTGATAGTTACCTCCTTGCTGTTCTAACGTGCGAACTATAGCCAGGATCTATATACCTGGCCTTCTCAAACGTGCTCCACTCTTATTTATTTTTAATTACCAATCTACACTTGGCAATTCATTAATGCAGCCAGGATCCACGCCCGATATCCCTTCAGGCATAACGTGCAGTGCACAGGCCCCAACTGACGGCACAGTGCACTACTTACTAACCTACTTGCAGCCAGGAATCCAACCCCAATGTGCAGGTGCCTTCTACCAGGCACGGCGCAGGCGCACACTAGGAAGACACATCCCCATGCACACGCGCAGGAGAGACATGACTTAGCGCCACCAGCATAGTCTCTCCTTTGTTTCTCTGTGCGCAAAGGTGATCCGCATTTACCGGCTATACCTAAGGCATGAACACATGCAGTGGCATTCTTACGGAGGTCCCAGAGACAGTAAGAGGTTCACCGCAGATGCCGACCGAAAGTATCGTGAGTAAACTAGCACTTCAGCAACGGCTCGGGTAAGCACTTTCTTTGCAAGTCACTAACCTCCCGAGGAACCTTTATATTTCTAGGGCCAATAGCACTGCCAGGACTACTCCATGGGGCATTTATGGCAATTCGTCAACATGAGGATAACATTCTCTTTATGCACCTACCAGTCCTTGCTTGGGTTGTTGTGCTGACGATGCCTAGCCCACCACAAAACTTTAATGTTTATACGATAACATTCACTCAGGCCATACCACCAATATGATTCAGAAAAGGGGGTGGTGATGGACAGAGTATCTGAATTAAGCAGAGCACTCGTACCCAGTCAACAGATCAGGGCTTGATCCATCACCGTTTTTTAGCTCACTGCACCATCCCAGCTCAGAACCTGGCTACATGCAAATTAGTCTGTCCCTGGCCCAGTGCATCATGGGAACAGGGCAGACCAAACTACCAAGCCAATTCTTTTACTGGAAAGGAAACAAGCTTCCGGGGACCGGTTTCTGGCATTACAGCCGTCTTCGGCCCGGCTTGCGTGAATCCTGATGGTGCAGTGAGCAAGGGACTCATGTCTGAGCATACCCTTCCACGCTTATGGTGGAAAAAACGATTCAGAAAAGGGGGTGGTGATGGACAGAGTATCTGAATTAAGCAGAGCACTTAGACCCAGTCAACAGATCAGGGCTTGATCCATCACCGTTTTTTAGCTCACTGCACCATACCAGCTCAGAACCTGGCTACATGCAAATTAGTCTGTCCCTGGCCCAGTGCATCATGGGAACAGGGCAGACCAAACTACCAAGCCAATTCTTTTACTGGAAAGGAAACAAGCTTCCGGGGACCGGTTTCTGGCATTACAGCCGTCTTCGGCCCAGCTTGCTTGAATCCTGATGGTGCAGTGAGCAAGGGACTCATGTCTGAGCATACCCTTCCACGCTTATGGTGGACAAAACGATTCAGAAAAGGGGGTGGTGATGGACAGAGTATCTGAATTAAGCAGAGCACTCGTACCCAGTCAACAGATCAGGGCTTGATCCATCACCGTTTTTTAGCTCACTGCACCATCCCAGCTCAGAACCTGGCTACATGCAAATTAGTCTGTCCCTGGCCCAGTGCATCATGGGAACAGGACAGACCAAACTACCAAGCCAATTCTTTTACTGGAAAGGAAACAAGCTTCCGGGGACCGGTTTCTGGCATTACAGCCGTCTTCGGCCCGGCTTGCTTGAATCCTGATGGTGCAGTGAGCAAGGGACTCATGTCTGAGCATACCCTTCCACGCTTATGATGGATCAAGCCCTGATCTGTTGACTGGGTACGAGTGTTCTGCTTAATTCAGATACTCTGTCCATCACCACTCCCTTTTCTGAATCGTTTTGTCCACCACAAGCGTGGAAGGGTATGCTCAGATGTGAGTCCCTTGCTCACTGCACCATCAGGATTCAAGCAAGCCGGGCCGAAGGCGGCTGTAATGCCAGAAACCGGTCCCCGGAAGCTTGTTTTCTTTCCAGTAAAAGAATTGGCTTGGTAGTTTGGTCTGCCCTGTTCCCATGATGCACTGGGCCAGGGACAGACTAATTTGCATGTAGCCAGGTTCTGAGCTGGGATGGTGCAGTGAGCTAAAAAACGGTGATGGATCAAGCCCTGATCTGTTGACTGGGTACAAGTGTTCTGCTTAATTCAGATACTCTGTCCATCACCACCCCCTTTTCTGAATCGTTTTGTCCACCACAAGCGTGGAAGGGTATGCTCAGATGTGAGCCCCTTGCTCACTGCACCATCAGGATTCAAGCAAGCCGGGCTGAAGACGGCTGTAATGCCAGAAACCGGTCCCCGGAAGCTTGTTTCCTTTCCAGTAAAAGAATTGGCTTGGTAGTTTGGTCTGCCCTGTTCCCATGATGCACTGGGCCAGGGACAGACTAATTTGCATGTAGCCAGGTTCTGAGCTGGGATGGTGCAGTGAGCTAAAAAACGGTGATGGATCAAGCCCCGATCTGTTGACTGGGTACGAGTGTTCTGCTTAATTCAGATATTCTGTCCATCACCACCCCCTTTTCTGAATCATTTTGTCCACCACAAGCGTGGAAGGGTATGCTCAGATGTGAGTCCCTTGCTCACTGCAACATCAGGATTCAAGCAAGCCGGGCCGAAGACGGCTGTAATGCCAGAAACCGGTCCCCAGAAGCTTGTTTCCTTTCCAGTAAAAGAATTGGCTCGGTAGTTTGGTCTGCCCTGTTCCCATGATGCACTGGGCCAGGGACAGACTAATTTGCATGTAGCCAGGTTCTGAGCTGGGATAGTGCAGTGAGCCAAAAAAACGGTGATGGATCAAGCCCTGATCTGTTGACTGGGTACGAGTGTTCTACTTAATTCAGATACTCTGTCCATCACCACCCCCTTTTCTGAATCGTTTTGTCCACCACAAGCGTGGAAGGGTATGCTCAGATGTGAGTCCCTTGCTCACTGCACCATCAGGATTCAAGCAAGTGGGGCCGAAGACGGCTGTAATGCCAGAAACCGGTCCCCGGAAAATTGTTTCCTTTCCAGTAAAAGAATTGGCTTGGTAGTTTGGTCTGCCCTGTTCCCATGATGCACTGGGCCAGGGACAGACTAATTTGCATGTAGCCAGGTTCTGAGCTGGGATGGTGGAGTGAGCTAAAAAACGGTGATGGATCAAGCCCTGATCTGTTGACTGGGTATGAGTGTTCTGCTTAATTCAGATACTCTGTCCATCACCACCCCCTTTTCTGAATCGTTTTGTCCACCACAAGCGTGGAAGGGTATGCTCAGATGTGAGTCCCTTGCTCACTGCACCATCAGGATTCAAGCAAGCCGGGCCGAAGACGGCTGTAATGCCAGAAACCGGTCCCCCGAAGCTTGTTTCCTTTCCAGTAAAAGAATTGGCTTGGTAGTTTGGTCTGCCCTGTTCCCATGATGCACTGGGCCAGGGACAGACTAATTTGCATGTAGCCAGGTTCTGAGCTGGTATGGTGCAGTGAGCTAAAAAACGGTGATGGATCAAGCCCTGATCTATTGACTGGGTCTAAGTGCTCTGCTTAATTCAGATACTCTGTCCATCACCACCCCCTTTTCTGAATCGTTTTGTCCACCATAAACGTGGAAGGGTATGCTCAGACATGAGTCCCTTGCTCACTGCACCATCAGGATTCAAGCAAGCCGGGCCGAAGACGGCTGTAATGCCAGAAACCGGTCCCCGGAAGCTTGTTTCCTTTCCAGTAAAAGAATTGGCTTGGTAGTTTGGTCTGCCCTGTTCCCATGATGCACTGGGCTAGGGACAGACTATTTTGCATGTAGCCAGGTTCTGAGCTGGGATGGTGCAGTGAGCTAAAAAACGGTGATGGATCAAGCCCTGATCTGTTGACTGGGTACGAGTGTTCTGCTTAATTCAGATACTCTGTCCATCACCACCCCCTTTTCTATACCACCAATATGGCTACACTATTTGCCGCTTTTTTATCGTCTACACTGCACAATAGAAATCGGCAATAAGTCTGTTGTGTGAATATGTACTACCATTCTAAGACTCTCTTCTGTATGTTTGTATTGTCATACATGTTGTATGTCCAGTGATGCTTTAAGAGGGAATCCCCCTCGCACACATAGAGCACCTTAGCGAGTGCTTCACATTTTCCAATCACACACTCACTTAAAATAAGATAATCAAACCACCACTTTTTTGGGCCTGGGGAAAGCCAGTTTTAATCTCAAAGGCCTGGCTGAAACATGTAGACCACACTTGGATGCAGGAGACCCTAATATATACTCCTAATCCATCCAGCAGCCTTTTTTAATGCTAACAGTGACCCAGTTATTAAAGTATGATTTACCCTTGGGTACCGGGATCCCTGTATAGCTTTTAAACTTTCACCTTCACTTCCCCACACTGCACTCTCAGTAACATACCTGCTCCGCTGTATCCAGGCGTCGAAGCACACCCGGGACACACTCGGTGTCGCTGGGTGGGCTTGATGATGAAGCATGCCACCAACCAGGTTGGCTGGTGAGGGCTTCATGAACAAACATAAGGGTTTGCATTCTGTCATACAGTTT
This sequence comes from Lissotriton vulgaris, assembly GCF_964263255.1. Taxonomy (NCBI): domain Eukaryota; kingdom Metazoa; phylum Chordata; class Amphibia; order Caudata; family Salamandridae; genus Lissotriton; species Lissotriton vulgaris. The sequence continues at coordinate 904,034,704 of NC_141698.1, forward strand.
TTGAGTCTATGTTAATTCACAAATAGGCTAATCCTTATTGATTCTACATTTGAATTATGGACAGTTTTTTGGACTTCACTCTGCGCATTAGGGCTGTCTGGGGTTTCCACAACCTTTCCATTGAGCCTATGCACAGGTTGGGTCTGCTTCCTGGTGACCCTAGCCTTCCTTTTTTGGGCGGGGCTGCTACCACAGGGGCTAGCTTAAGCTTGGTTTTATGTCCTCTTGTGGTAACTGTGGGCCTGACCGGACTAACTTCTGATTCCATAGATGACAAGGGCACAATATCTACTGAGTGTTCTTCTAATGTGTGCTGAATAGGACCAGACTGGGGGGAAGATACATCAGTATTAGTCAACATACACGGCCCATTGAGCACAGGGGTCATAGAAAGTCTGGGGGAGGTACTTGAACCAATCCTAGACAGGGTCTGTAAGGAAGAAGAAAAAGGGGTGGTTCAGGGACATATCCTTCCTCTAGGTCATATAAGAGGTTAGCCTTTCATGGGTGCGCATATGAAAGGTGTATCTGTTCTTACTCACACCGGAACACCTGTGGGCATAAGGCTAATATGGGGAGTGAGCCTGCTTAGCCAAATATCGTGCAGTCATACTCTAGGACTCATCAACGGCACTTAGGACAACAGGCGGCAACAGAGAGGGAACAGACATATGGGGAAGGGATACAAAAGCGTATATTAATAGTGTCCTGAGAAGAAACCAGGCACATCGCTGATACAGACGATAGATAGATATCACCCCCCTGCTCCCCATCAGATCCAAACCCAACGGGTGTGCCCCACCCACCACTTCCACTGTCAGTTGTGTCATGTGAGGAGAGCTCCTCTTCTGTCAACCCCGACGCACACATAACGCGCCAGGCCATTAAGTCGTCCTGCAGCTTCTCATCCCTCCGAGTGAGTTGCATGTGAGTTTCCTCAGCCAGGGACCACTCCCGCATGTCTCTAAGCCAGGTGGAGACCTCCGGGGCCCTCTGCCCCATCCAAGTGATCGCCATCCAGCGCCTTGCTAGCACCAACATTAATTGCAGGAGTTATAGGAAAGTTTATTTTTCTTGGGCTTCCGGACCAGTGCAAGCAGACAATGCAGGGGTTCAAGTGCCATCCTAAGGCCTGTGGCTGCGACTATTCGCTCCACCATCCCCACACAGAATCGCTTAACCAAAGGGCAGTCCCAGGCTAAGTGCAGGAAGCCCGCTTTCTCAGCGTTACATCTAGGGCATCCATCTCCCCTATCCTCCGAGATACGCTTCAGAGACACCGGGGTTAGGTAGGTGCGGTGTAAAAAGTTGAAGTGCATCAGTTTAAACCTTGTGTTGCATGAGACCTTGCTCGTGAGGGAACCTATGCGCGTCAACTGTCCCTGGTCCAGCGGAGCTCCGAGATTCGCATCCCGGGCTGCCCGGGACGGTGGCACCGGGGGGGTTGAATCATGTTTCATGGTCTTATAGAGAAGTGAAATCAGCCTGCGCCCTTTGCCGCAGGGTGTGGTGAGTGGTGGAGCATCCGGGTACTGGGGCCAGGTGACCTTCGCCACCCCCTGGAGTCCCCTGAAGTGTAGATACTGCCCTTGTCCAATGCCAAAAGCCTCCTCAGCCTGCTCATAGGTAATGAAGGCCTCGTTAGGGTAAAGGTCACCCAGAACTTCGCAGCCACCCTCCCTACAGGAATGAAAGGATATATATTGCTCCATATCGATGAAGGGGGCCAGTATCCAAATCGGGAGCTCCCTGTGAAAGGGTGCTCTCCGTAAGATTCTCTTAACAAACCATTGGCCATATAGCGGCGGTATGTCGCACACCATAAGGAAGGGACATTACCTTGCATCAGGGCCACCTGCAGCACCTGGATATCTACCCTACCAGAGAGGAGGCGCGTCTCCCAGTTGTCACGGTCCATAAACCAATGGGCCGCATGTTGTAACTGGGCCACATAATAATATAGATCGAAGCCTGGGGCGTCTAGGTCCCCCTCCTTGTAGCTGCGAACCACCGTATGAAGAGACACTCCACTGCGTCGGCCCCCCCAAAGCAGGGACGTGAGAAGCGTATTGAGAGTGCGGAAGACTCGAGGTGGGAGAGGACACAGTGAATTCTGAAGTACATACAACGTCCTAGGGAGCATCACCGTCTTGGCGACGGCCAGTCTTCCCATTAACGAGAGTGGTAAAGAATTCCAGAAAGACACCGACTGCTGTAAGGACGCGATTATACGATCGACATTCTGGGCTAACGCCTGCGCGTCCGTCAGGGCCACCTGTATACCAAGATAACGGACTCCCTCCCATTCCCAGCGCAGCCCGTGGTCTGGTAGGTCTCCCAGGGGCACCAAATCCAACCCCGCCAGTGGAAAGATCAGGGACTTATGGCAGTTGAGCCGTAGCCACGACACCTCCCCAAATCGGTCTGAGTGTTGCAACAGTACTGGCAATGCGTCCTGGGGAGCGGTCAGATAAAACAAAGCATCGTCCGCATACAGGGAAATGACATTGCACGTGTCCCCCACCCTGAAACCCCACTGCTCCATGTCTGTTCGGACCCGAACAGCGAGGGGCTCGATGGCTAGGGCAAATAGTAGCGGCGAGAGGGGACAGTCTTGGTGAGTACCCCATCCCAGCTGCCATTCCGCAGATCGCGTGCCCCCCAGTTTCACCCTGGCGCAAGGGGCCGTATACAAGATGCGAATCCAGCGACAGAAATTGGGGCCAAGCCCCATGGTATGGAGGACCTCAAGAAGATAACCCCAATCGACCATGTTGAACGCTTTGGCGAGGTCAATGGATATCAACGCCATCTGCTCTTCCCGACCCTGCACCTTGTGTAGAATGTGATTCAGCCTCCGCAGATTCATAGCCGTGTTACGTCCCTGTATGAAACCGCACTGGTCCTCATGGACAGGTGAGTCATGTACGGTGCTAAGCGCATGGCTAGAAGCTTACACAAGATTTTAACATCCGCATTGATCATCGTGATCGGGCGATACGAGGAAGGCTCGTGGGCATCCCCCCCGGCTTCAGGAGCATGCATATTTCCCCCAGCGTCATGCTCGGCGAAAGAGTCCCACTCTCAAAAGCTTCAGGATTAACCTTCAGTAGGAGTTGGGGGAGTGTACCCTCAAAGGCCTGATAAAACTCAGGAGGGAATCCGTCACTCCCCGGATTTGGCGCACACCTCACCCAGCGTTAGAGCTTCATCGAGGTCCTCTTGCGCCGGCTTACAGAGAGACTGCAGGGCCAATTCCTGAAGGTAAGGCAGATAAGACGTCTCAGTAACAGCGGGGTCCGTAGCGTACACCCGCTGGAGATGTGACCGAAGGACCCGCAACAGGAGCGATAGCTCTTCTTAGCTGCATAGGGTTTAATTTGCCCCTTGTCTGTGTTTTCTTCTCTTCCAAATACTGACAACATATTGTCTATTTCATAATCCTTTTATCAAATCTGTTCTCAGCCCTAAATTAGAGTCCTAATTTAAACCACTGGCTATCCTCATTATCCTCAGTCTTTGTCAACTCCAATAGGTTGCTCCTTATTTTAGGTGCGGTGGCAAACTACACAAACATATTTTATTATTTCTACATTTATTTAAAACTTTTCAATATGTTTCTGGAATCTCGCCTCAATTAATTTGTCTATTTTACTATCTATGACTTCTGCTGTAGCATCCCTGTCTTCATTTTTCTGTCACTACCATTTCCAAGTACATTTGCTATATATAAATGCTTAGTAGCTAGACATAAGCAACACATCCATTAAGAAATACATTGTTGAGTTGATCCAAAAACAAGGTAGGAGTTTTGACAGGGCACAGCCTACCTACTCGTTTACAGATTTGTGTATAATGCAAAGAAATCATTTGAATGTGATTGAATTTGCTATCATGTACCCTATTTGGTAAATAGAGTAGTGCAGTGTTTCACAGACTGTGAGTAGTGAGCCGTTTTTGGATAGGTCGTGAAAGTCCATGCAATAAAGAAAGATGCCTTTACATTCTGTATTCATATTGTCTCATATCTGTGCTTCAAAGACAGAGGTAAAATGCTATTTATTTGGACAAAATGCTGTTTACATGGTAGTTAAGTCTGGACTGTTCCCATGAGGAGCAGGGTCAAAACTGATTTGTAAGTGGCTAGGTCTGAACTGGGGTGGTGTGATGAGCAAACAAATGATGGATTACACCCAGATCTGTGACTGGGGGTGAATGTTTGCGTTGTTCAACATTCCACCCATCATCTGTTCTTTTTGCTATTGTTGCCCGAAGTGGGAAGGGTGTGGCCAGACGTGGGTCCTATGCGCACTGTGCCACTGGATTCAAGCTATCCTGGCAGATGAGTGGTGATACCCTGAAACTGGTCCCAGGATGCTTGTTTCTAGTCCAGTGAGGGCCTGGCAGCTCAGGCTGGTCCGTTCCCATCAGGAGCAGGGTCAAGAATAATTTGCACATGACTGGGTATGAACTGGGGGGATGCAGTGAGCAAAAACACTATGGATTTAACCCAGATCTATGACTGGGAGTGAATGTTTAGATTGATCATCATTCCGTCCATCATCTGTTCTTTTTGCTTTTTAGCATGGAGATTGGAGATTGGTGTTTACAAAATACTCTCACTTTACAGTCAGACAAAGAAAAGGGAAGTGAATTATGTGATAATCTGGCTGGGGTAAAGTGAGTGAAAGGAAAGGCTGTATGATGTCATTTTTTGTAACACACAAAAAATGTTAACACCTGTAAGGAAACTCTACATATTCAGCAATTAGGTAAGCAAAAATGAAGCACATTACTTGTAATTTTGAAGTCTGAATGGAACGAGCATTTGAATACGATTAAAACAAAAGAAGAAACTCTACTTGGTGATGCAAAAAGACAAATATCCTCTAAAACCCAATTTCCACACATTATCATTTGTGTGCTGTATAGTTTTGCCTGTAAAGATGTACGTTTGTGCAAATTTTGTGGCCATTTCAATGGAAAATGTGGTCTATAAATGACAATGTGCTACCACATGATACTTTAGTTAAAATAAAAAATCACCCACCTCATGCCCATTAAAGGTGTGTGGGTCACAAACGTTTGTCGTTCTAAAATGTGGGCTAAGGCTCTAAGATGTTTGGGAAGCACTGATCTAATGATTATCCCTGCAACATACTTAACATGTGAACTTCAGCGCCTTGAGACCCCCACGGGTGAGTAGCGCGCTTTACAAATGCAAATGATTGATTGATTGACAGGTATTCAATTTCTGTAAAATATTGCTTTTCATTTTGGAAATGGTCAGTGTGTAATCACTCAGAAATATATGGAGTTTTCAAATGCTCTTTTTACTTATATTAGGGAGACGAACATTCCATTCATACAATGGTTTGCATGGCTGTCTTAGAGAAACTGTTGGCAGATGCACATTTTCTTTTCTCTGATACTAACTCTTACTTGACTTCGACAACTCCATTTATAATTGGATATCCTCTTCCCTCTGTATCAATTGTGTGAATTAAAAGTGCTTCCATCCCTATACAAGTCTTCTGTATAGTAAGCTTTGTGTTAGAAGTGTTTTCCTTTTGCCACAAAACATTGCATCTCTACTCTTCATCTTTTTCTGGCTCTTCCGTGTAATACTTAGTTTTGTCAGAGCTTAACAACTTTCATTTTATCGTGAATACCTGATCTTTTACACATTATTTATGCTGTTTCTTAAGCAGATGCTTTTACTTTTTGTTTATGTGTCTTCTCTTTTCTTAGCAGAATTTCCATAACTTTTAACATAAGGCGCTTGGCTTCACTTGTGTGATACCACTTCATGGCTCTTAGTGGCTATCTTATAGATGTTCCTATTGTGTTGCTTTAATTAGGGTTTAGGTGTGCTTTTCACTTTGTTTTCTTTTGTCTTCATTAATCCCTTTTTTAATTTTCTGGTTTCCTCTCTACTATCATGGACATTTTCATTTATGTGATGTATAGCTTCCTTTTAAATTGTGCCTATTCTTTTCTTTTTCTATTATTTTCTTTATTATATCATTGTGCACAATGTTGCCTCCGTGTTTGCTTTATTAAAGGATTTTTTCAAAGGTCCTTGTGTCTGAATCTGAAAGATTTAAAATTGTACTAATATATTTAATTTCTTTTCTTATCTTATTACGTTTTTTTTAAAGCAAATATTCGAGCTTCTAAAGACAGAATCTACATTATCTATTTGGTAATGTTTTATATATTGGGTATATCTCAGACAACCACTATGTCAATGCCTAGACATCTGCTTCTTTTGTACCTTTTTGTGTATATGAATAGAAGTATACATGTTCCCCTATGTACCTCATACTATATCTGTTTTCTTATGAATATGAGTCTGATTGACTGAAAGTTAGTGCAGTTGTGCCCCGAGCTTTGACTGTCTCCCTTATTAGTTGATTAATATTACATTTTTGTGACCTGTTTTGATGAGGAAGGCTTCTGCATCTCTAGTGCATATTTGGAGTGAGAAATGTTTATACTTTTGCATTTGCTGAACATGTTATGAATTATGGCCCTTTGTAAGTGCAAGACCTGATTGTGTCAAGCTTTCACTTCTGCATATGTATATCTGGTCTGAGAGTGATCATTTGAACCTCCACATATATTAGACCTACTCAAAGTGACAGAAGATTATAGTTATGCCTACCCTGAACATCTTCTGGCTGTGGATAGATATCCCTTCATCAAGTGCTCAACCAGTTAAAATGGAGGCAGTCAGCAAGCACTGCTTGTCTGTGCCTGTATAAATATATCACCTACTCTGTCTGAGAGAACATGCACTTATGTAATTGATACACATGACCAGAGTGGGAAATGATTTTCCATCTGTGAGAGTAGTAACTGTTCTAAATGAAGGAAATAATATGAGTTTGCACCTATAAAGGCTTACTGCTATTGCAAGGAAAGTTAGCAATTCCACCTGTTTAGGTGGTAAGAAGCTTCTACTTCTAATTCTGTAATACTTGTACAAGATTACTTGAGCATGGACATCTGCATGTTTTGAACATGTACTTTTTCTGGGATGCTAAGGCGTTTGCAGGTGCAGTACCTATTCTGAATAAGCAACCCACTCTCCAATGTCTGTCCCTGTTAGCCAGAGAATATGGGAAGATTGTACTTCTGGATATATTACCTATTCTGATTGAGGAAAAATTGCAGGAATGAGACTCCAGGACAAGTTCAGAGTGTGTGAAGGTCCTAATACTTAGAGTCTATGCAGGAATTGAAGGAAGGGTTTCATTAGGGCCTTCTTATTACAATTGTGATTTTGCTCAGGGACATTTTGAACCCTTACTTTTGTAGCTACAGCTGGGTTAGGTTTCCTTATGTCTTGGTCTGTATGCAACTCCGCAGGCACACATTATTAATGAATACCGCAAGGGAATACCAGTGTTGGAATTAAAGGTGTAAACTTCTACATTAGTCTACCTGCTCTCAGTGACAGAAGATTACAGTTTTTTTTGCCTTGGGTATGTTCTGCTATCTTCTTTACAGATTTTGAGTGGGGAGGCCTGAGGTTTTGCACTGATTAGCTATTCCTAGTGATGCAAGTGTGCCATTCTATATGTCATGTGCAAATTCACAGTGAGGTTAGCATCCTCATTCACATCTAAAGAATGCATTATGAGTAAGGACAACTTGCACTTATGGAGGTGTTAGACCTGTCTGAGGAGGGTGCTGGTTACATTTCAATGTTTATTTGCCATATCCAAATAACATGTTTGCACTTCTGCATGTCCTAAACCTGGTCTGATCTACAGAAACGTGGCTCTCTGCATGTTCGAGATATGTTTCATTTGCTTGAAGCTCATATTTTAACTTGGGCACAACGTGCTAAGTAAGGCAACCACTCTCTACAGCATTTCCGGAACATGTTTGGAGTAAGGAAAGACTGCACTTATATGAGTGGTATCTATTTTGAGGGAGAAAAACTTACACTTTTCTAATCCTAGGTTATGTTCATCTTGGGGGTTTTGGTTTGTTTTCCAATTATGTGCTGTTTCAAATGAAAAAATTAGGAAAACTTGATTCTATTGAGGTGTTGTGTTTTTAGCAATGAGTGTTGCTTGCTTTTCAGAGATAAAATACCTTGTTTTTGGCTATAAGCGTTGTAATTCTGAACATCGCTTACACTACTTGCGATTGGTAAAAGCTTAGGGGCCAATTTATTGTTTAGCGGCGAGGGTACTCCATTGGAACGACAACAGAGTATCCTCTGCCAAACTGAAGGTCTGTCCTCCTCAGTTAGAGATAGGCGGACCTTCATTATGTCGATGGCAGAGACTACTTGTCTTAACTGCCAACATAAACCTCTCATGGCCTGAGGGGGTAAGTGCCATCGGAGGTCTGGCCACAGGTCTGCCCACCCGATTTAGAGTGGGAAAACTGATGCCCAGTTTTTACTGTCAATCACCGTCAGGTATAACTTGGCCGTGACGGGCAGTGAGACTGCAAAATGCCCCCTTGTCATGTGAGAAAACTGAGTTGAGGAGGTGTCGATTTTTTTATTTTACAAAACACAATGCTACTTTGGATTTTTGTTTAGGAAAATGAAAAACACTGCAAGTTTTCCATGGGGCTCTGTCATGCTGACCGAGCCGCTGTCAAACTCACTAGACAGGTCAACATCTCAGAATTTGTTTGATGTGGTGTCCATCAGGGTAATGGAGTACTTTACTCCGTTGCGTGACATGGTACACACTAGTCCTGAATACTCTAAATCAGGCCTTTAGTCTTCTACATGCCCAAGCCTTATTTTGTGTGAGTTAAACTAGCACTGACTCATGAACATCATTTAGGGGTTGCCAGGTGTTGATGCTACGACCCACGGATTGGTTCTTGCCATACCTATTGCTGTCCTTGTCACACCTGGCCTCCTGAACTGCAGGAGCACCGCTAAAAGTAGAAGCAAATCAGGGCTGTGAGAGCTCGGTTTACCTTTTAAAGAGGTCAGCAGTCCCTCCTTGTGGGTCTCTCAGCATTGTGGCACAGTAGTACAAACAGCGAATTTCAACAGTAGCTTTCTAACCTGAAGGAAGCTGTGTTAGTAAACATGCATTTGCAATGCATCGGTCTCGCCTTTGGGGCCTTAAATGTATTTACTATGCAGCACATAAGCCTGGGTGTTGAAAGATCTACTGTTCTTTAACATGGAGGCAAAGTAAGCACCAAACTGCGTGACATGCCTGGTAAGGAAACACATGGAGAGAATTATTGCCTTTCAGCGGAGAATGGTATAGTCCAAAGCTATGTTTTTAATATAAAAGCAGGGCCTTCGGTGGTCATATCACTGAAAATACAAGACTTGGAAAAAATAGAGAGGATCACGTTCAGACTCCTCACCCACGCACACAAGGCTCTCCACGACATGGGCCCCAAATACCTCAACAGCCGTCTCAAATTCTACACACCCACCCACCAGCTCCGATCCACCAGCCTCGCCCTCGCCACCGTCCCACTAATTCGTAGAGCCACCACCGGAGGAAGATCCTTATCCTACCTGACGGCCAGGACATGGAACTCCCTCCCCACCCACCTAGAGCTAACCCAGGACCATCTCTCCTTCAGGAAACAGCTCAAGACCTGGCTGTTCGAGCAGTAGCGGCTCCCCCTCCTCCCAGCGCCTTGAGACCCTAGCGGGTGAGTAGAGCGCTCTACAAATATGTTTGATAGATTGATTAATTGAGATGGCAGCAGTGGGAAGCAGGGGTCTTATGACACAGATTAAAAGTGGGCTCTTGGAGGGGAATCTTGTGCGAAACAGCAGCAAATTAGGGCAGAGACAAATGTAGGCAGCTAGGTGGGAAGTGTTGAAGGTGAGGCCCTGCAGAATGGATGCACTGAACAGGACAGAAACTGCAGTAGAGGAGGGAGTACAGTGTTGATTTAGTAGTGGACAGTGACCAGAGTAAACTAGGGTGGCGAAGGGAAGGAGGGCGTTGAATTACAACAAATCGCATTGTTCTGTTTGGCGAAAAAAAGTTTGCTGTGTTTATGAAAGTCTTTTACTTACGTAGCCTTAATGAGTGCAGTCTTTATAATGCCTTCATGTCAGAGTCGTTAAGTGCGCAGTCACTGCAGCCACGTTTGCCAGCAGTCAGCTTGAGCGTTCACAGTCAGTGAATCAAGGATGCGTCATCAATTGCGTAGACCTGCTGATAGCGTCTTGCGGGACTTGAGCAGGGCAAATGCATACCCACAACCCTTTGCACTGGGACAGTTATTTATCTTCCATTCACAAACAACTTAACAATATTTCTCACTATTTTAGGTGTAAGGCAGCAAAGTACTTGAACTGGGCTGTCACACTTTGCCTGTTAAAAATGTTATCAATGTCGCTCTAACAGTTTTAGGTAACGTATACTGTGAGGTGATTCCGTTAATCAACTACAGATGTGCCTAATTCATTAGCCTCTGGTCTTGTCATTGAATTGACACTGGCTTCACTCGCACTTATTGTCAGTGAGTACGATTGGCTTTCCTGACTCAAGCAACTAAATGCAACAACGCGCCTTTACCTCAAAGGACTGGGCATGTGCACACACGTGCTTACAGATGGATTGTACTGACTGTACATCTCGTTGTGGCGTGGCACTTGAAGCCTCGTGCGGCATTCTTCTGGCCAGGAACTGTCAGTTAAGTCTCTGTGCTGCATGATCTGAGCCCAGGTACTGCCCAGAAGCCTGTGTGCTGTCTGCCACCCTGTGCACCACCTGAAAGGTGTCCGGGGGCGCTCTCCCGGCTGCTTGCATGCCAGATACACAGCATTGCAGGATTGCTGAACGGTCCGTGCTGTCTCTTGTCTTTCCTCCTCCTGGAGGACTCAAAGGACTGGGCATGTGTACACACGCGGGGGAGCGCGGCGGCACGCCCACTCCCCTCTCTCTCCACTCAATGCTGGTGCTGTCAGTATGAGCACAGTGACGTCCCATGTCTTTGCCTTTATGGGCACGTAGACCTGCTGATAGCGTCTTGCAGGACTTGAGCAGGGTATTTGCATGCCCACAATCCTCTGCACTGTGACAGTTATTTATCTTCCATTCACAAAAGACTTAACAATATTTTTCACATTTTTAGGTCTAAGGCAGCAAAGTACTTGAACTGGGCTGTCACACTTTGCCTGTTAACAATGTTATCAATGTCGCTCTAACAGTCTTAGGTAACGTATACTGTGAGCTGGTTCCGTTAATGAATTATAGATATGCATTATTCATTAGCTTCTTGTCTGGTCATTGAATTGCCACTTAGTGTGGCAGTAAATATGCAACAACGCCCCTTTACCTCTCAGGACTGGGCATGCGCACACACAAGCTTACAGACGGATTAGGCTGCATGCCAGAAAGAAGTGCGCCAGGAAAGGGGCCTAATAGTAATGGCACAATACAAATGATCACATAATCGTCATAAGGAGGGACTAACAAGCTTTAAACCAATTGCAGGCTGCATTTACTGACCTAAGCCAATAAAAAAGATGGGTGGAGAGTGGGCGGAGCTTCAATGAAGCTTCCACACTTCAGTGTATACTGCATGTCTCAGAGAGACGGCGCAAGCGCTGTCTAGGCGAGACTTAAAAAAAGTAGCAGGCTAATCCTTATCCACTTCTTGCTCTTTCACATAAAGTGACGATAACACATGTTTCCCTTACACTGGCCAGATGAGTTTTAAGGCATTCTGTGTTACATTAAAACATTCCTGATTTGAAAGGCACTACTATTTTATGCTTTTCTGCAGCTAACACCTGAAGTAAAGGTGTGAGAAAACAGCATTCTCCTTTTTTCCCAGCTGGTGGTAAAGGTAAGTACTTCAGGATACTTGTGCACAGAATATGTGCAAGAAATAGCATAAGAAAAATGTGATTCATTAATCAAAATCACAAGCTATTATAATTTATTTCTGGGATTTTTACTTATGTAAACACAAATCGTTTCCAAATTAAAGTGCTTTTCCAGAGCCATAGTTAAGCCTCACTTTTGCTTCGGAATATGAGGGAGTGCCACAGCTCCAGAGTGATGTGCTCCAGAAAGCTCTGTAATGTATAATACCATGGCTTCCTGCAGGACAGGAGTAACATGGATAGAATAACCATTTTATTCCAAAACACAAGGCCATAACATTTCCAGTACTAGATTTCCCATTTATACTAGCAGCCCGTCCCGACAGTGTCCGGGGAATAAAGAGAATGTGTGCAATGGTGTTTGTTTGTTTCTAAAGATTGTATAATGAGGTAGAGGCGTTTTTCCCCAAAGATATTGCTTGTTGACTTTTACCTTTGTACTTCATCTGTGCCTAGACTTGTTGAGTCCTTTGGTGTGTCCGCTTGTGCAGCAGTGAGTGGCAGGAACCGGCCGAGTGAGAAGTGACGAAACGCCGACTGCAAACGTTACCGAACGCTACCCGCACCCCCCTCCCCTCTCCCCTGCTCCGCGCTCTACAATGAAGCAGGCGAAGGAAACGTTACCGAACGCGACCCTCCCTCCGCGCTTTACAATGAAGCAGGCGTCTTACAATGCATGCAGATGCCCAGACACAACAACGCTGAAGGGCACGCTGACGCCACAACGTGCACGAACGCTAATCTCATCACAGTGAGATTAGCGTTAGTGCACGTCGTGAGGTGTGCGTCCTTTTTAGCGTTGTTGTGTGTGGGCATGTGCATTGTGGTCTCTGAACACACGCCCACCCACATGCCCACCTAAATATTTTTTACCCGGACAACGTTGTCAGGCTGCATGCGCCTGTGAACGCACACGCCCACCCACACGCCCAGCTTTTTTCTACGGGGACAACGCTGTCAGGCTGCATGCGTCCCTGAACGCACACGCCCACCCACACGCCCCGACACACCAACGCCCACGCCCACAAGGGACTACTTTACCCCTAATGTTGTTTGTCGTTTGTAATTTATATGGGGGCCAGATGTATAGCCTATGTCCATCTCCTCAAACTCCCCTTTCCAACGGTGTATTGCGTGTTCTGATTGGTGCTGTACTTCTGGAGTTTACCCGCCTCAAAGGTTCCCAGTTCTCGCTTTATAATAGTAGTATAGATATAATTTTTTCCAGGAGTGATTATATAAGAGCATTAATTAAACAAAACCAATACTTTATATCACATAATACATTATAGTGGTAATAAAAACTGGACTGGAAACAGTACTCTTCATGATATAAATCCATATTTTATCAGTAACTGTGTTTGCTCCCAGTGGTGTAATTGATCAGGATTGAAGCATGCTGTTGGTGCTTTGTGGGTCCCAGTACTACATTTTTAGATTCCTTCTTTGGGTACATTGTCACTACTGTGTGGACACATGTAAGGCCCCTATTCAGTTCCTGAAGCAGTTAATGGTAACTGGGCAGTTATATGGTAATTAACTATTGTTTATTTTTTGTGTCTAAGTGCCTTTGGTTTTGTTGTAGCGCACATTGACTGCCAAATATTCCCGCATGGTGTGGTTGAGCATTTAATGTGCAGTCTAGGAAGAGATGAGAGTCCAGACATCTGATTCAGTAAAACACAAAAACATAGTACTCACACAAAGTGATTCTCCAGTTTGGGCTGTGTACAAGAGATCTTTGTATTGCAACCTGTAGAACAACACAAATACACACAGACACATAAACCAAAGGTCCTACTGCCTACTGGAATGGGAATACGATCCTTAGCAGTTTAATAAAACTGACACAATTAGGCAGTACAGTTCAGAACAAAATGGCCATCAATGCGCATTGCTATTTTAATGCAGAAAATATTGTGGACCTCACCTTATTCTTAGAGTTATCTGCACATGTTAGTCACATCTTGGTCAATACCGTGAGTGTCATTTACTTTGACTTGTAACGCCAGAGGCTTTTTCATTTTGAGACAAAATATTGTTGTTTTTACAAACTGTTTTCTTGTAAATATGCCACAGCTACATGCACATTTAATGTATGTATGCCCCTTGTGTTAAAAGGTCCACCAGCTTGCACCATGACATACTGTGGCTACTCCCTAGTTTAGTTAGTAATCAAGAGGGAATGAATCACGTGTCTTTGACAAGCCAGGGTCTATAAGTGTTGTACAAACGCCCTCATAAATTCTACCTCATGGGTAGAGGTATATCTAGGTTCTTCTCTAGAAGAAGTTAGGTGGTTGGTTTTATGATTGGGTCCTTTTCCCGTCAACCTTCCTTCAACCTGGAGGGAGACCATATGGTACTATGACCGTCGTGATAGTGTTGGTTCTAGCAGAAAAAAAGTGAAATATTAAAAATACCTCCTTTCCTGTACACTTTGTTTTATTCATCAGGAAGGGGTAAGATTAAAGATAGTGTGTGGTGCTCTGGTGGATATGTAAGTGGTCCACCGCACCTAGATAATTATCGTTTCAGTGGTCAACATGTTTCAGTCCATGGGTGTCTCTAAAGATCGGTGGACTTTCATCAGGACCATAGTCATAGCAAGGAAGAGGTGGATCACTCTAACAATTCACTAAGTTAATGTCACTTTCCCATCTTTGTCATTGTTTCATTTAATTTACAAGTTTATAGGTTATAGTTCTACCTATAGCTTGGGAAAGAGTAAGAAAAGGATGCTGTGATTTGTACTGTTGTGATGCTATTTGCATTTGTAACACAATTTGAGTACATAACTATTGCATTTTCCAATCTTGAGGTGGCCTGCAATTATGTTCATAGTTATGGAGAACTTATGTATGGACGTTGTGATGTAATAGATTTAATTTACTCTCTGGCAGTATACAAAAATGTCTGTGGCCGTTAAATCACGGCTAAGTAGATGAGAAGTATATCAATAATCATCATTCTTCTCTCCCAGAGCCCAAATTAGTAATTTAGGTATGCTACCATGGGTGAGGCATGCTTAAAAACGTCTCTTAAGGTTACAAATGTGTTGAGTTAGTGGTTAGAATCCTCTTACCCTTTTTTTTTTAAAGGAGGGGAATTCATGCTTTATGAACGTTTTGGCTTTGACCTCTATGTACGTGTTGTGTACTTTTTAAAGAAAGAGGGCATAGTGATTCAAGTGTAAAAGCATGCAGCCGCCGATAAAGAAAATAGTACCTTAATGGGAGTTTTATTAAATCTCCGTTGGGTGCTGCGGGAGCTCTATGGTAATAATGGGAAAGGCGTAACAGTGCTGGCATGGTATGCACATTACCTTGTATTGTAGCTGTAGTTCCTCGGTCAGTTACCTCAAAGATGCTACTTGCACGTCCTTACTGCAGGTTTCTACTGTGACCTGGAAGTTGTCATCTGCGGTCCGGGAGGAAGTGCATTTGTATGGGGATGGTTGGGTATTGAAATTGAAGAAAGACAGCTCATATTCCAATTTGGAGAGAAACACAGACTTAGGAGTTCTGGGAGGGGTGTGAGGGGATAATTACACATGTGTGGTTTTATGTGCTCATAATAAATAATACTGTTGTAAATTGGTAAAAATGTTGTATTGGAGGCACTATGTGGCTAAGGCTAACACCGGGTCTCAGTGTTGAGCTTCATGAGATGGGATTGATTTGATCATCTAAGAAGGAATAAATCAAGTTCTCATTGCAATGTTCATTAATTACTATGTAGATGTTATGTGAATATCTGTTGCGTCCATTACTATGAAGATGTCATATTTTTTAATATAATTCATTTGACTGTAATATATGGGTTAGATACAAGTCTTCTGGTAATGTTCTGTTCTGGGCTCACATGGATCATTATGCTAATTAGGCATGTATTGCTCAGTGCTTCAATGACAGCCAAGGAATGTTATTATTTAATCCTTTATCGTATGTCCGTAGCCGGTATACCCAACGCTGTTCCTTCTTTAAGAGGATTTTTTCTGAGTTGGGGTCTTGTTTATTGCCTAGAGTTTCAATGATGACCCATTCTATGTCTTTCATGGTATGGTTCATGTTTAGATAATGGGTGCTCATGCATGTGGTGGACTTTTCGCTCTTTATGTTGCTGTGGTGCTCACAAATTTGTTTTACTTTTCGACATGTCATGCCTATATATTTCAATTGGCAAGGGCATGTGATTATAGATATCACATGCATCGTGTTACAATTTGTGTGTTGTCTGAGTGATCAGATCATATCATCAGTCAACTGTAAATTGTCCGTTTTTTTGGTCAAGTGACAAAGAGAACATTGGCCACATGGGTGGTGTACTTTGATAGGTCTATTTGTCCAGGGTAACTAATTAGACTCCTTCTGATTTCGTTTTGGTCTTGTGTGAACTGGGATGTCTTGAATGTTCTTTGCTCTCTTGATGACAAATCTGGGTTTGGGCCATTTCAAGTTACCTGAGGTGAGAATGTTCCAATTTTTGTTCATTAGCTTCTTTACTTGGTTTGAAGCTATGTTGTACATAGTTACACAGGTGAGGATATTTTTGTCCATTGTTTTAGGCATCATGTGAAGAAAACTGTCGCGGTTTAATTTCTCGCTCTTTTTGGCATTTGTTGATGATTTAATTGGGATATTATCTATCTTTGAGATTTTTGCTTAACTCCACTGCCTGTTATTTGTATACCTGTATATTGCTGCAGTTCCTCCTTATCCTCAGGAATTGACTATACAGAAGGCTTTCTCTCAATGATCTTGAGTGGAAGCTATTGAATGAGAGGAAGCTGTTTTTGGCAGTAGGGTCATAGTAGGTCTTGGTGGATAATTTGTTGTTTTCCGTGTAGATAGAGATGTCTAAAAAATCTAGTGTATTTTCGTCTGAGGAACAGGAAAAATTGAGAAAGCCATCTCTGGTGTTGATCCATGTGTAGAATTCTGATAAGGTTTCTGGTTTCTCTCCCCAGATCATAAGAACATCGTCTATATACCTTTTCTAGAAGTAGATCTTAGTCTTGATCAGATTGGTTTCACTCAGAATACATTTTTCTTCAAATTTGCTTACATACTGGCCTACAAGACTGGGGGCAAATGTACTGCCTATGGAGGTCCTGTGTGTTTGGAGGTATAGGGTTCTCTCATATTCAAAACAGTTTTCCGTTAAAGCTAGGCAGCAGCACTGCAAGATGAATTGTCTCTGTGTTTTTTATTACCAATTTTCTCTGAATAATATCTCTTCAATAGTTTGTAACATGGCTTCTTGGGGGAGGCTCACATATAAGCTATCCTAGTCTAGGCCAACTAGACAAGAACTGCCTTGTTGGTATGACACATGCTTCAGGAGGTTCGGTAGATCATGTGTGTCTTTTAGGTAGGTAGATTTTTGTTGTACTAGAGGTCTCAGATAGTTGTCTGCCAATTGTGACCGGGGTTCTAACAAGGAGCCTATCCCTGATCATATGTGCCTCCCTGAAGGTGAATTGCTGTTCTTGTGGGTCTCTGTAGGGAATATAAATAGGGTATATATGGATTTGTGGATCTTAGAAAATCTGCCTCATTTTTTGTGATCCAAAAGTTAGTTTCCCCCTCCTCTGTAATGATGTTGATGGTTATTTTAAGTCTTTCTGTTGGGTCCTGTGAGATAATTCTGTAGTGTCTCTCATCTCCTAGAAGATTTGTACATTGTTTATGATAAGCTGATGTTGATAGGAGTACCATGCCTCCTCCTTTATCTGCAGGTTTGACTATCAGATCTTTCCTTTGTTGTAATTCGCTCAATGTGTATTGTTCTCTCTTTGTGATATTCATGTTTTTAATCTTTGTGTTTAATGATTCAACTTCTTTAAACAAAGCTTGTTCAAAAGCTAGTACTTCAACTGGTACTGCATACATTGGTGGGCAAAAGATGGAGTTTATTCTCAGATCGGTGTCCCCGTCTTTGTGGGGTTCTTGTTTGTCTTCAAAATAGGCTTTCAGTTTTATTATCCAACAGATCTCGGCGATCTCGCAATGTAGTTTGAATTGATCGAGTGTTGGGGTAGGTACAAAACCTAAAGACAGATGTATGACCACTCTAAATTGCGAGTCACAATTTGTGCTTGATTGCGAGTCGCAAATTGTGAGTTTCAATTTAGAATGTACAACAGTGTCAGAGACACTGTTAGCGATTCCCAATGGGGTCGCATAATTCGAGGCACATGAATATTAATGAGCCACTTGCAATTAGCGTCCCCATTGGGAATGGCTGGTCCTCCTCCCAGGAATGATCTGGGACTGATTTTCAATAAAGCACGCTTTTTTTTTTTAAATGCAGCCCATTTTCCTTGAAGGAAAACGGGATCCATTAAAAAAAAAACATGAAACATTTTTGTTTCATTTTTAAGGGCAGGTAGTGGTCTCTGGGACCACTGCCTGCCCCCCAAAAATATTTTTGGAGCCGTCACAACGGGGAAGGCGCAAATAGGTTGCAAACCTGTTTGCTCATGCTAAATACCGTTGGACATCTGGCCCTAAATCTTTTGTTCAGTAGTTTCGGTCAGTCCTCCATGAGTACATGTTGGGTTAAGTTGACACCTAGTGATTGGTTGTGCCCGGTCTTGGTTTGTCTCGATCCTTGGACATACTCCAGGTTTGTACTCGTTGTTCTGATTAGTGCCAATTTACTTTTTTCTTTCTGCCTCTTTGTTGGTTCTGGCCTCTCCCTGTAAAAGGTAGTCGCATTATGGGGAACGGTTGTGGTGATTGGGTATGCGTGTATGCTGGGAGTAACATAACTAGTTAACACATGGGTAGTGACTACAATAGGTTTCATTTGAATTAGTAGTCTTCTTGCTACTTTTAATTCTTGCAATTATTATATTGTAGTTATGTCCCTTACTGTGAAATCATTGGGATCAAACCTCAGGTGGCATCACTTACTGTTATGTCGCAATGCAGAGTCCAAAGGGTGTCTGATGTCACTTCCACTAACCATGGCCTTTTGGTGAATTAACGTGTATGCACATTATAAATGCTTAAGCTATTCTGAGGGAGGAAACTATCTACACCAGCTTTTTCCTTGTAAATTCTCTATGAAGTAATTTTACAGTCCCGTGTCTGTGTGTGTGTGTGTAACCAGTTTTGAATGTGAGAAACTAAGACATATGTATATCATAGGCATGTTCTGAATAAGGGTATTTTTGCTCAAAAATATGTATTCTAATTGAAGGAATTCAGAATTTCTGCATGCTCAAGACTTGTCCTGAGTGTGTGATACTTTAACTTCAATATGTATTTACTTGGTTTAAGTGTGGAAATAAGCACTTCTTCATATGTTAGGAGAAATCTTTAAGAATCTGGGTTATTAGTTGATGAGGTGAGCCTATAATTTTCTTCTGGATCAAGTTTACACCTCCTTCAGAAACATTTCTATGGCAAAAAATCGATCATAAAATACATTAAAACACTCCAGAAATTCACAATTCAAATGCAGTTATTATGAAACAAAATCGAAAAAACTGACATTTACCAGTCATAGTTCAGTGAACTAACTGTAACTTTTACCCCCATTGTTAGATGTGTCAGCCTTAGGGTGGTCTACCCCCAAATGTTTTGCCTTCTTCCTCCAATTTACTTACCTCATTTTTGCTAGTCTTAAGACTTTGTGCAGTTTACCAGTGCCAACCAGTGCTAAATAGCTTGTGCTCCCACCTCTAAACTAGACAAATTGGCTTATACCAAATTGGCATTTTCAATTTGCTGATAAGACCCTAGTAAAGTGGCACTACATATACCCAGGGCCTGTAAATTAAAATTCCACTAGTGAGGCTGCAGCACTGATTCTGCTAGGCACTTACGTAGCCTTTTAAACATGTCTCAGGTCTATAATTGCAGCCTGTGTGCAAAATAAATCTTTTCCCAGGCCCAAATCCTCCTTTTTAATACATATAGGTCACCCTAAGGGTTGGCCCAGGACAGCCCAAAGGGCAGGGTGCAATGTATTTACCAAGTAGGAAATGTACTTTTAAGTTTTGCATGTCTTGTTAGTGAAAAACGCTTAAATTCGTTTTTCACTACTGCACGGCCTATCTCTCCCATATGATAACGTTGAAGTTGCCTTATTGCATTTTATAAATGTAATTCCCAAATGGGATGAGATAACCAGGTCATATTTGGTGTCTCTGGAATCACAATTTAAAATCCTAACTTATGGTGAAGTCCAGTTTTAAATTGCAATCCTGAAAAAGGCAGTTTTAGAAAGATTGCATTTCCTTGCTGTAGCCATTTAGTGTTGGTAGCCTGTCTCTGGTCACATGATTGTGCGTAGCTGCCAGTTGGCTTTGCATATTCTTTCCAGACAGCCAAACACAATAGGGAGATTAGCTGTGCCTGGATGGGCCATAACTGGCAGGATGGGAGGGAGGAGCTGGGCACAGCCCCACTTACACTTGAATATGCTATGTCCTGCCTCCACACATGGGGCTGAATGCCAGCTGTAGTCAGTCTAGAGCTCGGACAGGGAAGACAGGATATCTGGGGAATTAAAAGGGAAACCTCTAGAAGCTCCTCCACTTCAAAGGTCCCCCTGGTTATAAATACTGAACCTCAGACACCACCACTTGAGTACACTCCTTAACCTGTGGTTACTCTACCAGGAAGAAGGACTGCTGTGCTGCTGAAGGACTGCACTCTGCTGGATTGCACTTCTCTGGACTCCGAATTTGCTGTGGTGACCTGCTGCCTACTGCCCTCCTGGTTGGGTAAGAACAACTAGACCTGCATCTCTTGAATCCAGAACCCCAAAGTGACTCCAAGGGCTAGTTGGCTGGTCTCCTGACCTGATCCTCAGGGATAGAAGCTTCCAACAGCCTTGCACTTGCACCTGGACTCTCCTATCTGTGAGTCTACCCTGCCAAGTGGTGCCACCCCAGTCCTGGAACCTTGGAAGTGGCCTTAAGGTGGTTTGCGATCCTTTGTGGATTGAGCAGAACCGATGGATCTCCTCTGCTGTGAAGCACCAACTCGAACAGAACTGGCACATCTCTGCTGCTGCATGGATTGGACCTGTTGGAAAGCCCTGTATCATAGCCGCAGCCTGCATTGTATTTAGAAACTGCCTCTGTGTGATGTATCCTCGGCTCAGCCCCTCTCATTCATCATCAACAGTAGCCTTGACAATGACACCTGGCTCTGCATCACAGCCTCACAGCTCCTCAGAACTGATGCATTGCCTTACTGGGCGACACATCCCTGACTCTAGACTTTGCATCACAAGCTCTCTACAATGGGACCTTCAACGCCAATGCAACAGGATCTCGCACCGCAGCCTTGTCGCATCTCAAAATCGATGCGCTGCATTATGCATCTTCTACGCAGATCCATGCAATGATCCTTAAACCAGGATTGAAGGTACTTTGTTCAGCAGGGCTAACTGAGTTTCTGTAGATAGCCCATGCTCCATTGCGATTGGTTCAAACTTATGACTTTGTCCCAGTCCAGCGGAACCGGATATCTGCAGTTGGTGTTTTATGCCTTTTGCCACTATTTTTACTAAAACCTTTGAAATTGAATATCTCTGCTTCTGCTGATTGGATTTTTATCATTTTGGTCTTATTTTATGTATTAAAAACACTCTGTTTGTCTTACTGTGTGGTAAACTCCTTTTGTGGTGGGTGTTCACTTTGTTACTTTTTGATTTGTTGAACAAATACTTCACATATTACCTCTGAGTTAAGCTGACTTCTCTGTCACAATCTACCTGTGGGTTAAGCACAGGTTAATTTTGAGCACAGGTAACTTTGGAGCTGTAACTTCACCCTGAGATGAACTGTGGTTGCTTCTTGCGAATGCCCCCCCTCTCAATCAGTAACCCATTTTCTTGCACTGGTGTTTAGTGGCAATGATTTCGACTTGCATTTGTGCAGTGCCTTACAGTTATCTTGTGTTACACTACCACATAAATACCCTAAGACCAATTTGAACTTAAATTCTCTGTGGTTATATTTTTTCCAAATTTTTCCCCTCTTTTTTGTGTCTGAAACCACACTGTGGCCCTGCTCAAGGTTCTGCAAGGAGAGAGGACTTCCTGCGGGAGAGCCACACAGAGAAAGTGGAGTTGGACAAGGCTCTGAGGGCCTGGGCAGAAGCACATCAGTCTCTGGTTGAAGCCACAGAAGTAGATGAGGCGCCTGAGATGCAGCCTTCAACTCAGGGGGATAACTTGGCCCTTGAAATGGATCCTCCTGCCAGGGCAGCGAGCATTGCATCTTCCGGCAGCCTATCCACAGAAGAGATGGTGGAAAGGAGGGAGGAGAGAGAGTTCAAGCTAGAAATCGGCAGGTTAACAATGAAAGAAAAGAAGGCTGAGGCAGAGAGGGCCTTGTAGGAGAAAAATATATTACTGGCTTATTAACTGAATTTGAAAGAGCTGGACCTCAAGGCAAAGCATGCAGAGTCCAGCACCAATAGTGGCAGCAATTCTACAATGTCTATAGGAGACAGAAAGGTCTGCATCATCAAGGATCTGGTGCCCATTTATATGGTGGGGAATGACATTGACAAATGTTTATTATATATGAGGTAGCCCTGAGGGTTCATAAGATCCCAGAAAAGCATTGGGTGGTGAAGGGTGGTTTGTGGTAGCATGAGAATGGGGACCCCCTCTAAATTTGCTTAGAGCCAGGGAAAAGAGGGGAAACTATAAACACACCAAAGAAAGTGTTTCCCTTATGGCTCACATATTTTATACATTGTGACCTAGTTCACATCAATATTACATGTCCTTCAAAATATGCCAATAACACGTTTTTTTTGGATTTATCATTAAAAGATTTTATTTCTTTTTTTAACGTATATCTATATCAAAAACTTTTTTTTAAAAGTGCTTTTTTAAAATATTTCGTAATAACCACAGAATGAAATGTGGGACCTGGCGCTGAATCCCACATTTCATTCTGTGGTTATTACTCAGTCAGAGACTGTCTCTGTTAAACCTTATATACAGAAAGAGTGTTTAGGTTACAAATGAATTGTATGTGAGTGTATGTATGAATAGCTGGTGTGTGTGATTTTAGTGGTGGTGTCAGGGTGTTTTTTATAACTTTTGAGTATAAACATTTTTTTGCAAATAAGTGTTTAAAAGATGAATCACGTCTTTATATGTGTTAAAATTGTGTAAGAAAAGTATAATGAATTTGTAAGAACAAAATATTTAAAAGGGTGGTTTGTGGAACAGCTTGTCTACAGTGGGGCAGGAAACCCTTCTTAATTTAAAGGTTTTGGACCAAACCCGGTACTTCCCCATGAAAGCCAACTTGATCACTAAGTTTGCTTGGACTGGAAAGTAATGCCAGAGGTTAAGGGGACAGCCAGAAGAACCCATGGTAGGGGGGCGGAGCTTGCCGGCATCGATGGCGGACGCGTAATTCTCGAGCTCCGCGACACTGCTTAAAATATCCTTCAATATCCTACATCGCTGCAATCCAAACGGCATAGAAAGCACCAGCGGGCTCCTACCAAACTCCGGTGTGAAGCGGAAGCTGGTTCGGAGACCCCAAGACCGGCTGCGCTTGACGGCGGCGAAGACGATCCTGGCCGCGAGTGCGGCCGCGAGACCGTGCCATAGCCTTCTGATCAGCGAGTTTATCCTCGCTTATGACCTTGATTTCCTTTTTGCTACTGAAACCTGGGGAGACGCCGGCTCAGGACCGGACTTCTGCACTACAACCCCTGAAGGCTATAGTGTAGCCAGGCATGATAGACTTATAGGAAGAGGTGGCGGACTCGCCATTATTTACAAGAACCAGTATCGTACCACATTTGATCCTATACACTCCACTAATTGTGAAGCAGCCACTTTTGCTATCAGCATTAATCATAAACAAGCCCTTAAAGGAATCTTGCTATGTCGACCTCCTGGCCCTCGAAGCTCCTTTCTCTCCACTCTTTCGGATTTCAATGACCATATCATAAGTTCTACGGAATATATGATATTGGGAGATTTTAATTTCCATTTGGAAGAGCAGGATAACCACGAAACCACTCAACTTACTGCTGACCTCTTGACTTTAGGACTTCATCAACTGGTAAAGGGAACTACACATCAGGCGGGACATACATTAGACGGTCTGTTCACCAACAACCCTGACATCTCTGTATTGGATACTCTTCCCCTCACGTGGTCAGATCACAGGGCTATTATCTTTGGGATACACACCCGGATTGCTAACCCTCCCCCCCCAGGCCACGAACCAGGACAGGGACTCGTGCCTGGAAGAATGCGGATATCCCTCAGATGCTAGACTTTCTGGCACTATCCTGTCCCATGGGAAGAGGCAACCCTGCTCTATCAGCCTCCGATTTCCAAGACTGGATTCGGAACGCCGCTGATCAAGTGGCCCCGGAGAAGTTTACGAGACCCAACAGAACAACTCCGTCGGCGGCTTGGTACACTGAAGATCTTAGGCTCCATCGACAACATTGCAGGAACTTGGAAAGGCGTTGGAGGAAATCTTATTGCCCCATAGCCAAGCAATCCTACAAAGATGCCCTTACAATATATAAAAAGGCGATCATTGCTCGAAAAAGTGCCTTTTTCTTGGCCCAAATAGAGAATGCCAAGAACTCTGCTAGAGAACTGTTCTCAGTTGTCACCACTTTGTCCACTCCTTCCACTGGTCCCGGGGTTTAACCCTCTCAGACTTTTTGTAATGCTCTGTCCACCTTTTTTACCACCAAGGTGGCAGACATATACTCATCTTTTGAAGGGGACATAAGGACCAGACCTAGAGTTTGCATTGGGGAAGAACTAACCTCTGATCACAATCACGATCTTCTTCCCTCTTTTGCCCCCATCACGCAAGACCATATCGGCAGACTCATCTCTACTATTAAGTCTGGCTCCCCCTTGGACCCTTGCCCTCCCTCTGTGATGGCTAACCTTAGCGAAGTGATCTCGTGGCCACTTATGGAAATTTGCAACACCGCATTTCAAACTGGTCAATATCCAACCTCATGGAAGAAGGCGGTGATTAAACCTCTTTTGAAAAAACCCTCCCTGGATCCCACAGCTATGGCCAGTTATAGACCTATTGCGTGTCTCCCCTTTCCTGCCAAAATATGCGAATCTTTGATGAACAAACAACTCTCAGAGTTCGTCGACACTCACCAACTTCTCGACGAAACGCAGTTTGGTTTCAGGAAAGGGCATGGAACCGAGACCGCCTTAATAAAGGCCTCAGATGAGATCAGAGCCATCATGGACCAGGGAGGTGTGGCCGTCCTGATTCTCCTGGATTTGTCTGCAGCCTTTGACACGGTCGACCATGCTATTTTGGTCGACCGTGTCGCAGCCCTGGGGATAAACGGTATGGCCAGGGATCTTATTTCATCTTTCCTGGCCAACCGTACCCAGACAGTGAAGTTGGGTGATTTCTACTCTCCTGTCTCTGCACTCCCTTGTGAAGTCCCACAGGGCTCCTCGCTAAGTCCCACGCTATTTAATATCTACGTAGCGGACTTAGCGAGGGTAATAAAGGCCCGTGGATTGCGACTTACATTCTACGCAGATGACACCCAACTGGTCCTGGCAATCCACAAGGATGGCCCAGTGGTGGCAGCTAACTTCCAAAAGGCCATGCTTGCTGTTAGTACTTGGATGGCCTCCAATTGTCTGAGGCTTAACTCGGACAAAACCGAGATCATGACTTTCAGCAAGCTTTCCCCGGAATGGTCCTCCATCTGGTGGCCTGTCCAGCTGGGTTCTCCACCCATCCCGGTAGAAAAGGCTAGAAACCTGGGAGTTATTTTTGATAGCAAGTTGTCATTCAGCCTTCACGTCAACAAGGTTGTGTCATCTGCGTTCTTTATTTTAAAGAAAATCAAAAAATTACTGCCTTACCTCCCTACTTCAGCTGGGAAGACCCTGGTTTCCACCCTAGTATTTTCAAAAATTGACTACGGGATCGCCCTCTTTCTAAATACTCAGAAACTTGTCCTATCGAAGCTGCATTCCATACAGAATGCGGCTGCAAGGATTCTTCTTGACATCCCCCGTCGCCAGTCCACTACTCCCGCCATTCGTCATCTGCATTGGCTAAAAGTAGAGAGCCGAATTAAATTTAAGGCCCTCTGTATTGCCTATAAGGCAGTGCATGGCGTCGGACCTAAGTTTCTGACAGAAGCGTTTCAGCTGTACACCCCCAAGAGGCAGCTTAGATCCGCCAACACCTGCCTCCTTCCAGTGCCTCGCACAAGAACTGCTACCTGGGGAGACAGGCGCTTTCTGGTGGCTACACCCAAACTTTGGAATCTATTGCCATTGGCGATTAAAACTGCCCCCAATCTGATGAGCTTTCGTAGGCTCTTAAAAACATGGTTGTTTAACCAGTAAGTTGCTGTCTGATCGTTTTTAGCCTCCACATGCGCCGAGACACCTTCGGGTATTTGTATGCGCAATAAAAATCTCGAAAATAAATAAATAAATAAACCTTGCGTGAGCCTGAAGCCGGGAGACGTGCTGCGGCGTGAGGGCTGAAGAGCCAGCTGTGCCCGGTAGGCGTTGCATCCCCGGTCTGGAGTGAGCGGAGTGAGCGACATAACCTGCGGGGGTGGTGAAGCACACGCCACCTGAAACACTCTCCCCCACTCCCCCCTGTTAAACAGTGCGACTTGGGAGCTGTAGGCCCTCGGAGACCTCTGCATGCAGATACCCACCTCGTAGCAGGGGGGAGGCCACACTAGCAATCGAATCCTGACTATACTCAGCGCTGCTCAGCCGGAATGACCCAGTAAAGAGGGGCAAGCGGCAGCATGAAGCGGACGCTCTGTTCCTGGGCAGTGGGCCACTATTATCACTGCACACAGCGAGTTGCGGAGACTCGAAGCCCTCAATTGGCGCACTTGGCGACCCGCAGCTAACTTGGGGCAGAATAGCCACACGAAGCTCAATTGTGCAGCACATCGGGCCTGATCTGCTCGCAGCAGATCTTTAGTAACCTGTCTCATTGTGTGGACCCTGGGGACAGCCTGGTGGGGGAGTTCACCTCCGGAGCACTGGCACGACAGAGACGCCATCTTGGCCCTGGCTCCTAGGGCGGTCTAGGCTACCAACCATAGCTCGAGGAAACTTCATCTGCCTGTCGGGCGTAGGATCATGCCGACAAGAGCTCGCAAGGAGCTACCTGGTGTAGTCCCCCACTACAAGCCAACACAAGCGGACTCCAAGTTTTGCGGCGACTACTCCGGGAACACCACGCGACTTGACATTGCCATGGGGAAAGGGGACAAGACACAGAGCAAACTCCCCTTTGAGAACTGTCGAAACAAATCCCCTGAAACTCAAGAGGCGGACCATGCTCACTCAGCGAGTGGCACGGAGGGCTCGGTCAAAACCCTGCTCCTGTCCATTGAGAAGGGCCTACAGGATAGCATGGCCTCGATTGGAGCTAAAATAGATGCCCTCACTTACCGAATGGACTGCATGGCGGAGCGCGTAGACAAGCACGCGGAGCGCTTAGACATGTCTGGACGACGCTTGACAGAGGTGGAGGAGGCTTAAACAGAGCTGGACGTCGACCACAAGAAAATAGGCAAACTTTTGCAAGCGATCCAGGAGAAGACGGAAGATTTAGAGGCCCGCTCGATACGCTCC
This sequence comes from Lissotriton vulgaris, assembly GCF_964263255.1. Classification (NCBI taxonomy): domain Eukaryota; kingdom Metazoa; phylum Chordata; class Amphibia; order Caudata; family Salamandridae; genus Lissotriton; species Lissotriton vulgaris. Next base: position 904,062,188 of record NC_141698.1, read on the forward strand.
AACATATGCATCATGGGGGTTTCGGAGACGACACCAACTGGCAACATGGAAAAGTTTGTCGAGAAACTCCTAGTCACGTTGTTAAGAGAAAACGTCTTTTCCCCAATGTTCATTGTGGAGCGGGCACACCGCTCGCTAGGCCCTCGCCCACGCCCGGGAGCCCCGCCACGGCCCATTATCGCCAAGCTCCTAAACTATAGGGACAGAGATACGGCCCTCCCGACTGGCTCGGGATAAGAAGACACTGCAATACGAGGGTTCTGCAATCTCACTGTATCCAGATTTTACTGCAAAAGTACAGGAGGCACGCAGGCATTTCGCCCAATTCAAGGGACTGCTCCGGGAACTTGGGCTAGATTATGCCATGTTGTACCCTGCAAAATTGAGAGTCAATCGGCAGGGGCCTTCCCATATCTTCATGGACCCTAAAGCACTACAGCAGGCTCTGAAGGGTTGGTCCAGAGATCATCGTAGAGACACCAATGGCCAGGCGGAAGGCGAAGACAATCGGAGCCAGCTCGATGAACAAGATTGAAATGGCCCTACAGTCGACAAGTTGTGATCCAGCATGTGCAGATCCACTCTAGTCACCCAGACTGTGCCACACCCGGGACTGAAATTGAAGTTGGCACTCACTCTGCTCCTGTGTTGGGGGCGGATAGAGCAAATCTGATGGAGGATGGATGACCGGATGGAACTGTCTGTGGGTGAGATCACTCCTATGCATGTGTAACACGCGTTGCTAGTCTAGTGGTTCGGACTGTGATTAGAATTGAAGGATAGGCGGGAGCAGCTGCTTAGAATATATACTCCTGGCCTGTACAAACCACCTGTTAATCAATGCTGGAATGTCTCTATTAGCCGAAGTAATGATGCTAGGCAGCGGAGTTTAGGGCGGGGTATAAGGACAGTACTGTAATCAGCTTACTTGCTGACTGCCTGGCAACCTTGGCCCCCATGCTGTTTGCACCCTGAACCCCCGATGGGAGATTCCACGTTTTGGAATAGAGTTGGGAGGGGGGAGGATGGGGTTCGACCATGCAAGGCCGTGTTGGGGTTGGTCTACTGTGGGTGGGAGGTTGAGAGGTTTTTGGGGAGGGAATGTTCAGTTATTGATGGGGGGGTGTTCTGTCTGACATTGGACACTATGCTGGCCTTGGGCATACATGTGGTATTCACTCTGAGGGCTCGGGTGACCTTTCAGAATGGCTAACATGACTACTGAGACCAACAATGCGCATGCTCCTAGACTCAGGGCCCTCACTTGGAACGTCCGTGGCCTGAATGACCACCGGAAAGTCAGGAAGGTCATCAGTTACTTCCAGCGACAACACATAGATATAGCCTTACTTCAGGAGACTCATCTCCCTATGACCAGCAATATGCTGCGCAGTAGGGGACTAGAGGGTAATATAGCGGCGGCAGGCTTCACGTCGCACGCCAAGGGCGTGTTAACTTGGGTGAACATGAAATCGAAACTCACCTTACAGACTCTAGTAGCAGACACAGAGAGTAGATTTGTCATCTCCAAGTGCGATGGACCAGGTTTGGAATTTGTAATTATTAACACATATGGCCCCAACTTTGACTCTCCAGAATTTTATCGGACCCTGGCAGCCAAGGTCAAACAGTATGACTCCGACCGCCTCCTATGGGGAGGAGACCTCAATCTCATTTTGGACCCCGCGCTGGACAGGTCGGCTGGCCCTCATCGCAGACCTCTGGCAGCAGCCTTGGAGCTGCAGAGTGTGATGACGACTCTGGGCCTGGAAGATGTATGGCGATTCCGCAATCCGGAGCAGGGGGGATACACACACTACTCCGCTTATCACGACATCCACACCAGGATAGATCACTGGCTAGCACCTGCCTCCAGGCTGGGACAGATTAGGGACTGCAAGGTATTGCCTAGAATTTTGTCCGACCACTCGCCGGTGCTCTTGGAGATGCACATCCCAGGAAAGGCCATTCCGCCCTTCACGTGGAGATTCCCGCCTTATTCCCTACTGGACCCGGTGTTCAGAGGAGAACTTGCAGAAGCGATTGACGTATTGTTTGAGGCCAATGTGGGCTCTGTAGACAGTTTTCAAGTGGTCTGGGAAGCTTTTAAAGTATATATAAGGGGCGTAGCGATGTCCAAACATTCTGGAGTACTCAAGTCCATCAGACAGAGACTAGCTGACCTTGAGCGACAGTTGGCCGCCCTAGAGGGGCGACAGAGTAGGCAAGCGGACAGCACGATAGGGGAGGAAATCAAGACACTACTTGCTGAATATCACGACGAGGCAGACAGGGAAGTTAGACAAATGGGAAAGTACGCTACAGCTAGGACATATGGAGAAGGGGAAAGACCTAGTGTAGTACTGGCCAGAACCTTGGGTGCGAAGAGAGGGCGACAACACATTACTGAGGTAAAGTCTGCAGATGGGGAAGTGCTCACGGACGAAACTGACATAGCAGACGTATTCAAGGCCTACTATGCTGAGCTGTACACGTCCAAAAGTAGGGACATGGAGGATGAAATAACTGACTATCTTGACCACATTGCCAGTCCCACATTGACTAATACGCATAGGGAATTCCTTATGCTCCCCATAAAAAGGACAAAATTATAGAGGCTCTGTCCAGTATGAGGTCTGGTAGCGCACCTGGCGCAGACGGCCTCACAGCGGGTTTTTACAAAACTTTCAAGGACCAGCTGCTTCCTCACCTATCTGCTCTTTTTGACAATATTTGCTTTGGGGGCAGCATGCCTAAATCCATGAGGGAGGCGCTTTTGGTCACGATACTGAAACCAGGCAAGCCCCGTGATGAATGTAGCTCATACAGACTCCCCTTCTTCTGCTAAATGTTGATACTAAACTGTTCGCTAAAGTGTTGGTTACCCGTCTGGCGCTCCTTGCGCCAAAGCTAGTTGCACCCGAATAGGCCGGCTTTATCCCCGGCAGGAACTTGGTATACAACATCCGGATGGTACTGGGCAAGATACAACATGTGCGACAGGACAGGAAGGCGCTAGCAGTGTTCTTGACATGGAAAAGGCCTTTGATTCGGTAGAATGGCCTTTTATGCAATTGGTGATGCAACGGATGGGTCAGGGACAGCCATTCCTACAGATGGTGGGAGCACTATATAACCAGCCGAGGGCTAGGCTCCGATGGGCGACCTGGTTACTGACTCCTTTCCCATCAGTAGGGGCACCAGACAGGGGTGACTGCTCTCGCCCCTTCTATATGCCCTGGTGGCAGAACCACTAGTATGTGCCCTTCGGGAATATCACGGGAACGAAGGCATAGGCTTCCCCATGTACAAGATTGTGGTGTCAATGTATGCAGATGACACCCTGCTATATGTCCGCGACCCGGACAACCATCTCACCTCAGTACTTAGAGAGGTAGTCCGCTTCGGTGCCCTATCGGGTCTGAAGGTCAATTGGTCAAAGTCACTAGCCTTCCCCCTAACCCCCATTACACAGACCATCGCGATGGAGTACCGATTACAGTGGACCACTGACACGGTCAGGTACCTCGGGGAGCACCTACACACGGACGCAGCGATTCTGTTCAGGGCAAACTACGGCACGGCCTTTAGCAGACTGGAAGATGACGTTGCGGCCTGGTGTAAACTCCCGCTCTCCCTACTGGGACGGATATCCATAATGAAAATGGTTGTGCTACCCAGATTTTTATTCTTATTTATGACTATCCCTATAGTACTCCCTAAATCTTTCTTCCAACGACTACAGCAACTAATGGTTAAACTAGCCTGGGCGAATGAACAACCACGGGCCAAATGGACACTACTCACGCTGCCCTACGCAATGGGTGGACTTGATGTGCCGGACCTGGAACTCTATTACTGAGTGGCCCAGGCCGCACATCTGCACACTTGGCTCCATAAAGATCGCGAGATTCCGCATGTACGCATGGAAACACTCTTCGCCATCCCCCTCTCGCTCCCACTCACTATTTTCCAACCGACAGATCGTAGGACTGGGGTACTAGACTCAATCACGGCTACAAATCACGCCTGGCACAACCTTTTACAGGCGCGGGATGGTGCTCTGCTATACTCCCCTGTGATGCCGGTGGAATGGGCTCGGTGGCTACCTTCTCTTAAAGAGAAAGGGGTGATCCTCGCACTGCAGAAACTGAACATTAAAGTGGAAGGTGATCTATTCCACGGCAGGGTAGCCAAAACATGGGAACAAGTTACAATTAACAGCGAGGCTCCGCCGCTCCTGACGCGTTTCCAGTTTCACAGAGTACGCTGCGCTCTTTCTGAATTATTGGGTGAGGATATGGAGGAACCTCCTGAGGTTCCGGAACTCACATATGTCATCAAGGCCGACTTCCCCCAAAAACTTTTGTCCAACCTGTATAAACTGTCCCAAGCCCACAGAGAACACACGTACACAAAAGCGCGGCTTGCGTGGCAGACTAACCTGCAGATTGTCATTGACGACGACATGTGGCGATACTGCTGTATCAACACCAGGAAACTTTCCCTCAATGGCAGACATAGATTGGTACACTTTAAGTTGCTTAACAGGGTGTACTACACACCGGCTAGACTATGCAGGTATAGCCTTCGTAATACTGCGAATTGTGAGAGATGTCAGGCCCCCGACGCAGGCTTTCTACACCTCGCATGGCAATGCCCTGGCGTGTGGGATTTCTGGGAAAAGGTCTTTGCTGACATTAGCAACATAGCAGAAATTGACCTCGCGCCTGATCCCACGCTGGGTCTACTAGGATATACGAAAAAACTCCCCAGGGCTGCGCGGAGCTTGGTAGACATGGGTCTGCTCATGGCCCGGAGGGTTGTTGCATGCTGTTGGATGAGAGGCCCCATACCCACACCTAAACGCTGGGCGCATGATATGTTGTCTGAGAACTACAGTGAATTGCTGCCCCCCACTAGTAGACCTAAAAACTTTTGGGGGCTATACCAGACATACCTGACTAATAAAAGAGTCACTAGCTCCGTAGAGGAGACATAGGAGCACCATACGAGTAAATGGAGGAGGGAGGCATCTCTGGGGCGACAAGGGCCGATTTTATTTCTGTGCCAAGTGTTAAGCCCACTTACCGAGCAAGGAGAGCGGTCTACTTCGTTGATGTCCACGTTAATGTACATTTTAAGATCGCCGACTGCCCAGCTATGGGTTGTTGGCTAAATGGCTGTGTATACACCAGAGGGGGAATAGTCGCGTGGTTGTCCATGCTAGAGATGTGAACAAAGTCAGACGGGTGGGGGGGGGGTTGATAACTGTATTGTTTCGCAACCTGTTAACCCAATAAAGAAATTTAACACAAAAAAAAGAAGAACCCCCGTTAGTCTTGGTTGGATTTTATGTACTACTCGAGCAAAGCACTAAATGGTTGGGAGCAGTGTCTGCAAAGTTAATAACTACAGTGTGTTGTACAATCTAATTTTGAGAGAGCACATGTTCAGTATGTTTTCCAGAGCTGAGCCATCACCTGGTAGACAGTAAGCTATCTGAACTGAGGGAGCTTGTTGAGAAGGCAGACGTCTGGGCTAGCGCCAGAGTGTCCAAAAAGTATCCGGGGGAGGCTCCTACAAGGGTGGTCAGCAGTCCCACGAGAAGAAAGAGAGTGGAAAAAAACATAAATTAAGAAGTTCTTAAAAAAAAAATAATAATAATTCCCAAGGGAACAACAGTGACCAGTCCCAGTCTTTGATAAGCAAGCAGGGATACTTGTCCCCCAGTACACAGAGTGCTACAAGTATGGGCACTTCAAGGGTGACTCCAAATGTCACAAGAGGGCACAGCCCCCAACTGGTGGGCAGACACCTGGGTTGGCAAGTGTGGCACTAGGGAGGAGGTGGTCCCAGTTTGTTTTGAGGAACAGACAGAGGTGACCCTAGTCTCCCTGGGGGATAAGAAGATGTTGCCAAAAGCCCATATGCCTACTAATACTTCTAAATACAGGCAGAGGGTCACCATCGTTGGGCATTGAGTGGAGGCTCTGAGGGACACAGGATCCAGCATGACTGCTGTAAGATGTCAGCTGGTACACTCAGAGCCGGTCCTCCCTAACACATTCCACCAAGTCATAGTTGTCGACAATCATGAGAGCCATTTAACAGTGGCTCTGGTTCTTGGGAGGTGTCTTAGGTTCTCCAAAAGAAGCTGTGAGCCCAGCCAAGCCTTTAGATTGTCTGTTGGGCAATGACCTGGAGCATACTATCTGAAGGGAGGTAGAGCTTAGATCACATTTGGAGATGTTGGGATTGCCTGAATGGGTCTGAATGAATTCAAATTCCATAGCTACCTTGAAAGGGAGTCAGGGGCATTTAGAGCTTGGAATAATGGCACACAAAGCTGCCAAGAAGTATAGGAGCAAGTAGCATGGGAAATAAGCCAATGAAATGTACACAGTCCAAGGTTGATGGGGCATGTGAGGAGGACAACCCTGAGCCAGCCTAGGAGGACACTGCCAGCTCAGACAGGTGACCTTACTGAGCTTGCTGGCTGGTAACTGGAAGATGGGCCCACCAGAGCTAAATTCCCCCTCTAGAGGGCTTGAGGCTGCAGGCATAGTCCCAGACAGCTGGTGACACCTCTGGGGATCACCTGATTTATTTGGATAATTACCTTGTATACAGTGAGCCTAAGGTTAATAGACCTGGGGTAGCCCACCCAGTGTTGCAAGACCTTCCTACTGGGGTTGGATCATGACATTCCCCTGGCAGAACATCTGGGGCAAAGAAGACCTTGCCCAGGCTTGTTGCCCACTTTTATTGGAACCAGATGAAGATGGCCCCAGATGCATTCTGCAGGTCCTGTCCCACCTGCAAGGCTAGTGGGAAGTCAGGACAAAAGCTCAAGGGTCCCCTGTGACCCCACTACCTGTCAGTGGCACTCCCTTTGAGGGGGTAGGCATAAACATTGTTGGAATATTGGATCCTAAGCCAGCTTCAGGCAAGTTCATACTGGTCTTGGTGGACCACACCACTCATCCCTCTGAAGTCAGTGGCTGCACCTGTGGTGGCCAGGGCCCTGATAGGGATTTTTCGTCATATGGTGTTTTCTGAAGAGCTAGTATCTGACAGAGACACTAACATCATGTCAGCATACATGAAGTCCATATGGGATGGGTGTGGGTTAACCTATAAGTTGTCCAGACCCTATCACTCCCAAACTCTTATGGAGAGATTCAACAAAGGCATAATATTGGGCCTTCCTGAGCCTATGAGGCTTAGGTGGAGCAACTTCCTGCTGTGCCTTCTCTTTGCCTACAGGGAGCTGCCACCGAAGGGGTTTGTGTTTCGCCTCTTCAAACTCTTCTATGGTCATCCTGGTAGGTGACCTCTTTGCCATGTCAGAGAGTTAAGGCTAAGTGCCCATCACCCCACATTCTTTCATCCATGGTCAGCTTTCTGCCCCTACCCCCTTCCGCCTGCCCTATGTTCTCCATGTGCATACCCCACCTCCTCTCACCTGCTCTCCTTGGTCCATTGAGCTGCACCTGTTCAAGATGGCATGCCCTCCATTGTTAGCTTGCTGCCCTGCCCCTCTACACCACTAATGGCCTCCGTTCTCATTGTGTATACCCCTGCCCCTCCCTCCTACCCTCCATGGTCCATTGCACTGACCCTCCCAATGCCTGCCTGCTCTCCAAAGTCAGATTGCTGATCCTGGCCACCTTTTCCTGTCCTCCATTCAATCTGCATGCTTTTACACTAGTCTTCCAGCCCGCTGTGGATAGCTTAGAACCCAAGTCCATACCAGCCTGCCCTTTGTGGACAGATCACTGCCCCTACTCCAGCCCCCTCCTCCCTCACCTCCATTCTCTGTGTGTGCCTATTCCCCTTCCTTCTTGAATTTCAGGGTGTATTATGAGGCCCCTTCCCATAATAGACTATCATCAGCGGTCAGCCTGCTGCCCAGCCCCATCCTACCTGCACTGGTCCATGATCCTGCCCCTCAATCCTGACCTGGTTGGCTGTTGAGCTGCTTCTGTCCTCTTACTTGCCCTCTGCGGTAAGCTTGCTGCCCCTGCCCCGTACACCCTGCCCTTTACTGTGTAAAACCATGCACCTGCCTCTTCTCTGTGTCGTGGTTTGTGCTACCACATCCCCTTCGGCTTGCTCTCCATAGTTAGCTTCCTGCCTCACCCTCTCCTCCTGCACTGTGGACATTTGTGCTGTAGCTCCTCGACCCTCTTACCTGCATGGTTAGTTTGCTACCCCTGTACCCCCTTGCCCTCTGTTGTTCAAGTTCATGCCCTTCCCCTATCCCTGCTTTCCATGATCTACTGTGCTGCCACTCCCTCCCCTACCTTCCCTTGGTCTGTTGTGCTTCCACTGCTTCTCTCATCTGTCCTGCATGGTCACTTTGTTGCCCCTGCCTCTCTGTTGTCCAAGTCTATGCCCCTTTTCCCTCCCTCTTGTTCCCATAGGTTGTTAGTGTACCCATGCTGACTTCCTTGTGAACTTCGTGGTCCATTGTGCAACAGCCTCTCCTACCTTGCTTTTGGGTCGGCTTGTGACCCAGCCTCCTCTCTCTTGAGCACTTTTGTCCATGTGCATGCCTCTTCCACCTGCCTCCTGCCCTGCATGATCCATTCTACTGCAGCTACCCTCCCACCTGCCTTATGTGGTCTGTTGTACTGTCACTACTTCTGCACTCCACTGTTTAGTTTGCTCCCAAAATGCTCCCCTCCTGCTTTCCTTGGTATGTTGTGCTGTCAATGCCCCCCTGTCTACCCAACAATCTGATCTTTCTGCCTTTGCCATTGCTCCCTGCCCCCTGGCCTCAGTGGCCCCTCCCTACCCACCATGATCAAATTGATAGCTAGAGCACTAATATTCTGAATATATTAAAAAAGTGATGCCACCTTTTTTGTACCACAGATTTTATTGATTTTCAAAAGATATAGTATTTGATTATATTGGCAATGCTGTGATAAATTTGGTGAAAAACAAAACCATCTGAATGGAATCAAAACGGTCAAACCTAAAATATTTCCTTCAGAAATTAACAAATGAGTGGGCTTTGTTTGCCATAGAAATTATGGTTAGTGCTCGCAAAAAGGTAAAATGAGGACACATTTTCTGAGTTATCATTTAGCGATGATGATGGGCTTTCAAACTAGCTGCTATGTTCTTCAATTGAGCATTTAAATATTTGTTGCAAAATTTACCTCAAGCGTTTCTCATAGGTGATATCTGGAATTCATTTGGGCTCCTTTTGCTCAGACAGCCATCTTGAGAGACTTTTCTATTATAAACATCGCTCATTTCTGCATTTACTGCAGAGTCATCTATAGTAAATGAATTTAGTTTTACAGCTTTGATTTTATCAAGATGGTGTGCTACATGTTTGTTATAAATTCAGGTATAAGTTTCCATAGTAACGTTGCTGCGGCTCCATGATTCCGCACAAAAAAGATTCATCCAGGTTGGTTACTTTATGGACATTTCGCACAGACTTGACAAGTGGGAGCCAAAAAATGAGGGTGTTCCAAAAAGTGCTATTTCCTATTTTATGGGAAAGTTTGTTCATAGATATAGAACAAACAGAGGAATGGAATTAAACCAGATTTGGCATGAAGTTAGAATTTTACTAAGAAAGAGTGCTTTGTATTATTTGGTGTAAATGTATTGGGATGTTTTTAAACATTTAGCATTAAAAATGGTGCTGTGGCTGGTCACAAAAGGGTTATCACTGAGAAATAGGTAGAATTATCTGGACACATATTTTGAGGTGGACACATGGTTCTGGTACGGTGGAGGATCCTTGAATCCAAACATTTTGCCTGGACGCTGAGTCCCATAAAAAAGAAAAGGAATACAATGGGGGGGGGGGGGATTGAGCACAACTTCCTCCTGGTCCATTGGGGGGGTTGAGCGGAGCTAAGAAAACAGTGAGGTCACCAATGTGGTTCTGTGGACCTACCACGATCCTTCCAGAGTAAGTTTTCCAGCCATGGTGCTGTGGTCCTATGCAAACATCAGTACCATGGTGTCATATCCATGGTACCAGTTATTGTACTATGGACCAGCACCAGTGAGGGAAGCTTTCTTTGTATCAGCGCACCATTGTATGGAAGCTTGCTAACAGATGATTCCCCACCAAAAAAAGATTGGTAGGTCCGGAATCAGCCATGCATCGTGGGCCCTTACATGGTGCGGTCACAAACTCCCATTTCCTGAAGGGAGCTTGTGGTGCAGGCTGAAACCGCCTGAGCACAAGCTCATGCAGTGAAATGGGAGTTTGTGTAAATCCCTTGACCACACAGTTCACGTTATGATGCCTGCCACACAGTGCAGGTATTTTCAGGGGGCCTTTATATATTTTGAGGACTGGGATTTACTCAAGGGTCCGCTACGTTCCGCGCTACACATGGTTTGCAGATGCAGAGTCAGTTACGGAGATACAGCACACTCCATAGACATCTGCTTGGGATCGCGTGCGGCATGCATCGGCGCATGCGCCAGGGAATAGCGTTTCCTCTTTGGAGCATGCACACGCCAACCGGCGCTCTTGGTGCATGCTCGCCGGACTAGTAATGCTTGAACTCGGTAAAACACAGGCGCAAAGAGGTTTGGCGCCTACTAAAAACGATCGAAATTGGCGTCCTCAAGCGGGCAAATAACCAATCAGTTCCGCTATATAAACGTGAAGGGTTTTCCAGTCGGTACCTCCACTTCCTCTCGGATGTCAGAGAGAGGTACAGACAGACAGGTAAGGGTTTCTCCTTCCCCCTTGTTTGAAGCCAATGCTGCTTGGTTTAAGAGAAACGGGTTTGACTTAATCTGTTGCAATCTGTGGATTTCAGAATTTTAAAATTGTTTTGCCATCTTTCTCTGCCATTCCTCTTTTTGTTCCATATATTTGGTACAACACCAAGTGTGTAGGGAGCAAAGTAGAAGCTAAAGATTATCTGTTAACTTTAATAAACAAAGCCATGAAACTAGTTTGGAAACTTTTCATAGATGTGAGTTCATTGCATCTTTTGTCTGACACTTGGGCAGGTTAAGCCATAGGATGACAAGACAGCGTCCACTGCAAATTGTTAGGGTTTAGATGTGAATCAGTTTACCTGGGCATATGAGATAGTCTTTCCTAATTATGTCCTTCATTTTTCTTATACACTAGAGCGGGGCCTAACATTCCCGAGCGGTTGCCGGGTGAGGTGAGGTTGTCTCCCACAAAAAGCTGGGTGAGTACTACTGAGAGGTATTTCCTCTCTGTACTTGGGTTATTATGCTCATGAAAAAAGCTGGGTATATAATACTCATGCAGTTGTGTTGTCTGTACAGTTTCTTTGTAACTATGTGGGTATATACATGTAAATATGTGTGTTTTCTATGCATTCTTTCCATATAGGAAAAGACAATTTTCTTCTTCCAGAGTTCATTGGGGCTCCAAGTTCCTGGTAGATATAAGTATTGTAAAGTATACCATTTAATTTTTATTTTCTTTCACACATTACTATCACCTCACTTATTGTTGCAGTAGCATTCTATCACTAGGGTCCTGAAGAAAGCCGAACAGAGTTTCCATCTAGGCTGAAACATGTTGACCGTCCTGCACAGCGCCATAGTGCAGTTATAGATTCAGACTACCTGGCGTGGTTTTAATCTTGACACTTGGACAATCCTTATTAAACATACTTTTTGTCCAGGTAGTCAATTTTAAGCATCACTTTCACTATAGCACTGCACTCCATTAGTATCACCTTTTTTGAGTAACTCTGGCTAGAGTCTCTTTTGACATCCATATCCGCACCGTCACTTGATGGTTTGGGCGGTGTTCGGATTGTTTAACAACTCCCACATGATGAGATTCCGCCAGAAGGGTGGGCTGATGGGAAATTCCCCGCCAGATGTAACTCATTATTCGTTTGTATAATCCTTGTTGGTTCTTAGTAATTAGTACAGCGACACACATAGTGGACCGAGGCATCTCTGTTTTGTATCTTGATTTTCAGGGGGCCACCATAGGTGCCCCCTCAGCCCCCAACCGGAGGCCGTGCAAGAAGGGGGGGCCCTGTCAGAAAGCCCAACATGAAAAGCCTGCCAGAAACCTACATCATAATCCTGATGGCGGAAATGCTGTCCATACAGGATTATACGGTCGTCCCAACTTGTTGACGAACTCCTCGAGCCCTTCGGAAGCCAGTCGGATTGACTGGCTGGTTTCAAATCCAACTGCTGTCATTGAAGTACGGCGGTCAGATTTGAAACCTTGGATGTTGGTCGGAAAGCCTCCCACCTATGGTAGGAGGCTTTCCGACCAACACCCAAATTAGGCCTGGACTGTCTTACAAAACACAGGACGTGTGTGTGTGCGTGTGTGTGTGTGTGTGTGTGTCTGTGTGGTGCGTGCCTGTGTGTGTCTGTGTGTGTGAGGGAAAGCTATGTAGAACAATTATGCCAATATAAAAAATCTTTTGCAAAGATATTTTTGCAAAAGATGATGTGGAATACAATTTTATCCATTGAACCATGTTTGGTCCCTGTTTAAACAGGTAAAGTACCACAGAACCAGCTCTTCAAATATTTAAAGTTCTAATGTTCCCAAAACTGTGTTAGAGACATATTTTAGATTAGCACTGCGTGCTGTCTATTATCAGTACATTTAGTTATAGAAATAACAATTATCTATTTGTAAACCAAACATCCAACACTATCACCTCCTATTTTCCAGGAATGCACCTTCCTACTTTAAGAAGGAAGCGGGATTTTGAAAATGTTCACGTCTCTTGATATTTAAATCAAATCATTTCTGCGCAAATCGTTTTCTTAAATGTAGCCGAGAGTTCAAAATAGGTTTTTACCGGCATAGAACAAGTGTAGCCTGAAGCCAAAGAAATGGAATGCGGCTCTGATGCTTTTCATCTTGTATTTTAAAGAATATTAGTCAGAACGTATGGGAGAGCTCTTGGGAGCGCCGCTGCCTTTTTGAATTATGCATAGAAGTGTGTGGGAGGTTCAGTTCTGAGTTTCAATTACATTAAGATTTAATGTATGCAGCGCCAGTTTTCTTTTTCATATCATGAAGTTAATGTTGAGACATTTTACAATATTAAATTAACTGAGCATTTTATTGTAAAGTAACTTTTTACCTATTTTTACTGGCATTTTCTCAGTCACGTAATACCTGCATTTTTCAATGCAGTGGGGACGCAGGGATCTGACTCATGGTATAATTCCTTTACTTGTATTGCATTTAAAATACATGGAAGCCTGAAATCCCATCATAAAAACCTGTCTCTAAATTCCTTACTATGGTCGATCTGTGACATCTTTATTCACATGTAATGATGTAGCTGCTCAACTGTTATAATTTATTATGACTGAATTGTGACATCATAATGTCTTCTGCCATCATAATGTCTTCTGTAATAAGCAGGCCATAGAGCAACATTGCAGCTGCATTTTAAACAATAAAAATTAGAACTGACTTTTTTTCTTATGATTTACTTTTTTAAAGAGAACACAGATAGTCAGAAAGTAGAACATTCTTAGTTTTTTGCACACTCATCCTACCTTTCTTATCATTCTGAACTGAAGCCCATTTTAATATTTTTATTTAACTTATTCCCAAAGTTCCTGATTCACAAAGGGACTCAGCATTCGTGGTGGACCCCCCACAGTCCAGGCGGCAGTACCTCGTCATAGCAGTGTTTCAATGTGTAGGTCCAGCCACAAGTGCGGGGCCCCCAACACGACTGCAGGGGTTTGCCACAAGTGCGGGCCCCCAACACGCCTGAGGGGTGTTCGCCACAAGTGTGGAGGCTCTTTGTGAATTGGGCCCAAAGATGTTTGCAACAAATTACTAATTGCTGTTGGCATGCTTAATTTGGCACAACAAAATATTCTCCTATTCTTCATATCTGCAATCATAATATCTCTTTATTATGAAGAAGAAGGGCTCCAAGGTTTTAATCATATTGTGAGAAGGTTGACGAAGTGAACACGTTTTATAAGGGATACAATTACTCTCTGCTGTACATTTAAGGGATATTGCAAGTCACCTTAGAGTTTCGATAAAAACTCTTTGAGACATACAATATCTTTATATTATCCTCATATATTATATACAAGCATGACACAAGGTATTTTACTCCATCTATAAAATATGTGGGATAAAGTGAGTACAATTGGATAGATGAAATTTGGGGGGTCATTATGATGACGGGCGGACTTAGTCTGCCCGCCATCCTACCGGGACTCGGGACCGCCTGCCATAAGGGCAGGGGCCCCGTGAGTGGTATTAGGATGCGGTTGCCACAGTGGTGGCCGCATCCTGCATTTATAACATTGTGGTGTGCAGTGCTCTTTGCACCGCCCGCCACAATGCCATAAATGCATGTATGCATTTCCATACACAATGCGGCAGGCACCGCGCGGTGCCTACCGCATTGTATATGCAAATGCAGGGGGGTACCACAGGAACCCCCTGTGTGCACCCCCCACCCCTCCTTCACTTTGGGGGCCCGCAGGGGGCCCCCAAAGGGAAGACCGCATGCCTTGTAAAATGCCCATCATAATATGGCTGGCGGTGTCTGATAGACACCGCCACCATATTATTCCTTTTCCGCCCCGGCCGCAAGGCGAACGGGGCGGAAAAGCGGCAGACGGCCTTTCCGTCTGCCGAGGTCCCCCCCGCCATACTAATATGGCAGGGGGAATTCAGGAGATGATGTCGGGCGGATTGCCCCCGCCAGGCCGGCGGGGGCAATCCGCCCGACATCATAATTGGCCCCCTAGTGTACAAAACAATGCACAATAGATGAAATCAGGGAACATATTTATTAAGGGTTTACGTCATGTTTGCACCACGCAGCGTGGTGCATGCACGACCCAAACCCTAAAATGTAATTTATCAAGCCACGCAAGGCCACTTTGCGTGGCCCTGACTGCCTTGATGAATCAGGAGTAGCACAACACAGACAAATTGCTATGTTGTGTTTCTCTGCCCCAGGGAGACCCTGGGGCAGATGATTTTGATGCATTCCCAGATTTACCATTACTGGTAGACCTGGAAATGTACCAAAAGGCTTGCTTTCCCAGGGGAGATGTAACAAGCAGAAATATCTTTATTTTTTTCTAATAACTTCCTCTTCCTATATGCGCTGCATTCTGTATCACATATAAAAAGACAAATATGCCTTAGGGGATAGTTTATGTGCAGTAAAATGCCCCTTGCCGCACAAACATAATCCTGCATGCAACGCTGATACCATGGTGCAAGGGTGCCTGCGCTGGTGCTAGGCAGCCCATGGTGCATCTGCACTGGGGAAAAGGCAGGAATGCACTGTATTGTGTTAAATATGGCACATTCCTGCCCTTTCCTTGTAATGCAGTGCAGCAAAATGATGTGCTGGGCTGATCTGTGTTACTTTCTGAAAAATAGGCCCCCTAGTGTACAAAACACTGTACATCATTAATCAACAGAGTGCAAGTTATAATGGAAATGAATAACATCAACCAAACATTTATGAATATGATTTGGAAGAAAGAATATGCTTCTTAAGGAGGATAAAACAAAAAGATATGCATAATGGACAGAAAGGGGAAGTGTATTTCAGTGTCTGGGAGCAGACTGAGAGAAAAAGCAGAAACAAAATTGAGCATAAAGGTCATCAGTAGTGAAAAGCTGAATTTGTTATGTTATGTTATGTTATGTTATGTTATGTTATTGGTTTTTATACCGCGCACAGCTGCCCCAGCAAAGGGGCGTCCTGGCGCCAGGAAAGGTAAACACAACATCACACAGCGCATTCAGCAAAGTCAGGAAAATTAGTTAAAAAGAAAAGTTTTGATGGCACGTCTGAATTGCAGTAAATCCTCCATAGCTCGGATTTCACTGGGAAGAGAGTTCCACAGTTTGGCCGCCACTACCCGGAAGGAGCGGCCACCCATCCTGCTCAGCAGAAAGCGTGGAACAACAGACAAATTCTGACCCATCGATCTCAAGGATCGAGAAGGGACATATGGGGTCAGTAAATTCGTCAAAATCGGTGGAGCCATACCTTTCAGAATTTTAAAAGCTAGGCAAAGCACCTTAAACTCGATCCGACGAGCGACAGGCAGCCAGTGGAGCGATTGCAATGCTCTAGACGTCGAGCAACGGCGGGGCAATCCCAGAACCGCTCTTGCGGCCGCGTTCTGCACACGTTGCAGCCGCATGAGTTCTGCCTTGTTCGCACCTGCAAGTAAAATACTGGCATAGTCTATCCTGGATAGGATCGAAGCCTGGACTACAAGTTGTCTAGTGGGGGCATCAAAAAATTTGAGCACCGGCCTGATACCCCTGAGTATGCCGAAACAGGAGGCAGCCACCCTCTTAGTTTGGCAGATGAAGCTCAATGTAGGGTCCAGCCATACCCCGAGGTTTTTTATCTCTATGGCAGGAGAAGGTATCGTTCCTAACTCAGGGGGCCACCAGTTGTCGTTCCACCATCCAGGTTGCTTTCCCACCACCATCACCTCAGTCTTCTTTGTGTTCAATTGGAGACAATTTAGGTTCATCCAATTGGCCACCGCACGTAGCCCCTCACAGAAGTTGCGGGCGTCCACAGCTGAGTCCCCACTTAGTGTGACCGCCAGCTGCGTGTCATCCGCATAGGACACCATTGTCAGGCCCCAGCGTTTGACTACCGCAGCCAGCGGACTCACGTATAGGTTAAAAAGAGTGGGGCTCAAAGATGAGCCCTGTGGGACTCCCAAGGTGAGCGGGTGGGAGGTGGATTTGCCAGGTGGTATCGCAACCTGAAAGGATCTGTTGGTAAGGAAGGAGCGGAACCACCCTAGCGCCGTGCCCCTAACCCCAGCTTCCACTAGCCTCCGCAATAGGATCTCGTGGGACACCGTATCGAAGGCGGCACTCAGGTCTAACAACAGGAGTGCCGATGTTCGTCCGGTGTCCAGCACGGAGCGCAGATGTTCAACCATGTATAACAAGGCAGTCTCCGTGCTGTGGCCTGCACGAAATCCATTTTGCGTGGGATCCAGGATGTTAGCTTTGGCAAGATGGTCGGCCAGGATCCTATTCACGTGGGCTTCGGTGATTTTAGCAGGCCACGGTAGCAGTGAAATGGGGCGATAGTTTTCAGGTTTTACAGGATCTAGGGTAGGCTTTTTTAGGATGGGAGTAACTACCGCTTGCTTCCACTTGGTGGGCACCACGCCCGAAGTCAAAGACGTGTTAATAAGGGCCAGCAAGGGAGGACGACATATCGCCTGCATGTTTTTGAACTGAGTCGGTATGAGAGGATCTGCTGGGGAGCCAGATTTAATTTTTTCTCTCAATAGATCGAAACCCTCCTCAGAAAGGGGGGCCAGCAAATCCAAAGTCGGAGTATTATCCTTTAAACCGACATCCAGGTCCAATTGATGCACGGCAGTTGGGAAGGTGCGATAGATTGTATGCACCTTTTGGACAAAGAAAGAGGCCAGACTCTCGCAATGAGAGTCTGTACAGATTTCTGCAGCAGAGGCCCTCTTAGTCGTCAGCTCTTTTAGAACCTTAAAGATAAGTTTAGAGGGGTTAGGGCTGTCCCGGAACTCCTGTGCATAATATGCAGCACGCGTTCGGCAGACCGCTCTATGGTATGCCTTGGACAAAGTGAGATAGCAGGATTTGCGCACGGGATCATAGGCTTTCCTCCATTGCCTTTCCGCTTGCCTGCACTCTCTCTTAAGACACGCCAGGGTCTCATCATACCACGGACTATGAGCCTTAGTGCGGCACTTGGAGCGAACCAAGGGGATAAGGGAGTCTAGGGCCGTTTCAATCCAAGCGCAGAAAGAGTCGTACCCTCCGTCGACATCCGAGAAGGTAGGTAAGGGAGTCTTTCCAAGTAGAGAGTAAAAATCTTCTAATTTTAATTTGCTCCACTGGCGAGAAAAAGAGGTTTTGTTCTGTGCCACAAATATAGGGTCTGCCACAGGAATAGCTGCCTTCACCAGCATATGATCAGCATATGAATTTGAACAGAGAACACAGGTGAAGAGAGGAGTGTATATGTTATGAGGGAGAGGTGGGAGAGCCAAAAGTTAACGGGGAGAGCCTGCAAACACGTAAACGATTTGAACCCGTAAAATATTTGGCATGTTATGTAATTCATGCAGCAAGCATCATGTACAAATATGGTAAAGTCTCTTCAAAATTCAAAATGGTGTAATTTTTTAACAAGTGAAGTCATTTCACCCTAATACATCAGATAAAATCACTGCATTCAGAGGCATTTATTGGGCTTTTATGACACTTTTTAAACATGAACTTGGAAGCATCTCTGCTGCCTGCCCTAACAACATTACTGTTAGAATATAATAGGCAAGTCAGTTGTCATGTGGATCTTACATGTAGCCTATAGTCGTATGATAACTGGACTTTGTCCATTTAATAGAGACAGGTGGTTTTTGTACAGCATTTCACGCATTTGAAGGTACACTCATAGGTGATAATGATGAAACAGCTAGAGCTGTCGACCTCAAAGCAGGGGAACTGGGTTCAAGTCTCGGCAACGCTGCTCAATATCCTTTGATTCTGAGCAATTCACCTGTGCCTAACAAAAATGAATGTGTCCTCCTGTAACAAAACTGGCACTCATGTAAAGCGTCCTGATCCCTGATATCTTCGGGTCTATTTTAGGCTATATAAAACTCTAAAAAAAAGAAAGGGCCCACCACAGCTACAACATTAAACGTTTTATGGTTACTATAGTGATATGTGGTCTTCTACAGCTGTAGCATTGCAAAGTTTACCATGACTATATTATTACAAGGTCTATGACAGCAATAGGTTTATCATTATATTGGCTGCAAGGCAACAAGGTCTGCAGCTGCAGTAGCATTATGAGTACTAGGATAGAGTGGCTACCTTTTGGATACTCAAGGGCAGGGATAGATAGATAGATAGATGGATGGATGGATGGATGGATGGATGGATGGATGGATGGATGGATGGATAGACAATTTCTATCACACTGTTGCGCAGGCACTCAGGAAAATGTATTTAAATGTCAAATGCATTTCAATGTAATACAACTATTTGGTGATTTAACCTGAACCGTAGAAAATTATGGAGCCAATTAGAGAGACATGGTGATAACAGTTTCAAGCAGCCGGAATACAAATAATATTTACCTCTGACTAGTGCTTTCGCAGGTGAAAATTACCTGGGAGCTAACATAGAGGAAATAACACGCAGCTGTTGTGCTCATGATGTCAGTCTTACCACATTGTCTTACACTGGTAACTACCACAAGGTCAGGCACCACGGTAAATGCCTTTGCAAACAGAGCAGTAAGCACAATTTACACACATTTCCTGGCAAGTCACAGTGCTAAAACAGGTATAAATGTAATGACGTTTGCAAAGATTTTAGTAGTTTGTTTTAAACCCAGTTTTAAATGATGGTAGCAGAAGCAAAATGAAGGAATATAAAACAAGCACAAATTGATGATGTATGAGAGTAAAGAAAAGAGTATGGCACTCTTTGGTTCAGCTCTTAAATTTGCCTTCATGAAACAAGAAGGTCTTGGGTCAAGTTGCAAAAGTAATCTGACTGCACTACTGAATTTTCCTCAGTTACACCTATTCACAATTCCTGGCAGATGTAAGCACATTTATGTATGTGGAGATCCCTGCTATGAGATGAGAGATCTTTGTACCCCTGAACTCCATCCAGGCGGTGGTATTGAGAGTGGTCCAAGGTTTGAAGAGTCTTCGGAGTTTGTGAACCCCAACAAACAGGAACATTTGTGGCCCTTCTAGCCTGGAAAGGGTCAGAGAGGTACTCCAGCCAAGTGCTGACATAAATCCCCTTCCAAGGTTGCAAGGGAAATTGGTCACCTCCAAATTTGTACCAAATATTGCAACCCCTGACTGGGGGTTGTCCCCTGGTGCACAGCTGAAAACACAATGGTGTGTTAATCAAATATCTTCACCAGATTAGAATGTCAAAATCTTTTAATACTGGTCAGTTTTTATTCAAAGATCACTTATTTTCAATGATCCTTCTTTATCTCATTCTTGAATGTTTTCACAACATGTAACATTTAAATCACTCAAGGTATGAATTGGTCCAAAATCATAAAGCCATAATCCCAATGCATTTCGGGCATTGATATTGTCCTTTGTCAGGGGCTCAATCTAAAGGAAAACAGAAATGAAGGGCTCTTAAAACAGAAGAATCTCGATGAAGCTTCATAATCCGCTTAAAAATTTTCATGCAGGTGAGAAAGAACTCATGGTTATGTGACTGAATAAGAATGGAAATGTGAACTAATGATCATGCCATAAATTAGACAATTGGTAAGCAGGGTGGAAAAAACGTGATATCTCCATTGTGCATGATAAATAAAAATAGGTGGATCAAGTGGCTGTCTTTAATGTTTTTCGTGTCTTGGACAAGAAAACCGTGTGGGAAACATCAGTGGGTGACAAGCTCTATGAAACGGGTGAGTGGAAGACAGTGCCGGAGTCTGAAAAAAGTGCGACATTAAACATCCGTGGTGTGATTGTCAAGACGTGATAATACAATAAAAAAACAGGTTCTCACGTGTGGACATAAGTTGAGAACTCTGGAGTTTTAACTAAAAAATAAACAAGAACCCTGGTGAGGAGTCTCACAAATAACGCGCTGGAACGCGTGAAATTCGTAAACGAGTCCGCGTATGGCGGTACTTACAATTGTGAAGCGTGTGTCTGGAGGAAGAGGGTTCCTCGATGGTTAGTCCGATGACTATTAGGGAGCCCACGAACGGCGTGTATTTGAAGTTAGTGGTGCCGAGTTAGTAGTGAAGACCTTAAACATAGAAAGAAGACTAATCTACAAAAAAGGACGGGCGCCATCTTTGAGTGGTGTAGAATGTAAAGCTGGGAAGTGAAGGAACCTGAATGGTGGTGGTCAAAGAAATTAATGTGTTATGGGGCGAAACACTCAAAGTGACAAGAGTGAACATGATGAAATCATTTTAAAGAAAAATAAAACACGAAAAAATTGTGCAAAGTGCAATGGGTAAAACACCTGAAAATGAGGTACAGAGTTATATAAACAATTATAGGTAACATAGAAACTCCATTCTGTCATTGAGGCAGTGAGGCTGCATGGTGCGTAAATAGCGAATCCAGAAGTTCTCTCTCTAGAGTAGTCTATTTTTGATGTTCATGCCCTCGATGGGTTTGATAGTCTCAAGCATCAAGAATTTCAGTTGGGCAACGCTGTGTCTCTTTTCCAAAAAGTGACTGGCTACAGTAGATCTTAGATTACCAGTCCTGATGTTACTTTTGTGTTCCAGTATTCTGATGCGAATGTTTCTTTCTGTGTGTCCCACGTAGCAAAAACCACATGGGCACTTTAACATGTATAGAACGTTAGAAGTGTTGCAGGTGGCATTCACTCTGAGTTTGATTTTAGTCCCTTTCATAGGGTGATTGAAAGTATTACCTCTTATAACATTGTGGCAATTGCTGCAATTGTAACATGGTAATAAACCTGTATATTTGTTTGATGTATCCATTTCCATTGGTTTATTGAGTAGTTCTTTGAGGTTACTGCCCCGTGTGTAAGCAAAAATGGGTTTATTTTCAAATATTCCAATGAAGTTAGCTTCATTACTGAGTAAAGGCCAATGTTTGAGTATCATGTTGCGAAAGCAGTGGCTTGAAGTGTATTATTTTGAAACCACTACTATTCTTTTGTTCTTCTCCTTTTTCTTCACAGTCAATAATTCTTGTCTGTTAAATGAATCGCATCTGGTTTTGGCCACTTTCAAGATCTCTTCAGGGTATCCTCTGTCTTTAAATCTTGTCAACATGGCATCTATTTGTTGATCGCACTGTTCAGGGGAAGATACTATGCGCTTGACTCTGAGTAACTGTGAGAACGGTAGATTGTTTTTAAGGCCCTTTTGGTGGAAACTGTTGTAATGCAATATACTATTGCGGTCTGTGCTTTTTCGGAACAAGGTAGTAGAAAGTTTGCCTTCATTGAACTGAATCTCAACATCCAAAAAATGTATTTGATTCATTTCCCACGTAAATTGTATGCGATCATCTATTGTGTTAAGATGATGTAAAAATTCGACCAGGATTTGATCTGGGCCTGACCATAGAATAAAAATATCATCTATGAATCTTAGAAACAGCTTTCCGTGTTGTTGGCAGATATGTTGATTTAATATGTGTTGTTCTTCGTAGTGTCTCATGAACAGGTTGGCGTACGCCGGTGCGGCGCAATTGCCCATGGAAGTACCACATAGTTGTAGGTGCCATTTGCCATTCCACTTAAAGTAGCTGTGATACAGCATGAACATAAGTAGTTCCATCAGAAAGATTTGAAGATCAGCGTCAGTGGTAGAATTAAGCAGAGTTTGTTCGATGGCTTGAATTCCCAGGTTGTGAGGTATGGATGTATATAGGGATTTAACATCCACTGTACATAGCCACAATTCTTCTGTTTCAGGTGTTTGAATCTGCAAGAGTTTGTGCAAGAAATCAGAGGTGTCTCTGATGTAGGATCTGCTGGTAGTCACGTGTGCTTGTAAATGCTTGTCTAGGAAATTCCCAATGGGCTCGTGGATCCAAGGACCACAGGCTGTGCGTATCCACAATTTTCTTTTTTTTAAAACAGATTTTATTGGTTGCATGGTAGGAACACATCAAGTAATCCTCTGACATCCAGAGGCAATCACTAGAACAAGTTATCAAGGACTTTGACATGCAAACATTTTCATAGGCGAGTAAGCAGTTGAATTAACAAACAAAGAAATGCATCGTTGCACAACCCCCCCGCCCTCCCCCACCAACCCACAACTCCCCCCTCCCTCCTGCGTGTGCCGCTGCCCACTCCGTCCGTGTCGTGCTAGGCGCGTTACAATGTCCGCCATATCATAGGCTATCTGGCTGTTAGATTAGCTGTAAAACATCCCCCTTCGGAGGCGGGTCCAGGTCCAGGCCCCGATAGTCCGCCCACCGCTTCCATATTTAGTAATGCTTGAGCGGGCACCCCCTTGCTACATACACTGGCTGTTCCAGGCCCATGCAAAAGTCCATTCCGTTCTGCCAAGCTATGAATGAAGGGGCGCGGGCGCCTTCCAAGATCTCGCAATGTCCCTTTTGGCCAAGGTCAGCCCCAACAGTAGCAAATGGCGCTTATACCGGTTGCCCTGACTCCAGCCAGCACATGAAGAAAATTTAGGGTCTTTCTGCAGCTCCCAGGCCAGAACCTCATTCAAACAACGAAACACTCTGTCCCAGAACCGCTGGAGAACCCTACAGTCCCACACTGTGTGTAGCAGTATCCCCCCTCTCTGTGCTGCACCTAAGACAATCTGGGGATGCTATCAAACCCGCCCTCCACAAGCGCTGTCTAGTGTAGTACGTACGATGAAGGTACCTGAATTGTATCAGTCGCAAGCACATGGAGATGGCCGCTCCCCTGGGTCCCTCAAGTGCCTCCACCCAATCCTCCACGTCTAGCTCCCCAACATCCCGCTCCCACTGGGTCCTGAGATGGGCAAGGTCGGAAGCGCTGTGGCATACAAGGGTTTGATATATGCGGGATATCTTTTTATCCGGCAGTTCTCCATAAAGACTTTGGCCTCGATAGGACTAAATTCTGGTATGTCTTCCACACCCCGAAGATACGGGGTCAGAGCGTGACGGAATTGGAGGTATTTATAAAATTGTGCGTGTGGCATTTCAAACTCCTCCCGCAACGTGGCAAAGGACTTGAGCACACCCTCAGACATGACATCGCCCAAGGTAGAGATGCCTACCGCATCCCAACTCCGGAAGCCCACCAGGGCCGCCAGCTGAGGTAATCTTCCATTCTGCCACAATGGGGTCTCCAGGGTTAGGACATTCAACCAGCCCACCCTTCGCAGGGCCTGTCGCCAGATCTGAAAGACCACCTGCGTGATGGATGGCAGGGATCTCCGAAGAGATGCCGAGTATAGCAGCATGTGTAGGGAGGCAGAGCCCATGAGGGTTCGCTCCACCGCATAAGCAGGATCTCCCCTGTCCGCGTTCCACCAGTCGTTCAGTACTAGAAGGTGAGATGCCTGATAATATGACAGTATGTCCGACGTGGGTAGGCCTCCAGTATATGTGGAGCAAAAGCAAGTCCGCAGCGCAACACGCACCGCGCCCCCCTCCCACAGAAAGCCGCTCAATGCCGCGTTCAGGCGCCGGAACCAAGATTGTGGAACCAATGCCGAGTGATTCTGTAATTGATGCAGTAAGCGCGGGAGCGCGACCATCTTAAAAATGGCAGATCGGCCCTGAATGGAGAGCGGCATCCTGGCCCATGCCTTGAGATCTTCCCGTGTGCGTTCCCATATCGGGGCAATATTATGCTCCATGGCTACGGACACATCCTCCGTGAGGTATACCCCCAGATATTTCACTCCATCTACGGCCACCTGAAGCCCGTCGGCCCACTCACCAATTGGTTGCGGGCCCCCTAGAGTCCAGAGGGTGGACTTCCCGGGGTTCATATAGAGCCCCGATGTTTCTCCAAAAATTTGTAGGATCCGCAGAATGCGGGGCCCGAACGATCCAAGTCGGTGAGAAAAAATAGTACGTCGTCGGCGTATAGGGCTATCCTATCCGCCACACCAGTTGATTACTGAAAACTCCTCAATTGGGCATCAATCCGCACCCATGCCGCAAGGGGTTCCATTGCGAGTGCAAAAAGGTACGGGGAGAGGGGGCATCCCTGCCTAGTCCCCCGCTGGATACTAAAAGAATGGGAGATTCCACCGCCCACACGCACCGCTGCCGTCAGGTCCGTGTAGAGGAGCCTTATATATGCCAAGAATCGGCAAGAGGGCAAATAAATACGTCCAGCTCAGAGAGTCGAACGCCCTATCCATATCCGCCAGCAGCAGCGCAGCCCGTTCTTCCAGACCCCGCCAGGCTGAGATCGCAACTTGAGCTCACCTGATGTTATGCCGAGTGGCTCGCTGGGGCATAAAGCCGGCTTGGTCCGGGTGGACCAGGTACGTGATATGGGGCTTGAATCTGTTAGCGAGGGCCTTCGCTAGTATCTAGGGCTCAGTATTAAGCAGTGAAATAGGTCGGTAGGGCTCGTGTCTCTCCGGGGGGGGGCGCCCTGGCTTCAAAAAGACTACTACCTCCGCATGTCTCCAGTCCGGAGGCAGCGTACCCTTCTCACGTGCCTCTTCGATGACCGTCCGGAAGTGTGGTGTCAACTGCGTCGCATATTGTCTAAAAAATTCACTCGGAACCCGTTCGGACCCAGCGCTTTGCCCGGGTTCAGTTTGCCCAGGGCCGTGGCCAGCTCGTTGTCTGTCAGTGGCCGGTCCAGTGCATCGCGAACCTCATCTGAAACGGCCCTCGGTGGAAGGCGTATCCACAATTTTCATTGTTCACACACCTCCAAATTTGGTTATGTTGCGAGGGAAGGGGCTCATCACTGAGAAAATATGTTCACTTCAGAGAATTCTTATGTTTAAAAATAAATGTGCACTGGGAATTCCATTCTTCTGTGGGGAGTTTTCCATCACGAGGGACACTGTACAGACACTCAAATCCCAATTGAAAATCATGTGGTTTTCCATGGAATCAAGCAAGTTGCATCTCCTGGTTAGGAGATGTCCCCCTGTGCACAACTGTTAATCCGAAGCGAATGGGTAAATGTTTGTTCAAAATAAATAGTCCTCCAGTTAAGCAGTTTGCTCTTTTCTGTGATGTTTATTTACATCGATATACGATATTGCTTCATATCAAATTTCATGCCTTTTTTGGGCGAAAATCCATACGCTTTTTAATATATCACTCCAGATGCATTTTGGGCAACCAAGTGCCCTTCATCAGGGAAAAATATCTGTAAAGAAATAAAGAAACAGCGCTTACATGAAGAAAACACCCCAAGTGGGTGTGTGACAATACAATGTGTATCCTTATCTCCCACATCTGCAAAAAGATGTGACAAAAAGTTGATAACATCTTGACGATATGTTGAAACCAAAAATATGTACATGCCGAAAAAGAATTTCAAAGGCTGTGAAGAAAAGCGGTGCACATGGGGGCGTAGTGAAATCAGAGTGGACCGGTGGACCTCAGAACGTAAAACCACATGCTCGAGTGATACGGCTTCGCGGTAAACGTGTGTTGGTAAAAAGGAATCTAACATTTAAATGAACGTGTGTATCACTAATGGCAGTGATAAGTAGATGGAGCACATGCATGTCCGTACACGGCGAGCAGCCATGCAACGGGATGTAAATATACAAGCTCTGTGTTTCCTCACGATGCGGTTACGATGAACAATGCACAACAACCTAAATATAAAACAACCAAGAGTCAATCTGTGAAACTCCTGCAGGAGTGAGGTTCAGAAAGTATGGTGAGGTTCCGAAAGTATAGATTGGTATCAACAAGGTACTTACAAAATGGCAGAGATAGGATCGGGGGGACGGTGAGAGATCATGCTGGTCAGTGTTTACGCCCACCACGATTGCAGCCCAAGATGTTAAACACAGTTGCCAAGATATTATTAGACACAGACTCCTCAATCCACATTATAGGGGGAGACTTTAACGATGTGATTAATCCAAGCCTGGATCGATCACATGCAACGACCAGGGCCTATACGACTACCTCACTGGCGGTGTTTGCGAGATCGATGGGACTGACAGACCTTTACGCCGGCATCACCCACTAGATCGTAGCTACTCCTACTTTTCAGGGGCACACAAGACTTTTTCTAGGATTGATTGCCTCTTTGCTCCGGTGGGGGAGATTCAGGTCGTAGAGGAAGCAGAATACCTTGCCAGTGGCATCTCAGATCACTTACCATTGAAGTTAAGAGTTTGGGGTAAGGAACGTTCACCAAGATCGGACTGGAGGCTGAACGCATGGGAACTGGGCGACGAGACAGTAACAGATGCAATTACCACCAAGCCGAAATTGTTTTTCCAGGACATTGAAGGCTCGATATCCTTGGAGGCCACCCTCTGGGAGGCCTATAAGGCAGTCCTCAGAGGTAGACTGCAGGATATAGTACGGAAACATAGGGAGGAAACGCTACAAATAGAAAATCTAGAAGGCAAATTGTTAGAGTTTGAAAGCAAAATAAAAGAAAGAGGCGGCCTTGCTCAGACAGCTAGAGGTCACACGTAGGGAAATTCGAGCTTTAGTAGAAAGAAAAGTCTTAAGTCAATCGCAGGCCATGCAGCACAGACTATACAAGTATGGGGACAGAGGGAGGAAACTCCTAGCCTGGTTAAGCCGGAAGGAAAGGGAAGCAAACTGGGTAAATCAGATAGAGGATGCAGGAGCACGACACACAGCGTCACCCGCTATAGCAGCAGCATTTGAACGTTACTATACTAATCTCCATGAGGCTCGACCGATGGAGGCAGAGATTGACATAGATGACTATCTTGGAGCAATAGACATGCCCACCCTACAGAGCGAGGATGCGGAGACCCTGGAGGCAGAACTTACCTTAGAAGAGGTTCAGGGCGCCATAGCTAAGCAAAAATCAGGGATGACCCCAGGTCCCAACGGGTTACCAGGGGAATAATTCTTAAACCAAAACAACAATACACTTCCTCCCTGCCTACTAAATATGTTTTTATCAGCAAAAGAAGAGGGGCCGCTGCCCCCAGACTTATGTCAGGCCACGGTGGTGGTCATACCAAAACCGGGCAACTCTCCAGAAAACTGTGGTCTTACCGCCCAATCTCGCTTATAAATGTAGAAACTAAGGTATTAGCCTACATACTACCCATGCGGTTACTAACGGTCATCACATCTCTGGTGCATAGACATCAGTTGGGCTTTATGTCCAAGTGGGCCACACGCCTCAACCTTCGTAGATTTCAAAACTGGCTTGAGGAACAGTTGATGGTTGAACGAATCTCGCTTTATCAGATGACATCCTGCTGTATGTATCCAGCCCTGACATGTCATTTCCAATCATGTTTAACCTAGTGGAAGAATATGGTAAGCAGGCAGGATGCAAAATTAATTGGGGGAAATTAAATGCATACCCCATTGGGGCCACTTTGAAAAGCATTCCGTGCCGTTATGTCTTCCCGTTGCTGAAAGGGGCTTCAAATATGTGGGACTTTTCATCTCTACAAACGTGACAGACTGCCACACACATAACATTCAGCGTGCCCTATCAAAATTCTGAGAAGACATGGTCAGAGGCAACATCTTCCTTTGACATGACTTGGAAGAGCTGGTATGTTTAGAATGATCACGCTGCCCAAGCTATTGTATACTCTCCAAAATACATATTGTAAAATACCGGAGGCAATTTTCAGGGCAATAAACAACAAAGTGCGGACATTAATATGGATGGAGGTCACCCCAGAGTAGTGCTACAGACATTGCAATGCAGCCAATACAATGGGGGAATTGCGCTACCGGATATTTGGACATACAATAGAGGGGCACACCTAACAGTTATTAATGAATGGGGACATACGACCGGAGATCATCCTACATACGCCCTGGAGAGACTCCATTTAAAAAAACACTCCCACTTACACTCCATATACAGGGGTCACGGAGTGAGGAGCCTACTGACAGCAACACAGAGGGTGATTGAGGTATGGAAAGAATCTGTACGCCAAATGAAATGGGAAAAAAGACTAACCTATGGGAGGGTAAACAACTCCCTGAGCTTGTGAAAATAAAGGGGTTTAAAGGATGGGATATTATTTTGATTACCACTCTGGGGGATATATTACGGCAGGGTAATCTGATAACCTTTGCAGATCTCCAAACGGAATATAACCTAACAGACAATCAACAATATAAATACATTCAACTTCAACATGCCTGGCAAATGCAAAAACCTGATATTGCAGAGATTCCTGAATATGCCCCTTCAGAGGGTCATCTGCCCCAGGAAGTGATACTAGAGAAAGTAGTATCCTGGACCTATAAAACCCTCATAAATAACATGCCTTATAACTTACTAACACTTAGAGGCAAATGGGAAAACCTAGTCGGCACACTGGAGGATACAGACTGGGAGACTGCCCTAATGCACTCTAGAGAAGTAGTGATCAAGCTCAGGCTATGGCTGATACAGTTTAAAATACTGCACAGGGTGCACAATGACAGGGCGCAATTACATGCGATGGGCATAGCAGAGACACCAGATTGCCTGCGGTGTAAAACAGAGCTTGGATCTTTCATACACACTTTATGGGAGTGCCAACCAATACATAGATATTGGACTCGGATAGTACAAGAACTGAATTACATACTACCAACACAAATCCAGATAGACCCCAAGTAAGTCCTTTAGGCATCCACATAGACGTTGACATCCCTAGATATAAGCTTCTACTAAGTAACCTAGGACTTGTAGTGGCAAAGCAAGATATAGCCAGATACTGGGGGAGAGCAACAGTCCCCACCATGAAACAATGGCGGACCGGTATGGATATATACATGAGTGCAAAAAAACAGTATGTAGTGCAAGGGAGTGCACTAGAAGGTTTTGAAAAGTCTGGCAGCCATGGCTGAGTTATTACAATTTAGAGATGAAAGAGGAGAAAATAGATGTAATATAATCCACACAAGGCTATATTGTGGTTGAGAGCTTGCTATTTCACATTCACGAACATCTGAGGGATTTGCTATAAACCCAACGTGGAGAAGAGAGAGTAACACAGGGGCCATGAAGAAGAAGTGTAATGGCGGAAACTCTGTATCATTACTAATGGCAACTGTTATTTATTGTACTGTATGGATATTATGTGAAATATACCTGCAGAATGTTCTGTTATTTTTTCAAACTAATAAGAACAATATTTTTTTTTAAATATATGAGTGTTGCGTTACTACTTTCTTTTTGAACAGGCCCAAGATCTCCAAGTTGACTAAAATTCACACAAGGTGATATGTGATTTACAAATGAGAACTGTCAAATTGAAGAATCAAAACACAACATTAGTTTAGGAAACCAAAAATCAGCACTTGAAACGTGTATATACAGCTACGAATATTAGTGTGTTTATATTGATCATTATGACACAGATAATCTCTTTGTTTCTAAGTGATGTCTGTTTTTAGGGATATATACAGATAGCTTTACTACCCTGCCAGAACCTTTGTAAAAAATATTTAGGGTCAGCCTCCTTCAGTCACTGCTTAGTTTTAAGCAATATTCACTTTTTGGAACAGCGCACATGATAGCTGTAGGAAAGTTGATTACTATTTGGGATGGGCAGTTGACCATCCGAACTAATAATGATACAAACTTGTCATACTGAACCCCAAAGTCAATAAATTAGCCTGAGCTCAACCACCCAGTAGCTATGGCAAAGAGTAGGCAGGCTTAACTCAGGGAAATGTGTAAAGTATAAAAATAGTGATTAAGTCACACCACCCAACAATACAAAGTACAACCAGAACAATACAAATAGTGTAAAATGTAATAGGCAAAAAAAAAAAAATCCAATAAGGATAACCAGAGAAAATAAGGTTTAAAACGTTAAGTAAAAGTAGTGCCAAGAAGTACTAAACACTGATGATAGTCTATTTAAGGGGTACAACAGGTCCTCAGTGCTATTTCAGATTGACTGTGATGGAGCCTGGGTCAGCTATACCAAGGCGATTGGTCCTGGTGAAAGTCTGGAAGTTAAATAGGTTGGAACATGTTTTAAGTCTGACTTCAGAAAGGGACTTTGTCTCTTTTTTGAAGAATAACTTTGAAATTTCTTTTAAATTCCAATGCAAAATGAGACTTTGTTACTTTTCGAGGAGAAAAGTCCTTCCCTAGCGGGACACCACTGAAACTTTAGCTCCCACTGTAAAACGAAAGCCTGGATAACTGAAACAGGTTGGTCTCTCTGGCTATGGAGCTTTTTTGCTGAAAAGGTTATGTCTCAACACAAAATAGGACTTAAGGCCTTATTAAGAGGTCAGCGGTCTAATGGACTGCAGAACCCATGGTGGCAGTCTTTTGATGCCAGAGTGGCAGTCTGCCTGCTGCATTAGGACTGTGGGGGTTGGATCGCCACAGGACTTCTGCTGCTGCCGTGGTGGCACAGCGGTCTGAGTGCTGCTGTGGCACCGCCAAGCATATTAGGAGTTTCCTCACTACCGCACTTTAAATGGTGGTGCAACCACCATGAAAAGTGTGGCGGTGAGGAAAAAAGAGGGCCCTATATGACCCTGTTGTGCCTCTGCGCCATGGAGTGCATGCAGAGGGGCACATGTTGTGCCCCCCTGTCTGCATACACCCCCATGTTCCTACATTAAACGAAATGTAAAACATATTGCTTTTCAGTCAGTGCTGGAACATTCTTTGATGTTCCCATTGCGGTGCATATTTCAAAGGCATTGCAGTAGGAACACCAAAGAACTGCCCGCCAGTGACTTAAAAAGGTGTAATCTGGTGGGCCGTCTGTTTTGGCTTTGGCCGTGAGGGAGAGGGGTGGCACTGTGGCAGCCTGCTAACACACTGCCAAAGTCATAATCAGGCCCTTAGCCACTTTTTCTGAGGTACAGGGATGTGAGAACAGGACACAGCTGAAATACAACCTGGCACTGTGGAACTGCCGTTATATACTTTTTCTGGTGGGTCTTGCTGAAGCTCTGGAGCTCTGAAGGAAGATTTTCAAAAGTTTTCAAACTTTCTTCTAGTGCCCACACAACCACATTAGTAAATCTTTAAGGCACCATGCTGAGGGGAAAGCACTTAGAAGTTCTCAGGGTGTCAGGTAGATGCCTACAGCAAAGTCTAGTTCAGGTCCAGATGCCACTGGTGAGCTGCTTCTTCATAGAAAAGGTCTCTTGTAGCTTGTTGTGTCCCTGTAGCCAAACAGGAGGACAGCCAACATATTCTTCCATCTACTTCTTTGTTGTGGGTATAAGAAGGAGCAAACCCATTCCTTCAGGGCACCTCTTGGGCAGAGAGCGCAAGTCCAGTCCTCTTCTGATCTTTGGCAGGTCCAGAAAGTGTTCTGATGAGGGTGCCCTGAAGTGCCAAATGTGTGTTTGGCACTATCAAATGGGCAAGGGTGACTCCTGGGCATTCTCCAACCAATGATGTAAAAGTTCCCAGGCCATGACCTATCTACTTTTCTGGTAGCTCCTGTTTGCCTTACTACAAACAGGTTTGAAATACAATTTGTTAGGGCGAATCAAAGATGGCCAAAAGTCTTCAGCCACATTAAACTTTGGCTTTGAGAGCTGAAGGTGTGCAGGGGAGTGCATTATGGAAATTAGTGGTGTCTTCCCACATCTCATGCTAAAATTTAGTCTGAAGCAGGCACAGGACGTGCAAAAAAATGAAACAGAGGTTTGGGAATACAAACTAGGGTCCTTTGGCAACCAGACAGGTGATAGACTAGAATTGTGTTCTGGTCTTGATTAATCCACTTCAAGGGTGCAAAGGTTGTACATGTGTCACAGACAGGCCTTTTATTCAGGATTAGACACTGTGGTGCCAAAAGAAGTAAAAGCAGCCCCCACCCTGAATGTCCAGCTGTGCATGGAGGAGTCATCCCTGTCTCTTCAAGTTGACTTGTCTGTTAAAGTGGTCTACTATGCCGCTTCTGGAGTGATTTCACACCTCATTAAAGGCTGGGAATCTGCTGAAGAGCTAACGCAAACTAGCCTAATAGAGGATTAGGCATGGTAGAGTAACCTTCCGAAAGTTACTTTCCCTTAATATTTATTAAAAGGACTGAAGCCATGTTTTATAGGCCAGCTCTGTGGATGGCACAATAGGTGCTGCAGTCCGCAGGTGGCATGTAACTTCTAGCCTTGGGTGTGCTTGCTACATCATATACTAGGGGCTTAGAGGAAAGTTAAATCTGCTAATGAGGGGTAAGTCAATGTAACCATGTTGAAAGGGGGAACATAAACCCTTTACTCCTGTTGAACAGGGGTACAAAGAGGTCTGAGTTCAAAAAAATTAGATGCTAGAAAAAGGTGGAAAATCTGGGTTGACCTTGAAGAAAAGGCACATTTTCTACAATAGTCTGGTGGTGGTTGGGGTATCAGTTGCTGTGAGTGAAGGCATTTTGCACCATTGCCCCATAATCTGCAAAGAAAGAGATTGCACAAACTGGCAAAGTGGTTCACATTCAGCCCCAAATCACAGCTCTGTACACTAGCTCTCCAGGAAGCTGTGTAGTGCGCTGTAAATGATAAGACTGGAGACTGAAGTGCTGCCACTGCATATGGCGGGTTTCTGTTGCAGAACTTATGGCCATCAAAGCTGGTGGAACATTTTTTTTCTTGGGGGTCGAGGTGGCATCTGATGCCAGGGATCACAAAAGAAGTGCCAGGAATAGCAGAGAGCAAGCTAGAGGTCGTAGCTGTGACCCCTGACTACCTCCAAATGACGTTCATGCTTTCAGAGTAATTTTCAGACAGTGTTTGAATGACATTTGTGCTTCAGCATACCGACGTTTCTTTGAATGACAAGACTTAAGTAAACATCAACATGGCACAACCATCTTCTATACTTTTACTTGATACTGATATATAGGAACTGTTTGACAATGATTTAAAGGACAATCAACTTAGTTTAGTGTCGATTTATCATACCTGATGTCTCCGCCTCAGTTTAGGATGTTTTGCTGGTCTTTTGTTGCATATTACAGTATAGATAAAAGTTTCGTACTTGTGCACAAGGACCTTGGGGCTGGTGGCTGCTAGGATGTATTTTTCTCTTCAGTCTTACTGTTGGCATTTATGACCCTGTGGAATTGTTGTGAGAGGGTCAAGTGAGCTTTGAGGTGGAAATTGCCGGGGGATGGATATGCTTGCCTGCGGACTTAGCCGTCTCTCTCTCCTGCATCACGTACCTTGGGTTTAGCGACTCACCAAGCAATGGGGTGTGTTTGAACCGCCTCTTGGTGGTCAGTGGAGCTAGACTTTAATGGTCTCATCTCCACCTCCTCTCCAGCTTCATTCCCTTCCTCTTCCCCTTGCAAAAGAGCAGTGGGTGCAGGAGTTAGCCATGTGGCTTTCTCATTCATCTGCAGAGTGGTTTGAACTGCTGAGATGGCATTTTCCTTATTTGGTCCAATTGTTCTTGCCTGGTGCTTTACGTTAGGGCAGATTTGTTGATTTTTCTTTGTTGTAAAGACTGGGAAATGGATGTGATATTTCCTTCCATTTTGCTCTTGATCTAATTTCAGGAGTTTGTTTCCGATTTTCTGCATCCTTTACTTTCCCTCTTGGAGAGCGATATTTTGCCTCCTCATGTGGGCCCGGTGTTTGTCCTGCCAGGTTTCTTGAGAATGTCCTCTTTGGATGAGGCTGGGGCCATAGTTAAGCTGCCTGCTCCGTAGGCTTGGTAGCCCCTGCTGGTGTTTGCCCAACTGGGCGCATTAGAAGACTCCCTTTTTGGTGCAGAAGTCCCAGTGTCACATGGCCGATGGGTACATTGTCGACATTACTGTGCTAGCATGAGACTGCAGCCATGATGCAGCTTTTGTGCACGTTACTATATAGCTTTGTTTTTACAAGACTCTTTTTATGCCTTTCACATGAGAACTGTCTGCTGTGTTTGTCCTGTGCCTGTTCCTAGAGCTTTGTCTGAACATTGTGAGCAGGGTCGATAAACAATGCCCCTTGTTATTCTGTTCTGATGATTAAATAGAAATTGTTTACGCTTATATGATGTATTGTATAAATTAGCATTCACTGCGCCATTTTCTGTTCAGGTGCCATTTTAGGGTGTACGAAACTAATCTTGTGTAATTCCAAGAAACTTTCCCTATTTGGTTTTGTTTCTCCAGATAGGTTTTGTTTTAGCAATAAGCACATTGTTCATGTCAGCACATAGCTTTCTCACTAGATAAAAGCCCTCTCCCACTTGTCTGGTGGCAGGCTCCGAATAGAACGACCTTGAGTTGTGCAACTGTATTCCTTTACTGGATTATGAAAAGTACATAATGTATCATTATGCTTGTCGATTTCAGTCCTCTCTGTAGCACTCCTTGAGACTAGGCAGATGGGGCTACACTCTGAGTGTATTTGAATACACAATTATTGGTTTGTATTCTCTACTGTCTGACCGAGAGGTGGTCTTGGTGACCCGGGTGGACCAAATCTGCTATGGAAAGTGATAATAAATAATGTGACTCAGATTGGATAGGAAGGAGGTAAGGCAAACGAAGGCTTTTCCTCAGATACCCATATTCTCCAATCTGGCCAATAGTTGCTTGGTAGAGGGAAATTTCATTTCTGTTGCTCTAGAATGACAAAAGCTGGCCTATTCATAAAAGAAGATGTTAAGTGTTTTCAGTGAGCTCCTATATTTGTTTGTAAGCTGCAAGTTATCAAAGACATCAAAGCTAATGGCGGTGACATAGATTATAAAGAGAAAAGAATGCCAATACATCGAAAAACGAACCTGCGTCAGGCATGTGATGAATGATTTGGAGAACAGTTACATTATAATTCCTAATGTGTTTGAAGACAGTAACACTTATGAACTAGAATGAAGCCACATTATATTGATTGTTACTAAACAGTGATCTACTTGGAAAATCGATATATTCGATTTTAGACAACAATAAATTGTTTATATTTATGGAACTGCATTATAATTATTATCCAAGACAAGTGATAAACACTAATACAGCCACATTTCCCTCTACTCCCAGAGGCCCATCACTCATGTTACACAGATACAGACCCTTCCCTTGCCTGCACACATAGGTTCACCGCTCCCACCTCCCAGCTGCTCCGCCCATCCGCGCACTTCGCCTTAAATGGCGACCGTGCGAACGCGCAGCGGTCACGCGCAGCGGGCGCGCCGATTGTGCGCCGAAGGCGCGCCAAAGGTAAGCCCGTCTGCGCCCGTCCGCGACCGGATCGCGACCAGCGCCAGGACCCCTGGACCTCGAAGACCTCGACCTACCCGCCTGACGTACTCAGCCGCCACCCTCATCGCTCTCAACACCGGCCGACTCCCAGAATGCCACCAAGCCACTCCAAGACGCACCCACGGACCTTTCAGCTGCCACGCCTGCAAGTTCTCCTGCATCCGGACCAGCCCCGCACCAGCACCCGCCAAGTCGAACTCCAGCAGCACCCACCTCAAGTGCATCCTGCTCAACACCCGCTCCGTCCACAGACACGCCATCGAACTCTGGAACCTCCTAGACGCCACAGCCCCTGACGTTGCCTTCCTCACGGAGACCTGGATGAACGCCTCTTCAGCTCCCGACATCGCCATCGCTATCCCAGAGGGCTACAAGATCGTCCGGAGGGACCGAAACGCCAACCAGATGGTAGGAGGCATCGCCATCATCCACAGGAACACCATCCGTCTCACGACCAGCACCGACAACACCCTGACCAGTGCCGAACACCTGCATTTCCAGATCCACACCAACCCGAACACCACCCTCAGAGGCACCCTGATCTACCGACCCCCTGGACCACGCACGCAATTCAGCGAGGACATCGCCGACTTCATCAGCCCGCATGCCCTCCCCTCCGCTGACTACATCCTCCTGGGAGACCTCAACTTCCATCTGGAGAACAACAACGACCACAACACCAGCACCCTGCTCGCCAACCTCGCCAACCTGGGACTCAAGCAACTGGTGTCCACCCCCACCCACCTCGCCGGACACACACTCGACGCCGTCTTCTCATCCAGCACAGACATCGACTTCAGCCACGCCACAGAGCTTCAATGGACGGACGACAGCTGCGTCCACTTCACCTTCAAGAGAACGACGACCCACCAACACCAGCAACAGACTGCCCACAGAAGCTGGAACAAGATCACAGCAGACCAGCTCGCCACCTCCCTGAGCCAACACCCTCCTGCCAGCTCAGCGAACCCCAGCCAGGCCGCCGACAACCTCACGAAGTGGATCAGCAACTGCGCGGACGAACTCGCCCCGCTGAGGACCCCGCCTAGCAGACCCGGCAGCAAGAAGGCCCCATGGTTCACCGACGAACTCAAGAGCTCCAAGAAGAACTGCCGAGCCCTCGAGAAAGCCTGGAAAAGGGAACCGACACCGGACAACAGGACCTCCTACAAACTTGCCACCCGGAAACACCACCAGCTGATCCGCGCCGCCAAGAAAACAGCATTCAAGGACCGGTTGGACAACAACGCACACAACTGCAAGGAACTCTTCAACATCGTGAAAGAGCTTTCCGACCCCAGCGCAGGAAACAACGACATCACCCCATCGCAAGACCTCTGCAACTCCCTCGCCTCATACTTCCACAACAAGATCACGGACATACACAGCAGTTTCAACAACCAACCAACGCACACCACGACCGACCAGCCAACCCCCCCCACCACCACCCTCCACGCCTGGACCCCGATCAGCACCGAAGACACCATCCGCACGATGAACTCCATCCACTCCGGATCACCGACCGACCCCTGCCCTCACCACGTCTTCAACAAGGCCGACGCTGTCATCGCACCCCACCTGCGAGACATCATCAACACCTCCTTCGACACCGCCATCTTCCCTGAAAGCTGGAAACACGCCGAACTCAGCGCTCTACTCAAGAAACCAACAGCGGACCCCACCGACCTCAAGAATTACCGCCCCATCTCGCTTCTCCCGTTTCCAGCCAAAGTCATCGAGAAGACCGTCAACAAGCAGATGGCCGCCTTCCTCGAGACGAACGGATCCCTCGACCCCTCACAGTCCGGCTTCCGAGCCAAACACAGCACCGAGACCGCCCTCATCGCCGCCACCGATGACATCCGAGCCCTGATGGACAATGGAGAAACAGCGGCCCTCATCCTCCTAGACCTCTCCGCGGCATTCGACACGGTCTGCCACCGCACCCTAGTACGGCGCCTCAGCAACATCGGAATACAGGACAAGGCGCTGGAATGGATCATCTCCTTCCTCGACGGAAGAACACAGAGAGTCCGCCTACCACCGTACAAGTCAGAGGCCTCCAAAGTCATCTGCGGCGTCCCCCAAGGATCATCCCTGAGCCCCACCCTCTTCAACGTCTACATGAGCCCCCTCGCGGCCATCGTACGCAAACACCACCTCAGCATAATCTCCTACGCCGACGACACCCAGCTGATCCTCTCCCTGACCAACGACCCCGCCGCCGCCAGAGCCAACCTGCACGAAGGGATGAAAGAGGTAGCCGAGTGGATGACGACCAGCCGCCTGAAACTGAACTCGGACAAGACAGAGGTCCTCATCCTGGGCTCCTCACCCTTCGCCTGGGACGACTCCTGGTGGCCTCCCGCCCTGGGCACCGCACCCAAACCGACAGACCATGCACGAAACCTGGGCTTCATCCTGGACTCCTCCCTCTCCATGACCAGGCAAGTCAACAGCGTCTCCTCGGCGTGCTTCAACATCCTACGCATGCTACGGAAGATCTTCTGGTGGATCCCCACAGAGACCAGGAAGACCGTCACCCAGGCCCTCGTCACCAGCCGACTGGACTACGGCAACGCCCTCTACGCCGGGACCACCGCCAAGCTCCAGAAGAGACTCCAGCGGATCCAAAACGCCTCAGCTAGACTCATCCTCGACATCCCACGATCCAGCCACATCTCCAGACATCTGAGAGACCTTCACTGGCTCCCCGTCAACAAGAGAATCACCTTCCGCCTCCTCACCCACGCACACAAAGCCCTACACGACCAAGGCCCGAGCTACCTCAACAGCCGAGTCAACTTCTACGCTCCCAAACGCCACCTCCGATCAGCCAACCACGCCCTCGCCGCCGTCCCCTGCATCCGAAGAGCGACTACAGGAGGAAGGTCCTTCTCCTACCTGGCCGCCAAGACCTGGAACTCCCTCCCGTCCGACCTGCGCCTGACCCAAGACCACCTCTCCTTCAGGAAGAAGCTGAAGACCTGGCTGTTCGAGCAGTAGCGGCACCCCCCCCCCTCCCCCCCCCCCAGCACCTTGAGACCCTACGGGTATGTAGCGCGCTTTATAAGTGTCACTGATTGATTGATTGATTGATTGACCCTCTACTCACAGGAATGTCACTCACTTTGCATCTATACTGATATTCAACTAACCTTGCACTCATCACTCATACAGGCACATCCTTTACCTTGCACTCAAACAGATACTTCCCTCAACAGCATTAATGTAGCCAGTTCCTTCACCTTGAAATCACTCAGGTACTTTCTTCAGTCTCTACTCACAGAGGCACACTGCTAACACCGGACTCATGCAGGTACACCACTTACCCTCTACTCACACAGACACTTTCCTCACCCTGCTGTGAGTGCTATCCCTGCCCCAATCCTAAAAAAGCCTTTGTCGATGTAGTCTCGGAAAGTTGGATGGTTGCTTTCAGACAGGATATTTGGATTAAAGCGCTACCTAACACATGTTGCCTCAAGAACAGTTATTTGGATGTAAGTTCTCTTTAGCACTAAGCAGGAAATAAGTGGTGGCAGGGTGGTATGAGATAGTAAGTTAACTGCTTCCATGGTGCTTGCTAGAAAGCTCTGATGATAGTTGAAGATCTTGCAAAAGTGGGTCCAGTCTTGGGGGCGGCCTCGTATTATAGCAACATCAAAACTGTAAACCCTGTTTGCTATTGTTCTCATATGAAAGAAGACTAAGTTGTCTCTTTTTCTATTTCCTCTTGCTTGTTTTCCTACAAGAAAAAAGAAGCAGAAGAAACATTGGATCAAGACATTGGATCAAGGTTCAGTACAAGACAGGATTACGTTTATCGAGGTAATGCACTGGCATTCTTTTGGAATTACCTAAATAAGAAAGGGATCTTTAGCAGCAGCAATGTTTGACCACTCATGCACCTTGAATGTGCCTCCTACTACCCCGTGTTTGTTGTCATACCAGTTTTTGCAGTCTGGTGACTTTTTTTTTTTCAAAACCGTCAGTCTGGTGACTTTTAATACACTTGTTCACACTGTCAAACTGCACCCATCTGGTTTCCCCACCACCCATCCAACTCAGAAACTTCTTGGCACCAGGAAATCTCCCTTTAAGCAGTAAGAATGGCGAAACTCCAGTAACAGAATTAAGGGTGGTGTGTTAAGATCACAACAGCTTCTTGATGGCAGTCTCAACAGGTACCCTAAAAATTTGAGCAGATTGTATGCATTCTTTAAGCATGCGGTTTACCCTCGCAACCATACTATTATCTTTACGGCACTACAGAGCGGTTTTGAGATGTACAATGGACAAGTTTCAGAGAAAATCTTTAATTTTATCAGAAATGAATTGAACCCCATTATCTGTTATGATAGACCCTGTATCCCCTTCAACATGAAGGTATCTGACAAAAAAAATCAATCATGTCTTGTGTGGTAAGACTGCTTTAACCACAATCCAGTTTGAGAAGTAGTCTCTGGATTTAGCAGAATTCTGCATACACTCCTCCTCTCCCACATCTAGAAACACATTATCCTGGCATTCCTTCTAATCATAATCACCACCTTTGAATAAGAAAACACGACCAACATTCCAAACATTGCCCCCTTCAATTCGCACAGCGTTCTTGAAAACTTTGATAACTCTAGTTGGATCTGAGCAAACAAATGTTCCATTGCTGCCAACTCTTCTCATTTTTAATCATGCCATGTCACCCACCACCACTTTCTGCTTACCACAACCACTTTTCCATTTCCCCATGAACACATTCCTTATTTTAGTTTTATATTTTTCGACCCTACATCATGTAGCATTAAAATCAATCTCAACTAAATTATCTGCATCTTTCCTCTGATTCTTCAACCACCACGGAACTAATATAGTGTTCAGTCTATGCCCCCTGAGAAGCTCAAAAGGACTCACTGATGTCACAGAATTTGGAGAAGTCCTGTAAGCCAATAACATATACTGTAACTCTTTCCTCCAATTCAACCCTCCCCTTACAGATAACTCAAACTCTTCTTGGACTACACGGTTGATGCGTTCCACTTAACCATTGGCTTCTGGGTGAAAAACTGCTATGCGCCTATGCACTATACCACATTTGTCAAGATAATTCTTAATGTACCTACTCACAAATGGAGAGAACCATTGACAGTCACCATTTCCTGTAGAATTCCTTCCCTACCAAATACTTCATCCATAAATTCTGCAACACTTTCAGAGGTGAAAATTCTACAACACTTTCAGAGGTGACTTCCTTCATCATCTTGAATTCTGGCCATTTAGAAAAGTATGAATAAAGAGGTATGCTGTCCTACGAGTGAGAAAGAAAAAGAGGATTGGCCCCTATAAGAAGCAAGGGCCCTCCAACACCCTAAAAGGTGTCTTGCTTCATCATAGGGCAGCTGCTCGTTAGGCCAGGGTGGCTCTTTGCCAGAGATCTTTTTTAGACCGTAGCCTTAGCTGTAGATGAAGTGGGTGTGTGTGGGACGACAGGTGAGTAGAGTGTAGGATGTGTGTGGATTAAAAATAACTATGGAAGCCCGCTGAACTAACTTTAATTAGTGGGTTCCAGGTCATGATTAAAAAAAGGTAATACTCAAATAGTAAGATGCTAATAGACCTATCAAGTATTTAAGTGCGAGTGACGGTCAAAATGTTTCATGTCCTATATTGTAAAAAATTATCGTGGCATTTCATAATGGACCTAAAACAACTACTAACTACTCTAAAAAGATGGTACATATCTACAGATTTCGTTCACCACCCCATTCTAATTACACCTTCCACAGTCAGTATTTCATCAACAAACAGGTTCCTCTACTTTGGGGACCAAATGAGAAGGTACAGTGAGTCAAACAACTCTGTTGTCATGAGACACGCAGTGGCGTCGCAACCGACTCTGCCCGTTGGTGCGTGGAGAGCAACGACCTGCCCTCCATGAGTCTGAAGCCAGTCCCCCTTTTTCCTTCTCACTACAGCATACCTTTTTATTCATAGTTCATACATTGAGGTGTGTATGCTGGAGCTTTATCCCCATGGATCCCCCATTTGATGTATTACATTTACAAAAGTATTCAACCATAACAATACATTTTGGCCAAGGTGCACTGGCCAAACTTAAACGGTCTGGGATCAGGTTACAGAGCCTGTGCAGATTCATCACTCAAAGCATAACTAGTACACCTTCTGACTTGATGCTCAACAAATGAATCAAACCCAGGCCACCAAATATTCTCTCTGAGCGTTCTCCTAGTGGACGACTTACCCAAATGCCCTTCATGGGCAATGTGCACAATGACACCCCTTAAGTTGAAAGGAGGCATATATATGTTCCCCCTGACCACAACAGCATATTCCACTGACAATTCTTCATGCACCTTGAATTAGCCTAGTAATTCCCCAGACACCTTTCTCTCCTCTGGCAACCCATACTTAATACATTCAACCCTTTTGCTCAATTCAAGATCTCTTTCCATTTCCATTTTTTATTTCGCTTCAGGAATACTAGAACGCTCCACACTTAACATATTCACTTCATACCAAGTGAAAGCTACTTCACACTCATCTCTCTCCGTACATGACTGTTCATCATTCGGTAAGGGAAGCCTAGATATACAGTCTGCATGAACATTACACTTCCCTGGCATATACCCAAAATGATACTGAAAATTCTGTAACCTGGAGGGTAATCTGGTCAATATTGATGACATGGTACGCGCTCCCCGAGGTGTAATTATGTGTACCAATGGTTTATGATCTGTTTTAAAGAAAACTTTGTTCCCCGTATAAAAGTTATGAAATGCTCTACCCCCCACTCGCACGCCAACAATTCTCTCTCAATAACTATAAATATAGACATCCTGTTTGTAACGGAAACCTGGGCAGATCTAGCATCTGGCCCTGACTTCAGTATAGCCACCCCGAATGGCTATCACGCTTTTAGACAGGATAGATCGTCCGAAAAAAGGGGAGGCGGCTTAGCAATAATTCACAGAGCCAACTTAGCAATAAAGATAGAATCATTAGATTGTACATCCGCTGAAGCCTTGTGTTTTACCATCACACTTTCTCCCACACAAACCTTTAAGAGGACTCTGCTCTATCGACCTCCTGCCACACGTACGCTATTCCTGAAATCCACTAATTTTTTATTAGAACCGGTAGCAGCCAATTCGGATTATACTATTTTGGGAGATTTTAATTTCCATTTAGAAAATCCTAAAGACAAAGACTCGCTAACACTCATTGCCGACTTCCTGGCTGCTGGTCTAATACAACGCATTTCCACTTCCACCCATAGAGCAGGCCACACTTTGGATGGCCTATTTACAAATAATTCTTATATCACTTCCCCAACAGTAATTCCGCTTACATGGTCGGATCACTCAGCTGTGAAATTTACCATTCAAATTGCGAAACACAAAAACTTACACCCTCCTAACGGTCCCCGGGTCCTTTGTCGTGACTGGAAGAATATTGATTCTACTTTACTTCAAACTACCTTGGAGGCTACGAGACCACAAAACACATCAGACCCGCACATAGCCTCTAAAGACTATGGTCAATGGCTCAATAACGCCTTTGACCTGTTAGCACCTGTTAAAAACTTGCGGCCCAATCGCATAAAACCTTCTGCCCCTTGGTTCTCTGAACCCCTAAGATTAGAAAGACAGCAATGCCGTAATTTAGAGAGACGTTGGTGCACTAAATTCGACAACAACAACAGAGACACTTACAAACAAGCTCTGTCAAGTTACAGGAAGCTTATAACTATAGAAAAATGTAAATTCTATAGTAAACAAATAGAGTCATCCCAAAACTCGAGCAAGCAATTGTATCAAATGGTCTCAAAACTTGCCAATCCACCTGCATCTGTCACTACTGAGACTTCCCAAACCTTCTGTAACAACGTCGCAGACTTCTTTATGGCAAAAGTCAAAGATATTTTTAACAATTTCTCCAATAAAACTGTCACTGAGCCATCCGGCCTGAATAATGGTGTTACATTCCCCAACTCCACTCTGGAGGAATTTGGTCCGCTATCTCAACTCTATATAGGAGAACTCATAAACACTATTAAATCAGGATCACCTCAGGATCCGTGCCCACCAACAGTTCTTAAATCTGTATCCAACTCGATAGCTCCAGTGCTTACTAACATCTGTAATTCCATGTTTCAAACAGGGGATTATCCTTCAATCTGGAAAAAAACCATTGTAAAACCTTTATTAAAAAAAAAAAAACCTCAATCCATCAGAGCCCAAAAGTTATCGCCCCATTGCCTCTCTCCCGTATCCATCCAAAATATTTGAAAAGGCAATGAACATCCAGCTGGCCAAGTACATCGACCAGAATGACATACTGGACAACACCCAGTTTGGGTTCAGGAAGGGCCACGGGACAGAGACTGCTCTGATAAAGGCGGCGGAGGAGGTCAGAATGATCATGGATCAAGGTGGCGCGGCGGTCCTGATATTATTAGACCTGTCTGCAGCTTTCGACATGGTCGATCATACCATCCTGATCGACCGTGTCGCTGCCATAGGCATTCAGGGCAAAGCCAAGGCACTTCTGGCCTCGTTCCTTGCTGACAGAGAGCAGTCAGTGAAGATGGGGAGTTTTTACTCGCCCGTTTTCTCTCTGCCTTGTGGAGTCCCCCAGGGATCCTCACTAAGTCCGACACTTTTTAACATCTACTTGTCGGACTTGGCGAGGGTCATTAAATCATATGGAATTGGGTTGACTTCATACGCCGATGACACCCAGTTGGTCCTGGCGATACATAAAAATGGAGGAGCAGTGGCTGCGAATTTCCAGGAGGGTATGAGAGCTATCAGTCTGTGGATGGATCAGAACTGCTTAAAGTTAAATTCGGACAAGACGGAGGTCATGATATTTGGTGAACTGACCCCGTCGTGGTCCCCAGTAGGGTGGCCTTCCGATTTGGGCATCCCGCCAACACCAGTTCCCAAGGTTAGAAACTTGGGGGTTCTATTTGAAAACAAGTTAGCATT
The DNA here is from genome assembly GCF_964263255.1 of Lissotriton vulgaris. Taxonomy (NCBI): domain Eukaryota; kingdom Metazoa; phylum Chordata; class Amphibia; order Caudata; family Salamandridae; genus Lissotriton; species Lissotriton vulgaris. Next base: position 904,107,036 of record NC_141698.1, read on the forward strand.
TACCAGTCATGCTAACGCAGTAGTCTCAGCCTCATTTTACACGCTGAGATGGTGAAGAAACTGTTACCGTTTCTCCCTTCTACGGCGGGTAAAACCCTTATGTCCTCTTTGGTATTGTCCAAAGTGGACTATTGTAATGGACTGCTGCTGAACGCCCAAGAGCAAGTTTTTAACAAATTACAGCTGGTTCAAAATGCAGCTGCAATAATTCTGACCAGTACCCCTAAGTTTTCTTCCATCTCACCTGTTATTCATCAACTTCACTGGTTTCCGGTGAGAAGTCGTACGAAGTTCAAGGCCTTGTGTATCACGTACAAAGCTATGAACGACATAGGACCAGAGTTCTTAAAAAAGGCCTTGTGTGTATATACGCCTAACCGAACATTATGGTCCTCCTCATCCCAGCTTCTCCAAATTCCACGGACAAAAAAAGCTACGTGGGGAGATAGACGTTTTGTAGTTGCAGCGTCCAAATTATGGAACTCACTACCTGATTACATCAAACTCAGCCCTTCCTTGTTAATATTTAGGAAACAGGTGAAAACTTGGCTTTTCAATCAGTAACACTGACAAGGATCCTCTCTGCAATTGTAGGTATCAGCGCCGAGACACCAATCGGTATTTGTGCGCTATATAAGTTTTATAAATAAATAAAATAAATAAATACACAAAATTCAGTGATATGGATGGTAGATTTCAACATAGTATTAAATCCTAGGTTGGATAAGTCGCCCAATTCCAGAGCACTTACACATGTCAAATCTAGGGCAACCCTAATAACATCCATGGCTACTCTGGGGTTAGCGGATGTATGGAGGGAGAGAGCTGGCACTAAGATGGGGGTGTCTTTTCACAATCTAAAGTATAAGCATAATTCTCGCATCGATTATGCTCTTTTTAGTTATACATTAAGAGATGCTCTGAAGAGTGTGGTATACCTCCCCTCCCACCTGTCTGACCACTCAGCAATTTCTTTCTCCCTAACACTGGGTCAACGAACTAAACATACATCTTGGTCCTTTGATAGGACCATTTTGTTAGAGGAGGCTGAGATGGTTTTTCTGGTGGAAGAGTCTACCTTGTTTTTTGATTGCAATGTAAATTCGGCCTCGCTGTCAATTGTGTGGGAGACGTTTAAGGCCTAAATAAGAGGGTGTATTACCAACCGAGCTACATACAGAAAGAAAAAATACGCCGCTGCAATATCAAGTATAGAGCAGGAGCTGACATTCCTGGACTCGAAACCAGGCTCTGCCAACATATCCCTATCAGATCAGGAGAGACGGAAGGAGCTTAAAGGGAAACTTGATAGCATTCTGCAGGATAGGGTGGCCATGAGGTGGGGGGCTAGCAAGCTCTCACAATTTGAATATGGTGAATATGGTGAGGCCGCAGGGAAGGTGTTAGCCTGGAAAATTAAATCGGACCAGGCAAAAAATTACATCAGGGAAGTGAGAGTCGAGGGAGAAGCTTGCCCTAGGACTTCCAACTCAGACATAGGGGGAGCCTTTCAGGAGTTCTTTCAGGGAATCTAAACAGAGGAAACCCTCGAGGATGCAGAAGCCAGGGAGGCATGGCTAGAAAAGGTCAGGCTTCCTGTGCTTACTAGGGAGCAGAGTGACCGATTGGACAAAGAAATAACAGAACTGGAGGTCAGTAATTCCGTTAAACAGTCAAAGAAGGGGAAGGCCGCTGGGCCTGCCTCATCCCCGGTGAGTTATACCGTGCTCTCGGGGCCTGCATCGTTCTAGTCTTGACTCACCTATTCAAGGATATTCTATTGAATGGAGCTTCACCACCTGAGACGTGGGGAGATGCAAATATCACCCTGATCCTAAAATCTGGTAAAGACCCTGTTGATTGTGGATCTTACCGGCCAATCTCGCTCCTAAACAACGACTACAAGATTTTTGCGGCTATTTTGTCAGCACGGCTTGGGAGGGAGATCGGCACGATTATACATCAAGATCAAGACATGGCTGTCCGCTCTCTCCACTTCTATTCAATATCTATGTGGAACCTTTTGGTCAAGTTTTGAGAGATGAAGGCAGTATCCCACCATTTACATTCTGCGGTTGGGAGAAGAAGGTCGGACTCTATGCTGATGATATTCTGGTATATACCATTGATCCGGCCCAGGCCTTCCAGGTAGTCGTAAAGAGGGCGGAGGAATTTGGACGGGTCTCTGGGTATGAAATCAATGCAGGAGAAACAGAGCTTATGACTTGGAATTTAGACAACTCCCGTCTAACAGTCACCCCCTCAATTTGGTATCTAGGAGTTAGAATTACCCATGACATTGGCATTCTAGCTCAGACCAATCTAGATCGGGTAGGTCGAGAGGTAAAGGCGTTAATAAGAGCATGGTCTTTTCTCCCTTTAACGATCTATGGGAGAACTAACCTAATAAAAATGTCGATTCTCCCAAGATTTACTTTCATTTTTAACTCAATTCCAATTGCATATGACTCCAAACAGCTCTATAAATGCCAGCAGCAAATTAACTCTTTTATTTGGAATTATAAATCTGTAAGACTGGCTTGGAAGAAACTCAGGAGGAGGAGGGAGAAGGAGGGGATTGCATTGCCGGACCTGGAATATTATGCCTTGGCATTCCAGCTGTCTCACTCCAGGATGCTGCTGAAGACCCCTGTAGAGAACTCAAATGGGGCTATGTTTAGGGCTATGCTAAATGGATCTAATCTTCCATTGGAGGGCTTCTTGTTTAAATTTGGTCATCACAGATTTTTCAAGAAGGTGAGACTGAAGACCCTGCAATCACTACTAAGAGAATGGGTTCAGATAAAGTCTAGAGTAGGGTTGGTATATTTTTCTAATCTTGCCCCAATATGGGATTCCCCAGGGATCCCCCCATGTCTAAAAGACAGTCTTGCTACTCCCCTAAGAGAAGCCGGGATTCTGAGATGGGGGAGTTGATGGCAGGCGGCTCTCTGGTGGAATGGGAGGTGCTATTTGAGAAGGTCGGCCCAGCATTATCGAGATTTAAATACTTACAATTGATTAGCTGGTCTCGAGAGCAGTTAAAAAGGAATGATCAGGTTGGGAGTTATAGCCCTCGAGAGAAACATCTGGTAGAGAGACATACGGGACGTAAGGAGGTGGCCTTCTGGTACTGGTCCATCATGGAGGAGGCAGATGGTGAATTGTGGGTGGATGAACTGGGGTCACAGGTAGAGGATGTATGGCTTAACTCTTTTAGTCTCCTCTATAAAGTTGTTAAACCTGCATGGTTAAGACGCAACCACCTGTTTACATTACATCGGGCCTATCTCTCCCCCAAAGGCTTTCTAAATTCCAGTCAGGAAAATGTTGCAATAAGTGCCTCCTCCCTGCAGCTTCTGACACTCACATGTTTTGCGATTGTCCCAGTATCAGTGGTTATTGTGAAGAAGTAAGGGCCACTTTGGGGTCAATTCTCAAAATTTCGATCAGATTCAACGCTGCATTATTTATATTTGGTTTTGAAGAAAATATTAAGGGGAAAGAGAGGACCTTTTTGTTTTACGCTATCCTTCTTGCCAGACGACAAATATGCAAACATTGGGTCGATTCTAACCCTCCGACCCATGCAGAATTGTTGTCATCCCTTTACGAAACATCGAAGGTTGATATAGCTAGGTCTGGCAGTGTTCGAAGTTCTGCATTTTGGAATCTTTTAGTCAATTGGAGACGTTAAGTTATTTGGACCACCGGGTTTTTTTTTTTCCCCCGGGTCCGATGATTATGCCCCCTTTTACTCCATGGTCCAGTTGGGGTTTGCCGGATTATAACGATTCCAGGGCCAACAGGCCGTGACATGCCTTGATGGAGTTCGATCTTCCTGAAAGTACCTCCCGCCAATCTCATATGTTTGTCCAAAAGAGAGCATGTTTCTGGCCCTCTCCTGGAAGGACAAGAAGGTGGTTGAATACTTCTCGGAATGAGGAAACGGCAAATGAGGAAACACAATTTTTTTTAAAAATAAATAAATAAATAACATCATGACAAGAGTGCGAGAGAAACACCCACGCTTCCAGGCCACTTATGTAACAGGGGAGGCCTAGTATTTTAGTCATGCCAAAACTATAAACCCTGCTTGCCATTGTTCTCATCTGAATGGAGACTAAGGTATCCCTCTTTCTCTTTTCTCTGGCTTGGTTCCCTACAAGAAGAAGCAATTGCAATGCAATAGGTCTCGCATTTGCAAGAGCTTAAGCTATGGGCATTGTAAATAACAATGCCTTTTATTTGTGTTTTAAAAACCTGCAACCAGTGCATAACAATGCACTGGCCTTCTAGTTCTTGCTTTGGGAAAGCAAGGCTGGCAGTAAAAGAGGTGCAGTTACTGTCAGCCTTGCTTCTCGTAAGCAACAAATATAATTACAGATTATGAGTGTATGCACCACTTGCAGGTTTTCTAGACATTAGCTCTTGCAAATGCGAGACCTATTTCATTGCAAATGCTTGTTGAGCTCTGAGACAGAGGCAGCAGCAGCCATAGGAAGGTAGGGGCCATGACGTCCGACAAATAAAATAAAACTGAAATATGCAAAGTGCTCCAATGTTTGTCTGTGTACAATTTGCTCGATTAGGGTTTAGAACTTAACAGTGGTGGAGAGATAGAATCCTTGCCAAACCCTCTATATTCATTTGACCACTGAGCACCTATAGTATAGTATGCATCTATTTTATACCTAATTGCAGTCAAGCTACACAACAATGACCTGGGATAACTGAATCCCTGTTTGCGTCTGTTTACAGCAACATGACCAACCATGATTATTCCAAAACTAAGGTGTGTCACACCAACTTGTGCAGTTTTGAGTTCTTTGACAGAATGGATTTTGTTTAGCTTCACTAGTCCTTGGCATGGGAACATCAACACTATGTAGAACATATGAAGGAAAAGCAGAGTGGTGCATTACCAATTCATAAAAAATTGACAGTTTTGCAAACACGTCACAGGAGGAACCCAGCTCCAGTCTGGGTGAAGAATGCTTTTTTGGATTAAACGTGATGCGCCAGTGCCTTAATCTTCCTAAGACATATTGAAGTTGCAAACCAATAGCAAGGGGAAGGAGGCAAAAGCACATTTCCAAATGCAGGTCAAGATGACAGTGCCTATCGTACACATAGCACAGGGCAGTGAGACTCACACTAGCCAATCTTAAATAAATTCAGATTTTTCAATCACCTACAAATCTACGTTCATAAAGTGACAACAACAGCTATTAGCATTAAACTATCCCTCGCTCTACAAAGGACACCCTACACCCTTAAAATAAAGCCTGCTGTGTGTTTATCCATAAACCCCTCCGGGAGTTTATGGTTCAAGAACCAGGCCAACATGCCACATCACAAATCTTCGTTTAATCATGAGGTCTGTAAATAAAATGCAAATGAGGAGCAGATTATGAATGCAATAACATATCAAAACCATTGCTACGTAAAAGCTTAAAATACATTTGTTAAAGCTACATTCACACCTCTAACACTTGGCATTTGGCTAACATCACAGCAAAAGTAGGCCGCTACCCACTGATCAGATAACACTTGATGCTTAAATAATGGCATCACCAGGCAGGCAATGACAGGCAGCTTCCAACAGTTTTATAATCAGCAGATGGAGAGTGTACAGAAAGCATTTAAGGGGAGGAGCATCAGTGATGCCATGACAATAATCTGTTTCGTATGCACACATCCAACTCCGGGGACCCACTTTGCAGTGATTAGAACCCACAAGGCCTGAAATGCTGCAGTGCTGGACATATGCAGATCCATGTTCATTAACACCCAGAAAAACCAAGAAACCATGTACTGTTTCCCAAATGCCTGGCGCCAGGGTGGCTGGGGTGCTGCAGTTGACAAGCACTAGCTGACTCCATAAGTCATACTGAGCATCACCTGAAAACGTGTAGCACCTGGGGGGGTTTCACAGTGTGTGGTTTCCCGGTGGACTCCTGCATAAACTGCATGTTCCAGTGAGATTAGTGCATAAGGGGTGTGCAAGTGCTCGTGGGCACCTGAAGTCTGAGATGGAAAATCCACGCTTACCTAAAAACAGCTCCTGTAACAGCACCTCAATATACATACTTTATGTTCACATGCATATATTGTCAGTTGGAAGTTATTGCCATGTTCTAGTCAGTCAAAAATATATATCATATAGAAGAACAGCGCTGCAAATGTTGTGTGAAGAACAACTTCCCCAACTCTAATCTTTATTGGCACTATGATTTTTGCTATCGTTGTTCATGTTACCTTGTATTTGCTGATGATCTGCAGAATGGCGATACTGTAAAACACTTACAAGGACAATACATTAGCGAAGGACAAACAGCCTGATTCATCATTCTCCCGTTTTGCGAGCCCCTAATAGCGATTCATAGCGAATCGCTAATAAGGACTCGCAAAACGGGATTCATGTAGAAATTGCATAAAGAAATGCGATTCCTACATAATCCTTATTTGCGATTAGCAAATTGCTAATCGCAAATAAGGAATAACTCGCCATTCATTCCTATGGGCCAAATGGCCCATAGGAATGAATGGGGAGTATTCCTTATTTGCGATTAGCAATTAGCTAATCGCAAATAAGATAGCGATTTGAAGGGTGCCAGGGGTGTCCAAAGGACACCCTGTAGCACCCCTCAAATGAAATTTTACACAGGTGTTGCACACACACATGTCCAAAGGACATGTGTGTGTGTAACATGCAACTCAGAAAAATGCATTTAAAAGCATTTTTCTGAGTTTTCGCAATTTACCACGAGGTCTGACCTAGCGGTAAATTGCGGCCAGAAATTGCGAATTCGCAAAAATAAAATTGGATGATGAATTGCATTTAAGGAATCTCAAATAGAGATTCCTGAAATGTAATTCCTCACAAAATTGCGAGATCGCAATTAGCGATTTTTGCATTTGGGATGATGAATCCCAAATGCAAAAATCGAACTCGCAAAGGGCCAGATTCTCAGAATCTGGCCCTTTGCGAGCCGATTTTGGCATCATGAATAAGGCTGAAAGTGAATAAAGGAGCAATACAAAAGAGGAAAGAGAGGGCCACCTGATTACCACAGAGAGCATCATCCTTGTTCATTGCATTGAAATAAAAAGGAGGACACGTTAGCTCTTGTTCTTTCTTTATCCCGAACAACTGCTATTTCAGAATACCAGTTGTACAGGAGAGTCTGGCAGCTGCTTTAAATAATTTGCCAAATTGAACATTTCAGTAAGAACATTTCCGAAATGTACGATATGCACCTTTGTACACTTTCTACTGCTACTCATAATAGTGTAAGTTGTTAACCTCTGCAGTAGCACTTCTTCTCTCCGTGCCATTTAATAGAAGGTTCTGCAGTGTAAGAAACAAAAGAGGGACTCAAATATATGGCGAGACTGGTGAAAGACAGCTGGATTGGACAATTAATAGAAAGCAATGTCCAGCACTTGCAATTTCTCTCGCTTTTAAGTCAGAGAATGAAAAGTAAAGTGTCCGCACCAAACAGTGTTTGACATTTTATATTTTTTTTGATTGCAGAGAAAATGCAACACAAACATTTTTATACTTTCGGCACTGTGCCTAAGAGTAATGTGTCAGCCTCTGCAGCCACACTTCCTTGTGTGCCATTTAATAGAAGGTTTGTTGCTGACAAGCGTGCTTTCTAAGCACTTTACAAAACTCTAGTTAGAGACAGTGCGGTGGTGGGGCAGTGACAATATCCGTAATGGAGCTCAGAGGAGAGCAAGTGAGAAAAAAGAAGAGTTCCAGATAAACAACACTTCAGGATGAGAGCATAAAGATAAGGGAAGTAAGGTGCTGCTCTGTGGGATGATACACATGCCAACAAGGCGGGACAAAGAAGAAGAACTGACCAGTAGGGAGGAATCCTTTTTGAAGGACAGTCTAAGTGAGGAATGGGAATGCATGGGTGGGATGTAAACCCGCAGAATAGACTACAGAACGTCGAGCGACAGCGCATGCACTGTCTAGGCTAGACCTAAAAAAGAAGCAGGAGAAATATTGGATCAAGGTTCAGTACAAGACAGGGCTAAGCTTACCGAGATAATGCACTGGCCTTCCTTTTGTAATTACATGAACAAGCAAGGGATCGCTGGCAGCAGCTATGGTTGACCTGAAAAGAAAAGAATCAGCTGAGTTAAAGGAAATATGTTTGAGTGTGAATCTCATGGTATTTATGTAGCAATGTAATTAGATTCATTTACAATAAATCAGTTAGGAAGATTATATTTATCTTGAGCTTGAGAAGTTAACAGAAAGTGTCAAACGTCTCAATTGTAGCATTTTAGAAGAGAAAATAAAATATATATTCAAAAGTAAAAAGAGAAAGAGTAGGGTTGTGCACATTGATGAACCTATTTCTTTTTCAGTATAGGAGTTACATTCTGCATATCAGACGTGTTTTAAGTTAGAGACCTAATGGAAAGTGAAATAAGTAAACAAACACTTTGTATGTATTTAATTCACAGTAAGACTCTCCAGAAGCAATAAGCAAGCCAAATGAAGCTACTGAGTCAACATGAGAACTTCTGGGAAGGGTGGTCCTTACAGGAAAGACTCACAACTTATTCAGCGCCCAGATTCTTTCTCTCTTCCACTCCCCATTCCCATTGTCTGGCAGTCCTTTATTCTGCATGATTACATACTTCCTCCCAGCGGTCCCTTTTTTCCGTACCTTGGCAGCCATTCACAACTTTCTAAAAGTGACATTTTTTAAATAGCAATTTAACATCTGACTTGGTCATTAGGTTGGATTTTAAATTGCTATTAATTTAAGTCCTTGAATCATGGTTCTAGCTATTCCTAAACTGAAGTTATGCATTACAACGCATTATAATTTATCCCTAGCCTTGCATAGTGAAAAACGACTCTGGCAATTTTTCACTGCCAGGATGTGTAAAACTTAAGTGCACATGTCCGACTGTTTAAATACCATGCTCTTTCCACTCACCTGTGGGCATTTAGAGCCTACCTCAGGGTTGTCTTCTGTATATTAAAAAGGAAGGTTTAGGCCAAAAGAATGATAGACGCCCTCATTCTCCCACCATTCATCATACAGCAAAACAAAAAGAATCTCCACTAAAGTGACCCTTGGTGGGGCCAGTGGGAATTGCAGTGCAGGCCGACAAGGTGCACGCCCGATGATGAAGCATGAGATCCCTAGAGATGTGTGAGGGCACCAAGGAACAATCCTTGGGATTCTGTTTTACCTACATCCTTCTCTTCCTGATAGAAACTGTCGGCCACATGCATCATCGGGACATTTTGCGATTCCTTATTTGCGAAAAATAGGGAATCGCAAATAAGGAATTGCAAAATGGGATGCATCAATATATTCGCATATTTTTTGCGATTCGGTGAAAATCGCAATATTTACCGAATCGCAAGGATTATGTGAATTCTAAATTGCGATTTCGCAATTCCCATTGATTCCTATGGGCCAAAAGGCCCATAGGAATCAATGGGAAGGCATTGACATTTTGCAAATTTCTATTAGCGATTCGCAAAATGTTAATGCATTCCATGGGTGCAGGGGGGGGTCCAAATGACCCCCCCCCGCACCCCTGAAATGCAGTTTTAAGTGCATGTTACACACACACATGTCCAAAGGACATGTGTGTCTGTAACATTACAGTGTTTAAAATGCAATTTTGAGCATTTTAAAACTTTTTCGCAAATTACCACGAGGTTCACCCTCGTGGTAATTTGCACCCCCTAATTGCGGATTCACAATTTAAAAAGCAATCATGCATTGCTTTTAAGGAATCGCAAATTTGCGATTCCTTAAAAGCAATCGCATTTTTGGAATTCGCTAAAAATAGCGATTTTCCCAAAAATGTTTGATGTATACAAAAAAGATATTTAGGAATCGCAAACGGACGAATTTACCGATTTGCAACGTTTGGGACTCCTAAATACCTTGATGCATGAGGCCGTGTATCCCCCCACTTGTGACAACTGGAAAGACTCAGACGTTGTCCTGTAGTCAGAATTGCACCAATCCCAAAGGGAGGAAAGCTACCATCAGAATCAGTTTTGAGTGAACACCTCATTAACCTGGCCACACCTCTGGGCGGGGACACAGGCTCTGCACAAGGGGAGGAGGGTATCCCCATCTTTGATTTTGGGACTAAGGTGACATGTAGGATTGTTCGCTGTAGGGCAAACTAGAGTGGTTGCAAAAGTTTCCTCCAGGACCTTTTACCCCACTGGTCCGGGGTGTCCCCTACCAACTTCCTGATGTCAGGTATAAATATGTCATCCCAAGGCACCATCCTCAAGACAGTTTCTGGAACTGCATCAGATAAGAGGACGACTTGACCTTTTGTCTGTGACCTGCCTGAGCCCTGAAGGACTGGATCATCTCCCTTTTGTAACCAGGGAAAGAAGTGGGTTCCCAGGTTGAGTTGGCTGACAACCTGTGTGGCTACAGGTACTCGAGTTGGAATAGGCTTTTTCAGTTAAGGGCCCTGCTAACCAGTGGAACTAGACTTTGCTGTTGGTCTCTGGTTTATGCCCTGAGAGTCTCTAAATTCTTTCCTCTGAGGTCCTTGGGGCCTTAGATGTGTATTTCTGTGGTTGTTTGGACACCAGAAAAAAGTTTGGAAACCTTTGAAAACATTTCTTCAGGAACTTTACCTGGACCCGCTCCAAAAAGTATCCAACCAGCAGCTCCACAACATCAGACTGGATTTCAGTTTTGTCTCACACAAAGATCCTTGTACATCAGAAAAAGTGAAAAAGTTCCATTCAGTGTTGGGAGTTTTAGAACATTTTCAGTGATAAATCTCTAAAGCTCCAGAGCATCAGAGGGACTAACACTTCTCATGCATTCAGTCTTTGTTTCTGTGGTGACAGCTACAATTTCAGCAGTTGCCGGCTCTGGGATGATTTTACTTCTCAAAAAGTGACAACGTCCCAGTCTGCATTGGGACTTAGAAAAAATTTCAATACTTTTCTAAAAACAAAAAATGACAGAGTTCCTTCCTGCATTGGGACGTAGAAACGTTTTGACTTTCAGACTTTCACTGGAACTGACGAGCTTTGCCTTCATCTCTGTCAAACTGGTGCCCCATCTACCACTTCCAGAGATTATCATCAGTGTTTAGTGCTTTTTGTTTACACTTCATATATGTTGTTTTGGAGAACCGGGCCTTATGGGCCAGGCGGCGCAGGGCACGCCTAAATCCCCGGATTCACCTGCCTTGTAACTAACAGAGGTACAAAAGGGGGTGGTGATGGACGGAGCATCTGAATCAATCAAACACTCACACCCAGTTAATCCAGTGCCACTATAGAAATTCTGTCTCTAAGCATCAATCACTACCTAATACTCACCATACTAATCAATACTAAGGCCCATATAACTGAGACAGAAAATCGAACAACTGAATCACATGGCCTAATTAAACACTCTATCCGAACAAATTATGTACTTTATATACAACTGCAGTATAACATTTTAGTCATAGGTATTTAGGAAAATAATTTAATTAGATCAATGGATTAACTGATGGTAACGACTAAAATTAATCAAGACCAGCTTGACGTTTTAAGTCTTTTATTTTATAATTTCAAAGTTTCAGTTTCAATCTCTTTATTAGCTCATTTATTAATAGCAAACATTTTTATTAAATCAGTATTATCCATTAGTTTATTGGCACAAAAGTCTGGCATTTCAAAATTGCTCAAAATCAATTAATTAAAATAAACATTAACCCTAACTCCCTAAATTAAGCTTTCTGACTGTGAAGAAAAAGATATTCAGAAATGCATTTGTTATTCTAACGTGTCCAAGGGAAATCGGACAGCACTTCGCCCTCAGGAACAGTCAGCCCCGCTACCCTCAATGAGCCAAGTTTTTATACCTTTCAAACTCACTAATCTAACTAAAAAGTAATATTTCAAGAGTCTTTCGGCAACCTGATTGGTTGCTGATCGTCAGGCCATCGAGAGGCCACCGCTTCAAAATACCATAACGTCACTTGTCATTGTTCTTTGACGTGAAGCGACACCGGCTTCCGAAGGATTGATACAATAACTAAAGTCAGTTCACAGTTTCCTCCATAGCTCGGCCAAACTGTCTCTTGTCGCTTCCTTAGCCTTGGAATAATATCTCTTCAGAGCATATTACGCACAAATGTCTTTGTTTGAGCTTCAGTTTATTCAGAGAAGATTTTCTATGAAAAAGCTTCAACATGGCTGTGCATGGCTCCTCTCAGTCAGGCTAACCAACATTTTCCAGAACCAAGCCTCAAGCTTTTCTCTCGGGCTAGTATTCAAACAAACACAAAAGAATAATTAATATGAATAATGAGAGTCATTCTATTACCCAACCTCCATTACTAATGTTAACCCATTAGTATAAATCACCTAGCAGAAGCACACAGAAAAAGCAGCACATTTAAAATCTACCATTCTTCATAGTGTCCAGCAGGATTCTTCATATATCTGAAAAAGATAAACAGACACAACATAGACAAAAGCACACATAAAATGAGCACATGCCATTATTTAGTCAGCTGCATTAATGTTGACAAAGACAATAGGACAGACAAAACAACATTAGTTATGTATTATAAAACATACTTGCATATGCAACATGAGCAAATTAACATTCATAAGCTTTTATTCGATATACAGAGATATCTTATAAGCACATTTAAAATACAATCATAACAATGCACACCATAAAAAAAACATAGTTATAAGAGTCAGTATAAAAACTCCTTAAAAAGGATAAAAGGACTTGAAGTGCCCAAAGATAATTTAGCTAAAAAAGAATTAAACCGCTACTGACAATCTCTTACGACGAATAAGCCAAGACTGTTTTAAAAATGTTGCTGTTCCACACACAATAGAGGGGGAAGTGTCCGTGGTTAAAATACGCAGGGCTTCCAGGTGACTACGTGTGCCCAGATTTCGGCAAAGAGGTTTCAACCAGAAGGACCTTGGCCTTGCATAATCCGGGCACTCAAATAGAACATGTGCGATGGACTCAATCCTGCTCGGGCAACATGCACAATTAGGGGAAGTGCGGGCCGCTGATGTCCATTTTGATACCACAGCACCCAGGGGGAGGGATCCAACTCTAAATTTAAAATAGAGTGCTCGGTCAAAGGGGAGGGTAATCAAATCTAGGTAGGGTTCAAAAGCCACAATATCCTTGATTTGTAAGAAGGCAACAGTAGACTTGCAGTGGTTCGAATTAGCAGTTAGACGCTCCGCAGTCCATTTCCAGAAATGCGCCTTAACAATGTCTTTTGGAGGGGCAGAGCGTGTTAACCAACAGTCCCCTAGTCCAATCTTTTCCAAAAGACTTTTTGTTTCCCTTAACCACCTTATCTTAGCCCATCCCCCCATACTCATTATTTCCCCCAGGCCGTCTGCATAGGATTTTAGCTCTTCGCCCCTCCAAATTCGTGTCCAAAGTAGGAGCGGGCGGAGCTGGGCTTGATCTTTAATGTTTTTGCAGCCCGTGTCCAACAGCACTGGTACAGATGGAGTGCTCAGTGGAATAGAGATAAGGGATTTCAGCAACTTGCTCTCCGCCGTCGCCAGGGCATCCAAACCGCTGTGGCCCCATAATTCGGCCCCATACAAGGCTGATGTCACTACTTTGGCCTTGTAGATGTCGAGTACTGGGGTAAGTGATCTCCTAGGTGAGGCCCGGAACTCCCTCATGAGAGCTCCTCCTACTCTCCTGTGGTTGAGGACCATTTTATCAATGTGGTTTGCCCAAGACATCCTATCCGTAATCCGAATACCAAGGTAATCGAATTCGGCCACTTTCTCTAGGGGAACAGAGTTGAGTGTAGGTGGGCGGCCCAGTTTCCTAGGTGGGTTTAGGACTAAGTATTTTGTTTTGGCCACATTTATTGTTAAACCTTTTGCAGCACAAAATTCCTGGAAACGCGATAACAATTTCTGGAGGCCTTGGGGGGTCTTCGAGATCAGAAGCGTGTCGTCCGCAAAAAGCAAGGTGGGGATGCGGACTCCTCCAAGACAGGGGGCGTCGGCTGGTTCTTGTTGCAGATGTTTTACCACCCCGTTCACATATAGTGAAAATAGGGTGGGCGCCAAGACGCAGCCCTGTCTTACGCCCCTGGACACTGGTATTTTTTCTGTGAGCTCTCCGTTTTTACCCCAACGGACCTGTGCAAAGGGGGTAATCCCAGCTCATAGAGCACCTTCCATAGCTCTTCCCGGGGGACTAGGTCAAAGGCAGTCTTCAGGTCAATAAAGGCCAAATAAAGGCTGCCCTTGCCTAGTTCCACCACTTTCCACCCCAGTAGTAACAGCCTAAACACCTGCTCTATTGTCCCCATTCCCGCCCGAAAGCCTGCCTGAAAGTCTGATAGGATTTTGTTCTCCTCCACCCAATGGAGAATCCTACTGAGGATAGCTTTACCAGCTATCTTTTGGGTGGAGTCTATCAGACTTATAGGGCGGTAGTTCCCCGGGGTTTCCCTACACCCTTTTTTATAAATCGGGACCACAACCGCCCCTTTCCAAGATTCTGGCACTGCCCCTCCTATCATGATGGCATTTAGGAGAGAGGCAATGACCCTGCCCCATTCCGCTGGGAATGCCCTCATGAGGTCCCCTGGAAGGCCATCGGGGCCTGCCGCCTTACGGGGCGCTACCCACCCTATAACCCCCTCAATCTCTAAGGGAGTGAAGAGATCATAGGCGTGAGGTTCGATCACTAGGGTAGGATTTATCCCAACATTCAATTCCCCATCTGGAGGTAGGTATAAGGTCCCGAAATGTTCAACCCAATTTTGGGGCGGGATATTACAGGGTCTCATGGATGCATCGGGTTTGTTCCGTGTGCCTATGAGATTCCAAAAGGCCCTTGGATCTCTGCTTTTGCTGGCCTGGAGCAGGTCTTCCCAGAATTTGTCTTCCCACTCCCTCCTAGCTACTTGGATGGACTTTTTGTAGGCCTTCCTTGCTTCCTGAATCTCACTACGGGCTTTGTGCTTAACTGCCTCTACAAGCTTTGCCTTGTGTACCCTACAAGTTTGGGTATACCAGCCAACAGCTGGTTTTTTTGATTCTTTGTTGCCTGGCTTGTAATGGTGTGCCGTAAACACTTTAGTTAATGTTTCTACCAAGGAAGCGAATATCCCACTGACACAGCCTGCCCCTTCTAGAGGTGTTGTAAGGGTTATTACCGCATGGTTTAAAAGGGATTGAATTTCCCCTAACTTTGCCTCGGAGAGTACCAATTTCGCCCATTTTATACGTCTGCCACAAAGGGAGACTTCAGACCCATCCGGGCGTGCGGCTGCCGGGTTTATGTTGACCTTCCTTGTAGGGCGCCACCACTGGTCCATGCTTAGCGAGAGTGAATTGTGGTCACTTTCAGTCGTGGGGACCACCTGCATGTCCCTTACGTAAGACCATAGGTTTACATCTATTAAAAAATAATCTAACCTGGAGGTGTGCCCTGGTCTATTAAAAGTATGGGCCCCCCCCCTATCCGAGGGTGTCCTCCCATTAGCTGCCCTTAAGTTAAGTTCGAGGCTCAAAGAATATATCTGGAGCGCCACTTCTGTCCACCTACTAATCGGTGGGATTTCCAGGACCGGGATCCCCAACCTCATATCCTCCTCGTCTTGATCGAGGGACACATCTGAGCCCAAGGGCTCGAACGTACAGTTCAGGTCACCCGCAACCAAGGTATGCTTCTTATATGGGGAGTTAGTTATCAAAGTCTCGAGGAGAGATATTACAGGAGACTTTCTCCCACCCCTGGTTCCCCGAGCATAGACATTATAAACATTTAAGACAGTTCTTCCCCTTTGGTCTATTAGGGTAATGTTTTGTATGTCCGGGCAACCTGTAGGGAACTCCACTACTCTGCAATCTAAAGAAGCTGCGACCCAAATGAGAAGGACGCCCGAAGGCCGCCCCCTCCCTGTTTCCGAGGATTGCGCAGGGGAAAAATAGGAGGAAAATCCCACCCTATGAACCGGCACCAAGCTCCATGTCTCTTGGAATAGGCACAGGGAGTGCTCGTCTACCCACGCAGTAAATTCCGGTAGGGTCAATTTTCTTGCAATCCCTGCGACATTCCAGCTGAAAACCTTGAAGGCTAGGTCCGTCACAGCTGGAGCGTCGCTGGGCGCAAGAATGCCCCTGTCCATGGTCCTCCTCACTGGTATCTTAGGGGAGCAAGGATCTTGGGGGATATCTAGAGAGTCCACTAACCCACTTACAAGATTTGTTTCGGAGGGTAATGCTCCTACTGGCTCTATTATACTTGCGGTTTCCAGTCAGCAAGGCCCTGGGGCCCACATTTGGTTCTCTATTTCACCCCCCGTAGCCCCAGCCCAGTTTTGACTGAAGGTAGGGGAACTTGAACTGCCTCTAATTGGGGTGACAATTTCCCTGGGGTAAAAGTAAGAAAGATCAACCACTTTAACCCCCGGAGTCCCCATATTTTTAATAGGAGTACAAATCGTGGGCACTACTCTACGGTCTTGAAAGTTTATAATTATGCAATCCCCCTCCTGAGTTTTTTTCCCCTGCCCTACCCACCCGACTCTACGGACACTTAAAATAATACCATCCACACCCAGCGGGATTGGCTTATTTTCCTTCAGCCAGTGGATGCATTTATTTTTAAGTGACAGATGGTTTTCCAACTGGCCTTCCCTTAAAGGGGGCACATTGACCATAACAGCAACAAAGGGCTGACAGTCTGGTGGGAGGTTTACTGGGGGAATCCTTCGTGCTGGTTTACTAGGGACCGATAAGATGGTAGGTGGGGCTGTAGGTTGGGATGCAGATCTAAGACCTTTCCCTATCGCTGGCCCATTGGGTTTATTGCGTATGCCTGAGTCTTGGGAATCTTCCCTTATGCCACTTGCTAACTGAGTCGGTTTTTGTGAGAGAGACTTGGGCTTATTTTTATCAGGCTCTAAGTGTGTTGGTGGCCCCTTGTGTTTTGGCCCTCCTTTGAGGCAGGGAGGAGATTTTACTACTATGGTTTGTGGAATGTTAGAAGCAACTTTATTTGGACTTATTATGGGTTTAGGGTCTCTCTGGGATGGTGGTTCTTTCCCCTTTGTACCCATTTCCTTGTTTTCACTCACTCTAATAATTTGCTTGAATGTGGTTTTGAGTGAGTGGAATCCGTCAAGGGTTGATTGCTCTAACTTATCTATCCTCTCCCCTAGTCCCTTGACCTGTGTTAGAAGTGGTTTCAGAAGACTCTGTACCTTCTCAAAGATATTTTCAACTGTTACTAAATCAGTTGTCTTAGAGACCTTGAGAGTATTAACTTCTGGGAATAGCCCCTTGGGAGAGATCAGCACATCCCCTACTATGTCGTCTTCATTCACTATGGCCTTACCCCTTGTATTTTTCAAACCAACCAGGACCAGAGGGCTTCCTTACTCTTTGATAGAGAGCGGCCTGTCTCACAAACCTACCCTTTTTCCGTTTTCTTGGGTTTTTAGTTTGGGGTCTATTCTCCTGCCTGGTTTCGGGAGTTTCAATGTTAGGGGAAACTCTAACTGACTCCCCTTCCGGTATAACCAAGGAGGGGGTAAGTGATTTTAAAGACAGGGGTTCACTAATAACTTCATTTGGGATATTAGGTGATAGTGGCGAAGGCAATTTAGTAGGAACACCATCATCCACAACAACCATAGGAATGAGTGAGGCCAGATTTTCCAGCCTATCTATAGATTGCTCTAAACCAGCCAAATGGGAGGGATCTGTAGAAGCACCAGGGACACTAGGTGGGGTGACAGAGTGGGGCCGGACACTGGCCGGAGTAAGCGACTGGGCAGCAACCCCCAGGGATGAGCGTCTTGAGGGGAGGTAGACCTCGGAAAGACGCCTTTCAGACATAGCAATCTCCTTTTCAATCACCGCCGTCACCCTTGTGATGAAGCGGTCCATGGTTCCTATTACGGGGCTCGCGGCGTTGTTCCCCTTTTCGCCTTCACTCCTAAGAAGCTTTCCAGAGCGGGTAGACATGATGGTGTAGAGCAGGACTGAAAGTCACACCAGACTTTTGCACTCACTACTGCTGGAGCGTAAGGATAAGGGACGTGGCCCAGCCCAGCCTTAACAGCCCCTGACGGCCACAGACGGCCCGCCCTCTGCCCGGGCTCCGCCCGGCGTCGCCCGCGCGCGTCCGCGACGCGGAGGTCGAGGCTCCGCTTTGTAGCGCCTCCGGGCGCGAGAACAGCGGTGGCCGGAAGTCCGCGCTAAGCCCACTGGGAGCTGTAGTCTCTAGCCGCTCCTGGATGTTGATGGCGGCGAGACTCACAGCGTAGGCAACCCAGGGACTGAGGCAGAGTGCTGGCGTGTCCACAGGTAGGCAATGAGCGCTGTGTGCGCTACTCGTAATTAACATTAGTCCCGTGTGTAATGCAATGTAGAATTTTAATCTAGATTGATTTAGTACAACAAATCGTGCAATAACTCATTAATATATTAGTTCGTGTTACAAGAGATTTAACTTCACGAGCCAGAATAAAATTATTTCTGAAGCTCGCTCCATCAACTCCCTCATCTGGTGATTTCAAAATCACCAAACAACACCCAAAATTTAGAAATTTTTTAACCCAATTTAGAGACGTCACATTTTGAGTTCTTTCAGTATTAGTCTCCTTAAACCCCTATCTCTGCTGTTTGCTCGATACTTTCAAACCGAGCTCTTCGCATTTACTCTAACTCGTATTCCTTCTCTTGTTCCTTTCTGAGTTTATAAATCCTCCTCTTTTCCTTCTGATGCTTCTTTCTCTTGTGAATCATGCAACTAATTTTTAGCAGCAATATCACCATAATGATGACAATTACTGGACAGAGCACTTTGCCAATGATTGAACCATCAATCTCTGAAAACCATTCTTTAATTGCCTCAATCCTTTTGCCGATTCGTTCAGTGAAATTTTCTTCCTCCAGGGGTTCTATTTCTTCATGAAATTCAGTAATGTTTTTAATAAGGGTCTCTATATTCCGACTCTTGTCAGGAATATAGGTACAACAATGTTGGACATGTAAAACCCCACAGACTCCTCCCTCTTTTGCAAGCAGAATGTCTAATGCAAGACGATTCTGCATAACCATGCTTCTAGTAGCAACAAGTTCTGTATTGACCAATTGAAAACCACTTGCAGTATCTGTAGACAATCTATCTACAATCGTGGAAACCTTTCTAATTTTGATTGAATTCATGGTAATTCCTACCATGGGAATGATTGCACCAAAAACGTCTCCCATGACTTCTGTAAAACTTTCTCTTTTAAATCTGTTCAGGTGTTCACCAAATTCAAAGGTACCCTTCTCATTTCTGTCAACATGAAAAATCTTTGGAAAAACTAATCCAAGGTAGCACGTCCCATACCAATGATCTGGGAGGCTAAAATACGCCTTATTGCCACAGATAAAATAAATTCCAGGGAAAATTGGATCTTTTCCACCTTTAAATCCCCATCCCCCTATGATTCGATAAGTATCCTCACATTGACTAGCACCAACGAAAAAATTATCATAAACCCTATCCAGGGAGGGGCCTTGACCGCCTTCCCTTTCCTTTCGGCGTCCCATCCTTAGAATGGACCGCCTCCCCGTTGAGGGGCCAATGGCCACCTCCCCCCGGGCGCTCCCATCCGTAATGGGTGACGCCCCCACCATAGGGATCTTCCAATTACTGCTCACCGATCATGACCTTACCGCCCGACCAAAATAAATACGACATTAACTAGCGATACTAAATTAAAAACAAGACAATAACCGCTTTAAGTATGACTATTGGAACATCATTGATCAACACTGGTGCAAAATACTTTATTCGAAAAACATACTGTAAGGAATCATTCACTTTATTGCATAGTAAAACCACACTTTAATCACAACAACCTGTAAAAAATCGAGTTACCACATCAAAACTTTATTTCAAAACCACTTGCTGTCTCCAGGGGCTGGTGGGTGGGTCAAAATTGGCTCTTCGTTCCGTCTCGAGCTCACGTGCAGCGGGGAGGTGCAGCTTCAGAGCACAGGAACAAGAGGATGCTTCCTAGGCTTGTTGCTCCTTTTATCCTTCTTCCGGCGGGCGTAAACCCGCCTCCGCCCGCCTCCTGGGGCGTGGCTGGCGGCTTCAGTGTCTAGGACAACCCACTCTAGGGCGGGAGGAAGCGCGCCCCGGCTACGCCGCTTCGGGCATACCAGCCGAGACTCGCCTCCCGCCCAAGATGGCTTCCCGGGGGGATCGGGGTACTCCACCATACGTTCGGGGGGACCGAGTGGTCGCCCGTTTCCATATGGCTGAGATACCCGCCACCCCCTCTCAACACAATCCCCAAGGATGGGAAACCGGAAACATTTCTGAACTTTTGGAAGGCGGGAGGGAGTGACCCTCCCGGCCGTATTTATTAAAATATGAAACAAAATCAAAACATTAAAATAACAGTTTCATATTATGTACAATTTTATTTCCACATTACGATGTTTTGGCTAACCTTAACATATTTCTAATACAAAGGTTCTCCTAGCCGAAACTAACATCCTACAAATACATTTTAACTTAAAATTGTACATCCTAACGTTAAGGGCCAACGGCAAGGTCGTAACCGGTGTCAGATCCCTAAACCAGAATTACCCCCTCACTTGCGAGGGGCGACCGCACAGAGGGCTGTACCTCATGTGCACATACCAATTTCCCTTGACTTGACGGGGGCCCCAATGAACTCGACGCCATTTTATGGTCGTCCGAGGACTCGTGTGAGGTGTCTAGAAGGTAGCGTAAACCCCCTTCCCCACCCCACACAACTTACCACATCTGCCGTCGCAGATGTCCTGGCCCCGGGAAATTCCCAGGAGGGGACCGTAGCCCCTCCTATCCAGGGAGGGGCCTTGACCGCCTTCCCTTTCCTTTCGGCGTCCCATCCTTAGAAGGGACCGCCTCCCCGTTGAGGGGCCAATGGCCACCTCCCCCCGGGCGCTCCCATCCGTAACGGGTGACGCCCCCACCATAGGGATCTTCCAATTACTGCTCACCGATCATGACCTTACCGCCACAGGCCGGATAGTTGACCGGCTATCCGGACCCCCCACAAAATCCTGCCTAAAGGTCATGCTGTAAACTCTTTAACCAAGCTATGAGGTCTCCTATGAGTAACACATTCCCCACCCGGGACAAATGGACCCCATCCTTCAAATACATATTGTCCCCCTTGATACAACCATGAGGAATAGAATGCAATGCATTTGAACGAAACAATCTACTCAATTTGTTATTGACTTTCTTTACCGAATGATTTATAGCAGACACCGAATTCGCCCCCCGCCACACCTTACGTGGAATCATATGGGACCATGCAATTATGCACCCTGGAACCCTTCTCGCCAACCAACTTACTGTGGAAAGTATCGCCTCGAGAAGAAGTCGTCTACCAGTGGTTACCAAATCGTTGCCCCCAAGATGGACTATGATTATAGATGGCGGTGACCTTGTCCGCCCTAACAAACCCTCGACAAAAGGTTGAAACTGATCAATACAGAGCCCGCCCCTTCCGTAGAAGGTCACCCTGTACCCGTATTCCCCAGCCACGTGAATCATGTCACCTGCTTTGAATACGTCCGCGGCACACCTCACGTATGAGTGGCCCATGACCCACACCACTTTTTCCGCAGCCGGTGATGTTTGACCGCTGGTTCCCAGGTGTCGGGTCGACTGCACAGTTCGCCCCGCCTCGTAAGCTTGCGAAACTGTAAACCAAACAAAAACAAGAAGCGTGAGTACATGATAGCAGCTTCACAACATGTGCAACCGCACATACCTTTTGTAACAATTCGAGGACCAACGACCCAATCGTTTCACTTTTTCCACACTCAGACCCCTGGCTGTAGCCTCAGTAGCAGCCCCTATCCGAAAGGAATGGGTCCCAAACTCGCCGGGGTTCAAGCCCGTGGCCGAAAATGCCATTGTAAGCACCCGCTGGAACTGAAACCTCGTCAGTGGGGTGGCATCAGCGTGTCTCAACAAGGTCCCCCTCCATGATGCCGCCCTCTGCGCTAAATATTCCTCTACGCAAACCACAGGGCACATGGGAGATCCGGGAATCCGATGTATGACTAAGCAATCCCCAATCGCACCCTGATCGGCCTTGGACCTGACAAACGAGACAATCATCGTCTCCCCCTTAACCTGAATGTGCTCTCGGCACAGTCCTCCCACCGTATCCCGCTTGTTCTTCGCCACCAGTTCGCTTACCCGCATCGCCCCATGGAATGCTAACGCAAAAGCGGCCCGGAATAACACTGTTTCATACTGAGATGAACATGTCACAGGGAGTACGGATAATAACAGGGCCAACCTATCCAGACCTATCGGGTGTCTCTCATCTACTCCGCGACCCTCAAGGCGTTGCCACCCACGTAGCGCTTTCTGCACAACGAAAGACGCTGTCGGGTCCTGGATCCCATGAGCCCTTGCCATAAAGGAAATGGCGGCCCGATGCCTCTGGGCCGTAGCTACTGACTTGCCTGCCTGATGTAAAGACAGCAAAAATTTTACAACAAACTCTTCCTGCCCCCAAAACTCCCCCCTAGCAGCACCCAAAAAGGACCAATAGGAACGGAACGCCCCTTCGTATGCCTTTCTTGTCCTGGGTGCTAAACTCTCTCCCACCAGGTTTTGTAGTTCGGGGCACCGAGAGACCAGAGAGCTTCGGGAAAGGGTGCCGCCACCGGGTCCGCTGTGGGTAGAAAACCCCAGAAGGCCTGCATACGAAAACGAGAAAGCGCATCAGCCGCTTGGTTCAGTACCCCCGGCATATGTCTTGCCCTAAAGAGCACGTTCAATTGCATACACAATAACACAATTTCTTTGAGCAATCTCAGAATCCATTTGCCTCGTGCTGCCTGACTATTGATACACTCAACCACGGTCATGTTATCAGACCAGAACACCACCGAGTGATCCCGGAACCCCTCCGGCCATGTTTTCAGGGCCACCAAAATAGGGAAAAGTTCAAGAAAAGCAATGTTACTCGTCAGCCCGGATTCGTGCCACCATGACGGCCATTTTTGAGCCGACCATTGATTACCGAATATGGCGCCAAAACCTATACTCCCCGCCGAATCTGTCCACAGCCCCAGCTCCTCGGAGGACACCGCCGGCTTGTTCCAGACAATTCGACCATTGAAATCCGCCAGGAATGCCAACCAAATGCGCATGTCCTGGCGAATCTCTGCCGATAGCCTCGTGCGGTGGTGCCCCTCTTTAAGACCGACCATGGCTTGTGCAATCGAGCGGGAAAAGGGGCGGGCCATTGGCATCACTCTAAGGGCAAAATTCAACTGACCCACAGTTTGCTGCAATTGATGCAAGTTCACCTTAGTCTCCCGAATACATGTTTCAAGGGAGGCCCTGAATTTCCCCACCTTTTCCTTGGGTAGCCGAAAACAACCTTCTTCTGAATCGAGCTCTATTCCAAGAAACTCGAGCGAAGTTGATGGCCCCACCGTCTTCCCTGGTGCCAATGGCACACCAAACTGACTCATTAGGACACAAAATTCTTTTAAAGCCTGTGCACATTCTGGATCCCCAGCTGGCCCCAGGAACAGAAAATCATCAAGATAATGCATAACATGCTGGAAACCCGTCTTTCTCATGAATGCCCATTGCAGAAAACAACTGAATTTTTCAAAATAAGCACAAGATATGGAGCATCCCATTGGCATACATTTGTCCATGTAATAGCGACCCTGAAACAGAAAACCAAGGAGACGCTGATCGTCTGGGTGTACCGGGAGCAACCGGAACGCTGACTCGATGTCTGATTTTGCCATCAGCGCTCCGGGCCCCAGGCGATTCAACATGGCGACGGCCTCATCGAAAGATGCGTACCGCACCGAACACACTTCCGGGTCTATCGCATCATTCACGGAAAGACCTCGTGGGGCTGACAAATTATGTATTAGTCTAAACTCACCCGGGTCCTTCTTTGGGACCACTCCTAAGGGGGAACAAACAAAGTTAGCAACCGGTGGTATATCGAATGGTCCGGCAACCCGCCCTCGAGTCACCTCTTTCCCAATCTTTATCTGTACCACCGCCGTATTTTGCAGGACCGACAGTTGGTTCTTACAACGTGCCTTACCCTGAAAATTCCCCACTGGAATGCGGAAACCATACGAAAACCCGTCTCGCAACACCCCAGCGGAGACATGATCCGGGTATTCATTGAGCCAAGGAATCATTGCCATGGTATCAACCGGGGTAGGTAACGGCGCCCCTCGGACTATTTCAGACCTGTTTGGCGCTTCCCCTACCACCGTTATCACCCATTTTGGCTCTGCACATGGTCTCAGGATGCGAGGACTGTCCACACCCCCCACACTTGTGCCTAAACTTGCATGACCCCTGGGGCCTTGTACATTTTCCCCTATTAAAATTCCAACAGATCCCCTTCTTACCTGCGTTGCCACTCGGCTTCGAGTGATGCTCGTTACCTGCCCCCGTCCGAAAGGGCGTCCCAGACGAATGGCGGGAAAACTCACCCCCGCTACCCCCCGACAATGGTGTCTTTAACATGCCTGAATTCTCCATTTTTTGCCAAGAAATGGAGTCGTAACAATCCCAGGTCAAAGCTGGGTCGTGCTCCTTGGCCTTACGAAAAACATTATCATAGCAAAACCACTGATTGCCCTCATATGATTGAGAATACTCCATGATACGTGTCTGATATATGGGCAACTCAGCCAACAACTCAGGCCTTCGTTCCCCCATAATTGAAGTGAATATGCCAAACGCTCTGCCCCAGGTACCTATGTTCTCATCGACCTTAAAGGCGGCCATCTTTGCGC
The DNA here is from genome assembly GCF_964263255.1 of Lissotriton vulgaris. Classification (NCBI taxonomy): domain Eukaryota; kingdom Metazoa; phylum Chordata; class Amphibia; order Caudata; family Salamandridae; genus Lissotriton; species Lissotriton vulgaris. The sequence goes on from NC_141698.1 coordinate 904,131,895, forward strand.
GCCAAACACTCGGATGCAGAAACTCTTTTTGACCCTTCACATGCTCGATCTCGTAGTGATCGGTAAGCAAAGAAAACATGTTTACATACTTATCAGCCCAAATCTTTTCCTTGACTTCAATTGGAATATGATGGGCCACTTTCTCTCTCCGTGAGGGTACAGACCCCTCCCCCGCAATCGGCAGTAGCCGCTTACCTAAATTAGAAGCTATAGTCGCTGCCGAACTCGTGCCCGCTGCGTTTTCACCCACCGGAGCCTGTGGGGGAACAGAAGATGATGCCTTCGCAGCCTCTCTAGATTCCCGCAGTTGCCTCATTACTGCCCTGGCGTCATCTGCCGTGGTGCCCTCACAATCTTTCCCCAACCACGCTGCCAGTTGTGCAGCCAACTCGGGAGGCATATCCCCCTTGTTCACAGGGGTGACTACGACGGGGATCGGTTGCCCCTCCTTCGGAACCGAGACTGGCTCCTCAATCGGTGTATCGGGAACCGGGGCCTCTCCCTCAGGTGCCCCCCTCTTGGACCTCTTGCCTCTACCGCTGGGGACTACACCCGGCAATGCTGGCCCGACGATGCGTTTGTTTCGGGCCTCCTGCCCCGTTCATTGCCGCCATCTGCTTCTTCATCTCGGCCATATCCTTTACGAGCATGCGGAGCATCTGATCGGTACCGACCCGCTTTCCGACCTTCTTGCTCGGCATTCTCCAACGAAGATATCTGAAAGAACAAGGACAAAATTACAACGCTCAAAATTGGCTCTTCGTTCCGTCTCGAGCTCACGTGCAGCGGGGAGGTGCAGCTTCAGAGCACAGGAACAAGAGGATGCTTCCTAGGCTTGTTGCTCCTTTTATCCTTCTTCCGGCGGGCGTAAACCCGCCTCTGCCCGCCTCCGGGGGCGTGGCTGGCGGCTTCAGTGTCTAGGACAACCCACTCTAGGGCGGGAGGAAGCGCGCCCCGGCTACGCCGCTTCGGGCATACCAGCCGAGACTCGCCTCCCGCCCAAGATGGCTTCCCGGGGGGATCGGGGTACTCCACCATACGTTCGGGGGGACCGAGTGGTCGCCCCTTTCCACTAGCACCAACGAAAAAATTATCATAAAGCGTATTATCTCTTCTAATGCAAAATTTACCACTAACTGGTTCATCAATGTGTATAGCTGCATTTGTGTTAACACCATTAAGCTTAGCGTCCTCCATCTGCCAAAATTTTGACTTAGCATGCTTAAGGACTTCATTTTTTTTATAAATTGCCCTCCTCTCCTCAACCATATTCAGGAAAGTTTTTTCCTCAGCTCTCATCTTGCATGTTAAATTGTTTCTATAAGCATATTCATAATTAAGTTCATTAGTTACCAAAAAGAATTCCCTCATCTGCTTCGCAGGCTTAACTTTGTTTAAGCTATTTACAACTTTGAGGTTTGCAAAAACCTCATCAAAGTCTGAGTAATAATACTCCAGTCGACCAGTTTGATAAAACAGGCTATCAATTACACTGCAAGTAATGCCATAAATGAGAGGTAACATGTTATAAGTAACCCCCTCTGAAACAGAAGCAGGCAGCTTCACACAGACATAGCAATCCTTTACATTCATTACTTTAACATATTCAGACAAAAGCGTAGAAAATTAATTGCTAGAAAAATCTCCAACAGATCTATCTTGATGGATCTCTGGATTATGCTCAATAATTCTGTTAGACTTGCAAGCATGTTTTTCCTGCTTAGATTCTGCCTTGCTTGTCATATTAGCCTTAAATTTCTGCTTATCAATACCAAAAGGGTAAACTACAGCTAAAATTAACCAAACCAGTATTAAGAGAACCACACAAATCGAAGACATTTTGCAACATCTTTTCAAAATGGAGCACCTTGGAGTATCAGAGCTAGGCATTTTTAAATGAATAAACAAAAATGAAAAACAAAAATTTTAAAATAATGTAAGTAATATGAATTATAAAACTAAAATATTCCCCCTTTTTAAATGTTTTTTTTTTTTTAAAAGAACCCTATAACAGCTTTTCTTTGACCATGCGTCACATGAACGTGTGTTTTCAAGCTAACACAATTTCTTCGACCTTATGTCACCTAACACGTTTTCTTCAGCCTTATGCTAGGAATATTATGATTAAACAACTTCAATCATTGTCACTAGCTTCTTCCAAATCCTCTTGACTACTACTTCCTACCTCAACAATTGGCGGGATTATAATATATGTCCACTTTGGTGACTTATATTTTTGATTTGGCTGTATTACTCTTTTTGTCTTACGAGTGAATACTTCAATTTTCTTATTCTTCTCATCTATCTTATCAGAGTCTCCTCCCTGACTAGAAACTTCGTTGATTTGTTCTTTTGATTTCTTTACTAATTTGAATTTCAGGTTTTCTTCTGGCCAAATATCTCCTTTCCTCAAGATTTTCTTTTTTGGCACAGTTTCGTTGCTTTCAGCTTTCCAAGCTCTTTTTCTGAATTTTCTTACTTCTGATTCTTCATCACTCTCATCTGTGTCTGTTTCTGAGACTTCAAGTCTGTATCTAGGAACTTCTTTACTCAGCAGCTTCACTCCATTAGGAACATCATCCTTACAGCTGGTACTTGGTAATTCTTCCTCTTCTTCAGGGATCACCTTTAGCTTCCCAGTTTCAGAATTCTTGCTCCTGCATACAGAGCTACTCCTTTGCCTTTCAATACTCTCCCGGATTATATTTTTATCTTGCTCAGAATCCTCTGCTTCTGAATCTTCCTTTTCTTTTTGAGATTCTTTTCTTTCAGATTTTCATCAACATCTTGATCATCAGTCACAATTTCTAGATCTTTTTCATTCAAGGCCTGATTTGCATCTAGATTCTCCAGATGTTGATTTTCTTGCTGATCATCAGATTCTTGATCTTCAGGATCCCCTTCTGAATCTGAATCAGTCGTTGTCTCACTTTCTTCATCAGAATTATCAGGAGGTGGTACACAAATGGTGTGACTTGCATGCACCCACCTTTTCAAACCTCTACACTTTATAGCATTTGTTGTGACAAGAATTACTTCTCTTGCCTTTTGCCATCTAGGTACTAAACAGTTTCTCCTTCGATATACCTTTGTTCTGACCCAATCTCCAGGCAACAGATCATGAGCTTGTTCTTTCTCTTTAGTAATCACATCTGTTCCCACCTGGTGAAATACAGAATTAACTACATCAGAGAGATTCTGACAGTATTCAATGATTGCACTATCATTAATGCTCAAAAGCTTGCCAACTGGAACAAATGCTTGCCTCATTACTCTGCCCATTAAGATATCATGGGGACTAAGGCCTGTCTTTTTCTCTGGAGTACTTCTCAAAGACATTAGAACAAGTGGAAGAGCATCTGTCTACTTCACTCCTGTGGCTAAACACATTTTTGAAATCCTGTTTTTTATTGTTCCATTTATCTGCTCTACAACACCCGATGCTTCTTGTCTGTATGCACAATGCAGCTTCTGTTCAATGTTTAAAGCTTCACAAATCAGTTTTAGCTATCTGTTTTCAAAATGCGTTCCGCGATCACTTTCAATAGTTACCGGAACACCATATCTAGGTATGATCTCCCTCAAAAGTAATTCTGCCACAGTGACTGAGTCATTATGACGGGTTGGGAAAGCTTCCACCCACCTTGAAAACAGACAAACAAACACAAGCACATATTTGAGCTTGTTGTGCTTTGGCATGTCAATGAAATCCATCTGTAATCTGGTAAAAGGACCACCCTCCCGTCCTATGGTTCCCAAACTCACAACAGTTTTTCTATTTGGATTCATTTGTTGACAGGTCAAACATCTTTGGCAAAGTGACTCTGCTATGATTCTGAATTTTGGACTGAACCATGTTTCTCTGAATAATCTAATCATGGAATCTCTCCCTAAATGCCCTGGACCATGGTACATCCGTGCCATGTCCGCAATCATGCAATTTGGCATTACTGGTCTGCCATCTTTGTAGACCCAAACTCCATCTTCCTCTCGCTGTCTGCACTCTGCTTTTAACCATGTGTTTTTCTCTTCTTCATCTGTCTCATCTTGTAATTCTTTTACTCCCTGCCATGATTCAACTACAGATATTAGCATGAGAGAGTTCAACATGTGACTTTTGTCTTTTTCCCGATTGATTGAATAATTATTCTTTGCACAGTACCTTGCAATTTCATCTGCGTAAGCGTTACCTTTGGTAATGTAATCCTCACCTTTTTTATGAGCTGCACATTTTACGACAACAATTTTTTCTGGTAACTGAATGCCATCGATCAATCTTTTGATCAATTTTGCATTTCTGATTGGCGTTCCTGCAGAGTTCAAATAACCCCTTTGAGACCAGAGCTGACCATAGTCATGAACTACGCCATACCCATACTGACTATCCGTCACTATGGTCACCTTTTTACCAGCTGCTTTTTCACAAGCTCAAATTAAACCAACCAATTCTGCAATTTGAGCTGAACGAATTCCATCAAGAGGTGAACCCTCTACAACATCTGAAACAGTACATACTGAATATGCTTCTCTCAGAATTCCTTTGTCTGTTCTTAGACAGGATCCAGCAACAAAGTAAACCAAATCAGATTCAGGTAAAGGAACATCTTTTATGTCTTGTCGAGGTTTAGTGCAGTAATCTACAACATCCAGGCACTCATGATCAATGTCAGTTTCATTATTAACCTCAGTAACAACACCGTCCGGCAATAATGTGGAAGGATTTAAATTCACACATCTTGCAATAGAAACATTATCTGATCCCAGAATTGTCTTCTCATATTTTGTCAATCTGTTACTGGTTAGATGCTGAGTTTTGCTTCTGGTAAGAAGAATTTCAACTGAATGAGGTACATATACTTTTACAGGAAATCCCATAATGATACCCTCACTCTGTTCAAGACTTACACTTGTTGCAGCCACTGCTTTTAAGCAACCTGGCAAAGCTTTTGCAACAGGGTCCAAGACAGCTGAGAAATAAGCAATTGGTTTTCTCAGTTTTCCATGTCTCTGGATCAGAACTGACAGCGCACAACCTTCCCTTTCACTGCAGTACAACTCAAACTCTTTCTCATAGTCTGGCATACCAAAAGCTGAAGCTTCACATAAACTTCTTTTTAACTGTTCAAAAGATTCCAATTCAATTTTTGACAATCTGATTGGATCTTATATGTCTGCTTTTGTCAGTCTTTGTAGCAGTTTTGCAATTACCGAAAATCCACGAATCCACTGACGACAGTATCCAACCATACCCAGAAACATTCTGACCTGTCTTTGTGTTGTCGGAGGCTGTATTGCTCGAATCATTTTAATTCTTTCAATAGTCACTTGTCTGATTCCTTTTGCAATTTTGTGACCAAGATATTTTACTTCTTGTTTACAAAGCTGCAATTTTGCAGGTGACACTCTATGTCCCTCATCTGCCAATCGATTTAAAAGAGTAATGGTGCCAATTACACAGTTTTCTCGTGTCTTTGCTGCCACGAGCCAATCATCAATATACTGGACCAATGTTGAGTTTCCAGGTAAAATCAGATCTTCCAGGGATTTCTTTAATAACTGATTAAAGATAGATAGACTCTCAGTGTACCCCTGTGGGATACGACACCATGCTAAAATGCGATTCTGGAACCTAAATACAAACATTTGTTGGCTCTCTGGATGCAGTGGAACTGTAAAGAAGGCATTACATAGGTCAATGACCGTATACCATTCTGCATCATGCGGAATCTGATAAAGAATTACCACAGGGTTCAGAACAATTGGACAAAATGGAACAACAATTTGGTTAACTTTCCTTAAATCCTGAACAATTCCGTTAGGCTTTTTGATACCCATAATCGGTGAATTACATGGGCTGCTCTCAATCTCTTTTAGTACACCTTGACTTATGAACTTTTCAATCACTGGAATGACACCTTCAATTGTCTCAGCTTTCATTTTGTATTGAGAAACATTCGGAAAATCTATTCCTTGTTTTACAGTACTTTTTACTGGATCTACATTTTTCATAAGACCCATATCATTTCCAGTTAGGTCCCAGATTTCTGGTTTGACTGGCTTTTTGAGTCTTCTGGCAAAATATTTTTGTCAAAGACAGGAAATAATAATTTACTTTCCTCTTCGACCATCAACATTGTCAATTCGTAAAGACCATCTACTTCTGATGTTTGTAACTCAATGCCATCTGGTGAGCAATATATCTTGCAATTCATCTTGCACAATATATCACGACCCAACAGATTTACAGGACTACTGTCACAAACTAGAAACCTGTGTTTATCTTTAAAATTTCCAATCTCTACTTTTACAGGTTCTGTCAGATTTGTTTTAATTTGCTGATTTGCTACACCTACAACTTGGAAGGACTCACCAGAGAGAGGAAGGTTTTCAATTTCTGTTGATCTAACAGTAGAACGGGTAGCACCTGTGTCCACAAGAAAAGTGATATCAACATCATTCACTTTACCATTAACAAATGGACCAGCCTGATCTACCTCAAGAGTGGGTCCAAGCACACACTCTTCTTCCTCTCTCAGGCACCGTCATGAGTAATCTTCGGATGAATCACCCTCTTCCTTATTCTTCATCCAAAACTGCTGAGAAGCATTTGACATACTCACTCTTGACACATTATTTACCTGCTTACCTCCACAGAAACCTGTTTCTGGTGTAAACCTTTGAGCATTTACACTGTTTGGAAATGGTGCTTGTGGAATCTGGCTCTGCTCAATTTGGCTCTGCTGTATCTGGCTCTGCTGATTCGCTACCTGTCGCTGCTGACTTAACTCGTTTAACTGCTGCTGTAGCTGTTGCTGTTGCTGCTGATTTAACTCACTCTGCATCTGTGAATTCAATGATGTATTTTTAAGGTTTCTGGGCGGGTTTTTACACTTGCGCTTCCAGTGTCCAATTTCGCCGCAATTAAAACATGGGAGCTTCTGTTTTAGCTCTTCAATATTTACATTAAATTTAGGTTTATTATTAAAATTATTCTTAAATTTGCCTTGATTCTGTTGCACATTTTTATTTTCAAAAGCCATCTGCTGTTGTTCAGCTACTTTCACTTGTGCCCACATTGCCTTTTCTTTCAGGTTTTTCTGCATGGCATCTATCTCATCACTGCAATATTTTGCCTTTCTCAGGATGTCATCAACCGAAAGTGATTGACAACACACAATTCCATTTTTAATCATATCACCAATTTCAGATCTCAGGCCGTAGACAAATCTGTAAATAAAGTGGCTCATGTCCTTTTCACTTAATTTTTCATAGCCACTATACTGTTTAAATACTAACAGCAACCTTTCATAAAATGAATGTACCGATTCTTTTGCCTCTTGATTTGTTCTGTCAATTTTAACCCAGTCTACTTCTTTCGGGGGAATTTTTCCTTTCAGCCAATAAATTACTTTATTGTATATTTCCATAACATCTGTCAATGGAGCACCTGTAATTGGGCCTCGGGAGGTTCTTCTTTTGGCCAACTCACAGAAATTTTGCATTCTGTCCAAAGATCTGATGGGACAACAATGTCAAAGAATCCATCCAGATCAATCCACAGAACTTTTGACACCTTCATAAATCTATCTACCTGTCAATACCATTCAACAGGCTTTTCTCTCAGCCGAGGAAAATCGTTGGTAAACAACAGAATATCCTGTCTTGACCAAGGGACATGCACATATCCTCCACCTGCTATTTCCCTCATTGAAAATTCTGAAACAGTCTCACTTCTGACCCTTTTGTCTTGTTCTTTATTCTTTGACCATTTTATTCTCCATTTGCCTAATTCACCTAATCTTTTAAGAAAAACTATCAATTCTTTAATATGGGTCATTCTTCCAGCAATATTGAGATTATCAATATCTTTTTCAGAAAAATCCACTCTATAATGTTTCTGCAAATGTTTCTGTTTGCTCAAATCAATTTCTAATTCAGCAGCCATTTCTTCCAGTTGCTCATACCTGTTTTTCGTTTTCCACTGGATACTTTTACAAATAAAAAGAAGTTCATCATGCTGATACAATTTCAGACTGTCAGTACCAATCGTGCCAATAATTAATTCCTCCAAATCAGCTTTTGACTTTGCAACATCAAGCTTTTTAAATTCAGGAGCTTCTGGAGACAATGCATTTTGTGTTAAATCTATTCTATTTAGGCTTCTTTCTGAAAAACCTGGATCTGATTCTGCAACAGATGGTGTCTGAGAACCTGTTAAACTTCGATTTAAAGTTAAATTTGGCATCATAGATTTTTCTCTATGTATTTCTGAAAGTTCCGAATAGAATTTCTCAGCCACTTTTTGAATTTCTGCATTCAATGGAACTGTCAAGGCAGAATGTCTATTTTCTCCCTGATCAAAATCTGGTACAACAGGACCAATTGTTACTGTCACTGCTTCCATGCTTTTTGTTAATTGTTTAATTAAATCTTCCTTTGCTTTGTTATAACTGGAAATTTCTGGCATATCACCAAGAGTTCTTTCCTGATTTCTTTGAAAATTATTTCTCTGTTCCGGAATTCCATTTTTTCTGGGTGTACTAGAAATATTTATTGACCCTACTCTTTCAGGTAATTTTAAAAATGTTGGTGAACCTTCATCAACTTCCCTAGGAGGTGCACTTGGAGAAGTTCCTGTAGAAACTCTAGGGGTGGATTGAGAATCTACTTGATAAGGTGGCGGTTTGCGTTTAGTAGAGTAAATGTCCTCTAAAATTGCATCATCTAATTCCTCATCAAGTCCACTTTTCTGCTGAACTTTCTTTTGACCTGGATCTTTAGTGATCATTATTCTCACTGGGTACAGACCATCATACATGTCTGCTTTTCTCCAGTGTCTCACTTTGTCCTCATGTGTTTCTCTATTTAGAATCTGCTTTGAATTTCTAGGTGCTGAACATTTGCTTTCACGTTCAAGTTCCATCATCTCAACTTCCCATTCAACTAAGGCTTCAAATTGTGTTGGTCTAGGCTTGGGCACAAGATCCATCATTTTTTCTCTCAGGTTTCTTAAAACTTTCATATTAAATGACCCATCTTCTGGCCATGCTAATACACCATCCTTCTGTGTATAATGCATCCAATTTTAGAACCAAATTACAGTATGATAACCATATTCGCCTTCCATATAGGCTGCAGGTGTTTTGTACTTATGAAGTAATTTTCCACCACGCGTTGCAATTTTCTTGTCAGGTTTAAATACATTTTTCATTTTCTGAAACCATGAAGGCTTTGTTTTCTCTTTATCATACTAATAACTCATGTTTTAAAACAAAATTACTTATTCCGAAATGTTCGAAATGTTTTCTTGGTGTTCCGCTACTTTAGCCAATCTGTGCGCGAAAGACACCAACAAGCCAATCAGGTTAAGCTACGTCACCACCTTGCTCAACCAATAGAAATACCGTATTCGGAACTGACCAATCTGGTATCAGCTTGTCACTGTCACTGTCCGTGGTGATGGACGGAGCATCTGAATCAATCAAACACTCACACCCAGACATGGCTTGGCAGTTCGGGCTGGACTGTTCCCATGAGGCACAGGGTCTGACTTATTTGCATATAGCCATCGTCTGAAGTGGGGTGGCAGAGTGGGCTAAAGAACGGTGATGGATTAAACCCAGACCTTTTGAATGGGTGTGAGTGTTTGATTGATTCAGATGCTCCGTCCATCACCACCCCCTTTTGTACCGCTTTTGGCCGCCATAAGTGTGGCAGGGTATGCTCAGACGTGAGTCCCTTGCTCACTTTGCCACTGGATTAAAGCAGGCCGGGCTGAAGACGGCTGGAATGCCAGAAACCGGTCCTCGGAAGCTTGTTTCCGGTCCAGGGAAGACATGGCTCGGCAGTTCGGGCTGGACTGTTCCCATGAGGCACAGGGTCAGACTGATTTGCATATAGCCATGTCTGAACTGGGGTGGCAGAGTGGGCTAAAGAACGGTGATGGATTAAACCCAGATCGTTTGACTGGGTGTGAGTGTTTGATTGATTTAGATGCTCCGTCCATCACCACCCCCTTTTGTACCGCTTTTGGCCGCCGTAAAGTGTGGCAGGGTATGCTCAGACGTGAGTCCCCCTGCTCACTTTGCCACTGGATTCAAGCAGGCCGGGCTGAAGAAGGCTGGAATGACAGAAACCGGTCCTCGGAAGCTTGTTTCCGGTCCAGGGAAGACATGGCTTGGCAGTTCGGGCTGGACTGTTCCCAGGAGGCACAGGGTCAGACTGATTTGCATATAGCCATGTCTGAACTGGGGTGGCAGAGTGGGCTAAAGAACGGTGATGGATTAAACCCAGATCTTTTGACTGGGTGTGAGTGTTAGATTGATTCAGATGCTCCGTTTATCACCACCCCCTTTTGTACCGCTTTTGGCCGCCATAAGTGTGGCAGGGTATGCTCAGACGTGAGTCCCTTGCTCACTTTGCCACTGGATTCAAACAAGCCGGGCTGAAGACGGCTGGAATGCCAGAAACCGGTCCTCAGAAGCTTGTTTCCGGTCCAGGGAAGACATGGCTTGGCAGTTCGGGCTGGACTGTTCCCATGAGGCACAGGGTCAGACTGATTTGCATATAGCCATGTCCGAACTGTGGTGGCAGAGTGGGCTAAAGAACGGTGATGGATTAAACCCAGATCTTTTGACTGGGTGTGAGTGTTTGATTGATTCAGATGCTCCGTCCATCACCACCCCCTTTTGTACCGCTTTTGGCCTCCATAAGTGTGGCAGGGTATGCTCAGACGTGAGTCGCTTGCTCACTTTGCCACTGGATTCAAGCAAGCCGGGCTGAAGACGGCTGGAATGCCAGAAACCGGTCCTCGGAAGCTTGTTTCCGGTCCAGGGAAGACATGGCTTGGCAGTTCGGGCTGGACTGTTCCCATGAGGCACAGGGTCAGACTGATTTGCATAAAGCCATGTCCAAACTGGGGTGGCAGAGTGGGCTAAAGAACGGTGATGGATTAAACCCAGATCTTTTGACTGGGTGTGAGTGTTTGATTGATTCAGATGCTCCGTCCATCACCACCCCCTTTTGTACCACTTTTGGCCGCCATATGTGTGGCAGGGTATGCTCAGACGTGAGTCCCTTGCTCACTTTGCCACTGGACTCAAGTAAGCCGGGCTGAAGACGGCTGGAATGCCAGAAACCAGTCCTCGGAAGCTTGTTTCTGGCCCAGGGAAGACATGGCTTGGCAGTTTGGGCTGGACTGTTCCCATGAGGCATAGGGTCAGACTGATTTGCATATAGCCATGTCTGAACTGGGGTGGCAGAGTGGGCTAAAGAACGGTGATGGATTAAACCCAGATCTTTTGACTGAGTGTGAGTGTTTGATTGATTCAGATGCTCCGTCCATCACCACCCCATTTTGTGCCGTTGTAACTAACAGAGACACGAGACACTCCGTTGAGCGTGGAAGCCAGGTTTATTAGCTGCAGCTAAGCACAGTTATCCTAGAAGTTACACCCAGGTGGGTTATTAAGGAGACTGCCACTTCAATCCGTGGCGCACAATCTGATATAGGAAACATATTTACAATATCCCACTCCCTACACATACAAAACGGACCAATGAGAAAAGTTGGAAAACAAGCTATCAGGTGTCTCAAAATACACCCCTTTCTCAGACCCCGTGTGTCACCCCGACAAATAAATCAGTGATGGTGTTCACAATCCCCTCTCGCAGATGGCAGGACATGCTTGTGTGTCTCAAAGGATAGTTGTGTAATAGGAGCATACAAGGAGAGAATAGTGAAGGCCAGCCGGATAAGATAGTATAAGGGAAGAATAGGAGAGGGCAAATAGTCGGCCGAGACAGGAATCAATCGAACCAGACATGGATTAGAGAACTCAGCCAAACCCTGACATCGTGTTTCATGAACAAGGACAATGCAGTTACTTTTAAACTGAAAGGACACGTAGCAGCTGGAAAAAGCAAAAGCACATCGTTCGCCGTGCTGCCTGAGTGAGGGCAACACAAAATGGCAGCTAGATACGGGCAGAAATCTGAAATCACAGAACCTCAGACCCTCCTTTTGCCATTACTCAGGCAATACATCAGGGACTCAAGTCAATCTGAGTCGATGTCAATGACCATAAGGTCATCGAGCTGTTGCTGTAGCATCATTCTAATGTTCTCTGTTTTCCGTGACACAGGCTTCGGGACACACATAGCAGCACAAAGACCACATATTGCAGGTCCACACTGCACACAAAGGCAACAAGAGAAGATAATGGCCAAGACCATTCCCAGGAAAGTTAATATCTTCCATCCCCATGTGGACAGTAATCCCCAAAACCATCCCATCACAGACCAATCTCCCGTGTCCTGATGTTTAGACTCGGAGATGGTATGTAACTTAGAGATAGCTTGGTATACTGTAGGGGCATTATCAGGAATGTAAACACAGCAACTAGACCCGATCAATTTACAGACTCTGCCTCTATCTGCAAGGATAATATCTAAAACTATCCGATTTTGTAAAGTCATAAGACGATCCGCCTGAAGCTCGGCTGTCACATTACTCAAGGCTCCAGAAGTTTCATTTATAGTAGCCTCAACAACACAAGCTAGGTGTCTGATGTCTCTGCTATTGGCCATTGGGCCCCAGAAAGGAAGCAACCCTTTAATGAAGTCAGCTGCCTCCTGTCCTGCTGTGTCTTTCTGATCAAAAACTCCCCTACCATGTCTCTTTTTGTAATGACTTGAAGGAGCAGTATACGTTGGGGGAAGAAGAAAACCCACATAACATGTTCCCGAGAAATAAGTAGGAAGCCATGTATAGGCTCTATCGTGACAGATAAAATATGTGCCTTGTGATGGCACTAGCGGTGAGGGAATCTGAGGTGTATAAACATAGGTATGAGAACCGATACTCCTCTCTTGCTGATTCTTAACATTCTGACCATTAATTTGTAAACAGAAATTACCTCGATGAGGTACAGTCCAAATTGGCGGAGAGCTCCTTAGTTTAGCTTTTTCTGTAAGGCTAGTAACATATCGCGTTATGTTCCATCCATCGTATGCTCTCTTCTCATCTGTAGGAATCTTACTAACCTGGGCAATCTTAGCCATAGTCACAATCCCCTTAATCAAAGTACTATGACTAAAGTCTGCTCTACTACGATATGGACTGCCAGGAGGATATTGCAGCTGATTTTAGTAAAGGTTAGAGAACATAGCCAAATAAGCCCAGGCAGAACCTTCATAGGAGAATGGAAAAACCAAATACGGCATGCCTCTCTCTGTATTATGAGGCATGAGCCCACAAACCCAACAATCAGTAGTATTCATTAATAATTTGTGTTGGTGTAATAGCTGAATAAATGAATTGTTGAAGTATTCGGTCCTCCTAATCTGTTCATGTCCTGAAAGTGTATAGAACCGATGTGGGGAGGCAGTAGCAGGAAAAGATACGGGGACAGAGTTAGGGACAGGTAATGGCTGTAGAACATAAACAATCCAACTTCCACACGCTAATAAAGTACATAAACATATTAAAGTACATAAGGTTATCCCACATGGACTAACCATTAATTTCTTAAATCGTTGTTTCATATTTACAGTCTGATCATTAATTTCCACTTTCGTATCCATTACTCTAAAGGCGTTCCTCACGATAATCTTCCTAGAGCAATTAGCTGTGATTGTTAGCCGTTCTATGACACTGCAAGTCCTGCAGACCCTAGGTCACTACTCAGGTCACAGCTAAAGACTCCTACCGTGACCCTGCAACTTAATGGATATTTGAAGAAAACACATTAAAATGTCTTTAAAAACAAAACAAAAAGGTATAAACCGAAAAATCATAAAAAGGAAAAAGTCAATTGTTTTTGACCGTTCTCGGTCGCAAGTTATATCGAGTCTTATTGGGGATGGTCTGGTCCTTAAACAAGGCTTCTGGATTCACGGTGTTCAAACGCAGATGTGTTGGAACAGCCTCCTGTAACACGTCGTCGTCTTCTTTCTCAGAGTTCGTGTGGTCCAGGCGTGCACTACTAAACGGTACAAATCTAGGCACTGTTTCGCTTTCGTTGTCAGCTATACCCTCACGAACACACTGATCAAAAGGCAAGGGCAGGGGTATCTTTTTACAGTACACGCCATGGACCCAGTTCTTTTTCCCAACAACCTTTACTGCCGTCCGTGTAGTCAGTAGCACTTGACGCGGTGGGCCCCAGTGAGGTTCCAGATTCCGCTTCCGCTGAAACTTCTTGATGCAGACCCAGTCGCCAGGTTGGATGGAATGACCTGGGTCTGTGGAGGCCTCTGGCAAAGCGTTTTGAACCTGTTGATGAAGAACACGTAATTTGTGGTGAGGTCATGTAAGTAGTCAATAAGCATTGGGTATGGAATATCAGAATACTTTTTAGGTTGAGGAACTCCCCAGTCATTTGCTGGGCGCCCAAAAACGACCTTGTATGGACTCAAACCTAATCGGGAATGGGCAGTAGTTCTTGTAGACAGGAGTGCTAATGGTAAGGCATCAGGCCAGGCGAGACCTGTGCTCACCTGAATCTTTGCCAATTTGAGCTTGAGAGTACCATTATAACACTCTACCTATCCCGCTGACTGAGGGTGGTTTGCCGCATGGAATTTCTGTTTGATACCAAGACCTGCACATACTTTCTGCATGATCTGGCCTACGAATTCACTCCCATTGTCAGACCAGACAATGTGGGGCAAACCAAACCTCGGGAAAAACTCCTTCACAAGAACTTTAGCAGTAGATAAGGCAGTATTGTCCTTTAGGGGGTAGGCCTCTATCCATCTGGAAAAGGCACAAACCACCAACAGAACATACTTGAGGTTATTGCAACGATCCATATGAATGTAATCAATTTGCAATACCTCAAAAGGCTACGTAGGGGGAGCAAAATGACCTGCTGGAGTTGGGGTTCCCTTTCCTGGATTATGCATTAGACAAACAATGCAGTGCTTCACCACGTTCTCTGCACATTTAGGAATTCCTTCATTCTGCCATACTGGAGTCAGGATTTTACAAATGCCCTTTGCCCTAATATGGGCTGGACCATGTGCCATAGTAACTACAGGTAGTACATAAGTGTCTGGTAACAGCCATCGTTAATGCTCTGACAATTCCGTCCAACATTCGCATCCAACATTCCCGTACTTTCTCTCCACTTACTCAGTTCTTTCTTAGTAGCCTCTTCTTGAATCATTCTCACACTTTCTATTGTGTCCTCACACATTCCTCCTTCTCTGATCCATCTTGCAGGGCCCGCAATGTACCTACGACTCGTAACAACACTCGCTGTCTCTTTTGCTACCTCACCTGCAAAAGCATTCCCACGACCCACATCATCGGTAATCTTTTTGTGAGCGCTACATTTGATTATTGCTATTTTTGTAGGCAAGGTGAGTGAATCGAGAAGATCCGTCACCAACTGGCCATGCTGTATTTTAATCCCATGGGAAGTAAAGAATCCTCTTTCCTTCCACAAGCGACCAAAACTATGAGCCACACCGAAAGCATATTGGCTATCAGTGTGGACATTTACTCTCCTTCCTTTCGCCAAAACACATGCTCTCGTTAAAGCAATTAACTCAGCTGCTTGGGCTGAATTCTGTGCAATACGTGCTGTCTCCACTACAGTATGCAAAGTAGTAACAGCATAAGCTGCAGTTGTCTCACCATTTGGAAGCTTAAAACAAGATCCATCTACCCATAGGATCCCGTCCGGATCCACAAGTGGTGTATCTTTTAGATCTATTCTGCCTTTCGTTTCCTCCTCTGTTCGAAGAAAACAATCATGCTTTTCCTGAATGCCTTTCTCATCCGGTATAGGCAACAATGTTGCTGGGTTCAGAGTATTACACCGCTTGATATGTATATGGCTTGCCAAAAGCATTAGCTCATATCTAGACAAGCGAGCACTCGTGAGGTGTTGTGTCTTAGTCCTATTCAAAAGAGTATCTACTGTATGTGGTACCATAACAACAAGGGTGTTGTCCAATACTAATCCAGCAGACTGACGAATAGCAATTACTTCTGCTGATGTAGCTCTGAGACAACTAGGCAAGGCCTTGGCTACTGGATCCAACGTAGCCGAAAAATAGGCACATAGCCGTTGTTTGTCTCCAAATTGTTGTGTTAAAACTGACAATGCGCAACCTTCTCTTTCATGCACATAGAGTGTAAAAGGCTTACTGTAATCCGGAGTACCTAACACAGGTGCAGAACACAAAGCATTACGTAAATCAGAAAAACTCCTTTGGCATTCATCGGTCCAAGGAAGAGGTTGTGGCGTATCTTTCAATGTAAGCGCCAGCAAAGGCTTAGCTAAAAAAGAAAAATTCGGAATACATTGTCTACAATATGAGGTAAATCCCAAAAAAGCACGTACCTCTCTCTGTGTGGTTGGCTCAGACATTTGTGCAATCGCTTGAATTCGTTCTGGGGTCAATAGTCTTCCCTCCTTCGACAAGAGATGACCTAAGTAGGTAACCTCTTGGCGGCAATATTGCAACTTAGAAGGGGACACTTTATGATGTACATCAGACAAATGACGCAACAAAGAAACCGTCACATCTTCACGAACGTCCTCCAAATCAGCAGCAATCAGTACATCGTCAACATATTGGATCAAAGTAGCACCTGGAAGCAAAATGAACGCGTCGAGCTGAGATTTCAAAGCCTGACTGTAGATAGAGGGACTTTCACAATAACCTTGAGGAGCACGCTTTAACCGGAAACTTCGGCCTCCAAGAGAGAAGCCAAAAATATCTCTACTTTCCTCAGCAATGGGAATCCTAAAGAAGGCATTCTTCAGGTCGATAACAGAAAACCGTGCTGCCGAGGCAGGTATCATAGTAAGCAAAGCAGTGATATCCGGAACAACAGGAAACTGGGGGACAACGATCTTGTTGACCTCCCGAAAAACAATCACAAAGCGATACACAGGTGGTTGAGAAGGATCTCTACGCTTAAGAATGGGGAGAACAGGGCTGCTACAAACATTGCCTCTTGTTTCTTCAACCACACCCTTCTGGACCAGATCAGAGATAATAGCCATCAAGGCTCGCTCACCATCATTAGAAATCTTGTACTGTGGGATACGTGGCAGCTTAACATTAGGCTTGATAGTAACCACATAAGGAGGAATTTGTAACAAACCAACATCATTCGGACCTGTAGCCCAAAGTGTAGCAGGAAGAGACTGTAACTCAGGTGGAAAACTATCCTTCGATAGATATATAGGAGAAACCAATTTCTTACCCAAAGTAAGACGCACACCAGAGGAGGAACAATACAACCTTGCATGAAGACGTTTCAACAGATCCAGACCCAACAAATTCTCTCCGCAACCAGTCGTTAAAATAAGTGGAGCTTCCAGATCATAAGCACCAATCAAAAGAGGCAAAGGACAAGAAACTGGGTTAGCAACTGGGGCACCAGAAAATCCTACAGAAACATTCGTTAAGCCAGACAAAGGTGCCCCAGGGAGTTTTGAATGGATCATAGAACTTCTCATTGCACCAGTATCCAACAGGAACAGCTCTGCAACACCCAAGGCAACTACCTCAACATAAGGCTCATTCTGATCCACTGGAACATACGACTCCCTTACTTTGTCCATGGCTGTCCTAACTGGAATGAAAATCCTGAACCTCACCTTCGACACAATAATCATCATTGTAATATTGCGCGGACTGAGTATTCTGTTGATCAAAATAATTCGAAGAGTTCTGAGGGGGAAAGGAACGCTGCCCCTGAGGCAACGCACCTCGCCCTCTACCCCTAGGTGCTGATTGAAAACCACCACGGCATCGCACCCCTTGAAACCTACCATTACGCTGCAATAAAACCGGACAACTACTCTTAAAATAGCCTTCCTCTTTACAATAGGCGCACTGATTAGGAGCAAGGAAAGGTCGCGGGACAAAAGGCTCAGGTTTCTGCTGCAACCTTTGAGATTGAATAGGCTGCTGGAACTGACGTTGACCGGAACGAGGAGGATAAGCCTGCTGAAGAAGAACTCTCGTTTTTAAATCCTTAGTCTTCTTCTCAGCTTTATCTGTTTCCTCCTTGTCCCTATTCTCATAATATTGAGCAGTAGCTAATATTTGGGCAGACGAAGAAACAGCCCAAGAACTTTCCGAATCTTTCAACTTGTGAGACAATTCAGGAAGAAGATTGAAAACAAATGTATCCACAAATAATCGCTGTCCCCCTTCGGTACTCAAATCCTGACCACTATGGTCAGTAAATGTCTCCTGAAACCGAGTAAAGAAATCAGAAACACTCTCATCTTTCTTCTGCTTACACGCAGCTAACTTATCCCAATTAACACATAAGGCAGGCATCATCGTCTTCATTAAAGTTATGATTCTACCAGGCAACTGTGTAATCAAATCATCTGGCTTAGCACCACCCACTTGTGCTGTATCTGCAGCGACTATATCAGCCCAAGTACCACCAAAAGCTTGGTCGTGGTCCTCTCTACGAATCCAAGCCCACAATGCTTGTGGAACTACATTCCCCATCAGCATATCAATGTCAGACAAATTCATAATACATGCACCAACAGTCTGGGACAACTCTTTATAATAACCAGCAGGATTTTTTTTTAGGGTCCTTCAAGGACTGCTTAAGTGCTAAAACTTCAGCTCGTTTCCAAGGAACATGTAACCACACACGCTGAAAATGAGCAGGGACAGCTTGAACATTACCTGCTTGGGGAACCGCTTCCCTCCATACTGGAGGAACTTCTCTCATAGGATAATTTTTCGTTTTCTGCCTAACTGCCGGATCAGGTTCGGGAATAGTCTGGGAAGAATATAATGATCTAAAATTAACAAGCGTCTTTATAGCATCCTCAACGTCAGAACCCACTATAAATCTTTTATCGAACTTATCCTGTATTTCCAATATACCCTGAGGAGTTAGATCCAATTCCATATCCTCCCATCCTTTAGTGAGTGCGTCACACATAACATTAAAAACGTATCTCTGTGTAGGCGCATTCCACTGGAGAAAGGTACTCAGTATATCGGATACACTATATAATGGACCATTCATCATCCATCTATGAGCAAGGGAGTCAAATACAACCCGTTCCTCGGAATCTGGGAGTTGACTACGGGATTGCCTTCGAGAAAAAGCAGGAGTCCTATTGAACGAGCTAAAGAGGGGGGAGAAAAGACCAGAAACAGTATTGACTAACCGATCACAAATCAGAGAAGAAGTAGGGAGTAAAACTGGAGACGAAGTATTAAGCAAAGGTAGAGAAGGGCTACCCGTTACAAGAGTCCCAAAAGGCAAAGGCGACTGAGGTACAGGAGTTTGTGACAAAGGAGGTGCAGGCGGTATTACTGGAAGAGACAAGGGTGTAGGAGCCGGAGCTCCTGGCTGAACAACAGGTTGCTGCACAGGTGGCAATAATACAGGTGCATTAGCACCTGGCGCATAAGGCGGAGGCAATTTCAACAAATGTGACATTAAGGGATCTTCATCAGAATCTTTACGTTGTGAGGGTAACACAGGATAGCACCTATCAATTGCCATCCGATGCTGTCTATCCGAGACCTCAATCTCTCGATCAGTCTCATCATCTTTAAATTGCTGTATAACCGTCATCTCTTTTTGCTTGTTTAATTTCTCTCTGTTTGGCTTCCTTACGCCAAAGGCGGAAAGAGTCAAACATTGCCGGCCGGGCTTTTCTTTTGAACAGAATTGACTCCAGATTATCTAATATGTCAGTCTCAAAGCTACCATTTTGTGGCCACCGTAAGACACCATCTTTCTTTGTGTATCGGATCCATGCATCGTTAAAAGCAATGGGACCAACACCATGCTTAGAATAGAGCTCATAAGTGGGAGTTCCAACCGGAGGTATCGGACATGACTCCTCAAGCCGGGAATCGCTAGTACAGCAAAAACAACAGAGTTTCCTAAATCTGCTCAGACCAGGCATTTTAAGCACACTGATCCATTTACTAACTTCAAGGAGTGAAAGCAAAGAACACAGTACAAAAGTACTCACCCCTCGGCTTCGACTATTGCAATAGGTGAATAACAAAAATCAAAAACAAAACAAAGAAGTGGGCGCTACCCACGAATACTTAACTAAATGGTCTTCTCACGCCAACGGAGGTCCGTCTAATGTCTTGCAATACAAATCATCACCAGAGGGTCCAAGGCAGGGTGGTAGTCAGGGCAGCAGTCATCAGCAGCCGTCGGAAAGGAGTAGCCGCTCTGTAAAAGACCTTCGGTCCACTTCGACATACAGGGGTCGCTTGGCGTGGCTCGCGAATCCTCCGAAATTTTTTTGCGGGGCTTCTCACGACCCTCGGGCTGAACCGCTACCACTGAAACTGCCCCACTTTGGGCGCCAGTTGGAGAACCGGGCCTTATGGGCCGGGCGGCGCTGGGCACGCCTAAATCCCCGGATTCACCTGCCTTGTAACTAACAGAGACACAAGACACTCCGTTGAGCGTGGAAGCCAGGTTTATTAGCTGCAGCTAAGCACAGTTATCCTAGAAGTTACACCGAGGTGGGTTCTAAGGAGACTGCCACTTCAATCCGTGGTGTAGAATCTTATATTCAATGGTTAGCATACATCAAGCAGACAGTAACAGAACTGGGGCGTCCAGAGATCTTTTTCAATCCTTCTGGACTGAAAAAGGCAGACCTGACTTGGGTTAAAATTAACTTCCCCAAATACAAGGAACTAGAGCGGGAGGAAAAACAACTAAGTAAACCCACTGTCAGGGCCCATTATATGTTAATTTCCTGCCTATCCGTGCAACCATACTTAGCAGTCATCACTAATCCATTCCATAGATGGCTCTTAACAAAGCTCCGGTTTAATCAGATCCACATGGTTCTACGTGAACAAACTGGGTAGTCCAAGCCTGAAGATGCAGCCGTATGTAAATGCGAGGATTTTTCATCACAAGATACTATGCACTTCATACTGTTCTGCACTTTCTATCACGATGCCAGAAGGAAGTTTATTGTTCCCTTGTTGAAAGATTAAGCATTTATACAGGCAAAACCTGTTTTACTATTGGAATCACCTGTAACAATGTATAGTGTGGCAAGTTTTTCTTTTTTTTTTTTTTTAAATATATTTTTATTGCAGGAATTAGTAGATCAATACAATATCGACCAGCATTATATCACAAGCAATATCAACAGAATAAGGCCCTCTGGCCCCCCACCGTGAGTTTCGTACACAGCCATCCAGCCCACAACCCTGGGGTCGGGCGGCGAAATGTAATGGGGGATCAGTAGGATGCTGGAGCTGGTCCGGATGATTCACTGTCCGTCATCTGCTTTTCCAAACAATCCTATAAACCCAAAAGAAAACCCCCACCCTCAACGGACTACTAACTAAAAGAATCCCCACCCATCCCCACCACCAGCGCCAGGGAGCTACCAACACAGGATCTGCCAAGGGACCCACGGAGAAAGCAATAGGACTATCAGTACAAACGTTCACCGGGACTCGGGGCGAGTCACTTCTTCACCTTCAGAGTCGCTGGGGGCACAATAATCCCTGAGGGCCTGCACCAACATTTCCCACTCCAACGCGGCCTCCTGCGCCTTCTCATTACGCTGCCTCCCAGCTAGTTGATACCTCAGCGCGCTCTCTCCCGCCGCCCACTTCAAAAGTTCACTGTGCCATCTGCTGCCTGTCGGACCAACTCGTGCCTTCCAGTTCCTGGTCACCTCTCGTTTAGCAAGGAGGAGCCCTAGGTCGATAAATTTACTAGAAATTTTATTCCTGGGGGTATGGGGGAACCAGTGTAGGAGCCCCACCGCCGCATCCAGCGATAAGGATCTCCCTGTCACCTCCTCCAGGGTCGTCGCTACTTCCTGCCAGTAGGACGACAGTCCTGGACAGGCCCATAACATATGTAGGAGGTCCGCTTCCTGAGCCGGGCACCTAGGGCATTCCGCCGAAGTCGTGGCAAAATATTGCCTGATTTTCACCGGGGTCAGGTACGCTCTATGGAGAACATAATAGTGGACCAGCTGGAAACGGGCGTTACGTGTGCCCTTCCAGGCTCGTCTCACCAACTGGGACCAGGTCGTCTCCGGGATCTCCCTTCCAATGTCCTCCTCCCAGCGGTTTCTCAGAGTGGTGAGAGGAGCCAACCCTTCGTTAATCAACCTGCCGTAGAGGCAAGTGACCGCCTTCACCGTGCCCGCCGACATCATCACGTACTGGCACACCTGAGATAAGTGGGGTTCCTCCTGCCCGTTCCTCCAGTGTGCCTGGATTGCTCGCACAATGGCCGAGTGCAGCAGAAAGTCACCACGGGGGATCTCGAAGCGGTCAATAAGATCCTGGAAGGACAAGAGCGCTCCGTCCTCGTACAGATCCCCAACTAGCTGTAAGCCGGCATCCTCCCAGGCTGCCAAGCGTGACCAATCCCCTCCGTGGGGGAGGGCCGTCAGCATCCCCAACGGTATTTCAGGCGCATATGGTAGTCTCAGTTGGCCTCGGGCGTGGGCCCGATTCCAACACAGGCAGACAGTCCGCTCCTCCATCGACAAGTCCCGCAGGGCTAAACGTTGTCGCAGCGCTATAAAGGAGAGAACATGTCTGGCCATGCCCGTCCCCCTTCCGTCTTTCGGGCCCCGGAATTCCCTGGCGACCTCCTGGGTAAAGGTCTGGAGCTGCGCCGCCAGATAGTACTTTTCAAAGTCCGGCACCGCGAGCCCCCCCTCGTCTTTCGGCCTCATCAGGGTTTTGAGGGCCACCCGCCGTCGGCCCGACCGCCAGAGGAATCCGACCACCATAGAGCGTAACAGACGAAACGTGGCCGGTGGGACCCAAATCGGTAGAGTCCGGAAGTAATATAATAGCCGGGGAAGCGCCACCATTTTGAGCAGGGCGATCCGACCCGCCACCGAAAGCGGCAGCGTGGCCCAAAAGTCCATGCAGCCTCGGAGTGCTCGAGTGCAGCGGGCAATGTTCCCATCCAGGAGGTCGTGTTGGTCATGATAAACAAATACCCCAAGGTACTTAAAGCAGTCGGGCTCCCATCTAATCTCCCTACTTAGGGCAGGGGCGGGAGTACCCCTACGCACCGGAAAAAGACAGGTCTTAGACCAATTCACTCGGAGGCCCGAGACCTCCCCGAATTCTGTGAGCGCCACCTCCGCTCCACGTAAAGCGTCGAGCGGGTCCTCTAGGAAGAGCAACAGGTCGTCCGCATATAGCGACACATAATGCGGGCCCGCAGGCGTCCACAAGCCCGTATAGTGGGTTCCGGATCGAAGGTGCAGCGCCAGTGGTTCCACCGCCAGCGCAAAAAGAAGTGGGGATAATGAACACCCTTGCCGCGTGCCTCGTTCTACCGGATACCGCGAGGAAATCAATGGGCCCGCCCGGACCCTGGCCGAAGCAGAGGCATAAAGAACCGCGGTCCACCTGACAAAGCCCTCCCCGAGGCCGAATCTCCGTAACACCGTGCAGAGGAAGTCCCACTCCAGGCTATCAAAAGCCTTCTCTAGGTCCACCGACAAGACGACCGGGGACGGGGCATCCACAAATGGTTCCCCTAGCAAACGGAACAACCTGCGAATATTCATAGTCGTGTTCCGACGTGGGATGAAACCGGCTTGGTCCTCATGTACCAGGGATCTCATGTGTCCCAGCAGCCTCGAGGCCAAGATGCTGCTCAGTATTTTATAGTCCACCGTCAACATCGATAGGGGACGGTAAGATACCGGGTCGGATGAGTCTCGGCCCGGTTTGAGGAGAGGAACTACCAATGCCTCACACATCGAGCTCGGGAGTCGCCCCAGCCTCCTCGCCTCCCTGTAGACCACCAATAATCGAGGGGCTAGGAGGTCAGCGTAAGCTGCATAAAACTCCACAGGTAGGCCATCCAGGCCCGGGGTCTTGTTTCTGGCCATCCGTTTAATGGCCCCACGGATCTCCCCCAATTCAATGTCGGATCCCAAGGCTTTCGCCACTTCTTGCTCCACTGTGCGGAGCTCCAGTGGACGAAGATAATTATCAAGTCGGTCAGGGTCTTGTGCGGAGCGACTGCGGTACAAACCTTCATAATAATGTCGGAAGCAACCAAGGATCTCCGGTTGAGTGTATACCTCGGTGCCGTCTGCCCCCCGCATACTTGTCGTCGATTGGGACTGGCGCGTAGGGTTGGCCAACCACGCCAACAACGCGCTCGATCTGTCTCCCTCCGCGATGGACCGGACCGTATAGGCCTTAAAATCAAAACAGCGGAGCCGCTCGACCTCCGCCGCCACCCTCTCCCTCGCCTCTGCCGTTTGTGTTTGCAATTCCGGGTGTCCGGGGCGGCGAATTTCAAGCTCGCGGAGTTCCCGGTCTGCTGTATCTAGGTCAGCTAGGATGACGCGCCTCATGCCCACCTTCTTAGAGATACAGTAACCCCTCACCACTACATTAAAAGCGTCCCATTCTAACGCCCTAGTACTCGCGGAGCCGCCGTTGGACGCAAAATATTCCGATATCTTATCCCCCAAGTCTGCCCTGAAGACACTGTCCTCAAGAATCTCGGGTCGCAATTTCCAGGTGGGCACCGCCGGCGTCCCGGGGAACCAGCGAAGGTCCAGCAGGAGGGGGTTATGGTCCGAAATGGTCCTGGACAAGTACTCAGATCGGACCGCTGCCGAAACCAGTTCGGGCGACCCAAGAAAGCCATCCAGTCTGACATGCAACTCATGAAGTCTCGAGAAATATGAATAATCCCTAGTTGCTGGGTGATGCGCCCTCCAAATGTCCGTCAGACCCCAGCGGGTCTGCCAATCCTGACGACCCTTAGCCGTGCGCCGAACCGGGGAATCGGGAAGCGGCGGATGCGAGCGGTCTATGTCCACGTCCACTACGGAATTAAAGTCTCCCCCAAGCAGGAGGGGCCCGGAGAAGAAGTGGGCTAACGAGCTCGATAACCTGGAAAGGAAGGCAGTCTGGTCCACATTAGGAGCGTACACACAGCAAACGTTCAGGTCCCTCCCTCCTAAAGTACCCGAGATGGCCACATAGCGCCCCTCTGGATCTAACACTGTCCTCGTGACTTGGAAGGGGACCCCTGCTCTGATCCATATTAGCGCCCCTCTGGCATAAGCGGAGTACGACGTGGAAAAGACCTGCCCCCGCCATCTACGCTGTAGCGCCGCCCCTTCCGCCTTGTCCAGATGAGTTTCCTGCAGCAGCGCCATTTGCACTCCCCTACGCACTAAATAAGCGTGGACCTTGTGGCGCCTGGACATAGTATGAAGCCCCCTTACGTTCCAAGTAACACATTTCAAGTTAGTAACATCAGCCATTGTCCCATATTGTTCTCGCACAGTGTCCCCATCTGGGTCCCCACAATGAAAAGACATCATTCCTCCCAGCACTGATGGCGGCCATTTTCCCCAACCAAAACCAAACAACCCAGGAACGAACCAACCCCTCACCCACCCACCCCAGAACAGGACCCAAGCTATACCACCTAGATCCCATCCAAACCTCGTCTTCCATCAACCCAAGAACCCCCACTAATCCTACGGTCGCCACCGTAGGAAGGCCTTAAGGGCCAGGTGCGGGCTGGGCGGAGGCAGTGGGCCCTCGTCGCTCAGGCCACCAGGACTATAACAAGCCCTAAACAGTGCCAAAAACCTCTCGGGGCAGAAACAGGGGCACCCCCCCCCTCCCTCTCTCCTTGTCAACAATAAAGGACGGCAACCGCCTCCCCCCCGCCGGGCCCCCTCCCAAAACAAGGCAGCATACCCCGTTACCCTTGTCCATCCAAAAGGTCCTCCACCGATTTCGGTGTGATCACCGGTGTATGGGCACTATCGGCCACCGAGTCCTCCGAGTCCGAAGGTGCCTCCTCTTCACCCGGGTTTTCTTCCTCCTCAATGGCATCGCCCCGTGCACCCGACAACTCCGACAACACTTCCAACACTCCCCTCCGCTCCGACGACGTCTCTGCAGTTGAGGGACCTCCCGTGCGGCCGCGGCGATTCCTGACCCTCTTGGATCGCCGCCTCTGTTCCGGCTCATCTGCCTGTTGGGACGAGGAGCCAAAGCCATCTTTCCCTGTCCTATAAAGCTCGAGCCAAGCACAGACATCCTCCGGGGTGTCGAAGAATTGAGTTTTGTCATCAACAATGATGCGGAGCCTTGCAGGGTAGAGGAGCGAATACTGTATGCCCTCGCTCCTAAGCTCACGCTTGACCGCTAGGAAGGAGTACCGCTTGCGTTGCGTCTCGTAGGTGTAATCCGGAAAGATGTTCACCTGACTGTTCGCTACTTGGAATGGACCAATATGTCTGGCGGCATTAAGGATCAAGTCCCTGTCTCGAAAGTGCAACAACCGCGCCACCACCGGCCTCGGGGCACGTCCCTGTTGCGGTGGCCGTGCTGGGACCCTGTGGGCACGCTCCAGAGTGTAGAAGGAGGACAGTCCCTCCGGGGCCACCGTGTCTCGGAGCCAGGTCTCCAAGTATGTCACCATGTCGCCTTCCTCGATCTTTTCCGGTAGACCCACTACACGGATGTTGTTCCTCCTGTTGCGGCCTTCCGCATCCTACGCCCTCTGTTCCAGGGTCGCAATTCGGGATAGGGCGTCCTTCATCGTCGCAGCCAAGGTTCGCTGCGCTGGCTCCAAGGTTTTCACCGTGCTCTCCACCTCCTTGACCCGGTCTGAAAGTTTGCCGTGGTCCGCTCTGAGGAGGCCCAGGCTCGTCGCTACCTGAGCAATGTCCTGTTGGAGGGCCGATCTCGTGGTCGCTATCGCCTCTAGGACGCGATCGAACTGTTGCTGCATCGACGCGCCACCAGAACTCTTTGGGTCCCCATGCTCCTCTTTGTCTTGGGCTTCCGAGTCCGAGGTGGTCTGGGTAGTCCCCTTGGCTCCTCTAGGTTTCCCCATGCCTCCGGGGGCACTCCGTGAAGTTCCCGGAGTAGGCGCCTCCGCGCGTAGGTGTCGACCACGTCCCTCCCGGTTACTGGTCCTTAAATCGAGTACGGGCGACCTCCTTCTCCAGGGCCTGTGGAGACTCCTCCGCTTCGGCTCACGCCACCGCCACGGCGACCGAGGGCGCCGGTGGGGGGGCGGAGACAACCGTCGCCGAGCCGGGCAGGTCCACTCACCCGCTAGAGCCCCGGGGTGAGGGTCACCAACTCCATCAGATGATTCGTGGCGCCAGAGTGTCGTGCCTCCCATGGAAGTGGACTGGCCAGGATGGCGTAGCTAGTTGCGGAGTCGTGAGGCGGGCCACCGCCTGGATCACGGGGCGCCCGCTCCCGGGGTCCTCCACGACGTGGGCACCCGCCCGGTCACCCAGTCGAGTGCAAATTCGTTATAAAAGCCCAATCCAGTAAATATCCAGTGCACAGGGCAGCCGGAGATGGCAAAACCGGGCTCAAGTCGCTGCTCGCGGCACTTCTCCAAGTCAGTGGGTCCGACCAGGGGGACAAAGAAGTCCGGGCGCCATGTTGGGTCGCACTCCGCCAATCCGCAAACTTCGGTTTTACCCCGGAGCAACCCTCGTCCGAGCTCCACCAGGGGCCCCGGCAGGTCTTTGTCGGTATGCTCAGCAGATTGCGGGGTCTGGGGTGCCCCGCAGCCTCCGATTTACAGGATAATCCCGGGCTCAGTCCCGGAGCCGAGCTCTCAGGCGACCATCGCCATCGGCGCCCAAGCCACGCCCCCGTGTGGCAAGTTTTTCTTGTTGCATCCTTTCGAAGTAGGAAGAAGAGACTTGCATTGTAGTCATGGGGGTTTTTAGGATAGCTGAATTATATTGACTATGAATTATGGATTTCAAATGAGGAAACCTTATTATATGTTTTTTTATTGTTATTTTATGATATTTTAATGTACTGTATGCATTTTATGAATTGTTGAAATGTTTTTATTGTATATAGCATACTTTTAGAAAAATCGAATAAAGTGGTTATGAATGAGTTATATAGGAAACATATTTACAATATCCCACTCCCTACACATTCAAAATGGACCAATGAGAAAAGTTGGAAAACAAGCTATCAGGTGTCTCAAAATACACCCCTTTCTCAGACCCCGTGTGTAAACGTAAATTGATACTTGTATAGCGCACTACTCACCCGCAAGGGTCTCAAGGCGCTTGTACGAATACCACTGTGGAACCCATCCTGGCTTTCCCTGTGAGGCGTCCACTCCTGGGCACCCCCAAGGTGGAGGCCAGGCATCCTTAGCGTTGTGGGGGCCGTTGTGGAGATTAAGCAAGCTATTGCCCATAGTTGCAGAGTGTGACTCCATGATTGGAATAGGCACAGAGGCGAGAATTATCAGGTCCGTGGAATTTTGAGACCAAGACCCGCCGAGGCGGGGAATTGAACCCTGGTCCAGGGCTAGACCTCTGCATCAGGGTCTGCCACTCTAATCATTGAGCCACACTTCTTCATTGTCAACCCTCCCGACAAATTAATCAGTGATGGTGTTCACAATCCCCTCTCGCAGGTGGCAGGACATGCTTGTGTGTCTCAAAGGATAGTTGTGTAATAGGAGCATACAAGGAGAGAATAGTGAAGGCCAGCCGGATAAGATAGTTTAAGGAAAGAATAGGAGAGGGCAAATAGTAAGCCGAGACAGGGATCAATCGAACCAGACATGGATTAGCGAATTTAGCCAAACCCTGACATCGGGTTTCATGAACAAGGACAATGCAGTTACTGTTTAACTGAAAGGACACGTAGCAGCTGGAAAAAGCAAAAGCACATCGTTCGCCGTGCTGCCTGCGGTAAAGGCGGAGCCGTAGCACCCTGTGCATACGGTGGGGGTGATCGCAACAAGTAAGACAACAGAGGATCATTTTCGGGGTCCTCTACTATCTTAGTTGTACTCGATGGCAAGGCAGGATAGCACTTGTCTATCGCTAAATTACGCTCTCTAGTAGCTATCTCTATTGCCTTCTCAGATTCGTTGACTTGCAGCTGATTAGCAGCTTGCTCTAAAGTCAACTCTCGCTCTTTCTGTTCTTTCTTTAACCTTTTAATTTCTCTCTGTTTAGATTCTTTTTGCCAATAGCGGAAAGAATCAAACATTGCCGGCCGGGCTTTCTTCTTGAACAATTTCACTTCTAAATTGTCAAGGACCTCAGGTTCAAAACTACCATGCAGTGGCCAACTAAGCACACCGTCTTTTTCCGTGTATCGGACCCACACCTCATTATAAGATATAGGACCCACACCGTGTTTACAATAAAGATCATATAGGGGAGTTCCGATCGGAGGAACCAGACATGAGTCCTCCAACCGGGAATCACTGTTGCAACCAAAGCACGACAACATACAATTTTTCCGACTTACCATTTTATAACCCGGAACACAGAACAAACAAAAACACGAACAGAAATGTGCACTCGAACCAAGAACTTAGGCCTACCAAAGCGAACAAATGTATCGATACCCAAAACTAAACCAATAGATTATCGTAACTAGAATAACCAGTGATAATCTTACGAAACCAAACCAAACCAAGAACTAAAAGGATCTTATCCAAACAGGAACAACCCTTACGAAGTAACCAACTAGCAACCACTTAATACTTAACTGAGGCACTGAAGACGTCACCAAGGAGAAACCCATCACGTCTCGCCGTCCTAAGGACTGCACCTCGGGTCCAAGACAGGGCGACGGTCAAGGCAACGGACCACTGCAGCCGTCCTGAACGGGAACCCTCGTGGAAGAGAACGTCGGGCCACTTTTGCGATATGCCGGGATCGATGAAGTGGGGCTCCTCCCTCAGGAATCTTCACACGAAGCTTCTCGAACTCTTCAGGCTTTTGGACCGGTACCGAATGACGTCGCCCCACGTTGGGCGCCAAATGGAGTTCTGGACTTTTTTGGTTCCGTCCAGAGGTGTCAGGGATAACACCCGAAGACCCCGGAGTTCTACCTGTCTTGGTGCACAAATAAACAGAAACACGAGCTTCTCGATGGTGGCGTCAAAGACCAAAGGTTTATTACTGCAGGGACACAGAAGTCACAGAAACTACACACGGGCAGTATCTAGGAGCCTGTTCGAATTGTACAAAAAGGGTTGCTCCTTATATACTAAAAATTGAGCTTGAGGCAAATTCTTTACATGTAATATATTCCCAAACCTTTGTGTCCTAAACAATAAATATTTGGCGTTGCACAGGAATCGTCGACAATATCTGATGTCAAAACATTACGAACGAGGGGTTCCCACTTTTCCATCATAATCTCATGTCAACTTTTCATTCAAGACCCGGACCGCCTCATCGTAAATTTCGTTACCTCCCCCCAATAAAGGCCTAGAAGGAAAGGAGCAGAGCCAGGTGCAGATGATAGAAAAGTAGGATAAGAGATGTTTGTGGGTCGTAAATGGGCAAGGCTACCAGCTTCGGCCGCCTAATCATGATCAGGCCAACGAACACGAGAACCAGTATAGCAGGACTGGCCTCAGGCAGAGGAGGCAGCCTTTGTCGAGTCATGCAGCCACGGCATGTTCTGTTCTAAGGTGCACGTGTCACTAGAGAGGTGAATCGCCGGCTAAGCCTACGTGTCCTTAATCGAAATGAAGTCATCAAAGGTCATTGCGTGTCCATTGTCTATGTGAGGGCAAGAAACACAAAATGGCTGCCATAATCTAAAATGGATGCCATGGGTAGATTAGAAATGTGTTTGCAACAGGAGTACCCTTACTCGTAGCATAGCGAAAACACCAGGACATGCTAAATGGACCATTTGCAGTTTGCTGATACCAAAATTATGTTTTTGCGACAATGCTGAAAACACGGGTTCAAATCGTCACGGAACCTCAGACCCTCCTTTTGCCCTTACATATTACTCAGTCTATGTCAGAGTCTAATTCTATGCTCATCAGGTCAGTGACATGCTGTTGTATCATCATCCTCTCTCGTGCCTTTTCTCCAAACGCAGGTGGTTTTCTGAAACAGGTTGCAGCACAGAGACTACACAGAGCTGGACCACACTGGATAATCAGGCAGCATGAGAATAGGAATCCTAAGATGACACCAATGACCATCAGAACCTTCCATCCCCACGCTGATATCAGAGTCCAAAACCACTCCATGAAGGACCAGTTTCCCTTGTCTACGTGTATAGAGTCGGAAATCTTGTGTAGCTTAGAGATCGCCTTATAGACAGTTGGAGCATTATTGGGAATAAAAACACAGCAGCTCGATTGGATCATTCTGCATACCCCACCTCGATCTGCAAGTATTACGTCTAGGACCATACGGTTCTGCAACGTCATGAGTCTATCCGCCTGAAGCTCAGCTGTTAAGTTGTTAAGGGCACCAGCAGTTTCGGTAATAGTAGATTCAACTACCCGTGTTAGCTGACGTATGTTTCTACTATTGGCCATAGGCCCCCAGAACGGAAGGAAACCTTTGAAGAAGTCTCCAGCTTCCTGACTAGCGGTATCTTCCTTGCTGAAAACACCTCTTGCTACTCTGGTCTTGTGATAGTCTGAAGAAGCAGTGTACGTTGGAGGCAACAGTCGAGCTACATAACATGAACCTGAAAAGTCAGCAGGCAACCATGTATACGCTCTGTCTTGACAGATGAAGTAGGTGCCCCTAGCAGTAAGGAAGGCAGGGGAAGAGTTAGACGGAAACACGTAAGTCTCAACGCACTCACTCCTCCCTAGCTGAGCTCTCGGATTTCTCCCATTTCCTTGCAAACAGACCTGACCTCGGTGAGGCACGACCCAGACTGGAGTGGAGCTTTTACGCTTGCTTTCTCCCAAACTAAGGCGATACTCTGTGGAGTTCCAACTCAAATATACTCGTAATTCGTCTCTAGGGTAAGATGGAGTATTATTGACGTCCTTGATCATGTCAATAATTCCCTGGACTAAAGCTTTGTTGGCAGAGTTATATTTAGTGGAACGTGGTGGACGCGGAGGATAGGTTTCAAGGGCATAGGCAAAAATGGTCTGAAGGGCCTGAAATGATCCATTATAGCTAAAAGGCAAAACCAGGTAGGGAATGCCTTTATCCATAGTGTGGGGTATCAAGCCACACACCCAGCAGTCTGTAGTGTTAACTACTAGTTGGTGTTGGTGCAAGAGTTGTACGAAAGTGTTATTAATAAATTCTGAGCGTCGAGCTTGCTCATGTTCAGAAAACGAGTGAAAAGAGTGTATAGAAGAAACAGTAGAAGTAGCAGGATCAAGGGGAGGTACTGTAGTTACTGGCATAAAAATTAAATGCACACTAAAGACAATTCCACTCACCAACGTTATCAAAACAATTAAAAATGTAATAGCACATTGTATCAGAAAACATTTGCTATGAAGAATTCTGTAAAGTCTGTTTCTGCGAACATAAATCACATTTTCTCGTTGCAGCGCAGGAAGCTCCATCTTCTACAGTCCGCTCGCGACCACTGATGATGTGTACGTAGATGAAAATGCCTCTATCAGCCCTGGGAGTTCCCAGAACTAACAGAAAGATCGACCTTGTGTCTGACCCCCGCAGATTCAACTAGGCACACAGCCACGACCCTACGGCTACCCAGACGGCAAGGCAATTTAAAACAATAAAACAATAGCAAACTTCCTGGCTGGAGGCAAAAGTGTCAAAATTTCAAATGTGTGAAATAGGCAGTTTCCTGCTTTATTTGTCCATATTGCGAGATCGTAAATTATATCTCAGTTTTGCAGGAGCTGTTTGATCTGGAAACAGTGTGTTATCAGCAGAGGTTGCAGTATTCAAGTTCGCATATGGCAAAGTTTCTTCTGATGCAGAGGACAAATGTTCAGAATTCAAAGGAACAGTTTCAGGAGGAGAGTCAGAGTTCGATGAGTCAGTTACTGGTTCGGCATCGCTGAAAGGGATAAACCTGGGTGTCCGTTCAAACTCAGAGGCACCAATTCCCTTCTTCACCCAGTTATCGTAAGGAAGCGGCAGGGGCACACGTTTGACATGCGTCGTGTGGATCCAGTTTTTGCGACCGGCCACACGAATAGCAGTTCTCGTCGTCAGCAATACTTGATAGGGGCCGGTAAATCTGGGTTGAAGGTTTTTCGTCCTCGCAAAGTTCCTGATGACAACGTTGTCCCCTGGTTTCAGCTGATGACCTGGACTCTCCGGTGGCTTTGGTAATGCATCGAAAACCTGTTGGTGAATAAGACTCAATTTAGCAGTCAAGTCGTAAAGGTAGTCAATCAACATTGGGTATTCCAGAGAACAAAATTCTTTTGGCCTAGGCACTCCCCAAATATTAGCGGGACGACCAAAGACTATTTCATAGGGACTAAGCCCTACTCTAGAATGTACAGTCGCTCTCGTAGATAACAATGCCAAGGGTAGTGCGTCTGGCCAGGACAAACCCGTGGATGCCTGTATTTTAGCAAGTTTTAGTTTGAGGGTGCCATTGTAACCCTCAACTAAACCAGCAGACTGGGGATGGTTTGCACTGTGAAATTTCTGTTTGATCCCTAAACCGGCACACACACTCTGCATAACTTTCCCTACGAACTCACTTCCGTTATCTGACCATACAATCCGTGGCATTCCAAACCTAGGGAAATATTCTTTGAGAAGGATTTTGGCAGTTGATAAGGCAGTGTTGTCCTTCAGTGGATATGCTTTGATCCATCTGGAAAAAGCACAAACTACCACCAGGACGTATTTTAGGTTGTTGCAACGATCCATGTGAATAAAGTCTAACTGGATCACTTCAAAGGGGCAAGAAGGGGGAGCGAAGTGACCAGCAGGTGTAGGGATTCCCTTGCCAGGATTATGCATCAGACATACCATGCAATTTTTCACCACTCTCTCTGCACACTTACTAATCCCATCATTCTTCCAAACTGGGGCCAACATCTTACAGATCCCTTTAGAACTAATGTGCGCTGCTCCATGCGCCATTGTAACCACTGCAAGCACATACGCATCAGGTAACATCCAACGCTGTTGTTCCGACAAATCAATCCAACACCCACTCGAGTCCAATTTACCCGTACTCTCTTTCCATGCACGCTTTTCCTATTCAGTCGCTTCCTTCTGAATTTCTTTCACACTTTCCACTGTGTCCTCACACATTCCAGACTCAGAAATCCATCTTGCTGACGTAGCAACATACATTCTACTCATCATATTTCTAGCTGTCTGTTTAGCGGTCTCATCAGCAAAAGCATTCCCATAACCAGCATCATCCGTGATTGCTTTATGAGCACTGCATTTCACAATCGCAACTTCAGTCGGCAAGGTTAGAGATTCCAACAAGTCGTTAACTAGCTGACCATGTTGAATCTTAGTCCCATGGGACGTAATGAAACCTCTTTCTTTCCACAAACGGCCAAAACTATGGGCCACGCCAAATGTGTACTGACTATCTGTGAACACATTCACTCTCTTTCCCTTTGCTAAAACACACGCTCTCGTTAGAGCAATTAATTCTGCAGCTTGGGCAGAATTCTGACTCACTCTTGCAGTCTCCACAATCGTACTCAAGGTCGTTACTGCATAAGCAGCAGTCACATCACCATTCTCCAATTTAAAACATGACCCATCAACATACAACGTGCCATCTGGATCTGACAATGGAGTGTCTTTTAAATCAATTCGTCCTTTTGTCTCCTCCTCGGTTCTGAAACAGCAATCATGGGGTTCGGGATCACTCGACTCTTGATTAGTCGGCAACAATGTTGCTGGATTCAATACATTGCATCTTTTGATCTGTATATGACTTGCTAACAATGTCAGCTCGTAGCCAGATAATCTAGCACTAGTAAGGTGTTGCGTCTTGGTTCGGTTCATGAGTGTGTCCACAGCATGAGGAACCATGACCACTAGCATGTTATTCATCACCAAACCAGCAGATTGTCGAATGGAGGCCGCAGCTGCTGCTGTAGCTCTTAAACAACTAGGCAACGCTCTAGCTACCGGATCTAGTGTTGATGAAAAATACGCACAAGGGCGTTGTTTATCACCAAATCTCTGTGTCAGAACACTCAACGCGCAACCTTCTCTCTCGTGGACATAGAGCGTGAATGGCTTGCTGTAATCGGGTGTACCCAATACAGGAGCTGAACATAGTGCATTTGGTAACTCAGAAAAACTCTCCTGACATTCAGCGGACCATGGCACCGGACTCGGAACATTTTTCCCAGTCAAAGCTACCAATGGTTTTGCTAAAAGAGAAAAATTTGGGATCCACTGCCTACAGTAAGAGGTAATACCTAAAAAGGCACGTACTTCTCTCTGTGTGCGAAGAACATTCATCTGCGTAATTGCTTTTATTCTTTCTGGGGTCAACTTCCTTCCTTCCTTCGACAAGAGATGACCTAGGTAGGTCACTTCTTGGCAGCAGTATTGCATTTTCGAAGGTGACACCTTGTGATTCAAATTAGACAAATGATGCAATAACGAAATTGTAGCTGTTTTGCAAGTTTCCTTGTCATCGGCAGCCACCAGAAGGTCATCTACATACTGCACTAGAGCAGAACCAGGAGGAAGTACAAAAGAATCTAACTGACTTTTTAATGCCTGACTGTAAATGGATGGACTCTCACAATAGCCTTGTGGAGCACGTTTAAACCTGAAGCTTCGACCTCCTAGAGAGAAGCCGAAAATATCTCTGCTTTCCTCGGCTATCGGAATGCTGAAAAAGGCATTCTTCAAGTCGATGACTGAAAACCATGTGGCTGTTGCAGGAATCAACGTTAACAATGCAGTGATGTCTGGAACCACAGGGAACTGCGGAATCACAATTTTATTAGCCTCTCTGAGATCGATAACAAACCTATATACTGGAGGCTTTGAAGGATCAGTACGCTTCAGAATTGGTAATACAGGACTGTTACAGACATTTCCTCTAGTTTCTTCAACCACGTCTTTCTTAATCAAATCTTGCACAATCAATAAAAGTGCACGTTCACCTTCACTAGAGATTTTGTACTGTGGGATTCGTGGAAATTTTACATTTGCTTTCAAAGTGACTACATATGGTGGAATTTCTAAAAGACCTACATCGTTAGGACCAGTCGCCCAAAGAGTATCAGGGAGAGAACGCAGCTCTGGTGGGAGCGCATCCATCGACAAGTACACTGGAGAGGTGATTCTCCTACCCAACGTAAGCTGTACTCCTTCCGGAGAACAGTACAATGTCGCATATAGGCGTTTTAATAAGTCTAAACCAAGCAGATTTTCATTACAACCGGTCGTCAAAATCAAAGGTGCTTTCAATTGACGGGGTCCAACAGAAATAGACAAAGGACCGGATACGGGGTTGTGAACAGGGGCGCCTGAAAAACCTACAGAAACATTTGTTAAGCCAGACAAAGGTGCGCCAGGGAGTTTCTCATGTATGATAGAACTTTTTGCTGCACCAGTATCCAACAGAAACGGTTCGACTACACCTGATGTTGCTACTGCGACATAAGGCCCACTCTGATCCACTGGAACTGATACTACTCCCTCTCTTTGTCCATGGCTGTCCTAGTATTCAGTTTGTTGAAATCCCTCATCATTTTCACAATAGTCTTCAACATGATATTGCTGAGTTCTATTCTGTTGAGCAGACTGTCCATTTCGCTGATCAAAGTAATTAGAAGGGCGATCGTTCGATTGTGGAGGCATAGCACCTCGTCCTCGACCTCTAGAATTTTGCACAAAACCACCACGACCTCTCTGAGCTGCTGCGGCGTTATTCTGTGCTAAGACTGGACACTCATTCTTATAATGACCCTCTTTCTTACAATACGCACATTGATTCCACTGGTATTGCGGTCTTTGAGAACCATAATCTGTCCTTTGATATGGCCCTTGCTGTGTATTAGTCTGATTTGTGCGAGGCGGATATGCTTGTTGCAAAAGAACTTAAGTTTTTAAATCTTTCGTTTTCTTATCTGATTTTTCCTTCTCCTCTTTATCCCTATTTTCATAGTATTGGGCAGTTGCAAGTATTTGCGCAGTCGTAGAGACAGCCCATGCACTCTCGGAATCTTTCAATTTATTACTAAGTTCTGGCAACAGATTGTGCACAAATTTATCAACAAATAGTCTCTGTCCTCCTTCTGTGCTCATATCCTGACCGCTGTGATCTACGAAAGTCTCTTCGAACCTCGTGAAAAAGTCGGAGACACTTTCGTCTTTCTTTTGCTTGCATGCGGACAACTTGTCCCAGTTAACGCGCAATGCTGGCATTAGAGTCTTCATTAATTCGATTATTCTGCCTGGTAATTCAGCAATTAGAGGTTCGGGTTTGGACCCACCTATTTGCTGACCATCCGCTGCTATAATAGCTGCCCAATCACCACCTAGGGCAACTGGATGATTCTCTTTACGAATTTTAGCCCAAATTGGTTGCGGAACTACATTTCCAAATAACATGTCAATGTCCGCTAGATTCATCACACAAGCCTCAACTGTCTGCGCTAACTCCTTATAGTATCCGGCAGGATTCTTACGCGGATCTGGCAAGGCCTGTTTCACTGCTAGCACTTCGGCTCGCTTCCACGGAATGTGTATCCACACTCTTTGGAATTGCGCCGGAGCGGCAACAATACCAAGGTTTACATTAGCTTGCACAGCTTCACGCCAAATTGGAGGAACCTCCCTCATTGGATATTGGCGATTCTGCTTCGTACTAATCTTCTCTAACTCCCTTGGTGAACGAAGTGATGGATCATACCTATAACTTAAAATTAGCTCCATCGCTTCTTTTATATCCTGACCAACTATCATACCTGCAGCAAATTCTTTCTGAACATTAATTAAATCTTCTAAATTCGATTCAGAATCATCTTCTTCTAACTCGTCACGTAAAAGGGAGCACATCTCGTCGAACACATACCGTTGTGTTGGTTCTTTCCACTGCATAAATGTATCTAACACATCTCTAGTACTATATCTTCTACTCTTCGAAATCCATCTGAGAGCCGTGGAATCTAAAATTCCCCATTCCTCAGTACTTGGAAGCTGACTACGCCTCTGTACAGAGTCAGAAGTAGGAGTCTTAATTAAAGATTTATAGAAAGGAGACAGAATATTTGAGACAGAATCAGTGATTCTTCGACGGACAGAAAGCGGAGTCATAATACTAGCAGATGTAGAAAACACAGTAGCAGTTGGAACAGATAGACCAGAAACAGTAGGAGTATCAGGCAAGGTAGCTTGTGAAACAGCAGGTATAAGTGATACATGTATAGGCAAAGAAGCCGGCAACCCAGGAAAAGGGGGTGCCGAAGGAACATTCACATTGACTACTGGAGGTACAGAAGCTTGATTCAAGGGGGCAGGAGCAGGAATACCAGGTTGTCCAGCAACCGGCAATTGAACATTCGGTAAAGGCGGAGCCGTAGCACCCCGTGCATACGGTGGGGGTGATCGCAACAAGTAAGACAACAGAGGATCATTTTCGGGGTCCTCTACTATCTTAGTTGTACTCGATGGCAAGGCAGGATAGCACTTGTCTATCGCTAAATTACGCTCTCTAGTAGCTATCTCTATTGCCTTCTCAGATTCGTTGACTTGCAGCTGATTAGCAGCTTGCTCTAAAGTCAACTCTCGCTCTTTCTGTTCTTTCTTTAACCTTTTAATTTCTCTCTGTTTAGATTCTTTTCGCCAATAGCGGAAAGAATCAAACATTGCCGGCCGGGCTTTCTTCTTGAACAATTTCACTTCTAAATTGTCAAGGACCTCAGGTTCAAAACTACCATGCAGTGGCCAACTAAGCACACCGTCTTTTTCCGTGTATCGGACCCACACCTCATTATAAGATATAGGACCCACACCGTGTTTACAATAAAGATCATATAGGGGAGTTCCGATCGGAGGAACCAGACATGAGTCCTCCAACCGGGAATCACTGTTGCAACCAAAGCACGACAACATACAATTTTTCCGACTTACCATTTTATAACCCGGAACACAGAACAAACAAAAACACGAACAGAAATGTGCACTCGAACCAAGAACTTAGGCCTACCAAAGCGAACAAATGTATCGATACCCAAAACTAAACCAATAGATTATCGTAACTAGAATAACCAGTGATAATCTTACGAAACTAAACCAAACCAAGAACTAAAAGGATCTTATCCAAACAGGAACAACCCTTACGAAGTAACCAACTAGCAACCACTTAATACTTAACTGAGGCACTGAAGACGTCACCAAGGAGAAACCCGTCACGTCTCGCCGTACTAAGGACTGCACCTCGGGTCCAAGACAGGGCGACGGTCAAGGCAACGGACCACTGCAGCCGTCCTGAACGGGAACCCTCATGGAAGAGAACGTCGGGCCACTTTTGCGATATGCCGGGATCGATGAAGTGGGGCGCCTCCCTCAGGAATCTTCACACGAAGCTTCTCGAACTCTTCAGGCTTTTGGACCGGTACCGAATGACGTCGCCCCACATTGGGCGCCAAATGGAGTTCTGGACTTTTTTGGTTCCGTCCAGAGGTGTCAGGGATAACACCCGAAGACCCCGGAGTTCTACCTGTCTTGGTGCACAAATAAACAGAAACACGGGCTTCTCGATGGTGGCGTCAAAGACCAAAGGTTTATTACTGCAGGGACATAGAAGTCACAGAAACTACACACGGGCAGTATCTAGGAGCCTGTTCGAATTGTACAAAAAGGGTTGCTCCTTATATACTAAAAATTGAGCTTGAGGCAAATTCTTTACATGTAATATATTCCCAAACCTTTGTGTCCTAAACAATAAATATTTGGCGTTGCACAGGAATCGTCGACAATATCTGATGTCAAAACATTACGAACGAGGGGTTCCCACTTTTCCATCATAATCTCATGTCAACTTTTCATTCAAGACCCGGACCGCCTCATCGTAAATTTCGTTACCTCCCCCCAATAAAGGCCCAGAAGGAAAGGAGCAGAGCCAGGTGCAGATGATAGAAAAGTAGGATAAGAGATGTTTGTGGGTCGTAAATGGGCAAGGCTGCCAGCTTCGGCCGCCTAATCATGATCAGGCCAACGAACACGAGAACCAGTATAGCAGGACTGGCCTCAGGCAGAGGAGGCAGCCTTTGTCGAGTCATGCAGCCACGGCATGTTCTGTTCTAAGGTGCACGTGTCACTAGAGAGGTGAATCGCCGGCTAAGCCTACGTGTCCTTAATCGAAATGAAGTAATCAAAGGTCATTGCGTGTCCATTGTCTATGTGAGGGCAAGAAACACAAAATGGCTGCCATAATCTAAAATGGATGCCATGGGTAGATTAGAAATGTGTTTGCAACAGGAGTACCCTTACTCGTAGCATAGCGAAAACACCAGGACATGCTAAATGGACCATTTGCGGTTCGCTGATACCAAAATTATGTTTTTGCGACAATGCTGAAAACACGGGTTCAAATCGTCACGGAACCTCAGATCCATTTACTAACTTCAAGGAGTGAAAGCAAAGAACACAGTACAAAAGTACTCACCCCTCGGCTTCGACTATTGCAATAGGCGAATAACAAAAATCAAAAACAAAACAAAGAAGTGGGCGCTACCCACGAATACTTAACTAAATGGTCTTCTCACGCCAACAGAGGTCCGTCTAATGTCTTGCAATACAAATCATCACCAGAGGGTCCAAGGCAGGGTGGTAGTCAGGGCAGCAGTCATCAGCAGCCGTCGGAAAGGAGTAGCCGCTCTGTAAAAGACCTTCGGTCCACTTCAACATACAGGGGTCGCTTGGCGTGGCTCGCGAATCCTCCGAAATTTTTTTGCGGGGCTTCTCACGACCCTCGGGCTGAACCGCTACCACTGAAACTGCCCCACTTTGGGCGCCAGTTGGAGAACCGGGCCTTATGGGCCGGGCGGCGCTGGGCACGCCTAAATCCCCGGATTCACCTGCCTTGTAACTAACAGAGACACGAGACACTCCGTTGAGCGTGGAAGCCAGGTTTATTAGCTGCAGCTAAGCACAGTTATCCTAGAAGTTACACCGAGGTGGGTTCTAAGGAGACTGCCACTTCAATCCGTGGTGTAGAATCTTATATTCAATGGTTAGCATACATCAAGCAGACAGTAACAGAACTGGGGCGTCCAGAGATCTTTTTCAATCTTTCTGGACTGAAAAAGGCAGACCTGACTTGGGTTAAAATTAACTTCCCCAAATACAAGGAACTAGAGCGGGAGGAAAAACAACTAAGTAAACCCACTGTCAGGGCCCATTATATGTTAATTTCCTGCCTATCCGTGCAACCATACTTAGCAGTCATCACTAATCCATTCCATAGATGGCTCTTAACAAAGCTCCGGTTTAATCAGATCCACATGGTTCTACGTGAACAAACTGGGTAGTCCAAGCCTGAAGATGCAGCCGTATGTAAATGCGAGGATTTTTCATCACAAGATACTATGCACTTCATACTGTTCTGCACTTTCTATCACGATGCCAGAAGGAAGTTTATTGTTCCCTTGTTGAAAGATAAAGCATTTATACAGGCAAAACCTGTTTTACTATTGGAATCACCTGTAACAATGTATAGTGTGGCAAGTTTTTCTTGTTGCATCCTTTCGAAGTAGGAAGAAGAGACTTGCATTGTAGTCATGGGGGTTTTTAGGATAGCTGAATTATATTGACTATGAATTATGGATTTCAAATGAGGAAACCTTATTATATGTTTTTTTATTGTTATTTTATGATATTTTAATGTACTGTATGCATTTTATGAATTGTTGAAATGTTTTTATTGTATATAGCATACTTTTAGAAAAATCGAATAAAGTGGTTATGAATGAGTTATATAGGAAACATATGTACAATATCCCACTCCCTACACATTCAAAATGGACCAATGAGAAAAGTTGGAAAACAAGCTATCAGGTGTCTCAAAATACACCCCTTTCTCAGACCCCGTGTGTAAACGTAAATTGATACTTGTATAGCGCACTACTCACCCGCAAGGGTCTCAAGGCGCTTGTACGAATACCACTGTGGAACCCATCCTGGCTTTCCCTGTGAGGCGTCCACTCCTGGGCACCCCCAAGGTGGAGGCCAGGCATCCTTAGCGTTGTGGGGGCCGTTGTGGAGATTAAGCAAGCTATTGCCCATAGTTGTAGAGTGGGACTCCATGATTGGAATAGGCACAGAGGCGAGAATTATCAGGTCCGTGGAATTTTGAGACCAAGACCCGCCAAGGCGGGGAATTGAACCCTGGTCCAGGGCTAGACCTCTGCATCAGGGTCTGCCACTCTAATCATTGAGCCACACTTCTCCATTGTCAACCCTCCCGACAAATTAATCAGTGATGGTGTTCACAATCCCCTCTCGCAGGTGGCAGGACATGCTTGTGTGTCTCAAAGGATAGTTGTGTAATAGGAGCATACAAGGAGAGAATAGTGAAGGCCAGCCGGATAAGATAGTTTAAGGAAAGAATAGGAGAGGGCAAATAGTAAGCCGAGACAGGGATCAATCGAACCAGACATGGATTAGCGAATTTAGCCAAACCCTGACATCGGGTTTCATGAACAAGGACAATGCAGTTACTGTTTAACTGAAAGGACACGTAGCAGCTGGAAAAAGCAAAAGCACATCGTTCGCCGTGCTGCCTGAGTGAGGGCAACACGAAATGGCGACCGGAACCAAAATGGCGGCTAGATACGGGCCGAAATCTGAAATCACAGAACCTCAGTTTAGGTGTGATTTTATTTATCAAATGTTACTCTACGTGCCTAATTTAGTTTGTAATTTTTATTTTTTGGTGTTATCACTTTATAACTGTCTTGGTACCGCATAAATGATTTATACATTGACCCAAGTTGAACATGAGTGCTCTGTACCATAGCTACCAGGGTGTTGAGAGCAGTTTAATTTGGGGACTTTCGAGGATCTCCCTGACAAGAAGTGTTATTATAACTTGGGGTGGGCAGAATCCCACTACAAATAATAATCAAATTTCTTTACACCTGAGATGTCACAGATATAGAGGATGATGAGAACCATCTAACAGCATGGTGGGCTTCATGGCTGGCAAGAGCATACAGGAAAGCAAACACAGCAGGGCTGAACTACACTACATGAGTTTTAGCACATTGTATACAGGGAAATCTGCCTGACATATAAGTCAGTAGATGTCCGTATGTGTCTACTGAATGACAATAGACAGTTGAAGGATTCTATATTGGCACTGCAAATGGAATGTCTGGCTATGTTGAGGGAAATGCATTACCATACAAGATGGAAGCATATTGTTCCCATGTAAATGAGGAAAAGGAGGGTATGAACATATCTGTTAACAGCAGGCATCCCTACAAAACAGTGAAATTAGGTACCATGTAGTGACTCATCTTTTGGTGTGTCTGTCTTGTCACAGCTTTACACTTTTGCAGTAAGACCTCCAGTTGACTTCCCAGGATGCAATGTGCAGGCGATACCATTTGTGAGCTTTTTGCACCCCCATTGTTTCAAATCGACTGTATTCGGCTACCATCAAATTAAGGGCACTACATCAGAATTACCAACCCAGAAAACGAACAAAAAAATACTTTGAAAAATTCCGATGGAAACCCATCCGGGCTGCAGGCCTTACCATTTGGAAGGTCTTTAATAACTCTCTCTAATTCCTCCATAGAAAATAAACTAGCCATTGACTGTTGTTCTGTTTCTGAAAGTGTAGGTAGTTCACTGTTATGTAAGAAAGTTTCTAACAAAAGGATATCTACTCTCTGGTGCTGGC
The DNA here is from genome assembly GCF_964263255.1 of Lissotriton vulgaris. Classification (NCBI taxonomy): domain Eukaryota; kingdom Metazoa; phylum Chordata; class Amphibia; order Caudata; family Salamandridae; genus Lissotriton; species Lissotriton vulgaris. The sequence continues at coordinate 904,175,515 of NC_141698.1, forward strand.
CATAGATACATTCATAGGACCTATCTACAAATAATTGTATTCAGGAATTTGTGACAAATTCCTGCGCCTATTTGAGGCACATGTAACAAGCACAATTGTTTTCATTTCTACTTGTTTTTCCCACTTTGTATGAGCACTTTATTGTACAGCACACATACAAAGTTGTGAAATCCTTAGATAATAATTTTTGAGCTGGAATAGACCCTTTCAAGCACAAAACCTATGACTTCCACTACGCAGGCACTGGTGCACTATGGAGCAAGGGTGTCTGTGTTGAAGTATGGCAGCCTAAATTGTACCTCTAAAGGGAGAAATCAGATCAGATAAGCACCACATCTTAGTAGATATGGTGCTGGTCTGATCTCTCCCTTTCACTCAAAGCAGCACAGCAACTTTAATTGCTGCACTGCATAGTGTTAGCTGTATGTATATCTTAGCCTAAGTGTACTGAATAGGGTTACTTTTAATCTAAGTGAAATGAAAGCTAACAGTGTGTGTTTGAGAGCTCTAGTGTTTGGTTGCCAACTCATTGACCTGTCTGTACTGTAATACATTTATTGTGTGCACTTTTATATAGCGAAAACTCGACCCTTAGGTATTGGTGCGCTTTACATGAGCACCGGTTTGCCAGACAGCCACTTGTTTACTTCGAACCCTCTAACAAGGCTACAATTGTTTTTGGCAGTTTCTTCTAGAGCTTCCCATCGAGCCCTTCACACTTCCTTCATCAACATACCTATGGAGCGATTTGCACGGTAGCTCCCACCGCCTCCAAGCCGCGAACCGGACTGCTGTCTCTGCTTTGAGACACGTGGTCTCCAAGGATTGCTCTGCTGCCTCTCATAGGGGAGTCCGCGTTGACATCTGAAACTTCCCAACCTTGTTGTTAATTTTGCTTAGTGAGCCTGGATAAGAGATTGGCAGCTCCAGAAACTTTTACTATAGCGTTAATTTACGCTGGACCCTGAATTTTATTTTTTAGTATTGAAAACTTTATTGGGAGCAATATGTAACAGGACGCCCTTACTGCTGTGGATTCAGAAAAGGGGGTGGTGATGAACAGAGTGTCTGAATTAAGCAGACCACTCTTACCCAGTCCAAAGATCAGGGCTTGATCCATCACCTTTATTTATCTCACTGCCCCATCCCAGCTCAGAACCTGGCTATATGCAAATCAGTCTGTCCCTGGCCCAGTGCATCATGGGAACAGGGCAGACTAAACTACCAAGCCAATTCTTCACCAGAAAGGAGACAAGCTACCGGGTACCGGTTTCTGGCATTTCAGCCGTCTTCGGCCCGGCTTGCTTGAATCCTGATGGAGCAGTGAGAAAGGGACTCATGTCTGAGTATACCCTGCCACACCTATAGTGGCCAAAAACGATTCAGAAAAGGGGGTGGTGATGAACAGAGTGTCTGAATTAAGCAGACCACTCTTACCCAGTCCAAAGATCAGGGCTTGATCCATCACCGTTATTTATCTCACTGCCCCATCCCAGCTCAGAACCTGGCTATATGCAAATCAGTCTGTCCCTGGCCCAGTGCATCATGGGAACAGGGCAGACTAAACTACCAAGCCAATTCTTCACCAGAAAGGAGACAAGCTACCGGGGACCGGTTTCTGGCATTTCAACCGTCTTCGGCCCGGCTTGCTTGAATCCTGATGGAGCAGTGAGAAAGGGACTCATGTCTGAGTATACCCTGCGACACCTATAGTGGCCAAAAACGATTCAGAAAAGGGGGTGGTGATGAACAGAGTGTCTGAATTAAGCAGACCACTCTTACCCAGTCCAAAGATCAGGGCTTGATCCATCACCGTTATTTATCTCACTGCCCCATCCCAGCTCAGAACCTGGCTATATGCAAATCAGTCTGTCCCTGGCCCAGTGCATCATGGGAACAGGGCAGACTAAACTATCAAGCCAATTCTTCACCAGAAAGGAGACAAGCTACCGGGGACCGGTTTCTGGCATTTCAGCCGTCTTCGGCCCGGCTTGCTTGAATCCTGATGGAGCAGTGAGAAAGGGACTCATGTCTGAGTATACCCTGCCACACCTATAGTGGCCAAAAACGATTCAGAAAAGGGGGTGGTGATGAACAGAGTGTCTGAATTAAGCAGACCACTCTTACCCAGTCCAAAGATCAGGGCTTGATCCATCACCGTTATTTATCTCACTGCCCCATCCCAGCTCAGAACCTGGCTATATGCAAATCAGTCTGTCCCTGGCCCAGTGCATCATGGGAACAGGGCAGACTAAACTACCAAGCCAATTCTTCACCAGAAAGGAGACAAGCTACCGGGTACCGGTTTCTGGCATTTCAGCCGTCTTCGGCCCGGCTTGCTTGAATCCTGATGGAGCAGTGAGAAAGGGACTCATGTCTGAGTATACCCTGCCACACCTATAGTGGCCAAAAACGATTCAGAAAAGGGGGTGGTGATGAACAGAGTGTCTGAATTAAGAAGACCACTCTTACCCAGTCCAAAGATCAGGGCTTGATCCATCACCGTTATTTATCTCACTGCCCCATCCCAGCTCAGAACCTGGCTATATGCAAATCAGTCTGTCCCTGGCCCAGTGCATCATGGGAACAGGGCAGACTAAACTACCAAGCCAATTCTTCACCAGAAAGGAGACAAGCTACCGGGGACCGGTTTCTGGCATTTTAACCGTCTTTGGCCCGGCTTGCTTGAATCCTGATGGAGCAGTGAGAAAGGGACTCATGTCTGAGTATACCCTGCCACACCTATAGTGGCCAAAAACGATTCAGAAAAGGGGGTGGTGATGAACAGAGTGTCTGAATTAAGCAGACCACTCTTACCCAGTCCAAAGATCAGGGCTTGATCCATCACCGTTATTTATCTCACTGCCCCATCCCAGCTCAGAACCTGGCTATATGCAAATCAGTCTGTCCCTGGCCCAGTGCATCATGGGAACAGGGCAGACTAAACTACCAAGCCAATTCTTCACCAGAAAGGAGAAAAGCTACCGGGGACCGGTTTCTGGCATTTCAGCGGTCTTCGGCCCGGCTTGCTTGAATCCTGATGGAGCAGTGAGAAAGGGACTCATGTCTGAGTATACCCTGCCACACCTATAGTGGCCAAAAACGATTCAGGAAAGGGGGTGGTGATGAACAGAGTGTCTGAATTAAGCAGACCACTCTTACCCAGTCCAAAGATCAGGGCTTAATCCATCACCGTTATTTATCTCACTGCCCCATCCCAGCTCAGAACCTGGCTATATGCAAATCAGTCTGTCCCTGGCCCAGTGCATCATGGGAACAGGGCAGACTAAACTACCAAGCCAATTCTTCACCAGAAAGGAGACAAGCTACCGGGGACCGGTTTCTGGCATTTCAGCCGTCTTTGGCCCGGCTTGCTTGAATCCTGATGGAGCAGTGAGAAAGGGACTCATGTCTGAGTATACCCTGCCACACCTATAGTGGCCAAAAACGATTCAGGAAAGGGGGTGGTGATGAACAGAGTGTCTGAATTAAGCAGACCACTCTTACCCAGTCCAAAGATCAGGGCTTGATCCATCACCGTTATTTATCTCACTGCCCCATCCCAGCTCAGAACCTGGCTATATGCAAATCAGTCTGTCCCTGGCCCAGTGCATCATGGGAACAGGGCAGACTAAACTACCAAGCCAATTCTTCACCAGAAAGGAGACAAGCTACCGGGGACCGGTTTCTGGCATTTCAGCCGTCTTCGGCCCGGCTTGCTTGAATCCTGATGGAGCAGTGAGAAAGGGACTCATGTCTGAGTATACCCTGCCACACCTATAGTGGCCAAAAACGATTCAGAAAAGGGGGTGGTGATGAACAGAGTGTCTGAATTAAGCAGACCACTCTTACCCAGTCCAAAGATCAGGGCTTGATCCATCACCGTTATTTATCTCACTGCCCCATCCCAGCTCAGAACCTGGCTATATGCAAATCAGTCTGTCCCTGGCCCAGTGCATCATGGGAACAGGGCAGACTAAACTACCAAGCCAATTCTTCACCAGAAAGGAGACAAGCTACCGGGGACCGGTTTCTGGCATTTCAGCCGTCTTCGGCCCGGCTTGCTTGAATCCTGATGGAGCAGTGAGAAAGGGACTCATGTCTGAGTATACCCTGCCACACCTATAGTGGCCAAAAACGATTCAGAAAAGGGGGTGGTGATGAACAGAGTGTCTGAATTAAGCAGACCACTCTTACCCAGTCCAAAGATCAGGGCTTGATCCATCACCGTTATTTATCTCACTGCCCCATCCCAGCTAAGAACCTGGCTATATGCAAATCAATCTGTCCCTGGCCCAGTGCATCATGGGAACAGGGCAGACTAAACTACCAAGCCAATTCTTCACCAGAAAGGAGACAAGCTACCGGGGACCGGTTTCTGGCATTTCAGCCGTCTTCGGCCCGGCTTGCTTGAATCCTGATGGAGCAGTGAGAAAGGGACTCATGTCTGAGTATACCCTGCCACACCTATAGTGGCCAAAAACGATTCAGAAAAGGGGGTGGTGATGAACAGAGTGTCTGAATTAAGCAGACCACTCTTACCCAGTCCAAAGATCAGGGCTTGATCCATCACCGTTATTTATCTCACTGCCCCATCCCAGCTCAGAACCTGGCTATATGCAAATCAGTCTGTCCCTGGCCCAGTGCATCATGGGAACAGGGCAGACTAAACTACCAAGCCAATTCTTCACCAGAAAGGAGACAAGCTACCGGGGACCGGTTTCTGGCATTTCAGCCGTCTTCGGCCCGGCTTTCTTGAATCCTGATGGAGCAGTGAGAAAGGGACTCATGTCTGAGTATACCCTGCCACACCTATAGTGGCCAAAAACGATTCAGAAAAGGGGGTGGTGATGAACAGAGTGTCTGAATTAAGCAGACCACTCTTACCCAGTCCAAAGATCAGGGCTTGATCCATCACCGTTATTTATCTCACTGCCCCATCCCAGCTAAGAACCTGGCTATATGCAAATCAATCTGTCCCTGGCCCAGTGCATCATGGGAACAGGGCAGACTAAACTACCAAGCCAATTCTTCACCAGAAAGGAGACAAGCTACCGGGGACCGGTTTCTGGCATTTCAGCCGTCTTCGGCCCGGCTTGCTTGAATCCTGATGGAGCAGTGAGAAAGGGACTCATGTCTGAGTATACCCTGCCACACCTATAGTGGCCAAAAACGATTCAGAAAAGGGGGTGGTGATGAACAGAGTGTCTGAATTAAGCAGACCACTCTTACCCAGTACAAAGATCAGGGCTTGATCCATCACCGTTATTTATCTCACTGCCCCATCCCAGCTCAGAACCTGGCTATATGCAAATCAGTCTGTCCCTGGCCCAGTGCATCATGGGAACAGGGCAGACTAAACTACCAAGCCAATTCTTCACCAGAAAGGAGACAAGCTACCGGGGACCGGTTTCTGGCATTTCAGCCGTCTTCGGCCCGGCTTGCTTGAATCCTGATGGAGCAGTGAGAAAGGGACTCATGTCTGAGTATACCCTGCCACACCTATAGTGGCCAAAAACGATTCAGAAAAGGGGGTGGTGATGAACAGAGTGTCTGAATTAAGCAGACCACTCTTACCCAGTCCAAAGATCAGGGCTTGATCCATCACCGTTATTTATCTCACTGCCCCATCCCAGCTCAGAACCTGGCTATATGCAAATCAGTCTGTCCCTGGCCCAGTGCATCATGGGAACAGGGCAGACTAAACTACCAAGCCAATTCTTCACCAGAAAGGAGACAAGCTACCGGGGACCGGTTTCTGGCATTTCAACCGTCTTCGGCCCGGCTTGCTTGAATCCTGATGGAGCAGTGAGAAAGGGACTCATGTCTGAGTATACCCTGCCACACCTATAGTGGCCAAAAACGATTCAGAAAAGGGGGTGGTGATAAACAGAGTGTCTGAATTAAGCAGACCACTCTTACCCAGTCCAAAGATCAGGGCTTGATCCATCACCGTTATTTATCTCACTGCCCCATCCCAGCTCAGAACCTGGCTATATGCAAATCAGTCTGTCCCTGGCCCAGTGCATCATGGGAACAGGGCAGACTAAACTACCAAGCCAATTCTTCACCAGAAAGGAGACAAGCTACTGGGGACCGGTTTCTGGCATTTCAGCCGTCTTCGGCCCGGCTTGCTTGAATCCTGATGGAGCAGTGAGAAAGGGACTCATGTTTGAGTATACCCTGCCACACCTATAGTGGCCAAAAACGATTCAGAAAAGGGGGTGGTGATGAACAGAGTGTCTGAATTTAGCAGACCACTCTTACCCAGTCCAAAGATCAGGGCTTGATCCATCACCGTTATTTATCTCACTGCCCCATCCCAGCTCAGAACCTGGCTATATGCAAATCAGTCTGTCCCTGGCCCAGTGCATCATGGGAACAGGGCAGACTAAACTACCAAGCCAATTCTTCACCAGAAAGGAGACAAGCTACCGGGGACCGGTTTCTGGCATTTCAGCCGTCTTCGGCCCGGCTTGCTTGAATCCTGATGGAGCAGTGAGAAAGGGACTCATGTCTGAGTATACCCTGCCACACCTATAGTGGCCAAAAACGATTCAGAAAAGGGGGTGGTGATGAACAGAGTGTCTGAATTAAGCAGACCACTCTTACCCAGTCCAAAGATCAGGGCTTGATCCATCACCGTTATTTATCTCACTGCCCCATCCCAGCTCAGAACCTGGCTATATGCAAATCAGTCTGTCCCTGGCCCAGTGCATCATGGGAACAGGGCAGACTAAACTACCAAGCCAATTCTTCACCAGAAAGGAGACAAGCTACCGGGGACCGGTTTCTGGCATTTCAGCCGTCTTCGGCCCGGCTTGCTTGAATCCTGATGGAGCAGTGAGAAAGGGACTCATGTCTGAGTATACCCTGCCACACCTATAGTGGCCAAAAACGATTCAGAAAAGGGGGTGGTGATGAACAGAGTGTCTGAATTAAGCAGACCACTCTTATCCAGTCCAAAGATCAGGGCTGGATCCATCACCGTTATTTATCTCACTGCCCCATCCCAGCTCAGATCCTGGCTATATGCAAATCAGTCTGTCCCTGGCCCAGTGCATCATGGGAACAGAGCAGACTAAACTACCAAGCCAATTCTTCACCAGAAAGGAGACAAGCTACCGGGGACCGGTTTCTGGCATTTCAGCCGTCTTCGGCAAAGCTTGCTTGAATCCTGATGGAGCAGTGAGAAAGGGACTCATGTCTGAGTATACCCTGCCACACCTATAGTGGCCAAAAACGATTCAGAAAAGGGGGTGGTGATGAACAGAGTGTCTGAATTAAGCAGACCACTCTTACCCAGTCCAAAGATCAGGGCTTGATCCATCAGGATTCAAGCAAGCCGGGCCGAAGACGGCTGTAATGCCAGAAACCGGTCCCCGGAAGCTTGTTTCCTTCCCAGTGAAAGAATTGGCTTTGTAGTTTGGCTTGCCCTGTTCCCATCATGCACTGGGACAGGAACAGACTAATTTGCATATAGCCAGGTTCTGCGCTGGGATGGTGCAGTGAGCTAAAAAACGGTGTTGGATCTAGCCCTGTTCTCTTGACTGGGTGAGAGTATTCTGCTTAATTCAGAAACTCTGTCCATCACCACCCCTTGTTGTTTGCTTACTGCTGTGGAAGCACTGCTGTTGGAGAACTGTGAACAATCTGAGGGGGGTGTGGGTGCTCCTGTGTTCCTCTTGATACCACCTGAATCACGGGCACACACGCTAACTCCCCACCAACCATGAGGCCATTCTACACTCTGTGGGACTACTAGTGCCAGAGTGCAATGCGAGGATCTGATTATCAGCAGTTGTGAGGGAGGTGTGGCTTGAACCCTTTTTAAACGCTGCTTATATCCCCCGGCGCGAGATAATAATAATAATAATAATAATAGGTCCATTTATAAAGCGCAATGGTTACACTAATGCCAGTGTGTCCCCGCGCTGCGGTAAAGTCAGCCAGAATTCAGAAACCCACAGCCCTCACCCTCCTAAACTTGGGGAAAGAGAAGCATTTTTAATGTTTTCCTGAAACATCTCTCATGGGCCTACATCCGGAGCTCCATCAGGAGAGCATTACATTGCTTGCCCGACAATAGTCGGAAAGAGTGACCTCCCATCCTGGCCTTTTGATAGCAGGTACGCACACCAACCTACCCCACCTGACCTCAGCTGACGTGTGGGAACATAGGGGGACAGGAGTTCCGACAAATACGAAGGGGCCTTTACCTGCAGGATCTGGTGGCAAACACAGAGTCAAGACACAAAGGGTGAGAGAGGGCCTCAGGGCAATTGTATTTATAGACCTTATGGTACCTTGTCCCCCAACTTAGCAATAAACAACACGAGAGATACCGAAAGTCTGTATATAGGAACCTATAAAGTGTTCACATCTGTAAGACAAAACCAACAGGTTAGTGTGTGAGACATATCTATCCTTAGAAATATGAATGTGGACCCACGGGAGAAGAGAGAACTAGAAAGACAGCCTAAAGAGTGCTGGAAAGAAATCCCCATCAGCCCGCTCAACAGCGGAGCATCGTCATCTGGGTTATGTGGTTGAAAACTGTGGTATCCAGTGTGCCCTTCCTTAGGATCAACCTAAGGCCAGCAGAACTTGGACCACTACGTTGACCCTCAACCAATAAAGATGATTCAAGTGCAGACTGAGAGGGTTAGGTTGCAGTGCTCGAAAAAGTTATGAGAAAAGAAAGGGAAAAACCTTGTAATCCACGTGTTCTAAAAATACCTATCTTGATGACATTTGAAAAACTTTATTGGGTCTGACCATCAAGGTGGTATGGTTAAAAGCAGAGTGAAAAATAGCATGCAAGGAATTGCTATTCACCATGAATGTAAATTGTTCGACATGTTTCAGCCTGGATAGGCTTTCTTCAGGACCTATGATGCACTACTGCAACATTTACTTACTGTGTAAGAAAACTACTGAGTTACTTCAAATCCTCAAAATGAGAAAAATGGTGTGTCTTCTCCTGTGTGTAAAGAATGGACAGATAGAAATCACAATAAATATTGCTATTCAAAAGGACTATCATATGTGCCTTGTGCACTGATTAATCCTATGGTAATCAACTCACCCAAATTGTAGGGAGGAACAACCTCACCTCACCTGGCACTGGCTCAGAGTGAAGGAGGCCACGCACTAGAAAAAAGAAAGAGAAGCAAAGCATACGTTTCATTTAAAAACCAGATTCAGACTGAGAATAGTCAAAAGAAAATGGTTTGTTCAACAATGGCGACAACAAGTCTTGGCAGTCAAGGAGGTCAGAGGAAGAAATGACATTGATTTGATATGGGGCAAAATGTACCAGTCTGAAGGAACAGACCAGTATTCCAAGAGGGGCGCCAGAAAACTCTACAGCCCCCGGAAAAACTGGACTAGACCCACATAAACAGTGCCTCCCTTAGAGACACCTATAACTAAACTGAGGGTGGCCTGCACCTCAACAGGCAGTCTCTACAATTTAAGGTATAATAATGTGTACAAGTCACATCTTCCAGAGAGAGACTACCTACTGTTTAGAATGCTGGCCATAATGTGGAGTTGCCATCTATCTCTCAGCTATACCTCATCCCATCTTAAAGAAAAGGAAATAAAAATGATCAGGGAAATGCGTGTCCTCACCTCTCCGTCGTTGCCTCGCTCTGTATCTAGAGCCGAGGGGGAGGTGAGGACGATGCATACACAGCCGCGAGATATACGGCGGCTGCGGACGTGAGAGAGAACCATCCGGTATCTGAGTGCTGGTTCGTTGTCTCCGCGTCCAATAGAATGGATGTAATCTGAAGAAAAAGTCCGTCCGGCAGATATTAGCACACAAAACCAAAGCTGAGCCCTGATTGGGCAACCAGATGTAAGGAGCAATCCTATTGGTCCTTATTTCACCAATGAGGACGAGAGAAATGTTTGTTCGTGTGCGTCTCGTAAAATACAGCGCACCCGCGAAATGCATTCATCGGTTTGGATGTAAACAAGTATAAATGAAAGAGGTGCGATCGGCGATAAATAATCCGATCAAAGGGTCAAATAAAGAGAAATATTTCTTAAAACAAACGCCGCCTCGGTTCGAAACTGCACAGCCAATATTATGTGATCGAAGGCAGTCAGAACCAAGAGACGGACAAGGACTGGTGTTTAATTGGGTAAAAGTTACTCGGTTGTGACACCACCCGTGTATAAGTACGATAATTGCGGGGACTAGATTGCTCCGTAACCCCTACCCGAGTGTTACAGTGTAGACAAGGTTGCTACTTTAAACAACCAGCTTTCGATTATGGCAAATTACGGAGGAGAGGGCGTGCTAGTCACTGCTTGGTCCATAAGGTGCAACAGAATAGTTTGCCCCTAAATAAATTAAATTCCTATGAGTGAACCGCACCTGCAGTATAGGCTGGTGGTATTGGAGGGAAAAGGACCTGATTCAATGTAAACCGGTGCCCAATGTGATGTATAGTTAGATTCATAGGTAAATCAGAATGCATGGTGGTCGATGTGTCTGTACATGTGTTTATCGCCTCATGTATCCGTGTGAAAGCATAATTAGTTAGTCTTGAGAAAATCAGAAAACAAAAAACATAACTTGACCCACCCTGCTATTGTCAGCGGGATCTGCATGGATTCCTTCGGTGCATTGTTCTCTGATGTAGAGTGTGAATACAACAATATCACTTACTGTTAAATGACAGAGGTGAGGGACATTGAATACCCTAGTATGAGCATTCTCTGTCATTTAATAGTAAGTGATATTGTTGTATTCACACTCTACATCAGAGAATGCTTTTCTCAAGACTAACTAATTATGCTTTCACACGGATACATGAGGCGATAAACACATGTACAGACACATCGACCACCATGCATTCTGATTTACCTATGAATCTAACTATACATCACATTGGGCACCGGTTTACATTGAATCAGGTCCTTTTCCCTCCAATACCACCAGCCTATACTGCAGGTGCGGTTCACTCATAGGAATTTAATTTATTTAGGGGCAAACTATTCTGTTGCACCTTATGGACCAAGCAGTGACTAGCACGCCCTCTCCTCCCTAATTTGCCATAATCGAAACCTGGTTGTTTAAAGTAGCAACCTTGTCTACACTGTAACACTCGGGTAGGGGTTACGGAGCAATCTAGTCCCCGCAATTATCGTACTTATACACGGGTGGTGTCACAACCGAGTAACTTTTACCCAATTAAACACCAGTCCTTGTCCGTCTCTTGGTTCTGACTGCCTTCGATTACATAATATTGGCTGTGCAGTTTCGAACCGAGGCGGCGTTTGTTTTAAGAAATATTTCTCTTTATTTGACCCTTTGATCGGATTATTTATCGCCGATCGCACCTCTTTCATTTATACTTGTTTACATCCAAACCGATGAATGCATTTCGCGGGTGCGCTGTATTTTACGAGACGCACACGAACAAACATTTCTCTCGTCCTCATTGGTGAAATAAGGACCAATAGGATTGCTCCTTACATCTGGTTGCCCAATCAGGGCTCAGCTTTGGTTTTGTGTGCTAATATCTGCCGGACTGACTTTTTCTTCAGATTACATCCATTCTATTGGACGCGGAGACAACGAACCAGCACTCAGATACCGGATGGTTCTCTCTCACGTCCGCAGCCGCCGTATATCTCGCGGCTGTGTATGCATCGTCCTCACCTCCCCCTCGGCTCTAGATACAGAGCGAGGCAACGATGGAGAGGTGAGGACACGCATTTCCCTGATCATTTTTATTTCCTTTTCTTTAAGATGGGATGAGGTATAGCTGAGAGATAGATGACAACTCCACATTATGGCCAGCATTCTAAACAGTAGGTAGTCTCTCTCTGGAAGATGTGACTTGTACACATTATTATACCTTAAATTGTAGAGACTGCCTGTTGAGGTGCAGGCCACCCTCAGTTTAGTTATAGGTGTCTCTAAGGGAGGCACTGTTTATGTGGGTCTAGTCCAGTTTTTCCGGGGGCTGTAGAGTTTTCTGGCGCCCCTCTTGGAATACTGGTCTGTTCCTTCAGACTGGTGCATTTTGCCCCATATCAAATCAATGTCATTTCTTCCTCTGACCTCCTTGACTGCCAAGACTTGTTGTCGCCATTGTTGAACAAACCATTTTCTTTTGACTATTCTCAGTCTGAATCTGGTTTTTAAATGAAACGTATGCTTTGCTTCTCTTTCTTTTTTCAAGTGCGTGGCCTCCTTCACTCTGAGCCAGTGCCAGGTGAGGTGAGGTTGTTCCTCCCTACAATTTGGGTGAGTTGATTACCATAGGATTAATCAGTGCACAAGGCACATATGATAGTCCTTTTGAATAGCAATATTTATTGTGATTTCTATCTGTCCATTCTTTACACACAGGAGAAGACACACCATTTTTCTCATTTTGAGGATTTGAAGTAACTCAGTAGTTTTCTTACACAGTAAGTAAATGTTGCAGTAGTGCATCATAGGTCCTGAAGAAAGCCTATCCAGGCTGAAACATGTCGACCAATTTACATTCATGGTGAATAGCAATTCCTTGCATGCTATTTTTCACTCTGCTTTTAACCATACCACCTTGATGGTCAGACCCAATAAAGTTTTTCAAATGTCATCAAGATAGGTATTTTTAGAACACGTGGATTACAAGGTTTTTCCCTTTCTTTTCTCATAACTTTTTCGAGCACTGCAACCTAACCCTCTCAGTCTGCACTTGAATCATCTTTATTGGTTGAGGGTCAACGTAGTGGTCCAAGTTCTGCTAGCCTTAGGTTGATCCTAAGGAAGGGCACACTGGATACCACAGTTTTCAACCACATAACCCAGATGACGATGCTCCGCTGTTGAGCGGGCTGATGGGGATTTCTTTCTAGCACTCTTTAGGCTGTCTTTCTAGTTCTCTCTTCTCCCGTGGGTCCACATTCATATTTCTAAGGATAGATATGTCTCACACACTAACCTGTTGGTTTTGTCTTACAGATGTGAACACTTTATAGGTTCCTATATACAGACTTTCGGCAAACACAGAGTGCCTTGAAATTGACTCTTTCTTTTATCGGGAGCCAATGTAGCACATCCAGAGCTGCCCTGGCTGATGACCTTCTCGGGCGCCTCAAGATAAGGCGGGCTGCCGCATTCTGCACTCCCTGCAGACGGAGCAAGCACTTGGCTGGGCAACCAGATAAAGAGTGTTACCGTAGTCTAGGCACGACATCACCAGTGCATGAACCAGAATCTTCCTAACCGCCATGGGTAGTAGGTCCAGGGTTTTACGCAGGACCTTCAGGATCCCAAAGCAGGCGCCTGCCACCCGCCTAATTTGATCATCAAATGAAAGGCAGGGATCCAACCAAAGTCCCAAGGTCTTTGCCTGTACACAGGGCGTCAGTATAACCCCCAAATCATGGGGCCACCATGCCGATGACCACATAGTCGGGGCCCTACCCAACACAAGCACCTCAGTCTTGTCGCCATTAAGCTTCAGGCAGGTCTTAGCCATTCAAGCAGCCAATTCTTGCATGCATGCCCTGAAGCTGGAGGCAGCCGACTCCGGTGCCTGGGTCAGGGAGACCACCAGATGCGTGTCATCAGCATAGGATACGACCCTGATTCCAAACCCCTCTGCAATCTCCGCCACGGGAGCTACATAGATATTAAACAGGGTTGGGCTCAGGGTCGAGCCCTGCGGCACTCCCTGGTTCAGCTTGAAGACCCTGGAGTAGTGTTCGCCATGTCTCACCTGAAAGCACTGACCTGACAGGAAAGATTTTTGCCAATTCAGGGCACTGCCAGACACCCCACCCTTCCACAGACATTGCACCAGCGTATGATGAGCTACAGTGTCAAAGGCGGCACTTAGATGCAGCAGGATCAAGGCCACCGTTTGACCTGTATCCACAAGTTGCCTGATGAATTCAGTGGCAAAGAGCGGAGCTATTCAGTGGCAAAGAGCAGAGCTGATTCTGTCGAGTACCTAGCTCGAAAGCCGGACTGGGTGGGTTGAAGAAGATCATGTTCCTCGATATAGGCTGTTAGCTGTGCATTCACCACTTTTTCAGCCACCTTTGCAAAGTACGGCAAAAGGGAGATAGGGCGTAGGTTATCTAAACGATCTAACCAGAGGTGCGGTTTCTTAGGGAGCGGCAAAACCACAGCTTCCTTCTAGCACCTGGGAACACAACACGTTCCAAAATAGGTTGCCACCAGATGTCTTATAAAGGGCTCCAGGCATTCCAGACTCCCTTTTAACCTTTTCGGAGGAGCCGGTTCCCTGGGGGATCCAGACTAAATACTACTACAGATGTTAATCAGTTGTTCCGGGAGGGGCATCCAGAATTCCTTCAGCCCTCCTCCACAGGTTCTCTTTCTTCCAGCCCCTCCTCTGCACCTCTGGCCGCTTCCGGGAAGGTGGAATACATTTTTTCCACCTTCTCGGAAAAGAATTCAGCTATCTGGTTACAGAGCACCTCTGAGCCCCCGGCCGGTGCTGCTAAGCTGGTAATACAGGTTAACTCCTTGTAAACCTTGAAGAGCTCCCGAGTCGAGCTGCTGGCTGAGTCAATTCTCTCCAAAAAATTATCAGCCTTAGCCCTACTGATTAGCTTATGGTAGCTCCTTAGCCCCTCTTTATAGTGCTCTTTCCCCTGCTCTGAGAAGTCTGCCCTCCAGAGCCTTTCCTGTCGTGTACACCCCGCTTTTGCTGCTCTCAGGGCCTCTGAGTACCACAGGGCCGATCTCTGAGTTCTGTACTGTTTTCTCTTTGCCCATGGGGCCGTATAGTCTAGAGCCTCCGTGATACGTCCATCTAAGTTCTTACATGTCAATTCGGTATCGCTGCCCCCTGGTGGACCATCCTGCACCAGGGCCTTGTATAAAAGTCTCTGCCAAAAAAAAACACCTCCTACAGACCGCTATCTAACTGCTAGGTTCCGAACTCTTAGGCCCCGGGCGTGTAATCGCAAATGTCACTAAGTAGTGATCCGTCCATGTGACGGGGAGAGGGGTGTGGGCCACAATATCCTCCCGATTTGTGAACAGTGGGTCCAAAAGATGTCCCTTTATGTGAGTTGGGGCAGTAGATCTAAGTCCTAATTGCAATGTGGCCATTTCCTGACAGAATTCAGTGGCAGTGGTGCAGGTCCTATCCTCAAAATGCAGGTTCAGGTCCCCTAGCACCATGAATTTCTCATAACGCAAAGCTGGTTGCGCAAGATAATCCAGTATGCTGGACACAAAGCCCTTGGCGTGGCCCGGAGGTCTGTAAATTAGAACCCTCTTTACAATGTAGCTTTGATCCACCGCAAGCGTAAAAGTCCCTGCCTCACAGTCAGGCAGATTAATATCCTCCAACGTGCAATGGACATGGTGTTTATAAATAAATGCGATGCCACCCCCCCCTCCTGCCACCTCTCCTATCAAGATGGCTAATCGCATAACCCTTGGGAACAGCTTCTACAATATCCGGTGCCGACTCCTCGTCCAGCAGGTGTAAGAAACAGAATGTTGATCTGGTCGTCTACCAGTTGGTCGAAGACCTTCAGTCTATGTTTCCTAAGGGACCGGCAGTTCACTAAGCAACACTTGAGTTCACTGGTCATCCCCTCGTCCTCCCCACTTCATCCGAGAGTGAATGAACAGAATCTGCAACCTCCCCTTCTGCTGTCACTCACCATACTGTGTTTACAACAGTCCTTACTGTGGGTGCGCAACTCATGTTGTACTTGGGAGCCATACTGAAGTTTGATTCTGTCCCGAGCAGGGGTTCGGTCCCCTGGCCCCATATCGGCACAGACGGGCTTGCCTTTGGCGCGCCTTTGGCGCGCCCGCTGCGCGGACGCGGAAGCATCTCAGTATGTAGCTGCCTGTCAGCAACTAGACCGCTAACCGACCCCCCAAATGTGCCTGGCTTTCCCTACCCCGCCCTCCGCGCAACGGTACTGGTTACCGCGTCGGACAAGGGTGGGTAGGCGTAACAGTCGAGCCCGGGCCAGTCCTTGCTCGGAAGAGACAGGGCAGGGCCACCCCTCTTTTGCCCCGGGCCTCCGCTCATGCAGCTCCGGCTTCCCAGGCCTGGAGGCGCATAAAGTGGCTGCTCAGGTTCCGCAGAGTGGAACACGTCGGACGAAGCGGCGCTGGGCCATCCATCTTACCTCCTGGACTTGAGGTCTGTCCCATTTAACCTGCGATTTGCATTGGGTATCTAGTTTTCAACAAACGTTTGTGTTTATTTGGGGTCAAAATGAGTAAATGAAGGATACTTAATGGCCAGGGGGCTGTAGGGACTCTGGACGCTTTCCTACAGAGGGCAGAATCAGTGTTAATAAATTAAATCAAACTTACGGAAAGGAGGTTGTCACTGAATTAGCTACCATGAGGATTCCAGTAAGTCGCTGGCGTAGAGCCAGAGATGTTGCTTCACCTTTAACATTAGGAAGAATAATTTAAGAGACCATGGGAAAATGACCCATTAGTTTCATCCCCAGATCTAGGGCAAAACCTGACCTTGATTTGGTATCCATTTGAGAACATTTGGTAAAACGGACATTGAGGGAGTTCCATGACAGTTAATATAGACAGTGGCAAAAATGGACCCCCTGGTGTTACATACTCCAAGTTTGGAAACAGCCCAGTGGGTAAGCATATAGCCAGAATTTTGTGCTTATCTTGTGGTCCTGTAAGGGGAAATACAGCTTCAACTAGATACATTTTTTGGGCAATCTAAAAATTTAATTTCCTCATGACTAGTGGATCTTTTTCCCATAATTGCATGAATAATTACAGGGATAATAACAGGCACAGCAGGCAAATGGTTTTGCCCTTGCAGGCCAATTCTTGTGTCTGCAAAATATGTAATTTACCTAAATCAGGATATAGTATATGTCCAGCTATTGCTGGCCAAGTAGCCCCTCATTACTGAGAGAGCTCATTAAATATTGGTCCAGGCACATGGGGAAGGGTGCCATTAAAGCAAGTGTGGTGCTCTGAGACGGTAAGAGGAATTTCAACTACTTCATAAGGTCTGTATGCAGCAGATACCCGTGGGACAGTGTGTTCGTGGAAAGTATTAGTACTGGCATCCATAGCTTGAAATGTGACTGAAGAATAAAAAACCTCAAAGCGGTATGCAGGGTCCACTTCTACTACAAAGATTACAGGAGCTCCCACACCTGGGCCTCCATGCTGTGCATATACTGCCGGTTGTCAGTTGGCGGCAATATTTATATGTGCGCCATTACAAAACAGAGATGGATTCAAAGTGTAACACAAACTGGGTTTAAACCTTTTGATGTTAAATATTGAAAAATCAATAGAATTAGGTGATTCCTAATCTCTGCTGAGGATGAACCAGGGCGTCTCTGGTAAAAGGTGCGAAGGTATGGTGGACAAATACAAACATTCCTCAGGGTTCCTGCAAGTAAGTACCGGACCATATGTTGACAGCACCATATTGCAGGGATTCTGCTACGGAACAGAACAATGCTTGGGACCATTGAACATCAATGTGGAGTCACCATACCACCTCAGTTTCAATGAGCCAAAGTCCAACTAGCTATAGTGCCTCACTTGCCCTCCTAACCTTTCCAGAGAGACAAGTGTTTTGGCACCCCAGAACACAACACTCGTGACCCTCACAGGGATCGCAGTAACAGGACACACCCTTTTGTTCTCTTACCTGTATTTGTCCACAATAAGATAGAAAAGAGGTATGAAGTAAGCTTACAATGTTTATTTAAACTATCGTGCTCTAAAATGCAATAATTGTGCCACAATTTTTAAACAGATACATGTCAATAATGTCATCAACATAGTTAAGAAATCATATACAATAAAAAGGGCTGTTATGTTATCTGATCTGCCCAAACCCTCCCCCATTTATAAAGCTAATCAGTTATAGATTATAAATCTCTAGGTTTAGTGGCTGACCCCATAACTTAGCATACATAGGTGGATGTTCTACATATTGGCTGAGGCAGCACTTTTGTCTCAGGACCCTCGCACTATGTATGTTTTTCCAGAACCCCTGTCCCCAGTCAATTGACAAGATATGTACATTCAAAACAGCAGCTGCATCCATCTATTATGTCTAGGTGCTAGTGTCTGACAAGGGAGAATAACAAGGGGCAAAATTGTTTGACCTTGCTTAAGTTGTTCAGACTTATTCACAGGAAAAAAATTAAATAAAAAAACGTGCTGGTTCTGTGTGAAAATACAACTGGGTGCGAAGCAAGCATCATATTTAGAATGTCTGCAAAACCAAAGTGGCCTACAATGTGCATGATTAGGCTAACATAGGGAAAACAACAATGGGCCATGTATGAAACACATGACAAAGTGTCTATTCGGTATACGCCATTTGAACAGGTTTAAGCACAAGTACTATACAACTGGTTAGCTGGAGTAAAGTACACATAGTACTATGGCCAACAAAAATGGGTTCAGCAACAGAAGGCAAAAAAGACAAACGCAACAGAGGTCTGGGTATCTTAATTTGTAAATCATTAGTCTAGATCATGAGTCTGTTTGTCCGTTTCAGTTCCGTGATTTCCTTTAAAAACTCTCCAGCTTTAACTTCTGAGAGGAAGACTCGTGTTTTCCCCTCATGCAGAACCTTCAGTCTAGCCGGGGTTCATTAGATAAACTTGTGCCCCTTGTTGCTGGAATGGGAAAAATAACTGGCGCAGCCTCCCTCTTCGTTCAACGGTTGTGTGGCAAAAATCCAGTTTTGCAAAAAACTTAACCCCATTCGCCGATTTTTGTGAGTTTGGTCTTGCCTTATCGTAGCTCATCTGCCACAGTAGGAAGTTCCCAAAGAAGACTAAAAAGACCCTGAGCTTTTCATTGGTGTGGTTCTCTCCCTGTCTAGCCTTGATGTTAAAAGGAAATCTGTGGGCCCTTTGTACCTCCAACTCCCAATTCCAATTAGTTTCTGTAGGGAATGCGGCTTGCAAAAGTTTGACTATGTACCCTCTGGGGTCTTCCCCTTCAACCCCCTCCGGGATACTCAGTAGTGGCAGGGTATTACGGCATTGCCTATTCTCTTGGTCCTCTAGTTTGGTCATTAAGTCCACTAGGCATGCCTCATTCGAACTCCCCTGTTCTTTAGCCTTTGCAACCGTTGCTACCCGATACCCTATATCTGTACAAGCCTTATTAAGCTTCCTTATGCCACTTTGCAGCTTCTTAGCGGCAACTTTGGCGGATAGGTTATCTGAGTGCACTTCCTCCTGAAATTGCCTAATGGAGTTCAGAATTGAAGTCAAAGAAGGTGCCTCCACATCGCCCCCACTCCTATCTGGGACTGATGAAGCTTTCTCAGATTGTGGTGTGCTGGGGGTGTTTTCGCGTGAGAGTAGGCTTGGGCAGTCAGAATATTGCCACTTTAGCTGATTCCGCTTCCGCCTGAACTGTCTCTTCCTCATAACTGTGTCAGCCGTTTTGCTTTGAGCTATCTCATCCTAGCTGCGAACCTCCTCTGACAGAGAATCTTCAGTTGAAGAGGACCCTTCCTTGCCTGTATCTGATAAGGACCCATCTGACACAGAGTAAAAGTTTTCGGCGCTATGGTCTGGTGTCTGAGGAAGAAGATCCCCAAAATTGGTTAAAGCTTTCAGGTTCTCTCCCTGCTCTTCGCTGCCCACCATGGCCTCCCTTGAGGGAGTTATCTGAGGCTCATTACCCCCTTCCACATCTTTTTGCCATGCCTCTAAGCTCACTACTTGTGAGTCCAGCGGTATCTGGGATACCATCTCTACAAGGGAAGCTTGGGGGCTAATATTGGGGTGGCTTTTACTGCCCGTACTAGCCTCATTAGCTGCTGTTGATACCGTTCTTAATACAGGGAAGTGCTTGCTAATTGAGGGGGAGCGACCAGTATTGTCCAAAACAGTCTCCTTTGTGATGTTAGATTTGGCAACAGTTTTTTTGATAGCCCCCAAGTCCCTTTTACCTTTTGTTGGCTGATCTAGCTTCTCTCCTTCCGTTTGCATCGGGATCAGCTTCGTTTTCGTTTTCTGACCTCTCGTCGTCATCCTCCTTTCCGCTGGCTGTCTGCTCCCGTTTGCCTGCCCTGCTTGCTGCCTCGCGATCGCTGGTCTTCATATGCAGAGAGCTGCAGACACCGCCGCTGTTAGATTTCTCTGTTTGCTAGACACGGTGCGGATGACCAAGTAGAGCACGGCCCAAAACTCGGGTTGCCTCCGCGAGGTTCACGTCGCTTTACTTATGGACATGGGTCTGGGCCGGTTTCTCGATCACCACTCCCCGCTTCCACAGCTGCCTTCAGGCTGTCAGGGTGTCGGCTCAGCGCGATGATTGCCGAGCCGCAAGATTCTCCCGGCATGCAACAGTGGCGAGGTGGCTGGATCGCGGCTTCTCCTCACACAGGCTCCATCACTGGTCCCTCTCTCAGGAGCAGTTCATTGTTCTTAAGGAAATACATGATGACAGATAAGTTCATCATGCATGGATTCTGACTGCACTTGTTTTGGCCAATAACTCTAAGGCAATATTGTGTGTGCATGGCTTAAAAAATGCACTGTTTGTGTTACACTGTAGTGATGCCCAAGGTATATTACACAAACTGTAAATGATCTATGTCTAAAATGAGTCAACTAGAAAGGGACAAATGGCCCTATTATGAACCCCTTGTTGCGGTCCGTGGACCACCAGACTGGCCAAATGACAAGTATATGGTGGGACTGCCACTTGACTGCTGCTACCGCCAGGATCCTTGATTCTGAGGTGGATGGCTAAGCGTTTTTGAAAAGAAATATGGGGGCAGTGCCACAGTAGCACTGCCAATAATATTATGAGTTTCCTCACTTCCTTACATTAAAGGCGGTGAGTTTGTCATGAAAAAGGTGGCAGTAAGGAAGCTAAGGGGGCCCTACAAGGTCCCCTGTTTCCTCTGTGCAAGGGGGTGATTGCAGGGGGGAACATGTTGTGCCCCCTGTATGTTTGCACCCCCTGTTCCTGTGCAGACAGAAATGCACAACATTGTGCATTTCTGTCCGTGCAGAAACGGCCGGCGGCGCTCCTACGGCGGTGCCTTTCTAAGGCTCTCCTGTGAGCCAAAGAAAGGCACCATCGCCGTGGGACTGCTGCTGCAGTACCGCCCACATGGATTACAAATCGTAATCCAGTGGGCAAACTCAATCTAGGTGTGCCAGTCTAGGAGCAGGACAGTGGTGTGGTGGCCCACTCTAAGACTGCCCAACACGTTATCAGGCCCAAAGTCTCAAGAGGATTTAGCCATGCGCTGCGCCTGAAGCTAGATATTTGGCCATAGGTCTACAATGACATGTACAATCGTTTGAAAGCAATGCATGATCATTCAGGATAAAGTCTTTGTGTGTCAATATGAGATTGTCATATATGAAGTTCTCTAAATGTAACAGCACAGAAAATAGTAACACTGACTATATACTTTAAATTACACTTTATGTACGACACCATGTCAAACAGACAACATGGGCATGACACAGTAACTAGGGGACATGGTATAAATATATGTGCAAACCAGAAATAAAGGTGTACACTTTCTATGTACATTGACTTACTACTGGACTGATCCTCACACGCCTCCAGCTGAGGATGAATGTCTGGATAAAAGGTTTGCAGGACCTTACTGAACAGTTTGTTGAGCTCAAGATTGCATATATGTGGATGGGAAGACAACCGCAACACATCTTGTGCATCTAGCCATTCCCACAGCTGTAGGTCCTCCAAGCACTTTCTGCACTCCCTGTTTCATCTTGTGTGAATATACACTGTACACTGCACTGCAGCACCTGGTGACGTAATACCAGAGTTGTAAGTATAATATATTGCACGGGTGGATGACTCGGTCCTCTGAAGCAGAGTGTAATTAGGAGGACACCCTGCTAATGCCTTCAACTGGGGGGCCTGTCATTAATCTCCTCAGTCACTCTGTGATGTTCTAGGATAGGTGCAGCATTGGAATAGAGAGGAATGTGGTATAGTCCGAGGATAGCTCAGAAATGGCCTTACTTTCTCTTCCATTATGTAGCTTTGTGCTAGTAATTGTTGGCAGAAAACTCTACCGCTCCGACTGGACAAAAAGAAAGAGATCTAGAGAGACAACATGTCTAGGGTCATAGATAGCACCCTAGTGTTATTGCACAACACTTATCAGAAAAATTATAAACGGGGAAAAAATGAGTGTCAAATATCTGAATTATGGAATGCTTGTGTTCTCTTACATGTGATAATTGTGTTTCTCTGAACACTGGAGTGCCCTAACCTAAGAGGGAGGTATAACCCTAGTTGAATGATGCATTTAGTTGTAAGATGGAATATGTAGATGTATGGGTGAATGTAGTGTGTGTAGCAGTAAATTACATTTAAGACAGAAACTTTGGTTGTGGTATCATGATGGTGCAACAGTGGAGTCTGAGGATGATATGCATTGAAAGTAATGTACGTCACCTTTCATTATTGGCTTAACACTTTACCACCACTGAGATGCCACAGCAAACAGTAATTTCAGGTGATGCATGAAAAGTGTTAAGTGAAACTGCTTGTCAGTAACACACCTAAACTCCGAACTCTGGTCTATTGTCCAGCTTGACAAGTTGGATGGGCCATAGTTCAGGGGTAGGGTCTCCCTTTAAACCCCGTCACATGGCGAGGTTGTGCAACAAGCATCAGGCTGCATAGATCGTATACACTATTTTGAGATAGCGCTGAAGCTTCCCCTGCATGATGAAAGCGACTGAAACATGATTTAAGGATGCCAAACATGTGTTCACTGACAGCTTACCTGCCCTGTTGTCTCTCTGTTGATACAATGAGTTAGGCATGGTTAGGAAAAGGGAAGAGAGTCCAAGCCCAGCATCAGCTACAACAAGGATATGTGCTTTTTGGTTTAAAGTTGGTACCATGAGAATGCTGCAGGCATTCAATACTTGCATGTAATAAATGTTACATTCAGGGGCTTATTGGGATGGGGTGATGTTATGAGTGAATATCTAGGTAAAGCCACTCCCCTGGTATATATGCAGCTCCTGTCTTATGTTTGATGTGTGTACCTAGTAGCACGCGAAAGACGTGAGCGAAGTATAGGTACAACTGGCAGCACTGCACCCTTTACGAATGCATGACTACATGGAAGTGCCCTCTCCTCCATCCAATGCAGATGAAATAGAAAGAAAGCTAAGTAGGGTTATTAGACATAAAACATTACCAGAAAGGTAAGGCCTTAGGCCTTGACTTTTAATTGCATGTTGCTATCATAATAAATAATTTCACGCAAACAGTGATCATAGCTGCCCTGAGGTCTGAGACCTATGCAGGCGTGTTGCAATAAGCTGAAAGATGTAAGCAAACTATATTGGATGTGTGTACCATTCTATGTTCACGGCACATTCAGAACATGCCATTTCCAATCATTGTATGGGTATCCACTGAAAAAAAAGCGATATCATTTGGGTATGTCCCTAACTTTTTTTTAAAGAATTATGGGGCATATTACCAAGCAATAGCGATAATTATCGCTATTGCTTGGTTAGAGACAAACATTTACCGCTAAGCTGCGGTGATTTTTATCGCAAATAAACCTTGGTATTACCAAGGTTTATCGCAAATGCGATAAAAATCGGCCGCAATGCATGAATATCGCTGAAAAGTCAGCGATATTCATGCATTACCGAGCTAATGCTCTTAGCCATTTTATCCACCTCCCATTGGATAACATGGCTGAGAACTGCTCAGGGCAGGTGTTAGCCTTTGGAGATATTCGGGCTTATCGCGAATATCTCCAAAAGTTGGTAATAGGAGATAGCGATGTTGCGACTGTTTCCAGTCGCTAACATCTTGGCAAGCCCACTTTGCATGTCATTAGTGATAAATATCACTGACATGCAAAGTGGGGCCCAAGATGGTCGATATCTCCTACTAGCTGTCGCTAACTGGTGTTAGCGACAGTTAGGTAATAGGGAGATAATTGTATCTCCGCTTTCTTGGCTTTTAAAGCCAAAAAAGCGGAGATAAACCCCCTTGATAATATGCCCCTGGATTCCTGCATTAATTCAGAACAATCATTTTATCACAAGTTTCCAACACATGGTTGAGTAGTAAGTACTAACTTGACTGAGGAGAAGGCACATATGATGAAGCATGCCACTATTTACTGTGGGTGAGGTATCTTCTCCTAACATAAAAATAACCCAGTGGAGGAATTGGAGATTCCATAATTAGGTCATCCAATGTTAGGAGCCCACACGGCCTTGTGGGATACAGTGTATTGATCAGGGAGGATTTGTGTAGTCACAACTCTCTCACGCTCCTGTTTGGTGTGGAAAAATGTGTTGAAGTAGGTTAATTATGTAATCTAGCCTGGATAAGTTGTTGATGTCCTGGCCACAGCTTGCTTATACTTATTTGGTTTTTGACGTAGGATTTCTGTTTTGCTGAATTAGAGTTAATAAGTAATGTATATTTTTTAACAATGCCGTTTATACAAAAACGAGCGTGGCTGATTTAGTAGGGTGTCAGCCATTTCAGATATTGTTGTGTTTATGGCCCCCATTGAATTCAGGACTGGGGGGCGTGGCTTGGATGCCGAGGAGATAGGCAGCGCGAGCTCGGAGCTCCGCTCCCGATCCCGAAAATTATCCTGAATCCATGATCGAACCCCGATGGATCGAATATAATCCGCTGTTGGACGGTACCACGGGGGGTCTGGCGCCGTCGGCGGCCGGCTGAGGGCCGTTCCGAGCTTGAAATTCGACTTTGAAAGCTGCGCTCAGACACGACGACCTCGATCTAAGATGGCGGAGGTGGCATGAAGAACCGAAACTAAGGTGGCGCAGGCCCGGAGTCGCATTGCGAGCTGCCACCCCCACGGGTGGGTAGAGTTACCGGCTGCATTGCGCTCCCCCCGGGGTGTTGGAGTGGACAACTGGAGCTCCGCCAGCGGCGGCTGTGGTCTGACCCCGCAATAGTGGCAGCGACAGCGCAGCGGTGATCCGCCACTGAAGGCCACGGGGCACTGGGTAGAACTGGCACCAGCGGGACTTGTGGCTGGCCGCGCACTTAGTCTTCTGGAAGCTGCCCGAAAACTGGGAACTAGAGCGGCCCCATCGGGCGTGGGAGACCCCCTCCGCCGCGACTGTAAGGGGACCCGGCTGAGAACGGAGATCGGCGGAGAGCGGATCAGGGGACGGAGGCGACTTCGGAGGTCACCCCCGGGCAAACCCAGATGGGGAAACCGAAGGGGAAAGGAGATGGCGCGACCGACACTGAAGTCGCGGAAGGCGCTGATCGGGACCAGTCGGCGCTACAGCGGATGCAGGACCGTATCCTGGAGGCCATTGCCACCACGAGGGACGCTCTACAGCAGGACATCGCCCAGGTGGCGACGGGCCTGGGCCTGTTGAAGGCCGATCACGACAAGCTGAAGGACAGAGTGAAATCGGTAGAAATCACGGTCCAGGAACTGGCCCCGAGCCACACAACGGTGAAGGCGCAGATGTCGGAGGTGATGGACCGATTGCAGGTGCTGGAGCGGAGGGCCGAGGACGCGGAAAACCGGAACAGGCGCAACAACGTCCGCCTAGTAGGCCTGCCGGAGAAAATTGAAGGGGACGACATGGTGGGTTATTTGGACAACTGGCTACGGACGGAGGTGGCACCGGAGGGGCTATCCCCCTTCTTCTCCTTGGAGCGAGCGCATAGAGTACCATCACGCCAGCCGGCCCCGGGCCGCCCGCCTCGCCCAGTGGTGTTCAAGTTACTCCACTACCGGGACAGGGACTGGCTTCTGCAAAAGGCAAGGGAAGCAGGGCCTTTTCAAGTGGATAATAGCAGGGTCACGATGTTCCCAGACTATACGTTTGAGACGCAGAAGCTCAGATCCAACTTCTTGTCTCTTAAAAAGGAGCTTCGGACTGAGGGCATCAAGTACTCCCTGCTGTTCCCGGCGAAACTGAGAGTGGAGTTAGATGGACAGACCCTCTTCTTCACGTCCTCGGCGGACGCTTGGGCCTGGTGGGAAACCTACAAAGCGGGCACGGATGGCGCCAAGGCCAGGGAGGAGGAGGCCAAGGAGGCGAGACCGATCAGGCAATCGCAGAGGATTAGGAGGAACCGCAGGAGGACCGGCAAACCTTCTGTGTCGCAGACGGAGACGGAGAGACAGGCGGCCTTGCAGGCGGTGGCAGACTTATCGAAAACAGCTAGGAGTCAGTCCGGGAAGGGCACGGACTCGGAGGGCCCGGGCTCAGGATCGGAGACGGGACTCTCAGAATATGGTGGACTGAGGGGCCCTATCGTGACGCAGCAGACCTCAGAGGAAATACTTGATGCGTGCTAAGCTGGACCGGGAGAGTGGCCTAGCTGGTTGGGCGCCGGGGCGCTGGACCCGTGACAGTGGAACAGTACTGTTTGAGGTTTCGGGGTGTTGTGATGGGGGGATTGAGGGGAGGAAAGCACGAGGCTGACTTGTTTTCAAGAACCGTTCGCGTCGCACCACGCCCTACAGGCCCTTAAGGCCATCGCAGTGGAGGCTGCGATTATAACTGCCTTTCCTTGAGGGGTGGTTGGGAGTGTAGGTTTGGATGGGGGTACTTCCAGTTGCGGGGGGGCCTGTCCTGGGGGGGAGGGAGTTCAGAGCGGTTGGGGTTGCTCGGGGACTAGTTGTTGTTGGGGGGCTTTGGCTTCCTGTTTGGAGAGGGTGGGTTGGTTGGTCAGTGGTCACGGAGCAAATGCGATTAATGTGCTGTACTGTACGGTCTGGTGATGTGAAGGAAAATGGCTAATACTGGGGCATTAAAATGTGTGTCCTGGAATGTGCGGGGTCTGCACTCCATGACGCGTAGGCATAAAGTTCAGGCGTACCTCAAGCGAAGGGGAGTTCATATAGCGTTTCTGCAGGAAACGCACCTCAACAAGCAGGAAGGGGCGGCATTGCAAAGGCGCTGGAGGGGGCAGCTGTTCTACACGACGTTCTCTGCTTTTGCGAGGGGTGCATTGATTTGGATACGGGCGGGGGTTCCCTTCCAGGTTATAAAAACATTGATGGACCCTGAGGGCAGGTATGTGGCGGTAGAGGGGAGGCTGAAGGGTAGAGTGGTATCTCTCTGTAGTGTGTACGCGCCCAATGTGGATCTGCCCTCATTCTTGTCTACTCTCTCGGGTAAACTGGCAGGTTACTTGGCGGGACCGGTACTATTAGGGGGGGATTTCAATTCGGTCGAGGATGTGTTACTGGATAGGTCCCATCCCCCATTGCACACATCCCCGGTGAACAGAGTTGCCAAGCGAAGGTTGGAGTGGCAGGAGAGCTGGGCCCTAACGGACGCCTGGAGGGCGTTGCACCCCACCACTAGGGATTATTCCTTTCACTCACACATACATGATTTACATGTTCGGTTGGATGCGTTTTTGTGTTCCTCGAGTGTGCTCTCTACGGTAGGAGGGGCGGAATATTTGGCCCGAACGATATCAGACCACAACCCTTTGTTGTTGTCCTTGAATTGGATGGTAGCCGTTAACTGCGTGCCGACATGGCGCCTGCAACCCGATACCCTAGATGACTTGCTGTTTAGGGAGGCCCTGGGGGAATGCATTGAGGGCTACTTTGCAGAAAATGCGGGTACGGCCTCCACGAGGGCGGTGGAGTGGGACGCGCTCAAAGTGGTGGAGCGAGGGCATTGCCTTGGCCACTCGGCGGGGGCCCGTAAAACTTTATTGGATGACTTGGATAAGGCTGAGACGCGGTTGAGGGAATTGGAAAAGAGTCGACCGAATCACCCAGAGTTACAGGAGGGGCTTCGTGGGGCCAGGGAGGGGCTGGCAGTGGAGCTAGAACGGCTGCGCAGCTTTGATCATAAGGCGTACGTGACGAGGGCACACGCGGAGGGCGATAAGGCGGGGTCTATGTTGGCGTGGCTTGCTAACCCAGTCAGGAGGGGCTTGCCAATCATGATGATCCAAGAGGCTGGGGAGGAACCCTGCCATACCCAACCCGGGATCCTGCACAAGTTCCGAACTTATTATGAGGGCCTCTATGAGAGTGGCGGCATTGGGGAGGCGGATGAGCTGGAGGAGTTCTTAGATGGTTTACAGCTGCCGCGGTTGGCCGATTCCGAGGCAGAGGAGCTAGGTAGCCCCATCTCGCTCGGGGAGGTCGGGAGTGCAGTGAAACAAATGGCCAGGAATAAGACCCCTGGACTCGACGGTATCCCAGTGGAGTTTTACAGCAAATATATGGAGTACCTTGCCCCCCGGCTGCGTGAGGTTTACAACGAAGCGCATTCGAGGGGCCAGCTACCGGGCTCAATGTGTGAGGCCCTCATGATCCCGCTGTTGAAACCGGGCAGGGAGGGAGCGGCCCTATCCTCATACCGTCCGTTGTCAATGTTGACAACGGACTACAAAATCCTGAGTAAGATCCTTGCCAACAGACTGCTGGGGCACATGACTAGCCTTATTCATAAGGACCAATGCGGTTTCATCCCGACGCGCAATACTACCCATAATATTCGCAGACTTACGAGGCTGTTGGGGGCAGAATGGTCGGGCGCAAGCTCCCCTTTTGTTCTTTCCATCGATATAGAGAAAGCCTTCGACAGCCTCGAGTGGGGGTACCTGTACGAGGTGATGCGACGCTTTGGGCTGGGGGACGGCTACATCAGGTGGACCAAGGTCCTGTACACTAACGCGGTGGCGAGAGTCCGAGTGGGGGCGCTGATCTCGGGGCAGTTCCCGGTCAGGCGCGGCACCAGGCAGGGATGCTCCCTTTCCCCGCTCCTGTTTGCCCTGGCGATGGAGCCCTTCGCTGCGGAGGCCAGAACGGACCGCCATTACGTCGGGCTATCATTTAGGGGCAGGCCGCATCACATTTCCCTATACGCGGATGACCTGCTGATGTTTCTGGCTGACGCGGGCCCGGAGCTGGAGGGCGCGCGGAGGTTATTGGAGCGGTTCGGCCGGCTATCGGGACTAAGGGTCAACTGGCCTAAATCCTGTCTATTCCCCCTCAAATCGGGAGAGCCATGCCCGCTTACAGCACAAGAACTCCGATGGGAACCGCGCTGTCTGCATTACCTGGGGGTCTATATTTATCACACACCGGCTGATCTGCTAGACGGTAACATCACACGCTGTATTGCTAATTTGCGGGGGTCCATGGACTTCTGGTCGTCTCTACCACTATCCCTGGCTGGTAGGGTCTCCTTGCTCAAGATGGTGGCCCTTCCCAGGCTGTTATATTATTTCAGGACGCTCCCGGTGTGGATCCCGAGTTCCGTCTTTAAGCGACTGAAGTCTCTGGTCATAGCATTCTTGTGGGGCACGGGCAGGAGGCGCATAGCACTAGATACTTTGCTGCGGCCCAAGGATGAAGGTGGGCTGGCGGTCCCTGATTTCGAAGGATATTATTTGGCCGCGCAGTTGCAGATCTTCACTCAGGAGGTCGCGAAGGTATACAGAGGTCCCGACGACGCGAGGGCAGAGGGCACACCGCGACATGTGCTGGCGTACATCACACTGCACCAGAAATTTCGCATACAGGATCTGACGGTCGAGGAGCAGACGTTCCGACTCTGCTGGAACCGAGCCCGTAGGCGGGCTGGGGTCCGCCTTATGTATGCTCCTGAAATTCCGTTGGGAATGGTCACGGCCCTCCCCCATGGAGGAGACTGGTCGCGGTTGCTAGGATGGGAGGAGGCGGGAATACAAATGTTGGGCGATCTGTATGAGGATGGGGTACTACTGCCGTTTCAGGACCTGCAGGAGAGGTTTGACCTACCGAGGGGCGACTACTTATTGCATGCGGCGGTCACGGGCGCTATGCAGGCTCACTTGGGGGAGGGATTGCAGGAACCAGGCACCTCCATGGCATGCCAATATACGATGATGGCTGCGGGGACCTTTAAAGCGGTCACCTGCTTGTACTCCAGGATGCAGAGGGAGGCCCTGCAGCCCCTGACGACCCTGAAGGCCAAATGGGAGTTGGATCTTCAGATGGAGATCCCTGATACTACCTGGGGCCAGCTACTGCGGAGGGCACGGAAGAGCTCAAGAAACGCCAGATTCCAGTTGATCCACTTTTACATTGTTCACAGGGCATACCTCACACCGGGGAAAATTCAGCAATACTTCGGGGTGGAGACAGCTGCCTGCCCCAGATGTAATACGGTTGGGGCGGACCTGGGTCACATGCTCTGGGATTGTCCATCTTTGGGAGATTATTGGCAAGAGGTGGGGCGAGCCCTCAACAGTGCAACGGACAGGGACATCCAATACACGAAAGCGGTAGGCATACTTCATTGGTTCCCACACACGTCCAGAAATAAGATCACCAGTAAATTTATAGATTTAGGGCTCATACTAGCCAAGCGGGAGATAACCAGGAATTGGAAGTCGAGAGTAGGCCCCACGTATAAGAGATGGTATGGGGAATGCCTGAGGTGGGCGGCATGCGAGAGCACATTGAGGTACCAGATGGCCTGGAGAGCAAACGACGATAAGGCCCTGGAAAGGGCGACCGCATGGGAAATGGTGGTGCAGGCGCTTCGGGATGTAGATAATGAGGAGCATGAGAGCGAGGAGGAGGTAGAGGTAGCAGGACCTGCCATTGCA
Source organism: Lissotriton vulgaris (assembly GCF_964263255.1). NCBI lineage: Eukaryota > Metazoa > Chordata > Amphibia > Caudata > Salamandridae > Lissotriton > Lissotriton vulgaris. The sequence continues at coordinate 904,206,116 of NC_141698.1, forward strand.
CCGGGAGACACACCTTAGCGAAACACGTACTTCCTAACACACGACAGACACTATTGCGATGATGAACCGGCGCTCCACGACCACGGGGGGTGGGAATGGGAAGCAGAATCTGGCGGGGTGTTGGGGGACCGAAATTAACGGGTGGGGGAGGGGAGAAAACTAGAAAAGCAACCCAACGTTACTTATGCTACGCATGTCGGACAATGTACGATGGCATGAGGACTGCAAAAGGACAGAGACCAACGCGCCTGAAGTGGGGGCGGGTCTTCAACACGTAATTAACAGCAGCAAGGGTATCTCATGCACTATGTATATTAATGCTGATGATCATTCTGTCTGTACAATTATACTGGTGATGCAATAAAAATGATGTTAAAAAAAAAAATTGAATTCAGGACTGGGTAAGCTGGCGGTGTCGGTCTGAGGGATGGGGGAGTGTGGCTCCAAAAGTATGTTTACTTCCAAATCTTTGGATGATGATGAGGTTAATGTTGGTCTGATAAGTACAGGCCATCTTGCTCTATCAATAAATCTGTGTTATTCAAAGAACTTGCCATGCTGTCAAATTTATCTTGCTGCTCATTATCTTAATCTACCCACATTTCTTTGTGCCTGTATATTTAGCTGCTGTCGGAGTATGTTGTAATTAGCAGTGAGGATGGAGGAGGAAGAATTACCTGAGAAGTAGTTATAATAACTGACCTCAGGTTAATGGCTGATTCGTCCAGAATTTCCAGATTCGGTAAGTTGTTCTTCCCAGGGGATTGTTTTGTGTTTCTCCTTAGGTCAGCTGAATTTAGACAGCCCTTAATTGTAATCTTTTTTGTGTTTTTGGTTTTTAAGGTTTTTTTTTTTGTTTTGATCGCCCTCGTTGTTGATATTAATAGGACTTTCTTTGTTCTGGGTCTCTTTCACATAGAGTTGCTAATGCTTGTTGGAATAGAAGCCCTTTGGAGGACTCAGTCGTTACGCATGTGTTTTTTCAAAAGGTCAGAGCCCCTACTGCAATTTGAGACTTTTGGTTGCCTTTGGTTAGGCATCTGGATCTTTAATTATAGTTGCTTTTGTATAAACTACTTTTTTTGTGTTTTCATCATGGCTCTGTTGTTTTGATCTTGATTTCCTAGTTAGCAACCAACTTGGCAAGTGCAGCAAGCCTCACACCATTGCTCTTGACGGTCAGCTTACCACAAACTACAGACTACTGATCCAGGGATTCTTTCAACTTAAAAAAAATATATTTGTAGCAATCAAGATGGTTGTTCAGTTAGACTTTTTGGATAGTTGTTATAGCTGATGCCAGCGAGTTTTAGAAGTTACTGATAACTAGGTGAGAGTTTCGTCAGCCCAAGTGTGGCTAGCAACTGACCTACATGTGATCATAGTTGCCCAGGCATTATTGGTTGCCATTGAAGGAGAGTCTCTATTTTGTTGCTTTGTGAGGAGAATAAACCCGAAGTGTGGCATAGATTGCTGCTTTAAATGCTTTTTGTCTGCTAAATGTTGCAAACCTATAGTTAATGCTGGAGGATGCAGATCAATGATTCTTCTGAGATCTGCTTTTGTATATAGTTCTGGCTGGCTTGCTCACCCTAAGATCGAATAAATGTCTGTGTATTAAGGTAGATGTCAGCTAATACATACTAGAAGGTTCCACCTGGAGCCGCATGCTTCTGCCATTGCCTCTGTCACCCTTTTGCTTGTGGTCTTGGACACTTTCGCTGTCTCCCTGGTGTGTGTGTACACTGCTGTCCCGTTTTTTCGCTGTCATGAACGGGTCTTGGATTACTCTACCCCGCACCTCTGCATACTGCTGTGGTTGCAATGTGGTTACGTTTTTGTATTATTCCTGCTGGACATATCTCTCTGTTTTGATGCTCCGGTTTCTGCTTCTTTGAATCTGGCATCAGGGAGTCGTTCGTACGCCCTTCTGTGCTCTGCATTGCCTTGCATTGGGGCCTTCCAGGTGTTTTCCCACTCTGGTTTTCTTCTATGTTGGTTCTCTATTGCCTTGGGTCGAATTGTCATGTTCAGTTATTTGGGCCGGGTCTGGTGACTCAGTGGGCTGGTGCTTATGCGGTAAGGGCCTGTGTTAGCCCTCATGGTCACAGATTCTGATCCCGGCGGGTCAACTCTGCCTATCTTCCATCTTATGTTGATGAGATGAGTTCCATTGAGTTGGGTTCCAACAAACATCTGTTTTTTCAGCGCCAGGATGCCCGTAGTGGTGAACGTGCGCTTTGCTCACGGTTTTCTGCTCCATGTTTTCCTGTGCTGCTTTTCTGCGCCAGAGTTTATGCAGATTGCGTTTTAACGCATGTGGTGTTGGGTTGCGGGGCCTCTGCTTCATTATTGCTGCATTGTCCCTGTCTCCTTCCTCCCTTACGGGCTTTGGGTCTGCGGTCCTTTTTGTCCTATGGACTCCTGTTCACACCGTTGTTGTGCTGTCCCAGTCAGTTCCTTGGAGGACGTCCTCTTGGCCGTTTCTGGGGCTGTTTCTGCTCCTGGCGGGCTCGCTGTCTTGGCGGGCGGCTCCTGCGCCCCTTTCCAGTTGGCTTCCTGCTGTCACCATGCTTCTTCTCGCCTCCTAGGGGCCGGGGTTTTGTTGTGGTCCTTCTGTCGCCTCTCCTCTCACCCTGAGGGGCATGGTTCCTTGACTCCTGCCCTCTGCCTGCGTGCGCTGGGTGTCGGTTCTTGGGCTCCCCTGCTCCTGTCCTTGGTGCAGTTGCTCTTTGGTTGCTCTGCTTTGGGTGGTGGCTGCTTGGTTGGGACAGGGGTTCGGCGCCCCCCTCTGGTGGGGTGTGTGTTCTTCCCTTTCTGTTGCGGGGTTGCTTTTGGGCGGTCTCGCTGGTCCTTCTATGCCGGGTCCTGTTCATCCGGTTTCACTTGGCTCCCCGGTTGCTCCGGTTGGGGTTGTCTGCCTTGGTGGGGCCTTCCTCGAGTCGTGTTTTGGGTCTTGTTGACTGGCAATGTTTCACTCTTGTCTGTCCTTTGCGGCTCCTCCCTTTCCTGTTGGTCTCTGTTCCTCTGGCACTCCCTTGGTTCTCTTTGCCCCTGTCCTTCCCGCTCTGCCTCCTGGTGCGGCTAGGTTCCTCCTTCCCGAGTGTTGGCGACATTTGCCTTCCTGGAGGGCATGGTCGGGTTCCCGATCTGTGCTGGGTCGGTGGATTTCCCTGTGGGCCGTTTTCATATCTGGCTTCTGTTTGCAGTTCTTTGGCTCCTCTGGAGCTGGGGCTTGTTTGTTGCCATTCTGGTGGGGTTGTCCCCTTCATCGTGCTCCGGGATGTTTGCTGGGTTCGCCCCTGTTGGCTTTTGGCACATTGGTGCTGTCCTTGCCTGGGCCGTTCTAGCCCTGTATACTCATGTTCTCATCGGCTCTCATTCGGTGACTTGTGGGTCGGGCCTCTTTGGTGCCTGGTTTGGGGTTATCCTGGGGCCGTCTGGTGCTGTCTGCTTCCTTTGGGTCCCCGGTGTTGTCTCTTCCGCCTTCTCGTCCAGGCTCCTGGCTTCACCCTTTCCTGGGGTCTTTTTTCTTCAAGGGATTCTGGGCTTATTTGGCCTGGCCAGGGCTTTTGTCCTGTTGGTGGTGCTCGCCTGGGTGCATCGCCATTGGTGTCTGCTTCTGCTGTGGTTGACTTGGGCCCTGTTGCTCACCGGTCCTTGTTTATACTATGGTGGTGCAGGTTTTGTGTCCTGTCCTGCTTTCTTTTTCCCTTGCTGGTTTTTGTTTCCGGCTGTGCTGTTGGGTGTCCGGGGCTGCTGGGTCTCCCGGTTCTCACATTCCTGGCAGGGCCCTGCGCATCGGGTGTGGATTGTGCCCTCGTTTTTTGTCCCTGGTTTTAGGGTCCCAGGACCTGTTGGCTCTGGTGGCTCCCTGGGAGTCTTGGGGTGGCTCGAGCTTTCCTTCTCGCCTTTTGTGTCTTTCTGCCTGTGGCTTTTTTTCTTCCTGTGCGCTCCTGTTCCAGTCGGTTCTTCATTGTCTGGCTGGGCAGGGCCTGGTTGTTGGCTGGCTGTCTGTATGGAAATACAAAAAATGTGAGAGGGTCTAGGGGATAGTATTTATAGACCAACTTAACTCCACACCCCTAATTATACACTAATACAACTATAGGGAGAAAGTCGGTCTGAAAATTGACACAAAAACCTTGAATGCTCAGAAATGAACTTCTCACCAGATCGACATAGCTTGTCCAAACATTGGCTTGAGAAATAGTGTCTCCATCAGCCCACCCATTTGGCGGAGCATCGTCATTTGGAAGACTCTGAGAAAAAGGTCAGATGTAGCCAGTGCTGCTCAAAGGCTAACAAGTATGGACGCTTGACCTCTAATTCTCAAAAGTTCTCAGCCTCAGTTTGTTCAAGTATGAATATCTCTGATGGAGTGCAGTGCAAGTGCTAAGTGTGTGTGAAACTAAAAATGACTAAGAGGACAAAAAATATGTTTATTAGGTATTGTCCTGGTGTCATGTATAAAAACCGCCTGATAGTATTGGGAAAAATTAACTATCTCTTGGCAAAGTGTGAGGTCGACATGTTTCAGCTGTGTGGCTGACTCGCCCGGCTTTCTTCAGGACCTTATAGTATTAGTTGCTACTGCTAAGAAAGAAATTTAAAGTGAGTGAACTCTAGTATATATCTATTCTTTAAGACAGAAGTAAACAGATCAGTGGTGTATTACCACCCTACCAGGTACCATTCCAATGTACACGTGGATATGATCTATCTCTTCATTCCTACAAGTGAAAAGGAAGGTTTAGTACAACAACTAAATCAAACTAACAAAAAGCAACATTCAGAGCATCGAGGTAAAAGGGTCAGACAAGATCAATCATACATTGTGATCGTCTGTGCCTTTTCAGTCTATGGTATTAGTTAGGCTATAACAATTTAAAATATGTATCATAGTCAATACTCACCCAGCTTTGTGTGGGAGTATGCCTCCCCTCACCCGGCTACTGCTCGGTGGTTGAGGCCCCGCTCTATTTGTAAGCAAAATAAGGGAACAAGTGGAAAAGGTATTATCCAACCTATCTCCCAATATTATGTTAAGAATCAAATAAAAACCAAAATTTTCAAAAAACTCATCAGTCATTTCTGTACCAGTATATATAGTGCTAGTCAAGGTGGGTAGATTAAGGATCAATCTACTGACAATACATTCTGTAGCCTGCTATATAGCCGAGAGCACCACTGTAGATCATCTACTGATATGAACTCAACTTTATACCATCACTCAAAGGTATTTGACTGCACATTCATTGAGTTCCATGAGTCTAGATATCTATGAGAGTCATACAATAATCTGTGAAAACTAGGATATATAGTGTCAGTAAGATGGGGAGATCAGGCTTGATCTCCTTATAATATACTCTATAGCCTGCTGTATAGTGGGTCGCATCACTTGCTGACCATTTTTTCTTAATATCATTTTTCTGAAACAACATCTTGTAAGACATCTTATTTTAACTAACTGAACACCATTAGAATCAATGGATTGGAGGTATACACTATATGGCATTTGACTATTGAATGTAATACTAGCGGTTCCCGTACCAGCCTAATCATAAGATATCTATCACATTATTCTCTTGAACCTGTATACAATACTCTCTGTTACAAATGATGTATACACTAATATACCAGATTAAAAATTATTTATTGATAATGAGAAACCTGTAGCTGGTCTTGCAAGATGAATGGGTGATATATATACAGTTATTTCCATGTAAGGTCAATAACAAACAACCACACATGCTGAGCTTTACTCCTGTTCGCTCTCGATTCAGCACGGAGAATATGAGTTGTGCTGACACTGCCTACAAAGATTTAAAGGTGTAGACAACCGCTTTCTTCATCCGGAAGCAGCCTCGCCCATGCGCTCAATACAAACACCATTTAGTATGCGCATGCCCGGTGTCTGCTACGCTTTCCGGAAGTACGCGCATGAGTATTCTACTCCGATAGAGATGGCTAGCGTTCGCACAAGACACAAGCAGGCGCCAAATGCACTAAGTTAAATACCAATTAACTAATCAGCTCCGCTATAAAAGAAGACGTCGAGCCTGCCTCGGTACCTCCCACACTGCTTCCTGTCTGCAACGAGGTACCGACGGACAGATAAGACGATCTTCGCCAGCGCTGTTGTTCTGAGCCCTGACACTCTCCATTGAGTTTATGCCATAGCTTGATTAATCTTCGTTTTACCCCTTGGTCAGAATGTAGTCTAGATGGTATATAATAGAGCAGGGTTTGATAAACAATATTAGTAAAGCTGCATTCCATTTCTGCTCGTTGAAATCTTTCAAACTAAAGCTTTACATGTAGGTCTATGTGCACCCCGGAAGAACCAAATTGAGGTAGTTTTAATAAACACCACAACGTGTGCTATAGGCCAGACCTAATACTTATATACAACAAACAGGTCCTTTCACAGACAAAATATATATATATTTTTTGAAGAAGGCATTCTGCCCATACAATTATATTTTCAGAAAGGGGCAATTCAACATGAGTAAACGCCCATTCATGTAGATATTGTGCACATTTCCTTTGCCTTTGTAAAATTGATATGTCGGGTTATACTTCATATAAGACATTGAACACTGCTTTGAGAAAGGAATTCACCTCATTTGAGAACTATCGTCGTTAAGCATGAGCTCGCCATCTCACATGGCACCAGGTGAAATGATTCTGAGTTTTTTGAAAATTTCAGTTTTTATTTGATTCTTAACATAATAATGGGAGATAGGTTGGATAATACCTTTACCACTTGTTCCCTTATTTTGCTTACAAATAGAGAGGGGCCTTGACCACCCAAACACAAAGCTGGGTGAGTATTGACTATGATACATATTGTAAATTGTTATAGCCTAACTAATACCATAGACTGAATAGGCACAAACGATCACAATGTATGATTGATCTTGTCTGACCCTTTTACCTCGATGCTCTGAATGTTGCTTTTTGTTAGTTTGATTTAGTTGTTGTACTAAACCTTCCTTTTTACTTGTAGGAATGAAGAGATAGATCCTATCCACGTGTACATTGGAATGGTACCTGGTAGGGTGGTAATACACCACTGATCTGTTTACTTCTGTCTTAAAGAATAGATATATAGTAGAGTTCACTCACTTTAAATTTCTTTCTTAGGAGTAGCAACTAACACTATAAGGTCCTGAAGAAAGCCGGGCGAGTCGGCCACATGGCTGAAACATGTCGACCTCACACTTTGCCAAGAGATAGTTAATTTTTCCCAATACTATCAGGCGGTTTTTATACATGACACCAGGACAATACCTAATAAACATATTTTTTGTCCTCTTAGTCATTTTTAGTTTCACACACACTTAGCACTTGCACTGCACTCCATCAGAGATATTCATACTTGAACAAACTGAGGCTGAGAACTTTTGAGAATTAGAAGTCAAGTGTCCATACTTGTTAGCCTTTGAGCAACACTGGCTACATCTGACCTTTTTCTCAGAGTCTTCCAAATGACGATGCTCCGCCAAATGGGTGGGCTGATGGAGACACTTTCTCAAGCCAATGTTTGGAAAAGCTATGTCGATCTGGTGAGAAGTTCATTTCTGAGCATTCGAGGTTTTTGTGTCAATTTTCAGACCGACTTTCTCCCTATAGTTGTATTTGGCTGTCTGTATGGCCGCCTGGGTGCTCGCTTCGGCGGCTTGCTTCCTTCTTGTGGTACTTTCCTGGGAGGGTTTGCTTGGTCCCTGTGATGGGCGGTCTCGGCTGCCGACGCGCCGATTCTCCAATCCTTCCGGCCGTGGGAGGCCTTGTGGGTTTTCTGCTTTTCGCTGTTTTCCGGTTGGGTTCCCTCCAGGTCTCTACTGTGTCGTTTCTGGCTCCTTCCTGGGTCCATTTTGCCTTGTGCCTGCCTGGGTTCTCTCCTTGGGGTTACGGTCCCTTCCGGCGGGTCCTTTGTGTGACGGGGGTGTATTCCCTCTTCTGTTTCTCTTCTGCACCCCTTTCCGTTCTTGCGGCTCTTGCCTGTCTGTTGGATTGCGTCTGGTGCCGCTGCCCTGTTCCTCTGGTTGGGCTCTCTCGCAAGGGGTGGTCTCCCTTGCGGTGTTGCTGTGTTTGACAGTCTGCGTCTCTTTCTGCTGTGGCTTTTTTGTTGGGTCTCTGTGGTGGGGATGCCCTCTGTTCCTTCGTTTCCTCTCTCTGGGCTTTTGGTCCCCTCTCGCTCTTGGGCTGTCCGTTGGGCAGTCCTGGTGTGTTTGGTCCAGCTAGCACTTTACTATTCCGGACCCTGGTTGCTGTTGCCTTTGGCTCCGTGCAGTCTGGTTCCGTGCCTTTCTCTGTCCTCCTTCAACTTTTTCTTGGAGCAGTTTTCCTTGCGGCACTTTGTGTCTCTTGGGTCTGGGTTTTTGGCTTCCCAGTGTCTTTGGGTCCCGGGCTGGTTCTTCCTGCCTGTGGTTGCCTCTGTCTTGGGTGGTCCTTCCACTCATGCTGGTCTGTTGGGTTTGCCCTCTTTCGTGGGTGTTCCCTTCTGGTCTGTTGGTTTCTTGTGAGTTTCCATGAAGCCGCTTGGCTTTGCTATGTGCTCACTTTGTTAGTCATGTGGCAAGGTAGACTAACGAGGAGGTAATGCCCCGATTACTTACCGGTAATCTTCATTACTCTGAGTTAGTCTTCCTCGCCACATGAGTTCTCATCCCTCCCCCCTGTCTGGCTATCGGCTTCATGTTTGGGCTTGGTAGTTTCAGGCTTTGGGTTTGGGCCGGCCCGCCTCTTATAGTGGTCATGGAGTGTATGGGTCGGCCATATTGGGAAGGGATAGGAGGCATGGGAGGCTAATTGTTTTGCTTTGGAGGGTTCTGGTGTGGAGCTGAAGCTCACTTTGTTAGTCATGTGGCGAGGAAGACTAACTTGGAGTAATGAAGATTACCGGTAAGTAATTGGGGCATCAACATAGATTTGTACACCTCCCGTTTTCAATGGAGACTCAGCTACACTATGCAGTTTCGTTGCTGGTGCTTACAGTACCCTAAATAACTCTTCAGAACTGAGCACTTGGACAGTTGACCAAGGAAACTTGCTGTCATCCATTCCTAATTTACTGTGGCTAATGCCACAAGCCCAAACAAAAAAGCAATATCTTGGATACTTGGACACCACCGCTATCATATCACCTTGGATTCAAAAGCTCCCAGCCAGTTCTTTGGCAGGTATTGGTGATGGAGCAAGGATTCGCACGTAAAGCGACTTGCTCTCATTCATGAACCTCGCCTAACTCGTAATAATATTTATTCAACCTGTCTGTCATTTATCTCGCCTTTTCCCCAACACGCGGGTGTCCCTAGGAGGCTTGCCTATGTGTCTTTTCATCCTAATCATGCTTGCATATTACAGAATGGCCGCTTCGCAGAAATCCAGTCTGCGCATGCGTCGGTCATACCCACCTGATGTGACGCACACGCAATTTGGAGGGATGTTTTCGCTCATGCGCATTACTGCTAAATATGGCCGCTTGTCTTTAATAATGCTCTCCGCTAGCCCATGCTGCTTCTGCATATCTGTCTTTCCCGCACTAACCTTTAATGCTATAGATATTATAAAGTAAGGGGTGCAGTGAAGCTTTTCATGGTATACAGTGTATTCATTTTTTTTTGTGTTTCTAATTTGTTTTCGCTTACTTTTCATGTATTACGCATCCATGGGCCTGGGACGGGGAACTGACTCCATATTTGAAGCCCGTAACTCCCCACTCACGTGATGAGGGAAAAACCCCACTGCGCAGAAGCAGAGACAAGCCAGCTGGCCTCTGAAGCAAGATGCTCCTGGGAACCTGCTCCATGGCCTAGGAGAGGACCCGAATTGTGTATAAAATGTATCAACTTGTGCGATTATGACTGTATGCTCTATTGTTTTCCCTTCACGTATACCCTGGGAACTGGAATGCAAGGGTTGGGTACTGTCATTTGAATATTAAACATGGGAACACAGAATTATAGGTGGTGACAATGACCTAACCACCTCTCCTGACCAATCATAAGTCGGGACCTTGTCACTTGCAACATTTGTGGGTGGTCTGGGGGTCCCAGAAAAGTATAACTAGTCTAGTTTAGTTTAGAGAAATTGTCCGACTTGTCCGAGTAGCAGACCTGTCACTGACCCTACGAACTCTATAGGTGATTGATACAGAGCGCTGCGGAGCACTCTGTCCGTACTTTCCACAAACTCCAAGGGGTGGAAATTAGTCCTAAGTGCTGGCGGAGCACTTTGCTGGGAGATTCGAAAACCCAATCGGGGTTACTGGCGGATTCCGTGCAGAGAGGGGGTAACGCAGGCGTTGCATCCGAAGCTGCAGGTGTTGGTCGTGCCCTTTGATGAGCCCAGTCCTGATCCAAATCCTGAGGGGTATCCTGTCCTGACTGTCCATGAGCTGTACCTGCTCGCCTACTGGCATTCTGAATCCTTGAGGGTCCCTGTCCTCGCCTTTTCCCAAGCTGATCCGTGGCCAGGGTTGGTTTTTCACTCCCGTCCTAGGTAAATATAAGTGTGGGTGTCCGTCTAACTTTACTCTTACCTTTCCTCTTCTTAATAAAGCACTCTTGCCTGTGGTATTTCCCTATCACCTTTTTGAAAGTGACTTTTATGCAAATGTTTATTAGTGATGTTCCACTTCTTTCCCTACCTATAGGATATTGTTAAAACTGACTGCTTATTTAGCTTGTTCCATTATCCCTTCCCTTTAGTATGGTTGCTGTGAATTTAGAAAGAATAGCATAAAGTTTAGGAATTTGTTTAAGAATATTAGTGCACATAATAGGTCCTTCTCACGTCCCCTGCCTTAGTTTAAATTCGTACTGAATAGCATGTTCCCTAATTTTCATACCCTGTAGTGTTCCTTAGTACTCTGTGGTACTTGCCTTAATCCATAGTTACATTTTAGCTTTGATCCTGGTTATTGATGTTCTGATTTGTATCTGCCTTATACTCATGGCATATTCATTCTAAAATTCTCTATATAAAACTTTGAAAACCCATCAGGTGTCTGTGGTCATTATACAGCACAAGTGTTATTAAATGTACTGAGTGTGTAAGGTATTCTACTCTTTTAGGAATCTTGTTACCTGTCCACTGCTAGCTCCTGATCCATCAGGAGTAATGTGCCTGTGGTAAGTCAGGTATATGAATAGTAAGTGGTGAGAGAGTCACCCCCTGAATTACTCATAGTAGCGTGGAAAGATTCACCCGGTTCATGCAAACACAGTCGTCATATGCACGCCAGGGCCCAGTGCGTAGAAATTGGTAAACTAGTGACCCGGGTGACCTGCGCGCTCTATCAGTAATTTTCTGGTAGCAGTAGTATGGTTAGGACTAGTTAAGATAGGTAGATAAGATAGTTAATAAATAAACTGTGAAAATAAAAATGTGCTGCTAAAATTTCAATGCTGCTATATTGACTACATTGCTTCGAATATTGCGCAAATGGTTTTGAAAAAGTTATAAAATGCTTTAAATGATTTCTTTGCATTGCTGCTATAAATATTATATGTAATATTAACAGAATTGTCCGTAAGTGTTTTTATGTTGTCCGAATACCCGGGGAAGTCTATAGCTAACGGTGAGCAGAATCCGGTTAGCTAATGAGGTCGCTTGTCGTGAGTTATAAGTGCATGGTTAGGAAGGACCGGAAGCGCTAATTAGGATCTTTTATCTTGAATAAATGATAGCTACGAGTCCTTTTGTATAAAACTTCCATTGTGATATCACCTAGTAAGGGTCACATGCGGAAGGAGTAATAGGGTCTCCGAAGCTTGAATGGTAAGCAAGGTAGTCCGCTGGTGAAAGCCTGACTTAGTATATATCCCGGAAAGATGTGGATAAGTCAGAGGAGTAGCAGGTTCTATATTGCTCGTGTGAGAGGATAGGCAGAGAAGTCTATCCGAAGTGAATGAAAAGTAGACAGAAGTGGTTTACTTGTAGTGAGAGGAAAACTTTCTTTCTTTTTAGAACACTCAGACACAGCGGCGAACGTTACATATTGTTGACTAAATTTAGCACTTGCACTTTAAGAAAAATTCAAAGTTTCCGTTACCTTGTAAAGGAGGGAGTCAGTCGGAAGGCTGCCCTGACGTCACTCCGTGCCGCGCTGGTATTGGTCAAGACAGCGGGTGTGTAGTGAAGCTGAAATTGTAAGGGAGGGGTGAGTGCCGGAGCGTGAGACCTCGTCTCGCGAAAGGCCGCGCACTCATTGGACAGGAATTTTTGCAATCACTGTGTTGATTGGTTGTTGCGAAATAGAAGTTGCGTTAGCATTGGAAGCACAAAAGTAAACAAAATTAATCAACAGGAGCTTGAGAAGAGTTTGGAAAGGTGTATGTGGTATCCTGAGTTTATACCTAATCCACAAAACTTAGGCTTCTATAAGGAACAGATTCTACGAGGTAGACCGCGCATAATGTACGGAGTTAAGAGAAAATTGTCCCTTGCCGACAAGATTAAGAACTATTTCAAGAAAGACAAGCCCATACGAACTAGGGAGGGTGTGATCATTCCCCCGCCAAATACTCCCGCCTCCTTCATGATGTTTGATAAAGGGTATCATACCTGCGTATGGTTGGAGAATTGGGTAAAATATACGGAAGATGATGGGATCTTAGCATTTCCCCTTGATGGTACCTTTAATGGCAGAATCCTGTTTAATTTAAGAACCCGAATGAATGAATTGCATCCCCGACCCAGATTAACTCAATACGAAGCATTAGAAGAATGGGAAATTGAAGCCCTAGAAAGAGACAGACCCAGAATGGATAAGGGATTGAGTAGATGGTATCCAAAGGTCCAAAAAGAAACTAAAGAGAAAAAGATGAAGCAATGGAGACAGAACATGATGGTTGAGGGATTGTTTCCAATGTTTGGGGTACTCGAGCAAGGGAAAGGGAAATGTACGGAGAAAACCCGCCACTTAATGGCTATGGGGGACTCAGAAGATGAGCACCTAGAAGATTTATTGATGAAAAATCCACCTCCCTATGTTGCAGAATCAGACTCTTTGAGTTCCCAAAACCCATTTTCTAAATATCCTAGATGTCGGAGGGCCAGTGAGACAGATGTAACTGGTACTGAGAGTAAAGCCAGTGATAGCGATGGGTTTTGCAGACCTAGTTCCGCGGTTCCAAATTACCGTCCTTTTGGGGAAGGCCGACCAAGTTTGGTCATTCCAACTGCCCCAAATATTTACCCTACGTTGGTACCCCAAGTGATGCATGACAATTCTTCAGAAAGGGTTTTGCGTGAGCGAGAAAAAGAAGCCCTGATCAAACAACGAAATGATTGAATTCAGACCGTAGCCCAGATAAATGCCAGTCCGGATTCACTGACTATCCCAGTAACTATTGGTCCTGCTATACCTCTTTACGGGGATAAAATGGCTAGTCCAAGAACTCCTATTATAACTCCAATTGTACCAACCCCTATTATACCACCCCCAAGAAAAGAGCCGCTCATAGTCGATGATCAAGAAAGTGAATGTGAGTCTGTGATCTCCTTAATGGATCTGCCTATAAGGGAACCTGGAACAAGTGTACCAAGGGCAAGAAGTCAGGCTAGAACGAAAGAAGTACTGATTGAAACCACTTCAGGGGTCAGGAGCGCCACTGTAGTAACCCCAGAAGAATTGGATAGATGGACCAAAGAGTTAGAAAAGGACACACCCCAATCCAAACCTTTAGAGATTTATAGACTCAGGATAGAAATAGAGGAACTAATGGCTGGTAATGTAGGATTGGACAGACTGAACACCCTTAGTGAGGAAGAATTGCTGTTTATCAGCAAAAGCCTTACAAGGAACACCAGAGTGCTCCATGAGAGGTTGATGGACACTGCTGCTGACATGGGAATTGATGTTAGTCGTTCCAAAGTCCTTCAGAAACCTTACAGAGCAGATTTTTCTGATAAAGACTTGGAGAACATGAATGTGTCAGGAAAACAAACCCAGATAAAAGAATTACTGAAAATCCTACAGAAATGGGGAGATGTAGAGAAATGGAAAACCCGGTGGGCAAAGAAAAAGGAAAATAGTAGGGCTAAACCCCAGGCCTCAGAATACGTACTAAAGGAAGTAGGTCCCTCAGAGAAATTGTGTCCCATGAGAGAAGTACCTGGAGGAAAATATGTCTATGTCCCTTGGTCCAGACAAGATATTGTGTCATTTACTAATGACTTCCCAAAATTGCGGGAGAAACCAGTTGACTGGTATAGACAGGTCGAACGCTTCATAAAGGTTCAGAAATGTCTTCTGAAAGATCTGGATGGGTTTTTTGACATTGTGGTGCCTGTAGATTTGTGGACCGAATGCAAAATTGAAATTGATTGGCCCAGTGATGAATATGAGAGAGACTCCAAAACCGGAGCTCCCTCACCTGAGGTAATGAGGAAGTATGATCAAGTCATACAATACCTGAAGAAAAAGGTGCCCGCGAAGGAAACTGATTGGACCAGGATAGATAGAACTACCCAAGAGCGCGATGAAACCGTCCACTCCTTTTATGAAAGGTTACTGCAAGTGTTCAAGACTTACAGTGGAATTGATAATGTGGACATGAAGGACATGACCCATTTCAGTTATCGATTCGTGTTAGGATTAAGACCTGAAATATCCCAGTGGATTCGAGATAATAAAATCAGTTGGCAAGGTAAGCCCATAGATGATGTCCTCAAGTATGCCAAATACTGCGAGGATGAGATAGAAAACAAGAAGAAAGCCCTAAAAGAAAAAGTCATGTGGGCACAAGTGAAATTGGCTGAACAGCAAGAAAAACAGTTAAGTAAATTGAATAATAATAATAATGCACAAAATCCCACTGCTGGGGGAGGAGGGAAACCCCGGGTAAAAATGAGTCGAGAAGAGGCTATGAAGAAGTTCCCCTGTCACGGGTGCGGTCAGATAGGGCATTGGAGAGACGAGTGTCCACATTTGCTGGCTGGTAATGCCCCCGTAAATGGTTTAAATCCACAGGTGCAGAAAGAGGGGCCCGAAAGAACCAACAACAGGTAAAGCAGCCTCCGTTGCCTCGCGCTCCTAGACAAAATTATAAGAATCAGGCTCAGCAGAATGAGAGGGTCGAAGTATGGGAAGGAGAGAATGAGAGAAGTGCAGCAGCTTCGCAGTTCTTGTTAAATGATTCTTTCCTCTGTGATGATCAAGATTGACGGGCCTGAGGGGGGAGGACAAGGAGTGCGTACTTGGCGCCTCCTTACCGGTAGACCAGACTGGACCATACATTGAAGGAAAGGTTGAAGGAAAAGACGTCACCTTTTTGTTGGACACTGGTGCTACCCGTTCCACTGTGAGAACTGTGGATGTTCCTAACCTACCCCTCTCGGGAGAAGCTATCCAAGTAGTAGGTGTTTCAAATCAGATAATCAGTACTCCGGTAACTGAACCAATGGAGATTTCCATGGGGAATTTCAAAGAAATGCACAGATTTGTGGTCTGTGACTCCAGTCCCGTGAACCTGTTAGGACGAGATTTGTTGTGCAAAATGAATTGTACCATCTTTTGCACACCAAACGGCGTCGAAATTCAGACCCCAGATGAAGATGGCCTGTACAAATTGATGTTAGTAAGACCTGACACAGAGATTAAACTCCTGTCCATTAAAGACTTACCTGAGGAACTGCAGCTAAAGGTGGTACCTGAAGTATGGGATTTCACTGGAAGAGATGTAGGCTTAATGGCAAATGTAGACCCAGTTAAAATAGCAATAAAAACAAATGCTGTTTACCCAAGAACCAGACAGTACAAAATGAGTGCAGAAGTAAAAGCTGGAGTCGCGATTGAAGTAAACAGGTTGCTCGAAGCAAACATCATACAGGAAGTAATGAGCAGTCCCTGTAATTCGCCCATAATTGGAATTAAAAAGCCTAGCGGAAAGTACCGGGTAGTGCAGGACCTGCGCAAGGTAAACCAAATTGTTGTACCTTGCTGTCCCATTGTCCCCAACCCCGCAGTGATACTGTATCAGATTCCTTGGAATGCAGAATGGTTCACTGTCATTGACCTGTGTCATGCATTCTTTTCCATCCCATTGCATCCCGAAAGCAAATTTCTTTTTAGTTTTGAATTTGACAGCCATGTCTATGTCTGGAATCGTGTCCCCCAGGGGTACACCAAAAGTCCATCGATTTTCAACCAGATCCTAAAAAGATGCCTTGAATCTTTAGTACTGCCAAGGGAGTCTGTTCTGGTACAGTACATAGACGACCTTCTGGTGGCGTCTAAAAGTCAAACCGACTGTGTCACTGATACCATCGCCTTGCTGAATCACCTAGGAAAGGGAGGACATAAAGTATCACCAGACAAGTTACAGTTCTGCAAGAACTCAGTAAAATATCTGGGGCACCAGATAGAAAAAGGAATTCGGAAAGTCACTACAGAAAGGATCAGAATAATTCGAGAGATGGAACTCCCCAGAACCCAGAAAGAAGTAAGAATGTTCCTAGGAGTTGTAGGGTACTGCAGACAATGGATTGTGGGATTTGCAGTTCTAGCCAAGCCCTTGATAAAAATGACCAAGAAAGGGGTGGAGGACCCAGTTAGCTGGGACGATGGAAGCATGACCGCTTGGGTAAAATTGCGAAATTGTCTGTGCTCAGCTCCTGCATTAGGAATGCCTGATTATTCCAAGAACTTCGAACTGTTCTGTGACATGAGAGACAATTGTGCGCTCTCAGTCCTAACACAGGAACATGGACTGACCCGGCGTCCCGTGGCCTATTTTTTGGCCACTCTAGATCCAGTGGCTGCTGGATTGCCCGGATGCCTAATAGCAGTAGCTGCTACTTGCGCTAATCTGGAACAGAGTGAAAATATTGTCATGGGACATCCTGTCACTGTATATGTTCCACACTCAGTTGTGATCTTACTGACCCGAACCAAGACCCAGTATCTCACCCCTAGTCGGCTGACTAAGTATGAGAGAATTCTAATAGGTGCTGAGAATGTAATTATTTCCCGGTGCAATGTTCTGAACCCTGCAACCCTGTTGCCCATTCCTCTGGATGTAGAAGCAGAGGGTGAAATTGAGCATAACTGCCTAGACTTGACAGAATTTAGCACTAAACCCCGTCCTGATATCAAAGAAGTAGCCTTACTTGATGAGGATCTTAAGATGTTCGTGGATGGCTCGTGTTTAAGACATGAGGATGGAGGTTTGAGTGCTGCCTATGCTGTAGTCGCATTGGAGACAGCCCTGGAAGCGTCTTACCTATGCGACATAAAGTCTGCACAAGTAGCAGAGCTAATCGCATTGACGAGAGATTGTAAGCAGGGGAAAAACAAGAGGGTAACTGTTTATACTGACAGCCAGTACTGTTATGGGGTTGTTCATGACTTCGGCCAACTATGGTTACAAAGAGAATTCATGACTTCCTCAGGTACCCCTATCAGAAATGGAAAGGTGGTACAGAACTTACTGGAAGCAATTCAATTGCCCAAAGAATTGGCTGTGGTCAAGTGTGCGGCTCACAGATCTGGAAATGATGATGTGACAGCCGGAAACCGATACGCTGACCAAATCGCACAATATTGTGCCCGATACAAAATGTCCCTCCAAATTAAATTGTGGGGAGGTGGAAGCAGCTGTCAACTTATGGTGTTTGAGAGTGTAGCTACATGGGAGGAATTGAGAGAATTACAACAGGCAACAGACAAGGAAGAAAAGGACAGATGGGAGAAGGATGAATGTAAAATTAGGGATGAGGATGGTGTTGTGGTTAACCCAACTGGTGTGCCTGTATTACCAGACAGTCTGATAGCCCCAATTGCCAGGATCATACATGAGGACACACAAATTGGGAGGGATGCCATGTGTCGTATGTTTGAAAAGGTATTTTATAACTCAAAATTCAGGAGCACAGCGGAGAACCTTTGCCAGAGGTGTTTAGTGTGCCAGCAGTTCAACGCAGGAAAAAAGACAGTAGTGGAACAAAGTACGATTGGAAAGGCAGAAGGCCCCTTTGTCAGGATGCAGGCGGACTTTATCCAGTTGCCCATGTGCAAAGGATACAGATACGTCCTGGTCATAATTTGCCTATTTTCCAGATGGGTGGAGGCCTACCCAGCAAAGAAAAATTATGCCATAACTGTAGCCAAATTATTACTTAGAGAGCTGATACCTAGATTTGGAATTCCAGAGACGATTGAAACAGACAGACGTGGGCATTTTTCCAACGAAGTCCTAAAGGAACTCTGTAAAGCATTTAAGATGGAGCAAAGGTTGCACTGTGCATACCATCCAGAGGCTTCTGGAATAGTCGAACAAGTGAATGGCACTATCAAGTCCCGACTGGCGAAAGTGTGTAATTCCACCAAAATGAACTGGATAGACGCTTTGCCCCTTGTGCTGATGAGTTTGAGAAGTATTCCGAACCGAAAAACAGGCCTGAGTCCCCATGAAGTACTAATGGGAAGAGTGATGCGACAGGCATGGGTGCCTGGACACAAACTGCTAAGTATTTCTGATGATTTGGTGCTAGAATACTGCAAGCAGCTGGGTGACCAAGTGTGTTCTATCTCTCACCAGATTGGAGAGACTGCTGTCGAATGGCCTACAACTCCAGCACATAAACTGAGACCAGGTGATTGGGTGGTGTTAAAGAAACACACCCGGAAGAGTTGCCTTGGACCAAAGTGGGGAAAGCCAAGACAAGTGATTCTTGTCACCACAACTGCTGTGAAGTGTGCTGGCGTACCGAAGTGGATCCATGCCAGTCACACAAAGCGGGTAACCGGAGAAAACGCGACTGAAGCCGAAGGTAGCACAGCTGAGGAGACTCCAGACGAGGGTCCAGATCTCGCTGACATCGAACTACCGAGCACAAGTCAAGACGTTGAATGGTTCCCTGCCGACGACCAGGTTCTTGATCCAATACGAACCAGAAAATATTCTTACCTAGATAGTGAGTGGGATAGTGAAGGTGAGACAGAATTAGAGGACGAAGGTCAGGACATCGAGACTCACATCAAACCTGATCAGGAAATAGGACAAGTAGGGACAGACCAAGTCATCAACACTCCTCCTGAAACTCCAGAAACTGGAAAGGGACAGATAGTGATTAAAGCTGAAGTTCATGCGGAAGAAAATCAAGGGGTCGAAGTGCATGAACAGGAACAGATAGAAATAGACGAACGTGTTCCGGAAACAGGGTCCCAAGTACCTGAAATTAGAGATCAAACACAAATTAGACCTGAACAAGGCCAGCTTAGAAACCAGGCAGAAGAAACTAATGAAAGACCTGGGACTAGTCAGACAGGAAGGGAAATAGACACTGCCGAAACCAGAGTGCCACAACGAAGCGAAAACAAGAGAGTTCACGAGGAAGGCCAAGTATCCTCGACCACTAAAAGCCTCAAGAAGAAGAATTTAATTTGATTTGATTTGATTTAAAATTATTTCTAAAGCGCACGTATACCAGCGGTTTCTTGGCGCTAAACCCCGATACATAAAAAGACTGAGACTAAGAATAAAGACAGTGGAAGAAAAACTAGAAGACCGAAAAAGGGCTGTCAGTGAAAGAAAAGAAGCCCGAGTCCAGTCCAACCGACGAAGCTCACGTGTAAAAAGACAAAACAAGCTGTATCGGAGTCCTGAATGGACTTACTTGGTGTTGGAAGAAATTGACGATCCTGAAACCAGTGGCAAAAGCGACGAAGAGTCCATTGCTGATCGGAGTTCTGACAAAGACCCTCCTTGAAACAAACCTGAGTGAGCCTCTGGTGTAAAGAAACAAAGAGGGGTTGAAAAGCCACCTGTAAGCCACAATGTCTGATTCAAGTGTAAATGGAAGATCCCAATTTAGCTGTTGTAAAACCTGCTGTAAAATATGTTTATGTAGTATAGCCATGTTAATAGTGATATGGATAGGATTAACAGTGTTTATACCTTTTATGATAAGTAAAGATCCTAACTTGTATCCCACTAACCCGGTGACTCTAGACACAGAAGCTGTACAGACTGAAGAAACACCACGAAGTATAGAAAAACGTGACAATGCAGTTAGTCTGAGGCACACACGAAATGACTTAGAAGCATCAGATGAGGGTGGACTACATTTTCACAAAATGAGAAATAGAACGCAGTTAAATGTCTTTGCAAATCTTTTAGTGCACTATGTAGAAGCTATGGAAATAGAAGATTGTTACGTATGCATGAAGCTACCTACTTCTGTAGCTGAAAGTGTAACATATCACCATTTACCCCTGACCTACGGAATTTCCTGTAGTATATTAGCAAGCTTATTCTATAGAAGCACTTTACAGTACTACTATTCAAACACTGACGTAATCTTTTCAGAACTTCCTGTTAGAGGAAACCTGAACATTGTACATATCAGAAGCGAGGTAACCCGTTATATGGGAGAATATTTCCTGACTATAGGTGACATAGACTTAAATGAAGCTAGAAAAGATAATCTGACCTGTTCCTTGCAGGAGCAGGAAAAGATGTTTTTGAAAATGGCAGAAAGAAGGAGGGAGAAATTTCAGAAAAAGGCAAGTGATGAGAAAGATAGAATCCCTAGATGGGCAGAAAATATGGAAAACACCTCAGATGGCGAAGCTACTCCTGCATTGTTGCTGGATTTTGAACGGAAAGGGAAACTCTGTCTTCATAGAGAAAAGACTAGTTATTATAACAATGTATTCATCGGTTCCAGCGAATGCGAACATAATTACAAGGTAATTGGAGGTTGGGGTTTCAAAAATGGGTCAGAACCTGTGTTTCCCGGAATTTATTATATATGTGGAAACAAGGCTTATTTCAAATTGCTGGATCACTGGTATGGGAGCTGCTACTTTGGCATTGTTTTCCCGAAAATGTACCATGTGAACGACGCTGCTGGAAGCAATGAAGAAACTAATGGCTTAGCGCGTAGTAAACGTGAAAGTGTAGGAGAAATAATAGGTGATATTTTTAGTGCACTGATACCTGGAATGGGGGTAGTTCTGAATACTCACCAAATCTGCAAATTGTCTACAGTAGTGGATCGGTTATCAACTGACACTGCTGCTGGATTCCTGCTGGTCAATACTGAAATGGTTGCGATCAGATCGATGGTTTTACAGAATCGCCTTGCTCTTGACACCTTATTGGCAAAAGAGGGCGGAGTCTGCAGGATGCTGAAGGCGCAACATTGTTGCACCTACATACCTGACAAAAGTGTCGAAATTAAGAAATATGTAAGGAACATAACTAATTTGGAAAAAGAACTCAAACCATTAGAGGTTGATAGTGCCTGGAAGAGACTGACTGATGGTCTCTCCTCTGTAGGTAGTTGGTTCACTAACTTAGGTAAAAGTCTTCTATGGAAAATACTGATGCCAATAGCTGGAATAGGTGTGGTTGTACTGATCATATTTATCTGCTGCAAATGTCAAAAATGCAAAAAGAAATATACTGTGAACAAAAGAGGAGTGAAGCGTAATGTTGATGAGCTAGAATTAGAAGAATTGAAAAACGAAATTTACAAGAGAGCTAAAAGCTTTCATCCTAATAAGGATGCGGAAAGAAAGCTCAACAACAAGTTTGTGGAAATTGAGATGAATGATATGCAAGAATGAAGTTGGCATCTGTTTCCATTTATAGTGATGATAGTAAATATCATCAAAGAGGGGATTGATGGAGCAAGGATTCGCACGTAAAGCGACTTGCTCTCATTCATGAACCTCGCCTAACTCGTAATAATATTAATTCAACCTGTCTGTCATTTATCTCGCCTTTTTCCCCAACACGCGGGTGTCCCTAGGAGGCTTGCCTATGTGTCTTTTCATCCTAATCATGCTTGCATATTACAGAATGGCCGCTTCGCAGAAATCCAGTCTGCGCATGCGTCGGTCATACCCACGTGATGTGACGCACTCGCAATTTGGAGGGATGTTTTCGCTCATGCACATTACTGCTAAATATGGCCGCTTGTCTTTAACCATGCTCTCTGCTAGCCCATGCTGCTTCTGCATATCTGTCTTTCCCGCACTAACCTTTAATGCTATAGATATTATAAAGTAAGGGGTGCAGTGAAGCTTTTCATGGTATACAGTGTATTCATTTTTTTTTGTGTTTCTAATTTGTTTTCGCTTACTTTTCATGTATTACGCATCCATGGGCCTGGGACGGGGAACTGACTCCATATTTGAAGCCCGTAACTCCCCACTCACGTGATGAGGGAAAAACCCCACTGCGCAGAAGCAGAGAGAAGCCAGCTGGCCTCTGAAGCAAGATGCTCCTGGGAACCTGCTCCATGGCCTAGGAGAGGACCCGAATTGTGTATAAAATGTATCAACTTGTGCGATTATGACTGTATGCTCTATTGTTTTCCCTTCACGTATACCCTGGGAACTGGAATGCAAGGGGTGGGTACTGTCATTTGAATATTAAACATGGGAACACAGAATTATAGGTGGTGACAATGACCTAACCACCTCTCCTGACCAATCATAAGTCGGGACCTTGTCACTTGCAACATTTGTGGGTGGTCTGGGGGTCCCAGAAAATTATAACTAGTCTAGTTTAGTTTAGAGAAATTGTCCGACTTGTCCGAGTAGCAGACCTGTCACTGACCCTACGAACTCTATAGGTGATTGATACAGAGCGCTGCGGAGCACTCTGTCCGTACTTTCCACAAACTCCAAGGGGTGGAAATTAGTCCTAAGTGCTGGCGGAGCACTTTGCTGGGAGATTCGAAAACCCAATCGGGGTTACTGGCGGATTCCGTGCAGAGAGGGGGTAACGCAGGCGTTGCATCCGAAGCTGCAGGTGTTGGTCGTGCCCTTTGATGAGCCCAGTCCTGATCCAAATCCTGAGGGGTATCCTGTCCTGACTGTCCATGAGCTGTACCTGCTCGCCTACTGGCATTCTGAATCCTTGAGGGTCCCTGTCCTCGCCTTTTCCCAAGCTGATCCGTGGCCAGGGTTGGTTTTTCATTCCCGTCCTAGGTAAATATAAGTGTGGGTGTCCGTCTAACTTTACTCTTACCTTTCCTTTTTTTAATAAAGCACTCTTGCCTGTGGTATTTCCCTATCACCTTTTTGAAAGTGACTTTTATGCAAATGTTTATTAGTGATGTTCCACTTCTTTCCCTACCTATAGGATATTGTTAAAACTGACTGCTTATTTAGCTTGTTCCATTATCCCTTCCCTTTAGTATGGTTGCTGTGAATTTAGAAAGAATAGCATAAAGTTTAGGAATTTGTTTAAGAATATTAGTGCACATAATAGGTCCTTCTCACGTCCCCTGCCTTAGTTTAAATTCGTACTGAATAGCATGTTCCCTAATTTTCATACCCTGTAGTGTTCCTTAGTACTCTATGGTACTTGCCTTAATCCATAGTTACATTTTAGCTTTGATCCTGATTATTGATGTTCTGATTTGTATCTGCCTTATACTCATGGCATATTCATTCTAAAATTCTCTATATAAAACTTTGAAAACCCATCAGGTGTCTGTGGTCATTATACAGCACAAGTGTTATTAAATGTACTGAGTGTGTAAAGTATTCTACTCTTTTAGGAATCTTGTTACCTGTCCACTGCTAGCTCCTGATCCATCAGGAGTAATGTGCTTGTGGTAAGTCAGGTATATGAATAGTAAGTGGTGAGAGAGTCACCCCCTGAATTACTCATAGTAGCGTGGAAAGATTCACCCGGTTCATGCAAACACAGTCGTCATATGCACGCCAGGGCCCAGTGCGTAGAAATTGGTAAACTAGTGACCCGGGTGACCTGCGCGCTCTATCAGTAATTCTCTGGTAGCAGTAGTATGGTTAGGACTAGTTAAGATAGGTAGATAAGATAGTTAATAAATAAACCGTGAAAATAAAAATGTGCTGCTAAAATTTCAATGCTGCTATATTGACTACATTGCTTCGAATATTGCGCAAATGGTTTTGAAAAAGTTATAAAATGCTTTAAATGATTTCTTTGCATTGCTGTTATAAATATTATATGTAATATTAACAGAATTGTCCGTAAGTGTTTTTATGTTGTCCGAATCCCCGGGGAAGTCTATAGCTAACGGTGAGCAGAATCCGGTTAGCTAATGAGGTCGCTTGTCGTGAGTTATTAGTGCATGGTTAGGAAGGACCGGAAGCGCTAATTAGGATCTTTTATCTTGAATAAATGATAGCTACGAGTCCTTTTGTATAAAACTTCCATTGTGATATCACCTAGTAAGGGTCACATGCGGAAGGAGTAATAGGGTCTCCGAAGCTTGAATGGTAAGCAAGGTAGTCCGCTGGTGAAAGCCTGACTTAGTATATATCCCGGAAAGAAGTGGATAAGTCAGAGGAGTAGCAGGTTCTATATTGCTCGTGTGAGAGGATAGGCAGAGAAGTCTATCCGAAGTGAATGAAAAGTAGACAGAAGTGGTTTACTTGTAGTGAGAGGAAAACGTTCTTTCTTTTTAGAACACTCAGACACAGCGGTGAACGTTACACATTGTTGACTAAATTTAGCACTTGCACTTTAAGAAAAATTCTAAGTTTCCGTTACCTTGTAAAGGAGGGAGTCAGTCGGAAGGCTGCCCTGACGTCACTCCGTGCCGCGCTGGTATTGGTCAAGACAGCGGGTGTGTAGTGAAGCTGAAATTGTAAGGGAGGGGTGAGTGCCGGAGCGTGAGACCTCGTCTCGCGAAAGGCCGCGCACTCATTGGACAGGAATTTTTGCAATCACTGTGTTGATTGGTTGTTGCGAAATAGAAGTCGCGTTAGCATTGGAAGCACAAAAGTAAACAAAATTAATCAACAGGAGCTTGAGAAGAGTTTGGAAAGGTGTATGTGGTATCCTGAGTTTATACCTAATCCACAGAACTTAGGCTTCTATAAGGAACAGATTCTACGAGGTAGACGGCGCATAATGTACGGAGTTAAGAGAAAATTGTCCCTTGCCAACAAGATTAAGAACTATTTCAAGAAAGACAAGCCCATACGAACTCGGGAGGGTGTGATCATTCCCCCGCCAAATACTCCCGCCTCCTTCATGATGTTTGATAAAGGGTATCATACCTGCGTATGGTTGGAGAAATGGGTAAAATATACGGAAGATGATGGGATCTTAGCATTTCCCCTTAATGGTACCTTTAATGGCAGAATCCTGTTTAATTTAAGAACCCGAATGAATGAATTGCATCCCCGACCCAGATTAACTCAATACGAAGCATTAGAAGAATGGGAAATTGAAGCCCTAGAAAGAGACAGACCCAGAATGGATAAGGGATTGAGTAGATGGTATCCAAAGGTCCAAAAAGAAACTAAAGAGAAAAAGATGAAGCAATGGAGACAGAACATGATGGTTGAGGGATTGTTTCCAATGTTTGGGGTACTCGAACAAGGGAAAGGGAAATGTACGGAGAAAACCCGCCACTTAATGGCTATGGGGGACTCAGAAGATGAGCACCTAGAAGATTTATTGATGAAAAATCCACCTCCCTATGTTGCAGAATCAGACTCTTTGAGTTCCCAAAACCCATTTTCTAAATATCCTAGATGTCGGAGGGCCAGTGAGACAGATGTAACTGGTACTGAGAGTAAAGCCAGTGATAGCGATGGGTTTTGCAGACCTAGTTCCGCGGTTCCAAATTACCGTCCTTTTGGGGAAGGCCGACCAAGTTTGGTCATTCCAACTGCCCCAAATATTTACCCTACGTTGGTACCCCAAGTGATGCATGACAATTCTTCAGAAAGGGTTTTGCATGAGCGAGAAAAAGAAGCCCTGATCAAACAACAAAATGATTTAATTCAGACCATAGCCCAGATAAATGCCAGTCCGGATTCACTGACTATCCCAGTAACTATTGGTCCTGCTATACCTCTTTACGGGGATAAAATGGCTAGTCCAAGAACTCCTATTATAACTCCAATTGTACCAACCCCTATTATACCACCCCCAAGAAAAGAGCCGCTCATAGTCGATGATCAAGAAAGTGAATGTGAGTCTGTGATCTCCTTAATGGATCTGCCTATAAGGGAACCTGGAACAAGTGTACCAAGGGCTAGAAGTCAGGCTAGAACAAAAGAAGTACTGATTGAAACCACTTCAGGGGTCAGGAGCGCCACTGTAGTAACCCCAGAAGAATTGGATAGATGGACCAAAGAGTTAGAAAAGGACACACCCCAATCCAAACCTTTAGAGATTTATAGACTCAGGATAGAAATAGAGGAACTAATGGCTGGTAATGTAGGATTGGACAGACTGAACACCCTTAGTGAGGAAGAATTGCTGTTTATCAGCAAAAGCCTTACAAGGAACACCAGAGTGCTCCATGAGAGGTTGATGGACACTGCTGCTGACATGGGAATTGATGTTAGTCGTTCCAAAGTCCTTCAGAAACCTTACAGAGCAGATTTTTCCGATAAAGACTTGGAGAACATGAATGTGTCAGGAAAACAAACCCAGATAAAAGAATTACTGAAAATCCTACAGAAATGGGGAGATGTAGAGAAATGGAAAACCCGGTGGGCAAAGAAAAAGGAAGATAGTAGGGCTAAACCCCAGGCCTCAGAATATGTACTAAAGGAAGTAGGTCCCGCAGAGAAATTGTGTCCTGGAGGAACCTGGAGGAAAATATGTCCATGTCCCTTGGTCCAGACAAGATATTGTGTCTAAGCCTGGGCGTAGTTCGCGTAGCCACACTCCGCGGAGCTACGCGAAGATGCACTTGCACTCCGCGAACTACGCATAACTCCGCGAACATGCGTAGTAGCTTGCTTGACCCGTTCGCAAGCCGTTTTTCGTCTTCGGGAGCGCCGTGGAACTCTGGAACCTGCTCAACACCACATCTCCAGACGTCGCCTTCCTCATGGAAACATGGATGAATGCCTCCTCAGCGCCCGACATCGCCGTCGCCATCCCGGACGGATACAAGATCACCCGGAGAGACCGTGTCAACCAGACAGGAGGAGGCATCGCCATCGTCCACAAAAACACCATCCGCATCACGACCAACTCAGACGACACCCTCACAGCCGCCGAACATCTTCACTTCCAGATACACACTGACCCCAAGACCACACTCAGAGGCACCCTCATCTACAGACCCCCAGGACCTCGCACACAATTCAGCGAAGACATCGCAGACTTCATCAGCTCCCACGCCCTCGCCTCCGCTGACTACATCCTCCTAGGGGACCTCAACTTCCACCTGGAGAACAACAACGACAACAACACTAAGCATGGGCGGAAAATCCGTTTCGCTCGCGGATTTTGCGGATTTTCGGTAAATTCGCAATCCGCGAGATTCGCGAATCTCCCGCAAAATCCGCAAATCCGCGAGCAGCAGATTTTGCTCGCACTGCTCGCACTGTTCGCGTGAGTTCGCGGCTTCCCAGTACAACTTCGCGCCCCGCGAATAAGTGCAAGATTGCAGAAATACGATTTTAGCAAAACTGAAACTACTTACCAGGTTCAAAAGTTCAGGCTCATCATTAGTAGCCATTTCCTGTAGTGTTTCCTGAGGGGCCCCTCCAGAGTTCAGTTGCCAGTTGCAACTATTATGTGACCCTGCTCTGAACCTCAGAATAGTTACACATATGCCACAAAGGTCCTGAATTACAGCTAAGGGAGACAAGCAGGAGCCAGGCTGGAAGTTCAAATCCATTAATCAGCCCCTAATTCATTATTGTCAGTTGGGGCAGGGCAGGTGTTGTAACTAATTTTGCAACAATGAAAGCACTTAGCAAGTACAAAAGATCACTAATCAGGAAGCACTAAGGAAGCAGGTGCCAGCTAAAAAAATATTCTGTGACACATTAATCAGCCCCAAATTAATTCAGGTCACTTGAGGCAGGGAAAGTGTGCTTGCGTTGCCACAATAATGTGCACTGACTGGACAACCAGAGGGTGCTGTGATGAAACAGAGGGTGGCATGGGTGGGCCAGAGGGTGGCATGAGTAGTCAGAGAGTGGCAGTGGTGACAGAGAGTGGCAGTGATGAAGAAGAGTGTCCCAAACAGGCTGGACACGTAGAAACAACAAGTTCGCGAAACTTGCGACCCGACAGGTAAGTTCGCAATTTGCGAAAGTGTACAAAACCCTCGCGAACTGGCAGAAACCCGCGCAAACACAAAAAAAAAAATCTGCAAATTCACGAGAATTCGCGGATTTTGCGGATTGCGAGTTCGCAAATCCGCAAAATTCGCGAACGCGAGATTCGCAAAATTCACCCATGCTTAAACAACACCATCACCCTGCTGGACAACCTCGCCATCCACGGACTCAAGCAACTGGGGAACACCCCCACCCACTACGCCGGACACACGCTTGACCCAGTCTTCTCCTCCAGCAAGTACATCTCCTTCAGCCACTCCACCGGACTCCACTGGACAGACCACAGCTGCGTCCACTTCAGCTTCAGAAAGACCACGACTCACCACCACCCGCAACAGGTTCCCCGCAGGAGCTGGAACAAGATCACCACCGACCAGCTCACCACTTCACTGAGCCAGAACCCTCCCGCCAGCTCAACGGACCCCAACCAAACAGCCAACAACCTCACACAGTGGATCACCAACTGCGCTGACGACCTTGCACTTCTGAAAAACCATCCCAGCAGGCCCGGCAGCAAGAAAGCCTCCTGGTTCAACGACGACCTCAAGAACTCCAAGAACTGCCATACCCTCGAGAAAGCCTGGCGAAAAAACCTAACTACAGACAACATGACCGCCCTCAAGCACGCCACCCGCTAACACCACCAGCTGATCCACACCACCAAGAAGACAGAATTCAAGGAACGTCTCGACAACAACGCACACAACAGAAAGGAACTCTTCAGCATCGTCAAAGAGCTCTCCAACCCCAGCGCCGGAAACAACGACATCACTCTCTCGCAAGACCACCGAACCGACACCCCCCACGACCACCCTCCGCGACTGGACCCTGGTCAGCACCGAAGACACCATCCACACGATGAACACCATCCACTTCGGATCACCTACCGACCCATGCCCCCACCACTTCTTCAACAAGGCCAACTCCGTCATCGCACCCCAACACCGGGACATCATCAACTGCTCCTTCAGCACCGCCACCTTCCCGGAGAGCTGGAAGCATACCGAACTCAGCGCCCTCCTGAAGAAACCATCAGCAGACCCCGCCGACCTCAAGAACTACCGCCCCATCTCGCTCCTCCCCTTTCCTGCCAAAGTCATCGAGAAGACCGTCAACAGACAGCTTGCTGCCTTCCTCGAAATGAACGGATCCCTCGACCACTCGCAGTCCAGCTTCCGCGCCCACCACAGCACCGAGACTGCCCTCATAGCAGCCACTGACGACATCCGAGCCCTGCTCGACAACGGGAAAACAGCGGCCCTCATCCTCCTGGACCCCTCCGCAGCATTCGATACTGTCTGCCACCGCACCCTAGTGCAGCGCTTCAGCAACATCGGAATCCAAGAGAAGGCACTGGAGTGGACCATCTCGTTCCTCACCGGAAGAACCCAGAGAGTCCGTCTCCCTCGTACAGATCGTCCAAGGCCACCGAAGTCATCTGCGGCGTACCACAAGGATCATCACTCAGCCCACCCTCTTCAACGTCTACATGAGCCCCCTCGCAGCCATCGTACGCCAACACAACCTCAACATCATCTCCTACGCCGACGACACCCAGCTGATCCTCTCCCTCACCAATGACCCAGCCACCGCCAGAACCAACCTACACGAAGGGATGAAAGACGTAGCCGAGTGGATGAGGAACATCCGCCTGAAACTGAACTCAGACAAGATGGAACGGAAGTCCTCATCCTTGGATCATCACCCTCCGCCTGGGACGACTCCTTGTGGCCCCCTGCTCTGGGCAGCGCACCGAAACCAACGGACCACACACGCAACCTGGGCTTCATCCTGGTCTCCTCCCTCTCGATGACCAGACAAGTCAACGCCGTCTCATCATCATGCTTCAACATCCTACGCATGCTCCGAAAGAGCTTCCGATGGCTCCCCACCGAAACCAAGGAAGATGGTCACACAGGCACTCGTTACCAGCCTACTGGACTTCGGAACACCCTCTATACCGGAACCACAGCCAAACTCCAGAAAAGACTCCAACGCATCCAGAACGCCTCCGCATGACTCATCTTGGACATCCCCCGACACAGCCACATCTCCGGACACCTGAGAGACCTTCACTGGCTCCCCGTCAGCAAGAAAATCACGTTCGAACTCCTCAACCACGCACACAAGGCCCTCAACGACCTGGGCCCCAGGTACCTCAACAACCGCCTGACCTTCTACATTCCCACCCGCCAGCTACCATCGACCAGCCACGCCCTCGCCGCCGTGCCACGCATCCGAAGATCCACCATGGGAGGAAGATCCTTCTCCTACCTGGCAGCCAAGACTTGGAACTCCCTCCCCATCCACCTCCGCCTGACCCAAGACCACCTCTGCTTCAGTAAGCAACTCAAGACATGGCTGTTCGAGCAGTAGCAGACCCCCCTCCCCCAAGCGCCTTGAGACCCTCTGGGTGAGTAGCGCGCTATACAAATATCCTGATTGATTGATTGCCTGCATGCTCGGGATGTGTAGCGCGCGAAGTTACCCATGAGGTTTGTCCCGCCCGCTCGCGTCCCCTTATTTCCGGTCACTACTAACGTGTTCGCGAGTTATTCTGTGCCAGATTGCAGTTTCTGCGTGTTCGGCAACTCGATCTTACCGACAAGCATCCTCGCGCACGCGAAAATGCTATTGAGCGCGCGAGAACTACACTACGCAGCAGTTTGCGGAGTTTTCGACAACTTCGCGTTCTCCGCAGAGCGCGGAGTTGCCGAAACTCCGCAAACTCCGCGAACGGAGCGTAGTTCTTCGCCCAGGGTTAATTGTGTCATTTACTAATGACTTCCCAAAATTGCGGGAGAAACCAGTTGACTGGTATAGACAGGTCGAACGCTTCATAAAGGTTCAGAAATGTCTTCTGAAAGATCTGGATGGGTTTTTCGACATTGTGGTGCCTGTAGATTTGTGGACCGAATGCAAAATTGAAATTGATTGGCCCAGTGATGAATATGAGAGAGACTCCAAAACCGGAGCTCCCTCACCTGAGGTAATGAGGAAGTATGATCAAGTCATACAATACCTGAAGAAAAAGGTGCCCGCGAAGGAAACTGATTGGACCAGGATAGATAGAACTACCCAAGAGCGCGATGAAACCGTCCACTCCTTTTATGAAAGGTTACTGCAAGTGTTCAAGACTTACAGTGGAATTGATAATGTGGACATGAAGGACATGACCCATTTCAGTTATCGATTCGTGTTAGGATTAAGACCTGAAATATCCCAGTGGATTCGAGATAATAAAATCAGTTGGCAAGGTAAGCCCATAGATGATGTCCTCAAGTATGCCAAATACTGCGAGGATGAGATAGAAAACAAGAAGAAATCCCCTAAAAGAAAAAGTCATGTGGGCACAAGTGAAATTGGCTGAACAGCAAGAAAAACAGTTAAGTAAATTGAATAATAATAATAATGCACAAAATCCCACTGCTGGGGGAGGAGGGAAACCCCGGGTAAAAATGAGTCGAGAAGAGGCTATGAAGAAGTTCCCCTGTCACGGGTGCGGTCAGATAGGGCATTGGAGAGACGAGTGTCCACATTTGCTGGCTGGTAATGCCCCCGTAAATGGTTTAAATCCACAGGTGCAGAAAGAGGGGACCTGAAAGAACCAACAACAGGTAAAGCAGCCTCCGTTGCCTCGCGCTCCTAGACAAAATTATAAGAATAAGGCTCAGCAGAATGAGAGGGTCGAAGTATGGGAAGGAGAGAATGAGAGAAGTGCAGCAGCTTCGCAGTTCTTGTTAAATGATTCTTTCCTCTGTGATGATCAAGATTGACGGGGCCTGAGGGGGGAGGACAAGGAGTGCGTACTTGGCGCCTCCTTACCGGTAGACCAGACTGGACCATACATTGAAGGAAAGGTTGAAGGAAAAGACGTCACCTTTTTGTTGGACACTGGTGCTACCCGTTCCACTGTGAGAACAGTGGATGTTCCTAGCCTACCCCTCTCGGGAGAAGCTATCCAAGTAGTAGGTGTTTCAAATCAGATAATCAGTACTCCGGTAACTGAACCAATGGAGATTTCTATAGGGAATTTCAAAGAAATGCACAGATTTGTGGTCTGTGACTCCAGTCGAACCTGTTAGGATGAGATTTGTTGTGCAAAATGAATTGTACCATCTTTTGCACACCAAACGGCGTCGAAATTCAGACCCCAGATGAAGATGGCCTGTACAAATTGATGTTAGTAAGACCTGACACAGAGATTAAACTCCTGTCCATTAAAGACTTACCTGAGGAACTGCAGCTAAAGGTGGTACCTGAAGTATGGGATTTCACTGGAAGAGATGTAGGCTTAATGGCAAATGTAGACCCAGTTAAAATAGCAATAAAAACAAATGCTGTTTACCCAAGAACCAGACAGTACAAAATGAGTGCAGAAGTAAAAGCTGGAGTCGCGATTGAAGTAAACAGGTTGCTCGAAGCAAACATCATACAGGAAGTAATGAGCAGTCCCTGTAATTCGCCCATAATTGGAATTAAAAAGCCTAGCGGAAAGTACCGGGTAGTGCAGGACCTGCGCAAGGTAAACCAAATTGTTGTACCTTGCTGTCCCATTGTGCCCAACCCCGCAGTGATACTGTATCAGATTCCTTGTAATGCAGAATGGTTCACTGTCATTGACCTGTGTCATGCATTCTTTTCCATCCCATTGCATCCCGAAAGCAAATTTCTTTTTAGTTTTGAATTTGACAGCCATGTCTATGTCTGGAATCGTGTCCCCCAGGGGTACACTGAAAGTCCATCGATTTTCAACCAGATCCTAAAAAGATGCCTTGAATCTTTAGTACTGCCAAGGGAGTCTGTTCTGGTACAGTACATAGACGACCTTCTGGTGGCGTCTAAAAGTCAAACCGACTGTGTCACTGATACCATTGCCTTGCTGAATCACCTAGGAAAGGGAGGACATAAAGTATCACCAGACAAGTTACAGTTCTGCAAGAACTCAGTAAAATATCTGGGGCACCAGATAGAAAAAGGAATTCGGAAAGTCACTACAGAAAGGATCAGAATAATTCGAGAGATGGAACTCCCCAGAACCCAGAAAGAAGTAAGAATGTTTCTAGGAGTTGTAGGGTACTGCAGACAATGGATTGTGGGATTTGCAGTTCTAGCCAAGCCCTTGATAAAAATGACCAAGAAAGGGGTGGAGGACCCAGTTAGTTGGGACGATGAAAGCATGACCGCTTGGGTAAAATTGCGAAATTGTCTGTGCTCAGCTCCTGCATTAGGAATGCCTGATTATTCCAAGAACTTCGAACTGTTCTGTGACATGAGAGACAATTGTGCGCTCTCAGTCCTAACACAGGAACATGGACTGACCCGGCGTCCCGTGGCCTATTTTTCGGCCACTCTAGATCCAGTGGCTGCTGGATTGCCCGGATGCCTGAAAGCAGTAGCTGCTACTTGCGCTAGTCTGGAACAGAGTGAAAATATTGTCATGGGACATCCTATCACTGTATATGTTCCACACTCAGTTGTGATCTTACTGACCCGAACCAAGACCCAGCATCTCACCCCTAGTCGGCTGACTAAGTATGAGAGAATTCTAATAGGTGCTGAGAATGTAATTATTTCCGGTGCAATGTTCTGAACCCTGCAACCCTGTTGCCCATTCCTCTGGATGTACAAGCAGAGGGTGAAATTGAGCATAACTGCCTAGACTTGACAGAATTTAGCACTAAACCCCGTCCTGATATCAAAGAAGTAGCCTTACTTGATGAGGATCTTAAGATGTTCGTGGATGGCTCATGTTTAAGACATGAGGATGGAGGTTTGAATGCTGCCTATGCTGTAGTCACATTAGAGACAACCCTGGAAGCGTCTTACCTATGCGACATAAAATCTGCACAAGTAGCAGAGCTAATCGCATTGACGAGAGCTTGTAAGCAGGGGAAAAACAAGCGGGTAACTGTTTATACTGACAGCCAGTACTGTTATGGGGTTGTTCATGACTTCGGCCAACTATGGTTACAAAGAGAATTCATGACTTCCTCAGGTACCCCTATCAGAAATGGAAAGGTGGTACAGAACTTACTGGAAGCAATTCAATTGCCCAAAGAATTGGCTGTGGTCAAGTGTGCGGCTCACAGATCTGGAAATGATGATGTGACAGCCGGAAACCGATACGCTGACCAAATCGCACAATATTGTGCCCGATACAAAATGTCCCTCCAAATTAAATTGTGGGGAGGTGGAAGCAGCTGCCAACTTATGGTGTTTGAGAGTGTAGCTACATGGGAGGAATTGAGAGAATTACAACAGGCAACAGACAAGGAAGAAAAGGACAGATGGGAGAAGGATGAATGTAAAATTAGGGACGAGGATGGTGTTGTGGTTAACCCAACTGGTGTGCCTGTATTACCAGACAGTCTGATAGCCCCAATTGCCAGGATCATACATGAGGACACACATATTGGGAGGGATGCCATGTGTCGTATGTTTGAAAAGGTATTTTATAACTCAAAATTCAGGAGCACAGCGGAGAACCTTTGCCAGAGGTGTTTAGTGTGCCAGCAGTTCAACGCAGGAAAAAAGACAGTAGTGGAACAAAGTACGATTGGAAAGGCAGAAGGCCCCTTTGTCAGGATGCAGGCGGACTTTATCCAGTTGCCCATGTGCAAAGGATACAGATACGTCCTGGTCATAATTTGCCTATTTTCCAGATGGGTGGAGGCCTACCCAGCAAAGAAAAATGATGCCATAACTGTATCCAAATTATTACTTAGAGAGCTGATACCTAGATTTGGAATTCCAGAGACGATTGAAACAGACAGAGGTGGGCATTTTTCCAACGAAGTCCTAAAGGAACTCTGTAAAGCATTTAAGATGGAGCAAAGGTTGCACTGTGCATACCATCCAGAGGCTTCTGGAATAGTCGAACAAGTGAATGGCACTATCAAGTCCCGACTGGCGAAAGTGTGTAATTCCACCAAAATGAACTGGATAGAAGCTTTGCCCCTTGTGCTGATGAGTTTGAGAAGTATTCCGAACCGAAAAACAGGCCTGAGTCCCCATGAAGTACTAATGGGAAGAGTGATGCGACAGGCATGGGTGCCTGGACACAAACTGCTAAGTATTTCTGATGATTTGGTGCTAGAATACTGCAAGCAGCTGGGTGACCAAGTGCGTTCTATCTCTCACCAGATTGGAGAGACTGCTGTCGAATGGCCTACAACTCCAGCACATAAACTGAGACCAGGTGATTGGGTGGTGTTAAAGAAACACACCCGGAAGAGTTGCCTTGGACCAAAGTGGGGAAAGCCAAGACAAGTGATTCTTGTCACCACAACTGCTGTGAAGTGTGCTGGCGTACCGAAGTGGATCCATGCCAGTCACACAAAGCGGGTAACCGGAGAAAACGCGACTGAAGCCGAAGGTAGCACAGCTGAGGAGACTCCAGACGAGGGTCCAGATCTCGCTGACATCGAACTACCGAGCACAAGTCAAGACGTTGAATGGTTCCCTGCCGACGACCAGGTTCTTGATCCAATACGAACCAGAAAATATTCTTACCTAGATAGTGAGTGGGATAGTGAAGGTGAGACAGAATTAGAGGACGAAGGTCAGGACATCGAGACTCACATCAAACCTGATCAGGAAATAGGACAAGTAGGGACAGACCAAGTCATCAACACTCCTCCTGAAACTCCAGAAACTGGAAAGGGACAGATAGTGATTAAAGCTGAAGTTCATGCAGAAGAAAATCAAGGGGTCGAAGTGCATGAACAGGAACAGATAGAAATAGACGAACGTGTTCCGGAAACAGGGTCCCAAGTACCTGAAATTAGAGATCAAACACAAATTAGACCTGAACAAGGCCAGCTTAGAAACCAGGCAGAAGAAACTAATGAAAGACCTGGGACTAGTCAGACAGGAAGGGAAATAGACACTGCCGAAACCAGAGTGCCACAACGAAGCGAAAACAAGAGAGTTCACGAGGAAGGCCAAGTATCCTCGACCACTAAAAGCCTCAAGAAGAAGAATGAACCCCGATACATAAAAAGACTGAGACTAAGAATAAAGACAGTGGAAGAAAAACTAGAAGACCGAAAACGGGCTGCCAGTGAAAGAAAAGAAGCCCGAGTCCAGTCCAACCGACGAAGCTCACGTGTAAAAAGACAAAACAAGCTGTATCGGAGTCCTGAATGGACTTACTTGGTGTTGGAAGAAATTGACGATCCTGAAACCAGTGGCAAAAGCGACGAAGAGTCCATTGCTGATCGGAGTTCTGACAAAGACCCTCCTTGAAACAAACCTGAGTGAGCCTCTGGTGTAAAGAAACAAAGAGGGGTTGAAAAGCCACCTGTAAGCCACAATGTCTGATTCAAGTGTAAATGGAAGATCCAAATTTAGCTGTTGTAAAACCTGCTGTAAAATATGCTTATGTAGTATAGCCATGTTAATAGTGATATGGATAGGATTAACAGTTTTTATACCTTTTATGATAAGTAAAGATCCTAACTTGTATCCCACTAACCCGGTGACTCTAGACACAGAAGCTGTACAGACTGAAGAAACACCACGAAGTATAGAAAAACGTGACAATGCAGTTAGTCTGAGGCACACACAAAATGACTTAGAAGCATCAGATGAGGGTGGACTACATTTTCACAAAATGAGAAATAGAACGCAGTTAAATGTCTTTGCAAATCTTTTAGTGCACTATGTAGAAGCTATGGAAATAGAAGATTGTTACGTATGCATGAAGCTGCCTACTTCTGTAGCTGAAAGTGTAACATATCACCATTTACCCCTGACCTACGGAATTTCCTGTAGTATATTAGCAAGCTTATTCTATAGAAGCACTTTACAGTACTACTATTCAAACACTGACGTAATCTTTTCAGAACTTCCTGTTAGAGGAAACCTGAACATTGTACATATCAGAAGCGAGGTAACCCGTTATATGGGAGAATATTTCCTGACTATAGGTGACATAGACTTAAATGAAGCTAAAAAAGATAATCTGACCTGTTCCTTGCAGGAGCAGGAAAAGATGTTTTTGAAAATGGCAGAAAGAAGGAGGGAGAAATTTCAGAAAAAGGCAAGTGATGAGAAAGATAGAATCCCTAGATGGGCAGAAAATATGGAAAGCACCTCAGATGGCGAAGCTACTCCTGCATTGTTGCTGGATTTTGAACGGAAAGGGAAACTCTGTCTTCATAGAGAAAAGACTAGTTATTATAACAATGTATTCATCGGTTCCAGCGAATGCGAACATAATTACAAGGTAATTGGAGGTTGGGGTTTCAAAAATGGGTCAGAACCTGTGTTTCCCGGAATTTATTATATATGCGGAAACAAGGATTATTTCAAATTGCCGGATCACTGATATGGGAGCTGCTACTTTGGCATTGTTTTCCCGAAAATGTACCATGTGAACGACGCTGCTGGAAGCAATGAAGAAACTAATGGCTTAGCGCGTAGTAAACGTGAAAGTGTAGGAGAAATAATAGGTGATATTTTTAGTGCACTGATACCTGGAATGGGGGTAGTTCTGAATACTCACCAAATCTGCAAATTGTCTACAGTAGTGGATCGGTTATCAACTGACACTGCTGCTGGATTCCTGCTGGTCAATACTGAAATGGTTGCGATCAGATCGATGGTTTTACAGAATCGCCTTGCTCTTGACACCTTATTGGCAAAAGAGGGCGGAGTCTGCAGGATGCTGAAGGCGCAACATTGTTGCACCTACATACCTGACAAAAGTGTTGAAATTAAGAAATATGTAAGGAACATAACTAATTTGGAAAAAGAACTCAAACCATTAGAGGTTGATAGTGCCTGGAAGAGACTGACTGATGGTCTCTCCTCTGTAGGTAGTTGGTTCACTAACTTAGGTAAAAGTCTTCTATGGAAAATACTGATGCCAATAGCTGGAATAGGTGTGGTTGTACTGATCATATTTATCTGCTGCAAATGTCAAAAATGCAAAAAGAAATATACTGTGAACAAAAGAGGAGTGAAGCGTAATGTTGATGAGCTAGAATTAGAAGAATTGAAAAACGAAATTTACAAGAGAGCTAGAAGCTTTCATCCTAATAAGGATGCGGAAAGAAAGCTCAACAACAAGTTTGTGGAAATTGAGATGAATGATATGCAAGAATGAAGTTGGCATCTGTTTCCATTTATAGTGATGATAGTAAATATCATCAAGTAGGGGATTGATGGAGCAAGGATTCGCACGTAAAGCGACTTGCTCTCATTCATGAACCTCGCCTAACTCGTAATAATATTAATTCAACCTGTCTGTCATTTATCTCGCCTTTTCCCCAACACGCGGGTGTCCCTAGGAGGCTTGCCTATGTGTCTTTTCATCCTAATCATGCTTGCATATTACAGAATGGCCGCTTCGCAGAAATCCAGTCTGCGCATGCGTCGGTCATACCCACGTGATGTGACGCACTCGCAATTTGGAGGGATGTTTTCGCTCATGCGCATTACTGCTAAATATGGCCGCTTGTCTTTAACCATGCTCTCTGCTAGCCCATGCTGCTTTTGCATATCTGTCTTTCCCGCACTAACCTTTAATGCTATAGATATTATAAAGTAAGGGGTGCAGTGAAGCTTTTCATGGTATACAGTGTATTCATTTTTTTTTGTGTTTCTAATTTGTTTTCGCTTACTTTTCATGTATTACGCATCCATGGGCCTGGGACGGGGAA
Source organism: Lissotriton vulgaris (assembly GCF_964263255.1). Taxonomy (NCBI): domain Eukaryota; kingdom Metazoa; phylum Chordata; class Amphibia; order Caudata; family Salamandridae; genus Lissotriton; species Lissotriton vulgaris. The sequence goes on from NC_141698.1 coordinate 904,244,852, forward strand.
CTGACTCCATATTTGAAGCCCGTAACTCCCCACTCACGTGATGAGGGAAAAACCCCACTGCGCAGAAGCAGAGACAAGCCAGCTGGCCTCTGAAGCAAGATGCTCCTGGGAACCTGCTCCATGGCCTAGGAGAGGACCCGAATTGTGTATAAAATGTATCAACTTGTGCGATTATGACTGTATGCTCTAGTGTTTTCCCTTCACGTATACCCTGGGAACTGGAATGCAAGGGGTGGGTACTGTCATTTGAATATTAAACATGGGAACACAGAATTATAGGTGGTGACAATGACCTAACCACCTCTCCTGACCAATCGAAAGTCGGAACCTTGTTACTTGCAACATTTGTGGGTAGTCTGGGGGTCCCAGAAAAGTATAACTAGTCTAGTTTAGTTTAGAGAAATTGTCCGACTTGTCCGAGTAGCAGACCTGTCACTGACCCTACGAACTCTATAGGTGATTGATACAGAGCGCTGCGAGCACTCTGTCCGTACTTTCCACAAACTCCAAGGGGTGGAAATTAGTCCTAAGTGCTGGCGGAGCACTTTGCTGGGAGATTCAAAAACCCAATCGGGGTTACTGGCAGATTCCGTGCAGAGAGGGGGTAACGCAGGCTTTGCATCCGAAGCTGCAGGTGTTGGTCGTGCCCTTTGATGAGCCCAGTCCTGATCCAAATCCTGAGGGGTATCCTGTCCTGACTGTCCATAAGCTGTACCTGCTCGCCTACTGGCATTCTGAAACCTTGAGGGTCCCTGTCCTCGCCTTTTCCCAAGCTGATCCGTGGCCAGGGTTGGTTTTTCATTCCCGTCCTAGGTAAATATAAGTGTGGGTGTCCGTCTAACTTTACTCTTACCTTTCCTCTTCTTAATAAAGCACTCTTGCCTGTGGTATTTCCCTATCACCTTTTTGAAAGTGACTTTTATGCAAATGTTTATTAGTGATGTTCCACTTCTTTCCCTACCTATAGGATATTGTTAAAACTGACTGCTTATTTAGCTTGTTCCATTATCCCTTCCCTTTAGTATGGTTGCTGTGAATTTAGAAAGAATAGCATAAAGTTTAGGAATTTGTTTAAGAATATTAGTGCACATAATAGGTCCTTCTCACGTCCCCTGCCTTAGTTTAAATTCGTACTGAATAGCATGTTCCCTAATTTTCATACCCTGTAGTGTTCCTTAGTACTCTATGGTACTTGCCTTAATCCATAGTTACATTTTAGCTTTGATCCTGATTATTGATGTTCTGATTTGTATCTGCCTTATACTCATGGCATATTCATTCTAAAATTCTCTATATAAAACTTTGAAAACCCATCAGGTGTCTGTGGTCATTATACAGCACAAGTGTTATTAAATGTACTGAGTGTGTAAGGTATTCTACTCTTTTAGGAATCTTGTTACCTGTCCACTGCTAGCTCCTGATCCATCAGGAGTAATGTGCCTGTGGTAAGTCAGGTATATGAATAGTAAGTGGTGAGAGAGTCACCCCCTGAATTACTCATAGTAGCGTGGAAAGATTCACCCGGTTCATGCAAACACAGTCGTCATATGCACGCCAGGGCCCAGTGCGTAGAAATTGGTAAACTAGTGACCCGGGTGACCTGCGCGCTCTATCACCTACACGGACGGGTGGGGGGCTGAAAATGGAGGCATGGCAGAGGCAGGACAAGTACAGCACGTACCAGCCCAGCCCCAGGGTGTAACAGGATAGGAGGGCAAAATTCAGAAGCTCCATCGTGAGAAGCGGGACATACCCTCCGTTACAACCAGCGAGAAGTGCCCAAGCCATCCAAGCCCACCAGCCGTCCGCCCAAGGATCAGAGCCGGCAGAACGACCAACCAGCACTAGGATAGAAAACCCAGCCCGAGATAAAATAGCAGCGCTTTTAAAACAGAATTTGAAACTTAACCACCTTTGGATGTGTGGAGAGCAAAGGCAGGATTCGAACCCTAGTCCCGTGAGAGCATTTGGTTCTGGATGATTCCACAACTGTGGGCAACATAAAAACTACCAATTTGCTTAACTTCCCAAAATGGGTGTGTTCTCCACTTCATATTCACAATAATTGGTTGTAGCCCAACCCTGTCCTCTTTGCTATCCTACATTTGGACAACCATGGTGCATTTCAGTGCTACTGTACTTCACGCCTATGTACTTCATCCAGAAATTATTACCTTAATTTTACATTATCACTATAAAGATTTGAGGGCATGAGGGAAGCATTTGGAACCCAATTGCTTTTGTTGATGTGACCCTTAAATATATTGATTCAACAATATTGATGGGTCACAATATCGAGGACAGAATATTGAAGTATCAAGAAGCCTGGATTTTCTATGCCTAACAACACAAATATTTATCTGCGCCGTACTTATTCTTCAAAGTACATCTATGTGGAATTAGGATTTGTAAAACTCTACTTTTCTATATGCACTTGCTTTTTTTGATATTTTGTCATTGAACCACTGAATTGAGGCCAGCCGGTTCCACATCTGCTGTGATGTCGGTCAAAGACAACCAACCAACATCATAAATAGGCCCTAAGTGTTTTAAATAATATGCAAATTACTATTATAACATTTATAAATACATTATGTTACATTCATAAAAATGTATAATTATCAAAATATGTATTATTTAAATTATAGATTGTTTTTATTACAAATATATGAAAATTAAATTTAAGAAAGAAATAATTTTTTTTATAAATGTGGAAAGCTACATTTTATACTTTTTTCAAAAACAATTATAATTAAAATATTCATAACTTTTTTATATTGAAAATGATAATGTGTTCATTTTTTTATTGTTAAAAAATGATTATGAAATTGTTTTTATTATTTAGTTCAAAGGTTGGAAATTGTAGTAAATATTTAAATATATCAATTACTAATAATGATAAAATATGATTTTATATTTTTAAAGTTCATGTATGGATATATAAATTTGTAATTTTGCTTAATATATTTTTTAAAGACATTTTAGTTTATTTTATAGATGAAGAATTATGTGTGATTATGCAGTAATGATTGTCTATATAAATTTTTTACTCTGTAGCACCTTGCATAACGTGTTTTAGATTGTATTGGAAATAGTAATTTTCACTCCTCTCATGGTGAGGTCAGATTTTAAATTACAATTTTGAAAATTGGCATTTTCCCCCCTTAGCCGTTTAGTACTGAGTGTAGATGACTGTTGGGCTTTTCTATGCTTCCTGGACAGCCAATAGCAATAGAGAGATTAGGTATGCCTGGATGGACCCATCTGTGGATGCAGCAGAACCGACACATCTTCTCTGTTGCGCAGCACAAACTTGAGCAGAACCAATGAATCACCTCTGCTGCGAGGATTCTCTCAGTGCAATGACTCTGCATCGACAATGCAGCCCGCATCGAAACTGTCACTGTGCAAAGTTTCACCAACATGAGCCCTCGCATCACAAATCTTTCATTGATGGCAGTCTCTGATGACGCAGGTTCTCGTATCACAACCTTTGGGCTTTTTGGAACCGACTCATCTTCTTGACTGTGTGACACATCCTCAATGCCAGAGTTCACATCGCAAGCTCTCATTAATGGGATCTTTGAAAATGACGCAGGACCTGGCATTGCAGCTTCGCAGCCCCTCGGAACCGATGCACCGCCTCGGCTGCACAACACATCCTCAACAACAGACCTTGCAAAGCTCTGAAACCAGGATTTAAAGTACTCTTGTTGAGTGGGCTTAACTGGGTCCATGTAGACAGCCCATGCTCCATCACGGTCAGCCTGAACTTATCACTTTTTCCCAGTCCGGCGCAGCCAGATATCCACAGTTGGCGATTTGTGCTATTTTGAGCTGTTTTCACTAAATTATTTCAAATTGCATATCTCCCATTTTACTGATGGGATTTTGTCATTTTTGTCATTTTTCATTATTTAAAATGTACTCTATTTTTCTAATCTGATGTGGGATCCTTTTTGAGGTGTATTTTCACTGTGATGCTGTGTGAAGTGTTCAGCCTAACTGCTCTATGCCAATCAACCAGAGGGTGGAGCACAGATACATTTGCGATCACCCTCACAAGGATTGTGGTTCTTGCTTGAGAAGGGTTTCACCCCCTCAAATAGTGACCTAAGTTCTCAGAATCATTATGATACTGACCAATGGTTCTTAGAGGCACTTTTGCGGTTTTGTGGGTGGCGGGGGAATGCTAGCCCCAACAGCCACCACGCCTGTAGCTGCCACAATTGCACGCATCTGCCTGCACCCGTTGGGCTCCAAGGACATGCATTAGGTGCCTGTTCTCATCTGCAGCATTGGGCGCATGCAGGATGCACCTGGGTGAACCCCAGGCCAAGGGCTGGCCCATCTTGTGCCCGTCATTGCCAGAGAGCGATAGGGCAGGGCCACCCCCTTGGCTTTGTATCCAGGTATCGTTGGTCAGCAATGGAAGCTGGGAGTTTGTTCAAAGTAATTAATCTAAATCAACTGTGGGTAGCGGTCCTCTTGGTACTGTGTCCAATCATTTCTACCCTGCTTTCAATCTTGTGGTGTTTTGGAACCATTCGTAACTTCTGCCATAGGCAATAGAAAGGCAAAGAAGAGTACCACGGGGGTAGGGAAGGAGCCCAAAACCGCCTGGAGGCATGCCGATTATAACTTTAGTTTATAGAGGATTGAGTGACTCGCATCCCCCTTAGGTTCCTAGAACCAAGACATCCCAAGTAATGCTGGTCGTGGTACATCTAAATATCCTATGGGTCATCAACTGCACTCAGAGGAAGATAGTTTTCTGCCCCCTCTAACTGTCCAAGCAGAACAGCTAATTCAGCCGCTATGCATTGGCACAGAGGTGCATCCAGGATTTATTATTCAGCCCAGCTGCTCAATGCAGCTGGGCTGAATAAACCTAAGTGCGCATGTGTGTTTTGGTTGGCCTGAGACGGCCGCCCGAATGCACATGAGGACTTAGGGAGTTGAGTGAACGCTACATAGCAGTCCTTCTCCTCTTTCCCATGCCTTGGCCCCACTCCTCCCAACAGTGCTGGCTAAGAGCCGGCACATGCAAAATATAACAATTTTGTTTTTGTTAGCTCTGAGCCAGTCAGTGGGCAAACGCTTCTCTGCCCTTGCAGAGGAGCCGCCGCTAATGTCGGCCCTGGGCTTGTGGGCCCTACACCTGCTCCACCCTCTCCCAAAGCCTATATCGACAACAATACAGGTTAGGGGGTTGAGAGAATGGTGAATTTAGCACCTGTGACTGACACCAGAACAGAGATTCATGTAGATTCCTCTTTTATTACAACCCCGCAATCAGGGGGGAGTGGTCGCCGGGTTCCTGACCTCAGGGAGATTTTAGTAATTCCTCACCGACCACCTGGATCTTCCCCTCAAATGTGCTCCTTATGTAGTGGTTCTTACCAGCGTGCCCCCATTGAAGGCAAATGGAAGGAAAAACTAAGAGCAGTTGAAAAACAAAGTATCACATTGGTTAACCACCACAGGCAGGTGTGATATAAACATTCATGGCCAAATTATTATGGCACACAGAATTGGGTGGGTGAGCCAGGTACCAAAACATGTTCAGGCAACTGTATTGTGGTTTCTCTTTGCAACAGCCAGGCTGCAGCTGGAATTCTAGCTTCAGATTTAGCCAGGTCTAATTCGTGTGAGAGTATATAGGTGTGACCACTTTAAGAAGCCTGCTGTACAGGGTTTTTTTAAGGATTTCAGATACTAGGGGCGCTCTGCCTCAATTTCTACGTTACAGAGTATGGTGTAAGTGGGTAAATAAGTAGTGCGTGAAGAGCAGGCGGAAAAAAGCCCTTAACCGTCCAAAAAAAGGTCAATGACTTAACAACATGTATACAGCTGAGCTCTCGCAACTAAATTCAGGTAAAGATAAACATAGTAAATTGTGACATAAACAATTAAACAAACAGAAGCTGATTCTTGGGTGTTTTTCTTGTTTTTGCAAGATGATGATTTAATGTGTCCACACTTGAAGAACAATCCACAGTTAGCCGACACGTGTTTCGTCGTGCTTCGGTGAGTCAACACGACTCTTCAGGGCTGGTAATACAAAATGACGTATGTATAGATATTCATTTTTACGTATTACATCTTTAACATAATGCATTGGTGACAAGGGTGCATCACACATGCAGTTATGACGTGCGGTATCTTTCACACGTTGTGAGTGTGGTTTGTGGTGACGCTGTTCTGTTTAGGCGCAATCCACTAAAAGGTGATTGTAGGTATCCTCGGGTGGGAGTGTGCTAGGTGGGACACGTGGTCATGATTATAGTTAAGTGTTTATCATGTGTGACAAGCACACGGTGAACCTACACACAAAGGTCTTAAAGTGAAGAACATGCCATGCGAATGTGACGAGTATGGAGTGCATCTAGTTTGTGAAAATTGTGGTAATGAATCCCCTATGGGGCGTGTGAAGTAAGTGGAAAGTCTATAGTACCGGTGGTGCCTGTAGTAAAGTGAGAAGAATTTCTCTCTGAAGAGGTAGATTTATTACCTTGTGGCTCAACTCAGATTAAATGGGTTGAGGTCAGTCTCGTTCTCGTTGTAGAGTTCTGTTTATGTGAAATAGAGAGAAGGTAGAGGGAAAGAGAAAAGGGAATAAGGAAGGCATAAAAACGGGGAAATGTCAAGGGACATCTGTGTTGTGCGAGAGGAAATAAAAAGGAGAATGTTCTTACCAATTCGCGGTCACATTCTTTAATATACTGAGTTACTGTAATGGTTCGTCAAGCTTAGTTAGGAGCAAGAAGGTATTCCTGCTTCTATATATCGCCCAATAGGGTAAGTGATGATTTCAAAGTTCAAGCTATACGTAAAGAGAGAAACACACAATATATGTGTTGTCAGGGTTAAGATCGAGTTTATGGTGTGACTCTTTTTCACGTTATAATTGAGTTTACGAATCTGTTTAGGCAAAACGAAGCATGTAAGTACCTTAATACGGGTGCGTATTGAGCTGTACCGGGAGGGGATCCACCTGCTAAGGCGCTGTAGAAACGGGTGCGTTTCACTTTCGCGATGTTCTGTGTCGAGAAACATAAATAAATGAGCACAAAATTAGATGAGCACAAAATTAAAAAACCAGAAGAGACAAAGTCACTGCCGGTATAGGTCGATACTTAGTAGGGGTTAGCGTGATCGTGTGAAACGATCAGACCGTGTAAAACGGATAGAGTCATTGTGGAAATGGGTTCAGAAACTCACCAGGAGTGCGGTATCCCTCCTCTGTTGATTCCCGGTCGCCGTGTTTCGAAAGACGGACACGTGACCGGAAGGGAGGTGCCTCTTTATTCGGGGTTCGGGTTTATTCGGGCCCGAATAAAGAGGCACCTCCCTTCCGGTCACGTGTCCGTCTTTCGAAACACAGCGACCGGGAATCAACAGAGGAGGGATACCGCACTCCTGGTGAGTTTCTGAACCCATTTCCACAATGACTCTATCCGTTTTACACGGTCTGATCGTTTCACACGATCACGCTAACCCCTACTAAGTATCGACCTATACCGGCAGTGACTTTGTCTCTTCTGGTTTTTTAATTTTGTGCTCATCTAATTTTGTGCTCATTTATTTATGTTTCTCGACACAGAACGTCGCGAAAGTGAAACGCACCCGTTTCTACAGCGCCTTAGCAGGTGGATCCCCTCCCGGTACAGCTCAATACGCACCCGTATTAAGGTACTTACATGCTTCGTTTTGCCTAAACAGATTCGTAAACTCAATTATAACGTGAAAAAGAGTCACACCATAAACTCGATCTTAACCCTGACGACACATATATTGTGTGTTTCTCTCTTTACGTATAGCTTGAACTTTGAAATCATCACTTACCCTATTGGGCGATATATAGAAGCAGGAATACCTTCTTGCTCCTAACTAAGCCTGACGAACCATTACAGTAACTCAGTATATTAAAGAATGTGACCGCGCATTGGTAAGAACATTCTCCTTTTTATTTCCTCTCGCACAACACAGATGTCCCTTGACATTTCCCCGTTTTTATGCCTTCCTTATTCCCTTTTCTCTTTCCATCTACCTTCTCTCTATTTCACATAAACAGAACTCTACAACGAGAACGAGACTGATCTCAACCCATTTAATCTGAGTTGAGCCACAAGGTAATAAATCTACCTCTTCAGAGAGAAATTCTTCTCACTTTACTACAGGCACCGCCGGTACTATAGACTTTCCACTTACTTCACACGCCCCATAGGGGATTCATTACCACAATTTTCACAAACTAGATGCACTCCATACTCGTCACATTCGCATGGCATGTTCTTCACGTTAAGACCTTTGTGTGTAGGATCGCCGTGTGCTTGTCACCCATGATAAACACTTAACTATAATCACGACCTCGTGTCCCACCTAGCACACTCCCACCCGAGGATACCTACAATCACCTTTTAGTGGATTGCGCCTAAACAGAACAGCGTCACCACAAACCACACTCACAACGTGTGAAAGATACCGCACGTCATAACTGCATGTGTGATGCACCCTTGTCACCAATGCATTATGTTAAAGATGTAATACGTAAAAATGAATATCTATACATACGTCATTTTGTGTTACCAGCCCTGAAGACTCGTGTTGACTCACCGAAGCACGACAAAACACGTGTCGGCTAACTGTGGACTGTTCTTCAAGTGTGGACACATTAAATCATCATCTTGCAAAAACACCCAAGAATCTGCTTCTGTTTGTTTAATTGTTTATGTCACAATTTACTATGTTTATCTTTACCTGAATGTAGTTGCGAGAGCTCAGCTGTATACAGGTGTGACAACTTTGTTTTCTTTATAAAGTGGACCCTGTCTCTAACCTCTGTGTATCAGGTACTACTGTGCCCCTGAGGGAGCTAAATAAACAGAAAAGTTACTTGGGTCGTACCCTTATACAAAACCCCTGCTCCTACCTCTTTTGAAAAAATGTGATTCTCTTGTTACATTGGAGGAAGTGGACTGACTACCTTCCCCTGGTGGCCCTGTAAATAACAATAACATTAAGGGTGGGAGGTGTGTATAAGACACGCACCAGAAGGTCATGTTGTCTGCAGGAGTGATTAGCTGTCCCCTCTCTCCCTAGAACACCTCTCGGTTCTACTGAACTTGCTACAGGAGTCCCGTAAGGTGCCCCAAAAGGGAAGGGGAATGGGACGAGAAAAAGAGAGAGAACACTACCACTCAACACAGCCCGGTCCAGCCTGCACCCTTTAGGGGATCTGTTTGCCGAGTAGGGTCGCCTTTTTGAGGACTTGCGTTTCTCTATAAAATAAGAAATGCAACAGATAAGTACAAAGACACTTCTGGGCCCCCTAGGAACACTCAACACAGAACATTCATACTAAGCGAGTTATGTTAGTCACCTGGTTCTCAAGAGGAGCTGAGATACTCTCCTAGCCTTTGTCTGTAGGTTGCAGGAGAACACAATCTAAATAATAGTTCTCTTAGAACAATGCTGCCAAAATGGAATCACTGGCTATGATTATGTGTCATCTACAGCCAGGAAAATGAATGGCACCTAAACACGTTATTTCGTTTGCACACAACACCTATAAACAAATATTCACATCAAGGAACAGGCTCAAAGGGCTACATAAGCCAGTGTCCATAATATCAGAGGAGTAACAGGATGCTTTCATGCGCAAGGCGCGGTATCAAGTTCACAATATACCTTTTAATCAAAGTTCTATGCAAATAGAGTAGAAACAAAACGCTCAGAAGTTGGAAATGAGTAGAAACATAAAATTACCACAAGAGCTAAGCTCAATACAAATATAAAATAAGTTCGAACATAAAATTACTCCAAGCGCTAAGCGTAATTCAAATAAGAAATGAGTTCAAACATAAAATGACTCAAGTGGTAAGCGTAATCCAAATATGAAATGATTTCAAACATAAAATGACCCCAAGCGCTAAGCGCAAAACAAATATGTAAATGCCATCAAAAGTCACATGCGCCTTATACCAGATGGCCAATTCACATGGCAAATATGCAAGACGATGACTCAGTAAGAGTCCAGAATCTTCAAAAGTCACCCATTTTAGCGCTCACCAATTACTCAAGACCGTATACAATTTAAGCAGAAGCACTTTTATAGAGATCCACCGGTTGCCGGACGTGAAACGAAGAGGAATCTGCACCATTTCCCCCCCATAGCTTGAGGACACCGCCTGGTGAAACCGCCGCCTTGCCTGCCCTTCTATGAGAATGCAGATGTGGAATGTGATACATCTAGCGCCCGAACACCCTGTCTTATAGAGGATTACAAGTTATGGTATCATCCAAACCATAAAACGCTATCTAGAAGAACGCGACTTTTGATTCCATCGCATCTCCATACCCTCCCACCTTAAATATCTATTGAGGACCCCAGGAAGGTGCCAAAAACGTGCCATTTATCGAAGTAGATTGGTCATCATTTCTCCACAGCGGACTATACGCTGAGGTGTTTCTGAATCCAAGAGCACTTGGATATCAGATATATTTCACTACAGAATACAACCCCTCCTTCCCCTTTCTTGCCCTGACGAAGGTGCGGCCTATCTTGGGGGCCTGGCACCGAAACGCGCGTCGGCGTTGAAACCATCTCCCCTGAACATTGTACGATCTATCCCCGGCCTATGGCTGAGAGGAATATTCAGGATGTTCTCAGAGCAATTTACCTCAAAGTCCATCTGAGCAGAATGTTTGAATGAGCCTTGTATGAGTATGATTGGTTGCGATGTATGAATTTGTTGAAGTTTGAATGTTGGAAGGATGACGGGTTGTGTATATTTATAGATGTTTTTATCTTATAATTTTTCAAAAAAATGAGTTTGTACAAATTATGTTATGTATAAAAATATATGAATCAATCAAGAATAAAAATGATATATTTTCTATAAAAGTGCTTCTGCTTAAATTGTATACGGTCTTGAGTAATTGGTGAGCGCTAAAATGGGTGACTTTTGAAGATTCTGGACTCTTACTGAGCCAATACCTGATCAAATACGGGGCAGATCTACCTTCTTCTTTAAGCAACTTACTGTCCTTTTCCCCGCAGATCTGCCTCACATCCTACCCCCGGGGGGCCCCTCACTTTGTGAATTAGTAAATATGCAAGACGAGCCTTTCGGTTACCAACAGAAAATGTCAACGTCACACAGCCTTTCACTTCACATGCAGCCTTAGAGCGTGCTGTACATAGCTGTCCGATGCTTGCTGCAGTCCCGGACTGACACGTGTTTCTGTCCAATGGTGAAAGAGGAAATCCTGAAGCAATTAAAGAAGCAGTCTCCAGCTGAAACAGGAACTAGGAGATTAAGTCAAGCATTGACAGGTGCACATGTCCAAAAATGTGACACTGTTGCTAGCACGCAAAAACAACAAACATTGGCAAAACAAGCACTGGCACCAACAAATACTGTAAATAGTAACAAACAATGGCAGTGACAAGAAAAGGAAAAAAACAAACAACTTAGTGGCCAGAAATGTGAACAAGCATGGACCCCTGAGGGTGCCAACATACCCAAAAGGACTGGGAGATCCCGACAGTTCTCCCCACCAAAGTTACTCATAGGGGCGGGGCTTTGTGGGATGGCAAAGGTGAAAGAGACGCACAAGACGAGGAGCATGGACCACAGAGGCGGGATCCCAAGAGTTGTCATCAGGACCATAGCCCTTCCAGGCCAGCAAATAGTGCAACACACCCCAGATGCGTTGGGAATCCAGAACTTAGGCCACCTCAAATTCCAACTGTTCGTTCACTTGTATTGGAGGAGGCAGAGTAGCTGAGCAAGTGGTAGGGGAATAGGGACGGAGCAGGTATACATGAAATACAGGGTGCACCTTGTAGTCCTCTGGTAACTCAAGTTCCATGCCAAAAGGGTTCACTACTTTATGGGTGGTAAAGGGGCCAAGAAAGTGGGGGAGGCATTTTTTTGATCCTACCAAATGTAAATTTTTTAAAGATAGCCAAACACGATCCCCACTGTGATAGTCAGGAGCAGGTATTCTACGTTTAGCTGCTTGTGTTTTACATGCCTCCTGATACTGAGCTATATGTTGCTGTAGTTTGGTCACCCAGATTTGTGTGAATAAACAGTGGCTACAATTATACTTTCCATTCTAGGGAGTCTGTATTTTTAGAACTCAATCCTCCCCAGTCTATACCACCCAGTGGTGTGGACAACGGAACATAAGAAAAAAGTGGTGGGAAGGGTTAGCAGTGCCTCACTGGAGTAACACCATGGGAATGTGCCGATTGGTTCTCATCTGCACACTCAGGTTCTCATCATCAGCAATTGCCAAACCGCAACAAAAAAGTGTAGAATAGTAAGAAAAAGAAACAACGTGCTCAGTGTGGTGTATCGTGATGTCAGCATTCGGGATACCTTATCCGTGTGCCCCACTGTACCAACCTTGTGAGGAGTAGCGGAATCTGAGCATGAATGCCACTATTCCAAGTCTAAAAACTAGCTAGACATCCACTGGCTGTCCTATTTTATAAGGACAGCCAGATAAGGTATCCTGAGTGCAGACATTATGATACACCACACTGAGCACATTGTTTCTTTTTCTTACTATACTACAATTTTCTGTTGCGGTTTGGCAGTTGCTGATAATGAGAACCTGAGTGTGCAGATGAGAACCAATCTGCACATTCGCTAGGTGTTACTCCCGTGAGGCACTGCTAACCTTTTCCCCCACTTTTTTCTTATGGTCCATAATCCACACCACTGGGTGGTATTGGCAGGGGGAGATTGAGTTCTAAAACATTTTTTTTTAAAAGGCGAACGTAGATTCCCTAGAACAGAGGGTATAATTGTAGCCGCTGTTTATTTACACAAATTTCGGTGACCAAACTATGATGGAGGGATTTCCAAGTATCATGTTCAGCCAATAGGATCAGGTCTATATTGTGTTGTAATACTGTGAGTGGGGGGGCGTCCTGATCTATATCCCTCCCTAGCTCCTTTTTTGTATATGCTATATGTTATTGTACCTGTTGTTGGATATCATACAATTTAGCGTGGTGCTCCTTCAACAACGGGACTTTTCCTCCTTTGGTAGGGTCAAGAATATGGAACATTCTATGATGACGAGCAGTCAAACAATAAAATGGTGAAACCCCGGTAGCAGTGTCCTTACTGTTATTATAGATGAAGTCAACCAGTGGCAAGACCGAATCCCACTCAGAGGACCATGTGGAGACCAGATACAATAAGATTTATTCTAAGGATTGGTTCTTGAGCTCCATTTGACCATCCATCTACTGATGATCCGCAGAGGACAAAGGGACATCTATCCCCAGGGAGAGGAACATAAACCCCGCCAGAAGTGCAAGATTAATTGGGGATCACGGTCAGAAACTATGGAAGAAGGTAACCCATGAATGTGTTATATAAACAATGTTACTAGCGCACTAGCAGTGGGAAGGGTTTTCCTGGGAATAAAAGGTGCCATTTTTGTCAGGTAATCTACCACTATCCAAATGACTGTGTACCCATTGGAGGATGGTAGGTAAGTGATGAAATCCATACTTACGGTGTACCATGGTGTAGATGGAACTGGGAGAGATTGTAAAAGACCTGCTGGAGGTGTGTGGTGTTTGTGCTTGAATACAAGTAGCACAGTCTTGAATGTATGTCTTAACATCCGATTTTATTTTTTCCCCATAAGTGCCCTGCAAGAGCAGAGTCATGTCCCCAGTGTAACACTGTTTCCTGAAATTCTTGGATGGGAACAAAGAGTTGGTCACCATGATTAAAGACGCCCTGTCGTTCAAGCACACCGGAGGGATAAGGAGTGATATCTTTTACCTGAGCAAGTTTCTCATACATTTCTTGAGAGGAACAGACTGCTATAATTCTCTCAGCTGGTATGATAGATTGCATTTTGTTTTGATCGGAATTGGGTGAGGAGAAATTGAAATGTGAAAGTGTGTCCCCTTTTTGTTGTGCATTGCCCAATCTATACGTAATAACAAAATTGAATTTGTTAAAGAAGAGCAACCAGTGGAACTGTCGTGGAGTCAAGGCTTTAATGTTTTGGAAGAATTGAAGGTCACAGTGATCAGTATGGATGGGTATGGTATGTCTTGCTCCCAAGAGATTATGACAAGATTCTTGGAAGGTGAGCTATATGGCAAGCAGCTCCCTTTCTGCCACCTTATAATTCTGCTCGGCTGGTAACAATTTTTTAGAAAAATAGGCAACAGGGTGAAAACATCCTGTTTCAGGGTCTTGATGCATCAGCCTCCACAAAAAAAGTTCTTCTTAAGATCTATCAGGCCAAGAATATCATGACAGCTTCTTATGGTAGCAAAATATGGGGGCATGTTACCACAGATGAATAACAAGTAGCCGAGAATGTATTTCTAAAATGTTTACTGGGCGTCCCACATGGCACCTCTAATCTAGTAGTACATGAAGAATTGGGGGTGTCTTATTTAAGTGATACACTGGCCATTCACCCTTTAATTTTTTGAATGAAAATATGGCTGAGTGAGGAATCATTATTGAGTCAACAGATCTTAAAAGCAGGCATGACTCTTGACCACGCTTTTCGCATACCATGGCTTAGATATATTAAGAACAGTTTTGTAAGGTTTGGAAGAAGTAAACTGTATACTAACCATGAACTGGTAACTAAAAAGAATGTGGGGTTAATAAGGGAGTCTTTTTGCAGCTTAAGGAAACTGGAGAACCCAGTGTTCGTAAATTCATCATGGTGAAAACAACACCATTAGCTGAGCCATATTTTTGGGGGTTTGAAGTACATATGAAAGTTTTTTTTTTTTACCAGGTTTTGAATGGCTCTCTTCCATTTTTTGCTGGCTAGGCTGAGGAGGGGTAGCAGAGTGTTAGCATCCTGTGGCTTCGACAATAAGTCTCCACAGGATTTGCTTCACTTCACATTATTTTGTGAACTTTATGAAGTCCCACGAAAATATTTTATCACCCCAATTTTAAAGAAGATGAATTGTACGCAAGCCCGTCCAGCTCTTATTTATTTACAGGTTGTGCATGATGAATGTATTTTCTTGAAATCTGCTATGAAGGCTAGGTCTTGCCTTGATTAAATGTGAGCTTTGGCCAAGGGTTTTTGTTACTACAATGATATACATACTTAAGAAAGAGGCTTCTGAAGCCTCTGTTTTAATTGTGTGTCAATTGTACATGTAATTGTCTTTGCACCCTAGGCTCTAAAGCAATAAAGACTCTTCTGGAATGTGTCTTTACTGTCATAATTTGTGTTATTTTTTATGATATTTTATGTATTGATAATTTTTAATAGCGATGAATTGGGCTATTTTCTATGATATTTTATGTATTGATAACTTGTATGGATTTATATGTTGAAACCAAATAAAGTTGTTTGATTGATTTATTGATTGAGTAGTAAGAAGAGGTTTTAGATGAGCCAGAGAGGTGAGGTTGAGGATATATTGAGAGAGGTATACTGTGAGAAATACGGTAGTGCATTGGATATGCTGAATTCAAAGAAAAGTAATAAATATATTGATTCATAAGTACATGGAAGGTATTTAGATGCATAAATGAAGGAAGTATATGTAGTATATGTAGATTAAAGATGCATTAAATAAACTCCAGTTTTCAAGTGTTGTTGTGCTTAAAAGTAATGTTATTTATTTGGTTATACAGTATATTTTTTAATGTAATTCAATAGTGAAGCAATTGTAGATAAATAGTTATGATAAAAGATTTACTTATTTATGCAGTCACTTTAATACATCTTAAAAACTTAGAATAATGTAACTATCAGTAATATGTGCATTTATTTTGCAGACTTAATGAATCTATCTATCTATATATATATAATTATTTATATATTTTGAAAACATAATTATTGTACACGTTTATACAAAGTAATACACATATAGAGGTCCATATCTATAGTACAAATAAATGCTTCTATACAGAAGGATATGCTGTATATTTCTGGTTGCGTATGATGTTGATGTGGGGAAGAGACAATTCTTGAGTCGCTTTCTGAAGATAAGGTGTTTATCCAAGGATCTTGTGTTAGGAGGTAAAGAGTTCCATAGTTTGTCTGCTTGAACAGAGACGGATGTGCCCCCCCATGTTTTTTTTGTATCTTGGGATTTTGAGGTGGGGTGCCACTCTAGAGTGGATGTTCCTTTGTTGAATGTGTTTCATGATTTTTTTCCTGATAAAGAGCGGTCCCATTCCATATATCGCTTTGTGGGTGATACAAGCAGCTTGAACATGGATCTTCTGGCAAACTGTAACCGATGCAGGGCTTTCAAAGCAGGGGAGGTATGGTCTTGCGGTTTTATATGTAAGAGTAGTCTGGCAGCTGAGTTCTGAATCTGTTGTAGTTTTTTCTTGGTCACTAAAGGTGTTGGTGCCAATTTCCGGTTCCAATGATTTACCCAGAGAATTTTGTGTGTGGGGGCCTTCTAATTCTAAGTTTGGCACCTCAGACTCAGGGGGAAAGATGTGCTGACTAAAATCGAGTGCCAACTCTGAGCAGATGAACCTGGAACAGGGAGGAAAAAGTGTCACAGGGAAAGTCAGTATTAGTATTTCCCTTGTGGTTTTGCCTCCCAGTAAAAATTTGGGCCTGACAATGACGCTCTAAGATTTATAGTGTGAACCATGACATAACTGAGTCACATTAGTTCTTACATTTGTATACTTTGCTTCACTTTATATAGCTCCAGAAATTGTTCTTCATGTTGTACTATTGGCCATATCAGTTTGGGGAACTAATACTACAAAAATTAAATTCAGAAGCAAATAAATAAATACATTAAAAACAATAATAATTAAATTGTATTAAAAAACTCACTGACTTGTATTCTCTCTTTAAAATATTCCTGGCTCCTTTCATAAGACACTCCTCACTGGGCATATTTTCCTAATCAATGAAAACAATCCGGTGTTGAGGTGAGGGCAGAATGCAATGTATCTTGAGCCCAAACACCATAATCTAGCCTTGTGTTTAACACTGATCATGGTAAATTTGATGGATCAGCCTTTAAACCAGAAATAATTACAGTCAGCCCAGCAGGTGCGAAAAATGAAGAGCCATATTTACAAGGCACTATCGCCATCAAAACCTCACTTTTCTCTTTGTTGTGATGGCGATGGGGGCTTTGCCTTATTCACAAGGCGGCGTTAAGCCACTCAACGTGGCTTAACGCTGCCTTGTGAACAGCGACGGCTCGTGGAGGGAGTTACGGTGGGGCAGGAGGGTGGGGAGGGGGAGGGGCAGGGTGGAGGTTGCTAAAAACCGGCATATGGATAATTGCAGGTAAGTAAACAATTTAATTAATAAAACGAATTTCGTAGTGCGCCTTGCATCGCAAAATGCAATGCAGTGCGAGCTACGAAATTCGTTTTATTAATTAAATTGTTTACTTACCTGCAATTATCCATATGCCGGTTTTTAGCAACCTCCACCCTGCCCCTCCCCCTCCCCACCCTCCTGCCCCACCGTAACTCCCTCCACGAGCCGTCGCTGCTTGTGAATAAGGTACCGTTTCAAACTATACTTAGTGTAAAAGGGGCGGGCTATGGGTGTTGTGGTGGGCGTTCCACCGCAACACCTATTGATTTTGATGTTCCCCTATTTTTACAAGGGTGGCATAAAAATGGGGCAGAGCCAAAGTTAAGAGCAGGGAAAACCTGGTCTTACCCTGGCGAAACAGAAAAAACAAGGATAAATTAAACCTTTCTCCTCGTTTTTGCTGTTTCTATTTGTGATGCAATGTGCAGCACACATTGAAACAGCGAAATGCAATTGATTGTTCCATAAACAATCATTTAAAAAAATTATGTTTTGCAACTTCTAGGTGTGCTGCATTAAGCAACACACATAGAAGTTTCAAAAATATATTTCAGATTGTTTATGTCCAGGAAGTGACACTTTCCTGCACATAAACACTCATCCCCCTCAATGCAGGGCACCCTTGCACTGTGGTGCAAGGGTGCCTGCGTTGATTCTAAGAAGTTAAATTAGCGCCAGAGCAGGGGGAAATGCATGTATGCCCCATATTCTTTTAAATAGCACTGCGCTCTGCCACTTCCTTGTAAATATCTCCCAAAGTTTTCCCTGCTGTGAATGCGCACATTCTATTACTATCCTCTCACTGAAACCAACGACAATAGCCAGTGCCCTATTTCTTTTTCTTTTAGTGGTACAATTAAAAGAATCACAACCTTGGTACAATAAACGTTAATCATTGGACAAGATTTCCCAATAATATGGTCACTGGTTACAATCAGCTCAACAGGGAATGAGTGAAACCATTGGCAAGTAATTTCAGTCCCTATTTAGGGATATGTGTGCACTGAAAGTAATGTTTTCCTTGGTATGCTTGATTTAGATATTTATCTAGCCTGTGCATTCATTTACCATACACATATGTTATCAATGTGAATAAAACAAGAATGAAATATATATGGAACAAGAGATTGTGACTCCAATTAGGCATATTACAAGGCAATTTATATTCATCTTGAATGTTGAAATCTTTGGAGAAGCCAATAGGTCTCTCTATTTTCTACATAGATATGCTCCTTCTATGTTGGTGAGATAGTGTATGGATAAGTGGATGCACCTTTCTGTACAAAAACAATCCTACCTGTAACACAGACACCCTTGCTCCATGGAAGAAGTGTACTTTCTGCCCTGCCCTCTCCCTTTCACGCAGCCCAGCAATGAAAGTTGTCTTGCTGAGTTGTGTTGCATGATTTTTTTTAAATCTGGTCCTAAGTGACTTGCCACTGTTTAATCTGTGTGCAGCGTGCCATCCGAATAAAGCAAGAAAAACACTATTTGTCAGGCAGTGCATACGCCAGTATAGTCTGACCTATGACACTCTTTGTCAGGCAGTGCATACGCCAGTATAGTCTGACCTATGAAACTCTTTGTCAGGCAGTGCATGCGCCAATATATTCTGACCTACGACCAATGTCTTTTACTTCAATTACAGTATTTACCACATTGAGGAGCTATTTTTCAAAAAAATTGTCTCAAAGCATTTGTATTTTCAAAGGCATTTCCTCACAACTTAGGACATGATTCTGGGACCCACAATGAGATGCAAATGGCGCCAATTTCCAGTTCCGATGATTTATTTCAAGGATTTTGTGTGGGGGTACAAATGTCTAATTCTGAGTTTTGCGCCTCAGAGTGAATGAAAATGTGCACAGTAAATTCGAGTTTCCAACTCTGAGCAGAAGAACCTGGAATAGGGAGGATAGAAGCGCCAGGGCTAATCAGGGGCGTAACACAGGCCCCGGCAGCCCCCGCGTTGTGTGTTGGGGGGGGGGCATGCTCTAGGGCCCCCCCTCCCTTTATTTATTAGGACTGTATGATTTTAATGGCACGTAGTGCACCCGGCACACCCGGCCAGGCTGACCTTAATCAATTAAAGGATGCACATGGCAGGGGCGTAACCTAGTTTCGGGGGGCGAAGAGGGGTCCGCGCTGCAGTGAGCACAGCACACCCTTCCTTAGTTAATTAAATGGTGCACAGCTAGGACTGTGCACAGCAGCACCTCACGCCCGCCCCGGGCCTCAGAAGCTCGCTCTTTCACAGATTCATTTAATGGTGCACAACTGCTGTGCAGTGCGCACGCGCGAGCCACGGCCGGGTCTCAGTCTGAGCCTATGCAATAGTTAATTGTGTGCGCCGCAGGCCCAGCCAGGCCTCTTAGGCTAAAATGATTAGTGAGTGCACTGTGCGTGCGGCGCGCAGTGGTCTCCGCGATGTGCCTGCACGAGTCAGGGTGGGGCAGGGGCTGGTGTCTTGACTCTTGACCAATGCACTAAATTGAATACTGGTGGTCTTGCGCTTTGCAGAGAGAGCAATGAAAAATGCGGCGTGCACGTGACCCGAGATCAGATACCCCAACCAGGTCAGACCAGGCAGCTACGCTGAGAAGGACCGTCCGAGGTCCGTCACCGACCGGCCATAATTTACCTTATTACTAGTCCAGGGCCTTGCTTGGCTAGCCTTGTCCAGTTGTCCTGCAAGGCCCAGTGCCTTCTCTTCTCAGCTGCCACTAGCGTCTACATGAAGCTGCAGGCCAGGCCAGGCCAGGCCCAGCCCTGAGGTCAGGTGAGTCAAGCTGCATCCGAGCCTAGGCAGGATTGGCCGGTGTCAAGTATTTTTTCAAGACTGCAGTATTTGCATCGGCATAATTTGCATAACTGAAAGTGATTTAAAAAACATTGTGTACTTTTTATTTGGTGCAAATGTCGGTTCATGACATGCAAATGTGTGTTGTGGTCGCACAAAATTGTGCCAACTTGGGTTCAGTTTGCATTATCTGGTTCGTGTGAGGACTGCGGAATGTATCTTTCCTTCTTTACAGGAGGAGGAGCTGTTCTCATTGGTTCCTCCGCCCTTGCTACCCTGGTCTCTGCTAAGGTAGTGGTATTACTATTTACTTTCATCAGCCCCCCCTCTCTTTGAAGCAAGAAGAAGCATATTAACCCATGAACGACAGCACAAAGGGTGAACCCTCCGATGTCACAAGTGGTCAAAGGGTGCATGATGTCACTTTCATTGCTCCTGGGATTTTAGTGAATGAATCAATCTCCACGTGAAAACCTCTCTTGCAAATTGGTTTTAATTTGTGCATCAGAGGGGTCTGACTTATGTCTCTTCTAATATCCTATTTATGAAACCTCAGTTTCTCAAATATTTATTTTCTAATATCCCCACATCCCCGATAGCTAGGATGCATTTTTATAAGATTCCAGGGTTTGTTATTACTTTGCTGTTTTGTATATAACTAAAACAATGCAAGACATACAAGGAATATGAGAAAGCAAAATCTAATCTGGCAGATAAATATACACATTTTTAATGAGGAATAGAAAAAGTGTAAAACTTAGTAAATGTACATTTTATATTATGGTAGATAACGCCAGTGGAATTCTGCAGTGCACTCTATAGCCATTATGTCAACATGTTGGGTTTGTGAGATGCATTTTCTGATTTCACACTCCACCTCACATCCCTTTAAATATATATGTATTGCTATGATTGTGAAGTTGCAAGATTAGGAACTATAGTATGAGGAGCCTGATGTTCTCAGAATATGGCTTAACTAGTTTTTTTTTATTCATCAATACCATGAAATAGTTAGTTTTTTAAAATGGTAGAAATGTGGTGTGAAGCTGAAGCACTATATCATACTGATTTTTACAGATAAATATTCCTTAAACATAGGCATATGTTATCATGTTTTCTTAGTAAAATGCTAATATGCAGCAGTGGGTGTAGTGTTTTTATAAGTGGCTGTTTAATTTGCATAAATGCGACGGGCATCCACATATGAGTTCACGTCTAAGAGTTAAATAAATGTGGAAATATGCAATTTTACGACTCCATTTATCTCAAAACACAAAATAAACATGGATAATTATCAATAGGATGTCCCAAAAATAAATATGATTAAATACAGATGGAAATGTTATGCCATAAAACCGGGAGCCCTAATCATAAACAAGGTATTGTATGGGCTCAGTAATTGCAGCCTGTTGACATGAGGTCTGTCTGAACCTTCGTGGGCAGCAGCTCTGAAGCGATCCACTTTGCGATTGTTATGGCGCAAGAAGAGGTGAGAGGAAAAACAAGAAGTGGGGTATTTTTGCCCACAGACTCTAGTTGTTGCAATACCAGCTCTCCTACTCCTGCTCAGCGCTGACTCCTACTTTGATGAACCAAATGCATTATTGAATGGGACTAAGAGGAAGGTGCATGGGACAAGGCAGTGATGGATATGAGTCTTAAAAAGATGGCTTTATATTTGATGCTTAATCATTGAAACAGTTCATACTCCCTCCTTTTTCAACTGGAGGTTCACGGTCCACACTAGTTGGTAAAGGAGAGGAACCCAAGTACATCTCATGTTTTTATGGAATTGCATGTTTGGGTTATTGGCCATTAATGTCAATTCTATTTCAGACCCTTCATAGTACTTTGTTCTTCATCCATAGTGTTCCTGAGACCATAGGATCGCTCCTTGGCCTTGTTCTGATTGCTGCCTCAGTTAAATAATCTGCTTTTGACAGTATTGTTACACATGGCATAGCTTGTATGTTACGAGTGTTTCCAACTTTCTCATTTCTCAAGAGAAAGACAACATAGAGGCATTTCATTTAAATGTTGGAGTTTTTAAATCAAAATATACTAGATTTCTTGGTGGTAGGGCAAAGTGGTAGGTGGTGGGCTTGGCCGCCGGGGGGGGGGCGTCCATGTGCTTTGCAGGGAGGCCCCCTCAAGTTTCGTTACGCCACTACAGGTAATACCAGAATTTGTATTGCTGCCTGTGCAGTTTTACCTCCCAGTAACACTGTGGGACTGACAATGAGGTGGTAAGATTCATATTGTGAACCATTACGTAACTGAGTCATGTTAGTTCCTACGTTTGTATACTTTGCGTCACTTCATGTAGCACTATGAATAGTGCTTTATGGGGAACTATTTGTCATATCAGTTTGGGAAAAACATACTACAAGAATGAAATGAAATACATACATAAAAATAAAAAATAAATCATACATTGTATCTAAAAAACGGCTTGCATTATTTGTTTCAAATATTACCTGACTCCTTTCATCGCCCACTCTTCCCTAGGAACATTTTTCAAATCAATCAAAAAAATCTGTTGTAGGGATTGGGGCAGAAGGCAATTTATCCTGACCCACAATTATCATAATCTAGTTCTGTGTTTAACATTGATTGTGGAGAAATCTGATGGAGCTGCCTTTTAACCAGAAGAGGCTGCAGTCAGGACAGCAGCTGTGAAATATGAGGTTTCCCTGCAGTTAATGCACACTGTCAATTACTATCCTCTCACTGAACCCAAAACTAATAGCCAATGGCCAAATAATTCCTGTCCATATTTAGAGTTCTTTGTGCACTGAAAGTAATGTTTTCATTTATGGCAGAATTAGCAGTCATTTTAATATCTTGTAAGATTAGCATGCATCGGTGACCTCCTCAGGGCAGGAAGCGGAAAGCAAACTGGCAATATCTGCTAATTAGAAAGGTCAAGTTCAATTTAACTCTCACATTTCTCTCTTCGGCGTGCCAATAATTTCGTTATTGTTATTCCACTGAATTTACATACTATTTTTAGATAATATTTATTTCAGCTAGCTTTTCACTTACATTTTGATGATCTTCATAGTTCATTATTAAAGTGTATAAAAGTGCATATTCAAATCATTTTAAAGAGTGGTGGAAGAAAACAAATAATTGCTTTTATGCTTTGTTTAATTTGAAACCCAATACATTCCGTGTTTATGAGGCCTGTGTGTATCTGTCAGAAAAGTCTACTAAAAATTCGCAAAGTATGCTAGAGTAGATAGAGATGATGCTTGGCATGCTTCATTTGAGTTTTATCTAGTCTGTTCATTCAGTTTTCACACATATGCGTGGATCAACCAGAAAAAAACAAGAAAGGAAAATTGAGGGGCAAGAGACAGGGATTCCGTGCAGCCAAATCAGAAGGTGATTTCTATTCATGTTGCAATCATTGGAAAAGCCAACAAGTCTGTCTATTTTCTATGGGGGTATGCTCCTTCTTTGTTCCTGAGACAGTGTATGGATGAGGGGATGGGTAAGTGGGTCAAGTTAAGAATGTTTCAGTATCTGGATGTATGAGTGAGTGCATGGATTAATGAATGAGTGCATGAAACAGCGTTGAATACGTGAGTGCAGGCATGTAGGAATGGTTGAAAGGGTGAGTACATTCAACTCTAGATGCAAACAGGTTAAATCAAACTTACAGGCTGTGACCCCAGACACCAGAACTTATAATGTTACATAAATGTCAATAATATCAAATAATATTCCAATGCAACCATAAAACAAACACTGGCCACCATTGTACCCATAATAGCCACAAAATATAATAAAATTAGCAGAACCAAGGATTCACACTATCATGCCAATAGTACCTACAGTATGTCAAGGATTACCACCCTCAAACATTATCCTTTAGAACATGCTCCATTTGTCCCCATCATTTAGTAACACTTCAATATGGTAACATGTACCCCAACATTTAGCAATCTTTAGTGCATGTTTAAATTTGATCAAATACTCAATAATTTCAAGTGCATGCTCTAATGAGATAAAGAACACACAAGTCTGCAGAACATTACAGCTTCTTTCCAGGAAAGGGAACAACTCACTTTGAAATCTCTTATAAATGATTCACTTGTTATCAAAGAAGCAGCCAAAAGGGGAGAGACCAATGCAGCTTGGAATAAGCAGCCTCTGAACTTATGGTAAGACTACACCTCTAGCCCCAAAAGTACTGCAAACACCTTTCACGTTTCTTGTCCTCTTGAATGGCGTCAGAGAGAAAGAGAGCTAAAGAGAAACAGAGATAAAAGAAGTGTATTGGGACACTTGTCCACAAAACATTCTAAAACAATAAAACAGTTATATTATAACATCAACTTAAAAAACCCATTAACGCCCCCAAGAGTAGCATGTTATTCAAGCCCATCATTAAAACTCTGCTTAACAGTAAGTAAAACACATGCAGTTCCTACTGGAACATCAAGATAGCGCAATTCAGATGGAACCACCATTGCATTCAACCTTGAAAGATTTTGATATTTAAAAAAAAGACCTTAAAAACTTGATATGGGCAG
Source organism: Lissotriton vulgaris (assembly GCF_964263255.1). NCBI lineage: Eukaryota > Metazoa > Chordata > Amphibia > Caudata > Salamandridae > Lissotriton > Lissotriton vulgaris. Next base: position 904,269,533 of record NC_141698.1, read on the forward strand.
GAATATAAAAAAAAAACAATCAATAGGTACATGAGACAAGGAGAATGTTACAGTCAGGTAGCAGGAGCAAGATCTATTCCCATCCCAGACAAGATTACACCATTTAGGACTAGAAAAATTGGGTTACACCCAAGTCTCACTTTTAAAATTTCATTCCGTAGCTTGCGGTCAAGTACCTGGGCCAAATAGGGAAAAACTATGTGTTGACCATAAAAGACTGGGTTGTCACCCCATGAAGTGATTATTGGAAGAGCAATGAGACAGCCAATAGTCCCAGCAAATGTCTGATGAATATAACCAATGATCTAGTGCTCGATTATTGCAAAGGATTGGCTGATGTGGTGCGTTCTGTTTCTCATCAGTTTGGAGAAGTCGCAACCACAACACAGCAAGAACAAGCACATCATCTAAGTCCAGGAGAGTGGATTCTGGTGAAGAAGCATGTGAGAAAGTCATGTTTGGAACCATTTTGGCATGTACCATACCAAGTGATACAGGTGACAACGACAGCAGTAAAGTGTGGTGGCTTACCAAATTGGATTTATGCAAGTCACACAAAAGAGTTTCAAGTCCACTTGAAAGACCAGAATGGGAAGAGAGAAGAACAGGCTGAGAGACAAGGAGAGAATGAGCATGAGCTTGAACAGAGTCAAATAAAGTGAGCACCAGCTACTTGGTCTAGTGAGACTGTTGTTGATGTCAATGAAGAAGATTTACACGAAGAGCAAGTGCAACAAAGAAAAGAAACAAACAAGAGAAGTTGTGGAATTGAACCTGAATCTGGTGAAACTGTGCAAGTGAAGAAAGCCAGAAAAGGAAATGTATGGCACTTAATAGGAGTGTCATGCCAGACTGAACAAAGGGATTCTGAAGAAGATACAGTTGGGAAAAAAAAAGAACCGGAGTTCCGAACAAGAAGTATACCACACCTGAATGGACATATGTGGTGACTGAAGCAGCTGAAAACACAGATCAGTGTGGGGAAAAGGCTGCTGCAAAATCAAGTCACAGAAATGGTTTTGAGCCAACCTAAATGAACTGCATTAAGATGTGGGTGCAGAAAATTGAGAAATCACTCAGAAGAGTGCAGAAAATAAAAGCTGGAATTGAAGGCTGTGAAGATACGTAAAAAAGAGTGGGGTGAAGCAAGAAGGCTTAAAAGACATGCTTGGATACACTATTTACATATTTTTAAGGTTTGTTTTTAGTTTTTTTAGTTTTAGTTTCTTTTTTTAACCTTTTTGACATTTTTTGATTTTTACAAAAGAAAATGGCAAAAACAGATTTATTAGAGACTGGACATCAAAACCAAAGTTTTAAACATAGATGTATTAATGCTTGCTTCATAAGTGTTTTACTACTAATGTTGGTTTGGCTAACATTAATTATTGTTGGGCCTTATTGTATGTATCCTACTAAAGGTAATAATACTAATAGATGTGGATAATCGTAAAGAAGAACCACAAACTAATATAGAAAACATAACAAGCAGTAATATGTATCATCAAGATATTTCAATTAATTATTTTTCATTAAATGTCTTTGCTAAACTCTTGTATGAATATGTTGATACTATAGATGAGAGAGATTGTTATGTGTGCATGCAATTACCAGTGTCTGTGTCTGAGTGAGTGAGCTATCATCACTTACCTTTAACATATGGTGTTTCATGTAGTGTACTAACCAGCTTATTTTATGAGAGGGGTAATTTACTGTATCATTATTCCATTATGGATTTGGTGTTTTTTAAATTTCAATTATAAGAAATATGAATAGAGTAATTAGTGCAAAAAATGCTGAATTCATGGGAGATTTTTTTCATTCAACTAAAACAATAGATACTGTATATGCACACTGAAATAATTTAATATGCAAGTTGCCCCAGGAGCAGATTGAATTTTTGAATTTAGTAGAAGATAGAAAACAGAGTTTTAAGGAAAGGGCTGCTGAGCAGAAGCCCTGTGTACTCCCATGGGCTTTCAGAGAAGGTGATTATAAGAAGGGTGAGACATGTGCTGCAATGACTCTGAATTGGCATCATAGGGGAAAGCTTTGCTTACTTAGATTAAACACTGACTTTAATAATGATTTAATTGGTTCTACTGAATGTGATCATGTTTTCTTAATTACAGGAGGTTGGGGAATAAGAGGAGGAACTGATCCTGTTTTCCCTGGAATATATTGTGGGGAAAATGCCAGTTATAGCTTACCTGCACATTGGTATGGGTGTTGTTATATGGGAATTGCTTTTCCCAAGGTGTACCATTTGGATAAAAGTCATGGAATCAATTAAAAGAAGGTTGAACTAATTTGTAACAAAAGGGGAATTAGGGCTGACATATTCAGAGTATTGATGCCTTCAGTTGGGGTCATTTTTAATTCACATCAAATTAGAAAATTGTCAACAGTGGTTGATTCTTTATCAACAGACACTGCTGGTGGGTTCTTGATGATTGATACTGAAATGGTGGCTATAAGATATATGGTCTTACTGAATAGGCTTGCCCTTGATGTATTATTGGCTAAAGAGGGTGGAGTCTGTAGCATGTTAAAAATTCAACAGTGCTGTACTTATACCCTTGAAACAAGTAAGAGCCTGGAGAGATATATTAAGAATATTTTTGCGAGAAGATTTTTTTGACCTGAAGGTTGACGGTGCATGGGAGAGACTTGGTAAGGTTGTCTCCTCAGTGGGAAATTGTTTTTCTGCTTTCAGTAATAGCTTCCTAGGGAAAATACTAACACCAATAGTTACTGTGGCTACAGGGATACTAATATATAAATGTTGCAGATGTAAGAAACAAACATTAGACACTAAACGGAGATCAAGAAAGAGAAAGAGAGAAGACATAGAGTTAGAAGACAGAAGAAGATATTAATATGAAGTAGTCATGATATAGATGGAGTAATGTTGAAACAAAAGAGAACTATTGCTTTCTATGAGTATAAATGAGGACAATTTATATTTTGGGTTGGTTTTCTATGATGGCTTAAATCGCCATCAAAGGGGGATTGATGGAGCATGGTTTTCGCGAAATAAAACCTGTTTGGATTGAACCTCCATTGTGTGAAAAATACTAAGCAGGTGATGTGCAAACTAAATTTAAAAGGCTAACGGGAGAAAAAGAAAACAGTGGAAGCGTGTGTTAAAGTGCTGCAGTAGGCCACAAAAGCATGTGAAAATAGCAGACTAAAAGCTGCTCGTTTTATTTTACTCTAAACTTAAAAGAATAATCTTTTAAAAAGTGCGCATAGATGAAGGGAAAACATTTGCATCACATAGGGGTTTTTTAATAGTATGACTTTATAAATGATAAATAACACTTGTATTTGTTTTTCCTTGAAGTGTAATTATTCTGCTCTGCAGAAAATTCCTGAGAGTCACTTTTGAAATTAAAATGCTATATTAGAAATGTAGAAGGGGAGGGAATTGTGAACTCTCCTTCAAGAGCCCTGTGTGTCTACCAAGGTTGCAAGGAGGAAACACATTGAATAAAAGAATGGAACACTTCCTCTGTGAGTGGCGCATTGAAGCAATCGAGGCACAAAAGTTGATACATGACTGAGATCAATCAATCAATCAAACAGTGGTTTAAAGAGCGCGCTGCCCACCAGTGAGGGTCTCAAGGGCTGGGGGGGGAGCAGATAAGGGTCAGTCGAAAAGCCAGGTCTTGAGGTCCTTTCTGAATGTGTGAAGGGTTGGGGAGCATCTGATGTCAACCGGGAGCTTGTTCCAGGTTGAGGAAGTGTACAAACTATGGATGTGTGAAAATTGTATTTCCTTGGCTGGAAGTTGATAAAATGAATAAACAAACAATGTATCTTTTGTCAAGAGTGGTGTAATAGAACACCCCCTGTTTAGACCAATATAATGAAATGAAAATTACGTGTTATGAAACATTGTGGGTTGGACTTGAGAGAAATTAGAGTATAACTACATGTACCTGGGGTGGGGTTAGAAGGCATGATTTTCCTACTTTGCGAGACGAGAGGGCTGTCTTGATGTTTCTTAAATTCCTTGGTCTGGCTGATGTTCTGCTGAAACCTGATTCTAAAACTTTGCTCCTTAACTCTTCTTGAGGGGCCTTGCTTACTCTCATGGCCGGAGGGTAGCTTTCTAAATTTCTTGAATTTGGGTTAGTATTTGGGTGCATAACTGTTTGCAATTGACTTATGACTCTACTCTTTTGTCTCTATGCCTTTCCACTCACTCAGAGCGCTGCATTTGAGATGTTCTTATGTCATTTTCTATTGTTATTTCTCATGTATGGTGATTTATGATTTGAGCTGTATTGTTCTTGATGAGAAATCACATTATTATTGATAAACATTATTAACTCATATATGATTTTGTCTTTATTAGTGTTATTGACTGGGTTATATGAAGTGTGTACAATAGTTTATTTCAAGATCCAATTATTATTTTGCCACACCCTGACTACTTATTAAAGATTGCATCACCATGAAAGGATAATACGAGGATGATTTGGTAATGAAAATTTGGTAGGTTTGGTTTGCACTCACCCAGCATGAAAGGGGCTTGCAGGGTATTGAACTGGGTCCAGGAGATGACATTTATTTAGACCCAGAACGCTGGATCAGAATCCAAAGAACCATCAACATTTCCTAAATATTCTCCCAAAGCTTGTTTACTGGGGAAGGGAGCCCATGTTTCAACTGTAGTCCAAGAGAATACATTTTTTTGAAGTCTTTTAGTTTGGCCTGAGCTTCCCTGGCCCATCTCCTTTGACTAATAAGAATTCTTCCCAACACAATCTAGAGACTTTTGGAGCTTCTCTATCAATCGATAGCTTGTTAAAAAAACTCAGATTATAGGAGTTCATCTGCAAATTCCAGGAGACCAGATTCAATTCTCTCCTTATACCCTGAACTATGGTAACTGATTTGTCGTATGCTCTTTCCCCTCCTGAGGCGGAAGCCGGGAGGTAGCAACTTTATTTTGTTAAGAGTCTTGTTTTCCTTGCACTTTTAAACGTTTTTATAGCTTCGTTTTCACTTCTAGCCTGATTGTGAAACGTTTTAAAAATATATGTAATTGCCATTGCGATCTCCCCCGCTCGATTTGAAAAGCGGTGGTTCATTTCCCTCTGCCCTGCGCTTGACTGAATAAGCGGTGCCTGCTGTCACTGATCCCCCCCCGCCACTCGAACCAGCCTCAGCCGATTTGGGCGCTGAGACCGCGAGTCCCGGGAGGGTAAAACAACTTTGGCGGCTATCTTAGTTGGGGGCAGCGTTAACACGCTCTTGATTGGCCAGCATAAAAGGGAGGGGCAAGCCTCCGTGTAGCGGACGCGAATTGCGGACGCGCCGGACCTGCGCCGGACCTGTGCCGGAGTCGCGCCAGAGTCAGGCTCGTCTACGCCCGTCCATGCCAGGACAGGCCTAGGGGCTATGGATCCTGCTCCGGCATCAGTTACCCCAGCCCACCATGATACTACTACCATCTACACTGGTGAGGAGCTAAAATGGCTCAATTACCTTCCCGCTGTTCAGTGCACTACATGTACATTGCCTACTCATGATTTTAAATGCACTCATTGTGGTTTCTCTATGGGCCGGATGTCCATATGTAACCAAATGAAACTACTACATAAACGGGGTAAACCTAGGGGTAGAACTAGGGGTGTTACTTCTCCCTCCTCTTGTACTAAACTACAATTTTGGAGCATAAATAGTAGATCGCTTCCTAAACATAAGATTAACATCCACGATTTTATAGTTGATGAAAAACCTGATGCTGTGTTCCTTACGGAAATCTGGCTTCATGAGAGCTCGGGGCCTGAAATTGCCATAGCGACTCCTGATGGCTATAAAATGGTCAGAAAGGACAAAGGCACTGGTAAAGGAGGTGGCATCGCGATCATTTTTAAATCAAATTATGTATGTACTTTCGATGCTTTCCCCATGCCTGGATGTGAGGCTGGATATTTTAAACTTGCTACATGCTCCCAGTTCACTCTATCAGGTCTCCTGATTTACCGCCCGCCTGGAAATATGAACGAATGGACGATGTCTTTCGCTGACATCATTGCTCCACTATCCCTGAAGGCGGCCAATTTCACTATTCTTGGCGACCTGAATCTTCATCTGGAAGATAATCAATGTAATGCGAGCAAACTGTTCTTATCCGAACTAGAAGCTTTAAATATTCTGTTATGCAACTCCGGGCCAACACACTCCGCTGGACATTTATTAGACCCTATTCTTTCTAACCTTCGATTTGAATGTTTTTATCCGGCCCGCCCCCTGGAATGGTCAGATCACTATGCTGTACATTTTGCTCTATCTTTGACTAAAACCCCGACTAGAAGCAATGGCAGTAAGGACGTGTTCATACGTCGTTGGAACAAACTTATATAATCAATTTCAATACTTGCTTAATGGACACACTTCCTAATACCGACACGTCCATACCTGTGTTAAATACTGCAGTATCCAAATGGCTGAGCTCTGCCATTGATGACGGGCTCCCTCTAACACCTAAGAATTTCACATCCCATCGACCTCCTGCACCCTGGTTTTCTGAAGACCTAAAGTGCATGAGATCCCATTGCAAGGTCTTGAAAAGGAAATGGAGATGCTCCTACTCCGCTCCTCGTAAAGTGGCCTATAAGGAAGCCCTTAGAGACTATCACCACCAATGCAAAATGGCTAGAGCCGCCTATGTTTCCAACACAGTTACTAATGCCCAAAACTGTCCACGTACCCTATTTTCTGTTGTGAAAAAATTAACAGGAGAAGATGTGGTACCAGCCTCCCCTGCCTTAGACGAGACCCAATGTAATTCTATTGCAAAAAAATTTATATCCAAAGTAGAGCGTATCTACGATTCTTTAAACCCCTCTACATCCTATGATACACCTTTGATTGAGCCAGTTTTGACTCCTGGTCATTCACCCTTTGCAATGGCTAAACTTACAACTTGGCCACTCTTCAATGATGCCTCCTTTTCTTCTTGCCTGAATAGCATCACATCTGGCTCCCCACGGGATCCGATACCGGCCAAAATTTTAAAATTGCTTGAACCTGGCCCTCGTCGTGTGTTAATGCACCTCCTTAACTCCTCACTATCAAGAGTCACATGTCCCACAGGAGTGGAAGCATGCAATGATCATTCCGTTACTGAAAAAGGCTGGAGCCGATGTGGCCAACTTGTCGAATTTAAGACCTATTTCATTGCTGCCCATTCTATCAAAAATTTTGGAAAGGCATATCAAAACACAATTAACCAATCTTGTGTAGAGCTCGGGATTTCTGCATCCATCTCAGTCAGGCTTTAGAGCGCACCATCCGACTGAAACTACACTCTTAGGAGTCACCGAGAGTCTGCGACACAGTGTCGACCGCGGAGAAACATCCGCCCTCATTCTTCTCGACCTGAGCGCCGCATTCGACACTGTGTCTCACTCCATTCTTCTTGCGACTCTTCGGTCCCTGGGTGTAGAGGGTGCTGCTCTAGCTTGGACAGCCTCCGCACTTTTCAGGTTTTCTCTGTATCTGCCTCCTCTATAATTTGTTAATCGGACCATGGGCCCCTTATTATTTAATACCTATATAAGACCTTTGGCTACTATTGTGGAGAAAGCCGGCCTTAGTTTGTACTCTTACGCCGATGATACACAAATCATTTTTTCTCTTTCCAATGAAAAAAGTAATGACACATCTGCTTTGAAGGAAGGTTTGATTTGTGTCTCTAAGTGGATGGAGAGTCATTTCCTGAAACTTAACGGCGATAAGACCGAGGTTGTGATACTAGGCAGGGATAAGGACCTCTGGGGCCCCCACCATTCACCCAAGGACATGGGACCTACCCCGCAGCCTACGACTGTAGTACGCAATCTCAGTTTTCTCATTGATGAGAACCTTACAATGAGACAGCAGGCTGTGAAAGTGGCCTCTATTTGTTTCGCCACTCTGAGATGGCTTCAAAAAATCCTGTGGATGTTGCCCCCTTCGACTGAAAGAACGGTTGTCCTGGTTGTTTCCCGCCTGGACTACGGCAACGTTATATATCTTGGAGCCGATCTGACAACCATAAAAAAACTTCAGGTTGTTCAGAATGCTGCCGCTAGGCTGCTCCGCAACGTCCCCAGGAGAACATCTGCCTCTCTAGCACTCCGCGACCTTCACTGGCTCAAAATTCCAAATAGAATTAAATTTAAAGCCCTCTGTCATGTTTTTAAAATTAAGCAAGACTCAGCTCCCAAATACCTTCAGGGCCTTATCCAGGCTTATAAGCCTAACCAAACTCTGAGATCATCAGGGAATGGTGATTTTTGCGTTCCCAGATTTAGGCTAGCTAAAATGGTAAGCCGCTCCTTTGCCCACTTGGGCCCCAAATTTTGGAATACTCTTCCTGTGACCCTAAAGACAGAAACTAATCTTTTTCACTTCCGCAAGGGACTTAAAACTTGGCTCTTTCAACAGTAATTTGTAGCCTCTCCTTAGTAAAATCAGCATACAAGTTGTTCTTCTTCAGTCTATCCCTGAGCGCCGGGAAACCCACTGCGGGTAACTGTGCGCATTATAAGTTTAAATAAATAAATAATGAAACTGGTGGTAGCAACAATAGCCTCCTGGGGACTATTACGTTAGTATGTTCTACTTTACTACTACTCTTCCTTCCACAAGCGAGCTTATGGTCGGATGAGTGGAAGAGGTGTGGCACCGCTGATAAGGCGACTGACTCCGGAATCTGGTGATCAAGGTTCGATCTCGGCACCGGCGGAAGGTTAGCCCAGCACCATATGACTCTGGGCAATAGCTTGCTTAATCTTCCCGACGGCCCCCAGCACCTAGAGACCCTTATGGGTGATTGTGCGCTTTACAAAATGTGGATTATTATTATTATTATGAGGGGTTGCTGGACTCCAGTTTCAGTTTCAATTTACCCCACATGTTACTGAAATTCGACGCGCTGAGATGTGTGCCAAGATCACGCCCTGAACACACATCCTGGATGACAGGCTATTTACAGAACACCATAGCACATCGGCGTAGCTGTGCTCGGATGGACTCCTAGCCTAATTTAATTTCCTTGTAAGAAGCATCTGTGTCTATTTTAGGAGATACTTGGCTTCTGCGTCCAGTGCTGGGCGCCATATTAGGAGGATTATCCCCTGTTTTTTAATCATGTTATTGTTTATATTTCTCCCTGTTATGTTAGTTTGTTTTACTTTACCAGTATTTTTCGTTCCACAAGGGAGCTTATGGTAGGTTTGTGGGGGGTAGCTAAACCACAGTTTCAGTTTTCATTTTCCCAACCTGTTACAAAAATTCGATCCGCTGAGATGCGTGCAACAATCATGCCCCCAGACACACACCCTGGATAGGACGCTATTTAAAGATCACCATATCGTGTCCAAACTGCTGACATGCCAAAGCCAAGCCCATCTGCGCCTGGATTACAGCAAGCGCCATGACCCCTGGCCTTTTTTAACCTTCCAGCATATCCAAAGAGGGGTGTACTAAAAAGGGAAGCTGCTAGTCTATAACATCTCGGGAAGACAAAAATACCTGTGCGTTTTCAAACCTCTATATTAATATTAATATGTATTCTGTACCTTGCCAGGGCTGCAATTATTTATTAGCAGGGAGTCAGTCAATAGCACTGTGTCTGGCACACTAGCAGATGGTAGCTGCTAAGGTAACAACTTCACAGTCTGTAATATTAACTGCACGTTGATCAAACGTTGATTTTGCAGAATTTCTTGATACCCGGAGAATTGATATTGCATTTGTTACAGAAACATAGGGAGATTCTACTTCTGGACCAGATCTAGTCACAGCGATTCCATCGGGCTACTCTTTAGTAAGGTTGTATTGCAAAGTCTGCAGGGGTGGGGGTTTAGCAGTTGTTTAGTGCATTGAAAGGTCAGCATCGATTCTACTGGTGCCTGCCTCAGAGTGTGAGGCCCTCTCCTTCAAAATTGAAATTACTAAAAATTAGCCCTCCCTTGGAGTACTTATCTACTGCCCGCCGGGCCCAAAAACTACATTTTCACGAACAGTATGTTCAATGCTAGAATCTTGTCTCCAGCAATCACAATGTACCTTATTAGGAGACTTTCATTTCCACCTTCAGGTCGCTGCCAATAAAGACACAGAATATCTAGTGGATACAATGGCGAGTATGGTCTTAACCCAACTGGTCCAGGAATCCACTCTCTAGCCAGACCATACCCTCCTAGGGATTTGTCAAACAATCCATTTCTCTCAGTTACAACCACACTACCTCTGACATGGTCTGACCACAATGCTGTTATGTTTAAATTACAGAAATGTCATCCCCATTCTTGGGAGCTGAGCTAAACGGCAGAGCAGAAGTGCCATGGAGGTTACTTGCAGAAGAAAAGCCTAATGTTGGAAATGGCTTTCTTTCTGCAGAGTCACTCCCAAACATTTTGCCTTTCTCCTCCCCTTTTTGCTGAATTCATTTTTGTTGGCTTTAGGAATCTGGGCACATTACCACTGCTAGTGAAAAACGATTACATTTGTTTTTCACTACTGCAGTGCCTATCTCTACCTTAGGCAACACCAGGATTACCTTATTGCATTTTTAATTGTACTTCCTAATTGGATTCTCTGGAATCTTGGTTTAAAATTACAGAAGTTGGATATTAAATTTTAATTCTGAAAATTCCACTTTTAGAAAGTTGGCTTTTTTTACTTTAGACATTTTGTGCCTGCTCCCTGTCTCTGAAAACACGTCAGGGGTGGGTGGGAGCTGGCCTTTGTGAATTCTCTTTACCCAGCCACACAAAGGGAGCTTGGTTGTGACTTAATGGGCCATCAACATCCTGATGAACCATCAATCAATCAATCATTCAATCAATCAATCAATCAATCATTCATTTGTAAAGCACACTACATACCCGCGAGGGTCTTATCGCGCTGGGGGGGGGGGGCCCTACTGATCGAACAGCCAGGTCTTGAGTATCCTCCTGAAGATCAGCAGGTCTTGGGTCTGTCGTAGGCTCAGTGGCAGGGTGTTCCATGTCTTGGCGGTGAGGTGGGAGAAGGATGTCCTACCGGTGGTTGTTCTTTGGATGTGCAGGGCAGTGGCGAGTGAGAGGTCGGCAGAGCGTAGCTGGCGGTTGGCGATGTAGAAGGAGAGCCTTCTGTTGAGGTAGGCTGGGCCGGTCTTGTGGGGTGCCTTTTGTGCATGGGTGAGGAGCTTGAAGGATATCCTCTTGTTGATGGGGAGCCAGTGCAGGTTTCTCAGGTGGGCGGTGATGTGGCCTTGGCGTGGTACGTTGAGGATCAGTCGTGCAGAGGCGTTTTGGATGCGTTGTAGTCGTTTGATGAGCTTGGTCAGTGCTCCCACATAGAGGGCATTTCCGTAGTCAAGTCTGCTGCTGACGAGGGCCTGGGTGACTGTCTTTCTTGTATCTGTCGGGATCCATCTGTAGATCTTGCAGAGCATGCAGAGGGTGTTGAAGCAGGAGGAGGAGACGGCGTTGACTTGCTTGGTCATTGAGAGCGTTGAGTTGAGGATGATTCCCAGGTTGCGTGCGTGGTCGGTGGGTGTCGGGGCTGCCACCAGTGCCGTCGGCCACCAGGAGTTGTCCCAGGCTGAAGGGTTGGAGCTGAGGATGAGGACCTCCATCTTGTCCGAGTTCAACTTCAGACGGCTGGTCTTCATCCAGTCGGCAACGGCCTTCATTCCTTCGTGGAGGTTGGCTTTGGCGGTGATGGGCAGGATGGACAGGAGTGAGCAGCTGGTCACAGCCTCACGCTTACACTAATACAAAGAGCTGCATACTCCCCTGTAGTGAGTATGGAGTCAGGGCAGGAAGATCAGGGACTCTGTGCACTTCAAAGGCATCACTTTGACATCTCCCCCCATTTCAGAGGCCCAACTGGGTACAAGTACTAGCCATCAGACACCACCACTTCAGTACACTTCTGGACCAGTACTTACTCTGCCTTGAAGAAGGACTGCTATGTTGCTGAAGGACGGCAACTCTGCTGGATTGCTGCTCTGGAAAAACTGCTTTCTTGCTGTGCTGACCTGCCTGTTGCCTGCTGCCCTCCTTGCCTGGGTGAGAAGGACTAGACCTGCATTACTTGAACACAGAGTGACACCAAGGGCTTGCCTCCTGTTCTGAAGTCTCCAGGACATCAAAGACTTACAATCACCCTGTTACAACACCTGGACTCTGCCATTTGTGAGTATTGCCCTGTCAAAAGGTGCCAATCCAGTCCTGGGCCCTTGGAAGTGGGTAATGTGCTGCTACAATAGAAATCAATACATCAATGCCATTGCGCCGCTCGGAACCAGCGGATCTCCAGCAATGCCGATGCTTCGCCGCTGCTGCGAGAATCAAGTGCATAGCATCGCAGATGGCATGTTGCATCGTCTCCATCTCCGAAGGATCTCTGACTTTGTGCAGATCGGAGCTGAGGCTTCGCCTTCATCCTACGAGTCAATGATGCATTGCCTCTTCTGCTCCTCCCATCTCCATTGATGTCGACACAAGTAAGGTATTTTTCAAAGGGCCAAGGGTGATCCCTGTATCCAGCCCACGTTCTATGGCAGTTGGTCTGAACATTTGGATTGGACCAGGTCCAGCACAACTGGATAGCCTCGATTGACGCTTTTGCTTATAAGCACTATATTTTAGTTTATTCTTTAAAAATTCATAACTCCGGTTCCACTTATTTGATTTTTGTCATTTTGGTAATCTTTTGTTCATTAAACTAAGGTCTATTTTATAACTTGTTCTGGTATCTTTTGGTGTGGTGTTTGCACTTTTTTACTGTTCTAAGTGTGGCACAAATTCTTTACTCATTGCCTCTTATGTTAAGCCTAACTGCTGTGTGCCAAGCAACCAGGAGATGAGCACAGGTTAATTTAGGGTACATGGTGACTTACCCTGACTAGGATTGTGGTTCCTACTTGGACGGAGTGCATACTTGTGACAATTAGAAACTCAATTTCTAACAACTACTGAATGCTAAATGGGAGCTGTTTAGGGAGGAATAATGAGGGCTTTACGGTTAGGGAGCGTTTGGAAGTGTATTACTGATGAACAATCACACACCCACAAAATAGTAAGCCCATTGTTATTCACAAACTGCACCTCTATTGCTACTACAGACAAAAAGGGTTTTACTATTGCATATTGACACAAACAATATCCTGTTAGAAGAAAATCGAGAGCAGAATCTCAAGGGACACAATCTTGAAAGCTAAGTGTAAATAGGGAAATATATATTTATTATTCCTAACTCTACATACCTTGATGATATATGTACTATGTAGGTACAAATATATAGTGTTAGGTATACGAAATCATAGGGTATTTACCTGTTTTTTTATGTTATGTCCTCAATATTTGGCCCACCAATATTGTTAGTTCGATATTCAAGGTGTACACCACCAAAAAGAACCCAAAACAATTTAAATGTACTCTAGCTCAGAGATTGAGTAAGCCTAGTACCACACATGACCAACCGCTGGCACCTCAACACCCTCCCATAGGAAAGAAGGGACTTCAAATAATACCCCATTGGAAATAATACTAAATTAAATTAAAATTTTGGAAATAGCTAAAAATAAATATAAACATAATTTAGTGATAAAACATTTAAAAATATTTCAAAGGCATCATTTAGTTTTTAGTATTTTTTTAACAGTCTTTTTTAATTTCAAAATGAATGTAAAATGTATTCCTTTAAGGTGTAATTCATTTACAATTAGTTAATTCTGCACATCACTTTTAATATTCAATAATGCATAATAAATAATATGTTGTATCTTATGTCTCAATTTTTTTTTAAATGTATCCTTTCGCTAAATAATTTTCATTGAATTTAATTTATACAAATTAAAGATGTAATTGGAAGTTAAATTAATTGTGTTGTAGCTTTTTGCCTTTTGTTCAATATTCATAATAAATCTATTAAATGAATTTACATTTATATTTAACTTAAACATATGTTCACTATTGTTGTTCAAGTTACATAGATTTTTTTAATTTTCCTCATACTTTACCATTGGGAGCCTTCCCAATACGTACAGAGATCGCTACATGATAAAGTATAGGCTTGGATCATACTACAATTCAATGCCACAAGGCGCCAACATCTGGATCAGGTACTCTCGTAGAACCCATTTTCAACTTCCATCATCATGGCTATGATTAATGCATCCCCTCTATTTTGCAGTACATAATGATTGATAGACCTGTATTGATCCAACAGACATTTCTGCATGTAGGCCACGGAGTTCCAATGGAATGCATCCGCCTGGACGATGGCTTTTACATGGTGCTAGCATGCCGAAGGATCCACAACTCCTTGTAGGTTTTCAAGGAATGGTTAAAATCCTGCAACATGTGGTCAGTATGTTGTTGACTACTTTATTGTGAGGAATTCCTGCACAATTAAGTTGAGGCAATGATCTAAACATAGGACTCTGAAATATCCTCCATCATCAATGGTTTTAACAATACTACCGCCATTGTCAAGTGGCAACAAATCCAACGCTGTAACTGTGCATTGAATTTCTCAAGGATGTTGGCAGCTGTATGAGGTTCTCCATAAAGAACACTGCAACAGTCATGTGCCAAAGAATGTTATGAGAAGCATCAGCACCAGTGGGACCAGTGTCAAATATTTTCTTAACCCCTTTCAAGGAATCCCAGTGTGCAATGATGCACATGCAGTTTGTAGCTTCACAACTGGTCTACATCTCTGTTGTAAGGTGAATGGATAGATCAGCACTCTCTTTCATTATTTTATCATCGAACTGCAGTACTTTGAGGTGCTGCCTGGAACAGCAACATTTAGTTGAAAAATAGGTTCAGCTTGTATCCTTCCACTTTGGACAGAGGGTCTCCGAAATTTCCGAAACTGTTCTCCTTCTTCCAATAAGAATGTACTTGTTCATGGGTTCAGTTGAACAACTAAGAATGACAGGACTTTTTCACATCATATTTTCTTCATCCTCACTACCTCATTCTGTCTGTTCAATGTCTCTGAAGCAGTTATCCTTTTTTAGATGCTTCACCCATATGATTTGGTTTTTCAGAAGTCATAGTTGACCTCCAGTAACAAAATGACAACCTAGCTTCCCGCAAGGCACTCGTTTGTGACGAAGTATCCAAAATTGTCAACAGGCATTGAAGTGTGGCTCAATGGTTAGAGCGGCAGACCCTGATGCAGAGGTCTGGCCTGGGACCCGGGTTCAATACCCGCCTCGGCGGGTCTTGGGCTCAATTTTCTCGGACTTGATACTCCTCACCTCAGTGCCTATTCTAATCATGGGTCCCACTCTGCAACTCTGGGCAATAGCTTGCTTAATCTCCACAACAGCACTGGGATGCCTGGCTTCACCCTGTGGGTGCCCAGAAGTAGACATCGGACAGGGAAAGGCCAGGAAGGGTTCCTAAGCGGTATACGGACAGTGCCGGGACATCTCTGTTGGAGGTAGCTGTGCGCTCTAAAAATGCTGGCATTACTTTGGTGTGTGGTGATCTGTATTATGAAAAACCCCTATTTGCACACAGGCGAGGTAAGAATCTAAAAGATATTCTAGTCCACACCCACCCTCAGGTGAAACATGGAGGCCAACTTACGCTACATGGGATACAGGGGCACCACCCCTGTGGCAACTGCAGTGGCTGTCACCTGACTAAAAAAAGTAGGCAACTACTTTTCAGGAATGGTACGTCAAGGGATCAATGAAAATTCACGAACTGCAACAGCAAGAACGTTGTATATATGATCGTATGCCCATGTGGTCTTGAATATATTGGGATGACCACTAGACAAGTCAAAACAAGGATAAATGAGCACAAGAGCAATGTAAGGTGCAAAAAAAGCACAACGAAAATGGCTACACACTATCTGAACGAAATGCACTGTGTGAATGACCTGAACTGGACCGTAATCGAACAGCTGCCCTCAGAAAAAGGTCTTTTTGAGAAAGAGCAACGATGGGTTTTCCGGCTGGGCACCCATTTGATAGGTCTCAATGATGACATTCCGTGGGGCCAACTTAGATAACCATCGCACTGTTACAGAAGCCACTTAGTGTTTAACTACACATCTCACTGAAATTGCGTGGTGCATGCAGCATCCGAATCCCACTCAATGGAACTGCCATAAGATGTGTTTCAACTACCAAATGTGCACTTACAATCTTATAACCCTGACCTGGCGCTATATCACTGCTGCCACTCCATCGTGACACATACAGTATTTAGTCACCCGCGTTAAATAACCCAAGGGGCTTGTACATACAGCGTTTGTATTCCACTCATTGGTTTTGCCAGAATATGCATAGTTAGCAAATTAATGGCCACTTTTCACTGGCGCTCCCCTACTGCATTCTAAACAGCACCGGTTTGTTAGGTGATCGCTATAATTATAACATATGGGTGTCCGCATTTTAAAGTTGCACTGACGCCTAGCAGCAGGGTGTTTACATGCACATGCACAGGGCCTGAGACACTCTGTCTCGCACTTCCGCGCATGCGTTCTTTGAACACCCTAGTGAATGACACAGAGATGTGTTTTCACACAGGCGAGAGGCTTGCAACACTCGTTCCCGCCTCTCACGCATGCGCACATTAACGTTTGCATCAGGAAAACATTACCGACACCAGGTGTACCAACCCGAACGGTCTGGAATGACAGTACTTGGGCATATTTCCCTTCCGCTTTCAATCAACTACCTTAAATGAATATATGTCGAAATTCCGCATACATAGAACGAATATGCCTTTAGCACGCATGCCTTTACAACGTAAAAGCATGCATGTTAAAGGTATACTCATTGTAAAAGTTTTAATGGTAAGTGAAAGTACACTACCCTACCATACACTACCAAACACTACCCTACACTACAGTCCTTTTACTACATTTACACTACCCAGCACGACCCTCCAACACTACCATTAAGCACTTTACTTCCCTACACAAACACTACAACAGTACCTTAATACACTACCCCCAGCATGACCCTACACAACACTACAATACTACACTAAACCACTACACCCCAGCATTACCCTACACTACACAAACACTACACCACTACCCTAAACCCTAAAAAACAACCCCCAGCATGACCCTACACTACGCAAACACTACAACACTACCCTAAACCCTAAAACACTACCCCCAGTATGACCCTACACTACGCAAACACTACAACACTACCCTAAACCCTAAAGCACTACCCCCAGTATGACCCTACACTAAGCAAACACTACAACACTACCCTAAACCCTAAAACACTACCCCCAGCATGACCCTACATTACGCAAACACTACAACACAACCCTAAACCCTAAAACACTACCCCCAGCATGACCCTACACTACACAAACACTACAACACTACCCTAAACCCTAAAACACTACCCCCAGCATGACCCTACACTACGCAAACACTACAACACTACCCTAAACCCTAAAACACTACCCCCAGCATGACCCTACATTACGCAAACACTACAACACTACCCTAAACCCTAAAACACTACCCCCAGCATGACCCTACACTACACAAACACTACAACACTACCCTAAACCCTAAAACACTACCCCCAGCATGACCCTACACTACGCAAACACTACAACACTACCCTAAACCCTAAAACACTACCCCCAGCATGACCCTACATTACGCAAACACTACAACACTACCCTAAACCACTACCCCCAGCATGACCCTAAACTACTCAAACACTACAACACTACCCTAAACCCTAAAACACTACCCCCAGCATGACCTTACACTACGCAAACACTACAAAACTACCCTACCCCCTAAAACACTACCGCCAACCCCTATTGCACTTTCCCCAGCACGACCCTACACTAAACAACCACCACAACTCAACACTACACTAACACAACACTACACTACACAATCACTACCCCAGCACGACCCCCACCCTTAAAAATTAACCCAAACCCACTTACCTCTCTCATCGTCGTGGTTTACAACGCAAATACATTTACCATACATGCCTTTACAACATAATTCGTTGTAAAGGCATGCGTGATAAAAGCACATGCGTTATAAAAAAATGCGGTATAATGGTATGCAGGTTGAAAGCAATTGCGGGATTATAGTATGCGGGCTAATGGTATGCGGGATAAAAAATGCGGGATAAGAGTTGATTACCACCTTAAATACCTCGGACACTGCCAATTAGTATGAGTATTTATAGCGCCGACCCAATGCCCTCCTCACTTACTTCGGAGCCGCGTTGTGGGAAGTCGGACGGAGGAAATCACCTGTAACAGGTGCTAATAAGCACTACAGATCCCCAACGATCGGAGGCTCATAATGCAAACCTAACTTTGGCAGAAAGCTTGAATTAAACACAACTTGTTTCTTTCCTGTTTGCTAAAAAACAACTACTGACTCCTAAAAACTCTACAGGTTACATTACTACAGCGTGTGCTTTATGTCTCAATGTTCTATGTGTTTTGTCCTCGTACTTCTCTTTTTTACAGGGAACACCATCGCGAATAGAATGACATTTGTGATCTAGTTGCTGCTGCCCTCACAATTTTTCTAGGTCACTGAACTTGTAATATTGGATTTGTATTGTCAATTTTCCAATCTGTTATTCCCATCTTTATGCCTTTATTTTCAGGTTCTCAATTGCAGAATTCTACAAACGAAGATACTTAGGCACATACTAGCCTCTGACTTTCGTAAATTTCACTTTTCTGTAGATTATCAGATTTTTAAACTAATGTGAGTAAGGTGGGGATTTGTGTACCCCGTCCTGAAGAAGGAGCTCTGCTCCGAAACATGTTGACACACACTAGAGGTAACATATATTAATTTACAAATTACCTCGCCTATCACCCCTTTTAACAGTACCAGCACGGGGAAGCATTAAAGTTTTTTGTCATTTTCCACGTGCCAGGTCCTTTTTTAAAACCTCACCTTATCCACTTAAAACCCCATTACTCACTAACACCGCCATCATCCCACATGCACCACACATAGCCAATAAAAAGTAGTCGTAGGTTAGTAGCACGCTGCATTCCGTAGAGGGGTGCAAATACCCCAATGATGAAGCATGACACCAAGGGTCCTTTTGGTGTGTGAGGGGTATTTAAAAACACTGTGTGCTCCCCACCATTGTAGGGATCACCCTCACACCTTCTGTGGATTTCATTTGTTTAAATAGAACAACTAAGAATGACAAGACTTTTTCACATCATATTTTCTTCATCCTCACTGCCTCATTCCGTCTGTTCAATGTCTCTGAAGCAGTTATCCTTTTGTAGATGCTTCACCCATATGATTTGGCTTTTCAGAAGTCATAGTTGACCTCCAGTAACAAAATGGCCACCTAGCTTCCCGCAAGGCACTCGTTTGTGACACATTGTGCACTCTGCAATGTTATCCTCATGTGGTCTAACCCCCGAAATGTGGAAGAAAGCATCCTTATAGAGCCAAAAATAGAAGAACTTGTGCTCATGGAGCCAGGTGATAGTCTTTGCCTTTGTCTACAGTGGGCTGTGACGATTGTAGGCATTGTGGTTTGTGCAGGTTTTTGGGCTTTTGAAAGTATGGTGATGTTAGTGGTATTACAAGACTCAGAGCAGGCTAAATACAAATGATCAGCATTTTCTATTTGCCATTCTTAACATGAAGAATCACTTTTTAATCTTTCACACTTCTAGGATTTCTGGAGCGTCCCTTTTCCCTTGTCTCCTGTGGATAGGTTTGGGGTCCACTCATGTGGCCAACATCTGAAGTGAGGTTTTGAGAAGATGGAGAGATTTATTTTCTTTGGAGGAGATAATGGGTCTTGTGGTGAATGAGCAGCACAACATCCTACTCTACTACAACCTCTTCTTCTTGCTCACCCTATACGTCCAGATGACCAGGTGCAGCTGCTGAATTTCCTGGGAAGATTTTGTTTGCTGCCATGACAATTGATTTTGGATCATTGCTCTCAGCCATGACTGCAGTCTGTGTAGTGCTGAGCAACATCTGCTATAGTTTTGGTGATTGGTGGTGCCATTGTTAACCAGGACTGTCCTCTACCCAGCATTTTCCTTTTCAGAAAAGGGTGCAACATGTATGCTGCATACAGAGGGAGAAGTTATGCAAAGGACATAGAAATAACTGATGCAGAGATCTCTCAGCAGCTGAATTTACCACTAGCAGTTGACGGTGTAGCAGGAGCAAAAGGAGGAATAAGTGAAGAAGTGATGGCAAGAGGGGCAGTGGTAGAGAAAGTGGATGAAGAGATACCCCTAGTGACACTAGAGAGTATAATTGCAGAGAAAGCGCTGATATCTCAGGAAGGATTGGAGAAGGTGCAGATAGCCCTTCAGCAAAATAACTCAGACACATCAGATATTTCGGTATTGGCACTACTAGGAAAGTTGGAAAGAGATATCCATATGGGTTTTGAAGCCTCAAAAAGAAATCAGGAGCGCATAAGTGCTACATGCAGTCTACTAGAGGACAAACTTGATAAACTGAGCAATGAAAGTGATGCAGGGGAGAATTTTGGATAACCGTAAAGAAATCGAGATTATAAAATTTAAAGAAAGAGAGACTGACGAAAGAGTTGAGAGATTGCAAAATATGCAAAGGCGAAATAACTTGAAGATCCTAAAATTACCAGAAGGAAAGGAGGGGTCAGATATTAAAAGTTACGTAGTTCAATTGTTGAAAACGGAGCTACAGTTAGAGGAGACAGAAGAAACGTTGCTACGCGACATTCAGAGAGTTCATCGAGACCCTTTCCGGCTGAATCCAAATCGCTCTAAGCCAAGAAAAATATTGATTAATTTCTTAAAGTACAACTTAAAAGAGAAGATTCTGACAGCAGCCCTCAAGAAAAAGAATATAATTGTCGATGGAATTGCTGTAGACATTAGGTCAGATTTATCACCAGCTACAGCAAGTAGACAATGGGAACTAGGAAAGCGAATGGCGCCACTTAGAGCAATGGGGGCAACTGTTCAATTGAAATTCCCTGCTTTTCTAAAGGTAATGTGGCAAAATAAAATGTACACGTTTCGTGCAGTTGAAGAGGTAGACGCCTTTTTGGATCAATGTCAAGAAGAGTAGTATTAAAAAGGTCAGATTGCTGTCTAACACCTTTAAAAATATTGAGTAAATGTTACAGAAAAATAGAGGCACCGCTACTACGGCATCCACTGGCCTAGGCCATGGGAGTTTTGGTTGGGTTTTCCAGGGAGGGAGAAGGAGAGGGAGGGGGGGCAGGCGGGTTATGGGGTAGGGGTAGGGTTAGGGGGCAGGGGGAAGGTAATGGGGGGGGTGGGGAGGGAAGTGGGAGTAAAAAAGAACAAAATCCTCAGGAGCATCTTCGCCACCAAAAAATAAAAAGAGAACTATGGACCATCTTCTATGAGTGGGGCTAAGATTAAGGAGCTAAGGTTCCTCACATGGAATGTCAATGGTCTACGGGTAAAATCTAGGAGACAATTGATATTGAAATATCTAGAAGATTCCCTTGCTCATGTGATTATCCTACAAGAGACCCATTTAACTGAAATAGAAAGTAAGGAGATTTTTTCTGTTCAGAAGTGGATTGCTAGTGTTGTTTTTACACCCCAGGAGATAGTAACGAAAGGGGTGGCAATTCTGATTAGGAAAGGGGTTGATGGTGTGATGGAAGACAAGTTAGCAGATAAAAGAGGTAGATGGGCGATTGTCAAGATAAGGGTGGCAGGGGAAGTATTGGTGGTAGTTGGGTATTATGGGCCGAATGTCGATGACCCAACGATTCTGGACAACCTAGCGACAGAATTAATAGACTTTTCAGGAAAAATAATTATGGCCGGAGATTTCAACACAGTTTTAGACTGCAAATTAGACAGGACAGGAAATAATAGGGCTGTGGTAAATGGTAAAATGTCGTCTAGGTTAAGGTCGATTATGGCACAGCAAGGGTTAAGTGACATTTTGAGACTGGAAGCAGGCCAGCAGTCAGGATTTACCTTTCACAATAAAAATTATAATCATAGTTCACAAATAGATTTTTTTTAGTAGATATTAGGTTGAAAGATCGGGTTACAAAAGTGATACATTTAGGAGTGCATATGTCAGACCATTCAGCTGTTGGTTTAAATCTAGAATTAAGAATAGATGGTTTGAGTTCAATTTGGAGGTTGGACCGCACCATTTTATCTGATGAAGACTATTTAGAATCCCTAAAGGTTGAGTTACAAGTCTTTCTAGATATAAATGAAGGATCAGCTAAAGAAGATATAGTATGGGATACATGTAAGGCATTCTTGAGAGGGAGATTGGGAGCTCAGGGTGCAAAAAAGAGGAGACTGTATTACAGCAAGATTTCAGACTTGGAGAAAGAAATACGAGCCTGGGAAAGTAGTGGAATTAGATTAGGAGAAAATGTAACTGAAGAGGAAGTTAAAAATAAGCTTTTGGATTTAAAAATAGAACTCACAGCAGTACTCTCACAAAGAGTTAAAGAAAGATGGGAAGCTAGTCAGTTGGCTCACTTTTCATATGGAGAAGGGTGTGGCAAACTACTAGCGTGGAAAACAAAAAAAGATTTAATACATAATCAAATAAAAGAAATTAAAAAGATAGATTCAGGGGAAGTTATAACAGAAAGCAAAAGAATTGCAGAAGCTTTTCGTGATTATTTTGTAAATGTTTATACAGAAGATCTTTGTCCAAGAAAAACAGAAATTGAAAGTTGGCTGCATTTCTTGAAACCTCTTTCTGATGATTTGTTGGGAGAACTAAACAGGGAAATCTCACAAGATGAAGTGGGTAAAGTGATCAAAGATAGCAAAAGAGGGTAAGCACCCGGCCCGGATGGCCTCCCCGCTGAAGTATATAAAGTCCTAGTGGATTCAATTGCTCCTACACTGTGTCAGTTGTTTAATCAAGTTTTTAGAGGGGAGGTAGCGATACCTAGTTCTTGGAATGAGGCAACAATCTCCCTAATACTTAAACCGGGAAAATCACCTAGCAGCCTAGATGCATATAGACCTATATCACTTTTGAACTGTGAATAAAATTTTAGCCGATAGACTCAGTAGAGTTATTCATAAATTGATCCATGAGGACCAAAAAGGTTTTGTTAAGGGGAGATACCTAAAAGAACTAACTTATACTTTGATCGGAATAATAGATATGGCTTCCAGACATGAGTACCCCTTGGCGGTGATTGCTTTAGACGCCGCCAAGGCTTTTGATCGAGTCAACTTTACTTATCTGAAAGCCCTATTACAATATCTCAACTTAGGAAAGAACTTTATTCAATCTCTCTTTTCTTTGTATTGTTCTCCGGTATCACGGGTTTTAGTAAATGGAATTCTTACTCACCCATTTAAAGTAATGCGTGGCACTAGGCAAGGGTGTCCGTTATCACCCTTTCTCTTCAATCCATACATAGAGCCACGGGCTTGCAGGATCAGAGCCTCAGAAGACATACCCCCTTTTATAATTGGTGATTGGTCAAAAAAACTGGGTTTATATGCAGATGACATTATTATTTATTCTTCCAGTTTGCATCATTCTTTGGAGAATTTGGTGAAAATAACGAAGGAATTTGGAAAAGTTTCAGGTTATCAGATAAATCAGGATAAAACTGAGATAAAGGCCTGGAACTTAAATACGGAAGGGGTAATTAATAAATCAGAAATGAGGTATCTGGGGGTTAGGATAACTCAAAATATTGAAGATCTTGCTAAAACTAACTTTGTTAAGACTAAGAAAGGAGTTGTGGCCATTTTAAAAGGATGGATGAATCTCCCCCTGTCACTATATGGGCGGACTAATCTTGTGAAGATGGTGATTGTGTCAAAAGTCACGTTTTTGTTTGAGAATATCCCACTCGGATTTTTGGAAAGAATGGTTGGCCAAATTACAGAGCGAGATAGTAACTTTTATTTGGGCATCAAAAGGCTCACGAATATCGTGGAAAAAGTTCAGGAGGAGAATCAACAAAGGTGGTCTGGCTACTCCAGATTCACAAATTTATGCATGGGCCTTTTGTTTAAAGAATTGCAGGATGATGTTCGGTACCCTAACTAAATCAACGATTGGAGAAATATTTGGTGTGATGCTGAAAAGTTGCGGATATGATGATTTTGGTTTTTTATATAAGTTTGCAGATCCTAAATTTTTCAAAAAGGTGAGACTTAAGGTTTTATGGAACTTGGCGGAGGTATGGTACAAAATAAGAAGACTATTGAAATTGCCTTATTTTAGCTATATGGCTCCAATATGGGATTCTCCTGGAGGTCCCCTTTTGGACAAAAGATGCTTTGGCTTTGCAACTGAAAAAAGAGGATGCTTTGCGGAGATGGAAAGATTTGTTCCAGGATGGTAAACTGCTGCCTCGGGGCCTCTGCCAACAACTGTGGGAACAGGTTTTCTCAAGATATAAGTATTTACAGATTCAGAGTTGGGCAAATGATCCAGAAAGTGTAATTGGGACTCAGAACAATTTTGAGCCGAAGTTAGGGATAGGGACTTGTAAGAAGGAAGTGGCCACATGGTACTGGAAGATTCTGGAGATGGAAGATGGACCATTTGTGCTTCCGGAGGCTCTGTGGATGGAATGCTTGCCGAAGATCGCGACAGAGAACAAATGGCAAGTAACAATGTCTATGCTTTACAGTATTGTTAAACCCGCAAATTTAAGGCGGACTCTTTTGTTTACTATCCATAGGACATATTGGTCCCCTCGCAGATTATCCAAATTTAAAGCTGGCGGAGGTGTGGAGTGTCCGAAATGTAAGACCCCAAATGTGGATGATCTACACATGTTCGTCTTCTGTCCAAATATAAGACAATTTTGGCTGGATGTAAGTAACTGTCTATCTAAATCTCTGAATCTGCGGATCGAGGTAAGCCCCAAATTAATAATAATGGGGAGATTTGATTTAGAAAACAAAAGTATGAATGACAATGTAAGACTTATCTTCTATGCCATGTTGTTAGCTCGTAGAGAGATATGTAAGTTATGGGTCTCACCATCTAGCCCTGATTTAATGGACTGGATTCTAGCCATGAGGTATATGGCTAAGCTTGACATTTCAGCTCACACCAAGAGAAATCAAGGATTTTGGGTACCTTTTCTTGCATGTTTTGGTTGAATTACATCACTTAGTATGGTTTTTCCGATGATTAAGCCTGCGCCTATCTCGCTGGTACTTATTATTTGGGATTCTAGGTTGGAAACCAAGTAAGAGGAAGACAAACTTGATGAGTCAGATGGTCAAGAAAGATCGCTCGATGAAAGGACAGACTCAAAATAGGTGGAGTTTATGCCTCACTACTCTAACCAGCTTATGAGATAAAAAAGCCCAGTGGTGGACTAAGTTAGAAGATATGGTTGGCGAGATGGCAAATGAGGATTAAAAAAAATATCAGGGATGTTTATGACCCCTCAGGGTGTAAGCCAGGTGGTTGGGGGACTCCACGGGCAGGCTGCGCCAATGCGCGCTAAAACGCTCCGAAAAAGGCACATAAAAACGCCCTCACAAAGCGCCCTTCACACGCACCAGCGCAGACCGACAAAGCGCGCCCCCTAGCGGCGAGAGGACACCACCGCACCGAAAACGGGCAAGATCGCGTGAGGAGCGCGTAAAAGCGCCCCGCGATCGTAACAAGGGCTCTGGAATGTAAAGAAAGGCAGCGCTACAGGGAAAAACCACCAATACTGCCCCACAAGCCCCAAATGCACAGAGAGTAAAGAAAACACCACTTAACTTGCTGCTGAGCAGCGAAGAAAGAGGAAGAGGAACAGGCTGCAGAGCATGATGGGAGTTGCCAGGAGTGCAGAGACTAACAAAGGACTGGCTCGTTTTTGTTGTTCTTTCCCTGGTGTTCATGGGAAATGATGTTTATTTGGTCTTTCTTGCTGCTGTAAAAATAGTAAAGAGCGAAGGAAGAAGGCATAATCCTCGCCTCCGAGTCCTTAATAGAATTGAAACTTACTAGCACCTACGGCTAGGAAAATTTTCATTCTGCATTTTAAAGGACTCAGAGTGCTAAGCCTTCTACTGAGCTTCCGTATGAAAGTCCGGTTTCACAAAATATTGAGCCAGATATGCCGTCATCAGATTCAGCAGAATTCCAAATCTTAGGGTCCCATATTTAGTATTAGGGTGGTGCGAATCCGCCAATGGCTTGACCGGCCGTGTATTAATGTTTCCAAAGAATGCCCTGCATTGATGACGCACTCCCCAGCCGGTGATTTTGACAACCCTTTATTTCAAAGAGAAGCAGGTATTTCATTCCATTTCATTACGATCTTCTTTCATCCTTTCGCCTAGCGGCTTTCAGAGCTTCATGCTCCTTTCTCATAGGCACCAGAACACACAAACATTTGAAACTGCCACAGTTCCGACTTCCTGCCTTCAAAATTAGTTAGGCTGTTAAATATTGGACGGATTTGTTAGCATGAGCTGAAAGCCATTTTGTATTTCTGGCAGCCATTTTAGTTATCTTAAAAAATAAGAGAGTCTCCCAGAAACCAGAAAGGACCGGGTATCAATAGTATAAACAGGAAAATTTCCTTTCTGTGTTGTTGGACTTCTAATTAGTGACCGAAAGGCCTACACATGAACCATGGTTTACTTTATGTTCAAATTGTGACACAAATAATTGATTCTCTACAACCCTAGATGATTAATACTACACGACACTAGTGATTTCTGTTTACTTCCCAAATTGTATTTGCCTTAAAAACATTAATTTCTTTTCAAATTAAAAACATGAACTGGTTAAGCATTCATCATGTATAATAATCAAGATCATGTGCTCTGGTACATACAAAATCAATCTATCTAACAATTCCAATTACGGTTGCTATCTCAGAGAACACTGATTCTAATGATTTAAACAAGACTCAACTCTGATCATAAACAAATCAACAATAATAAATGAGATAAAATAAAGACATAATACATAAAAAGGTCCTTTGTCGACGCGTTTCGGTGCTTTTGTAGTATTGCAACACCTTCCTCAGGACGGACGAGTTAAAAACAAATATAGTCTCCTTTCTACAAAATGAATGCACATAATTAATTTACAATGACTAGAGAAAACGTGTAGTAGAACGGGTTGTGTACAAATCGTGTCAGAGTTTAAAGAATTGGTCATTATGGTAACTAACAAGCTTACTTTAGTTAGTTGTCTATTGGTCCTTCTCTTCAATGTTGAGGCCAACTGATATTCATTATATTTAGGGAGCCAATTTAATGAAGCTCTCAGAGTTTCTGTAATTTAAAAGGATAGCATAAGATTGAATTCAACTATCCTCACTTGATCGGCATACAGTGAATAACGTGCCTACTTACTTAAAAACGAGGAGGCTCGTGTTTATAGTGTTGTTTTGATCAATGCTGCGTCTTTCAATCTGCGCAAATCGTCAGAACAAATCTGCTGCCTCAGTTCCCTGTATGAATTAATCAGACATTCTATTTGCCTGTGTATAATATTGTGACTTTACAGACATTCACTAGCTACTGTTGAATGTAAATACATACCAGTAAGGTTAAGGTACATCACTTGATCCAGCATATTATCATCCCGCTGTCAATTGGTTTTTTAGAACGATGTTCCGGGTATAGTTAAATTAACCCGTGTTACTGCAGTCACCCACTTCTTCTGTGATACCTGGATAATAAGAATTTAGTTATTACCCTTTTCACTATGAATTTTGCAAAGAATACGAATTTGCCATTATTGTAAAGGTTTTTGGGTCTAAGGTTTCTAATAAGAACCCAATTGCTACGTATCACTCTGCATATGAGGATCCCTTTAGCGTGTAACGCTGACCACAGTCTAATACTCAGCGCATGTTAATCCGAAAGATGGTTTTGCGCAATAGCGGTTATTTTCGCAAAACCGGACTATCTGAATAAAGGTAGCTTTTTGATTAAAACACAACCAATTGCCTGGTTTCCCTGCATCCGGGGACAATATGCCCTGCATCAAAATATGCTGCGCCCACTCATCTATTTTTACTTTGAACTTGCTGTCCCACGTAACATTGGAAATGGGCGTAATCGTTTAACATTAAGGCCAAGTCCTTGCTCTACTCAATTATTTATGTTACCAAGGGCGAAATCCATCTCTTAAAAAAACTACCAAAATGGCGCATATGTATATGCCAACTGATGACACTGTCAAATGACGCAGTCGGGTAAGTTCGTTGATAAAACTACAAATATGGCGAAAGGGTGAGAACACAGGTGTCATATATTCTAAGCCACCCAAACGCAAAATTAGTAATTAAATAAAAATTAGGCCCCTATATAAAGCCTCGGTTTTTTGCCATTACATTTTCAGCACGGGGAGCAGTAAGGTCCTGACGATACCTGAACGCGATAATACGGTAAGGAGCGGGGTCAAAATAAGGGGCTATGCCGTAGGTTTAAGATACCCCCGTTGAACTCCTGATACTAAGCCAAGTGATTGGCGTGGTAACATAAATAATTGAGTGATTACACCAGCGGCTGATAACTCAGACTTGCTTAGTCTAAATGGGAGTGCTTTGATCGCAACAGCGGCTGCTTTATAAAACATTTCAACTATCTCTAAATTAAACTGATTGCACCAGGGACTGCATCTTAAATTAGTGTCTTCATCTGTGTTTGTAATAGCACCAGCGGCTGATAACTCAGACTTGATTGGTCTAAATGGGAGTGCTTTGATCGCACCAGAGGCTGCATTATAAAATATTTCAACTATCTCTAAATTGAACTTGTTGGACCAGTAATTGCATCTTAAATTACTGTCTTCAATCAGTATCACAAGACAACCTCGGAAACTATTTGGGTCAAGTCATACTCTTTAAACCTTTATTTGCGGTGTTTGAAAGACTCTGATTACTTATTTAATCCATCTTGATGAAGACAGCTATCTTTGTGATTGCACTGAACAGTGTGTTGGTTTAAGACACTGTGCGCTGCTTTCCTCTTTTTTTACAAATTCGTTCGAATCTCTTTTGCTGCATATTTTTCATTGCCTTTTTCAGTTTACAACAAAAGGAGCATCTTTCTTGCAGAAGATTTAACATTGTTTAAAAGCCTTTTTTTAAAATGTCTTAAACTGCCTACCTCGCGCTTCTCTCACTCTCGAGCTCTTTCTCACGCTCCAGCCAGCTGATGTCATCTCACTGAATTGGTTAAACGCTCTACACTTCTGTCACTGCGCACTATTGCAGTGAATCACCTGATTGTCTCTACGCTGCGTTCCACCACCTACGCTGCGTTTCACCTTACAACAAAGCAGCTTCGTTAGCAACGCTTCCTTCTGTATGACAACGCTGCGTCGGAGCGAACATTTTCTTTTAAACACTCTACTAAAGGTTCCCAAACCATTTAACCTTACAGGATATTATCAGCATCAAATCCCACCGGAGTCGAGTGTCCATTCTTCTTGGTTTGGAACGTAGTGAACATTACTTTTTTTTTAGTTTTAAGAATGAATTTTGTTTTAAAAAAGAACGTTTCACTCTTTATATGTTAAACTTCATTTGAGGTGTGTTACCTATCTATAGCCTTACAGATTTCCTCTGTTAAACATAACATCTGATGCTTTAATATTCCCTATTATTACCACAGCACCACCAAGTGGAAGGTTTTATGTATATTCTGATGTATATTGTTGTGACCTAATTTTATTAATTCAGTATTCCACACTATTCTAACTGCTTGCTGCTTTTAAAGGAGACTCTAGGTTTTGGTAATTCTTTATTTAATTTTAGTTATGCAGAATGTAACTGCAGCTCCATTTTTTCTGTCATCCCCGGGTGATCCTCCTATTAAATGGCAGAAGTGGAAAAAGGTTTTCGAGCGTTACGCTAAGGTCTGTGGTGTCAGCTTAAGTGCAGAACGCAAAACCTCCCTTCTACTTCATTGTCTTGGCTCAGAGGGTCAGGATGTTTTTGAACATTTGGCAGAACTTAGTTCTGAAGAAGAGAGAGGTCTTAATGAATTTGAAATTTGCATGAAAAAATTGGACAATCATTATATGCCCAAGGTTAGTACCATATTAGAAAGGTACCAATTTGCGAAAAGATTACAAAATGAGGGAGAAACTGTTGAGGGGTATGTCACTCAGTTAAGAAAATTAGCATCTTCTTGCAAATTTGATAGTTCCATTGAAGAAAGAATCAGAGATCAATTCATGGTTGGATGTAACATCGAAAAGGTTCGCGATGAATTATGGTTAAAAGATAAACCATCATTAGATGAAGTTCTGCAACTAGCTAAGAGGGTGGAACATTCATTAAAATGTGTTGATACCTTGAATAAAGACAAACAACCCTCTGTTCAAGTTGTTAAAAGTGCTGTAAGTGACTCACAGAAAGGCTCAAATTCTGGTAATCTGGTTAAGACTAAAAAGAAACCTTTTGTACCTAAATGTTTCAGATGTGACAAGATTGGCCATTATGCTAATGATACAAAATGTCCTGCCTTTAATGCTATATGTTCAAAATGCAAGAAGAAGGGTCACTATTCTAATCTGTGCAAAAGTAAAATTCCTTCTGCTTCTGTAAAAGTTGTTGATAATGAGTCCTTGGAGGAGGATTTTGTTTGTGGACAGGTTGTAGTCCATTTCACTTCTACAGCTGATCTTAGAAACTGTCCGGTTGACAAAATTCTTATTGAGGGTGAGTCAACTGATGTCCTTTTTGATTCTGGGGCCAAAATAACAATTATATGTAGAAATTTCTATTTGGGAAAACTAACCAACAAAGTTCAGTTGGCAAGAACTGACATTCATCCTTTAGCATATGGAGGTAAACTCATACCTTTGTTGGGATGTTTTACAGGACGCATAGAATATAAGGATCGTTATACTGTAGGGAAGATCTATGTTTCGCAAAAAGGGGACAGTATCATCAGTTGGTTCCATCAGGGTGATCTAAATATAATGCTTGATCCTAGTTCTCCTAATCCTATTATACTCAAGGAACTCGTTAGTTCTGTTCAAACGGATTCTAATGTTGATTTATCGCGTCGCATTAGAATACAATTTCCTAAGGTATTTAGGGATAAACTAGGATGTCTCAAAGATTTTAAACTGGAGATTCCCATAAGAGCTGATTCTCAACCTTATTCTTGCAAGCCTAGACCTGTTCCCATAGCTCTAAGAGATGAAATGATAAGTGAGTTGGAAAAATTGAAGTTAGGAGGGATTATTGAAGAGGTCACTGGAACTGATTGGATTGCACCCGTGGTGGCTGCTCGCAAACCCAATGAGTCATTGCGTCTATGCATTGATTTGAGGCAGCTTAACAAGTGTGTCATTAGTGACAAATATCCCCTGCCTAACATCTCAGATCTTTTAGCTAAAGTGGGTGGTGCCAAAATGTTTAGTACATTAGATTTGGCGTCCGCCTATCACCAGATTGAGCTAGAGGAATCTTCAAGAAACCTTACATCTTTTACTACGCCTTTTGGGACGTATAGGTTCATCAGAATGCCATTTGGGCTTGTCTCAGCGGCTTCTGTTTTTCAGCGCATCATGGAGAGGGTACTTAAAGGTTGCAAAGGAGTGTGTGTGTACCAAGACGACATTTTAGTTTTTGGAAAGAATGATGAGGACCATGAGTGTATTCTTTTTGATGTGCTGAGTAGACTTGAAAGGGCCAATCTCACGATCATGATTGATAAGTGTCATTTTGGAGTCTCCTCAATCCATTATTTGGGTCACACCATTTCTAAAGATGGAATTGCACCAAAGGCAAACTTAGTGGATACTATAACTAGGATGCCTCCTCCCTCTTCTAGAGAGGAACTCATGAAATTCTTTGGAATGATTGAGTACTACAATAAATTTGTAAAAGGATTTGCTGAACAGTGTGTCGGTTTAAGAAGTCTGCTGAAAAGGGGGTCTGAGTTTATTTGGAATGCTGATTGTGAATCAGAATTCAAATCTCTTAAAAAAAGGCTTGAGAAAGCTCCTAATCTCAGAAGCTTTGATCCTCAAAAGGTTTCTATTCTCACCACTGATGCCAGTCTCAAGGGACTTGGTGCAGTTCTTCAACAGGAGAATGTTGGTGTTTTGGACACTGTTATGTTTGCCTCATGTGGTCTCAAAGACCCTGAAACCCGCTAATCTGTTATTGAAAGGGAAGCGCTTGCTGTGTTTTAGTCGGTCAAAAAATTAAAAAAATTCTTGTGGGGAAGCAGGTTTATAATTAAAACTGATCACAAACCATTGTGTGAAATCTTCTCTAAGAAGGGTATTGATTTAGTGTCCAGCAGAATAACCAAATGGGTCATTGCGTTGCAAGAATATGATTTTACTATAAAGTACATTCCTGGTGTTGATAATTGTGTGGCTGACACCCTGTCAAGGTTGGTTGATGTTTCTCATGATGAGCCTTTGGAATCTGACAGTGATGAAGATAGGTATCAAGTTTGCCCAGTGTCTGTGGAAGTTATTGATGAGGCTGAGTGGCGCTTGAAATTGTTTTCTGATCCAATTCTCTCATGTGTAATGTCTCTTTTGCAGAAGGGTTGGCATTCTAAGAAACAGGCCTCTATTGAGTGTGCTAAGTTCTGGGGGGTCAAAGATGAGTTGGCAGTGTGCAATGATCTTTTGGTTCGTGGGACTAGATTAGTTCCTCCTTCTGAACTGCGTAAGAACATCATTGAGTTGGCTCATGAATCACACTCTGGAATGACCAAAACAAACTGGTGGCCTGGTATGGATTTGCACATTGAGCGTGTCATTAGGGATTGTGCGATTTATAATTTGAGTGATAAGTCTAAAGTTGTGAGAGTGCAACCTATGGTCATCAGGGACCTCCCAAGTGGTCCTTGGAAAGAGATCTCGTTTGATATTCTGGGTCCCATTTATACTGATTGCCAACAGGTTTTCATTTTTGTGTTAAAGGATTTATTTTCCAGATGGCCTGAGATACACTTCACATCGAGCATTGAGACTAGCAGTGTGGTAAAATTTTTAGAGGCCCTATTTGCAAGAGAAGGTTTTCCACAATCCATCCTCACAGATAATGGGGTCCAATTGGTTTCGAAAGAGATGGAGTCTTTCCTACATAAGTGTGGTATAAGGCATAAGAAATGTGCCCTTTATCACCCTGAAACCAATGGAATGGTGGAAAGATTTAATAAGGTACTTAAGGAAACCATCTCTTGGGCTAAAGGGGCAGGCCTTAATTGGAAAGAACAAGTTCTTAAAAAGGTAGAGAGCTATAGGCTCACTCCTCACACCTCCACTGGTAAATCACCTTTCGTTCTCTTTAAAGGAAGATCACCTTGTACCTTGTTAGAACCAACCTGGGTGAGAGATTTTGGAGAAGAGATTACTAATTGCTCTAGGGATTACAATGTAAGTGATGATTTAGACTGGCGTGAGAAAGAGGTTCTGAATTCTTCCAACAGGAAACTTTATTTTTATTCTAAACATGCTACAAAAGTTACATCTGTAAAGGTTGGTGATTTGGTTGTGATTAAGCTTCCAGGTAAAAAAGTTAAATTTTCTGAACCAATAAAAGTGATAAAAGTATTCAAAAATGCTGTGAGAACTTTGGATCATAGCATCTGGAACTTGAATAGAGTTTGTGTTTTCCCAGGCAATCATCAACTTTGTGATTCTGAAATTGACTCGAAAGTTGGTGATTCTGAGTACGATACAAACAATGAAAGTCCAAGGGTGTTTCGATGCTCATCCAGAATTGTCAGTAAACCTTCTCATTTGAAGGACTATGTGTCTTGATTTACATGATGGTTACTTTCTGTATATGTTTATGAATAGTCTGGGGTAAGTTTTTTTTTTTTTCTCTCTCTCTGTTTCTCTTGTTTTTTTATTATGGGGGGAAGATGTGTAGCATCCTTCACTCTCAGGCTTAGCTGTGGAGTGCACAGTGTGATGTCATAGAAGCTATGTTGTAACCACAGTTACTAGAATGTATGTTTTGAAGCACAGACTGTTACTGCCCTGCACTTGGATGGGATCTGGATGTGTCTCTCTTTCCTGGAATAAACCTGAGCTTCATTACAACTTTGATGCTGTGTCAGTCTCATCTTTCTCTAAGACCTGAATCCTACAAAACCTTAGACCCAAAAACCTTTACAATAATGTCAAATTCGTATTCTTTGCAAAATTCATAGTGAAAAGGGTAATAAATAAATTCTTATTATCCAGGTATCACAGAAGAAGTGGGTGACCTCAGTAACACGGGTTAATTTAACTATACCCGGAACATCGTTCTAAAAAACCAATTGACAGCGGGATGATAATATGCTGGATCAAGTGATGTACCTCAACCTTACTGGTATGTATTTACATTCAACAGTAGCTAGTGAATGTCTGTAAAGTCACGATATTATACACAGACTGCAAATAGAATGTCTGATTAATTCATACAGGGAACTGAGGCAGCAGATTTGTTCTGATGATTTGCGCAGATTGAAAGCCGCACCATTGATCAAAACAACACTATAAACACAAGCCTCCCCGTTTTTAAGTAAGTAGGCACGTTATTCACTGTATGCCGATCAAGTGAGGATAGTTGAATTCAATCTTATGCTATTCTTTTAAATTACAGAAACTCTGAGAGCTTCATTAAATTGGTTCCCTAAATATACTGAATGTTATGTTATGTTATGTTAGTATGAATTTGTAGAGCGCACGCTCACCCTGGGGTTTCTTGGCGCTGTGGACCGCTGGGGAACCCGTCCTGGCTTTCCCTGTGAGATGGTCCCTATTGGGCATCCCCAAGGTGAAGCCAGGCATCCCCGGCAGCGAGGGGGCCGTTGTGGAGATTAAGCAAGCTATTGCCCAGAGTTGCAGCGTGGGACCCATGGTTAGAGAGGCACCGAGGCGAGATTTATCGAGCCCGCTGACATTGGTTCTGTACCCTGCCGCGACGGGAATTGAACCCTGGTCCCGGACCAACCTCTGCTTCTGGGTCTGCCGCCTCTAACCGGTGAGCCACACTGAATATCAGTTGGCCTCAACATTGAAGAGAAGGACCAATAGACAACTAACTAAAGTAAGCTTGTTAGTTACCATAATTACCAATTCTTTAAACTCTGACACGATTTGTACACAACCCGTTCTACTACACGTTTTCTCTAGTCATTGTAAATTAATTATGTGCATTCATTTTGTAGAAAGAAGACTCTATCTCTTTTTAACTCGTCCGTCCTGAGGAAGGTGTTGCAATACTACAAAAGCACTGAAACGCGTCGACAAAGGACCTTTTTATGTATTATGTCTTTATTTTATCTCATTTATTATTGTTGATTTATTTATGATCAGAGTTGAGTCTTGTTTAAATCATTAGGATCAGTGTTCTCTGAGATAGCAACCGTAATTGGAATTGTTAGATAGATTGATTTTGTATGTACCAGAGCACATGATCTTGATTATTATACATAATGAATGCTTAACCAGTTCATGTTTTTAATTTGAAAAGAAATTAATGTTTTTAAGGCAAATAAAATTTGAGAAGTAAACAAAAATCACTAGTGTTGTGTAGTATTAATCATCTAGGGTTGTAGAGAATCAATTATTTGTGTCACAATTTGAACATAAAGTAAACCATGGTTCATGTGTAGGCCTTTCGGTCACTAATTAGAAGTCCAACAACACAGAAAGGAAATGTTCTTGTTTATACTATAAGCCATTTTAGTTAGCCATGTGCTGCCACGTGCTCGCCATGTGCTCTGTCCTCCCTCAGTGTTGACTGCTCTTGTAATCTGCCTAGAAACGAACTATATTCAGCATCTTCCACCTTCGTACATGCTCAGTTGAGCTTGCAGCTGTCCTTGCAACTGTTTCTAGTCTGTAAATGTCAGGATGTGTTCACCAGAATTGGCAACTGTTAGCTCTTCCCACTTTGCTGAGCAAGCAGATCTTGCATGTCCATATTAGTCATTTTGCATGCTTACATGAGCCAGGACTGCCCCTTGGTCTTATGCTGACTATGTAACCCTAAGCATATATAAGGCCCCAGTTTTCTGTACTCCTTAGACTGCCTCATACAGTTGCTAAGGCTTCTGTGTGAAGTAGTCTCCCTCGCTTGAGGTTAATAAAGATGTTCTTTTTATATTTCAGCTTCAGTGCCAATTTCTTCTTTGTTGGTTTAAAAGCACCAAGTATCAGTGGGACCCCTGAGAAGGTTTCTATTTTCTACAAGGCCTCCAGTGTGCCTTCCTTGTAGGTCTCCTTGCAAAGCATTCCAAAACTTGTGGCCCATTTTAAAGCTTAAATATTTCCCTCCAGTGGATTTTTTGTGAATATACGCTCCTACGTTGGGGTCGCCAAACAACAAGAGTGACTCCAAAACCCAAAAGCAAGAACCAGAACACGTGAGGAAGGGGCAGGGGAAGAGGCCGGGGCGCCAACGCACAAGAAGGAAGAGATTCAAACAAAGATGAAGGAAGAGGCAACAACATGGAGCACATGGGAAATTCATTACCTCGCTCCAGATTAGCCAGATAATGGAGGATAAACAGGTAAACCGCACCATCATCAACCTTACAGACAAACCCCTTAATCAACTAGCGAAAAGAACACTTCTGGCCTACTTGATGACTCTGGGATTCTCATGTAGAATTTCACCTTACCAATCCAAAGAATCCCTGGCCGACTTGACCTTTTAGTCTGCATGGAAGTGGGAAGGAAGTTCATAAAATTTCATATCCTTTTGACAAATTCCTAATTCAATGCGTTTTAATTCGAAGGAACACTGACTCCGAAGAAAAGTTTAACATTTTATTACAAAGCCAAAAATAACTGGACATACAAGCACCTCAGCAAGAGGCTCAAGAAATAAACTGGCACTAATACAAACATATTCCTACGCAGGAGTCTCAATCGAGAATAAAAAGCAAATTTAATTAAAAAAGCATTAGGCATGCAATAGTTGTGCCCACTGGAAAGTTCGACTGCATCTGTTCCAATGGGAAAAAAAAAGATTAGTCTGTCCATACACTAACTCTAAAGCGACATCCCTACTTATCATCCCTCCCAGGCAGGAGAAAAGGTGCCAGCTGTGAAGGCTCCCATAGAAGCACATTCACTTTCCAGGTAAGTATCCTCAATTACTGAGCTCGTTATAAGATGCTCCTTAGTTTCTCCTGCCTAGTCCAAACTAAGACCCATGTCTAACTGCCTATCCAATTGGACTGCCTTAGACAGGACCCAGTCTAAGTCCAACTAACCCTAACCCTAGCTTCAATAGCAACTGACTCTTCACCCTCGGGGCACTTTCCCTAATACAAAATCCCAAAAACGATGGGTACGCTCATGACACTCTTCCTTCAGGCAGGTACAGCCCCTCGTACTTTTCCAGCATCGATCCTTCTTCTTCCAAAAACCATTGCTGTGTCCTTTGGTCCCAGGCACCTTCTCAGCCAAAAGTTTCAACCGCGCATACAAGTGCACTCCCTTCGTCTCTACTCCTACCAATCTAACTTCTAAACAATGGCTCATTCTACCTAACAAGCTAATTGGCCGTGCACCTGTAAGAGAAATGCATGAGAAACAATCCCTCTGCATGCTCTAAGTTACAATTCGAAATTCAATTGCAAACGTGAGCGTCTTTCCCAAGGTATATTTCCAACTCGACATTTCTAGGCAGGCTAAGAAAACCACAGTTAGGCCTCTTCTAGCGCTTCTATGTCTCAGGCCTTTACTCTTTTAAATGCATTTCTAATATAACAGCATAAGCATTTCATTAATCAATCTTAACATTACATTTCACATTAGCAACCATTATTCTCATGTTAAAGCATTACGTTTTTTATTAGGCAGCCAACACATGCAACTTTAATATGGCACATTCAATCTGAAGGGACAATTTACACACAGAGCAGTTGATTCTAAGTTATTTAAAACATGATTCTCTCAACTAAAGCACTACATCAATCTGTAAATGATATAAACATAATTCTACATATTGCACTGATCCCCGGCCTAATACTATTTTATAAAATCACACAATAACATGGCCCTCTAAATATGCAGGTGCTGACTACTTGGGACTATGGTGCACCCCAACATGGGGTTATATCATACTCAACCAGTAGACTATGTTGATACTCGCATTGATGTTTTTAAATTTTGTCGCAAACTCAAACTAAAGAAATGGCACAAGCTGAAATCCTCAAGTATAACAGAGTCTAGTAATAACAACAGGTAACGAGTTGGAGGGTGGTGCCACTGCGGACAATATCAATGTATGCCAGATCCTAGATGATCTAGAGTTGGTATATGATTGTGCAGCAACCACAAATTTTAAACCAAAATCTACTTATCTACCCCTTATGCCACATGACAACATAGATACCTTCCAAAACCTAGTAACCAATCAGCGGATACGCTTTAGGCAGAAACACTGGTTTAATAAGAACACTCCAGTACAACACAATCTCACTAAAACACAGAAATAGGCGATTAAGATCCTGGCTTATGACCATTGTCATCAGACCAGCGGACAAGGGAGGCAAGATAGTTCTTTTGAGCAAAGAGATGTATCTCTCTGAAGCCATGGACCAGCTCAATGACTAGGGCCTAGATGTAGGTAATAGCAAATTACCGAATGGTACATACCGAATTTTACCGATTTGGTATTCACTATTCGGTAATTGCTATGTAGGTAAAATTTTCGGTAAAAAAACGAATCTGTAAGATTCGGAAATTACCGATTCTGTAATTACAGAATCAGTATTTGCAATTGATTCCTATGGGCCTTGAAGCCCATAGGAATCAATGGCAAATACCGATTCTGTAATTACCGAATTTGCAAGGGTGACAGGGTGTCCCTTTGACACCCTGTTGCACCCCTGTTTCTGGCTTGTGTGCCATGTGACACACAGACATGCCCTTAGGGCATGTCTGTGTGCCACATGGCACAGGTGTACATGCACAGATGTGCATGTACACTGGAATTCGTTATTTACCATGGCGACAAACGTGGCGACTGAGGCTGCGGGCGTGAGATTGCGCTGCTGCTGGATTTTAAACTTCTCTAATAGCTGAATACAAGCTTTACTTTTAAACTGTGATTACAGCGCTAACGTGCATTTGTGCATTTGTTTTAATGCATACCATTGGGCATTGGGCTCAGGCTTGCTCTACCTGTCTCCTTCGCTCTGGACCCTGTTCCGCCCCGGCATTGTGCCGTTTGTGCGGAGGGTCGCAGCACTGAGCACCACTTCCTGCCCTTCTCCCCACTTCCGCCCTGCCTCTCCATCGTGCAGGTCAGCGGTCTAGCGGCTGCTGTCCTGTGTCTATATCTTGCGCGCCAGCCACTTCACAATCTGATAAACTCGGCGACTGAGGCTGCGGGCATGAGATTGCGCTGCTGCTGGATTTTAAACTTCTCTAATAGCTGAATACAAGCTTTACTTTTAAACTGTGATTACAGCGCTAACGTGCATTTGTGCATTTGTTTTACTGCATACCATTGGGCATTGGGCTTGGGCTTGCTCTACCTGTCTCCTTCGCTCTGGGCCCCGTTCCGCCCCTGCATTGTGCCATTTGTGCGGAGGGCTGCAGCACTGAGCACCACTTCCTGCCCTTCTCCCCACTTCCGCCCTGCCTCTCCATCGTGCAGGTGAGCGGTCTAGCGGCTCACTTCTCTCTTGGTATATAATGGTGACCTGGCGGAAGCGCAGCGGACGAGCGCAGCGGGAGCGCCGACTTTGCGCCGAAGTTGCGCCAAAGTTAAGCCCGTCTGCGCCTGTCCATGGCCAACCGGGGCCTGGGGCCATTTGTAATGCCCATTCCATCTCCTACTCCTCCGCAGACCTCTTATCGCTTCGCCGCTCTTTCCCTCTACCAGCCTATGCTGAACAGGCTGTACTAAACTGCGGTATTTCTGCCTCTTCAAGCACCCTCAGCCCTGTGGCTTCGAGTCCTTGTCCTGTGCCGAAATCCCCTCGTCTCTATCAACCACCGCTGGGGGTTACACCACTGTCCGTGATATACCTTAATACGCGGTCATTGGTGAAACACCAGCTGGAAATTTTCCACTTGTTGGACGATAGATCTGTGGATATTCTTCTCCTGTCAGAGACCTGGCTGATTGAGGACTCTGTCCCTGATATTCTTGCTGCCATCCCTGTCGGCTATTATATCCTGCAAGCTAACCGACCTGCGGGGCAAGTCGGAGGGGGGGTGGCTGCTATCATTCGCTCCCAGTATGTTTTTACTACCTTAGTCTGTGCAGTGATCCCTAGAACTGATAGTCTCACTGTTAAATTTATGTCCCTTAGGTCCTCCTTTGTTGTTGTTCTTATTTACCGACCCCCTGACTCCATGCCTTCTTTCCCCTGACAGTTTGGTGATCTTATTTCTCAAATTACTATTAACCATGCTAAGGTTATGATTATTGGTGACTTTAATTATTGGCCCTCTGATCCCCGGGAAAGTCACCTCTCGGAGGAATTTTCTGACCTCTTATCAGGTCTGAATTACCATCAACACATTACAAATCCCACTCACTGTAAAGGCCACATTTTAGATCAGGTGTGGACAGCCAATCTGGATATCTCATCCCCTATTGTGACCCCATGCTCTTGGTCAGACCACTATTTTATTTCTTTTGTTCTTAATTTGGCCATTCCTATTCGTCCTTCCCTTTCGACGAACTTTACTGCCCAAAACTGGAAGAAAGCCAACCTGGTGGAACTTCATTCCATACTGGCCTCTACAATCCCTCCGACTTCGACCCTGGTGTCTCACCAGGCCTTCCTCCTCGAACAATGGCTATTATCCGCCTGTAATACCATCGCCCCTTTGAAAAACATCAAAACTAGGTGCCCTCACGACGCCCAGCGATGGTTTACCGACCAACTGAAGGCAGATAAATTGGCCTTACGCCAGGCAGAGCGTCGTTGGAGGCGTAATTATGACCATCAGCTGAAAATTGATTTCGTTGATCGTCTGAGAGCCTATAAAAAATCTATTCTATCGGCCAAAACTACCTACTTCTCCCAAAAAATCATGGAGTCTGCCTCTAAGGCAAAGGATATTTTCGCCATTGTGAATGAGCTTTCTCTACCAGACCGAGTCACCCCTCAACCCCAACCCTCTCAATCCTTGTGTGATTCACTCAATGTTTTTTTATGGATAAAATCATTACCATTAAGAATAACATTCCTCTGCCCTCATCCCCCCATCCCCCTTCTTTACCTCCCAGAAATCCTTGCTGCTTGGATGTTTTCCCCCAATTTCCCTCTCTGAGTTCTGTTCACTCTTGTACAAAATGAGCTCCGTCTCCCCTATTAATTGCTGTCCCCCCCCAGGTTCTTAGGGAAATCTTTTTGGCCTGTCCTGGTCCTCCCCTGGCCCTACTCAACAACTCGTTGGCAACAGGGGTGGTTCCGGATTCCTTTAAACAGGCAGTGGTGACACCAATCTTAAAAAAGACCAATGCCGACCCTACGGTCTTGAGTAATTATAGGCCCATCTCCCTTCTCCCCTATTTGGGGAAAATGTTGTAAACCCATGTCACCCGCTGCCTGAGTGCCTTCATTGAGTCTTCATCTTTCTTGGAGGCCCAGCAAGCTGGATTCCGCCCTCTTCATTCCACCGAGTCGGTCATCGTGGCTGTCATAGACACCCTTAGAAAGGGTGCCGATAATAACATCTCCCAAGCCCTTGTCCTGTTGGACCTGTCGGCGGCTTTTGACACGGTTGATCATGCTATCTTGATCGACCGTGTCAGGAACGCCGGCATTCAGGGCATGGCTCTTGAATGGGTCCGGTCCTTTTTGGATAGTCGCCTCCAGGCAGTGCACCTGTCTACTTTCTCTGCTCCTTACTCTCCATTGTCCTGCGGTGTCCCTCGGGGCTCCGCTTTATCCCCTTTATTATTTAATCTATACATGCAACCCCTGATTTTTTCCCTGCGTAAATCTGCTGCTACCATCTTCAATTATGGGGTTGATTTACAGTTAATTTTTCCCATTGAC
The DNA here is from genome assembly GCF_964263255.1 of Lissotriton vulgaris. NCBI lineage: Eukaryota > Metazoa > Chordata > Amphibia > Caudata > Salamandridae > Lissotriton > Lissotriton vulgaris. The sequence goes on from NC_141698.1 coordinate 904,311,478, forward strand.
ACCTTCCTTTCTTCTTGCACTATTTTTCAGTCCACCATGCTTGAGATCTCGGAATGGATGTACCATAGCCAACTCAAATTGAACCCTACCAAGACTGAGCTTGTCCTGGTAGGTGGAGCAGCCAATCCATGGAATGACAGCTTTTGGCCTCCCTCACTTGGGCCCCTCCCCGCCCTGTCAACTCCGTGAAGAGTCTTGGCGTGGTCATCTCTAGTGACTTATCCATGGGGCCCCAGATCAGTGCGGTTACGTCATCCTGCTTTTTCCATCTACGCAGGATACGTAAAATCTGTAGATTTCTTACCAGAGACGCACTGATCCTTGTCATCATGGCCCTGGTCACGTCGAGAATTGACTACGCCAACACTCTGTATGCCGGCATTCCTGCATACCTCCTTCACAGATTGCAACTTGTGCAAAATCAGGCAGCCCGCCTGGTTTACCATCAACCTCGACATCAGCACGTCTCGCCACTACTGCGGAGCCTTCATTGGCTCCCAGTGGCTAAGCGCTGTACTTTTAAATTGGGCTGTACAATCTTTAAAGCCCTCTCTGATCTTGCCCCCATTTTTATCTCTTCTAAATTGAAATGTTATGTTCCCTCCAGAGACCTTCGTTCTTCTGGCCACAATCTGCTGGTTGTCCCAAAAATTAAACAAAAAAAACATGGCGGCTCCTGCTTTTCCTTTTGTGCCCCTAAGACCTGGAACTCCTTCCCGTCCGCCCTTCGACACTGCCCTACCTACGGCGGTTTTCGTAAAATGTTAAAAACTTATCTTTTCCAGTCTGCTTTTGAGTAACACACGCCTTTGCCGTCCCGCATGTGTTATGAGCGCCATGAAACCGTACGGTGAGCGAGCGCGGTATAAAACTTTTTAACATAACATAGCATAACATAGTATTCCATGGTAAATAATGATTCGGTAAGGGCCTGTGGTACTGATTACAGTGCCACCTACATCTTGATTTACAGAATCAGTAAATTTACCGATTCAGTATTTTACCGATTCTGTAAATATACCAATTCGGTATTTTACCGATTCTGTAAATTTACCTATTCGGTATTTTACCGATTCTGTAAATTTACTGAATCGGTAAATATACCGATTCTGTAAATAAAATGCCCCCTACATGCCAAATCCCAAATACCAGTCGGTAACGGCCCAAATCGGCCGTTACCGGCCGGTAATTGGCGACCTACATCTGGCCCCAAAAGTTTTACATTAGGGCAAGCAGAGAGGAATACACAAAAAGCATTATGGGCATTTGAAATATGCTCACAGATTGGAAAGACAAAGGATTATTGAAATGGGAGGAATCTTGTTTTTTGAAAAAGGATTTTCCCAAACTTCCTGTCCTCTATCTCCTTTCAAAAATTCACAAAAACAAAACAAACCCACAAGGCAGACTTATGGTGTCTTCCTGTGGATGTGCACTAGAAAATGTGTCCAGATTTGTTGACAACTTCCCCAGGGAAAATGTCAGCAATTTACCCTCACACATGAAGGATACCAAAGAGTTCCTGAACAAAATTCAAAACAGGTTTTCTTCTGATCATCATGGATGCCAACTCGTTATACATGATCATTGAACATAAGTTGGGGAATAAGGCCTGTGGGAAGTTTCTCAGTGAACGTTCTAACAAATATGTGGAAAATACCCCCAATATTGCCAATCTGTTTCTGGGGGCATGGGAAGAAGACATCAGAAATTATACGAACCATACCAGAGATTTTGAGCACGTCGTCAGTTGGCTATGGTACATTGATGACTTCTTCATCATTTGGGATAGCACGATATCTGAAGCTAATGTTTTCATTAACAAACTCAATCAGAACAACATCAATCTGAAACTAGCCAGGAACATTAGCAAGGTAGTGGTGGATTTCCTGGATGTCAAAATTGAGATTGACAATCAGGAAATACAAACAAAACTATTCAGGAAAGCCACAGCAGGCAATACATAGCTTCATGCTCTGAGCAGCCACCCGGACAATCTTAAGTGGAGTATCCCGCTTGGGGAGCTGCTCAGAGCAAACCGCAACTGCAGTTCTAATGAAATGTTCACCAAGGAACAAGACATCATGCTCGCCAGATTCTTTTAAAGAGGTTTTCCCAAATGGGTTCTTAAGAAGGCAGTGGATAAAGTCAGTACTGTTGAAAGACTTGCCACCTTGATGGGTAAACCCTGGGATTGACGCCTGACCCCAAAATGGCACCCGCAGTCAGGGAGCCACAGGAGGCTTAGTGGTACACTCTGAGGGGTCCCTCATGCACAATACTGCTCAGCTCACTTTACTTTACTCCCTGCAAAGACTACTTGGTTGAGGTCATGGTGAGTCGCTGCTCAACTTCCTGCGGCACATTCATGAATTCGACCCTGTCCTCCAGGAAAGGATGAAGTCCTGCTACATATACCCCACGCATCTCACCAACAGCCTGGCGTCTGGGCCGTCTGTGGTCTCACACAAGCAGGACTTCATCGTGGTGGGTACCAACTAACGCATCTATGCCTACACAGGGATCTACATAGCCCGGTCATGATGTGCCGCGTCCTGCCAGTGGCGGCTCTGCGTGAGGGCGCAAGCAGCAGTGGGTCAGCGTGAGGGTGCAAGCAGCTGCACACCTGGAATCTCTGCACCCTGGCCAAGGGTGCCTGGCTGCTCGTGCCTCCTACTGTGGTTACTGAAAACTTAAGCCGTAAGTAACATATAGAAAACCTACACTGAAATAAAAAAGCGACAAAGACTCCCATCTACCCAGTGGATATTGCAGTGTGATAACAACCAGTGCAACTGCCTGCCCTTAGCAGTCAATGCATAGCCCCTACGGGGCGCAACCGTAGGAGACCTGTAATGTTGGTGGTTGGGTACTCCCACTGACGCCGAGAGCCCCCTGACATTGAGAGTGTGTGCCTCGGAAGATACCCTTACTCTGGGGGATTTCAAAATGGGCCGACCAGATCCCAGCTGCCTGACCCTAAGATGGCGGCCTTTGTGCCCAGGGTTCCTTGTGCCCAGCTTCCTGGGACCTGCCTGACTCTAAAATGGCACCCAGACTTCAATTTATGACTATGAGACCCCCATCTAAGCCTGGGGACTGTTTACTCTACTGTCTTGGGCCCCCACAAGGTTTTTTCACTCCCACTGTTGATCTGCCAGATCTGATCCACTTCTCAGCCCCCTGTCGCCTCTTTCCTCTCCTGGGGACTTGTTTCTTCTGTCTTGGACTTTTGCAACTCTAACTATTGTAACCATGTGCCCTTTACCAAAGCACTCCTTCTCCCCTTGTTGGGGAGGGATCCAACTTTTATACCCTGAAGTCTCAGAAAAGGAAGGGGCCCTCAGATTCACTTCGGAACCTTCCGAGCTGCCTACTCTTTTCTTCATTGTGAATGTTCAGCAGATGTCCACTATTATTCAGATATGGATTCCAGTTTATTCTTATGTTCAATTGTTTTGTATAGCACTACACAAATTGGGAGCATTTGTAACTATGTACCCACTAGGGAATGAATTGGATTTCTTGAGGACCTGCCATTCTGTATTCATCATGCAATTGCCTCTTACTAATTTTCTTTTCTTTATGTTACGATACATTAACACTGCACCACAGGTCTCATACCCACTTGGGGAATATATTGCAAATATGATGAATCATCTTTTCCTGAGCAGTATCAGTACGTGTTTTGATACATGCACTACGAACGCTTCACCACTAGGCGATGTACTATGTAGCATAGGAGTTTGTGTACATACCTTTATACATAACTAGTCTTTGGATTTTTCCCCCTGTTACGCTTTTGTACGCAGGCATCAAATGTAAATGCCATTTACCATATTTGAATATTTGAAGCTACAGTTCCAGGCACTTGATCATGTTATCTGTTAACCTGTCTGACATTACATTGTAAATCTTTTACGCTTGTATGTAACACAGAAGTTCATTATGTGAGGCAAAGCAATGACCATGCATTTTTACCTTTTCCAAGATGGCACTTTTGCAATGATTTGTATGTCCTTTGTCGATTTCGGAGTATACTCTGCAGGGACCATTGGTCCTACATCGATTTTGTTAATTTACTTATGAAGCTCTATGTGCATTTTTGTGTGTGAGCAAGACCGCTTGTCATTCGAAACGCGTCACAAGGATGGATTTATAAGGCAATAAATCCTTCTTGTAGGTCTGCCTTCAAGCAGCAGGGCGTGGTCGCGGTTAAGGCGTTCCGCTAAACATCCAACAAAATTGTTTGCCCAGAAGATCACGCCACACACAGGTAGGCATATTCCTTCTATGCTCACAATGCTGTATCAATCCTTACACCTGCTTCAAGCATGTGCAAGGTTTTGACACAGCATAAGCTCAAAAGTGACTGAATGAAATGTTATACATTTCACTCAGTCACTTTTAGGAGGCGTTGCTGCACCACCTCCTGCACATGAAAGCCTCCTTCTGGCGCAGGGCTTTACAATGTAATGCACCCTCCAGATGCGTCACATTGTTAATAGCACACAACATGGCACATCTTTTGCACCACCGCTGTGTCACAAAAGTGACGCAACGGCTGTGTAAAAGAGGCACAAGGGATTTTAAATCCGCCCCTAACACATACAAATTCACCCAGGCAGTTTCACCAGCAGCGCAAATTGAAGCATAGACTTGTAACATATTTATGTACATTTGTTACATTCAAGTGCTTCGGACATACTACAGTATACAATAGGTAAACACCTTATAGATTTATGCTGTAGCACTTCCTTATAGTTCTGCTCTTTCACATTCTCCATACACTAGTAATATATTCATTCATTCATTTATGAACTACACATTCATTCTGACAAACTTTTACACACTAACATAGAAATATAGTACTTTCTCTTGACCAGTGGAGGTAGTTCTAAAAAGAACTGTTTTTTTCTGTTTTTGCTTTTCAATTTTTTTTTGTTTTTTGTCAACAAGTTTTTTTTTTTAACCAAAAAAATGGAACTGGAACCCAAAAAGTATCCAACAGGAACAAAAGAATAAAAAAAATGTCGAGGACAGCGATGCTCCTGCATCCTGTGTTTTATCAGATCAATAGACTGTTCCCTATAACACAAAAAGTTTACTGCAATGAATGCATACAATTTTAACATCAGCAAAATCAGGATCAATTTGTGAATGTGGACTGCTTGCTGAAAATTCTGCTGCAGTAGTTGATGTGCTTGGTTCAGAAGCAGGTGGGTTCTCCTGCAACCTCCGTTTTGCGGCTCGAGCAAAGTTATTGGGGTGCGAGTTCTTTATGTGTCGCACCATATTTGCTGTGCCAAAGGAGTATTTTTTAGATGGATCACCCCTTGAAAGAGTTGTTTGGCAAATTTTACAGGTTACTTTTGGAGCATTAACCATTTTGGCCCTTCTGCAAAAGTAAAAAACTGCCAAATTAGAGCTTCTTTCCTCTTCTTTGGAGGTTCTTCAGGAATGAAACCTCCCTCTGAAGAACTGCTGGAAGATGAGTCCATTGCTCTTAGTATGATGATCTTCCTTCTATTTGAGAAAATTCTCAGAAGAAATGCTTCTTCTTAGAAAGTCAAAGTCGAATGATTAAACTGGGACGGAACTTTCAACAGTTGCAATGGGAAAAGTTATGAACCAATCAAATCTCTCCTTTTAAAGTCACATGGCTTTGCGTACCCTTATGATGCGCTTACGCAGCTCTTTTGATACCAGTACGCATGATGTTCTGCCGCGATTTGTGTAATTGTTTTTAAAAGTAATATATGATTGTTAAAACTGTCAAAAAAATTCATAGTTATCCCAAATAATATCTTCCCTTAGAATGTACATTAAATACATAAATATATGTTTTTAACCATGTAGAAACATTGGAGCCTTTCACGTACATAACGCTGTAAATGACGTCACACTGAAGGTTTCATTGCGACGCGGAACGTCAAACCATATTCGTACTGTATGCGCGGGTACACGCTGAGTATGATTAGCAGTACAAAGTATATTGCGATCACCCTCTCAGTGACAAATCAGAGCTCAGGGCGCGCTAAGGAGAATGATCAGAAGTGGTCACTCATTGGAGATCCGATTCTGGGCCTGCCTCTGCGCACATGATAACAGCGCCCCCATCTCTCTCTGTTGTTAATTGTTGGTGCACACACTCACACTTGCACATGCGCGGTGCACGCCCGCCCACACTCCCCACATGCCACCACCTAGCATGCTTGCTATCATTAAGCCTGCAAACCAATACATTAGCCAATGGGATGTCCCCCAAGGCCATCATACTTATAGACCGCTAAAACACTACCAATAATGGCCCTGGGCTTGGTTTGCACAGCCCCTGCGGTTCCCAAATAATCCGGGCACTGACGTGAGCACGCTCTCTTTTGCCTGCCTGTGCTGCGGTGACAGAGTGTTGTCATCAATTTTACTACAAACTCATAGCTCGAGCGGAGGAGGACTCCTGACACTCGACGTGGTGTCACTACTGCTGCCGCCCAGCCACAAAACCATAGGCGCGGAGACGGCGGCGCCCACACCCAAAACACCCCAGATCCAGCGAAATCGCAGCCTTTGAAGACACGACAATAGACAACAGAAGCAAAGGTAAGAGAAGCCGTCACAACATCAGACTCCGCTGTAAATTGTATATGCATGATGCTATTTTTTTCTCCATCATATGGCTCTCCTACCCCTCAATGATATTAAATTGTATGCACATAGTATAAAAGTTTCTTTCTGCATCACAAGATCCTATACACCTCTAATTTTATAAATTATGTTTGAATACATTTCTGTGTCGTATTTCTGTACTACGCCACGTTCTTAGGCCTCTATCTTTATTAATTGTGCGTCCATGATAATATTTTTTTTTCTGTGTCACGAGGCCATCCCAGGCAGGCCCGGACTGGCCGTTGCGGGCACTGGGTAATCCCCCGGTGCGCCGCAAGGGTGGGGGCCGATTTTGTTACAGGGCCGTTTTTGCAGCATAGCTGCAAAATCGGCCCTGTAACAAATTCGTCCAGAAACCGGCCCGTCAAAGAGCTCGGTCGCACCCCCAACAACCCCCCTACCGATGGAGGGGGTGGAGGGGGTGGAGGGACCGAGCACTTTACCAGGGCCGGTTTTGGTTCCCAGTCCGGCCCTGGTCCCATTCCTCCATTCTTATTGATCTTCCTTTGTTGATCCTAATAGTTCCTTCTGTCTTACGGAGCACTCCCAGGCCTTTTTTTATAAATTGAGCTTCCATGAATTTCTGTATTTTATTTTTGAAGTGTGTCCCATGCTTTACAATGTGTTCTTTTTATTGTATGTTCATGATGGTATTATTTTCTGCATCACGTGCCCCTCCTAACCCTCAATGCTTTTAAATTGTATGTACATAGTATAAATGTTTCTTTCTGTGTCCCGAAGTTCTCCAGACCTGCATTTTTATAAATTCTGCATACATAAATTTCGGTTCGTATTTTTTAACTGTCGCGTGCTTTAGCCTGTATTCTTATACATTGTGCGTTCATAATACTATTATTTTATTTAATCTGTCACGTGGCCCTCCCAGCTCTGTTTTGCTTTCTTTTTCTGGAATATATGCTTTCTGGTTCATCGTATTTGCTCCCTCCTAATCCTCCCATTAGTTTTAATATTTATTACTGCGTCACGTGACACTCCCAAGCCTGTATTAGTTTTTGAATACTTGTAAGTCTAAACGAATGTAATTGCCAGCCACGGCTCGTACAGGGCGTTACGCCGGGTGGTGAAATCAGCATCCACGGCTCGTGCAGGGCGTTACGCCGGGCGGTGACATCAGGCAGAGGAGGAGCAGGGTGAGGGGTTGTAAAATGCGGGATATAGACGCTGCATCACATTTGGCGATGCAGCGCGGGTAACACATTTTTTTTTTTTCGGTACTTACCTGACGTTGTTCATATCCCGCATTTTACAACCCCCCACCCTGCTCCTCCTCTGCCTGACGTCACCGCCCGGCGTAACGCCCTGAATGAGCCATGGCTGGTAATTGGGTTGTAATGTAAACCTATTCATGATTGCATTTTAACTCTACAGGTACGTTTAAAAAAAATGGACATTCTTCTTAGTCCGAGAAATACTGGCTGTCATTGGATACTTCTGGTAAATGCAAGTTTTTCAACATTTATTAGTCCATTTTCAAAGTTATCGTTCAAAAATATAATAGTTTAAACTGTCTACATTTGTTTAGCAAATAATTTAAAGGCTAATCTTTTTAAATAATTTTGTAATGTATCTAAAGTAGACATCTGTACCGTAAAATGTAAACTCTCTATACTAAAAATCATATTTCTATAATATTTTGTATAGATTTCCAAACCTTTAACAAAGACAATCGGTCATGATGCCCGGAGTAACAAAATTCAGAACTATCAAGAGTTTTTATTATATTGAAGGTAACTTTTCCCTACAAAAAAAGTTCCCTATCTCTTTATTATTTATTACATTGCAGAAATATAAAATTGCCAATATAATTTCTCCTTATGAAATTTAAAAAAGCAAAATATTTAACATAACCATTCGGATCGCTCTAAAAGGTTTTCCAACAGCAATTGAACTGTCCCGACTATGACCAATGTCAGTTACTCATCCTAATCGCTTACCCCCAGATGCATCAAGCATCCATTTTGCGATTCCTTATTAGCGAAAAATAAGGATTCGCTAATATGGATTAGCAAAATGCCATGCATGAAGAACTTGCTTAAAAAATAGCGATTTCTTAAAATTCCTTAATTGCGACTCGCAAATTGCGAATCGCAATTAAGGAATACCTCCCCATTCATTCCTATGGGCCTAGAGGTACTTAAAAATGAATGGGAAGACATTCTCAATTTGCAATTATCAATTAGCGAATCGCAAATTGAGAATGTAATTTCAAGGGAGCAGGGGTGTCCCAAGGACACCCTGTTGCACCCCTGAAATCTGCATATGGGTACATCTTGCACACACACATGCCCTAAGGGCATGTGTGTGTGTTAAATGGAACTTTGAAAAATTAACTTTAGTGCATTTTTTTCAATGTTTTTGCAAATTACCATGAAGTTCAATTTCATGGTAATTTGCTACTCCTATTAGTGAAATCGCTTTTCTTTTTAGTTTGAAGCATTGCATTTAAGGGAATCTCAATTTGGGATTCCTTAAATGCCTTAGAAATTTAAGGAATCTCAATTTAGAGATTCCTTAATTGCATTTGGGATGATGCATCCCAAATGCAAAAATACAAGTCACAAAGGGGCAGAGAATCTGACCGTTTGCGACCGTTTTTTTGCTTGATGCAACTTCTTTAAAATACTCGTAAACATTTATGAACGTCTACCAAACGAATCTATTGTGCCCGTCGGAAGGATATTGCTATTTGCATATCATTTTGCCTCACCACTACTATAGTCCTAACACGGTTGCTCTGAAACCTATGATTTGTTTTCAACCCCAATCCTAATACAAACAATTACTATTCTTTTGAATAGTTGTGACAGCCCCATTGCTTACATTTTAAAACAATTGCAACATGCACAATAATTTGCAAACTAACTTTTCATTGGGTAGCATTGCTATTATGATGGGCTAATATTCATCTTTTATACATTTACAGTCTATTGAAAACTATTGTGGTGTCTGCAACCGAAAAGCTTCAGCAACTTATACAGAACACTTTATGGTAAGGATCTTTTCTGAGTTCCGTCCACTACGTTGGAAAGCTGACTATGCACCATCAGGGATGTGGAATTCCTATAGCCCGACGCACAGCACATATTGTTTGAGGTCAAGGGCAACAAGTTTTCACGTGTATTGTGTCCTTGGCACAAGTAGGCCCAACTCCCAGCAGCACAAACCCTATGGCTGCCAGTTAGTAGTACCACATAATGGGTCACAGAAGGGCACTTTCTGCAGTTAACGTAATATGTTTGCCCATATGTTAATGCTGTTCAAATTTGTATTTATGGTTCATTAATTGAATGCCTTTTTACTCGGGCGCACACTCTAAGTAAATGTTGTAACCTCTGAGTGCACAACTGTCAGTGGTTCCAGTATACAAAAGCGTGCAGCTTTGAAACACGCCTGACCCACGTATGCTTATCAGAAACTCTTGCACCTCTCAATGTTCAGCATCATATATTTATTGGGGCCAGTGCCATCAAGATTTCACATTTATTTTGTTCTTGGAACAAGTAGTCTCAGCTACTGCAACACAAATCCATTTATTCCTATGGGCCTAGAGGCACTTAGGAATGAATGGGAAGACATTCTCAATTTGCGATTAGCTATTAGCGAATCGCAAATTGAGAATGCAATTTCGAGGGTGCACGGGTGTCCAACGGACACCCTGTTGCACCCCTGAAATTGGCATATGGGTACATCTTGCACACCCACATACCCTAAGGGCATGTGTGTGTGTAAAATGGAACTTTCAAAAATTCACTTTAGTGCATTTTTCAATGTTTTTGCAAATTACCATGAAGTTCAACTTCATGGTAATTTGCTACTCCTATTAACGAAATCGCTATTTTTTTTAGTTTGATGCATTGCATTTAAGGAATCTCAATTTGGGATTTCTTAAATGCAAACGCAACTCAAGGAATCACAATTTAGAGATTCCGTAATTGCGATTTTTGCATTTGGGATGATGCATCTCAAATGCAAAAATACCGGTCACAAAGGTACAGATTCTGAGAATCTGCCCGTTTGCGACCGTTTTTTTGCTTGATGCAACTTCTTTAAAATACTCGTAAATACCAAAGAGGGTTTTCAAGGATAACATTTTTGAAAGTCTACCAAACGAATCTATAGTGCCCGTGGAACGATATTGGTATTTGCATATCATTTTGTCTCATCACTACTATGGTTCTAACACGGTTCCTCTGAAACCTATGATTGTTTTCAACCCCAATCCTAATACGAACAATTACTATTCTTTTGAATAGTTGTGACAGCCCCATTGCTTTCATTTTAAAACACTTTCAACATGTACAATAATTTGCAAACTAACTTTTCAATGGGTAGCATTGCTATTATGATGCGCTAATATACATCTTTTTTTACATTTACAGTCTGTTGAAAAGTATTGTGGTGTCTGCAACCAAAAAGCTTCAGCAACTTATACAGAAAACTTTATGGTAAGGATCTTTTCTGAGTTGCCTCCACTATGTTGGAAAGCTGACTATGCACCGTCAGGGATGTGGAATTCCTATAGCCCAACGCACAGCACATATTGTTTGAGGTCAAGGGCAACACGTTTTCATGTGTATTGTGTCCTTGGCACAAGTAGGCTCAACTCCCAGCAGCACAAACCGTATGGCTGCCAGTTAGCAGTACCACATAATGGGTCAGAGAAGGGCACTGTCTGCAGTTAACGTAATATGTTTGCTCATATGTTAATGCTGTTCAAACCTGTATTTATGGTTCATTAATTGAATGCATTTATTACTCGGGCGCACACTCTAAGTAAATGTTGTAACCTCTGAGTGCACAACTGTCAGTGGCTCCAGTATACAAACGCGTGCAGCTCTGAAACACGCCTGACCCACGTATGCTTATCAGAAACTCTTGCACCTCTCAATGTTCAGCATCATATATTTATTGGGGCCAGTGTCATCAAGATTTCACATTTATTTTGTCCTTGGAACAAGTAGTCCCAGGCCCTGCAACACAAATCCTTCAGCTGCCAATTTACAGTAAAACGTTTTGGAGCAGGAATGGGAAGTGTCTGCTGCCGAGGTAATATTTGTGTCCATATGTTAATGACCTTCAAACTTATACAACATTGATGCAAAGTCATTATTATAATTAGAGTGACTATTCCAAATGAATCTTTTACGCTCAGACTCCACTACTTTTTGTAGTAAAAAAAGTGTACACACATTTCCAAAGTTTAGCACTATGAGGCTATGTATACTGCTCCTAGAATGCTCTGCGATTTGATGCAAATAATTGCAGAAGCTTAAAAGCAAGTTTGATAATACTTTGCTTGCAAAATAAAATGTTCATGAAAAAGAGAAAGGAGGAAAAAAAACATTTTGCTAAAATACTATAAAATTTCAGTTACCATTTTTTTGCAGCATCATTTAATAACGTGTTAATCTATGCTAGTATTACCCAAAAAATTTAATTATGGAAAATCTCTGTAACTAGTTTCAATAAAATTATGGGAAACAAAATTCAACAAGCATTGGCAAACACAGAAGGTCTGAAATTGATGGTCACCTTTTTACTTTTGTCATTGTGTGACTCGTTTTGGCATTGTGTTTGTAAAATGTTATTGGCATGTAAGCTTCTGGGCCATCACTATTATAACAAACTTTGGCAAAAGCAAAAAATATTTTTGGTTTTAAAAATCACAAACTTTCACAGTAGTTACTGGCACCGAACAAAACTACTTTGTGTGCCGATATGCTCCTTGTGAAATAGCATAATGCTGTGACTCACAGTGAAGCGATCCAATACAAAGACAGAGAGAGAGAGACAGGAGAGAGAGCAGAGTGGATGAGAGTGGAGGGGAGAGAGAGAGAGAGAGAGAGAGAGAGAGAGATGTAATGAACGCAAAAGGTCACGGTTAATGCCAGACCAAATTAGGGGCCCAATTATTCAAGAAAGTCTCAAAAGTGCACCCAGGGTATATGTCCTAGCATTAAGTGCAGCTATACAGCTTTTGTGAATTCCCAAATATGTACACAAGTAGGACAAGAAATAGTGCTCCTAGAAAATATTTGTGAACTACATTTTAACATGAGCAAATTTGCATGTGTAGATTTGCTCATGCGAAAATCTGAATGTTTACGAATTCACTTTTCCTCCAACCCCTTTTTTCCCAACTCAGGAAGAAGGTTGATGTCTGCCATTGTCAGGAAGAAATTTCCAACATTCTTCACTATGACAAAAGATTAGAGAAGAGTTGTTAAAAACCCTTGAAACATGGAAGTTAGTAGGTTTGCACAGACTCAAAAGGCCATTCTGACCCCGGAACTATGTTTACCATGTAAATACATATAAAGTTTTTATTTCAAAAACCTATTCACCTTTAAACGATGCAATATTAATTACAACGTACTTTTCACTTTCTTCTCAACAGGCCCAATGCTTCGAATGCAGCAGTTGACTCCACCTTCAATTCATAAAAGCAAATGTAAATCATACTTGCCTTTTACTGCCTGTATATGTAAAAATGTGTTAATATTGTTGAGTCTAAACACACCCTTTGGATTAGGACTATGGAATAGTGGTATAAAAATATAATTCATTCTATTGTCGGATAACTACCTTGGTGATAGTGGAATTACCACTACTTTTTCGACAACAATTCAACAATAATGTGTAGAGGAGCGGTGTTGCTTCTTTACCTTCAAAGAGGAAGCTTTAAATTTATATTTCAACAGGTAAACAAAATAATTACTCCTTTTCAAAAAGAAAATTAAGTAGGAATGTTAGACGAAGTCTGCTCCAACTCTAAAAGGATTGTGCAAATCGTAACAGGTGACAAAAAGTGTGTCTCAACATTACTTTTTAAGATAATTTGGACACAAGTCTAGACTGCAGGAGTGTCTAAATATCTAATAGATATCTTGCATGTGATCATATGTTACTTAAAAACATACTCATGCTCTTTTTAAGCTGGAAAGTATTGCTTCTAAACACCCTTTCACTGCTTTCTTCCATACCTTCAAAAACGATTTCATGGAATCACATGCATAGTCTTTCAGGTCTGTATATCTCTAATGTAAAACAATTGTACTTGTTTTCTCTTTTGTCACCGACATATGTAAATTCATCAGTCACTCCTATGGTAAGCCTTTATAATCCTGAATGCTGAGTGCTGAGTTTTGTGTGAGAGGATGCCCATACATAACCAAGCTAACTTTATTTTACCTACATAGAAACATGTAGTGTAACCTGTCAAACACTTTAAAATACTACCCTCCCACTAGTCCTAGAGGTGGATGTAGAATTCAACCGTTCTTCATAAAATAGAATTGGATGTCACTAAGTACAAAGTATTTCTGTATTATGGAAGCTCTAATGCGTCCCTTAAAGAGTCAAGCGAAGTCCAAACACATACTAACTGAAACACACCAACCATTAGTAACCTGTAAAATTTGCCAATCAACTCTTTCAAGGTGTGATCAATCCAAAAATACTCCTTTGGCACATCAAATATAGTACAAAACACATAAACCACTTGCACCCCAACAACTTTGCTTGTGCTGCAACACAGAGATTGCAGGACAACCACTTACTGCCGCACCAAGCACATCAACAGCTGCAACAACATCTTTGGCAAGCAGTCCATACTCGCATATTGATCTTGAGTTTTGTAAACTTAAATTTCTATGCATTTATTGTGATGAACTTTTGTGTTATGCAAACAGTATATCAACCTCATCAAAATGAAGAACCAGGAGCATCACTGTCCTCAACATTAGTTATTAGACATTTATCAAGCTTTTTTGTTGTAAAAACTACCCCGTCCGAAGGCAGTTGAAAATGTGCACACTTGCTGCCTTTCTTGGCTGGGGTTATCAATTATTCCTGAATTTCATATTCTGATTCAAACTTGTGGCCCTTTATTGAGCCTTTTTGTTGTACCTACTACCCTGGCCGAAGGCAGTGGTAAATTTGGACACTTACTGACTTTCTTGGCTAAGGGTTATCAATTATTCTTGAATTTGATATTCTGATTCAAACTTGTGGCCTTTTATCGAACCTTTTTGTTGTACCTACTACCCTGGCCGAAAGCAGTGGGAAATTTGCACACTTGCTGCCTTTCTTGGCTGGGGTTGTCAATTGTCCTTCTTGTAATACAAATTCAAAGTGCAGGCCCTTTATTGAGCCTTCTTGGTAACTATTACTCGTGAATGGCAGTGGGTAATTTGCGCATTTCCTGCCGCTCATGTATAAACAAAAGCTTAAAAGTCTAATAATATTAAAAAAAGAGCCAGTATAGTCTATGGTTATCAAATCTTCTGTTTGTTATTGTAATTCAAAGTATAGGCCCTTTATTGAGCCTTCTTGGTAACTACTACCCGTGAATGGCAGTGGGTAATTTGCGCACTTCCTGCCGTTCATGAATAAACAAAAGCTTAAAAGTCAAACAATATTAAAAAAGAGCCAGTATAGCTTATGGTTATCAAATCTTCTGTTTGTTATTGTAATTCAAAGTACTAGCCCTTTATTGAGCCTTCTTGCTAACTACTACCCGTGAATGGCAGTGGGTAATTTGAAAACTTTCAGCCTTTCATATTTTTAACATTATTCATCTACCACTCAATCAACACATCATCTACACATACACACTATTCTTCTATCAATCAATCAATCAATCTATTTGTAGAGCGCGCTATTTACCCGTGAGGGTCTCACGGCGCTGAGGGGGGGTGAAAGCTTCGCTACTGTTCGAAGAGCCAGGTCTTGAGGAGTCTTCTGAAGGCGAGTAGGTCTTCGGTCTGCCGTAGGTGGGTAGGAAGGGTGTTCCAGGCCTTGGCGGCGAGGTAGGAGAAGGATATGCCGCCTGAGGTTGTTCGTTGGATGCGGGGGACGGCGGCGAGGGCGAGGCTGGCAGAGCGGAGCTGGCGGCGAGGGGTGTGGAAGCTGAGTCTGCCGTTCAAGTAGGCTGGTCCGGCGTTGTGGAGTGCTTTGTGTGCGTGGGTGAGGAGCTTGGAGGTGATCTACTTGTCGACGGGGAGCCAGTGTAGGTTTCTCTGATGGGGGTGATGTGGCTGCGGCGGGGGACGTTGATGATCAGTCAGGCGGAGGCATTTTGGATGCGCTATAGTCGTTGTAGGTGTTTGGCTGGGATTCTGGCGTGAAGTGCGTTGCCATGGTCCAGACTGCTGCTGACGAGGGCCTGTGTCACCGTTCTTCTTGTTTCGGTCGGGATCCACTTGAAGATCCTGCGGAGCATGCGGAGGGTGTTGTAGTAGGAGGAGGAGACGGCATTGACCTGTTTGGACATGGAGAGGAAGGAGTCGAGGATGAATCTAAGATTGCGTACGTGGTCGGTGGGTGTCGGTGCTGTCCCCAGAGTGGTTGGCCAGCAGGAATCGTCCCAGGCTGAGGGGTTGGGTCCGAGGATGAGGACCTCTGCCTTGCCCAAGTTCAGTCTAAGACGGCTGCTCCTCATCCAGTCGGCGATGGCCTTCATTCCGTCGTGGATGTTGGTTTTGGCGGTGCGTGGGTCCTTGGTGAGGGAGAGGATGAGCTGAGTGTCATCAGCGTAGGAGATGATGTTGAGGTTGTGGTGGTGGGCCACTTGTGCGAGGGTGGCCATGTAGATGTTGAACAGCGTCGGGCTGAGGGAGGAGCCCTGGGGGACACCACAGATGATGTCGGTGGCTTTGGATCGTAAAGGTGGGAGGCGGACGCTCTGGGATATGTCAGAGAGGAAGTATGTGGTCCAGTCGAGGGCCTTCTCTTGGATACCGGCTTCTTGGAGGCGTGTTTTTAGAGTGTTCGGGAGAGGAGTGGAGTCTGGCGTGGTCAGGTTGGTCGTGGTGTTGAAGCTTTCGTGGATGTTGGCGATCTTGTGGTGGAAGAAGATGGCCAGTGAGTCGCACAGTTCCTGTGAGGGCGGGATGTCGTTGGTGTTGGCGCTGGGGTTGGGGAGTTCTTTTACAATGCGGAAGAGCTCTTTGCTGTCGTGTGAGTTGTTATCCAGGCGGTCTTTGAAGGAGGATCTCTTGGCTGATCTGATGAGGTGGTGGTGTCTGCGGGTGGCGTCCTTGAGGGCTGCGTGGTTGTCCGGTGTGCGTTCATGGAGCCATTTCTTCTCCAGTTTCCGGCGTGTGCGCTTGGAGGCTAGGAGCTCGTCGGTGAACCAGATGGCTCTCTTGCTGGCATGGTTGTTGGAAGGTTTCTTCAGTGGGGCGAGGGTGTTGGCACAGTCGTTGATCCACTGTCTGAGGTTGCGGGCTGCGGCGTCTGGGTTGCTGGGGTCAGTGGGTGGGTTCTTGGAGAGGGTGGTGATCAGCTGATCTTCAGTGACTTTGCTCCAGCAGCGGCGAGACAGCTGTTGGGTGCGATGGTTTGTGGTTGGTTTTTTGAAGGTGAAGTGAATGCAGCGGTGGTCGGTCCAGTGGGGACCAGTGGGGTTCAGTTGTGTGGTCGAAGGTGACGTGGGTGCTTGTGGAGAAGATGGCGTCCAGCGTGTGGCCGGCGGCGTGGATGGGCGCGGTGATGAGTTGTCGGAGGCCGAGGTTGGCGAGGTTGGCGATCAGCGTGGAGGAGTTGGCATCGTTGTTGTTCTCGAGGTGGAAGTTCAGGTCCCAGAGGAGGATGTAGTCTGTGGAGGCGAGTGCGTGGGTGCTGGCAAGGTCGGCTATGGAGTCTCTGAAGCGGGCTCGGCTATGGAGTCTCTGAAGCGGGCTCGGGGGGTTTGTAGATGAGAGTTCCTCTGAGGGTGGTGTTGGGGTCGGTGTGCATCCGGAAGTGCAGGTGTTCGGCGGTGTTGAGGGAGTCATCTGCGTAGGTGGTGACCTTGAGGGTGGACTTGTGGACGTTGGCTATTCCTCCTCCGATGCCGTTGGCGCGGTCCCTGCAGGTGATCTTGTATCCATCTGGGATGGCTACGGCGATGTCTGGTGCAGAGGAGTCGTTCCACCATGTCTCGGTCAGGAAGGCTACGTCCGGGCCTGTGGTGTCAAGCAGGTCCCAGAGCTCGATGGCGTGTTTGTGTGCGGAGCGGGTGTTGAGGAGTATGCAGCGGAGGTGGTTGGGTCTGGTTTTTGGTCGTTTGATAGTTCTGTCGCAGGTGAATCTGCAGCTGCGGCAGGAGAAGGGTCCGTGGGTGTGTTTCGGGGCAGCCTGGTTGCAGCGTTGGTCTCGGCTGGTGTTTAGAGCGTGGAGGGAGTCGGCGTTGGGTGCGGTGGGGGGCGCGGGGGCCAGGGGTTCTGGCGCTGGGTGCGGTCCAGGCGCAGGGGAATAAAAACAAGTCTTGGCAAGAAAGCAAGTACAGGCACAGGGGAATAAAAACAAGTCTGGGCAAGAAACCAAGTACAGGCACAGGGGGAAAAAAACAAGTGTGGGCAAGAAAGCAAGTTAGGCACAGGGGAAAAATACAAGATTAGGCAAAAACAATGCAGGCAGAGCCATACAGCAGCGTGGGGAGTGACCTGCCTGCGAGCAGGGTCATAGGTCACTTCTATTTCTTATCTGTATTGAAAGTGCAGGCCCTTCATCAAGCCTTTTTCATGTAGATACTGCACTGCCAGAAGACAGTGGTAAATTTGCGCACTTACTGCATTTCTTCACAGGGGTTATGAACTTTTGTTCAATCTCATATTCCTATTCAAAGTGCAGGCCCCTTATCGAGACCTTTTTCTTCAATCAACTACCACGGCCGAAGGCAGTGGGAAATGTTAACACTTGCTGCCTTCCTTGGCCGGGGTTATCAATTATCCTTCTTCTAATACAAATTCAAAGTGCAGGCCCGTTATGGAGCCTTTTTGGTAACTATTACTCATGAATGGCAGCGGGTAATTTGCGCACTTCCTGCCGTTCATGTATGAAAAAAAGCTTAACAAAAGTCTACCAATATTAAAAAAGAGCCAGTATAGTCTATGGTTATCAATTCTTCTCTTTGTTATTCTAGTTCAAAGTGCAGGCCCTTTATTGAGCCTTCTTGCAAAATACTACCCGTGAATAGCAGTGGCTAATTTGCACACTTACAGCCTTTCTTAGTTTTTACATTATTCATGTTCAACTCAATCAACACATTATCTACACGTACACACACCTACTTGCTGCCTTTCTTGGCTATGGTTATCAACTATTCTATTTCATATTCGTATTCAAACTGCAGGCCCTTTATCGAGCCTTTTCGTTGTAACAAGTACCCCAGCCGAAGGCAGGAAAAAAAATGCACACTTCCTGCCTTTCTTAGCTGGGGTTATCAATTACTCTTGAATTTCATATTCTGATTCAAAGTCGAAACCCTTTATCGAACCATTTTTTTGTACCTACTACCTCGGCCAAAGGCAGTAGGAAATTTGCACACTTGCTGCCTTTTTTTTGCTGGGGTTATCAATTACTTTTGAATTTCATATTTTGATTCAAACTCATTTCCCTTTATCAAGCCTTTTTTATGTAGATACTACACTGGCAGAAGGCAGTGGCAAATTTGCACACTAACTGCCTTTCTTGGCTGAGGTTATCATTTATTCTCGAATTTTATATTGTGATTGAAAGTCAAGTCCCTTTATGGAGCCTTTTTATTATAGCTACTACCTCAGTCGAAGTCAGTGGGAAATTTGCACACTTACAGCCTTTCTTGGCTGACGTTATCAATTATTGTTCAATTTCATATTCTGATTCAAAGTCAAGGCCCTTTATCAAGCCTTTTGCATGTAGATACTGCACTGCCAGAAGGCAGTGGGAAATTTGTGCACTTGCTGCATTTCTTCGCAGGGGTTATGAACTATTGTTCAATGTCATATTCCTATTCAAAGTGCAGGCCCTTCATCGAGCTCTTTTTGTTCTATCAACTACCCCGGCCAAAAGCAGTGACAAATTTGCCTACTTGCTGCCTTTCTTGGCTGGGGTTATCAATTATTCTCGAATTTCATGTTGTGATTCTAAGTCAAGTCCCTTTATGGAGCCTTTTTGTTGTAACTACTACCTTGGCCGAAGTCAGTGGGAAATTGGCACACTTGCAGCCTTTCTTGGCTGGGTTTATCAACTATTCTTCAAGTAATTCAACTTCAAAGTCCAGACCCTTTATTGACCCTTTTTGCTAACTATTACTAGTGAAAGTCACAGGGTAATTGGCGCACTTCCTGTCGTTCATGTATAAAAAAAAGCTTAAGAAAAGTCTACCAATATTAAAAAAGAGCCAGTATAGTCTATAATTATCAAATCTTCTGATTGTTATTCTAATTCAAAGTACAGGCTCTTTATTGAGCCTTCTTGATAACTACTACCCGTGAATGGCAGTCGATACTTTGCACACTTGCAGCCTTTCTTAGTTTTTTACATTATTCATCTAGCACTCAATCAACACATCATCTACACATACACACACCTACTTACTGCCTTTCTTGGCCATGCTTATCAACTATTCGTCTATTTCATATCTGTATTTAAAGTGCAGGCCCTGTATAAAGCCTTTTTGTTGTAAGTACTAACCTGTCCAAAGGCAGTGGAAAACGTACACACTTGTTGACTTTCTTCGCACGGATTATCAACTTTAGTTCAATTTCAAATTTTGATACAAAGTCAAGGCTCTTTATCAAGCCTTTTTCATGTACATACTATCCCGGTAGAAGTTAGTGGGAAATTTGCACACTTGTATCCTTTCTTTGCAGGAGTTATCAACTATTGTTCAATTTCATATTCCTATTCAAAGTGCAGGCACTTTATCAAACCTTGTTGTTGTATCAACTACCCCAAAAAAAGGTAGTGGGAAATTTGTGCATTTGCAGCCTTGCTTCGCAGAGGTTATGAACTATTGTTCAATTTCATATTCCTATTAAAAGTGCAACCCCTTTATCGAGCATTTTTGTTGTACCTACTACCCCAGCCAAAGGTAAATACTGCAAAAGTAATCTTAAAAATTTGCCAAACAACTCTTTCAAAGTGTGATCTATCCAAAAAATACTTCTTTAGCACACCAAATATAGTGCGACATGTGAAGAACTCGCACCTTAACAACTTTGCTTGAGCTGCAACACAAACATTGAAGGGCAACTCACTTCCTGCTACACCAAGCATTCAACTGCTGGAACAGCATCTTCAGCAAGCAGTCCATACTCACATATACATCTTGATTTTGTTCAACCTATATTTCTATGCATTTATTGCGATAGACTGTTTGACATAACAGAAAAGTTCATCAACCTCATAAAAAACAAACAGGAGCATCGCTGCCCTCAACATTACTCATTAGACATTTATCAATCTTTTTGTTGTAATAACTACCCCGTCCAAAGGCAGTAGCAAATGTGCACACTTGCTGCCTTTCTTGCCTGGAGTAGTCAATTATTGTTCATTTTGATATTCTGATTCAAAGTCAAGGCCCTTTATCAAGCCTTTGACATGTAGACACCACCCCGGCAGAAGGCATTGGGAAATTTGCACACTAGCTGCCTGTCTTGGCTGCGGTTATCAATTATTCTTGAATTTGATATTCTATTTCAAACTTGTGGTCCTTTATTGAGACTTTTTGTTATAGCTACTACACCCGGCCGAAGGCAGTGGTAAATGTGAACATTTACTACCTTTCTTGGCTGGGGTAATCAATTATTATTCAATTTCATATTCTGATTCAAAGTCAAGACCCTTTGCCGAGCCTTTTTGTTGTAGCTACTACCCCGGCCGTAGACCGTGAGAAATGTGCACACTTGCTGCCTTTCTTTGCTGGGGTTATCAATTATTCATGAATTTTATATTCTGATACAAACTCCTGGCCCTTTATTTAGTTTTTTTGTTGTACCTACGACCCCGGCCGAAGGCAGTAGGAAATTTTCACACTTGCTGCTTTTCTTGGCTGGGGTTATCAATTATTCTTCAAGTAATTCAAACTTCAGACCCTTTCTTCAACCTTCTTGGTAACTACTACCCATGATTGGCAGTGGGTAATTTGCACACTTGCGTCCTTTCCACCACACAGTGTGTGTACTTTGTGCACTTGCTTAACTCCTTAGATGAGATACTCGTTTCTCAGGCATCCACTGCGGAATCCGACTCACAGTCTGTAATGGCCTGGAAAACCAAACACCCATTTCCTTTACAAGGCAGTGGGTTGTTTCCGCATCTGCTTTCTTTCTTACTTTTCACCTTATTCTGCATCCGCTATCTGAAACACACCTACCGCCCACGATGGTAACTTAATGCACTTACATTGCTCCTTTCGATGTCGTAGCCATTTCTTATGCTCCTACTGCGAAATTCGATGCCCTATCCGTATATTGAGTTGGAAATCCAAAGATCCACTTCCCTGACAACGCAGTGGATAGTTTACGCGTCTGCAGCCTTTCTAATTTTTCACCTCTTTTATCTTCCAATCAATCAACACATCAACTACACATAACACACACCAACTTGCTACAATTTTGGCTCCAGTTATCAAATATTTTTCAATTTCATATTCTGATTGAAACCCTTTATTGAGCCTTTTTGTTGTAGTTACTACCCCAGTCGAAGGCAGTGGCAAATTTGGACACTTTTTGCCTTTCTAGACTGGGATTATCAATTATTGTTCAATTTCATATTCTGATTCAAAGTCAAGGCCTTTTATCAAACCTTTTTCATATAGATACTGCACTGGCGAAAGGCAGTGGGAAATTTGTACACTTGCTACCTTTCTTGGCTGGGGTTATCAATAGTTCGTGAATTTCATATTCTGATACAAACTCGTGGCCCTTTATTGA
This sequence comes from Lissotriton vulgaris, assembly GCF_964263255.1. Lineage (NCBI taxonomy): Eukaryota > Metazoa > Chordata > Amphibia > Caudata > Salamandridae > Lissotriton > Lissotriton vulgaris. The sequence goes on from NC_141698.1 coordinate 904,333,848, forward strand.
GGCATTTTGTTGTACCTACGACTCTGGCCGAAGGCAGTGAAAATGTGCACACTAACAGCCTTTCTTGGCTAGGGGTTATCAATTTTGTTCAATTTCATTTTCTGATTCGAAGTCAAAGACCTTTATCGAACCTTTTTATTGTAGCTAATACCCCGGCCGAACAAAGTGGGATATTGTCACACTTGCTTCTTTTCTTTACTGGGGTTGGCAATTATTTTAAAAGTACCTACAAGCTTAGGAACAATATTTTATTTTGGAAACACATTTCAAACTATTCGTCTCTGTAAAACTTCTTTGACATGTTCAGTCATTTCTCCAATTCTTATTTCTTGTAGAATAGTTCCATATTCAGCATCATTTCCTTATTGCATATTTGTAATACATTCTTTATATAAAAATAAAACCAAATGTTGACATTACCAATGCTACATTACATCATTTACTTATACTACCTATGGAACATAACAACAAATTACAATACCACAAGATATCTGGAGAAGCTTGTTGTGAAGACTCTTGAAGAAAATAAAACTTCTCATTATTGATGACATAAGCATGGTATCAAACTTAATGCTTGCCTTTGTGCATTTAAGAATGCTGCAAACTCTTAAAACAGAGTACAACATATTAGTCTCAATTTATTTAAGGCACAGACAATTGTACTATGTCCTCAGATTCTGTTAACTGTACAAAATAACATTCATCAATGTTTGTGTCGGGTAGCACCTTCAATATACATTGCAGACATCAGGGTTCACAACTTCAATGCAGCTTTCCTTCTACATTAATGACAGAATTGAATCCAGCCTTGGTTTACTTAGGCAGAGACAATTTTACTCTGTCATCACATTCTGTTAGCTGTACAAAATAGCATTCATCAATGTTTGTGTCAATTAGTACCTTCGATCTACACTGTGGACAGCCGAGTTCACAGCTTGAATTCAACTTTCCTTCTACATTAAGGAAAGCATTGTATTCAACCTTGCTTTCCTTAAGGCAGAAACAATTGTACTGTATCCTCACATTCTGTTAACTGTGACAAAATAGCATTCATCGATCTTTCTGTCAACAACTACCTTCAATCTACACTGTGGACAGCCGAGTTCACAACTTGAATTCAACTTTCCTTCTACATTGAGGACAGCATTGCATTTAGCCTTGCTTTCCTTAAGGCACACACAATTATACTGTATCCTGAGATTCTATTATCTGTGACTAAATGGCATTCATCGACCTTTGTGTCAACAACTGCCTTTAATCTACAATACGGACAGCTCAGTTCAGAACTTCAATTGAGCTTTCCTTCTACATTAAGGACAGTATTGTTTTCAGCCTTGCTTTCCTTATGACAGAGACAATTATACTGTGTCCTAAGATACTGTTAATTATGACAAAATAGTATTTATCAATCTTTGTGTCAACAACTGCTTTCAATCTACACTGCAGACACCTGCATTCACAACTTGAATTCAGCTTTCCTTCTACATTAAGGACAGCATTTCATTTAGTCTTGCTTTCCTTAAGGCAGAGCCAATTATACTGTATCCTCAGATTCTATTATCTGTGACTAAATAGAATTCATCTATCTTTGTGTCAACAACTGCCTTCAATCTACACTGTCGACACCTCAGTTCACAACTTCAAATCAGCTTTCCTTCTACATTAAGGGCAGCATTACATTCAACATTGTTTTCCTTAACGCAGATACAATTCTACTCTGTCCTAAGATTCTGTTAACTGTACAAAATACCATTCATCAAGGTTTCTATCGATTAGTACCTTCGATCTACATTACAGACAGCAGGGTTCACAACTTCAATTCAGTTTTCCATGTAAATTTCTCTTCCCTATGTGTGCTGAGAAGTGCCTTCAATCAATTCTGTGCTCAGTAGAGTTCACAACTAGATACCAAGAGTGCCAGCACTACAGAAAATATTCAATACAATGTTGATGTACTTAAAACACAGACAATTGCACAATATCCTCACATTTTCTTAAACTTTGAACACTAGGAAATTCAGCCTTCATTTATTTAATGCAGACAAAATTCTACTATATGTGTTTCACATTTTGTGTAAATAAGTGACAAAACCATTTGTCTATGTCTGTTAACAACTACCTTCAATCTACACTGCACAGGGAACATACAAGCTCACCGCCAAAGATACTACTTACTCAGCGCACCATAAATAATCACAAACAAGAGTGAACACTTTTATGTCACAGTGAGACATACTGTCCCTTTTAAATGGAATTGATGCAGAATTCAATCAACAAAAGACATTACGTCAACTACTGTACCTCCCCCGACCACACATCATCACAGGATACTTTCAAGCTCAGCACCAAAGGTATTACTAACTCAGTGCACCACAAATCATCACCATGTGACCCTATTGAATGAGATGACTTATTTAGAAAACAATACATCATACTTTTTGAAGATATACTTCAACTTACTTCTGTGAGTGGACAACCAATATGTATTAGAAAACTTGATTTAAGAGAATTTGCTACCAATGTGTCCTGCTTGGACCACACATCATCACACACTCCACAGAACTTTGTTGCTTTAGATGCACATTTGCTGCCTTTGTTGACTGCGGTTATCAATTATTCTTCTTGTAATACAAATTCAAAGTACAGGCCATTTATTGAGCCTTCTTGATAACTACTTCCCATGAATAGCAGTGGGTAATTTCCACACTTGCATCCTTTCTTCCAACGCACAGTCTGTGTAATGAGCTGGGAATCCAATGATCTACTTCCCTCATAAGACAGTGGTTACTTTGCACGTCTGCACCCTTTCTTACTTTTTACCTTATTGGACTTCCATTGCTGCCTTTCTTGGCTGAAGTTATCAATTACTCTTCAATTTCATATTCTGATTCAAAGTCAAGACCCTTTAACAAGCCTTTTTCATGTACATACTACCCCGGCAGAAGACAGTTGAAAATGTTGCACTTGCTGCCTTTCTTCGCAGGGGTTATCAATTGTTCTTTAATTTCATATTCTGATTCAAAGTCAAGGCCCTTTAACAAGCTTTTTTGTTGTGCCTACTACCTCGCCTAAAGGCAGTAGGTAATTTCCACACTTGCAGCCTTTCTTACTTTTTACATTATTCATCTTCCAACCAATCAACACATCATCGAATCATATACAAACCTACTTACTGCCTTCTTGGCTGTGGGTATTAACTATTGTTCTATATGATATCCGTATTCAAAGTGCAAGCCCTTTATCGAGCCTTTTTGTTGTAACAACTACCCTGGCCAACAGCACGGAGAAATTTACAGACTTGCTGCCTTTCTTAGCTGGGGTTATCAATTCTTCTTTAATTTCATATTTTGATTCAAACTCTACGCCCTTTATTGAGCCTTTTTGTTGTAGCTACACCCCCAGCCGAAAGCAGTAAAAAATGTGCACAATGGCTGCCTTTCTTGGCTGTGGTTATCAATTCTTCTTGTAATACAAATTCAAAGTGCAGACCCTTTATTGAGCCTTCTTGGTAACTACTACCGATGAATGACAGTGCATAATTTGCACACTTACATCCTTTATTACGCCCTTTCTACCGCACAGTGTATGCAATTTAAACAATTGCTTCCCTCCTTAGATGTACTGACAAATTCTCAGGGTCCCACTACAGAATCCGACTCACAGTCTATAATGGCCTGAAAAACAAAACACCCACTTCTTTTACAAGGCAGTGCATAGTTTCAACGTCTGCTGCCTTTCTTATTTTTCACCTTTTTCATCTTCCACTCAATCAACCTATCATCCACAAATATCCACACCTACTTGCTGCCTTTTTTGACTGGAGTTATTAATTATTCCTGAATTTCATGTTTTGATTCAAAGTCAATGCCTTTTATAGAGCCTTTTTATTATAGCTACTACCTCAGCCAAACACAACACAACTGTGATAGTTTCTCAAATCAAAACACTATCCACCTTATAATGTTCTCTGATTTTTATACTGAAATTAGGAAGAAGACTTTAATTCCGCTTTTGAGGGGCAAGGGCTTTCTTCAGGTTAGACCAGCACTAATGTACCTTCAATTGTTAGACAATACGTGGAACATTTTTAACATTGCCCGTTTTCTTATTGCTGCTGTTCGCCTTAGGAAACAAAGATTCCCACTGATGATTGAACTGCGCATTCCTCCTAAATTTTTAAATACCCTGAATTTCTTTTAATTGATATATCTTTCTAGTTTTAAATCATTTATATATATATATGTGTACTAATGATCTACAGTTTTATATCACCTATATGTCTTGAATTGTCTCGTGTTTTGTATTTGTACTATTATGATTTTTATTAATCATATAAAGTGGTTTGAAGACTGAAGAATATAACCTCTCATAACTGAATAGAGCTTCTAAAATATTTCATCATGTATTTCATATTTCTCATTATCAATTTCAAAACTCATATCATCATACTCAATGTCATCTAATGCTTCCACAAAATCAGCATCTAAAGATTAGTCTAGGAAATCACAGCTGATATCTACAGCATTTATATCTTCCTCTTCATTGTCCCTACTTAGAAAAATTATGTTTAGCTCTCCTATGTTATTAATTTTGAAACCACCTTCCAAATTCTGTTATTGATTTTCCATTCTGAATTTCTTATGATGTAGGTCCTTGTACAAAAACATAAACCCTTTTCTCTATCTTCACTGTAAGTACAGTAACTATAATGGGTGTATTTCTGTACTTATGTCCGGACTTTCGAGGGTTAAAGGGATGGAAATATAACGAGTCTAAAAGAAGGGTAAGATGTTAATAAATATATCTCCACCTGCCCTAGGTACCAACATCCAGTCCCTCGAAAGTCCGGACACAAGTACAGAAATACACCCATTATAGTTACTGCGCTCCAATACAGACTAAAACAGGTATTTAAGTGACACCATTTACAATGGCAGAAAGCGCAGGAACTCCCATACACTGTTCTCCATGAGATCTCTCCCCCACCCTGGGCCAATTGTTATGGGCTCCCTTAGTACCCTATGAGTCTACCCTTAAAGCTCCCATCTGCAACCAACAGGCAAACAATGTCTAAAGAAATATAAAGTAAAATGTGACGGAGATGTAAATATTGTACAGAAAAGCATCAATATGATGAAAGAGTTGTAAAGCATGTATATGGTATGTAAATAAATACATATGTATGTAGATATGACAGCACCTAGCTAGTGAGGGCTCGCCACTCACTAAGGGATTTGCAAAAATGTATCATTTAAAGATATAATTACTTATAGAGATACAACCGATAGAAGTAAATAGCTAGACAAGAGAATTATATAAGTCTATGCATAGGATAAAATACTAAAGTATTGCTTTTCATCATTTTAGCTACGGGTATCATAACAGCGAACAAGGCAGATTTCCTGAGGAAGGCAACGGGCCGAAACGCGTTGAAGGAATTAACTCTGCACTGATATTAAATAGTGATGATGATGTTTTAAAAAGTGTTTTAATGTGAAATTATCTGAAATGTTTTGTATGTATAGCATGTTTTTTGTAATGAGATAAGTAAGAGTAGATATAAAAAAGGAAAGGAAAAAAAAGAACAAAAGAAAGAAAAGGAGAAAAAAATGATTATAAGTAATAACGACTAAAATATCAAATACACACAAAAAATAAACAAGCTTGATCAGATTTGTATGGGTTAAGAATGATTTGTTATTATAATTTACTTGTCTAAGTTACTCATGAACTATTAGTACACATAACCCGGTGTGCAGGTTTTTCCAAATAATGCCCCAGCAGCTTTTTCATAATATTGTTGTAAGCAGCCATGAGAAGGGCCCGGACGCAGGAGGCGGTGGTGGGAGCCGGGGATGGGCTTGTCACGGAGACTCTGTCAGTCACGGGAAAGGGTAGATATCTATGTTTTGCAGCACTGCATTACCCATAGGTTTCGACCCGAACCCTGCAGAAGTGCACACTGCACGGAGTCTTCGGAGTGATACCCGCAGTGCCTCGAACCAGAGCACAAGTGCACAGAGAGCTCGTGAGAAGACCACCAAGGGCCGAGGAGTAGCGGGCGTGCCACAGTCGGCATCGGGAGATGAGAACCAGATAGGCGCTAGGGGCTCTGTTCACGAAACTTGCACCGTTAATTTCTTCAACTTTACTTCAAGTCTGAAAAGCCTTGCCATGTGGCCTATTCCTGAGCTCAAAGGTGTATGCATGTGTTTTTCAATGTATTTACTTGCGTGCCAAGATCAGTAGATATGTACAAAACCAAAACAGCACCATTACACCTTTAGTAGAAGCGAGGGTGCTGTGTTCAGCACGCATGGATCAGCCTTCTGCAAACACTTTTAAACTTGTTGCATAGCATCTTTGGTGTTGTCAATGCAAAACTAAAGCAACGGCGGATTGCCACTTGTATCGTTGGAACTATGGGGTGCTATAAAAACAATTTCCCTTAACAAGCCATAGCCCACAAGACATCCTCTTTGTCATCCACACAACCCCATATATGTATCACGGTTTCATGAGCAGTGAATGTGCACGTGAGCTGCAGGCTTTACCGTACCAGAGGAGACGGAGTGTTGCACCTTAAAGCTCACTGGTTTCTGACTGCTACTGCCACAAGTGTGCTCCATGTCTGTTTCCGTGACATTGCACAAGATAAATGCTTATTTTCCAAAACAATGCATGCTTAAACACCGCAAAAGTGGCTGTATGTGAGTACACATGTGTCCCTGTTGTCCTCATGTCATTAGAATGCATTTGTCTTATCGCATTTTTGAATGGAGTTTGTGCACTGTTTGAATCTTATATTCTGTGCTGTTGGTACGAGTTTCTGTCTTGCAGTATAAGACAAACTTTGTATTTCTGTGTCATTATGGTAATTCAACACAAAAAGATGATGGACGGAATGTTGAACATTGTCAAACATTCACACCCAGCCACAAATCTGGGTTTAATCCATTGTTATTTTGCTCACCATGCCATTCCAGTTTGGACCCAACCATATGCAAATCAGTCTTGACCCTGCGCCTAAAGGGAACAGTCCATCCGGAGCTGCCAGGCCAGGTCCTCCCTGGAAACGAGCATCCTAGGACCGGTTTCAGGCTTCCAGCCCTCATCAGCCAGGATAGCTTCACTCCAGTGGCGTAGTGAGCACGGGACCCACGTCTGGGCATAGCCTTCCCACTTAGGGTGAAAATGCAACACAAAAAGATGATGGACTGAATGTTGAACATTGTCAAACATTCACCCCCAGTCACAGATCTGGGTTTAATCGTTATTTTGCTCAGACGTAGGTAACGGGCTCACTGTGCCACTGGATTCAAGCTATCCTGCCTAAAGATGGGTGAAACCCTGAAACTGGTCCTAGGATGCTTGTTTACGGACCGGGGAGGTCCTGGCTTGGCAGTCGGGCTGGACTGTTCCCATTAGGCACAGGGTGAAGACTGATTTGCACATGGCCAGGTCTAAACTGGGGTGGCATGGTGCACAAAAGAATGATGGCTTTAACCCAGAGCTCTTGGCTGGGGAAGAATGTTTTGATTTTTCTGCATTCCGTCCATCAATTGTGTGTCTTTCATTATGATAATTCCCTTTGTGATCATGCATTAAAGCAAATTTATATTTTGGACGAACTGGTGGGCGTTGTTACTGAAAGGTGCTTATATTCAGTCTTTTAGAAGGCATATGATACCCTGAGTTTTTTTAATTTTTGCACAATATGAGTATTTTATTACTGAAAGGTTTGTATCTTTTCTGTACATTAGAATGTGTTAATCTCCTATGGTTTTGGAAGAAGTATGTGCCCTATGTTATTCGAGAATTTTTAGGTGGTGTCTCTTGCCTCTTTCTGTACCTCTCTTGCTTCTTTCTACACCCTTCTTCCCTTTTTTGCATCTATCTTTCCTCTTTCTGCTGTTCCCATGCCATTTTATGAACCTCTCTTGCCTCTTTCTGCACCTCACTTGCCTCTTTCTGCACTTCTCTTGCTTCTTTCCACACCACCTCTGTTGCTTCTTTCAGCAATTCACTTGCCTCTTTTTGCACTTCTCTTGCCTGTTTCTGCACCTCTCTTGCCCCTTTTTGCACCTCTGTTGGCTCTTTCTGCACCTCACTTGCTCCTTTCTACAATTCTCTTGCCTCTTTCTGCACCTTTCTTCCTCTTTCGGCACATGTCCTTCCTTTGTAGGCATAGTTAGAAATTAGCATTTAAAAAACCTTTGAAATTCACTTAAAAAACAATAGGTTTCAGGCATGTTATGGTTAGAAATTAGCATTTAAAAAACCTTTGAAATTCACTGAAAAAACATATGTTTCAGGCATGTTATAGTTAGAAATAAGCATTTAAAAAAACTTAGAAATTCACTGAAAAAAACATAGGTTTTAGGGAAAGATATAGTTAGTTAGAAATTTCACTCGTACAAAACTGGAGAAATTCCCCCATTATAACTGGGGAATTTCTCTTCAAACATCATCAGCAGTGCATTGGGGGGGGCGCGAGATATAGTTAGCTGAACTAACTATAGTTAGTTCAGCTAATTATAACTCGCGCCCCCGCAATGCACTGCTGATGATGTCACATATTACATCACATCACTCTTGACATGGTCAGTGACATCACTGATGACATCACTGATGACACCTCAAAGACATCAACTAACTATAATGAGGAATTTCTCTGGTTTTGTACGAGTGAAATGTCAAACTAACTCTAACTTTCCCTAAAACCTACGGTTTTTTAAGTGAATTTCTAAGGTTTTTTAAATGCTAATTTCTTTATTTTTTGTCCTCATTGCACCATGGTACTGCATTTTTTTAACCGGTTGTAAGACCCTCAAGACTGTCAATGGTTCAAATAGTACCCAGCCAGTACCATCCACGGCACCTTACGGCCTACAATAGGGGGAATGAGGCTCAGAGCCTTCAAAACCGCCTCTATCCATGGCTTGATGTAATCATTGGACAAGTTTTACCTACAACCTTGTCCTCTCTAATACTTATTGGCCTGACCATTTCAAAACGTCCTCCCAAACTTCTGTAGACCTTCGCGTGTCCCTCTTGATATCTATACTACATGTCCATTGAACCACGTTTAACCAGGTAACCAAATTTGGGGGTTGGGGGTCGAGCCAAAGCTTACAGATCTCACGCCTGGCCAGGAGTATCAAGTAAAATAATAGCTCCTGTTGTTTATTACTTAACTCCTGTTTAGACATATAGTCGTTCCCCAGGAAAACCAATGATTCTGTTAAGGTAATGTTTACTCTTTAAATATCTCTAATAATGTTTTCCACTGACCTTTTAGCTCCACTGACCTTTTAGCTCTGGACATGTAAAGAAGATATGGAGGTTGTTAGCCTTTGGATAATTACATCTTTTACACCTTGGCTCTGGTTGTGCCATAAATTTAGATAGTCGTTGTGGTGTCCAATATAGCCTATGGATTACAAAAAAGTGATGACGTTTAAGATTTGCAGGTGTTACAATGTCATAGAGTAGTTTATTGGAATCACCCCACAATAAATGTAAGCTCGCCTCCAGCAATGCACCTGTCCAGACATCCGATAGAGGCTTCATTTTCTCTTCCTCTGATTCCACCAGATATCGGTACCAGGTTGCAGCTTCGTTCCCCTTCTGACAACAATCCTAAAGCAGAGCCTCAAATTCCCAATTCCCTCTTTCTTGCTCCTTTGCTGAAAAGACCCATGAGGTGAGCTGCAGATACTTAAACCTATTTTGGCTGTTTCATGTTCTAATGTTCAGAAGTTCCCAAGGGACCAATTCGCCTGCTGTTATTAGGTCTCCCCAATTTGTTACCCCAGCCTGCTTTAAGGGCAGGCTCAGGGCATCCTTCAAGCATTCAGGTGTTCCGGGGGACTCTCAAAAGGGGCAAAGTCTGAGAAGTAACCAATCTTTAAAGACCGTCTCACTGCTATCCACATCCTTACGGCTGCTTGCAACACCTTTAATCTTACTTTTTAAAAAATATTCTTGGGCTCCGAATTTGTATAAGACGGCTCCTCCCTCTTCTTTAATCATTTCCCCTAGCATTTGGCCCAGGTAGTATCGATAGGGTCACCCACTAACATATGAAAATTCTTAAATTGAAAGGCTATGCAGTACAGTCTGAGGTCTGGTGGTGCCAACACCCCCTTCTTAAGATGACTTCTAAGTTTTTCTCAAGAGAGTTGTATCTCCGAGATGCCCAAATAAAGCTAGATATCTTCCCTTGTATTTTTCCATTTCATCTTTGGGGAAGGTGAGCGGAATACAATTAAACAGATAGGTTAGTTTTCGGAGGACAGACATTTTTATGAGGTTAACCCTCCCATATATTGACAAGGGTAAGTTCTTCCATTTAGCTAACTTCCTATCTACATCCTTCATGATTCTTTTCAAGTTTCAGGAAGGGATCTCCTCGATTTTCTCTACAATGGTTATCCCGAGGTCTCTAATCTCTGAGCATACTTGGACCCTCACCCTGCCATTACCTCTGTTTTGGAAATGTTACCCATATAGCCCGAGAGGGCACCAAATTCCATAGTTAATTGCTCTATCCTACTCAGTGTTTGTGCTGGATCTAAGGTAAATACTACCAGCGACGGCTCGTGGAGGGAGTTACGGTGGGGCAGGAGGGTGGGGAGGGGGAGGGGCAGGGTGGAGGTTGCTAAAAACCGGCATATGGATAATTGCAGGTAAGTAAACAATTTAATTAATAAAACGAATTTCGTAGTGCGCCTTGCATCGCAAAATGCAATGCAGTGCGAGCTACGAAATTCGTTTTATTAATTAAATTGTTTACTTACCTGCAATTATCCATATGCCGGTTTTTAGCAACCTCCACCCTGCCCCTCCCCCTCCCCACCCTCCTGCCCCACCGTAACTCCCTCCACGAGCCGTCGCTGAATACTACCATATCATCTGCATATAGTGCTATTTTACTACGCGTTGGCAACTGGTGGATAGGGATAATCTGATCATCTGTTTTTAGCTTATGGGCTAATGGTTCCATATATAGATCAAAAAGCAGGGGGGACAGGGAACAGCCCTGTCTCATCCCTCTCGTGATTTTAAAGCTCCCTGTCAATTCGCTGTTAAGCAATATTTTGGCCATGGGCTGCTCATATAGCTTTTACACTGCCCGAATAAAGTTAATACAGTGGCCTCTAAGACCACCCATAGGAATGCCCAGCTGACTCAATCAAAAGCCTTGGCGGCATTGATGGTAATACGCGCCAGGGGGATCGATCTCGCCACTGCCAGATCAATAGTCCCAATTAGTGAGAGTGTAAGCTCTTGTATTTGCTCTTAGGAACAAACCCATTCTGGTCAATATGGATGAGCTGCGGTGCCTCCTTAGCTAGTCTCCCCGCCAATATACCTGTAAATATCTTTCAATCAGCATTTAAAATGGAGATTGGGCGATATGAATCAGCCTTTCTTGGATTCTTTGCTGGTTTTAGGATTAACATTATTATTACCTCGTTCCATAAACACGGAATCTCATCTCCCTCCTCATATATATTATTAAAGAGGGTCACCAATTCGACTACAACTTCCTCCAATATCAATTTATATAACTCAACCGGAATTGAATCCGATTGGTTGCCCTTCCATTTTTCATATGTTTAATTTGTTGCCTTAGTTCTAATACCGTGATTGAAGCATTAACCCTATTCCTCCCCTCTGTAGTTAAAATCGGGAGGTCAATAATACTTAACCAGTTTTTTACCTCTCTATCTGTCCTCCCTGGCTCTGTGTACAATTCTGAGAAAAGTTTCACTATATTTTCCTGAATTTCCGCCTCATTGTTGGTGACATCACCCTCGGGGTTGATTATCAGCAATTTTATTTCTCTCTATCTGTACTCGTTTTCCAGGCTAATACTGCTCCTGCTTTCTCCCATACTTGAACTGTTGAAATCAAAAAGCCTCCCACTTTTCTTGGTTCATTGTTTCTAGTCTCATTCTATAGTTCAATGTAGTGTCTTCAAGCTTTTTTCCATCTCCTCACTATATTGTGTACTCTGCTGTAATCTACCTTCTAATAGCCTGATCTCCTCCTCTAGCTTTTTGAATCCTTCTCGTTCCACTTTATTTTTATGTGAGACCTGACTTTGCAAGACGCCATTGATGTAAGCCTTGAAGGTGTCCCTATTGGTGCTGAGTGAGCATTTAGCTGAAAAAATTCTACAGTTTTCTCTCTAAAGAGGGCAGCCATGGCAAAATACGACAGAATGGCTCTCTTTAATGTCCATCTGCCATTATTCCTACTACTTATCTCCCTCAATGTTATGCTGACCATGTTGTGGTCTGAGATAGTCCTGGATGTATACGCACCTCTTTTATTTTCTGCGCCCACTTTCTATCTACCAATATGTAGTCCAACCTTGAGAAGTGGTGGTATTTGTTTTCATTATATATCTCTAAGAATCAACAATTCCCAGGTCCTTCAACATGTATTTTAAGGCCTGTCTGGTTTTAGGTGCCTGAATCTGGGCCGACCTTCTCCTTGTTGACCTATCCAAAACCAGGTCCAAAAGAGTATTAAAATCCCCTCCCAAAATTATAGGTGATCTCACCTCAGCTCATCTTAATTGCATATCCACTATAAAATAGGGGTCATCCGTATTCGGGCCATAAGAACCAACACACATGAACTCTACACCCATACATTTAAGTGTAGCCATAGCCCATCTTCCTGAAATAACAAATTTAGAAGCAATCATCTCTACTCGTGAGCTTTTCCGAATTATTATTGCAACGCCTTTTGAATGACCTGATTGGTCTGATGCTACATGACTTCCTATCCAATTATGTTTAGAGTACAGTTCCCTACATTCTCTCGCCGTTAAATAGGTTGCCTGTATGATACAAACTTGGGCATTAGATTCCTCTAAATGGTCCAATACCATCCTTTGCCTATTTTTTGTCCTTAGCCATTGACATTCCATGTAATAATTTTAATTTTATTTTCTCTTCCTGTCTTTTTAATGCCTTGACGATACAGGACTCAGGGTCTCGGGTTCATAATAATTTGTATCTTTAAATATGCAAATTATAAAGATTCAAAATTATCTATCAGAGGTTTAACTTCTTGGCATTTTAGTTTTATACATTGGCCATTAAACTCTTTCTACTAACGGCCGCCCTTCTTTCCTTATTTACTCAATCAGGCTGTCTGCCTCCTCAGTGGTTCGGATGTTGCGCATTTCATTGTTCCACATAACCCGTAGCATGGCTGTAAATTTTAATTGGGCCTTGGCCCCCAGATTGTTAAGTACTCCCATTCTTTTGCCAAGTTCCCACTGATTCTGATCTGTTACCTGGGATAAATCTGTCCTAATTGTAAAGTGAAGGCTCCGATATTCATAGAGACCATTCCTTAAAGCAGCCGACAAATTGCTTCCTTAACCGTATATGATAAAAAGTTTATCAGGATTTTCCTTGGTTTTTGTCGTTGAGGATTTCTACTGAATGGATCCCTATGGACCCTCTGTATCTCCCGTTCCAAATCTATGTCTGCCCTGGCCTGAAATTCACTGAAAAAAACATAGGTTTCAGGGGCGGTATAGTTAGTTTGACATTTCACTCGCACAAAGCCATTGAAATTCCCCTGTTATAGTTAGTTCAGCAAACTATAACTCGCACACCCGCAATGCACTGTTGATGATGTCACATATTACATCCCTCATGACATGGTCAGTGACATCACTCATGACATCAATGATGACTTCTCAAATAACATCACTTATGACATCACTGATGACATCATCCTTGTGATAGAGTGGCAGATCTCCTCTCACCCTAATATAACATTTGATACACATACTCAAAAATAGAAACTAACATTTTCAAAACAATGGACATACCAATACCACTTACAACACACCTATTTAGTAATTCAAGATCTACACATACATCCACTCATTTACCAACAGTCCCTATACTGTCACTCATACAGGTACTCACTCATCATATGTACTCATATACCTATACATCGTGTTACATGCCGCCACTCATCCATAGTTACTCACACACATAGTCACACATGCAAACAGAGTATCAAACATCCATTTACTTGCATATACAGGTATATACACACTACCACACTTACTTCTACAGAAACTTACACATATCTTAAACAATTACTTATAGAAACACCTTATTTGTACAGGAACTCTTCCAATCTCTCACTCTCACATATACTCACTGATATAACCAATACTCACATATACTAGTTTAAAACATATGTAGTTACTCATGAAAACACTATTGAGACAGTCATTCACTCACTAACACAGCCATACACACACTCATCCACCTATACAGTCCTGCACACATGCTGTCATCAACACATACAGTGAGTCACCCATTCATGCATCTATGAACTAAGTAATAGCCCCCACCGTACCATACAGACACTCAGACTGATACTCTAAAAACCAACTAATAACCCATATAGACACTCATGTAGCTACTCACCAACTCATGCAGCCACTTATACACAGAGAGACTGCTACAGATATTTACATATTTTAACATTACTCAGTAACCTATGTATTCACTTAATCAGTCAGTTATTCAATCAATTTTTTACAAAGAAAACCATCCATTTAGACATATATACCCATTTAATCTTCCGTCTACCTTGAGTAATAGATATATAAAACATATTTAATTTTCAGAAAAACACACATTCACTGGATGATGTCATCAGTGTTGTCATTTGAGATGTCATCAGTGATGTCATCAGTGATGTCACTGACCATGTCATGAGTGATGTAATATGTGACGTCATCAGCAATGCATTGCGGGCGCGCGAGTTATAGTTAGCTGAACTAACTATAAGAGGGGAATTTCAATGGTTTTGTATGAGTAAAATGTCCATCTAACTATAACGCCCCTGAAACCTATGGTTTTTTCAGTGAAATTCCAAGGTTTTTTAAATGCTAATTCCTAACTATAATGTGCCTGAAACCTATGGCTTTTTCAGTGAATTTCAATGTTTTTTTAAATGCTAATTTGTAATTATAACATGCCTGAAACCTATGGTTTTTTCAGTTATTTTCTAAGGTGTTTTAAATGCTAGTTTCTAACTATGCTTACAGAGGTAGGACATGTGAAGAAAGAAGAAAAAACACACATAAAGAAGAAAAAGAAATGCTGAAAGAAGCAACAGAAGTCCTCGAAGATGAAGAAAAGTGCAGGAAGAAGGAAGACATGCAGAAAGAACAAACAGAGGAGCGAAAGAGGCCTTGTTGCAAAATCATCCTGAACACCTCAACTTTTTCAGATGGCTACTGGTGGTAACTGACTCTGACTAACCAGTCCTAGAGAATCCACACAGGGATTTGGTTGGAGTGGCCCCTACAGTGTTGGGGAGCACACAGTGTTCTTTTAATACCCCTCACACACCAAAAGGACCCTTGGTGTCATGCTTCACCATTGGGGTCTTTCCACCCTTCTACGTGCTACTAACCGACGAAATACGTGAGAGCACTAAGATTTTGACTATGTGTGGTGTGAGGAGGGGTTATGTCATTAAGTGCGTGGTGGGTTCGAAAAAGTGTGGGTAGTGAAAAATTAAAAAGGGCCTGGCACGTGAGGTCTAAAAAATTTTAACTACTCATGAGTGCATCGTCGACATGTTTCGAAGCAGTGCTTCTTCTTCAGGATGGGGGTGCACAGATCCCCACCTTACTCACGTCAAGATGTCCCTTTAACATCAATAATTAAGTTTAATTCGGCTATCCGAGGCTAATATGTGCCTATATTTTATTTATTTAGATATATGCAATGTATACCTGTAATGAAAGGGAAAGAACACAAAGGAGAAACAAATGGCATTATAGTAGTGAAATATCCAAATGCTGGTACAGTGACCTAAAAAAATGAGAGGGCAACGCTGCTCAGACATAAATATGTCATCCTATTCCTGTGAGGTGCCCTGTATAGGAAAAAAAGAAACAGACACAAGACGTACACACAAATAACATAAAACACACACTCTATTGACATATCTGTTGGGGTGATATGATACGCAAGGATTTAAAAGTGTCCAGAAAAGTAAAACAAGATGGTGCATACTTGCTGCCAAACACATTGTTAGCACCATGAGCCTCCAATACGGTAGGGGTGTGGTGCGTAATTAGCAACCTGAAAAAAGGGGAGAAAAAATAAACAAAACAAAACAAAACACTTTGTGGCATATGTAGGTAGGCGTTTGCGATTCGCAAACGCCGAAATTCGGCGAATTTTGGCGTTTGCGAATCGCAAACAACGTTTTGGTACGTAGGTGCCACTAAGCAAAATAAGGAATTGCAAAAATGGCGAATCCTTATTTTGCTCAAGCATTTAAAGAATCGCAGTTTTGCGATTCCTTAAATGCTATGTAGGGGTGCTTTTAAAATTGCGATTTTGGCTTAAAGAATCGCAAAATACCACCTACTTCAAGTAGATGTTATTTTGCGATTTCCTGTCAAAATGCATTTTTAAACAAAATTCAAAGTGCCATGTACCGCACAGACATGCCCTTAGGGCATGTATGTGCGCCACGTGTACTTACAGTCACATTCCAGGGGTGCAACAGGTGTCCTTTGGACACCCTGGCACCCTTGGAATTGCAATTCTCAAATTGTGATTTTCTCATAGAAAATCGCAATTTGAGAATGTATCCCCATTCATTCCTATGGGCCTCTTGGCCCATAGGAATTAATAGGACACTCATTCCTTAATTGCAATTCGCAATTTGCTAATCGCAATTAAGGAATGTTAGAGATTTGCAAAAGAATTCCGAATTATTACCTACATTCCATTTTGCAATTCTCAAATAGCGATTCCTTAAAAACCGCTATCTAGCTGTCAGGCGGATACCTACGACGCCTACATAAACCTGCCACATGCACGCGCGCAGCGCGTGCTTGCAGCGGGTGCGCCGTGGGCGCGCCAGAGGCGAGCCCATCTACGCCCATCCATGCCCAACCGGGACCAGGGGCCACAAACCCTGGCCAAACCATCAGGTATAGTAGAGCCACATTAATGAAGCTTAATCAGGGAGATTTACAGCTTACCCAGGAATGTATGATTTTGTTATGCCAGGAAGGGCTGCTCAAATCCTTGCGGCCAAGGGAGGGGAGGGGAAAAAGGAATCGATCTCTACAGACACAATTTAGAATTTTTTTGGTTACTGCAGGACGGGGAAGTTGATATCCTTGGGGTCACGGAAACGTGGCTTGAGGAATCTTCTACCCCAGATGTGGTGGCCCCTCTCCCCCCGAATTTCATGGCTATTTGTCATAATCGCACGGGCACAAAGAGAGGAGGGGGGGTTGCTCTTTTTTATAACAGTTGTTGGAGGGCAGAAAGAGTTTGCGCTGAAAATATAGGCGGAGCAGAGGTCTTAGGAGTGAAATTTGAGGTGGGCACTATTTGCCTGGTCATCTTATTGGTGTATCGTCCCCCCTGAGCTAAACCAGAATTCTTGGATCTCTTTGTGGAGGTAGCCCATGACCTTAGATCCCGTTACAAGAATCAGATGGTGATGGGAGACTTTAACTTCCATTGGGAGATCTCCCCTAAAGAAGGGCAAGCTAACCACCTAGAAGAGGCTTTAACGGCCTTAGGCATGGTCCAACTGGTGATCGGCCCGACCCATGATAAAGGCCATACCTTAGATTTGGTATGGACAACGAATTCTGCCCCAGGACATGTTGTTACTACGCCGTGTATTTGGTCCGACCACTATTTAATTAGGGGCCTGATGAAGGCCCACAGGTGCGGAGACAGACCTAGAGCAGTGTGGAAAATGGTGAGGAGATGGAATAATATAAATGAGGAAGAGCTGGCTGGTCATTTATTAAATTCCACCACATCAAACACAGTCAATGAGAACATCGAGGTTGGTAGTCAAAAGTTATTTGACAAATTGAAGAAATCCATTGATGCCGTTGCGCCGGCAAAAAAGGTGAAATGGGTTGATAAAGGGATGGGGGCACCCTGGTTTACAACACCCTGAGAATTAAGAAGCAGGCTCTACGGAAAGTGGAGAGAGCCTGGCGGAGGGACTATAATACGAATGCTCAGAGTTTATATGTGCAGGAGCTTGCACTTTATAAAAAGGCTATTCTGGCTTGTAAAGCGGAGTTTTTTGAGACTAGAATTGCGACAGCTCGAGACCCGCAGAAAGAAATTTTCAAGGTACTTACGGAATTGAGAAATAATAAAGAGCAGAAGCCTGAGTTCTCGCAGGAGGACTGCCAGAACTTTCAGGATTTCTTTACAAGTAAAATTTAAGATCTCCCGGGTGAAATATCTCGTACCCCAATCCTTGACTGTCCACTACAAATTATGCCAGACACCCCTGAGGTCCACTACTCCCTAAATACATTACCCTTGATTACTAAGGAGACGTTAGTTAGTTTGGTGGAGAGAGTGAAATCTGGCTCTCAGGTGGATCCCTGCCCTCCCAGAGTCTTTAAGCTCGCTATGCCGGGATTGAGGAGGACGTCCTCACCCTCCTAAACAGGTCTTTGGAGACGGGACAGGTTCCAACTTCCTTCAAAGAGGCCCGGCTGATACGGCTTCTTAAGAAGCCAGGGGCGGATGTTAAACATGTAAAGAACTATAGGCCCATCTCCCAACTACCCTTTCTAGCTAAGGTGGTTGAGCAGCATGTTCTGACGCATCTCTCGTAACATCTGGAGACCAATGATCTGTTAGAGCGAAATCAGGCTGGCTTTCGGAAACATCACAGCACGGAGCTGGTGATGTTATCCATTTTGGATGAACTAAGATGCAGAGCTGACAAGAAGATCCCCGGGCCCTGGTGCTACTAGATCTCTCCGCCGCTTTTGACACGGTGTGTCATAATCTACTGTTGAAGCGTCTGAGAGATCCGGGCATCGGGGGGACCGCACTAGGCTGGCTAACTTCATTCCTGCAGGGAAGATCGCAGAGGGTTCAGTTGTGAGACCTAGTATCCACAGCAGCGGCCATAACCTGTGAAGTTCCGCAAGGTTCTGGTGTGGAGTGGTGTGGCTCACTGGTTAGAGGCGGCAGACCCGGAAGCAGAGAACGGCCCGGGACCAGGGTTCAATTCCTGACGCGGCAGGGTTGTGGACCAGGCTCAACGGACTCGATAATTCTCGCCTCGGTGCCTAATCTAACCAGGGATCACACTCGGCAACTCTGGGCATTAAGCTTGCCTCATCTCTACAACGGCCCCCCACAGACGCTGGGGATGCCTGGTTTCACCTTGGAGATACCCAGAAGGGACCATCTCACAGGGAAAGCCAGGACGGGTTCCCCAGCGGTCTTCAGCGCCAGGACACCCCGAGATGGGGTAACAGTGCGCTTTACAAGTATCATCATTACATTACAAGGTTCTGCTCTTTCACCGCTCCTTTTTGACATATATTTGCAGCCATTGATTTCAGATCTCAATCAGATGGATTGTTAGATATACAACTATGCTGACGACACACAGATCATCATCCAAATTGAGGATTCACCAGGAGCCCAAGCCAGGCTGCATACCATCTTAACGTTTACGAGTAACTGGATGTCCACCAACTCCTTGAAGATTAATCCAGAGAAAACCGAAGTGTTGCCTATCACCATCTCGGGCAACCCGTGGAACGATCGCTTCTGGCCCAAGGAGTTGGGTAGGACTCCAGTACCAGCAGGCGTGGTGAAAAGTCTGGGCATCCACATTGATGGTAACCTGTCTATGAAGAAGCAAGTGTCTTCTGTGGTGGGCACATGCGTCGGCCTCCTTAGGCAGCTGCGAAAAATTTCCCAACTGTTGTCCTTTTCTACCTTAAGGAGTGTGGTGTCTGCAATGATCCTATGACGTTTGGATTATGGGATTGCCCTCTATGTCGGGCTTCCCCAGCAACAACTCTCAAGATTGCAAATAGTCATGAATGATGCCGCTAGATTGATTTAAAAAAAAAAACGAGGAGCACACATGCCTCTCCTCTCCTGTGTCAACTACATTGGCTCCCCATTAGGTAGAGGGTAATATTCAAAGGCCTATGCATTGCGCATAAGGCAGTTTATGGCAATGCGCCTAGCTACATCAAAGCCAGATTGCTGCAGTACACCCCTAGGAGGACTCTGCGCTCGTCTGAAGATACTCTCTTGGTTAGCCCTCGCTATCGCCTGTCCACCCTTGGCGGACGTGCCTTTTCGACCACTCTTCCGGCAGCTTGGAACAAACTGCCACTCTGCCTTCGGAAGGAGTCTAATCTACTGCCATTTAGGCGGATGTTAAAAACGGTGCTCTTTCGAGATGCATGGGGCATGATATAATCTGGTTGCCTGTTTCTGTAATGTTCGGTCTTTCCAAGTACAAGCGCTTAGAGACCTATTGGTGATAACGCGCCATATAAATTGAATAAATAAAAATCGCAAAATGGAAATTACCTACATATGCCCCTTTGTCATAATCCAGTTTCCCTATGTATCACTTACTTAGTCCAGTTGTTATTATAACCATTAGATCTGGTTCGGCTGTGCTGTACTCACTACCATCAGGAGATTCCCTGTCCTTGTCTGCCCCTGACCGCGGCTCCGTCGATACTGGGAGCGATTTAGATGTCCGTGAAAGTACCCTTAATTTATCGTAAACTGCTGAAAAAACGGAGGGGACGAGGGTCTTTTAAGGGCATTCCGGTTGTGGTTTTTTGTCAGCTCTAGTTAATTCAAAACATATGATGGTACTAGAACGCTACCTACTTCAGTGCGGCGGGCGGAGAGGAAATATCTCGGTCCCGCACCTGCATGTTGTGAAATCCTGTCTTCTAGGTGCCAGGAACACAGCCTGCATCGGTGCAGCTGAGTGAGGAAGAACTGTCTCCTTGCGGCGCATGCGCGGTGAAAGTACTGCCCCAGTTAGCTTGGAAATCTCCTAAAGATGTAATAATAAGTATGCAGTATGCGCCGCACTAAGTTACTAATGGAAGCAACTTATTCATTGTGGATAAATAGTACGACAATTGTAAGCCTGAGCTCAGTTGCTGGGTTTACAAACGTTCAAATGAATAAAGGGAAATAAACTAGTTCAAAGAAAGGGGCACATTTAGAACTGAAAAAAAGTGTTGCGCAAGAGCCTCAGACAGCTCGAGTCCTTACAGTATGTAATGCTTATTCTGCATTCTGTCCATCAACTGTTGTTTTTGCATTTGTCACCCCGTGTGGGAACGGGTATGCTCAGGCGTGAGTTCTGTGCTCTCCACGCCACTGGAGTCAAGCTATCCTGGCTGAAGATGGCTGATAGCCAGAAACAGGTCCTAGGATGCTTGATTCCGGTCCAGGGAAGACATGGCTTGGCAGTTCGGGCTGGACTGTTCCCATGAGGCACAGGGTCATGGCTGATTTGCATATGGCCATGTCTGAACTGGAATGGCATGGTGAGCAAAAAAACTATGGATTTAGGCCCAGATGTCTGTACTGGGGTGAATGCATGACATTGTTCTGCATTCTGTCCATCAACTGTTGTTTTTGCATTTGACAATTTTAATAGACACGGCTTTGCTACAAAAAATAGATAATTCTGCTAGAGCACCTAAATACCACCTACATGATGGTCCATTGATAAACAGTGCAGTAAAGCAGTGTAAAGCGCAATTTGCATTGAAAATAATATAACTTTTCCTAGGTCGAAAAAGATTTTCGGTGGAAGGTAAATACCCTTCCAAGACTATGCAGCGGTGCACTGGTGCAAAGTCTTCATAACTCTGCCCAAAGACTAATGTGGTTAAATAATTACGTTGTTATCCCCATGCAGGTCAGCAGTACGGAGGCCCATGGACACCTAAGACAAAAGACCCCCAGTTGTCACAATTGGTGCCCAGTATCTTGTACGTGCCCTGGGGCCTTAAAGCCGAGGACTCGGATGTCTCTCGTAATCTACCATTTAAAAAGGAGGATGAGCTCCATATAAAAACTTCATAAAATTATAATTGCTTCATTGTAATGCTATGTTATGATATGCTGTGTTATGCTGTCTTGTAAAGTGCGCCATCACTCACGTGGGTATCCTGGCGCTGAGCAGGTGTCCAGCGCCACACACAAACAGGCACACACTCGGTAAATTTAGTAGATGGCTTCCAGGCGCCGAGTGTGTAGGTTTTCTAGACATTGTTCAAATTAATCAGCACAGCAAAGGTACAATTTAGTTACCTATAAAGGTGCGGTGTGGCACTGGTTTGGTATTTTTTCTGTTGTATAATCTTTAATCATTGACGGTTGAGCAGTATTTATTCTGAGTACTTTTCCCATTTCAGCATTTGAATACCGATTGAGAGAAAATGACAATTTACTTGCAAACCCTCTGGTGATATTTGGGACATTTTCGCTCTTTTCCTGCAATTACAGTTCCGTCGGGGAAATTGACAGTTGCCTTTGGTTTGGCCTTTGTACTTGTGAAAACTTGACAGTCTGAGCAGTTCCCTACAGTTCACAAGAAAAGGTCAGGGTATCCCCTTTTCAGACGGAAATGCAAATTAGCTTCACGGAGAAATGCTAATTTGATCCATGGCTCTCAGAGCTTGGATGTCGACGGCATAAAAACCCTATTTAAAAATCAGAAGCTAGTCAAACTAACTGGGCAATTTGTGATGAGCTTCATTTCCTGGTTTTCTGAGATAAGTGGTATTAAATTGAAATATAAAAAAATTAAAGGATGTGGTTTTTGCTCCAAAAATCCATTTCTGATATATGCGAGTTTAAATGAGACTGCAGTATTAAATTCTAATTGTATTTTATCTAACAGACCATGCCACTCCTACTGCTATAGATGTCATAGGGTTCGCGGCTGCAAATCCTGGATTGACCCTTATGACAACTGGCTCTGCCTTTGCGACCCCCCCCCCCCCCTCGTCTTAGAGGTGGCAAAATCAGTACCAGGAGCACTGTGACAGCTTGTCCATATGCACTTTGTTTAAGGCTCCACTTTCCTTATTTTCTGTTAGTGTTTTATTACACTTATAGTGAATGAAATATTATTTTCTATTAGTGTAATAAAGAATAGAGTACAATTAGCTGGAATATGACAATCACTTGCAGCTGAGGTAAGTAAAAATATTTTTCTGGCAGTCAGTCGAAAACTTTATTTCGGCCACTCGAGCCATAAAAGTACATTGAAAAATCTTCAAACATTTACACAAACTGATCAATATTTATAATCCCATACATTTGTGCAAGATTAAAACGACTACAAGCACACAACAATTTAAAATTGATAAAAATAATCATTAAAATGCAATAAAAAAAGTTTACAAAAGCTGTTGTGCTTCATTTTAGAAGCGCACAGAATGTAATTTACAATCATTTTTTCCAAATGACCATCCCCTATAGTTGCTTTAAAAACCCTCTCCTAATGTGCCACATAGCATTTAAAAAACGAGATACAGCAAATACGATTGGAGGATCAGAATCATATTTTAAAACTCTGTAAACCTCTAAACAACAAACAAACCCTAAGTTTTTACATAGTTGGATTATCCAGCGTTTACAAGGCAAAACATATGCAAGGCACAAAAACAGTACATGGATTTCAGACTCGGCTGTTGAATTACATGCAGGACATACACTCGAGTTCTCAGGAGCCCATAATCTGGTGTGCGCTGTCAATGGTAGATTCCCTAATCTGAACTGCAGATACAATTTCCTGGCCATAGAAGGGTAAATTACATTCAGAAATAGTTTTTTTCTATATACCTCTTTTATTTGTAGGAGCTCCATCGTCAGCCTGCCCTCTTTGGCACTTTCCTGGAGAGACAATAGGTTGGATTTCCTGTAGTGTTTTACAAGGTCCGAACTGGATATCAAATCACAGGACAGCTCTGGGGATGACCATCTCTCTGACCTGCCAAGCCTAGCGAAGAGATTTCTTATGTTGGCCAGCCACGGTATTTTACTGGAATTTAATCTTGGGAGGAGCTCCTTTAGCTCGACTTTGTATGAGGACAGCTCTGGAGTTACCCATACCCGGTGCCGAAACATCAGAGGCCTAAGGGCAATCTCTTCATCAATTGGCCTCATGCCCAGATCCATGCGGAGGGGGACCTAGTGGGGTGCTGCGTGGAAGGCTTATAAGCCGTCTCATAAAGTTGTTTTCCAGCTTGGCGAGGTCATAGGTAGAATATAGTGTAGCCCCCCTTGCTTGGGTCTTGAATATCTCCACTACTGGAGCTGCTGGCTTGTATACATATGTTCTAAACAATTTCATGATCCTGCCCATTGTCTGGGTTAACCTAAGTATTGCTTTGGCCATCTGGGGGCCCACCCAAATTGCTCAGACAATGTAATACCCAAATAATCGAATATCCTCACTTTTTCAAGGAGGATACAGTTGATAGAGTGGTTTGGGCGCGTACTCTTGGGAGGGTTGAAAACCATACATATAGTCTTGGATAAATTAATCTCCAGATCTCTCATACTGCAAAACTGTGCAAGCCCATGCAGGATGTGTTGTATACCTAGAGGTCAATAGCAAGGTATCATCCGCGAACATCAACGCGGGTATCTTCACCGTGGCCAGCTTTGGGGCATCAGTGTCTTTTATGTTGTTAAGAAAGTCAATACGCCCATTGATATAGAGACAAAATAGGGTGGGGGCTATAACACATCCCTGTCTCACCCCCTTTTTGACATGAAAGCGTGTGGAGAGTTCCCCATATTTTCCACATCTAACCTGTGCATAGTTGCCAGTATGTCGCCTCACTAACACAATGAGGAGGTAAGGAGGAATCACAAGGTCACTAAGCACTTCCCAAGTTTCTTCCTGGGTATAAGATCGAAGGCCGACTCCAGATCAACAAATATAAGATAGAGACTGCCACCCTCCATCCTCACTGTTTTCCAGAAAAGTAGCTGTAATCTGAATATTTGGTCCACGGTTGACATGTTTGATCTGAAGCCAGCATGGTAGGGACTCAAAATCTCCTCCTCCTCAATCCACCTCTGTAACCGAGGCAAGAGAACCCTGCCCACCAGTTTTTGAGTGATGTCAATTAAGCTGATGGGTCTGCAGTTAGAGGGTAGCCGAGGGCAGCCTTTTTTGAATATGGGTAACATCTCGGCGCCATTCAAAGTATCGGGGGATTCATGCTGTTTAGAATAGCATTAAATAGGGCACACAATAATGGGGCCCATATGTTGGGTTCCTCCCGAAAGAGATCTCCCGGGAGTTTGTCAAGACCAGGGGCTTTGTTCGGGTGCAAGCTGTTAATAGCATTTCCAACCTCCATCAATGATATGTCCCAGCCCCTCTCCTGACAATGCTCCAGAGTTATACTCTATCTGAGCTGGTGGGACCATCAACCTCACAGTCATACAGAGACTCAAAGTGTGACTACCAAACTTTGGGAGCTATGTTGGGCTCTATAGCCAAACGTCATTCCCCCTCCCCAGTGCTCACTAGCCTCCAAAACTATTTCAGATTGTTATCCTTCAAGGCAATGCTGAGGGCATCCCACCTCTCTGTTTCCCATCCTTTCTTTTCCTGCTGCATGATCTTCCTATACCTAACTCTGGCTAATTTGATATTTGTCCTGTCTTTAGCCTTCACCGCTTGCACAAGCTCCTGTTTTGCTCTTTGAGCACTTGTTGTTAAACCAAGAGCATTTGGGTCGGTTTATTTCCACTCTAGTTTTACCGGATAGAATACATCGGTCAGATTTACAATTAGCGCCTCATGAGTTTTCTTGACCTTGTCTCTATCCCCTGCAGGTGCCTCCACCTGCCCCACCTCCCACATTCTGGCAATCAAAGGTATTGCTAGCTGGTAAACTTTAGCCAATTTAAGGGGTGAGTATTGGATACAGTTCCATCTAACTTTCCTTCTGTTGTTGGTGGTCTTTAGAGCACTAGACCCGGTTGTTGGGTGGGAACGTGTGGTGGACACCCCAAGATTCCCCAACTTCAGGATTGCAATCAAGGCATTGTGGTCACTATCCTGCCTCTGCTGAATGTAGAAATCTAGAACTTTTCCCAGGTTCTATTTTCCACCATGATGTAATCAATTAGCGAGGCCTGGCCATCTCTATTGAATGTAAATTGACCAGGGAGGTCAGACTAAGTCCTCCTGTTGCATGCCCTCAGGGAGTGGGACAACATAACTGAGTGGAGTTGCATGGCCAGAGGGGACCATACTTGATTGGAGTGATCTGCGGATCAGGAATTGACCAGTATAGATCTTCTTCAGAGGTTGCCTCATGGTTTTGGTCGGTTAGTGGCTCGAATTGGCAATTAAAATCACCTCCTATGATCAGCAAGGTCGCTGGATTCAAGGTTGGAATAAAACACCCTAAAGTCTATGGTGGCTGATTCTAGTCTATCGGTTACACGGTCTTGAATAGACATTAATTAGGGCTATTTTCATCTTAGCAGGGTCAGATGCACTTCCCGCTGCCTATTCACATACTTCAC
The DNA here is from genome assembly GCF_964263255.1 of Lissotriton vulgaris. Taxonomy (NCBI): domain Eukaryota; kingdom Metazoa; phylum Chordata; class Amphibia; order Caudata; family Salamandridae; genus Lissotriton; species Lissotriton vulgaris. The sequence goes on from NC_141698.1 coordinate 904,360,280, forward strand.
GAGGAGGTGGAATTTGCCCTTAAGGCTAGTAAAAATGGTAAGGCCCCAGGCCCCGACGGGGCCCCAATTGATCTTTTTAAGTCCAATTTGGACCTATGGTCCCCCATTATAACAAGGGTCCTGCAGGCAACTTGCGATTTGGGGCTCATAGATTCCTGGTCCCAGTCAATCCTAGTACCCATTTTCAAGAAGGGAGATCGGCAATCTCCATCCTGTTATCACCCAATCTCCCTCCTGGACTCACTTGGGACAGTGGCAGGACGTGTCATCTTACACCGCCTCCAATCGTGGGCCTCAGAAAACAAAGTCCTTTCCGACCTGCAATTTGGGTTCCGCGAGGGGTTAGGAACTACTGAGCAAGCACTTAACCTTTCCCTATTAATAGGGAAATACGTCAATGCCAAAGGAGGGGCCCTTTATATGGCATATGTTGACCTCTCCGCAGCTTTTGACTGCGTCAACCACAATAAGCTCTGGTCAATCATGGCAGATATGGGTATAGAGTCTCCTATTTTAATGTTCCTCCGCGAACTATACTCAGATGCAACTGCCAAAGTTAGATACGGCACGGAGGGAGAACTAACAAAGTCGTTCAGAGTGGACCGTGGAGTAAGGCAGGGCTGTGTCCTGGCCCCGTTTTTATTTAATCTGTACACAAATGGCCTGGAAAAGGCAATGTTGACGGGTAGCCGGGACCTCCCTATAATAAAAAATCGCCCAATCCTGGTCTTACTCCATGCGGACGTCGCAGTAATTCTGGCTCGCACTCCCATGGAACTACAACGTGCTGTTATTAGGTACAGCACACACATGGCTAGCCTCAACCTAAAGATTAATATCAAGAAAACCTTTGTTATGGCTGCAGGGTCGAGGATTCATAACATCAAGCCAGCGTTCGTAGATTCAGAAAAGATTGAGAACACTCCCACGTATCCTTATCTGGGAATAATATTTGAGCAAAAAAGCTCTTGGAAGCCCGCCATAGAATCCAGGAAACTCTCCTTTATTAGGACAACTGCTGCATTGGTTAAGTTCGCGAATAAACTGGGCAGGTGCCCTACAGTAGAACTATTAGAAATTTACAGAGCCAAGTGCACATCAAGTGCACTCTACCGGGGCAGGTGTTTGGGGGCATGCCAAAATTGATGAGGTGCAAAAGGTGGAAAACATCTTCATACGCTTCCTTCTGGCAGTACCGCAGGGTACATCCACATATGCTTGCCTCTTGGAATTGGGCATTCCCTTTTTATCAGACTTGATCGGGATTCAACCCCTTCTCCTGTGGCATCGCATTTGGTCAGCATATGAGACGACCCTCTGCAGGGAAATTATAGAGGATTGCATCTCCCTCGATAGGTCACAAAAGATCAACTGGATTGCTTATATCAGAAAATTCTTTAGCGACCTAGGCATGACCCAATACTTTCAATCCCCCACCACAATAGCTGTAATCCCCCGCAAGAAGTTTAAAAAGATCTGTCTGGCACATCTAGAATCCCTCCAACTTGTTAGTGAGGTCTCGAAAGTTACGACCCAGTATTCACTCCAGATCCAAACTACACCTAAGGTCCAGCCCTATCTAACATTCAACCTCACGGGCTATGAGAGATTCTTACTAACCAGGTTCAGACTACACAGCTTTCACCATCTGGTTACCTTTCCTCACATTAACATCTGGGAAAAACCTCTTCAAGCTTGTCCTTGTGATGACAGCTCACCCCAATCAACAATTCACATCACACTCTTCTGTAAATTCTATCAGGAACTGAGGCACCATTGGCTTCTGCCAATCTTCAAGATCACGGGCCTGCGTAGGTGCCGCCCGGATTACCTTGCTTCCAATTCCTAGACGTCGAACTCTTTGCTAGAAGGGTTGCGACTTTCCTGAAGCTAGTTATCAAACACAGGCAAAATCTGGGTTAAACTAGGACTGTACACCCTCCTTTACTAGCTTCTTTTAATGACTGTCAGTATTGTAATTTCTTCACACTGAAAAAACTTTTAGAAATTTTTAAACCTCTACTTTTTTATTCTGTTCATATAGCTTGACTCCGGGTGAAACTGTATTTAATATGTAATGGAAATTATTTGATGTGACCACGAATTTTTAACTTTTGTAGTTTGTCTACCCTTGTTTTTATCAGTTGGCTTTTTTAATGAAGAAGAACCCCATTGAAAAATGTCTTTGTGCATGATTTGTATTGTGCTTTTATGGTTGTTTCTCATACACCCGAATAAAGCTTGATTTGATTTGATTTTGATTTGATTTGACAGCAGAACACATTGAATATTGTTGGTGAGAGTTATCATCTGCTCAGCTCTGCACCCAAGATGCGTGCCTACCCAGATCGTGAGTCCGCCAAATAGGCGCTCCTCCCACCTCCCCCCTTTGTAACCAAGATTTTAAATGGCGCAAAACCTATCCTCTGATTTTCTTCCCAGGCCCAGGTCTCTTGAGAAATGTCCTGTTTGTCCAAAAAGACCCCCAGTCTGGACATATTAGTTTGCTTTTTAGTCCTGCTAGATTCCATTATAGAATCCGTAGTTCTTTGCTTTTGGCTCCTAGCCCTCTAGATGCTTCCAGGGAGATGGTACAGGGGAAGGGTGAACACGCTGATGTACCCTAGATAATCTAGCAGGAACTCCATTTGATTCTCCCACAGAGATGCGGCCCAGCTGTGTGCCAAGGGGGATGGGGGCAGCCTCTTTGCTCAGTTGTATACCATCTGTTTGTGTGCTAGGCCAGTGGTCGGAGTCCACAATACTAACCCCGTTCACACCCCTCCCGTCACACACTTCCTCATTCTTTTGGACAGGGCACTGATTATCACAATTGTCGCCGGTAAAAGATCCCAGCCCCAGTCAGTAAACCTCCTCCAGACTTTCAAATCTATTGCTCACTGCAATGTTAAACAGAGGGCGCCTACTATGGGGGCCCCACCTGCCTTCCATAAGTGGACCGGGGCCCGTGGGATGGATTACCGAAAATGCACCACCTCTTGGGTTAGTAAGTTGTTGGGGGTAGAAGAAATCCAGCGGACGAAGGCTTATTCCTGTGGGTGCATAGTGACATGAAATAGATGAGTTCAACAAGCTGCTAGCAGTGTTGGGGTTTTCAAAGTTGATAACAACGCACTCCCCCACTTCAGTTTTTCGGTCATTGCCTAACCATCCTACTCTGCGAACCATGATTATCTCCCCCGTTCTGGCATACTCGAAGTGCTTGTATCTTGCAAGCCAGAATAAAAATTTGTTCCTAAGGTCAAGCTGAGATTCCTTAGCATTATATGCAATTAGGGGGATACCTGTCATTATGACAATGTAGGGGGTGCAAGCTGGGGGAAGGTTTATGCTAGGCAGAGGGGATGCGTTGCTCTCACTATTGGGGTCCTGGGCTGATAGTATAGTTTGTTTACTGTTGGCCTCCCAGGTTAGAGGATTGACCTTATCACATCCCCTCACTTCAGAGGAACTCCTCCTGGAGCTAAGCTAAGCTCTTGACTGCCTGTCTGGATTCTAGGCTCCATGTTAGTACTTGTTTCCCTTTGTTTTCCACTGGTTGAGGGGTCATCAGTTGTGCACCCCCCACCCGTGTGTATGGATGGGACCTTGGGTAGCCTCCTGACAACCGTTGTCGATCCCTTCCCTTGCATTACTGGTGACGGGGTTGTGTTGAGCTGGGACTCCTGCACCTGCCCATGCTTTCTCCAGACTATCTAGACGGCTGACTAAAGGGGCTATTTCTTCTTTGATGGTGGCTCTCAATTTATTTAGAAGATCAGCCATCAAACTAGATACCCACAAGAGTTGTTCTACAACTGTATTGTCAGTTTGGGATTTGCCCTTTGTCGGCTCCGGCTCATCACCTCCCACAAGGTCAACCTGGTTACTCACGCAGGTATTTCTTTTTTTTTGGCCCAACCAAAGTGATAGTTTGTGTTTCCCCTTCTTTGGGATATTTGTTTGTGGGTTATCCTTATACGGTTGTTTCTTAGGTATAACCATCCGCGGGAGGAGCATTGTGATGTGTGTTTGCAGTTCTTGGACCACAGTTGGCGATGTGGAGAACTGACCTGAATATCGGCGTTTGTTTGTGTTGCAGTGTTTGGGTGGTGGTTGATGAAGGGGTCGTCTTGGGCTCTTCTAAAAATATGTCCGGGGTGAGAGATAGAATTCTTTCCGTACGCTCTATTTCCGTAGACACCACCCCGATAACCCTCTATTGAAGTTGTGGGAGGCTCGCATATTGTTTTATTTCTCCTGGCAACTGCCCTTTTTCCCATTTTCCCAAGTACTGTCGATACAGATCTCCTTCAAAGTGTACCTCATCCCGCAGCAACCTAGACTGCAGTTACACACCCTTGGGCCTCAGAAAAGGGCCCAGAGCAGAGGACAAGCCACCCAGCAGCACAATTATTGCAGTAATATAGAACAGATAAACCCCAGATTCATATACGAGCACACCATTCCCTCCAGAGCAATGCTCGGGCAATCGCACAGCAATGGTCCAAGTAGAAAACATACAGATATTATTGTCTTTTGTTGCGGTGACACCAAGTTGCTGCAGACAAGTGTGATAATAAGAGCCTTACCCCTTGGTTTTTCAAAGAAGTGGGAGGTGATATCAGCAGCTCAGGGAGGTGGCCCTGCCCTGCCTCTTCCTAGTGCTGATGGGCGCAGGACGGGCCCGCCCTTGGCCCAGGCTTCGCCCGGGCACGGCCCGCGTGCGTCCCACACCGCGGGATGTGTGCGGCGCTTCAAATGCCTTGGGTAGCGCCACCCTCACAGCTGGGGCTGGTGGAGTCTACGTGTTGCACTCTGGGACTTGGAGTCTCACCAGAGTGGGCAGATCGTCGGCAGGTGCTCGCAGAGACCAGGGAGCAGCGCTGGCGTTCAGCAGAGTGGTCTCGGGGACGAATCAATGGACACGGCCCACTGGCAGCAGGATGTGTGCGGCGTTCGAAAATGCCTCGCTCACAGCTAGGGCTGGTAGAGTCCACGTGTTGCACTCTGGGACTTGGAGTCTCACCAGAGTGGGCAGATCGTCGGCAGGTGCTCGCAGAGACCAGGGAGCAGCGCTGGCGTTCAGCAGAGTGGTCTCGGGGACGAATCAATGGACACGGCCCACTGGCAGCAGGATGTGTGCGGCGTTCGAAAATGCCTCGCTCACAGCTAGGGCTGGTAGAGTCCACGTGTTGCACTCTGGGACTTGGAGTCCCACGAGAGTGAGTAGATCGTCGGCAGGTGCTCACAGAGACCAGGGAGCAGCGCTGGCGTTCAGCAGAGTGGTCCCGCGGATGAATCAATCGACACAGCCCCACTGGCAGCAGGCTGACTAGCCCACAACAAGATCAGTTTCCCACGCCGTGGGATGTGTGCGGTGCTTTAAATGCCTTGGGTAGCACCTCCCTCACAGCTGGGGCTGGTAGAGTCCACGCATTGCACTCTGGGTCTTGGAGTCCCACCAGAGTGAGTAGATCGTTGGCAGGTGCTTGCAGAGACCGGGGAGCAGCGCTGATGTTCAGCCAAGTGGTCCCGGGGATGAATCAATGGACACGGCCCCCCTGGCAGCAGGCTGATTAGCCCACAACAAGCTCAGCATGGTGTGTGCGTGCTTGTGGGTGAGAGTCTGTTTATGTGAGAGGGAGTGTGTGTGTGTTTGTGTGTGTATGTGTAAGCATGTTTGTAAAAGTAAAGATCAAATGGCAGGTGATGTCACTTATGCTTCCCCTGGCATTTTGACAAATTGACGTTCATGCCTACTACTGGATAGTGTGGTAAGGCAAACTATAACAGACATGATCTACTGGCTCATCTACTCTGCGATCACGTGATTCTGGGCTATTCACTTTATCTCTCTGTACCTGAAATTTGTGATCTATCTTCAGTGTTAACTGTATAGCACGCTGGTGCTCTTTGAAGCCATCATTGCCCTAAATACATTAGACATAAAACTGATATTTTCCCAGGAGAATTTTTCTATTATTTTACCCGTATCAATTGAAGGGATGCTGAATGTAAGAAATTCGCAAGGAGAAACCCCTTCTTCTAAAAGTTATGAGGACACATCAATTATCTATACATCTGTGGTGAAATTCCAAACAATAAATAAAGATGTCTGTAAATTCTGTATTTCTCTTGTCACCTTTGCTGCACTTCAAAGATTGAGGTCAAATGTCAGGCTATGTCTTCTGACAAATTGTTGCTTATTTTCTTAATTAAGGTTTGGTGTATACAAACTCTACTACTTTGCAGCCAGATACAGAAGTAGGGGAATTATGTGAGAATTGTGTTGGGGGTACAGAGAGTGTGAAAGGAAAAGCAGTAAGATGTCAATTTTTTAAACATTCAACAAACTATAAATATCTGCAGATGAACTGCACAAATTCAGGAGATAGGAAAGTATAAAAGAAACACTTTTTTTGTAATTCTTAAGTGTGGTGAAAGCAAACATTTTATTAGGATCAAGACAAAAAAATACACCTAACTTGATGATGCACAAATGTTAAATATTCACCTGATTTTATCATTTGTGTCCACATAGTTCTGTCAGTAACGATGGAAAATGTGTTGTCTGTAAATGACACTGTGCCTCCACACATTGCTTTTGTTATATTAAAAAAAGTCCAGCCTCATGTGCATTAAAGGTAGGTGGGTCACGAAGGTTTGTCATTCTAAAATGTGGGTTTTGGTTCCCATAAGTTTGTGATGCACTGCATGAGAAGATAGGAGTAACCCAATGAGGGAAACATTTTAGGGAAGGTACTGGGGGAAGGAGATCTGGAACAAGACATGAAATCTCTGTCAGGGAGTGTTGACCTCGAATCTTTTCAACAATGTAACCAATCATTCCATCTTATTTGTCAGTGGCTTTAACCAGAGTTCATTCATTACTTAGAAATAGTACAAACTGAAACTTTCCCCTCTATTGAACCTTCTTTTGAGCAAAATTGGCAATCGCCTTTGATTTTCCTGGGTCTATTGTATGATTATCCTAGGATTTCCCTTGTCTCAATTATAGATAGATAAACAGAAGACTGTTAATTTCAGAAGTTTTACATCACTAGAGTGGTCCTTCTTTAACATGCCTACCTTCTACAACGTCATTTTAATCATTCAGAACAATGTCACTTTACAAGCAAGGCTCATGGGCCTCCTCCCCATTAAGACCCCAGCTGTTTGACATTAATTCAGCTCTAGGGTATGGAAACTTACATTGATTGCTTGCTGACATAAGCTACATTTGATTACCAGTCATTGCACACAGTTTTTTCAACTGATGGTATGTTTATAAAATGGATTGATGTTTCTTGAGGTTATTTGAAAAAATAATAATAAGGTGTATAGAAAAGAAAATTCATGATTGTTGGACATTTTCTCTTTTGCAAGATCACCCACATTTTTCTGTGTACTGATACTGCTATTTTTCAACTCCACACAATTGGCCAATGCGGACCAGGCTCTGGTGTAAGTGCTCTGCCCTCTAAAACATGACAGAATTGGCTGATTCCTAATTGGCATATTTTACTCCAGTACAGACATACTGTATGTTGCAGTAATAGTGAAGTTGGATGACTGATGAATCCACTGGAAAAGCACATTTTGGGAAGTTATAATTTTCTTGACTTGCACTCCAGTTGCTATTTAGTATATGCCTCTCTGCAGCCGCTCCTCCTGCTAGTTTGATCCCATTGGTTAGGTGTAAAAACTGCTCCCAGGTCAGAGACAATTCCTTGTTCCTTTTGGGTAGAAGACCTGGACATGAGGCATGTGACTTATACTTTTTCATGAAAGGTGTTGAGAAGGATTCAGGATCTTCATTAACTTGAAAGGGGCCAGGGTAAAGCCTGCCTATTCACAGTTAAGTGTAAAATGAGACCTGGAAAAGAGAGGCCATTTAATTTCAAAGCACACTGGGACATCAGCTTACTTAAGGGGCAGAAATGCTCTGCCATGCATCATTTGACTAGAAATGGTCACAGTAGGAGATTTTACAGTATGGCAAATAGGATGTGTCACAAAAGAGAGATGATTTGCTCTGGAAACATTGTGCTTATTGATTGGGGAGCATCCAGGGATGACCCCATCCACTGTTTAGAAAATTGGAAAAAAGTGGAACCTCACCCTCAGTTTCTCAGAACACATCTGGACCTGTGGATGAAGAGGATGAAGACTGCAGCTGTCTTTGACCTTTGTGGAGACCTGAAGGGCTGTACCTGCTCCCACTTTTTCCCAGGACTTTGAAGTGGACTCCAAAAGTCATTTAGCTGTCCTCCTATTTGGCTACAGGGAAAATAAAAAGCTCCAAAAAGTATTTTTCTTGGAGTCAACAGTTACAACTGGACCTCAACTTGACCCGGCTGGTGGCCTCTGTTGAATGTAAATGTAAATGTGTTGTATTTGTATAGCGCGAACAGTAACCCGTAAGCATCCCGGCGCTTGTACTCCTACCACAAGGGAACCCCTCCTGGCTTTTCCTTGTGAGGTGTCCACTCCTGGGCATCCCATGGTGAAACCAGGCATCCCTTGTGTATCTGGGGCCGTTGTGGAGACTAAGCAAGCTATTGCCCAGAGTTGCAGCATGAGGCCCATGCTTAGATTCGGCACTGGGGCAAGAATATCCGGTCAGAGGAATTTAAGCCCGATCCTGCCGAGGCAGGAATCGAACCCTGGTCCCTGGCCAGCGCTCTGCATCAAGGTCTGCCCCTCTAACCATTGAGCCACACTGAATTGAGTCCTGGCATCAAAGTGCTGGTCCTGAAGTCTTAAAACAATAAACTTGAAAACTCCATCAATTTGTATAAATAACAATGTTTCAGGAAAAAAAACAGAAAAGCCAGTTCATAAGTCCAAGGTCATGTGGTATATTTTCTTCATCTTTACTGTGTTTACACGCTTCCAACCAAGTACATGATCATTACCCAACACATGTTTTGTCCCCAATGGGATTTTTTCAAGGAGTGTGATTACAAACTGTATTCATTATTAATTTTTTTTGCTGTGACATAGTAATCAGGAAGCTAGAGAGAAGTAGCAGGACAGCAGAAAGGGCAGAGTTGCAGTGGTCGCGACCAAGAGCTGTGCACTATGAGCTGGGTACCGGCAAGTTGCTAAGAGAACCTTGCTCGGCACAGGCCACAAGTTAGATCGATACGTAAGGCGGGAGGTTAAAGTGGAAGTGCGAGGCGTTCTGAACTTCCCTGCGCATGAGTAGGACTGGAGTTCAGGATTTAGGTTCTCTCCTATGGCCGCACCTGTATCCTCTCCTGGCTCCAGGATTTTCCTCGCTTACTGATTTCGTAATGTTGAAAGGAGAAGCACAGGCACTTTACCTCTGGTTAGCAGAGATAAAAGGACGAGAATTCTACATCCAGCAAAAAGAGATTGAGCAAAATTCTGGAAATATACCACACAAATGATGGTAATTTCCTACAGAGCTCACCTAAGCAAGAAAAGGCAAAGACATTAGGCATACCCATTCATGCAAAAAACGCAGCATCAAAATCATCTTTTTCTTTCACAGTAGCTAACGCAAGGTATTTCTAAACTACACATTGACAAATCTCTGCTAACTATTCACAACTAAATACAATCAAACCATGACACAAAAGTGATAGATAGAAATCCCACAATCCGAACAATGGGCAGCAGGACTAAGAAAAAATATTATTTGCAACCATTCATGAAGAAAAATAACCTGGACCCAACTGACTGGCTGACTGTAACTTCTACAAACAAATTTCAAACTAACCATAAGATCATTTTTCTACCAGATCTCATATCTCCCTGAAGAGATTTCCCAAACAACCAGGCTTCTGTTCATGGAGGGATACTGAACATTTGAAGTACTAAAAGTCATTGGTTAACAGCAGCTTTTGGCACTTTGGATCATGAAATGCTACTGGACAGGTTAAAATAAATTGGCTTTGAAACACCGGAAACGTAATGCATAAGATTCTAACATGTGGAGATTTTGAAAATTAATCCATAGCACACCGTCCAGAAGATTCAGACAACTAATTCGTCCTAGACACTTGCAGAAAAGGATATTGCATTCCAGACTAGCACCCCAATTAAGTATTTGACCCTCCAAGTAAAAAACAATTGATAGCACAACCTTTTCCTTCACAGCTGCAAAATTACGGAACACACTTCAATCAAGATAACAACCCACTGATAATAACCTAGAAGTTAGGAGGAGAGCGACGACTTGATTTTTTCTCACTGAATATACTGAAGGCAACAGACAAGCATTATGCTGCTACTAAAACAAAACAGGAACCATAGAATGCTATCTAATTCAAGGAAATTACCCAGTAATAATAACTTGCTCTAAATGACAACCCTCCAGCATCAAAGATACAAAATAGAAAAGATTACAGAGACCTTATTGACAAAAACAACACTAAGCATAGCAAAAATAAATCACACAACAAATGGCACAAGTAAATAACAAAAGGCAATGCATTCGTGATCTGAAGACTACTAAAGTTGGGTTTCAATAACATCTTCTTACATCCATTTGAGAAACTGTAAACATTTCATAGCATCATTTTATATCTTTTTGTACTGTGATTGAACTAGAAAGGAAGCATGAAAGCTTTCTCTTTCTTTCACTATTTTGCTGTCCAGTCAATCACAATTTTATTTGATCTTTTTAAAGGTTCAGACTCTTCAGACTACATGGGACCCTTTATTACTCTATATAACCAATTGCTGTTGCAAATACAATGGAAAACAAAACTGCACACAAATTTCATGAAAATGTGTTGTCCGTATTCATGACACCAAAACAACTTAATACTCTGATATGAACATGCATGTCAATGTTGCAATTAATGTGAAGCATCCTATAGGTACAGATCCTGAAAATCAGGTCCAAAATATCCATAGATCATAATATTGTGATGAAAATATCATGATTACAAAAATATTGAAGGGGAAAATATCTACAGTAAGTAAATTGATTTTTATTTGTAAGAATAATATCGATTATTTAAATATTGTAGTGTTTAATATACATTTTGAATATACCTTTGTTACAATTCAATGAAAAGTATATACTAAATAGTTGTTTTATAATATTATGATTTTAATATTGTTCAGGATAGTAGGGTGTATTAGAGTATTGGGTGGGCAGTATTTCATTAAAAATATATATCAATTAATATGTTGTTCTTGTCTACATTAATTTTAACTGTATCAATTGTTAATATAGTTACAGGTTTAAAAAAAATAATTATGTTGTAAGTAAGGTTATTTTGCTTGTTATGGAGTTAATTGGGTGTTCGGGTGGATAGTGTATTAACCTGAATGACTAAATGCTTACCTTATATTTGATTAATTACTAACATTGTGCTCGCAGAAAGTAGCATGTTACTGATTTTCAAAGCTCTTCACTGCCTCCTCAGGGATATTAATTGCTGTAAAAATACCCATACTAATGGTGCTAGGTGCTGTCCAAATGCTGATACCTTTAAGTCATGCCTTGGACGTTTGATCATGCCTATTTATATATGTTATGTTTTGTTAAAACAATTCTAAAGCGCAGCGTATACCGGAGGGTGTCTTGCCGCTAGCTTAGGTAAAGGGCGTATGTGAAAAAGGCAGACATTACTGGTTAAAAAGCCAGGTTTCAAGGAGTTTTCTGAACATCCGAAAAGAGGAAGCCGATCTAATGAGTATAAGGTCTCAACTGGTATATCATTCAGGGGGGACTGTTCATAGACGGTGTAGCAATCAGACAGTCGGGGGAGAAAAAAGGAATGAGGGAGACCAAGGTAGAGTGGAAGGGTTGTTATTTGCATATAATTATAGTAGCACTATGATACAACTAGATCGCAGTAACCATAACAACTAATAGTGTACTGGAAGCGTTGCTGTGAGTGAACAGCGCAGTGACACAAGTGATTAAAGAACAAAGTGAGGCGGCGAAAAAACAGTAAAAACAATAAATTGTGGGGGTCAAACAAATGCTTTTTACAATTGCAAGTACAATTTCATTTTTTGCGAATGACCCTTTGGCAGGGGCGAATAGTGGTTTGGAGTCGACGGCGTTCGGACCTCTTTCATTCAAGGTCATCATCAGGACGAGGGTTACTTAATTCTGGAATAGTGCTGGTGGCACTATGAGAGAGTAGGACTCCAGGGGAGAGCATCTGCCAGGCTGGAACTGCTGCAGGATGTCAATCGAATATAGACAGGTTGTGTTGGGAGCTGCGTTCTTGGCGTGCAAAAATCACCAACAGCTGGGTAAACGAAGTCAATGGTGGAAAGACCGATCAGTGCAAGGGGATATCCACAATTGGTTAGGTCGTGATCTGGGAGGTCGGGCTGAAAGATAGGCAAAAAATTCCACTGTCTGTCTGCATATTTGTAATATATAGTATATAGGTTATAGGTTTGGAAAGCAATCGAGTTGAACAGGCTACAAAACCAAAAAGTTGGCTCCAGGCCTCAGATGTCCCGACCTATCTCGCAGCACAGTCCATCATGCTGGAATCAAGTGGAGAAATGGACAATGCAAATCTCTCCACGCAGCAACAACTAGTACAGGCCCCTTCAAAAATAAATCTACATTTGTACCACAAACGCCAAAAGATTCAATTGATATCTTCCATGAAATGATTACAGAGGACATAAAACAACTATACTATCAAGCCAATCGTAACAAACAACAAAAAACTAACAACCAAATTGAATACACTAAATTGATTGAAAAACAGAGCAAAAATCATGATATGGTAATAGAACAATCGGACAAAGGAGGCAATATTGTGCTCTGGTCCCAACAGGACTACATCAAAGAAGCACAGTGACAATTGGCAGACCAAATCTGCTACAAACGGACCACAATGACCGAATATACCAAGGCCAAAGAGATGTTGGTCAAACAACTGCTCCAATTTAAACATGACGGAACCATATCCTTGGAAGAATTCAAATTCCTTTGGGTAGAACATCCAATAATTCCATCAATATATTTTGTACCCAAGATGCACAAGAATGTGAGCTCCATTCCCAGACATCCAATTATTTCTGTGATCTACAGTATGGCAGAACACATATCACAATATGAAGATTATTTCCTGCAAGATCTAGTAAAAACTCTCCCATCCTATATCAAAGACACCAGTGACTTTCTCACAAAAATGAAGGATGTGAAATGGGGTACAAACGTGCAATTCATCACTCTAGACATTGAGTCATTGTACACCTGCATTGACCACGATATGGGAGTCAAAGCAATAGAACACGTTTTGGGAACGAGACCAGTTGAATACTATGAAAATAACAAAACATTAATCTCTTCTATAATTCTAGCTCACCTTATGTCTTGAAAGAGTGAAATGCAAATTCTTCGAACAATAGAAAACTTGAACTTAGTACTCCATAAATGCTCACATATCGTGAAATATAAGGTCTGTTATAGTCACAAACCCTGTAATATAATTTCTCAGAAATAATCGAGAAAGTCCTTTCTCAGGATTCACAAAACGCTATTAGGAAATAAGCGTCTTAATATTCTGACAAAAGAAACATTAAGTAAACAACAGAGCCAGCACTAAAAAGATATCCGATGCAGGAGCCTCCGAAATAAACTAACTCAATATCAGATGGGAAAACAAAAAGATCATAAACAAAGCTAGTTCCAAACCTAGCTTAAGAATAATGTGAATAAACGCGAAATAACACGAGAGATGATAACTCACAGGTAACGCCACTCGCTGAACTTCAGAAACGCCACGCTACATGCCTACACTCCTCGGACGCCCACCACCATGACCCAGAACCATATCAGGAACCTAGCTACAGTTCGAAGCGTTTCCAGGTGTGTGAGGCGGACCTAAATTCCGTTCTCTACGCATGCGCTAACCTTTGCGCATGCGTTCTGAAAGGAACACTGATTTTTCCAACCATCTCCCGTCTCCCCCTGCCAACCACATCTACAGGCAAGACAGTTCACAATCGCTGTTTGCGTGCTCGGGGGGAAATATCTTGTGAAAATGCATTTGAGAACGCGAACAAGCAAAACATTTCGCGAAGTCGCGGAACACAGAATTTTGGGCAATTTCACGTTCTCTGCAGAACGCAAAATTATGCAAATTCTGTGAAAGGAACGGAATTCACCGCCCAGGCCTACTACAGAGACCCCGCAATATAATATTAGGATTAGCCACGGAACATTACACACCAGGAGCCTAATTTAAATCAACAAGTGAGACCCCGCTTTTTTTTTTCTCCATTTTGACCATCCGGATCCTCTCTAATAAAGCAATACTAGGTTTTCCTCCTCTAGCTTCAACGAGTCAAACAAGGATTTGCTATCAAAGGGTGGAAGCCATGCACCAGCCCTCTAGTAGCAAACATAAATGTACCAGGGATGCACACCCTGGGACATTGTAAGAGCTGTGCCTGGGAGGTTGCGCTACCTAGGACCATGATGCATTGGTTAGTATAAACACATATTAACATTACATACACTGGTGCAGTACAGCGACCAGAGTATAGTGAAGAGGCAGAGGAAGTGCAAAATATAAAAAATATAAATCCTACTAGAGGTCGGATGACATAGTTCAATGAGTCGACGACCCTGGGATGAGTAGAAAGAGCTACACAAAGAAAACGGGTCTTCAGCACAATGCAAGCAACTTTGAATTATTGGTGAGTGCCGTCTTTCTTTTTTTTTCGTCACCAAATTTATGTAGTGAAGAGGCAGGCAGCAGTGGATCCGAGAAGTAGATTTATTGCAGGAAAACAAGACACCTTAAACACCGACCAACCGGAGCAGACAGAAAGGCAACCGTCTTCTCCAGCACTGTGAACAAACTCCCCAAGGTTCCCCTCATGACAGCCCTACATTCTAACATTACATACTTACATTCTAGTAGAATTACATATTAACATTCTACTATGTCTTACATTGGAAAACCACACAGAGCACCTGACTTTACAGCAATGAGCTCATGGTTTCATCCAGGAGTCTTAAGACCGGTAGGGGTGAAGAGTTCGCTTCCCACTCCCTGTATTATATAAACGCAAACTAACACTACTTTCACAGGTATACTACAGCGCCCAGAACACATCACTTTACAGCAATAAGCTCCTGATTTAGGCTCACGGTTTAATCCCCGAGTCTTCAGACCAGTAGGAGAAAGTAGTTCGATACCCACTCCCTATATACTATAAACGCATACTAACACTACTTACACAGTTATACTACAGCAGCTAGTATCCTACAGCACCCAGAGCCCATCACTTTACAGCAATCAGCTTGGTTTGATCCCCGAGTCTTCACACCGGTAGTCGTGGGAACTTCGCTTCCGGTATAGTATAAACACGAGGTAGCTTTCAGTAGTTCGCTTCCCACTCCCTGTATAGTATAAACCCCTACTAACACTACTTGCAAACGTATACTACAGCGCCCAGAGCCCATCCCTTTACAGCAATCACCTCGGTTTGATCCCCTAGTCTTCACACCGGTAGGCGTGAGTACTTTGCTTCCCACTTCCGGTATAGTATAAACCCACGATAGTGGTCAGTAGTTCGCTTCCCACTCCCTGTATAGTATAAATGCGTACTAACACTACTTGCACACATATGCAACAAAGACCAGAGCACATCACTTTACAACAATGAGCTCACAGTTTAGGCTCTCAGTTTCATACCCGAGTGTAGCAGCATATCATCTGAGCACCATGTCACTCTGGGCAACACCACACTCACAGACCGGTAGGAGTGACTACTTTGCTTCACACTCCCCCATCAGGGATGTCATTTGAGATGTCATCAGTGATGTCATGAGTGATGTCACTGACCATGTCATGAGTGATGTAATATGTGACATCATCAGCAGTGCATTGCGGGCGTTCAAGTTATAGTTAGCTGAGCTAACTATAACGGAGGAATTTCAAAGGTTTTGTATGAGAGAAATGTTCAGCTAACTATAACATGTGAAACCTATGGTTTTTTTAATGAATTAGCAAGGTTTTTTAAATGCTAATTCCTAACTATAACATGTGTGAAACCTATGGTTTTTTCAGTGAATTTCATAGGTTTTGTAAATGATAATTTATAAATGTAATATTATTATTTTTTTTTTTTTTTTTTTTTTGTAAGACGTTTATTAATGCTCAAAGGTACAGTACACATAGCAAAGCCTACAACCCTGCGGGCCGGCTGCAAATGAACGGTAAATCGTAGGGGTGTAGGCCAACATAAAAAGGGCATGTCACTGCGTCCCTTGTGTCCCCGGTGTGCTAGGACATGGAGAAAATAATCACATTTTCTTAAGTCAAGAAAGGAAATGTCCATAAATGACGCCTTATTTTTTATTTTTTTCTAGAACTGAGCCATGAAATCGGCAAACTAAACAAAACAGTTCGTATCGGTGTGTCCCAATGTTTCTATCGCGGCTTCCCCACTCGAAGTCTGTCCCACAGGCACGGTGGTAGTAGGTACCACCTCTGTACGGTGCGTTGTTTGCCGATGCTGTTACAGTGCAACTGGAGGTCAGAGGTGTGCGCGCGCAAGTGTGCCTGGACTTGGAGTGGGACAGCCCCTGCGGGCCGTGGTGTGCCTCCGGTCGCCGGCCTTGTTAGTGGATCATGTGACATTCAGGTGGAGGAGCCTTGCTGTCGGTGTGGCTATCAGCGTCTACGCCTGCAGTCGCCATCTGTAGTGCCGTCAGCGGCTTCTGCCCACTTCAACACGAGGGGGCAGAGAGGCCATCGTCCGTGAGCAGGGGTCCGATACTACAAACATGTAAACATATATGTGATAGTGGGTGGGGGGGGGGTGGAGTGTGCTTGCGGGGGCGTTGTCATCAGTTTTGTGCTTGGGGCGCGCTGCTGGGCAATGGCCGCTGATGGGCGCCTGCGCGGGTGTTAGGTCGTATCCGAGGTTTACGCGCTGGCTGTTTCTTGTCTGCGTCAGGGGGGGGTGGGGGGGGGGGTGGCGCCGCTTGCGATGATTCCTGCAATACAGCATTAGCCCCTGGGACCCACCTCTGGCCTCACCCAGTCTACGTGAGCCCTCTGACAGTGCCCTCCCCCTTCAGGGACCCCAGGATGCCATCCCAGAGCTGAGCGATCGGGAACTGCCGCAGGCCCGCTATTTCTTCCCGGTGGAGCGCCGTGCCTTCCGCTCCGGCCCAGGTTGTAAAGGAGGTGAACCAGTGTTTCGGGGTGGGTGGTTCCCGCCGCTTCCAGTGTCGCGTAATCAGCCGTTTGGCCGTAACGAGGCCCAGATCCCAGAACCGTGCCTGCGTTTTGTTTAGCTTGGCTCTCTTATAGAGGCCGAGGATGCATGCCTCCCACGTGTCCGGCAGGCCCGGGCCCGTGCTGTGATTCAGGAGTGAGGTCACCTCCCCCCAGTACGTGGTCAGGGTTGGGCAGTGCCAAAGCATGTGCAGGATATCCGCGCCTAACAGGTCACATCTGGGACAAACAGCAGTGTCAACTGCAAAGTATCTGTTTATTCTATCTGGCGTTAGGTATGCCTGGTGCAAGATGTATAGTTGGATGACGCGGAAGCGGGAGTTGCGGGGGATGTTCACGGGGCTAGCCAGTACTAGGTTCCACTCCTTGTCCGTCCAATCCCTCCCACGGTGCGCCGCCCATTTAGCCCTAATCTGCTGCGTGGGTTTTTGCGTGTGAATAAGAAGCGCCTGCGCCAACCAATGTGTGATGTGCGAGCCTCTGCCCATTACATGTAGATATTGGACCAGGTAGTGCATCGGCGGTTCATCCTGGATGTCACCCCAGGAGTCAGTGTATGCCCGCAGTACCGATGCATGGAGTAGGAACTGCCCGGCCGGGAGTCCCGTGGTGTCAGATAACTCCGCAAATGAGAGCAGGGCTCCGTCAGAATACAGGTCACCCATGGTCTCTACTCCAGCCGTGACCCAGTGGTCCAGATTGCGCTGCGTAATCAACCCGCCCCTCCTGGGGGTGCCCATCAGGGGGAGGGCAGGAGCATATGGCCTGGTATTGTGCGTCAGCTTCAGGCTGCGGAGAAAACATTTGCGGGCCACGGCCACATGCATGGGCAGGGGACGGGGCCCCTTGGTCAACGGGTGAAACAGGGCGCAGGTCTGGAGATGTGTCCACTGGTAGTCCGCAGTGGCCGTATCGTCCAGATGTGCATCGCTGAGCCAGTACGTCACCCATTGGAGCTGTGCGGCCAGGTAATACAGCTCCATGTTGGGGACAGCCAGTCCTCCCTCCGCGGTCGGGGAGTACAGTTTGGCCAGCGCCACTCGAGGTCGCCCCGTGTTCCAGATCAAGCCACGGAGCATTGATTCCAGATCGCGGAATATCCGCGTGGGGACATACGTGGGGATATTCGCGAAGTAGTATAACAGCCTAGGGAGCGCTATCATTTTAGTAAGAGCGATGCGGCTGGGCACGTTCAGCGGAAGGGTTTTCCAGAAGGACATCTGAGCTCGCAGAGAAGAAATGGCGCGCACCAGGTTGCCCTCTAGTAAGTCCTGTGGGTCTCTATAAATGTGTAGTCCTAGGTATTTAAACGTGGTCGGGTACCAAGCGAGCCTGGCCCCTCCAAGATGCACATCGCATTCCTCCTGGTCACGGCTAAACGAGTATGCCCCGGACTTGGCCCAGTTGACCCTGAGGCCCGAGACCTCTGCGAAGGTCTGGAAGACGTCCGATAGCTCGGCTGGCACCGCGGTGAGGTCCCGCACATAAAGCAGCAGGTCGTCTGCGTATAGTGAGACTATATGTGTTCCGTCAGCCAATGGGATCCCCCATTCCGCTCCTCTGTCCCGTAGCAGGGCTGCCAGTGGTTCGATGGCTAAGGAGAAGAGGAGGGGGGACAGGGGGCAGCCTTGCCTGGTGCCTCTGCGCACCCCGATCCTCTCCGACAGCAGCCTTCCCGTCCTCACTCGGACACTGGGTCTCTGGTAGAGCAGACCGACCATGTCGGCAAATGCATCTCCCACCTCAAATCTGTCCAGCACGGCTCCCAGGTATGGCCATTCTACCGAATCGAAGGCCTTCTCCAGGTCCAGGACCAGGCACCCCGATCTAGGCCAATGCGTCAGAGCCGCTTCCTGAATCCGGAAGAGGCGGCGTAGATTACGAGACGTGCTCCGCGCCGGCATGAAGCCATTTTGATCGGCGTGTATCAGAGTAGGCGCCTCCAGGGCCAGGCGGCGGGCCAGGAGTGAGGTGAAAATTTTATAATCAGTATTTAGCATGGCCAACGGTCTATAGGACCCCATGAGTGCGCCATCTCTGCCCGGCTTCAGCAGCGAGACCAAGTTTGCCTCGTTAAGCGAGTCTGGGAGCGCCGATTCTTCCATTGCTGTATTGTACAACTTGAGCAACTCCGGAACCAGCGTGTCTGAGCACGCCTTAAAAAATTTGGCGGGCAGTCCATCCGGGCCAGGTGATTTGCCGTTGGACAGTGCGAAGATGGCCTCGCGTATTTCGTCCGCGGAGAACGGCGCCCCCAGGGCGTCCTGTTGGGAGCCTATAAGGGAGGGCAGCGGGATGCCCGACAGGTAGTCTGCTATGTAGGCCGCAGTTACTCTCAGTTGCGACTTATATAGGGCCCGGTAGTGTCCCACAAACGCTTGGTGTATCCTATTTTGGGTGTACACTAGGTCTCCCTCAGCCGTGCGGATGACGGAGACCGGCTCCGTGCGTTCCTCCTGCCTGACTAACCAGGCCAATAGCCTGCCGGGCTTGTCCCCGTGCTGGTGCACTCGCGCCGAATGGGCCGCAAAGTTGACGTGCCGCAGCCGTTCCAGTAGCGTTTCGTGCTCCGCCCGGGCCGCCTGCAGCCGGTCACCTGCTCCCTCCACCGCCTCCTGCTCCCCGCCGAGTAGGTCCGCCTCCACCCTGCGCAAGTCCTCCTCCAGCTTCCACCGTATGCTCCCCTGAGTGCTCAAGCAATGTCCCCGTACCACCACCTTGAATGCGTCCCACTCTACTCTCGGGGAGGATGCTGTACCTGAGTTGTCTTCGAAGTATTGCGCTACGCTGGCCTGCAGGGAATCTCTGAAGGGGGCATCTAGCAGTAATGCAGGTTGCAGTCGCCACGTGGGGATTGGCGGGCGCGGGCGTTCCCAGGCCATGTGCAGTGTACGGGGGTTGTGGTCGGAGTGTGTCCTACCCAGGTATTGTGAGTCTGTGATATGGGGCAACATGTCCGCTGACACCATGAATCTGTCGAGGCGAACATGTAATGCATGTGCTCCCGAGAAGTACGAGTACACCCTAGTGTTCGGATTGTGCGCACGCCATGCATCTTTCAGACCCCACTGCGTCGCCCACTGCGTGAGTGTCCTCGTGGCCCCCTGGGGTGTCGCCTCTGGCCTCGGCGGGACCGAACGGTCCAACACTGGGTCTAGTACCGCGTTATAGTCGCCCCCCAGGATCCACGGGACGCCGTGCCAGGGCGCTAATTTCCGTGAGATACGTATAAATGTAATATTATGTCTTTCTTTTTATACTAATTTCTTACATTTTTTAAAAAATATTTATATTTATTTTATTTTGTAGATTATATTTCATATTCTTATTATAAAATAATAACAAAACTATATTGCAAAGTAATTTTTGAATGAATTATTGCTTGACGTCGGTTGCAAGTATAACACAGCTCCAGCAATTCTCTTGCAGCCCTATGCTCACAATGCTGTATCAATCCTTACACCTGCTTCAAGCATGTGCAAGGTTTTGATGCAGCATAGCCTCAAAAGTCACTGAATAAAATGTTATGCATTTCACTCAGTCACTTTTAGGAGGTCTTGCTGCACCCCCTTCTGCACAAGAAAGCCTCTTCTGGCGCTGCGCTTTACAATGTAATACACCCTCCAGATGTGTCACATTGTTAATGGCACACACCATGGCACATCTTTTGCACCACCGCTGTGTCACAAAAGTGACGCAATGGCTGTGTAAAAGAGGCACAAGGGGATTGTAAATCCGACCCTTTCACATACAAATTACCCAGGCACTTTCACCAGCAGCGCAAATTGAAACATAGACTGGTAACATATTTATGTACATATGATACATTCAAGTGCTTCGGACATACTACAGTATACTATAGATAAACACGTTATAGATTTATGCTGTAGCAGTTCCTTATAGTTCTGCACTTTCAAATTCTCCATACACTAGTAACATATTCATTCATTCCTTTATTAACTACATATTCATTCTGACAAACTTTTACACACTAACATAGAAATATAGGGCCCGATGTAGGTCGGTCGGTAACGGCCGAAAATCGGTATTTTCGGCCGTTACCGACCGGTATTCAAGGATTGGCATGTAGGGGCACAATTTTACAGAATCGGTAAATTTACCGATTCGGTAAATTTACCGATTCTGTAAAATACCGAATCGGTATTTTTACCGATTCGGTAAATCTCAGATGTAGGTGGGACTCTTCTGAGTCCCAAAGGCCCTACAAAATCGGTATTTTACCACACAATCCTATTGTGTGGTAAAATACCGAATTCAGGTGTGCATGCACATGTGTGCATGCACACCTAGCCATGTGACAGACAGACATGCCCTTAGGGCATGTTTGTGTGCCACATGGCACACATGCCTATTTGTGGGGTGCCAGAGGGTGTCAAAGTGACACCCCCTACACCCTTGCAAAATTCGGTATTTACCGATTCTGTAAATACAGAATCGGTATTTCACATTGATTCCTATGGGCTTCAAAGCCCATAGGAATCAATGGGAAATACCGATTCTGTATTTACAGAATCGGTAAATACCGATTGTTTCACAATCGGTATTTCCACATCTGGAAATACCTACATATCCACCCTTTAGATTTACCGATTTTTAATTACCGAATCGGTAAAATTCGGTAATTAAAAATCGGTAAATCTAATTTACCTACATCTGGCCCATAGTTCTTTCTTTGACCAGTGAAGGTAGTTCTGAAAAGAACTGTTTTTTTTGTTTTGTATTTTTTTTTGTGTTTTCTCAACAAATCCAAGAGGAATAAAAGAATGAAAAAAAGAACAACTAATGTCGAGGACAGCAATGATCCTGCCTCCTGCGCTTCATCAAGTCTATAGACTGCTCCCCATAACACAAAAGTTTATCGCAATAAATGCATAGAATTTTAACTTTAGCAAAGTCAGAATCAATATGTGGGTGTGGACTGCTTGCTGAAAATGCTGCTGCCACAGTTGATGTGCTTGGTGCAGAATCAGGTGGATTCTCGTGCAACCTCCTTCTTGCAGCTCGAGCAAAGTTCTTGGTGTGCAAGTTCTTCACGTGTCGCACCATATTTGCTGTGCCAAAGGTGTATTTTTTACATGGATCACCCCTTGAAAGAGTTGTTTCGCAAATTTTACGGGTTACTTTTGGAGCATTAACCTTTTTTTGACCTTCTGAAAAAGTGAAAAACTTCCAAATTAGAGCTTCTTTCCTCTTCTTTGGAGGTTCTTCAGGAATACAATCTCCCTCTGAGGAACTGCTGGAAGATGGCTCCATTGCTCTTATTATGGTGACCTTCCTTCTATTTGATAAGATTCTCAGATCAAATGCTTCTTCTTAGAAAGTCAAAGTCGAATAATTCTTATGGGACGGAACTTTTAACAGTCGCAATAGGAAAAGTTATGAAGCAATCAAATCTCTCCTTTTAAAGTCACATGGCTTTGTGTACGCTTATGATGCATGTGCAGCTCTTTCAATACAAGTACGCATGATGTTCTACCGCGATTTGTGTAATTCTTTTTTAAAGTAATATATGATTATTACAAGTATTAAAAAAGTTCATAGTTATCCCAAATGTCTGCCCTTAGTATGTACATTAAATACATACATGTTTTAAACCAAGTAGAAACATTGCCCCCTTTCACATACAGAACGCCGTACATGATTCACACC
Source organism: Lissotriton vulgaris (assembly GCF_964263255.1). Taxonomy (NCBI): domain Eukaryota; kingdom Metazoa; phylum Chordata; class Amphibia; order Caudata; family Salamandridae; genus Lissotriton; species Lissotriton vulgaris. Next base: position 904,383,169 of record NC_141698.1, read on the forward strand.
GAAGCTTTAATGCGACGCGTAACGTCAAAGCATATTCATACCGTATGCGCTTGTACACGCTGAGTATGATAAGCAGTACAAACTATGGTGCGATCACCCTCTCAGTGACAAATCAGAGCTCAGGGCGCGCTAAGGAGAATGATTAGAAGTGCTGACTCATTGCAGATCCGATTCTGGGCCTGCCTCTGCGTACATTATAACACCACCCCCATCTCTCTCTGTTGTTAATTGTTAGTGCACACACTCATACTTGCACATGCGCGATACACGCCCGCCCACACTACCCACATGCCACCACCTAGCATGCTTGCTATCATTTAGCCTGCAAACCAATACATTACCCAATAGCATGTCCCCCAGGGCCATCATTCTTGCAGACCGCGAAAACGCTACCAATGATGGCCCTGGGCTTGGTTTGGTCAGCCCCCGCGGTTCCCATATAATGCGGGCACTGGCATGAGCACCCCCTCTTTTGCCTGCCTCTGCTGCGGTGACAGACAGACACCCCAGACCCAGCCAAACCGCAGCTTTTCAAGACACGACAAAAGACAACAGAAGCAAAGGTAAGAGAAGACGTCGCAACATCAGCCTCCACTGTAAATTGTATATGCATAATGCTATTTTTGTATTCTTCATATGGCTTTCCTACCCCTCAATGGTTTTAAATTGTACTAACATAATTGAAATATTTCTTTATAAGTCACGAGGTCCTATACACCTCTAATCTTAAAAATGATGCGTGCATACATTTCTGTGCCGTATTTCTGTACTACGCCACGTGCTTAGGCCTCTATTATTATTAATTGGGCATCCATGATAGTATTTTTTTTTCTGCGTCACGAGGCCGTCCCAGTCCTCTATTAACTTATTGATCTTCCTTTGTTTGCTGGAGCTGCAACAGTCTTAACTACGGAATCTTAGGAACACACATTAAAATTCACTTTTGATAGTTACGCAACTCAGTTTACGATGACTAATCAAAATGTCCTTTTCTTTCCTTCAGCAAACATCGTTCAGAAGCAACCACGGCCTATCGAGCAACAGCAATGGAATTTTCTGCAACTTATTGAATATACTTTGACGTACAGAAGCAGAGTTCAAGTCGTATAGTTAACTCCGGTGGCTGCACTGTTTATACAAGGTAAGCACAGGAGCATAGATCTACAAAGCCTTCTAGGAATGCATTAGAAATAAGTCGCCATAACGGCTGTCACTAATGCAGTAGGCACTTCCATATAGACACCACTTCAACGCGGCACTATTACAACTGAAATATACCAGGTACACTGCACTTGCTAAACTGTAGTGTTAGCTTTATTTGTTAAACGAGAGAGGGCCATATTATCAAGCCTGGACGACTAAATTATCGCCACTTTATCGGCAGGAAAGTGCTGCTAAAGTGGCGATAATGGGTTTGATAATATGCTCAATGGAATTCCAATCGAAGCTCATGTTACATGTGAAGGACATCAAACATGAGCTTCGATTGGAATTCCATAAATCATAGCATCATACCCATTATCGCCACTTTAGCGACACTTTTCTGCCAATAAAGTGGTGATAATTTTGTCGCCCAGGCTTGATATCATGGCCCAGAGTGCGTAGTGTACAGCACCTTCTCTATAAAATCTATAATTACCTCCGACCAGTGACAACAGATAGGTTACAACAGTCTGACAAACAGATCCACAACCTTTTTACGCCACTTTTGAGTCACTTTTAACATGGGTAAAGTGATGCAAGGACCTAGTAAATCTACATCTCACTTTTCAATAAAAAATCTCAACTTCAGACTCTGCAACACAGTTTTAATGTTGTTTTCTCTCTCTTTCTCTCTCTCACTCTCTGTGACATCATTTCTCTTTCTCTCTTAAACTTAGACACTGCTGTCATGGACGTGTAAAAGAATTATTCAGAATAAGTTGTGACACCAACTGCCTGAAGTGTTTACCCGCAAAGTTTATACAACGGTAGATGTACAAAGCCTTCATAGGAATGCATTAGAAATAAGTCACCATAACGGGCGTCAGTAACGCAGTAGGCACTTCCATATAGACACCACTTGAACGCGGCACTATAACCGAACTGAAATGTACTAGTAACACTGCACACGTAAAACCGTAGAGTTACCAAAACTTGTAGAGACATAGTATCAAGAACGGCGATAAAATAATCGCAGTTTCAGCGGCAGGAAACTGCCCCTAAAGCGGCGATAATGGGCTTGATAATATGCCCTTCTGAATTCCCAGAGTAGCCCAGGTTAACACCAGAACCTGGACTGCTATGGGAATTCACAACAGCATATTATCAAGCCTATTATCGCCGCTTTAGCGGCTGTTTCCTGCCGCTGAAACGGCAATAATTTTATCACCGTTCTTGATAATATGCCACGTAATGCTTCAGCTCATTTACTCCCATCTACATAATTCTAAAATCTAATTTTCTTTTTTCTTTTGCAGATTACCAATTGGACACCTTTTGGAATCCATTTCACAATTTGTTTATAACATTGTTTAAGTTATTTTTCCAATTCTAATATTGTTATAATTGAGTTTCGTTTATAACATTGTTTATTAAAAGTTAATTAAAAAAAACTATGTACTGCTTTTATTTTGTGGGGGAGGGGTATGACGGCTCACAATAAAAATAATGTTGAAACACTATAGTAAGATATTTAAGACTAGGATTGAAAACTACTGAGTTCTAACTAACAGATATAATAAAAACAACGGTGAGAAACTAGGAAAATGGCGATGGACGGAGTACGTAATCAACGTTTGGCGCCTCATCACTACCTTGCAAATAAATATATAAAAAATATGACTATTAATACTGTACAAAAGTACAGCAGCCGATGACACACACGAACCAGGAAAAGAAAGCGACAGATTTACTAACTGATACAAAGAAAGGTTTGCTTGTTCAACTTGAAGAAAAAGAAAACGTGGGCTTCGAAACGACGCTGAGCATGCGAAGAGAGTACAACTGCTACACCAAAAAAAAGGAAAGCTTTACATACTATCATAGAAATGAAAGAGCATTTTATCAACAAAAGGCGATACATTATCGCAGCTTTTATCGGCAGGAAACTGCTGATAAAGCGGCGATAGTAGGCTTGATAATAGGTTTGATAATAAGCCCTTGTAACTTCCCATAGCAGCCCAGGTTCTAGTATTAACCTGGGCTCCTATGGTTATTCACAAGGGCATATTATCAAGCCCATTATCACTGCTTTATCAACAGTTTCCTGCCGATACAAACGACGATAATGTATAGCCTTTTGTGGATAATATGACTCATTGCTCTTTTTTTGACCAGTAAACTTAGCTGCATATTATCAAAGACCGGTGTTACAATTATCGCAGTTTTATTGGCAAGAAACTGCAGATTAAACGGCGATAATTACCATCATAAAATGGCCTTGTTATTTCCCATAGAAGCCCATGTTAACACCAGAGTATAGGCATCTATGGCAATTAACAAGGACGTAATATCAAGCCCACCCTCCCAACATTAATAAAAAACCATAGGCCCTTCTAAATTCCCATAGCAGCCCAAGTTCTGATGTTAACCGTGGCTTCTATGGTTATTCACAAGGGCATATTATCAAGCCCATTATCACTGCTTTATCAGCAGTTTCCTGCCGATAAAAATGACCATAATGTATCGCCTTTTGTTGATAACATGACCCATTGCTCTTTTTTTTGATCAGTAAACTTAGGTGCATATTATCAAGGACCGATGCTAAAATTATCGCTGTTTTATTGGCAGGAAACTGCTGATAAAATGGCCATAATGACCTTCATAATACGGCCTTGTTAGTTCCCATAGAAGCCCATGTTAACACCAGCACATAGGCTTCTATAGGAATTTACAAGGACGTATTATCAAGCCCACACTCCCAACATTAATAAAAAACTCCAGACAATGCAGGTACCCGGAGCTGGAAGGTCCTTTTACATATCACTGCCCCAGAAATATGGCGTTCCCCGCGACGTGTACGGGAAGAGAGAGAGAGAGAGCTCAAAAAGAACGGTGTTACAATTATTGCCATTTTATTGGCAAGAAACTGCCGATAAAACGGCGATAATGACTATGATAATATGGCCTTGTTATTTCCCATTGAAGCCCATGTTAACACCAGAACATAGACTTCTATGGCAATTAACAAGGACTTAATATCAAGCCCACCCTCCCAACATTAATAAAAAACCATAGGCCCTTGTAAATTCCCATAGCAGCCCAAGTTCTGATGGTAACCTAGGCTGCTATGGTTATTTACAAGGGCATATTATCAAGCCCGTTATCGCCGCTTTATCGGCAGTTTCCAGCCAATAAAAGCGACGATAATGTATCGCCTTTTGTTGATAATATGACCCATTGCTCTTTTTTTTGACCAGTAAACTTAGGTGCATATTATCAAGGACCGGTGTTAAAATTATCGCCGTTTTATTGGCAGGAAACTGCCGATAAAATGGCGATAATGAGCTTCATAATACGGCCTTGTTATTTCCCATAGAAGCCCATGTTAACACCAGAACAGAGGCTTCTATCGGAATTTACAAGGACGTATTATCAAGCCCACCCTCCCAACATTAATAAAAAAACTCCAGACAATGCAGGTACCCAGAGCTGGAAGGTCATTTTACATATCACTGCCCCAGAAATGAGGTGTTCCCCGTGACATGTACGGGGAGAGAGAGAGCTCAAAACATATTTTTTATAAAAAAAGACCTGAGGGGTGCCGCTCATGGAGACTGCGGGGAGTAGGACCGTAACCCCCCCGCATGCTTTAAAATAAAACCAGAGGAGTGCCGTTCCCCAGTGTTCGGGGCACCTTACATGCCCCCATTATGCAGAAAAATTGCCCCCGTAATTTGCCACCCCGGGACCTAATGAATAAAATGGACTTCTACTTTTTTTCTCCTTTTCCAACACATACAAGTACTGCCTGAGTACCCCGCCATTTTTTATTTAAAAAAAAATTGAGGCTAAAGATCCATGTACCACCCCCTGACCAAGACTATAGTCTCAGAATCATTCAACCCTGCCCTGTTTCCTTATTTCTCAACTTTGCTGTACTGTTTTCTTGTGAATTTCCTCTCCCGACAAACAACATGGCGGCCAACACTTCCTGGTTTGGAGAATTAACAGCCAATCAGCATGCAGCTCCTGCTCGTAATTGTACGTATTTCCATACATGTATGCCGCAATTTTTCTTTAAAAAATTAAATTTAAAAATAGAGCCTAAACATCCATGTACGACCCCCTGAGAAAGCCTAGAGGGTCAGAATGTCTCTAGCCTACCCCCTTCCCTTATTTCTCAACTTTGTTTTACTGTTTTCTTGTGACTCATTTCTAGCGAGGCACAAGATGGCCGCCAACACTTCCTGGTTTCGAGTGTTGACAGACAGTTCACAGCCAATCAGCATACAGCTCACGCTCGTAATTGAACAGATTTCAGTACGCGTGCTGAACTCCGTCTCTAGATATCGCTATGATTTTACTTGCAATTTTCTCAGAAACTACTGAACGGATTTACACCATTTAACAAAAAGCACAATCTGCGAACAGAACTTTACCTCTCTGCCAAATTTTGTGTAATTCCGATCAGCCGTTCAGGCTGTAGCCCTGGCTAAAGGTCCCTATGGAAAATTGCATGGGGAAAACATGTTTTGGGACCCCCCTTTTTTCTCAGCCCCGCTTGACGAATCACCCCCAAACTTTCAGGGAAAGAGCGGAATGGAGCAGGCCATTTTCTTGGAGAAATTCGCGAAGATTCGTCCACCAGCGCCAAAGTTATTCCAAATAGAATGTTGTGGATTTCCTATGGAAACTAGGTCCTAACTATAACTACCTACTGGCGACCGCCAGTAGGTTATATATATATACATATACATATATATATATAGTTGTGTTTGGCAGTTGAAGTCAGCCCTATGACGAAGGGCGGAAGCCCGAAACGCGTCGGCGTTTGACTTTTTTACAGACTTTGTGCTGCTGGCGGTGCACTGTTCTTTGCTGCAGTCCTCAATAAATGGTGCAGAAAATACTCACCCGTGTGGGCTTCATCTTTGGAGGCAACTTCGTGTGTTTATATATATATGTATATATATATATATATATATATATATATATATATATATATATATATATATATATATATATATATATATATATATATATATATATATATATATATATATATATATATATATATATATATATATATATAGTGACCAGACCAAGCTTTCAATCAAAAGAAGGCGCTGACTAAGCATGGGCGAATTTTGCGAATCTGGCGTTTGCGAATTTGCGTATTTGCGAACTCGCAATCCGCAAAATCCGCGAATTCTCGCGAATTTGCGGATTTTTTTGTTTTTATAGTGTTCGCAAGGGTTTCTGCCAATTCGCGAGGATTTTGTACCAGTTCGCAATTGCGAACTTACTTGTCGGCACGCAACGGTCGCGACTATGTTGTTTCTACGTCTGGTTCATCATCACAGGTTCACAGCACCCTCTGTTTCAACACTGCCACCCTCTGTTTCACCCATGCCACCCTCTGGTACATCAATGCCACCCTCTGGTTCATCATCATCACTGTAGATTATGGGGGGAAAAAGCAAGCACACCTGCCCTGCTTCAACTGACATGAATTAATTTGGGGTTGATTTATTAATGTGTCACTGTTTTAAAATTCCAGTCCGGCACCTGCTTCCTTATCTGTAATTTGCTTTCTGTTGCAGTGCAATTTTTTTTTCCAGGACCTTTGTGGCCTACTTGTAGCTATTCTATGATCCGGCTGTGAGGGTCAGAGCAGGGTCATACAATTGTTGCAACTAGCAACTGAACTCTGGAGGGGCCCCAGTCAGGAAGCACTACAGGGAATGGTTACTAATGATGAATTTGAACTTTTGCACCTGCTGAGTGCTTTCAGTTTAGCAAAACTCGTTTTTCTGCAGAACAGCAAATGTAATGCCCCAAACAAACTTACTTGTGAAAGTTGATTTCTAATCCAAAAGTGATCCAAAGAAAGTCAAAAGGCCTCAAATCCAAAAAAGGGCAGGCAAATGTCAACCTGAGGAGTTATTCTGATAAAAATCATCATTTTCAGAAGGTCTATGCTGCTTGCTAGTGGATTTCTTGTGCAGAATTGCAAATTTTGTAATTTCGCGAGTGCGAGATTGTTGCTGCCCGCCGCACCTACATGTTCGCTATTGCGAACTTACGCCGCACGCCACAAAATTGTATCACCAAGAAAAAAAATCCGCTGCGTGCGAATTTGCGGATTTTTGGTAAATTCGCGAGCGTTCGCGGATCGCGAATTTACCGAAAATCCGCGAGCGGAATGGATTTTCCGCCCATGCTTAGCGCTGACTCCGTGAATCAAAATCCAAACGATATTTAATTACTCAGTTACTGCTTAGACGCGTTTCGGCGGCTTGCTCCCGCCTTGTTCACTACATCTGCATAAACATTTTGTTAAGCTATATATACACATACATGATCACATGAGCATGCAATTGCCTTACAGGTTTCAACTGGCTAGTGGTTGTTATGGTTACAGGGTCATGACACTCATGGACGGACATAGAAGAGTTCATGACTTGCACATTACAAACTCATGGCAGTCTTTTTACACTCTTGCCTGAAAATTAAAAAACACAATGATTGCAGTTTATCAAATTCGTCCCCAATATGCTTGATGTAAGCATTCACACACGCATATTTGAAAAGAACACCCTTTGTTAGGTGGAAAGTGCATTACCACTATTATCACAAGTCAAACTCGAAACGTGCTACACTGCTCGTAACACGCTCCTGTGCGCTGGGTTTTTGTGTGGCTGGTCATAACGTTGCAGTCGATTTCCTAACATTAATGTTATTGGAAAGCGATGTAAGCGACTAAACTATCAATCGCGTACTAGTAAACACTCCGGAATATATGACTTAATTGACAGGTAGACATAAGTGATGCTGCATGTAGTCAATGCTACTTAAATAATGAGCTCAGTTCTGCATTCGTTAGATATGCCAACTATATCATCGGCCTAGGGCATGTACATCTGCAGTATTTCCATTCATACTGACGGTGCTGCGCACAACGTTATACCCTAATGGTAACTCATATGGTGCTGCTCATGTATAACAAAACCTGTTCAGTTGCCTTGATGGCTTCCTTCGCTTGTGTTTTGAACACCACACCCACTGCGCATGGGAATCTCCTCTCCAAGTGGAGTTAATGCCTGGGGACTTGTGTAGTGAGTGTTTAAAGTGAGTGGTGAAAAAGGTGGACATAAAGAGTGAGGTGAAGTGGTGAATTCTAGGAAAAAGTGAATGTGGTGTCCTTATGTACATGTGATCTAAGTTACTTAGTTTGTAGTAGATGAACTGCAGATGTTTTAAGAATGGTACACAGGAAAGAGACAGTACAGACTGGCTTACAGATGTACATTAAGGGCTTCATCCGCGTTCAAACCGAACAGGAATTTAGAGTTCAGAAGGATTATGTATCTGGACTCTAGGCGGCGTAAAGCCAGTTTGCGATTCCCTCCTCTTGTGTTTCTGGGTACGCTGTCAATGACTTAGTAGGATAGGTTCTGGGCATTCCCTTCATGTAGCTGGTTGATGTGCCTAGCTACTGGGTATGTTGGGTCTTTGTTCGCTATTACCCTCAAATGTTGCAGGATTCTGACATGTGCTGGGTGGATGGTGGACCCCATGTACCTTTTGCCGCATACGCACACCAACACGTATACCGCGTATTCTGTTTTGCACAAATATTGTGCTCTGATGGTGTACGGTTTTTGCCTGAAGGGTACATTGACATCGGTCGTGTTAATGCCATGGTTACACGCTTTGCATTTGCTGCATTTTTTAAAACCTTTCTGGGTTTGTAACCAGTTGTTTGACTTTTTAATGGCAGGGGCATTGCAAACCAACTGGCTGCGCATTGATTTGGCTTTCCTGAAGGTTACAAGTGGTGTTTTACCTACCGCCTGGCCGATTGTTGGATCATTACGTACCAACGGCCAGTGTCTCCTAAGGATCTTCCGAAGGTTCGTAGGGTACCTGTTGTACCCCGTGATCAATCTGGGTGGTTGCCGTTCCCTATTGTCAGTGCTGGTACTTTTTGGGGGGGAAAAGAGGAGTTCCTGCCTAGATTTGGTGCTGCATTTCAGTTCTGCACTCCTGCAGGTTTTGTCAGTGTATCCCCTATTATTGAGTCTGGAAAAAAGGTTCTTTTTGGCCATTGTCAGTCCTTCTGTGGTAATGCAATTCCGGGTCATCCTTAAGCATTCAGCATATGGGATGGACTGCTTAAGTGGTGTGGGGTGAAAGCTCTGCGCGTGCAGGATGGCATTGCCTGCTGTTGGTTTGCGGTACGCGCGTGTCTGTATTGTATTGTTTTGGACAAATAGCTCTAAATCAAGGAACTGGATGGTGGTGGTGCTGGTGTTACATGTGAATTTTAAATTTAGAGCATTTTCATTCAACTCACATGCGAATTGTTCTGCACTCTCAGGACTGCCCTGCCATAGGATAAAATTATCATCAATAAACCGTTTGTACACAATAACATTGTTGGTCATGGTTTCTGAATGAGTTACTTGCAACACCTGCTCCTCCCACCAGCCCATATGCAGATTCGCATAGCTGGGGAGAAGCAAGTTCCCATGGCTGACCCCTGCATTTGTTTGTAATGTAGTCTGTTGAACATAAAAGTGTTGTTTGTTAAGCACCACTCAGTCATTTCAAGCAGCATGCAGGTGTGTTTGTACAGGTTGATTGGCCTTTTTCCAAGGTAGTGTCTAAGGGCATGGAGGCCATCCTTGTGCCTGATGATTGTGTACAATGATTGTACATCCAAAGTCATGAATAAATAGTTCTCTTTCCATTCCACATCGTAGATTTTGGCTAGGAAATCCCCAGTGTCTTTGATGTACGCAGGTAGTTCCTTCACTTCGGACTGTAAGAAGTGGTCTATAAAAACACTGGTATTTTCCAAAAGGCTCCCTATTGCTGATATGATCGGCCTGCCTGGGGGTACTTTGTCATTCTTGTGAATTTTGGGAATTAAGTAAAGTTGGGGAGTTACCGGGTAGTCATTCTTCAGGAACTCAAACTCGTGTTTACTTAACAATCCCATTCCTTTCCACTTGTATAGTTTGTTGTGGTATTTTTCTTGTATACCTATGATGTGTGTTGGACTTATTCTCATGTAGCATTCATGGTCTTGGAGCTGTGTGAATGCTTCCTGATTGTACAATTTGAGTGGCCATAGGACAATGTTGCCCCCCTTGTCTGACCATCTCACCACGACGTCAGATCTTGCTTTGATTTTCTCAATCAAGTTGTTATACTTCCTCATTTGATCACCATTTTGTGTCATACCCTCCTTAGTACTCCGGATAGACAGTTCTTTAAGGTATTTTATCAACCAATCTGAGAAGAGGTCCAGTCCGTCTTTCGGCATCATTGGCATAAATACCGATTCGGGTCTGAATCCGGTTTTTACCGTTTGGTAGATATTTATCTTCGAGTTTGCAGCCGCCCCGCTCGGTGTGATCAAGTCACTTTCCTTTTGCTGTTCAAGGTCTATCATGTCCTGTAGTGCCTCCAGCAGCCACAGTTTGTTTGCCGGTAGGGAGTATCCTCAGAATAAGAGAGTATGCCCCAGCATCATGCTTACTGAGGTGCCTGCGCCCAACATAATTTGGATGGAGCCTGGCATTTCACAACAACATTACCACACAAACACGAGGAGAAGCTACTCTTCCCTCGCTACATTGACAGAGTAGGGAATTCCCCCTCTTTAGTATCCCCACACATAAGGGGGTCACTTAATCTTGCCCTGAAGAAAGTCCGGGACCTTTATGGCCACACAAGGACTGAAACATGTCGGCACTTCACTAGGGTCATAGGACCATAAAAATCCTTATAAGACCCATTTTACTTATTTTTTAACAACCCAACCAGACCCATGAATAAAGGGATACCAGGGGTCTGATTGAGGTATTTTATATATTTCCTCTTACCTTCACTATCATAAGAGCATCCCAACACTGTGGTTGAGCCCACCCCGACCTGTAGGAGTCGGGGTGACCCGATGATGAAGCATGACACCACTAGGGTATGTGAGGGTAACTAAAAACAACTAGTGTTGCCCCCTCCCACCATACATATAGATATGGTTAGCATATCAAACACACCCCTAGTGAGTTAGTGTTTAATCCCACCCCACACATAGGTTTTTATCCCTATGCGCGCTACCTACATTGAACTATTGGTTCTCTTGGTAGGTCTCCTTTGGAGTATTTTTTGTTAGAAAGTATTTGCGGGGAGGACGTACTCCATATACCCTCTCATATCCCCTAGGACCTCTGGATTAAGTTACAGTGGTCCATTGTTGTTCGTGCCTCCATGTTTGCCACGCTAAGCATCTGGCCCTTTTCACACGGTGCTGATGTCTCTGTTGCGAGCTGGCTATATATATATATATATACACAATGCGCACAGTCTAGCCAAAACGTTATCTGCTCCCACACGGATTTGTGCCCAATATTGAGATATTGAGATATATACATATATATATTATATATATACATATATATATATATATATATATATATATATATATATATATATATATATATATATATATATATATATACATATATTACCTACTGGCGGTCGCCAGTAGGTATATATAGTTAGGATTTTTTCCCTATGGCATTTTTGAAAATTCTATGTCTAATAACTTTGGCGTTTGTGGACGGAATCGGCTGAAATTTTCAGGAAAATGGCACATTTTGTTTCTGAGCAGCCCCTGAAAATTTGGGGGGGTTTCCTCAAGGGGGGCCGAGAAAAAAGGGGGGTCCCAAAACGCGTTTTTCCCATGTTAATTTCCATAGGGCGGTTGGACTCACTTTTAGCCCGAAGGGCTGAATGGATTTTCACGAAACTTGGCAAAATTGTAGGGACTGTTAGCCCGATGTGCCTTTGCTAGGTCTCAATATATGTGCTTCAGTGGATGTTTAGAAATTAACGTTTAAATTAAGATATATATCTGTAACAGCGCTCCGGGCAGCGATCCGGTTAGCGAACTTTTCGCGTATCGGAACTTTGCGAAGCGAAGCTGATTGGCTCTTCGGTGTCTGTCAACATTCTAAACAGTCCGGAGCGGCCGCCATCTTGTCTCTCGGTAGGATCGAGAGACAAGAGGAGGCCAAAACAAAGGGGGAAATTACCATAAGGGGGCATAGTAGATCCTCGTTGACCCCCTAAGTTTTATGTGGAGGTTTTAAAAGGGCCTAGGAGGGTCCCAAAAAAAAAAAATATATTTTTTTTTTTTGCGTGGTAAGCGCCAAGTTCGCGAACCGGAAAGCGTTCTGGGCAGCGTACTTTAAGGATAAAAGAATGATAGACTTTTCTAATACTGTATGTTAATTATTTGTTGTTTTTGTTCGTTTTTTTATTTATTTATTTATTTTGATTTAAAAAAAAATTATTTATTATTTTCATAGTTCATTAAAACTTCCAGCATTATATCATCTGGTATCTCGTCAAACATGGATGTTTCTGTCTCTTGTAAGGTTTGAATAAATTGTTCATCAAAAGATTCATTCATAAAATCTTCATCCACATTTTCTTCTGTTACAATGTCTTCGGATGTAATGTCGAAGGAAACATTAGTTTTTTCTTGCTCCCCTTCCATTTTTTTGCTGTAAATTGCATAAAAAAATAATTATATTAGAAGAGTTAGGGCACTGTTGGGTTTAAGTTCAGACATGTAGTTCTGTTTTTTTAACAGTGAAGTAAAGTAAGTAAATTCATAATTATAGCAGAGAAGTGTAAGTCAATCAATAAATGTAACAGAGAAGGTTATGTTTAAAAATAATGTTCGAAAACAATAAAAAGCATAATTTTTAGGTCATATGACCAAGCTTTTCATCATTAAAAGAACAAAAGTAAAATGAACCAATGAAAAGTTTTATTAACAAGTCACTTCCGGGTGCGCTAACGCGGCGTGTCATATAACGCATTACGCGACAACGTAGGTCAAGAATATAGTCAAAATGTCTCCACCAACCAGCGTTCGGAACACAACCCCTTTCAGCAGTCCAAAAAGTTCTGTTAAATGACAACAGAGGGGACAGGCAACAAGAACCATCAGTCAAAGAGGGGAGGGCAAGTTCTTCTCTTCCGGGTCATGTTGGGGCGCTACCGGAACTGATCGAATTGGTAGTCTACAGTGTTTCTGGATGTTTCTGACTAAAGCTGGCGTCAGCATGAGAGCACTACCATCTCGTAGCTCCGTCGTGGCCATTCCACGAGCAATCATGGCAGCCGCTCCCCACCAGAAGCCTGCGGGAGTCGGAGGCCCCCAAGACTTTTGTAGAATCTTCACGGCTGAGGGGACGCTTTTCGAGAATGGAGCCCAAGCCCTATCAGGCAAGCGTCCGAGTTCAAAGGTGTCCCAGGGCCATTTTAGTGGACCAGGCCCAAAACCGAAGAGCCGGCCGCCATTTTGAGAGTCCTGTGGCAGCCGCCTATCGCTGCACCGCAAGAGCGGGAGCAACTCAACTACATGATGAGCGAGACGCTGTAGTCGCAAGAGCGGGCGGTAAACAGCTGAATGGCGGAAGAGGCACAGTGTAGCAAAAGCGGGCGGAATGGCAACTGAAACGGTAAAGGGGCGCCCCACTACAGCGTGTCTTCAGGTCAAACGGATTGTGGGACAAGGTCCAGAATTGAAGAGTCATCAAAAGGCAAAAAGTTCCGCCGGACCCCGGGAGCCGGCCGCCTATGTCGGGGGCGATCTCAGGCTACACCAGTGCTATAAGACTTGGGGAGGGTGTCGGAGCCAAGCGTCTTCTCCGAGTCCATGGCCATCACACCGCCCCTCAGGGGCCTCCGTCAAGCTGTTTAGGAAGGTAACATATCACATTGTTTTCTAATGCAGTCAGGTCCACAAACGACACTCACTTACTTTGAGAATAGTGAAGCTGCAGTAGGTGGAAATAAGCTTCAGACAGTGTTACAAGCACTGCTCAGAACTCTTAACTATGGCACCCAACATCCAGAACTTATGCCATTTGAGAATGGCAGTGACATTGAAGCAACTCAGGGACCAAAACCATTAACGTACTTTCACGTATGAAAATCTTACTTGGGGAGGGGGCAGGAGCGAAGCGCCCCCTCCCAGTCCGCGCCACCACACCGTATGTTGAAAATCTGAAGCCATCGTTCTACAAAGTCAACCAACCTTGGATTGAAAAATCTAGAAAAATGTACAAACTGAAAACCAGTTTTGGTCTGCATAGCATCAGTAGCAACGCTTGCTATCAGAGTGCATGAGTTTCATGCTCGATCGATTGAGCTAGCCGGATCGGGCAATAAAAAGTATAAAATAGTTATGTAAATAGTTATTTAATAAAATGTTTTACCCTGTTTCTTTGCTGGTGTGTTGTCTATATTTTTAATATTTGCATAGGGTTTGTCGTTATTTTGGGCGGGGTGGGTGACGGAGTCGAGCTGTCTTGCAGCCCTCATGGTGTGGAGCTCAGTTCATCTCAATATTTTCGTATTTCTCATGAAGGGTTGTTCCTAATATTTCTATTTTAGCAAGGTCAAAAACAGATCCAATTAGTGGCCTACTGATTTTGCTCGATTACTTTTATTTTTTTACACGATTTTTCACTATCTGCAAAGACTAAACAGAGTATTGCGACTTTGTGCTTGTTTGTAAATAGAGAATGATCCAAAGAGAACCAATTCTAAAACAGTAAATGCTTGGATAACAATCAATCAAATGGAGAGACAAGCAGGCACGACGGATTACAACGGGGGCAAAGGCCTGCGTTAACTACCGTTCACTATCTGCAAAGAGAGAGTACTACTAAGAGAAAAGAGGGGAGGGGGGGGGCAGCGTTCAAAGCACATCAGCGTGCATAAATACGAAAATGTTTTTATCTATCACGTACTTGACATTTTAAAGCTTTTCATATTTGCTATTAAAAAACCAATGAAATTCACAGAAAAAAACATAGGTTATAGTGGATATATAGCTAGGAATTTGCATTTACAAAACCTTGAAAATTCAATGAAAAAACCATTGGTTTTAGGCCATATATAGTTAGGGATTTGCATTTACAAAACCTTATTTTACTCGCATAAAACCATTGAAATTCCATATATAGTTAGATGCGCTAACTATATATCGCGCACCCGCAATCCACTGCTGATGATGTCACATATTACATCATTCATGACATGGTCAGTGACATCACTGATGACATCACTGATGACAACATCCAGTGACTGTATGTTTCTGTAAAGTTAAAATATGTCTTACATATTGAAGAATGAGTGGATGTATAAGTGTCTGGATGAAGGATTTAGTAGGTGCATGACTGACTGTATGAGAGAGTGATTAAATGTATCTCACTGAGTGTATGGGTTAGTGACTAAACTGTCTTAATTTGTGCATCATTATGTCTGTTGTTCTGTAAACTGTTGCATGTGTTGATCAGTAGCTATATGAGTAACTATATGGGTTATTGATTGGTTGTCCAAGTATTTGTATGGGAGACTGAGTGTGTGTGTGTGGTTGGCTGGGAGGTGTGTAACTCTGTGCATAGATGTGTGAGCAGTTGATTCACTAGATGTATGGGATCAAAAGTGCATGTGGAAACAGCTGTATGGGTGGTTGACTGTGTGCATGAGTGTATTGGTGAGTGAATGGATATCTCAGTGCTACATGTCAAAGTAAGTACATATGTAAAACACAGTAAATGTGAAAGTTGACATATATAAATAACTGTGCATAAGAGCCAGTGAATGTGTGAGTGGCTGTATGGATCATTGTGAACTTGTATCAGTGATTGTATAAGAGAGTCAATATGTGTTAGAATATGTTTCAATAAGTAAGATATGTATAACTGTATAGTTGAGGAAATGGAGGTGTGATTGATTCTTTGCATGACTGACTAGGTGTGTGAGTAACTCCATGGATGAGTGACAGTCTGTGAGTGTCTGTTTACACTGAGTGTATCTAAGGTTATATTAGAGTCTGAAGAGGTTCATCGTATAATCATATGAATGATGTCATCAGTGATGTGATCAGTAATGTCAAATGAGATGTCATCAGTGATGTCATCAGTGATGTCATTTGAGATGTCATCAGTTATGTCATCAGTGATGTCATTTGAGATGTCATCAGTGATGTCATCAGTGATGTCACTGACCATGTCATGAATGATGTAATGTGTGACATCATCAGCAGTGGATTGCGGGTGCGCGATATATAGTTAGCGCATCTAACTATATATGGAATTTCAATGGTTTTATGCGAGTAAAATAAGGTTTTGTAAATGCAAATCCCTAACTATATATGGCCTAAAACCAATGGTTTTTTCATTGAATATATATATATATATATATATATATATATATATATATATATATATATATATATATATATATATATATATATATATATATATATATATATATATATATATATATATATATATATTTATATTTATTTATATATATATATATATTACCAGTAGGTATATATAGTTAGGATTAGCTACCATAGGAAATCCGCAACATGGGAATAACTTTGGCGCCGGTTGAGGAATTTGCGTGTAATTTTCCAAAATTTTGGCCAGCTCCGCTCCGCTCCTTCCCTGAAAGTTTTGGGGGGATTCGTGAAGTGGGGGCTGAGAAAAAAGGGGGGTCCCAAAACGTGTTTTCCCCATGGTAATTTCCATTGGACGGTCTGACAAGTCTACAGCCCAAACCGCTGAACGGAATAACGCCAAATTTTGCAAAATTGTAGGGACTGGTACGCAGATGTGCCTTTGCTATGTTTGGTGAAAATTGCTCCAGTGGTTTTTATGAAAATTAACTTCAAAAACACATATATATCTGGGCGGAGCGGAACCACACATCTGATCTGATTGGCTGTCAGCACTTCATCCAAGAAGTGTTGGCAGCCATCTGAAGGACTGGGTTCTTTGGACCCAGCGGTGCCAGGGCACAACACCTGAAACCTTCGTGGGTAACCTGCTCCGGCGTACAAGTCACAGAGACACGGGACACTTCCTTCGGCGTCAAAGAGTCAAGGTTTATTTACTGCAGGGAACACAGAAGTCACAGGAAGTACATCGAGTGTAGTTCGGGGAGACTGCTTCAAATTGTATTTGTGGATCGCTCCTTTTATACAGTTTTTACCCATAGGATAACATGATACACAATAGTTTACAACCTGGTTCCCACAAGTCGCTCTCAGAGGGGTCGCTTAGATCACTTTGAAACACACAAGATCCGGAACATAAGTGCGGAAACATTTGGCGGTTCCCAACTGTAAAAACCCATCTTCCCACCATTAGCAAATTCCAATCAGCAGTAAAGTAGATCGAAATAGGAACGAAGACAGGTGCAGAGGAAGACGGAGACAGTAGGGAGATCGGAAAGGGTGTAAAAGGGGAGTGTCGAGAAGCACGAGATACAGGCATCAAAGGGACGTGCCTAATGAGATGCACGACTGAGACAATAAGCCCGTGCGGCAAGATGAGCCTCGAGCGGCGCCATCTGCCTTACAGTAGCATCCCCCTCGTCATAAAGACACTTACAAAGAACATGCGTCTTCCGCCATATCTTGGGAGTCCCAGGGTCGCGAAGCGGACAGCGTCCGTTCGCTGGCTACTTGAGGGCAAGAGACAAAATGGATGCTGTATCTAAGATGGAACCCGTGGGTACAGATGACAAACCCACATAACAAACGAACGGTTTAAGTTAGCACAGCGAAACTGCGCACACTTACAAAACTCGTCATTTGCGGTTCATAGATACTAGACTCGACCATATTCGTGCGAGTTAAAAACACCACTTACAATTGTCACGGAACCTCAGACGCTCCTTTTGCCCTCATGTAGGCAAGCACTAGTCGGAATCATACTCGATATTCATCAGACCATCAAGATGTCGTTGTAGCATAGCTCTGTCCAACCGAGTCCCCTTGGTAACAGATGGTTGTCTCATACACGTTGTAGCACAGAGGCCACATAAGGCAGGACCACACTGCACACAAAGGCAACACGTGAACAGGAACACTACCACAACCCCGATGATCGTCAGAATCTTCCAACCCCAAGTCGACACCAGGCCCCAAAACCAACCAAGTAGCGTCCAATCCCCTACATCCACGTGTATGGATTCGGAGATCTTGTGCAACTTCGAGATGGCTTGATAGACAGTAGGAGCATTATCTGGAATGAAAATGCAACAGCTCGAATGGATCACTTTACATACCCCACCGCGATCTGCTAAGACAACATCTAAAACCATACGGTTTTGTAATGTCATAAGTCTCTCCGCCTGAAGTTCTGTGGTGATATTACCAAGGGCACTGGCAGTAATGTTAGCTGTCGATTCTACCACTCGAGTCAAATGTCTCAGGTTCCTACTATTAACCATAGGTCCCCAAAACGGGAGGAAACCCTTGAAAAAGTCTCCTGCCTCTTGACCGGCAGTATCCTCTTCGCTAATTACGCCTCGTACAACTCTAGTCTTATGATAATCGGCATCTACAGTAAACGTCGGAGGCAACAGATTTGCAACAAAACATGAGCCCATGAAGTCTGCGGGCAACCATGTGTATGCACGATCATGACAGATAAAGTATGTACCCTTGGCAGCCAGAAACACAGGGGACGGGGACATTGGCAAAACGTAACTTTCAGTGCAAGCACTTACTCCAAGTGAGGCTTGCGAGCCACGACCCACAAGACAAAGATTACCAGTGTGGGGTACGACCCATATTGGAGACGAGCTTTTAAGCTGCTTTTCATTAATGAACATACTATATTCCCCTCTACTTAGGACCCTATAGGCTTGTACCTCTTCTTTAGGGATAAGAAAAGGATCATGGATCTCATCTTCCATCTCCTCTATTGCCATCGATAGCACCCACTGATACGAGGTAGGACCAGCGTTGGGGGAACGTTGTTCTGGAGTGGGGTGGAAACCCAGTGCGCTTCGAAGCATTGTTTGGAATGCTCGAGCTGACCCTTGGGAACTATACGGTAACACCAGATATGGAATTCCCTTACCCGTAGTATGTGGCATCAACCCACACACCCAACAATTAGTAGTGTTAACCACTAACTGATGCTGATGGAGGAGCTGGATAAAGGAATTGTTGCGGAATTCTACACGTCTAGCCTGTTCGTGTTCTGGTAACATATGAAAGGAATGAGGAGAAGCAGTAGAAGTAATGTTAGGGTAAGGAGTAGGAGTAGGGGTAGGAAGTAAGAAGTAAGACATAGTGTAATACACCCCACCCGCCAAAAATGCAGAAGCAGTTAAAAACAAAACAAACAACTGGGATACAAAACATTTCGTACGACTAAGTTTCTGCAGCTTGACTCTATATGCCTGAGCTCCTTCCAAATCATTCAGCTTCGAAAATGCCATTTCCCTACGACCGTCCGCAACGTTTCTTGACGCACTTCGTTCTGTGCAGCAATAGTCAATCCCCAGGAGTTCCTAGGAACCGACGGTCTTTAACCTAGTGTCAAGACCTACTGTCCAGAAGGAAGTACGCGCGCGGCCCTACGGCCCTCAATACACAATATGTATATATTAGCACAATATTTCTCAGCTGTGGAAGAAAAAGATACAAGGAAGAAGCTTGATATATATATATATACAAAACAATTTTCAATGATACGAATGTTCAAAGTTGATCATGGGAAACGAAGATATTGCAGTTATCAATTTCAGCAAAGCAAGCAAATTTTTATTTGTCCTTAGTGTGAGATCGCAAAGAATATCGATGTTTCCCGGGACGTGTCTGCACGTCGAACAAAGGATCTGTCGAAGAGACAGCGTCCTGCTGATCAGTTCGTTGGTCTGGTCTTGAGTCTCTTGCTGACAAATGTTCAACAGTGGCTTTCTGCTGCGCTGAGGGTTCTCCAACAAGCTGTGCGTCGCTAAAAGGTACAAACGCCGGCAATGTTTCTGTTTCTGTTGACGCAATGCCTTTCCTTACCCACGGGTCTGCCGACAAAGGAATAGGGACTCGCTTACAATGGGTAGCATGTACCCAATTTTTCCGCCCCTCAAGACGAACGGCAGTCCTCGTGGCCAGGAGCACCTGGTAAGGTCCGGTGAAGCGAGGGTCCAGATTGTTTTTTCGTGAAAAATTTCGGGTAACCACCCAATCTCCGGGCTGGAGCTGGTGGCCTGGACCCTCCGTCTGCGTCGGCAAGGCGTCGTAAACCTGTTGATGAATTAACCTCAGTTTAGCAGTCAAGTCATGTAAGTAATCAATCAACATCGGAAACTCAAGATCAGAGAATATTCCTGGCCTAGGAACCCCCCACACATTCGCAGGACGGCCGAACACTATTTCATAGGGACTGAGCCCTATTCGGGAGTGTACAGTCGCCCTAGTTGACAGTAATGCTAGAGGCAAAGCATCAGGCCACGAAAGTCCAGTCGTAGCTTGAATCTTCGCTAATTTTAGTTTAAGGGTGCCATTGTACCCTTCAACCAATCCAGCTGACTGGGGATGATTGGCGCTATGGAATTTCTGATTTATTCCAAGGCCCTTACACACACTCTTCATCACACTTCCAACAAACTCACTTCCGTTATCTGACCACACGACTCTAGGCATTCCATACCGAGGAAAGTATTCCTTCAGTAGGATTTTCGCAGTAGACAAAGCAGTATTGTCTTTGAGGGGATAGGCCTCGATCCATCGGGAGAATGCGCAAACCACAACCAAAACGTATTTCAGGTTATTGCATCGCTCCATATGGATGAAGTCCAATTGGATCACCTCAAAGGGATACAAAGGAGGAGCAAAACTGCCAGGGGGAGTTGGGGTTCCTTTGCCAGGATTGTACATTATACACACCATACAATTCTTCACCAAACGTTCAGCACACTTAGTAATTCCATCATTCTTCCACACATCAGCCAACAACTTGCAAATACCTTTCGCGCTAATATGTGCTAACCCATGTGCCATTTGCACAACGGCCAGTACATACGCATCAGGCAACATCCATCTTTTCTGATCTGACAAATCAATCCAGCAACCATTCACATCCAACCTTCCCGTACTTTCTTTCCACTTCATCTTTTCAGTGTCGGTGGCCTCATTCTGAATTGCTTTCACACTCTCTATAGTATTCTCACACATACTTGATTCTGTAGGCCACCTAACCGAATTCGTCACATACATTCGAGTGCTAAGGTTCCGGGCAGTCTCCTTAGCAATCTCATCTGCAAACGCATTACCACGACCAACATCATCCGTCACTTTACGATGCGCACTACATTTAACAATTGCAACTTGAGCAGGCAAAGTCAATGCATCCAAAAGATCGTTCACAAGCTGGCCATGCTGTATTTTCGTGCCATGTGACGTCAAGAAACCACGTTCTCGCCACAATCGTCCGAAACTATGCGCTACACCGAAAGCATACTGACTATCGGTGTACACATTCACACGTTTACCTTTTGCTAATACACATGCTCTAGTAAGAGCGATCAGCTCTGCAGCTTGGGCAGAATTCTGATTCAATCTCGCAGTCTCAACAACAGTATTCAATGTCACCACAGCATAAGCAGTAGTCACATCACCATTCGGCAATTTAAAACATGACCCATCCACATACAGGATGCCATCCGGGTCTTCCAATGGGGTGTTTTTAAGGTCCACACGACCTTTTGTTTCCTCCTCTGTCCGCAAGTAACAGTCATGTTCTGTTACTGCATCTGACTCTGCACTAATTGGTAACAAAGTTGCCGGATTTAGGACATTACAACGTTTTATCTGAATGTGGCTTGCCAAGAGCGTCAATTCGTACCCAGATAACCTCGCACTCGTCAAGTGCTGAGTTTTCGTACGGTTCAAAAGAGTATCGACTGCATGCGGAACCATCACCGTAAGCATATTATCCATGACCAATCCTGCTGATTGTCGGATGGAGACCGCAGCTGCCGCAGTTGCTCTCAAACAACTCGGCAATGCTCTAGCTACTGGGTCTAAGGTCGAGGAAAAATATGCACATGGACGTTGCTTACCACCAAAAGGTTGCGTTAAGACGCTTAAAGCACAACCTTCCCTCTCGTGAACATATAACGTGAACGGTTTACTGTAATCAGGGGTACCTAACACAGGAGCCGAACACAATGAATCACGTAATTCAGAAAAACTTTTCTGACATTCTTCCGTCCATGGTAAAGGAGTCGAAACATCCTTGCACGTAAGAGCCACCAATGGTTTCGCTAGCAATGAAAAATTAGGAATCCACTGCCTGCAGTACGATGTGATACCTAGAAAGGCACGCACATCTCTTTGGGTTTGTGGCACAGCCATGCGCGCAATCGCTGCAATTCTCTCTGGGGTCAATCTCCTTCCCTCCTTTGACAATAAGTGACCTAGGTAGGTTACTTCTTGACAACAATATTGGAGTTTAGAAGGTGACACCTTGTGATTTAACTCACAGAGATGTTGCAGCAACGACACTGTAGCAATTTTGCAAATGTCCTGAGTATCAGCAGCCACCAATAAGTCGTCGACGTATTGGATTAAAGCCGCACCAACCGGCAACCTAAACGCATCTAGTTGACCCTTCAAAGCTTGACTGTAAATCGATGGACTTTCACAGTAGCCCTGAGGAGCGCGTTTGAACCGGAAGCTACGTCCACCAAGAGAGAAACCGAAAAGGTCCCTGCTCTCTTCGGCAATCGGGATGCTGAAAAACGCATTTTTCAAATCAATCACCGAAAACCATGAAGCTGTAGCTGGAATCAGAGTCAGTAGCGCCGTAATGTCAGGCACAACAGGGAATTGAGGAACCACAATTTTATTCACCTCCCGTAAATCGATAACAAAACGATAAACAGGCGGTTTGGTAGGATCAGTACGTTTAAGAATGGGCAGTACAGGACTATTGCACACGTTTCCCCGAGTTTCTTCAATGACATCTTTCTCGATCAAATCATAGATGATCGCTAACAAAGCTCGTTCACCATCAAGGGAGATACGATATTGGGGAATACGTGGCAATCGCACATTCGATTTCAACTGAACAACATAAGGGGAGATATCAAGTAGGCCCACGTCATTTGGACCCGTCGCCCACAAAGATGCAGGAAGAGAACTCAATTCCGGTGGAAGCTTATCGAGGGACAAGTACATGGGAGAGACTACCCTCTCTCCTAACATAAGCTTTACACCCGCAGGAGAACAATACAAAGTCGCATACAAGCGTTTAAGCAAATCCAGACCCAAAAGATTTTCGCCACAACCAGTAGACAAAATCAATGGAGCTTCGAGCTCACGTGGCCCAATTTTAAGGGGCAAAGGGCGCGAAACTGGATTGCTAACGGGGGCGCCAGAGAATCCAACGGAAACATTTGTTAAGCCAGACAAAGGTGCGCCAGGGAGTTTCGAATGCATGATAGAACTTTTCGCTGCACCAGTGTCCAACAGAAAAGGCTCAACGACGCCCGATGTAGCAACTGCGACGTAAGGCCCTCTCTGATCAACCGGAACTGATACCACTCCCTCTCCTTGTCTTTGGCTGTCCTAGTAATTACTATCGTCAGGTCCCTGATCGACGTAATAATCGTCTACATTGTACTGCGCAGATCGTCCTTGCGATGATCCACGTTGATCGAAACAGTTATTAGAATTTGATGAATGGTCAGAGCGATCATTCTGAGCACCACGACCTCTACCACGTGATGCGTGCTGTGCACCACCACGACCTCCTCTAGACGAATTACCACCACTACGGTCATTTAAAGCAGGACAATTGAATTTAATGTGTCCCTCCTGTCTACAATAAGCACATTGATTGTACCCTAATGAAGATCTCTGAAAAGATGAATCATTACGCGGCTGCGATCGATTCGATTGCGACTGCGATCTATTCTGCTGAGGCGCATTCTGATTAGAACGCGGCGGATATGCTTGTTGTAACAACACTTTAGTTTTCAGCTCTTTCGTCTTTTTATCGGCACGGTCATTTTCCTCTTTTTCTCTATTTTCGTAATATTGTGCCGTAGCCAATATCTGAGCTGAGGTAGAAACGGCCCATGAACTTTCTGAATTTTTCAATTTATGGCTCAAGTCGGGCAATAAGTTCGATACGAATTTATCCACAAACAACCTCTGTCCACCCTCAGTACCCATATCCTGCCCACTATGATCGACGAATGTTTCCTCGAACCTCGTAAAGAAGTCTGAAACACTCTCATCTTTCTTCTGCTTACAGGCTGACAACTTGTCCCAATTTACCCTCATAGCTGGCATAAGCGTTTTCATTAATGTAATGATTCGCTGGGGAAGAAGTTCAATCAACTGATCGGGTTTAGTAGCAGCCACTTGTCCAGCGTCTGCCGCTGTAATGGCAGCC
Source organism: Lissotriton vulgaris (assembly GCF_964263255.1). Taxonomy (NCBI): domain Eukaryota; kingdom Metazoa; phylum Chordata; class Amphibia; order Caudata; family Salamandridae; genus Lissotriton; species Lissotriton vulgaris. The sequence goes on from NC_141698.1 coordinate 904,407,624, forward strand.
CAATCACCACCTAATTCATTCGCGTGATCTTGGTGACGAATCTTGGCCCATACCGGTTGCGGTACGACATTGCCAAACAACATGTCGATATCGGCCAGATTCATTATCGTAGCGTCTACGAGCTGCGATAATTCTTTGTAATACCCCGCAGGATTTTTGCGAGGATCAGGCAAAGTTTGTTTCACCTGAAGCACTTCCGATCGTTTCCAAGGGAGGTGTATCCACACTCTCTGGAAATGTGCTGGTATTGGAGCATTAGCATTAGTATTATCAGCGGGTACCCAAACTGGCGGAACTTCACGCATAGGATATTGGCCAGACCCATCTCGTTGTTCAATGTCCTCAACGAACAATGCATGAGGAATAGGAGCGGGACGAAGAGATAGCAACCGCTCAATAGCACGTCGGACATTAGTGTCGACTATCAGTCCAGTTGCGAACTGAAGCCGGAGTTCAGACAGGGCGGTCAGCACCTCGTCAGGCGCATCGGCCGCTATCTGATCATGTAAGAACTTGCACATTTCATCAAACACATATCTCTGAGTAGGTATGTTGAATTGATCAAACGTTTCGAGGACAACACGAGGTGGATTTCTAACAGGGTTTATCATCCAACCCATCGCCATATTGTATAGCGCAACACGTTCTCTATTACCAGGAAGCTGGCTACGTCTCTGTGGACCATCAGAACCTGCAGACCCAAAAACAGGTCCGAGCGACTGAAAGAAGTTTGTCGCAAGGGGAGAATCATGATTACGAGTAGAGGGAGAAGAGTAAGACACAGGACTAACAAGAGAAGGAGTAGAGACGTTAGCAGCAACAGGGGTTAACAACACAGGAGCAGTAGCGTGAGCAGTAGCGGGAACAGGAGTATGTGGAAGCGGAGGAGCAGTAGGAATAGAAATAGGCAAAGGAGCAGGAACAGTCGGAAGAGCAGGTGCAGGTTGAGGAACTGGTGGAGGAATAACAGGTGGAAGAACAGGTACGGCAGGGACCACAGGAGCTGCGGTACCCTGTACGTACGGAGGTGGCGACTTCATAAGATAGGACATTAAAGAATCCTCAACTGCCTCTTCCTTCTTATCCGACTCCGTAGGCAAAACAGGATAGCATTTGTCTATGGACATACGCTGTAATCTCTCAAACACTTCCTTATCCTTATCCTCCTTATCACGCTGAAACTGCTCAGCTTTCTTCACTATAGTAGCAACAGTATCTCGCTGACTACGTTTATTTTGTCTGATCTCTTTCTGTCGGGCTTCTTTGCGCCAGAACCGAAAGGCATCAAACATGGCCGGCCTTGATTTACGTTCGAACAACTTTATTTCCAAATTATCTAAGATCGACGCTTCGAAGCTACCGTGAGGTGGCCAACGAAGATCGCCGTCTTTCTTTGTATATTTGATCCAATAATCGTTAAAAGCAATCGGGCCTAGCCCATGTTTGCTATATAAGTCATATGTAGGAGTTCCAACCGGAGGTATCGGACACGAGTCCTCCAGCAGGGAATCCGCACCACAAGGTCTAAAGCAACTGAACAAAGTACTGCGACCAGGCATCTTGCACACTAGCCGAGTTTCACAAACTTCAAGGGTTACGGGATTTCGGGATTTACCAAGTCCCAGCAAAGAACTAAACCCTCGGTCTTTGGCGGCTGCAGTCGTCAAACAAATACAACAACAACAAAGTACGCTAGCAAAGTGTCACCGACAAAAACACTCACACAGCGTGTACAACAAAGACACCCGCTAAAGTGTCTACAACAAAAACACTCGCTAAAGTGTTTACAACAAAGAACTCTGGGAGCGACCCACAAATACTTAACTCAAAGATCAATGGCGTCCTCAGGAAGGCCCGTCAATCGTCTCGCTATACCAAGGTCTACGCCAGGCGCCAAAACAGGTCTACAGTCAGGGCAGCAGTCCGTCGCAGCCGTTAGGAGGCGGGAATCTTCGCGGGAAAAGTCTTCGGGCCACTTATTTCGACAACAGGATCGATGAAGCGGGGTGCACCTTCCCTCGGAGATTTCACACGAAGTTCCTCACGATCGTCGGGCTTGGACCGGTACCACTGATGCAGCCCCACGTTGGGCGCCAACTGAAGGACTGGGTTCTTTGGACCCAGCGGTGCCAGGGCACAACACCTGAAACCTTCGTGGGTAACCTGCTCCGGCGTACAAGTCACAGAGACACGGGACACTTCCTTCGGCGTCAAAGAGTCAAGGTTTATTTACTGCAGGGAACACAGAAGTCACAGGAAGTACATCGAGTGTAGTTCGGGGAGACTGCTTCAAATTGTATTTGTGGATCGCTCCTTTTATACAGTTTTTACCCATAGGATAACATGATACACAATAGTTTACAACCTGGTTCCCACAAGTCGCTCTCAGAGGGGTCGCTTAGATCACTTTGAAACACACAAGATCCGGAACATAAGTGCGGAAACATTTGGCGGTTCCCAACTGTAAAAACCCATCTTCCCACCATTAGCAAATTCCAATCAGCAGTAAAGTAGATCGAAATAGGAACGAAGACAGGTGCAGAGGAAGACGGAGACAGTAGGGAGATCGGAAAGGGTGTAAAAGGGGAGTGTCGAGAAGCACGAGATACAGGCATCAAAGGGACGTGCCTAATGAGATGCACGACTGAGACAATAAGCCCGTGCGGCAAGATGAGCCTCGAGCGGCGCCATCTGCCTTACAGTAGCATCCCCCTCGTCATAAAGACACTTACAAAGAACATGCGTCTTCCGCCATATCTTGGGAGTCCCAGGGTCGCGAAGCGGACAGCGTCCGTTCGCTGGCTACTTGAGGGCAAGAGACAAAATGGATGCTGTATCTAAGATGGAACCCGTGGGTACAGATGACAAACCCACATAACAAACGAACGGTTTAAGTTAGCACAGCGAAACTGCGCACACTTACAAAACTCGTCATTTGCGGTTCATAGATACTAGACTCGACCATATTCGTGCGAGTTAAAAACACCACTTACAATTGTCACGGAACCTCACATCTTGGGTCCAATATACATGATAGCACCTCATTAAAAAGCATTGTAGTTAATAGAGGGTTTTAGGACTTTAGTTACATTATAAATCATTTGTTGATGGTACCATACTCATTTTAGGAATTGTGGTGTGTTCTAAGGTGATTTTACCATGTGAAATTGCCTTCTGCTGTGATATCATGAATCATGTTTGAAAGAAAACTATTATCTCATGCTTTTCCCACAGTGGTTTGGAAGGGGATCTATAAGCTAAACTGAAAGCATATTTTCTGTAAATTCACATTATCTTTCTCAGTCATGTGAGAATGAAGTCTGACATTCTCAGTAAAACATGTACATCCAACAAGGACAGAGACTGTCAGTTGATTCCTTTGTGTTCTACTGCAGCCTCCTAGAGTGTTCTAAAGAACAACTACAGCGCTAACAGTCCTACTTATTACAAAGGTATAGCACACCTGAAGCCATCTTGATTGGAATAAAGTGGTAACTCTTAAAACATTTAATTTAAAAAGAAACAAAATGAGGGGGTATATTTTGCCAAATAAAGTATTATTAGTGCTGCAAAAAGAAAAATTAGGGCACATTTTGAGTGACTTCTCAAATCCTCTTCTATTTCATAAAAAAAACTGACATGCAGTCTCCCAAGATGGCCACCAGAGACAAAAGAGCCCAAATGTAGCCCAAATATCACCCAGATGTAGCCCAAGTATAGCCCAATGACAGAATGTCCCAAAGTGTTCTAAAGAACAACTAGAGCGCTAACAGTCTTACTTATGACAAAAGTATGGCACACCAGAAGCCATCTTGATTGGAATGAAGTGGTAAGTCTGAAAACATTTAATTTAAAAAGGAACAAAATTAGGGGGTTCATTTTGCCATAGAAAGTATGATTAGTGCTTCAGAAAGAAAAATTAGGGCCCATTTTGAGTGACTTCTCAAATCCTCTTCTATTTCATTAAAAAAATTCTGACATGCAGACTGAAACATGCACTTTGAATACCAGCAGCATACTTCCCTGGTGAGCAGTAGCTTTACTACAGTGATCTAATGAGCAACTAGAGTGCTAACATTCAGAATTTATGGCAAATTTGTGACACATCTGAATTCCTCCTTGATGGAACCAAAGTAAACAAGCATTGAAAATGCAATAGATCTCACCCTCGTTTAAGTTAAAGCCATTCTGTTTGTAATGAGGTGGCTTTTTAGCTTTGCTTTTATTAGTGTTTTTTAAACTTTCATGTGAATACCATGCATATGTATGCATATATGTATATGTATGCATGCATTTATATTTGTATTTATATATATACAGATTATATATGTTTATATATGTATGTATATATATATACACATACATATATATAAATGCATATGCATATATATGCATATATATATGTCTATATGTGTGCGTGTAGAGAGAGGTAGAGGTGTAGAGGTAGAGCGGTAGAGGTAGAGAGGTAGCGGTAGAGAGGTAGAGACTAGTAGAGAGAGAAGTAGAGAGAAGTAGAGGTAGAGAGTAGAGAGTGAGTAATAGAGAGTAGAGAATGAGTAGTAGAGAGTAGTAGAGAGCAGTAGAGAGAGTAGCAGAGAGTGAGTAGTAGAGAGTAGTAGAGTGAATAGTAGAGTGAGTAGTAGAGAGTAGTAGAGAGTGAGCAGTAGAGAGTGAGTAGTAGAGAGTAGTAGAGAGTAAGTAGTAGAGTGAGTAGTAGAGAGCAGTAGACAGTGAGTAGTAAAGAGTGAGTAGTAGAGAGTAGTAGAGAGTGAGTAGTAGAGAGTGAGTAGTAGAGAGTGAGTAGCAGAGAGAGAGAATAGTAGAGAGTAGTAGAGAGAGAGTAGTAGAGAGTGAGTAGTAGAGAGTAGTAGAGAGTGAGTAGTAGAGTGAGTAGTAGAGAGTGAGTGGTAGAGAGAGAGTAGTAGAGAGTGAGTAGTAGAGAGTAGTAGAGAGTGAGAAGTAGAGTGTGGGTAGTAGAGAGTAGTAGAGAGTGAGTAGTAAAGAGTGAGTAGTAGAGAGAGAGAGTAGTAGAGAGTAGTAGATAGTGAGTAGTAGGGAGTGAGTAGTAGAGAGAGAGTAGTAGAGAGTAGTAGAGTAGTAGAGAATGAGTAGTAGAGAGTGAGTATTAGAGAGTGGTGTAGTAGGGGAGAGTAAGTAGTAGAGAGTAGTGGAGAATATTCCAAAGTTTGGCACAGCACCACTTGCACAATAAGTCCAATCAAATCATATCACTTAGAGTCCTTATTGAAGCGCTGAATCTTGGTGTATATTCAAATGCTTTTATTTTCCTTAGGTTTATGTACCACAGCCAGCCGAAACGTTTCGTTCTGTACAACAGAACTTCTTCAGGGCGTTCCTATTTCCTTCAAGTTATGTCGGTATCCTGTTGTCATATACTAGATATTTCTTCCAAATGTTAGACGAGACGTAAGTACATTCTTATTCAAAGTGACTAGGTATCAATTTTACCCACACAATTCGGGCAGACTTGAGTAATTTATAGCATCCTCAAAGTCAGTCTTTCAAAAATTCCAAAGTATAGGACATGATAATCCAAATCCAAATGTTTCTCAAGAAAAGTCATTTTCAATCGTTCGGAATATCAGTGTTTGGGCAGATATGACCCAGGGACCCCCAGTATGCAAGGGGAATTAGTCCCCCCTCTGCAAACGTGTCAGTGGCCTGCGTTGCAGAGAGGTGTAAAAAGGGGCATAGCCTCATTACACCTCTGTGCAATGCAGCCCCCTGGTGCTTACTGGAGGTTCCAGGTGGGCTAGTTGGCCCCCAGGGACCCCTAGTATGCAAGGGGAATTAGTTCCCCCTCTTCAAACATGCACGGGGGCTGCGTTGCAGAGAGGTGTAAAAAAGGGTGTGGCCTCATCACACCTCTCTGCAATGCAGCCCCCTGGCGCATACTGGAGGCTCCTGGTGGGCTAGTTGGCCCCCAGGGACCCCCAGTATGCAAGGGGAATTAGTTCCCCCTCTTCAAACATGCATGGGGGCTGCGTTGCAGAGAGGTGTAAAAAGGGGCGTGGCTTCATTACACCTCTCTGCAATGCAGTCCCCTGGCGCATACTGGAGATTCCTGGTGGGCTTTCAGGTCTTCTATAGTTAGGAATTAGCATTAAAAAAAACCTTTGAAATTCACTGAAAAAACATAGGTTTCAGGCCTTATATAGTTAGGAATTAGCATTTAAAAAACCTTGCAAATTCACTGAAAAAACCATAGGTTTCAGGCCTTATATAGGTAGGAATTAGCATTTAAAAAACCTTTGAAATTAACTGAAAAAACCATAGGTTTCAGGCCTTATATAGTTAGGAATTAGCATTTAAAAAACCTTTAAAATTGAAATTGCTCCAGTGATGTCATCAGTGATGTCATTTGAGATGTCATCAGTGATGTCACTGACCTTGTCATGAATGATGTAATATGTGACATCATCAGCAGTGGATTTCGGGTGCGCGAAATATAGTTAGTACAACTAACTATATAGGAGCAATTTCAATGGTTTTGTATGAGTGAAATGTCCAGCTAACTATAACACCCTTAAAACGTATAGTTTTTTGAGTGAATTTTTTAAATGCTAATTCCTAACTATATAAGGCCTGAAACCTATGGTTTTTTCAGTGAATATATATATATATATATATATATGTATATATATCAATATTGGGCAAAACAAATCCGTGTGGGAGCAGATAACGTTTTGGCTAGACTGTGCATTGTTGATCTAATTAATACCAATATGCAAATGAATAGGGAGATAGGGAATAAAGGGTGCAAATGTTCTTTGCACAATACCAAGAGGTACAAGGTATTTTCCTATGGTAACATGGGAGTGAGCACTCTTCCTAATGTGAGTTGGCACAAAAATGCTAAAATGTACAATGTGCTCTAAATTGCTGAGTTGGTAGTTCTACGACCATCCAAATTCACAGAATTATTTTTCCTTTACACTGTCTAGACTCTTATGTATTAAGGTGTTCCAGCATGCACACAGACTAGGTAAAGCCTTTGAAACACCAAGCCCTTAGTTTTCAGGTACCTCCATTTGTATATCCACTGGCTATGTTCTCAATTCTTCTATTGGATAAAGCAGAAGTGAATTTGGAGTTGAGCTATTAGGAGAGTAGTCAGTTGAAGTGATACATGCAAAGGACGTTCAACAATTCGTGTGAGAGAATGAATAGGATGTGAGGAGAATCAATCGAATCAATACGGTAATGTGCCTTTAAAAGACCTCCTCGCTCAGTGTGAAGCACTGGCACTTCTGCCAATTAAATTTCCCCGGGCGCAGCTGGAGCCTCGCGCCAGCATCTTTGCATTCACAAGGGTATCTTCTCAAAAGGCCAAGAACAAATCACATTCCTAAAATTGATGCAGTCGCCTGATGGAGATGAAAGAATTCGTAAAGCAAACTATCACTTCACATTTTTTCTTTCGCTTTGAGCCAAATAGCTATCAATTATATTGTCGTTTCTTAGTCTCCTGAGATAACATATTCAGTAGGCGCTGGTTCTCCTGGATTCTGGAAATAGGGAAAACGGATCGAGCGCTGTTGGAGTAAATTAAACATGTAAACGGGAGGCTGTGAAGGATGCATCGCAGGTGCAGGAAATGAGCACGGGACAAAGTGGACATTTTTATTTTTTGTGCCATTGCCCAATTGAGACAAGACACTCATGTAGCACCTTGCACTCAGAAAGTAACTGGTGTGATGCCTATTATCCAAGCCAATCAAAATATCCCGCCTAAAGCCACTCAATGTAAACTGCCTTTGACATGTGCAAAGGGAAGGGATTGGGCTGACATCTGTGCTGCTGGTGAGCAAATGAAGTGCAGCACTGGCTCTTCCATGCACTGGAAGGTAACAGCAAAATCCACTGGAATTTCCGCAGAAAACACTATCTTCAGAAGCAACAAATTGGCAGGCATTGGCAATGAAGAGGGGCATACTTGTGAGTGCAAGAATGCACTTTGCAAATATTTGCAAGAAATCCAACAATGGCCAACAGGGTAACTAACCACTGTTCACACTTAGAGCAAAGTTGGAGTAAATGTGCACACATTAAAATGAAGATTCTGTCCAGCGGCCTGAAGCAGAACATTGGGCACATTAGGTGGAAATCAGACATTTTGCTGGCAAATGGATTCGTTAATCCTGAAGACTTGGAGCGAAATAGTCTAATTGTATTGCATCCATACTTTGGTGAAGAAGTACAAGTATTGGAAAGGCCAAGAGGACTGGCGTTTCGTTAGGGAGGTGTTTGGTAATATTTAGGCGAGTTTGTGTGTGTTGCCCTCAGTAGTCATAGAAACAAAATCCTATAATAATTGTTGCAAAATAAAAGAAAATGATCCAGACGGTGGGGTTTGGATTGTGAGAAAAATAAAAGTCAAAATCATAAAAAATATTGCATAGTAAATACTTTAAACATACGGCAAGTATTTTTGTTGCTTTTTAAAAAAACTATGTGTGTGTGCTTCATTACTTTTTCGACAAAACATCAATAAAAATAACTTATCCTGATGGCATAGCAAACCAAAAGGTAGTTCGAGGGCATTTAATACATAGCACTATGCCTTTGCCAGGTGAAAGCAGCCAAACAACATGATATTACTAAATAGAAAAAAACCCTGAATCAGTGATTAAAACGTCATCATTTCTGTAATGAATGAACACTGGCCCCAATTAGAAGCTACAACTCATGTGACATCTGCACTCTAACAAAAGAGTCAATAAAGACTGATGGAAACACAAATGGGTCAATATATCCATCTATAAAATGCCACAACCTTAAGGGGCAAACTTCCAAGCAATGGCAAATAATGAAAAACACATACACACAAGTGCTGGAAGGGGATGAAGCAAAACATTCTCTATCTACTATATATTCTTCTTACTGAATTTTTGTTAAATTGAATGCAGGAGGTGCAGAGAGACATGAAGCTGCCTGTACTGAATTTCAATAACTGTTTTTCTAACATGACCTGTTGGATGGAAAAAAGCAACACTGATAAAACCGAGAGTCTCCTGTTCGGAAAGACAAATCTGTTTCCCCAAGGATGTGGTGGCTGAACTCTGTGCACCCTCCTCCTGCTACAGTTGAAGTGGCAAAACATTTTGGAGACAAATTTGATAACGCACTTTCCTTTCACCCTCAAGCTCTATCAGTGGCTAGTACGTGCTTTTTGATGATGAAATCTATGAAAAAAATATTTGACTTCCTCAATGTAGCTGCAAGGAAGACAGTGTCTTTCGCCCTAATAGCAACTAGACTTAAATATTGCAATAGCCTCTCTAGCGTTCTTCCCTGCCCGGGCACTCCTAAATGACTGCACCACACATGGAGGGTAGTTTTACACATCTTTATTCATCAATGTGAAAACGCAAACTAAACATTTCAAACCTGTCTTGCCTTCACAACATCCGAACGTTCACATAATCAGTTTACTGAGTTCATCCAGAGCCAAAAGAGTTCCGTCACTTCTAACTCACAAGACACTACTCCGCGTTTGTTAAATAACAAATTGCACATTTTTTCATTACATAAGCAGTGACCACTGATGACATCTCAAATTACCTCACTGATGACATCATTTGGTGACAGTGAGTCATTTAAAAAAGTTTATGAGTAGTAAATATATATACTAAGGAGTACTGGGGAATCAGTGAGTGTATGACAGCCTATATGGATGATTCACTGGGTGCATGACTGACTTTATAAGTGAGTGATTCAGTGTTTTAGTGAATGTATGGATGAGTGACTGGTTATGTGAATGTCTGTAGCAGTCTATCAATTGGTGTCTAAGTGGCTGAATGGATGTTTGTGTGGGTATGCGAGTGGCTGTATGGGTGAGTGATTGGTTGTCCAAGTGCATGTATGGGTGTCTGAGTGTCTGTGTGGGTGGGTGAGGGGGTGTGTGACTGCCTGTGTGGTTACGTGAGTGGGTGAGTCAGTGCTTGTATGGGTTAGTGAGTGCATGTGTGAGGGGCTGTAAGGGTGAGTGTGTGTTTGTGTCAGTGACTGTATATGTGAGTGAGTACATGTTAGTATCTGTATGAGTGAGTGAGTGAGTGTGTGTGTGTGTGTATGTTTGGGTGAGGAAGTGGCTGTGTGTTTAACTGTAGTGTGAGTAACTCTGTGGCTGACTGATTGTATGAGTGGCTGTATGGGTGTATGAATGGATATGCCAGTGGCTGTATTAGAGAGTGAATGGATGTATGAGTGGCTGTATGGGTGAGTGAGTGGATGTGTGTATTTATTTTAAGATTATTATTTATTTATTTTAAGAATTTATAGAGCGCGACTGTCACCGTTGCAGGCATCCTGGCGCTAATAGAATCCAGACTACAGAAGGCAGCGAAGTATGCCTGGGGAGCGAAGGCTAGCCAGGGAAAAGCCAAGTTTTTACCTTTTTCCTAAACTGCATAAGTTCATTAGTGGCCCTAATCTCGATGGGGAGAGTGTTCCAGAGTCTGGATGCAGTCACCTGAAAGGATCTGCCACCAGCTCTGAACTTCTTAAATCTGGGAACAACTACCAGTTTAGCATCCGATGAGCGAAGGTGTCTGGAAGGGGTGTACCAGACAAACTTGGACCTGAGGGGGACTGGGCCGCATCCGTGAAGAGCCCTAAACACAATGCAAAGGGCTTTAAATTGAATCCTCTGTCTAAGAGGAAGCCAATGTAGTTTTACAAGGGCAGATGGACCATGAGATCTCCTAGGCAGCCCCAACGCCAATTTAGCCGCCGCAGATTGAACCCTTTGGAGTCTGTCCAGTAGATACTCAGGGGACCCGAGCAGGAGGGCATTACAATAGTCCAACCTGCTCAGGATGGTACATCTAACCACCTGGACGCGGGCATGAGATGGTAGCAGGGGCAGAACCTTCCTGAGTGAGCGAAGGATGGAGAAACAACAGGCCGATGTTTTCTGAACATGGGTGTCCATACTGAGCCCATGGTTCAGCATGACTCCCAGGTTACGGACAGAGTCTGAAGGCCGGACGCTAGAGCCGGATTCCGGGGGCCAAAAATTGTTCGGAAACGGGCGAGGGATCCTTGTTCCAGCGCTAAAAAGCACTTCAGTTTTCCCGGCATTAAACTGAAGCGAGTTTGCCTTTAACCAGCTGGCCGTATTCCTGAGGCAGTTGTGTAAAACCTCCACAGAGATGGACTCCTCTCCTTCCAAGGAAAGGATCATCTGCGTGTCATCGGCATAATTAATAATTCGAATGCCAAAGCCTTTGATGAGCGAGATTAGTGGCCTAAGGTAAATATTAAAAAGGATAGGGCTGATGGCAGAGCCCTGGGGCACACCATGCAGGACGGGGGAGAAGGGGGATTGAAAAGGAGGCATAGAAACCGCCTGCTGCCTGCCCTGCAAAAAAGAGTGGAACCAACTCAGAGCAGAGTCTCTCACCCCTGTCTCAAACAACCGCCTTAACAAGATCTTATGATTAACCGTGTCAAAGGCGGCAGACATATCAAGCAGAATCAAAAAAGAAGCCTGATTTCTGTCTGCACGCCTCTGAAGTTCATCCATGGCGGTGATGAGGGCTGTTTCGGTCCCATGGGCCGGCCGGAAGCCAAATTGGTCCTCGTCAAGTAGGAGAAGTTGTTCTAAGTGGGTGGAAAGAGTGTTACTAACCACTCGCTCGACTATCTTGGCGGGAAAAGGCAACAGTGAAATGGGTCGGTAGTTTTTTGAACACTCTGGGTCCAGAGAGGGTTTTTTCAACAGGGGAGAGACGAGCGCACGCTTCCAGTGGGCAGGAACGGTGCCGGTTATCAGAGATTGATTGCAGATGAGATGGCGGGAGGGAAAAAGCTCGACAGCAAACTCCTTCCAAATTTTAGGAGGGAGCGGGTCCAGAGGGGAGCCGGAAACAATCTCTCTCGCTATATTAGAGAAATTTTCAAAGGTGAGTGGCTGGAAACTGAGCAAGGGGCTTTCCAGAGTCAAAACCGGGTTGGGTACCTGGTTAGCCAGTGGAGCGGGTCTAGATTCCAGGGAGGAGTCACTGTCAAGGGGGATGTCCAAATCTTGAAGAATCAGATCGATTTTTTCTTTAAAGAATACGGCAAGATTGTCACAAAGATCTTGAGACGGGACAATCTCGTTCTTGCACGCGTCTGGATTGGTAACGCTGTTTAAGATGTTAAAAATACTCCTGGCATTATTGTTGGGATTACAGATCAGAGAGGAGTAATAGTCAGCTTTTGCTCTCACGATGAGGCTTTTATAAGCAAGAATTTTAGTTTTCCATATTTCTTTAAAGGATTCATTGTAATCGCGTCTCCATTTCCGCTCTGCTTGTTTGCAGTCCAGTTTTGCAGTTTTAAGAGCGTTGTTGAACCAGGGGGCAGAGACTCTGCCTCGAAGGATACGATTCTTTAGAGGAGCCCGAGAGTCAACGACCGATGATATGCTGGTGTAGAAAGCATTATAGTTTTCGTCCGCATCCTTGTTTACATCAAAAAGCGAGTCCAGATGGAACAGTTCGCCAGAAGAATGCAATCGAGAGAGCGTTTTCCAGTCTCTACATTTGATTTCTCTAGATGGAACTTGTAGCTTATATGAGGCCAGTTTCTTATATAGGAAGAATTTAATTAAGGAGTGGTCTGTCCAATCCATTGGCAGGGTGTCTCCCATTACCACCAAGTCTGGTCCCGCAAAGACCAAATCCAAAAGGTGGCCTGCTTTGTGGGTGGCTGTAAAAACCAGTTGGGAGAGACCACAACTGACACAGGTTTGAAGGAGGTTTTCAAGAGCTGAGTCGAGTGGACCATTACGCCAAAGATTAAAATCCCCAATAATAAGTAACTTTTGATGGGATAAGGCAATATTGGTCAGGGTGGTAGTTACCGCTTGTTGCTGTGCCAAGTTGAATGCCCCTGGAGGGCGATAGCAGACTAGGCAGGTAACAATTGACCCAGGGCGAGTCAAAATAGAGAGCCCCAGCATCTCGATACCCGGGGTAGGGTCTAAATTAAAGACCTTAATGTTACAAGAAGATCTGAAAATCACTCCCACACCTCCGCCCTTGCCAGTGGGCCTAGGAGAGTGGAGAAATTTGAACCCGTCAGGGCAAGCAAAGCCAGGATCAACCCAGCAATCTGGTCGGGTCCATGTTTCTGTCATGAACAGAATATCTAGTTCATGAGATTCCACTAAAAGCTGGATCTCCTAGATCTATAAATCTGTGACTGGGTGAATAAATACGTGTATGGGTATGTGAATAGGTTTTTGAAGGATTTTGGGGGAGTGGGAGTGAATGCATGAATGGTGTTATGGGTGTGAATGAGTGTGTCAGTGATTCTTTCGATGTGTCATCAGAGATCTCATCAGTGATGATATTTGCGATACAGTAGTAGTGCACCTAGTATACTAATTTACCTTTTGTAGTAGGTTAGTATATATGTTTAACAATCATAAACTCTTAGATATCACATGCACTCACTGGATGTTGTCATCAGTGATGTCACTGTCCATGTCATGAGTGATGTAATATGTGAGATCATAAGCATTGCATTGTGGGGGCATAATTCACAGTCAGGTCAGCTAACTATAACTGCTGAATTTTACTGGTTTTGAACAAGTGAAACATGCGCCTATCTATGAGGTCCCTGTAACCTTTGTGTTTTCAGTGAATTTCTAAGGTTTTTTAATTCTGGTTCCTAACTGTAATGTCCCTATACCCTTTGTTTTTGGCAGTGAATTCCTGAGGTATTTTTTTAAATTCTATTTCCTTACTATAACATGCTTGTAACCTTTGTATTTTTTTAGTGAATTTCCCCCCAAAAAATATTGTTTAAAAAAAAGTGTGGGCATTGTAGTGAGAACATGACTATGTGACTGGATCTATGACTGGGTGCATAGGTGTCTGACTGGGTCTGTCAGTGGGTGAATAATTCTGTAAGTGGGTGTATGAATGGGTGTGTGAGTGTTTGAGTGGGTCTGCAAGCAGCGGTAATAATCTCTGAGTGTGTGTTGGTGAATAATTCTCTGAGTGAGTGTGAGTGGGTGCATCATTGTCCAAGTGTGTGCATAAGTCTCTGTATGGATATACAAGTGGGTGCATGACTCTCTGAGTGGGTATGTAAGTAGAGGCATGAGTCTCTGAGTGTGTCTCTCACTGGGTGTATACATCTTTGAGTGGGTATATGAGTAGGCACATGAGTCTCCTACTAAGTCTATGAGTGGGTGCAAGAGTGTCTGAGTGGGTATGTAAGTGGGTGTATGAGTGTCTGAGTTGGTATGTGAGTGTATGTATGTATGAGTATTTAAGTGGTTATGTTAGTAGGCACATGAGTTTTTGAGTAGGTCTGTGAGTGGGTGTATGAGTCTTTAAGTGCATATATGAGTAGGTACATGCATTTCTCAGTGATTCTCTGATGAGTGGAAGAGTGTCTGAGTGGGTATGTTAGTGGATACTTGAGTGTCTGAGTTGGAATGTGAATGGGTGTATGGGTGTCTGAGTGGGTCTGCAAGTGAGTGTTTGTGTGGGTCTGTGCGTGGGTGTACAAGTCTTTTACTGGGTCTATGACTAGGTTATAAATCTCAGAGTAACTCTCTCAGTGGATGCATGAGTGTCTGAGTGGATCTGTGACTGTGTGCATAAGTCTCTGAGTGGGTATGTGAATGGGTGCGGATGTATGACACTACAATGCATGCTTTTACCACGCATGCCTTTACAACGCGGTTTTAACATCGGAAACCTTTACAACGCATAGCACTTAGAGGTGCTGGATAGTGAAAAGTTTAATTTACTATTCCAACACCAGTCCCCGTGGACACTAGGGAAGGTGTTGGATAGTAAATTAAACTTATTCCCTATCCTAGAGCGCCCCCCCCCCCAGCGCCATGCGCTGTAATGGTTTGCGTTGTAAATACCACGTTGTAAAGGCACTGCGTGGTAAAAGTTTTGTTGTAAAGGTTGTTCACCATGGGTGCATGAGTCTCCTAGTGGGTATACAACTATTTGGATGAGTTTCTTGAGTGGGTTAGCAACTTGGTGCATTATTCTTTGAGTGGATATGTGAGTGGGCACATAAGTCTCTGAGCGGGTCTGTGACTGGCTACATGAGTCGTTCAATGGGTCTGTAAGTGTGTGCATGAGTCTCTGAGTGGGTATATGAGTGGGCCCTTGAGTCTTCGAGTGAGTTTGTGAGTAGGTGTATAAGTCTCTGACTGAGTATATGAGTGGGTATATGAGTGTCTGAGTGGGTATGTGAATGGGTACATGAGTCTGTGACGGTATCTATGAGTGGGTGCATATGTGTCTGAGTGGGTCTGTGAGTAGGTGTATCGGTCTTTGACTGGGTCAGTAACTGAGTGCATGAGTCTCTGAGTGAGTCTGTGAGTGGGTGCATCAATCTATCAGTGGGTGTGTGAGTGGAAGCATAAGTCTAACAGTGGGTCTGTAACTGGGTGCAGCAGTTTTTGAGTGGGTCTGTGAGTCGGTGCATCAATCTCTCAGTTGGTTTGTGAGTGTAAGCATAAGTCTCTCAGTAGGTCTGAGTGGATTGGTGAGTGTCTCACAGTGGGTCTGTGAGCGGGTCTCTGAGTATGTATCTGAGTGGGCGCATGAGTTTGTGAGTGCATCTGTGAGTGGGCACATGAGCCTCTGAATGCTCATATGAGTACACACATGGGTTTCTGAGTTAGTTTTTGAGTGGGTGCATGAGTGCCTGAGTGGGTATGTGAATGGGTGTGTGAGTGTCAGAGTAGATATGTAAGTAGATACATGAGTCTGTGACAGTGACCAGTGAAGGTGTTTATATATAGATACTTTCTCTATTATATTTTCACCAATCTCCGCATTGTCACTGCAATAGTCGTGATGTCCCCGCAACAGTACATGGGGTGTGTTGGCAGTTATGAGTTGGCAGGGGGTTCTTGTCACATGGCCTTATTGGGTCATCATACACCAGGAGTATTGCAGTTGAAGTATCAATGATCTGCGTTGGTGAGATGGAAACAACAGCAGTCAAACATTTGTTTGGGCACAATCTCTTAATTGCATAAAAGTTTCATGAATTATGAGCCACACATCTGAAATGCGAAGAATCTCGCCTTAAGGACTTCCCAGAATGTTGGGCCGTCACCATGTGTCCTCTAGTGGTCACAACAGTTAATGGTTCAGCATCAATGGGAGCATTAGATTTTTGTTTTCTCAATTGTCGAGCTAGTGCCCGATCTCCTCTCTTGAAAGCGATATCTTTCACACTGCATCTTTTATCAACATATGTCTTAATCTTTTGCTTACCAACAGCATCTGTTGCACAGATATCTTCCTCAGTCTTTGATCTTCTGCTGGACCATTGAGGCAACTTGGACATCATGGCTCACTTGCACATCAAGGTTGCAGGGTTTTCTCCTATAGTGGAATGAGGTGTTGATCAGTAAGCTCAAAGGGTAGTTTTTGGAATGACTTTAAGGTCAAGTCCCTCTAATGCAGCATGCTGAACAGCTTTCTTGAAAGTAATCATGAAACGTTCGACGAGGCAGTAGGCCTGGAGCCACAGCTAAGTGATTTTCTGATGCTTTACATTGAGATGATTAAAAAAGTCTCTGAACTCGCACCTATTGGAAGGTGGGCCATTGTTGGAATTCAAGACCACAGGGACACCCCATGTTGCAAAAATCCCATCTAATCTTTCGATAATGTTTTCATGAGTGATAGACAAAAGATCTTCTATCAAGGGAAAATGGAAGTATTCATCAATAACTACCATTAAGTGAGGTCCATTATCAAGAGGACGAAATAAATCAACAGCAATTCTCTCCCAAGCATGGTTCAGCAGTTCTGACATGTTTAGGGGTGTTGAGTGACTTTGGATGAGCGACAGTAGTATAAATGGCAGACCTTCAACTTTGTTTCAACCCTTTCATTGAGATGAGAAAACCAGATCTCAGAGAGTGTGTTTAGTAACAACGAATCCTTAATCCAATCCTCATGGGGCACCTCGATTATCTGTTGTCTTGGACTCACAGGATGAACAATTTGTGAACCTCTCAAGATGAAATCTTCTTGCATTAGAGACAGTTCATCTCTGACATTCTTAAATTTCACATATTCACTGTGACTATTCACTATTCACTATTCACTGTGACTATTTAGAGATCTAGAGTGCTGGTTCCAGAAATGATGAGAAATAATGCCTTTCAGTTTTAGCACGTCACTATCATGCCTCGTGGCAGTGACAGTCTGTTCCAATGACATGACAGGTGGCGTGCTCGGTTTCACAATGAAATGTATGTAGGCTTCAGTTGTCTTTGATGGATTACCATGGCTTCGTAACAGTAGTCTTGAGAAATAGTCAACAGTATTTTGATCTTCCAATAGACGATGTATAATCATATAGTTGTACTTTGGTAATCTTAAACCCTGATATTCAGTAGGAGGAGGCATCTTGGCTTTTTGATTTAAAAATATTGTCAACAAGGTCTGATGATCAGTCATTACTGTGATAGGCTTTCCATATAAAAACATGTGGACGTATACACAAGCCCACACTCTGCCAAGTTCTCTTTCTCAACCTGTGTGAAATAGCATGTTCAGTTTGGGAACTGGCATAAGCTATGAAACATCATTGTGCATTTGGCTGTCCATTGTGTTGTGCAAGGATTGCTCCTAACCGGACATGGCTAGCATCTACTTCAACCTCTGTAAGCAGTTTGGGATCAAAGTAGGTAATTTCAGTGGTGTTCTTGATGGCTTGTTTACTTCTTTGGAACTGCTTGCATTGATGTTGTAGGAAAGTAGTATCTGCTTCTTAAGGTTACCTCCACTTTTTGCTGCTGATGTCACACTGTTGATGGCCTAGTCTGACTGGGATCCTGCTATCCAGGACCCAGTCTATCTGCATTCTCCCTTTAATTGCAATTCATTTACTTTATGTACACTCCAGATTGGATACTGGGGTACCCTTATCAGTCCCTAGTATATGGTACACCATATACCCAGGGCATACGTACCCCTGGGTCCTCACATGGGCTGCAGCATGTTTTATGCCATCCCTGAGGGGCCAACCAAATTGACATGACGGGACTGCTACTGCAGACTGTTTAAGATGGTGCTTGCACCACTTACTGAGATATAGTTTCACTATATCTCTCTAAATCACTACACTTAAATACCTGTCAGTCAACCTGATGGCAGGCCTTAAAAATCCTGATGGCCGGGTGCTGTGTTTTACATGAGAGGTCGCCCCTGCATGAGCAGAGCCCCTCTACAGCCTTCAGAGACAATTATATGGGGTTGTCTGTGATGCAGCCAGACATATATGTTTAAGTGCGTTATAACCTCCCGGTAAATGCTAACTTTAAAACGGATACTTAGAACTATGTATTGTTTAGTGTCAAACACCTTGGGATCATACCTCCACACCAGTAACTGGTGTGGGGGGTATGATTCCACCCTTCTAAAGGGACATATCAGGGTCACCGGTCTACCTGGCCCCAGCTTTCTCGACATGGGCAGCATAAAATGGATGCTGCCATCCACAGACACAGGTCTGCTCTCCTGCTGCTGAGCCAAGCTCGCACAAAGGAAGGCATGACAATAGGCATCCTGTCACAGGGAGGTGTACCACCTCCCAGATATGATTTAGTGTATTGGGTCTGGGTGGGTGCACTCCCTGAGTGCCAGAAAGACTGCACTTGGGGCACATTTGGTGTCCCTGTGCATAGTCCAGCTCAAACCAGTTCTGGGAGCCATTGGCTCCTGCTCCGGTGGGAATATGGACAAAGGACATGGGTGTAGCCACCCCTGTGTCCTGCCCCTCCCCTAGGAGGGTCCACAGAATCTTTCCAACCCCTTTCCATGGGTATAATGTGGGTTACCTGACTACAGGACTTTATATTTTACCTCGAAAGATTCTGCTAAGAAGAAACCAAATGCTTTGACTGCCTGCATGATGCTGGACAATTGAAGAATCTCCCTTGTAGTAAAGGAGTTACTCCCCTGCAAAAGTTGGCACCTAAATGCATCTACCCAGTTTGCTTCTCCTGATCTCCTGAGGACTCCAAAGATTTCAGCAACACAGGAGGTGGGTTCCCAAAGGTCGGTGAGGTTGATCTGCCCTCTCAGTGATTCTGAGACAAGTATCCCTCTTGGTGACTGTGCAACCCAAACCCCTGTGCACCGCATACATTTGCAGTTGCATATGCTTAGTGATGGTTCCTGAGCCTGTGCTTTGGACTCCGTGTAGTCCTGACCCGAGCAGTATTTTCTGTGAAGATTTCCAGCCTCCACTCTCCGAGTGTCCTGTGAGCTGGTGCTATGCAGACTTGCTTTAGGTCTCCTTGCGGTCCCTGGTCTGTTGGCCTGTGGCTCCTGGCAAGGATCACCTTGTTAACACTTGGGCCTACCTGGTTGCTCTAGATATGCCCTGACTCCCCATTGCTTGGAGAGTCCACTGGACCTTGCTGGTCCACACCGTGCCTGTTTCCTCTGACTGTGTGGGTTGCAGTTGGCAAGGCTTGTTGGTGTTTCAGCCGGACATCGACTCCTCAGCTCTCGACATCCTTTGAGGGACAGCTTACATCCAGATTCTGGTCATCCTAGACATCTCCTGGTCCCTGTGGAGTCAGAGTCAAGCAACCCTTTGTCTCACCTGAAGCATCCGACATCGGTGGGCATTCGATTACCGAGCCCCATGTCACCTGAAGTCACCCAGACTCTGTCCCCTCTGCTTTTAGGTTCCTCTCACCTTGAATCCATGCTTGGATTTCACTGGACACTCTTTGCCTTCCCGGCAGCAGGACTTCTTTGCAGCTCTCCATTGAAAACAATGAAGGTTTCCGACACCACTTGGCACCTATGCACCCGGCCCCTCTGGGATAGGTAACATGGGTACCTCGGTACTCCCAGGTGGGTTGGCCTTAGAATCTCCTATGTTCCAAATAGTTTGCGCAAAGTCCTTGTAGACGTGTCCTTAAACTTTTAATTTGCGCCCGTGACTTTCCCATAGAGTTGTACGAAGCAGGCATCTGTGTTTCCTCACTGCACCCGCCCTCTATGGGCCCCCTGTGTCACTCCTCTGGGTGGTTCCTTGTGGTCCCAGTGATTCTACGTGCCCTAGGCACTGTGTCTAGTCAAGTCGTTGTTGTTATACAACTCTTTTAGTATATGGTTTGGTCTCCCCTGGAGCCCACTATGTATTGTGCTATTTCCAAATGTTCTATTGATTCAGTATTGTGTGCTGTGTGCCCTAGTCTCACATAGAGACTAGTAGAGACTGTTATTTTAATAAATACCTATTTTTATATAAACATTGTGTGGTTCTCCTTTCATTTAGTCATTTAGGAGGTGATATTCTGGTAAAACAAGCTGCATTACATTCCTTCAAGATTAAGCCTGAAGGCTGCTCTCCATAGCTACCACTAGGATAGCTTTAAGTAAGGTTATCTTTGACCTCACACATCATAAGGGTTGTATGGACTGGTACAAGGGGCCCAGTTTAATTAGTGGACTGCATATACCAACCCACCTTCTCACACATGTGACCAGTAAAGCAACTCATTTTCTTTTGTTAATTCTTTCAGCATAGCACTCATTGTAGCAAGGTCTTGTGTATATATCAAGAACAAAACTGGCCATGTCAAGGAATGAACGAAACATGGAAATGTCCTATGGGGCATTGGAAGTAGACATAGTGTGCACTTTAGTTGGATCAAGTGTCATGCCTCACCACAAAAGATATGACAAAAGAACTTCAACTTTGTTTTATAGAGTTCAAACTTCTCAGCATTTGGAGTTGAGCAAGCATAATTTAGGAATCTACAGACATGCACGGGAGCCGTGTCATGCTCCTACTGAGTAGCTCTGATATCTAAGATGTCATCACTATATTTAAAAGCACTCACAATAGGCTATATGATATATCGAATGACATCTTGAAAAAGCTCTGCAGCAGATGACACACCAAAGCTTACTCACTTGGAACAAAAAAGATCAATGTGTGTAGAAAAAGTCGTAATGTATCTACAATCTTCTTCTAGTTCCAACTGGTGATATCCTTTGTTTAAGTTGAGATGAGAGAAGTCACCAATCAGTTCAGCTATTACTTAGCAAGGTGCGGACCAGGATGTCACTCTCTCAATAGTCTTAATGGCGTGATGCATGTCAACGCATATGCGCAAAGCTCCTTCACTGTCCCTTTTAGGCACTACCACTGTAGGAGAGACCCAATGCGTTGGCCCTGTGGAGTGTCAATGATGTTATTCTTGAATAAGGAATCAAGTGCTTTTTCAGCAGCTTCTTGCAAGTGAACAGAACTCTCCTATACCTTTGAGCAACAGGACGGACATCTTCATTTATACGTTAACTATACTTTCAAAGACTTTAGTTTACCCAGTCACGCTGGCACAGGTAAGAGCTGTGGGGTGGGGCAGGGTGGGGGTCGTGGAAATCGACCTATGACAGGATAATTTAAATAAAACATTTTTTTTTAAAACCACTTACCTTGCGTTTGCCGCATTGCTGTTTCGGCAATGGGCGGGTGCAAGGTGAGTGGTTTTATCTTTTTTTTAATTTTATTAAACGTACCCCATTGTATGTTGACTTTCTCGACCCCATCCAACCAAGCCCTGCACCCCACCCTGCCCCACCACCTCACTGCACTTACCTGTGTTGGCCGTCACCGTTTACCTAACCCATGAAATAACAAAGGATACTGACTTACTATTTCTTGATGCACATTCATGTTGTAGCTCACTGAGATAAGTCCCATATCAGTAGCCGTGTTAAAATTGAGCAGGCAGGCACTGGAAGCAGAATCTTGAAGTACATGAATGGTCACTTGCACCTTTTTTTTCTTGTGCTTCATTTCAGCCACAAATGAATCTTGAATTTGTAATGGTGTTGATGAAGTCCATGTACAGACTTTAGTTTTCATTGACATAAGATGTGGCAACGGAAGCAGATCATGATATTTCTACTAAGGCATTATGTTTATAGGCACCCAACTATCAATAATGAAAGGTATCAAACATCCATTTATCTTTAAAGCGATCTTCGGACAATGTTTGAATGTCTAGTGCTTTTTCATGTCAACTTCTTTTTATCTGGGGGTTTTTTTCACATGCAACTAGTCCTACATGAGCATCTCTTTCTGACGGAAACATTGGCATTGCACAAAAATCATCACTTTCACTGTTAACTGAGGCTCAGAAGCCCTTTGATGATGAATTAGATGGTGATCAATCTCGTATGGTGTTGATTTGTCTCAGGTGTCCAAGTCTCTCCACAAATTAATCAATGGTTTCACTTACTTTCTGTCATTACTGACTACCCACATACCTTTCATAGTCTATATTTGGCATTGGATTGAACGTTATATTGAGGGTTGCTTTGATTTCATCGTACGTGATTCCATCAACTCGTAGTATTTTCTTTATTAATAATAATAATCCACATTTGTAAAGCGCACACTCACCCATAAGGGTCTCTAGGCGCTGGGGCCGTCGGGAAGATTAAGCAATCTATTGCCCAGAGTCACATTGTGCTGGGCTAATCTGCCGCCGGAGCCGGGTATCGAACCGTGATCCCCAGATTCCGGAGTCAGTCGCCCTAGCCGCGGCGCCACACCTCTTCCTTATGACATCTTTTACACCATGTCCAGCAAGCTTTTGTGGTACTTTATAATCTTTTTGCCATCACTTTTTTCGACAACATCAATCATTTCAAATGCCTCTAACCATGCAGTCCATCAATTACCAATTGCAACGGGATCAAATGAGGAGGGAGGTGTTAGAAAAGTGGCAGCATTGTAGCTATATATGAGATTGGCTGAACCTGAGTCAAGATGCTTCACTGGGTAGTCGACTGTTCACCAGAACTTTCTTTATCACTGCTATCCTGGAGGACTCATGGTGTGCTGGCTTCTGGGTCATAATTGACTACCAATGGAACTTTTACCTCCCTTGCAGTCTCCATTGCAATACTTTACTTTGGTGGAGAACTGTGGAATTTTCCTGAGCCACCACACAGCAGCTTTAGTGGCTCATTGCGTCGTATATGGACAACTCCGTAAGAACAACTCCTGGTATTTCTTCTAGGGTTAAGGTACCTAGCACGGAGGTCATACAACTCCCATCGATTTGGGTACTGGTTAGTAACCAATCTCTATTACATTTGACACACCTGTCCAATATTTGCCTGGCAGCACTTCCTATCGTAGTTTTAGCTTGTACTTGGCAGTTTCTTTGATTTTGTATCTTCAAGCTAAGTTGCATCTGCTTTTAGCGTTATAACTTATATTGTATTATGTTGCATAGCAGAGCAGTACATTTATCTGCAGCTTCTCAATCGGTTCCAAGCCTTCAACATGTAGCCTTCTCAGTAAAGCCTCCATTTTCTTCAAATGCTTTATGCATGTTGAGGTAGTGCTGTAACCCCACATATGCCACTGTTGATTCTGCACTTCAACTGTAATAAACAACATGTGGCACGCACAAGCAGTTTGCTGGACTATGGAAAAATCTGTGGTAGATCACTGTCAGTCTTCAGGTTACTTATCCCCTGCTCATCACCACTTGTAGCATTCTCCCCAGCCTGGGCACCCATAAATGACTCTGCTGCACACACAGAGGGTGCTTTTGCACATCTTTATTAATCCGTGTGTAAACACAAACTTAACATTTTCAACCTGTCTTCCCTTCCCTACATTCAGATGCTCATGCAATTAGTTTAGGGAGTCCTTTCAGAGCCAAAGGGTTTCATTATTTCTAGTTCACAAGATACCACAGCCTCTATGCAGGAAGTTCAAAGCAGTTAATAATATTAATATTATTGTTATTAAATTAAATTTATGAGGCGCACAGCTACCTGGAGGTTTCCCGGCACACAGGACAGATTGCTGAACAAATCGGACAAGCTTTATTACTGGTTGAAAAGCTAGGTCTTGAGTTGCTCCATAAGTTCCAGATGGTCTAACGCAAGGCTTATTTTTGGTCTTCGGAGCCTTTAACACCACAGGCACCAGATATGTTAACTGTCCGATTTTGAAACTATAGGACTCAAAGGACACTGAGAACCTCCAATGCCAATCTGCTAAAAAAAACTATTTCAGGCTTAAATCCCGGGGTGGAAAGGCTTTTATGGTCTTAGGTGTAAAAGCATGGAACCAGCTCCTAGGCCTGTTTTGATTCATTGAGAATGAAGCTAGTTTCAAGAAGAGTCTGAAGACCTGGCTCTTTCTTGCACCAGATACCGAGTGTCATTTGTTGATATGGTTGAGTGGACTCTCCTGCCTACTCATTTTTTTTCCTTTCCTCTGTTAACATTTCTTGGCTGTGCGTTTTCTGTATTGATCTATAGGTGCATCTTATATTTAAGCTTGTGCCAGGATGCACTTGTTTAAGTGACTATTTGCTCTTTAAATACCATAATCATTCATTCCTGTAGTTAGGCTTAAATTCATATACAAACATAGATTGTATTGCCATGCATGCCATAGCAGCACATGAAGGTCCTACTAAAAGAATATGTTCATCTTTAAAGGAACTGATGCTGGGAAGTGGCTTCTGAATCCCCTTCCTGGACACAAGCCCAATGTCAGCGGAGATTAGTCCCAATTGCATCAGACAGTACCTTCTTAAAGTCACCATGTTACTCTCCTTGTGGTAGCTGGGCACAAGACTTATATTCAGAAGAGTGAAAACAAAAGGGATTCATGCACAGCAATGCAATAGTTAAAATAATATTTATCTTGACAAAAGTTGTCATTTCTTCTCGCTGGACTTTCAACATTGTCTGACTTTATGGGAACATATCTGCTTTAAGAATCCTTTTGTTGTTCATTGGAGCTTTCTGGGACATCATCGTGTGATCCAGTGATATAAAGTTCCACAAAATAAACTCTCCATGCTTTCTACAGTCTGCGCCTGGTCCCCTTCTTAGGCTTCCATCTTTTCATCAAGATAGGTGTGATGGTAGCTCATTAAGCACGTTAGGATACTCAGAAAGAATAAGTAGTAAAATGAACATCTTAAATTCTATAAAAAAACAAAACCTGGCATATCTGTGTCTCATTTCAACTGAATCTCAGATATTGCCCTGAACGTTGTATATCTGTCCACATCCTTTCTCCCATATAAACAATATGGAAAGATTTTTTTCGTACAACAGAGTACTTCATTATATAACATATGATAACATGTCATAATACAGCATAATGAAAACAAGCATTGGTAAATGCATTAAGTTTCGCCTATGTAATTAATAATAGGCTGGTTTTTGTTGTAAGTTGTAGCTTACTGAGTAGTTGTACAATATAAGTTACAGAAAGTCTATTAAAGTGTTATGACTTGTTTATATAGAAAAAGGCAATATGTTGTGCTGTTGTTAGTGGTATACTGCCGGTACATATTAGCAAAGTTTTGAAACATGAAATTAAAGAGGGAACTAATATATTTAATTGATGTGATATCAGTATTATGTGTATAGAGGAGTTCTGACAATTTTTGGGCCTAGTGGAACTGCACCTGCTGCCCCATTGAAATCATTCACTTAGTGCCTGCAAGATAACTGCATTTGTGATTGCCTGTTTAGTTGTAAAATATAGCAATATTTGGTATTTAGAGGCGTTCTGACAACTTTTGGCATAGGTGCCACTGCACCTGCTGCACCATTCAAATCTTCACCATATTGCCTGTAAAATAACTGCATTTGCATACTCTTTATTAGTAAAATTTTGCAATGCTTGGTGTTTAGAGGGGTTCCTAGAGCTTTAGGCCCCGATGTCACTCCAGCTTCTGCACCACTGAAATCATGATACTAGTGCCTGCAAGGTAACTACACTTGTGACTGCTTATGAGTGGTTAATTATAACAATATTTGTTGTTTAGAGGAGTTCTGACAACCTTTTTCCCAAGTGCCGCTGCACTAAGCATGAGCGAATTTTGCGGATCTCGCGTTCGCGAATTTTGCGGATTTGCGGATTCGCAATCCGCAAAATCCGCGAATTTCCGCGAATTTGCGGATTTTTTTTTTTTTTGTGTTTGCGCGGGTTTCTGCCAGTTCGCGAGGGTTTTGTACAATGTCGCAAATTGCGAACTTACCTGTCGGGTCGCAAGTTTCGCGAACTTGTTGTTTCTACGTGTCCAGCCTGTTTGGGACACTCTTCTTCATCACTGCCACTCTCTGTCACCACTGCCACTCTCTGACTACTCATGCCACCCTCTGGCCCACCCATGCCACCCTCTGTTTCATCACAGCACCCTCTGGTTGTCCAGTCAGTGTACATTATTGTGGCAACAAGCACACCTTCCCTGCCTCAAGTGACCTGAATTAATTTGGGGCTGATTAATGTGTCACAGAATATTTTTTTAGCTGGCACCTGCTTCCTTAGTGCTTCCTGATTAGTGATCTTTTGAACTTGCTAAGTGCTTTCATTGTTGCAAAATTAGTTACAACACCTGCCCTGCCCCAACTGACAATAATGAATTAGGGGCTGAATAATGGATTTGAACCTCCAGCCTGGCTCCTGCTTGTCTCCCTTAGCTGTAATTCAGGACCTTTGTGGCATATATGTAACTATTCTGAGGTTCAGAGCAGGGTCACATAATAGTTGCAACCTGCAACTGAACTCTGGAGGGGCCCCTCAGGAAGCACTACAGAAAATGGCTACTAATGATGAGCCTGAACTTTTGAACCTGGTAAGTAGTTACTTTCAGTTTTGCTAAGAGCGTATTTCTGAAATTTTGCACTTATTCGCACTTATTCGCGGGGCGCGAACTCACGCGAACAGTGCGAGCAGTGCGAGCCAAATCCGCTGCTCGCGGATTTGCGGATTTTGCGGGAGATTCGCGAATCTCGCGGATTGCGGATTTCCCGAAAATCCGCAAAATCCGCGAGCGGAACGGATTTTCCGCCCACCCCTACTGCTGCACTATTGAAATCATGACTTTAGTGCTTGCTGGATAACTGCACTTGTGACTGCCTGTTTAGTAGTAAAATATAGCAATATTTGCTGTTCAGTGGAGATATGACAGCTTTTGGCCCTGGTGCCACTGCACCTGCTGCACCACTTAAATCAGGCCCCTTTCAACTGCAAGCTAACTGCAATTGTGACTGCCTGTATAGTTGTAAAATGCAGCAATATTAGGTGTTTAGAGGAGTTCTGACAACTTTTGGCCACAGAGCCTCTGCACTTGCTGCACCATTCAAATCAATTCCCTTTTAACAGCAAGATAACTTCAAGTGAGTCTGCCTGTATAGTAGTAAAATATAGCAATATTAGGTGTTTCGAGGAGATCATGAAAAATTAGACTCCCTGTGTCACTGCGCTGCTGCACCATGCAAATCATAACCTGGTTGCCTGCAAGGTAACTGTACTTCTGACTGCCTGTTTAGTAGTAAAATATAGCAATATTAGGTGTTTAGTGGTGTGCCTAGAGCTTTTGGTCCTAGTGTTACTGCACCTTTTGTACCATTCAAACCATGACCCTATTGCCTGCTAGATAACTATCCTTGTGACTGTGTGTTTAGTAGTAAAATATAGCAATATTTGGTGCTCAGTGGAGTTATGACAACATTTGGCCCAAGTGCCAATACACCTGCTGCACCATTTAAATCAAGTCCCTTTCAGCTGCAATTGTCACTGCTTCCCTAGTAGTAAAATATAGCAATATTAGGTGTTTAGAGAGGTTCCAATAACTTTTGGCCCCAGTGCCACCGCACCTTCTGCACCATTCAAATCAATTCACTTTTCACTGCAAGATAACTGCAATTGTGTCTGCCTGTATAGTAGTAAAATATAGCAATATTAGGAGGCGGATTTACCACCCCCTTGCGCCACTTTTTTGTCACTTTTAACATGGGAAAATTGACGCAAAAGTGGCACAAGGAGCTTGTAAATCTGCCCCTAGGTGCTTTGAGAAGTCATGACAATTTATGGGCCCGGTGCCACTGCACCTGCAGCACCATGAATCTCATAACCCTGTTGTATGCAAGGTAACTGTACTTTTGACTGCCCATTTAGTAGTAAAATATAGCAATATTAAGTGATTGTTGGGTTGCCTGGAGCTTTTGGTTCTGGTGCTACTATACCTGCTGCACAATTCAAATCATGCTAGTATTGCCTGCTAGATGAATGCACTTGTAATTGTCTTGTTAATTAGAACATTTTGCAATAATGTGTGTTTAGTCGGGTCCTTACATTTTTTGGCCCAAGGGACACTACACCTGCTGCACTATTGAAATCATGACCCTAGTGCTTGCTAGATAACTGCACTTCTGATTGCCTGTTTAGGAATACATTATAGAAATATTAGGTGTTTAGTGGGGGTGCCTGGAGCGTTTGGGCCCTGAGCCATGGCACCTGCTGCACCGTACAAATATTGACCCTATTGCCTGCAAGTTAACTGCACTTGTGACTGCCTGTTTAGTAGTAAAATATACCAACATTTGGTGTTCATTGGAGTTATGACAACTTTTGGTCCCGGTGGTACAGTACCTGCTGCACCATTTCAATCAAGCCCCTTTCAACTGCAAGGTAACTGCAATTGTAACTACCCATATATTGGTGAAATATAGCAATATTAGGTGTTTGGTGAGGTGCCTAGAGCTTTTGGTCATGCTGTCACTGCACCTGCTGCACCATTCAAATCATTGGCTGCTAAAAAAATGTACTTGAATTTGAATTTAAAAGAATTTATTAGGCGCACGTATACCATGCGGTTTCTTGGCGCTGAAGGATACTAATACATAGGGCAGGAGGGCGGGTGCCTAGGGCAGGAAGGCTTGTTGTGACTTGTGACTGCCTTGTTGAATAGCAACATTTAGCAATAATTTCGGTTTAGTTTGGGCCCTGAAACCTTTCGGCCCAAGTGCCACTGCACCTTCTGCACCATTCAAATCATGACCCTGTTGTCTGCAAGGTAAACTCACTTGTAGTTGGCTGTTTTGGAATAAAGTATAGAAATATTAGGTGTTTAGTGGGGTGAGTGAAGCTTCTGGTCCCTGTACCACTGCACCTGCTGCACTATTGAAATCATGACCCTAGTGCTTGCTAGATAACTGCACTTGTGACCGCCTGCTTAGTAGTAAAATACAGCAATATTAGGTGTTCAGAGGAGTTCTGACAACTTTGCTCCCTGGCGCCACTGCACCTGCTGCACAATTCAAATCAAGCCCCTTTTAACTGCAATTGTGTCTGCCTGTATACTAGTAAAATATAGCAATTTTACGTGTTTTGAGCAGGTCATGACAAATTATCGGCCCAGAGCCACTGCACCTGCTGCACCATGCAAATCATAAGCCTGTTGTCTGCAATGTAACTGTACTTGTGGCTGCATGTTTAGTAGTAAAATATAGCATTATTAGGTTATTTAGTGGGTTGCCTAGAACTTTTGGTCCTGGTGCTACTGCATGTACTGCACCTGCTGCATCATTCAAATCATGTACCTATTGCTTGCTAGATAACGGCACCTGTGTCTGCCTGTTTAGTTGTAAAATATAGCAATATATTAAGAGTTTAGAGGAGTTCTTATAACTTTTGCACCCGGTGCCACTGCACCTGCTGCGCCATCCAAATAGTTACCCTATTACCTGCAAGATAACTGCACTTGTCACAGCCTTTTTAGTAGTAAAATATAGCAATATTTGGTGTTCAGTGGAGTTATGACAATGTTTGGCCCCTGTGCCACGGCACCTGCCGTACCATTCAAATCAAGCCCCTTTAAACTGCAAGGTAACTGCAATTGTGGATGCCTGTATAGTAGTAAAATATAGCAATATTAGGTGTTTAGAGGAGTTCTGACATTTTTTGGCACTGGTGCCACTGCACCTGCTGCACCATTCAAATCAAGCCCATTTTAACTGCAAGATAACTGCACATGTGACTGTTTTGTTGAGTAGCAAAATTGAGCAATAATCTGGGTTTAGTGAAGTCTTTAGACCTTTTGGCCCAAGTGCCACTGCACCTGCTGCAACATTCAAATCATGACCCTGTTGTCTGCAAGATAACTGCACTTTTGACTGTCTGTTTAGTTATAAAATATAGCAATATTAGGTGTTTAGTGGTGTGCCTGGAGCTTTTGACCTAGTGCTACTGTACCTGCTGCACCATTCAAATCATGATCCTATTGCCTGCTAGATAAATGCACTTGTGGCTGTCTTTTTAAGTAGAAAACTTTACTAATAATCTGGGTTTAGTGATGCCCTTAGACCAGTGGTCTTCATACTGTGGGGCACCCCTCGGGAGGTATAGAGTTATCAGAAGGGGGGCCGCAAGTGCACACATCGCCGGGGTCACGAGAATCCCACAAAAGTAAAACTCAGTCACAGGTTATTTTTGTCGATTTTGTAGTCTGTTTTTGTTGTGTCTTTTTGCCCAATTTCTGAAGGCAGGTGGGCTTTTATTGCAGCTCTCTCATTCTCGTAGTCGACAGTGCACATTGGAAAAGACGAGGAGGGTAGAGAGGCTGATGAATTGTGCCGAGAAAGCACTTTGCAGTCCTTTTTACTGGTGTCTGTAGACATTTATTTGAATCTGATTACAATGTGTTAGTGAAATCATGCGAAGAATATTTACTACTTTCTTTATTGAAAGAGTTTAATTTATATTTGAAGTTTAGGTTTGTAATAGAGGTAATATATGGGGCAAGTTTTGTTTGGCAAACATTCTTTGACATAATGAAAATTATTAGTACGTTGTAGATGCTTTCTATATGTGTTGCAATAATTTTACCAACTCTTTATTTCATCTTTGCCTAGGACAAAATATTTATATAAAGGTCACATTACACACATTTGGTTGAAGTCTGTGACAAACGTTTACCACTGACCAACCAATGCAAAACTCACATAGCTATGGACGTTATAGTGAACAAATTGCAAGTCTTCGACAGTCAAAAACTGCAAGTGTTGTTTTTACACCGATCAGTCAATAAATATTTTAGTGCAAAAGTGTGCACCACCAGTGATTTTTTAAACATTTTCTTCACCAGTGCAAACCTTTACGTAATATTTCAAAAAATGTAAGATACTGTCAAGAGTTCAAGATTCAAACTTTGCGGAATTGTGCCACATACTTTATTGATATACCTTTGATTCACTCACTACTTTCACTTTCGCTGGCTTTTTGAAGAAGTAAGCCAAGCTGAGAACTCATCCCTGTCATAACAATGTATGTGAACACAAAACCCTGAAATTCAGGAGTGTGTAACAGCAAAATTCACTAAATATGCACAGAGGCAATTGTTTTTAAGCTGAATCTGATATTCGTGTTTCTGTCAAATTTGCTTTTTATCAAAACAAATGTGTTTTTTCTCATGTATGAATCCACTCCTAGTCAGGTGCATCTTAATGTCTAATATAAATGTGTTAAGTATCATCTTGAATGGGGAACAGATTGGGATAATCGTTGAATAGTGATTGTGGCCATTTTCCTTACTGAAGCATATGTTACAAACGTACACTGGAACACAATGAAGCAGGGACTGCTACTGCAGCCAGGAAAGAGCGTTGTTAAGATATGTCACCAATATCCTGATCTTTAGGAAGGTCCTGCCTCTTCCTTCACCCAGAGTTAAGTTATTTCCTTGTTGTTGGTATTTATGTAGTTCGATTACAAGTTTCAGAACAAGGCAAACATATAGTTGCCAGTTGTTGCAACCAAAGGAGCTAACTATGAATATGGATACTTTTGGTTGTTTGCTGCCTAGGGAATATAGACTGAGGGAGTCTACATGCAGCGGCCCGGGCAATGGCAAACTAAGGGAACGCCTGCTTATTTTTTTATGTTGGAACATGGTTACCATATGTGTACACGGTTCAAGATTTGGATGTAGTTCACAGAAGATGATGGTGTTTTGGCTTTCCCAGAGCATGGTACATTTAATGTAAGGGTTTTGGAGAATTTGAGAGGGCGAATGAACTCCCTAGAAACAAGTCCTAGACCTACACTGTATGAAGCACTAGAGGAATGGGAATATGAGGCATACAAACGAGAGAAATACAATGGAAATAGATACAGAAATATGATATCTAGGTGTGCTGAGGCAAGATGGGATGATCAAATGAAAAGATCTATGAGAGCTGTAAAAGCGGATGGTTTGTACCCAGTTTTAGTTGCTGAGGAATTGGCTGGAGGCAAATGTAAAGAGAAAAAGAAAAATGTAGAGACATGAGAATTACATTTTGACCCAGTGAATCTGATGATGAATTGTCAGATGACATCTTGACAAAAATACCTCAACCATATCAGAAAACCTTATGTGAAATAGTTCCAAATGCACCATTAATGGGACCCCACTAATTTTGCAGGTTTCAACTAGTCCCTGTAGCTACTAGAGTAGTACAAGAGAGTGAAATGGGCATGTTGAACAAGGGGAGAGAGAAGTTGACTCAGAAAATCAATCAATTGAGTCTGAATGCCGAAGCATTAACAGTGCCTGTAACAAATGGTCCCATAGTTCCATTGTATGGGGAAAGACAGAATACATTGAGAGTGCATGCGTTGACAGTCCCAACAAATAGTGTCAGGAATTAGGTGGTAACTGTAGCTGATCAGGCTGGACAAACTGAAACAAGTACTTCATTGATTGAGCTTCCAGTTTGTGAGTTAATAACTGAAACCCCAAAAAGAGGTGTGCAAATGGATCCAAAGAGAATAGTGCAGAATGTCACTCCAACATCAGGAAGTTCAATAGGTCCTTCGCCAGATAAGTTAGATGACTGGATAAGGGGAATGGAAAAGCGAAAACCTCAACCACAGAGTATAGAGGTGAGTACACTGAGAGTAGATTTGGAAGAAATGATTATTGGTACAATAAGTCTAGACATATTGAGTACTTATCTAGATGAAGAGTTGGTATTCTTGTGCAAAAATATTACTTGGAGAGCAAGGAATCTTCATGAGAAATTGGCAGAGGCAGCTGCTTGTGAATATAGAGTAGACATAGAGAAGTCAAGGGTGTTACAGAAAACGTATTGACTGCATTTTACTGGAAATGACTTGGAGAGTTTGAATACATCTGGCTAAAGATTGCAAATAAAAGAGTTGATGAGCATCTTGAAGAAATGAGGGGATGTAGAATGGCGGAAAGGTAGAAGGGCGAAAACGAAAGAAGAAATGATTACTAACAAAAATGCGTCTTTATTTCGATTAAGGGAGACAGGAGAGGCTGAAATGGTGTGTCCGATGAGAGAAGTTCCAGGTGGTGGATATGTTCATGTTCCTTGGTCGAGACAGGATATATTATCCTTTACTAATGACTTTCCTAGACTAGGGGAAAAACTGGTTGCGTGGTACAAATAAGTAGAGAGGTTTGTGAAAGTTTCAAAGGTCCTGTGGAAGGATCTAGATGGTTTGTTGAGATTGTCGTTTCAGCTGATTTATGAACTGAGTGGGAGATTACAGTTGATTGACCTAAAGAAGAATATCCTAGAGATATGAAAACAGGTGCACCTTCAGATGAAGGAATGAGAAAATATAATCAGGTAATAACTTTCCTGAGGAGTCAAATTTCCGCAAAGGAAACGGATTGGGGTAAAATAGACAGGACAAAACAAGAACAAAAAGAGTTGGTACATTCTTACTATGAAAGGTTGTTACAGGTGTTCAAACAATACAGTGGGCTTAAGAATATTGGAGATAAATATATGGGACATTTTGAGTATCGTTTTGTGTTTGGATTGAAACCAGAAATTAGTAATACTATTCAGTAGCATTTGATTTGTTGGCAGAGTAAAATGGTTGATGAAATTTTGAGGTATGCAAAATAGTGTAGAGATAATATTGAGTCAAGAAACAAAAAGTTAAAAGAGAAAAAGAAGTGGGCACAAGTGAAGGTGGCAGACCAGCAAGAAGGAAACAGTGGTTCTCAAACAGATTATCAGATGAAAGGACAGAATCAGAATGATCAATTATCCAGTGGTGGTAGAGGTAGAGGTAAAATGATTAAAGATGAGATGAAAAAGAAAGATCCTTGTTATGCGTGCAGAAAGTTTAGACACTGGAAGAACAAGTGTAGATATGTTCTGAAGAATAAGGTGGTGAATCAAAATTTAAATCCACAGATCCAGAATGAGGTGGTTATGAATCTGCAACAGCAACAACAGCAACAGGTAGTTACTCCACAGTTACAGGTGCCACAAGCTCCTATGTCAAATAATGTGAATGCTCAGGTGCAGAGACACAGTGCGAACACAGGATTTCACACAGGTGAACAAGTTTGTAAGAATCAAAATGTGCAAATGGTTTCGCAATACTTGTTGCAGTGCCATGAATTGATTCAGACTCATCTCAATGACAGTGCCTGAGGGGGGAGGAAGAGGGCGTGCTTGGCGCATCTGTAGAGGTAGATCAGTCAGGTCCATTTGTTGATGGAAAAGTGGAAGGTAATGATATTACATTCCTAATGGATACTGGTGCTACCCGTTCTACTTAAAAGCAGCAGAAATTCCAAATCTACCCCTCCCAGGAGGAACTAATCTAAGGTATAGGAGTCTCCAATAAGTATATTAAAACTCCAATCACAAATCCAATAGAAGTTCATATTGGAAGATTCAGAGACATGCATCAGTTTGTGGTATGCGTACGAATCCACTAATCTTTTAGGGAGAGAATTCCTTTGTAAGATGAACTGCACCATCTATTTTACACCAGATGGTATTGCTTTTCAAACACCAGATGAGGTTGTTGCATTTAAAATGATGTTAGCAAAGCAAAGGACAGAAGTGGATGAGTTGTTTTCACTTCGCATTGAAGAAGATTTGGCTGCAGAATTGAGAAATTCAGTAATGTCTGATGTATGGGACTTTACAGGGAAAGAAATTGGTTTGATGAAAGGTGTGGATCCTATTCAGGTTATGGTAAAACCGTGTGCGACATATCCAAACACACCTCAGTGCAAGATGAGTCCTGAAATAACAGCAGGAGTTATTCATGTGATTGACCAAATGATTGAGCAGGATATTTTAAGAGAAATACTAAGCAGTCCTTGTAATTTGCCTCTTATGTGAATTGAAAAACCAAGAGGAAAATATAGCATAGTGTAACATTCGAGCAAGATTAATAAGATTGTGGTATCCTATTGTCCGATAGTGCTAAATCCAGCAGTGATCCTTTATCAAATTCCCTGTGATGGAGAATAGCACACAGTGATTGATCTATGTCAAGCATTTTTCTCGATTCCTTTACATCCGGATAGCCAGTATTTATTTGCTTTCCGGTTCGGAGACCGTGTTTTGGCATGGTGCCGAGTTCCTCAAGGGTACACTGAGAGTCCTTCAATTTTTAATCAAATTTTGAAAAAGTGTTTGGAGACTTTGGTCATGCCAGAAAAAACAGTTTTGGTTCAGTATATTGATGAGATACTGGTGGCATCAAAAACACAGGAGGCATGTGTGACAGATACAATTGCCTTACAGAACCATTTGGCAAAGGTGGGCACAAAGTGTCACCAGCAAAATTAAAAATTTTGACACCGGAATGGATCAGTGTGATTCATCAAATGAGACCTCTTAAGACTCAGAAGGAAGTTTGAATGTTTTTGGAAATGGTTGGAGACTGCAGACAGTGGATCAGTGGTTTTTCACTGGTTGCAAAATGTCTACTGAGGTTGACACATAAAGATGTGACTGATCCCATTGAGTTGGATGATGAAAGCTTTTATTGAGTTGCGGGACAGTCTTTATTGAGCACCTGCATTGGTAATGACAGATTATGCAAAGGACTTTGCGTTGTACTGCTGTGAGAGGGATGGATGTGCACTTTCAGTTTTAACTCAAAGACATGGAATGGCACAACGTCCTGTGGCATATATTTCTGCTACCTTGGATTCAGTGGCTTCAGCATTACCAGGTTGTTTGAAGGCAGTGGCTGTGATTTGTGTGACTCTGGAACAGAGTGAAGCGATTGTGATGGGACATCCAGTCAAAGTATATGTACCACACTCTGTTGAGATCCTATTAACAAGAACTCAAAATCAGCACATGACCTATAGTTGGCTGACTGGGTATGAAAGAGAAATATTGGGTGCTGAGAATGGGACTGTGGTGAGATGCACAACAATAAATCCAGCAACCCTGTTACCTATTCCGTTTTGTGAAGAAGTGAAAGATGAAGCAGATCATGATTGTTTGGATGTGACAGAATTGTGCATGGATCCAAGGCAGATATTAAGGATACACCACTAGAGGAATCAGATGGTGTGATGTTTGTTGATGGATCATGTCTGAGAAATGAAAGAGGTGTAATGAGTTCTGCCTATGCAGAATGCATGGCGGCTGCAGTTCTAGAAGCATCCTGTCTAGAAGGGGTAAACTCTACACAAATTGCTGAACTAATAGACCTGATTAGAGCATGTAAAATTGGCAAAAATCTGAGTATAACCATATTTACTGACAGTCAATATGGCTTTGGGGTAGTCACAATTTCAGTCAGTTATGGATGCAAAGGTGATTTTTGACTTCTTCAGGTTCCCCGATTAAGAACCGTAAAAATTTGAAAGATTAATGGAAGCTTTGCGATTGCCCAAGAAGATTGTGGTGGTCAAATGTTCTGCACATAAATCAGGAAATGATTATGTGACGAATGGTAACAGATGTGCTGATCAAGTAGCGCGTTTCTGTGCACAAAATTCAATTGCCATCACCTGAGGGGTGGAGAAGAAGAACATTAGTTGCCACTTGTTGTTTTCCTCTTTGGAAACTTGGGATAAAATTAGGCAGTTACAAGAGGAGGCAGGTGATGAAGAAAAATAACTTTGGATACAAGTAGGTTGCAAGGGGAGAGCAGAGGATGAAGAATATGTGTACACAAATGAAAGACCAGTTATGCCAGATTGTTTACTTTCTCAGAAGGCAAGGGTATACCATGGAATTGCACATGTTGGAAGAGATGCAATGATCAGGTTCTTCAAGCAGTCATGGTATAACCCTAAATTCAGAGTCATTGCAGAGAGTCTATGCCAGAGGTGTGTTACATGTCAGCAGCAAAATCCAGGCAGAAAGACTGTTGTTAGTTGGGTACAAATTGGAAAAGCAGCAGGACCATTCACAAGGCTTCAGTTCGATTTTACTGAGCTTCCCCAATGTGATGGATGAAGTATGGGTTAGTTGTTGTTTGTTTGTTTTCTCGTTGGGTAGAGGCTTATCCAACAAGAAGGAATGATATCCTTACAGTTGCAAAATTGCTTATGAGAGAATGAATGCCAAGATTCGGATTTCCAGTCACTTTAGAAACAGATAGGGGATCACATTTTAACAATGAGATAATTCGATGATTTGTGCAGCATTACAAATTTAGCAAAAGCTGCATTGTGCCTATCGGCCGGAAGTATCTGGAGTGATGGAGCAAACTAATGACATTATAAAGTCTAGACTGGGAAAAGTGTGTGCATCCACAACAACTAACTGGCCAGACGCTTTACTCCTGGTATTGATGAATCTTAGAAGCATTCCTGATAAAAAGACTGGATTGAGTCCTCATGAAGTTCTGATGGGAAGAGCAATGAGACAAGCAATTGTACCAGCAAACAAACTGATGATTATTTCTCATGATCTAGTGTTTGATTATTGCAAAGGATTGGCTGATCTGGTGCATTCTGTGTCTCATCGGGTTGGAGAAATCGCAACCACAACACAGCCGGATAAAGCACATGATCTGAGTCCAGGAGAGTGGGTTCTTGTCAAGAAACATGTGAGGAAGTCGTGTTTAGAACTCAGATGACATGGACCATACCAGATTATACTGGTGACAACGACACCAGTCAAGTGTTGTGGCTTGCCAAATTGGATTCACGCAAATCATACAAGGAGAGTCCCAAGTCCACTTTCAATTTTTCCTAAAAGTAATGTATATATTTATAAGGGCTTTCAGTCAGCTCACTTCATCCATTGGTCTGTTATTGTGTCATTCACATGTTTCCTCCTCCCACTAAAGCATAAACCATGGGCCAGTGTGGCAGCAAACCCTAGCCATTGACTAACTTCACTGTGACTGACAACATTGTACCTTTAAATAAGGAGCCCAATCTAACACTAGGCAGTTCCCTCCAGTGCCACTTTGATAATGTATGTTTTTTGCCAAGTTCCTTAGATTGAGAGGGCCTGGCAGCTTCCCTAACCATAAGGGTTTTTAAAAACCATGGGAATAAGCATTGACAACACCAAAAGGCTGGCAGCCAATGTTAGACCTATAAGCTTACCTTTGCTTGCTTGCTATTTATCCACTAACATCTTATTGCTGGTATCCCTGCTAGGCATGTGTTACTAACCTTATGCCCTCCTATGCTATGATATAAACTCTTGTGATAAGTACCTCAGTGTTTTGTTCTGTTGATATGTACTGTAAAACAACTAGGGATGGGGGAATATCGCAAAGTTTCACTCCCCGGAATTCCGCGTAGTTACATGAAAACTCTGCAAGATTCTGCTGAGTTCTACAATTGGCTGTAAATCCACATGTTGCACTAATTTTAAGCACTGGGAGCTTTTTCCGCACTGCAAAATCAGCAAGAACTGCACCACGTGAAGTGCCGGAGGGCGCTCCTTTTTTGCTGCCCTTCGAGTGCATTTTCTACTTGAGCGGCAGCTTTCTCACGTGCTCGGTCGAAACTGCCTGTGTTAGGAAAATCTCGCCGGGTGCCATCCTAGCACCCAAAAATCACGCTAAGTGACACCAATTCTTGCTTACAGTTGGTGAGCCACACGTGAGAAAAAACTGGCTTGGAACTCAGTGTTACAGGCTTACTGCGGAGTGCACAAAACTCCGCCAACATTGCCGGAGGAGCAGAATATATCACCCACCCTTAAAACAATGCCTGTTGTAACAATCACCAAAATCTACTCGCATTCAGCACATTGCTGCACTTTAAAACTAACATTGAATGACTGCCCAATATACAGCAGTAAATACAGCAGTGACTTTGGTTGCACATTTTCTGTACTTTGAGTACAACCTATTCTGGACTGTAGGCATACCTTTGCAAACCTTCACCTGTGAGAGCACTCTTGCTGTTGTGCTGACAATTACCACATAGAGCATTTGCTACATACAACCACTCTTTCTCATTTTCTGCCCAGAGAATACCGGGTAGTAACACATGCAATCGCTGTCAGCATATGTTAATGGTCTTAATTTGTTTTACATTTTTATCCATAGGGGCATCACTGTATTTCTTATGTATCGTATAGTGCCAAAGCTGCAGACTGAAGCTCCTAAACAACTGTCGGGAACAATCGTGTTAAGGGTTAGTTACCTAAAGGTGGAAGGGAAACGTTGGAGTCCTTTGGCACAAGGTAACTTGGCTTCCTTATATTTCTTTGTTTCTCCATGGGTGGGGTACTCTGGCTCGCTTTATTTTTGCCTTTTTTTTGTTTCAGCCCCT
This sequence comes from Lissotriton vulgaris, assembly GCF_964263255.1. NCBI lineage: Eukaryota > Metazoa > Chordata > Amphibia > Caudata > Salamandridae > Lissotriton > Lissotriton vulgaris. The sequence continues at coordinate 904,446,979 of NC_141698.1, forward strand.
TTTCCCTAGGCTCATCATATTTGTGACCATGCTTGCTTATCCAGTGCAGAAGAGATTGTTCAGTCCATGCTGTCTCCACGAGTAAGCCAAGAGATGAACAGCATCTGGCCTTTTGTGCCTCCCGGCTCATCTTTTGTGGGAAACAGGGCTTGTGTGCCCTGTATTTAATGATTTGGCTTGTTACCAAAAGAAAATAGGACCCTACTTCCATTCTACAGCACTTGGAAATAATGTTTGGGGATTCAAACCAGTGTAGGACACTTTTATGTGCAGGTTAGGACACTGATCATCCAGAAGGACATCTACAATGTCAATCAGCAGTAGGGTGAGGATTACCTGGTTCTGCTGGTGGTTGGGGGATACTGGCCCTTTTAGCAAATGGGAGGTTCTTTGAACAGCATGATAGTAAATCCAAGGCTTTGTAGAAGATTGCTGATTTTTATTTGTGTTTGTTATATTACCAATCTGCAAAATCTCAGTTTTGGCTAGGCCAGAGCAATTTCTTTATGCAAGCTTAATCTTGTGTATGTTTTTTTCTATTAAATTTCACATATTTTGCTGAATTTTTACTTTTCTTCTGCTTCTCATGCAATTGTATACTTTTATTTAACTTCAAGGTGGAACACTGGTTCAAGCAGAAACGGGATATGTGCCATGGCCACATGAGCTGCAATAGCTATGTTCTTCATGGTCACTTTCAAAACCATATGAAAAAGACATTGAAATCTCTGGTGACTTTTACTCATGGGCCTTACCTAAGGTCAAGTGTATAATGTGTAATATGTATCTTTTTGCAAAATATGAATGCAAACATTTCACAATTTTGGCCACCAATTATCTTGGCCCCAATCAGACTGCATCTCTATCCTCCAGGAGTAGTTGTGCTTTAACCACTTGGTGATTCTCTTCTGACACCCAGGTCAATTTTGCTGGTGCATATGTATTTTGGTGTCTTTGATTTAACAACTGAAACTTCACAATCTTCTTCTCCTTTCAAAGTAGCCGTCACTCTTGACCTTCCTTCCCACCCATTGTAAGAAACATGATTGTTGACCTGTGGGGAGAACGATTGCAGTCTAGGTGGACCATGACCCAGCACCCATGAACTCCAAATAATCTGACTCTTAAAGGGCAAACTGTTTTTTTAAGTGAGGAATACCTGTCTCACACTTGTTAGTTTGGCTTTTGCAGAAAGACTACTCCTGGCTTACAGAATACTGCAATTCAAAAGAACGTTCTAGAACCGCAGCCTAGGTGCTCACTTGCTCTGATCAGCTAGAAACAGGCTAATCAACCCTGATCAAAAAAGCTAAATATATCTTCTCTCAAACCTCCCAGATCTCTCTGTTGAATAGGTAGTGACTTAAAGGGATTTACAGCCTAATTCATGAACCCGAAATCGGCTCGCAAAGGGCCAGATTCTGAGAATCTGGCCCTTTGCGAGTGCGATTTTTGCATTTGGGATTCATCATCCCAAATGCAAAAATCGCTATTTGCTACATCGCATATTTGCGAGTAATTACATTTAAGGAATCTCTATTTGAGATTCCTTAAATGTAATTCATCATCCATTTTTCAATTGCGAAATCGCAATTACGGGCCGCAATTTACCGCGAGGTCAAACCTCGTGGTAAATTGCGAAAACTCAGAAAAATGCATTTAAATGCATTTTTCTGAGTTGCATGTTACACACACACATGTCCTTTGGACATGTGTGTGTGCAACACCTGTGTAAATTTTCATTGCAGAGGTGCTACAGGGTGTCCTTTGGACACCCTGGCACCCTTGTAATCGCAATCTCATTTGCGATCAGCTAATTGCTAATCGCAAATAAAGAATGACTCCCCATGCATTCCTATGGGCCTTTTGGCCCATAGGAATGCATGGGGAGTTATTCCTTATTTGGGATTAGCAATTAGCTAATCGCAAATAAGGAATCAGTGGGAATCGCAATTAATATTGCGATTCCTACATGAATCCCGTTTTGCGAGTTTGTAATAGCGATTCCTTATGAATCGCTATTATAGACTCGCAAAACGGCCCGTTCATGAATCAGGCTGTTAGTCTTCATAGATTGACTGTACGTGAATTTCGCTAATTTATTAAAAATGTCGGACAACTTTTTATGATGCTCTGTTTCACTCTAATCTTTCAGTCATTTTGCTCAGGCACATTTCTGGACTGTTTATTATCATATGGCACATTACATATTGTTCAACTCTACTACTGTCAAGCTATCCTGATTATTTCTGAAACAACAAAACATTCATATACGTACTTTATGATGTTGAATCTGTTTAGCATATTTAAGTTGTCCGTGTGTGCAATGGCATACTGTATAAAATGGCTGCTAATGTGATTAAATGAAAACAATTTGGTAAGCATTTATTTGGGTCCCAGACCAGATTTTTTTCCACCATCTTAGATGTCTTATGTTTAATCACTGTTTAGAATAGAGCTGAACTGAACTGAACTGAAAAATATGCTTTATTCAATTTTATTTAAAATCATAAAAGCATAATTCGATATCGATACAACCAGAGAGGTAATTAAAATCATTGAACCTTTGTACTAATTTGAAATATCACATTGCAATGCTGTTTATGTAAAGTCTAAAACTGAATAGTACAGCAGCTCCCTATAACTTCCTGTGAGCATTAGGCTGCCAGCCCTAAGATTAGTGGATAAGACATCTAATTAATAAAAAATTAAGCCAACCGCACACATTCAGACAGCATGGCAAAGCCAACAAGTAGCAATTTGGCTGTAAAGTAAGTAAAGAGTAAAGTGCTGGTGTAATGTGCTTGTTGACTGTCAAAGTCTGTCCAGTCAGGACGAGATCCTGTACAGAATAGTGTTCAGTTGCTGATGCAGATTTTGTGTCCCACCCAGGTAGCGTTAGGCAACTAAAATAGGAAATAGGGGAACTATTATACAATCTATTAACAAATATTCATGGGGTGGTTCAAGAGAAAGGAAGTGCTCTCACGATTCCCAGAGAACTTAAATATATTAAATATGTTTTAATAAGGTCTTCACTCTTAAACCTTTAACTTGGTTTGGTATTTGGATGTTGCTTTCTTTTTCAAAATCTTGCTTATGAGGAAATCATCTACATAGGGGGTTTGTCCTGGTTCTTTGGCTTGAAAATCTGGAATTGAAGGTTTAGGTACCATTAAACAGATCTCAAGTACATGTGCTCTGCAGCAACAAGACATGATTTTTAGGGATGAATGAAGTTTGCGGAGTCCCACTACGCAGAATTTTGCGGAGTCACCCAAAAACTCTGCCACGGTACACGGAGCTCTGCGTTCCGGCGGAGTTTGCCAGTGCACTTGTTCGCATTGCATTGGGAACGTGGAGTGTGCCAGAGCCTCCAAAATCAAGGCGGAGCAGCACTACATGGTCATGACGTGTGCTTGCGTTCTAAATCAGTGATTCAGAAAAGGGGGTGGTGATGGACAGAGTATCTGAATTAAACCGAACACTCGTACCCAGGCAACAGATCAGGGCTTGATCCATCACCGTTTTTTAGCTCACTGCACCATCCCAGCTCAGAACCTGGCTACATGCAAATTAGTCTATCCCTGGCCCAGTGCATCATGGGAACAGGGCAGACCAAACTACCAAGCCAATTCTTATACTGGAAAGGAAACAAGCTTCCGGGGACCGGTTTCTGGCATTACAGCCGTCTTCGGCCCGGCTTGCTTGAATCCTGATGGTGCAGTGAGCAAGGGACTCACATCTGAGTATACCCATCCACGCTTATGGTGGACAAAACGATTCAGAAAATGGGGTGGTGATGGACAGAGTATCTGAATTAAACAGAACACTCGTACCCAGTCAACAGATCAGGGCTTGATCCATCACCGTTTTTTAGCTCACTGCACCATCCCAGCTCAGAACCTGGCTACATGCAAATCTAAATCAGGCACAAACAGCACCACACAGTCCGCATGGGCACGGCCATCTTGTTTTTCTCCTCTCTGTTATGGTGCTGGGCCTAAGTTTTTATCTTTTGTTAATCTTTGTCATCCTCCTCCTTTAATATTTTTCTACCTCTAATTTTTTATTTTTTTTCGATAGTTTGCATCTCTGTGTTTGTGTAGTTTATGTTTTCGTTTACATTTGTGTGTGTTTTTGTGACTTTTTTCACTTCTTTCCTTATTTCTTTCTTCTTTACTTTCCCTTCCTTTCCCATCTTAGTTTATTTCCACATTCAGCCCCATGCATCTTCCATGTAGGCAGGTCCGCAGCCCAGGTGTGCAGCCCCGGGCGATCTTTGGAGAGGAGGAGGTGGCAGCACTAGGTTTTTGTGCAGGGCCACCTGCACTCTAAGCTGGCAGCAGGCCCAGAGCGGCTACTCCCTGCGGGAGCCTCGGTGGCCCTGTGGCACAGTGCGCTGGTGCATACGGCACACCAGTCAAGTTCGGCACACCGCCCAGCAGATGACGCACCGCTGGGTGGATATTCTCGGCCAGGAAAACAGAACCTGCTCGACCTGCTAGGCATTGGGATTCCGGGGCTTGGTGAGGTTTACTTATTTGTTGTATTTGTGCTCTACAATGCAAAAAAAATAATCTGATTTACATGCTGCTCACACTCACAGGTAAGTGATGTTTAGTAAAGTTTACGCTGGTATGTTATCATTGTGTGATTCAGTTTCTAGTTTCTGCTAGGCAGGTGCTGCTGCCCAATCGTATTCATGGGGCGCTTGCTTTGGCTGAATAATTAAGAAGCCATTGCAGAATATTACTTCTGTCACTATAGTGAATCACTGAGTAGCGCGTTCTCTCTGTGGCTTTGTTGATATAGCTCGTACACTTCCAGGTTATTTAATTGAATTGAGAGTGATGATATGAAGCATGCATCTTTGCATTTCAAAAAAGGTAGAGTGAGTTGGCTCATCAAGGCTGTTAAGAAATAGGAATAGAATACAAATCAAAGATCATTAACTGCAATACATTAGTTCCAAATGTAGTTTTTGTTATGGAGATTTTGAATATAATTTTAATGATTTAACTTGAGTCGATAGAAACTAGTAGTGCTATAGTTGATCTGTTTTAGCGACTGCATTTGCTTTTCATAAAACATTTTATGCAGATTATTAACAGAATCACTAATCTATTTTTATTTATCTTCTTAATTTCTTTCATCAGCACCAAGGGGAAGAAGGAGGACAATTCCGAGGGTCCAGGGCAAGCTGGTCAGCCGGCGCTGACCACCAGGGCTGCTGCTGAGTGCTCTGCAGATCCCTTAAGCCCTGATTGTTGTGGACTTCTTAGGGTAGAACTGTGGAATCTTGGGGTATTTTGTTTAGTGGAATGTTGGGGATATCTATCATGATTCAAGAAGAATCAGATAGAAAGCCCTAATAAGCTAGTATTTTAAATTTAAAAAATCCCCATGTATGTTTGTTTAGAAGGCTTTTCTTTTCATGCTTATACCTAGCTCTAACACAGTTCAGTTCATGAGACAGTGGCCATGGCCATCAAGGACTACACCACCTCCAGTGCAGTGTGCTGCAGACCCGTTCATTTATAGCTACAGTACACCACCAGTTTCCCATGACAGCGCAAAAAGGCTGGGAAAAAAGTATGAGGTCCCACTCGCATTGCATTTGCCAAGCAACACCATGGATTTTTTTATTGAGCGTTATTCCACACCTAGCTTGTATAACTTTGTGAACCAACCATTCAATGCCCGGAGGGATATTCAGAAGATAGGTGCTAACTGAGCTGTAGTGCTGCATTGCAGAACATGCCGGCTCCAGTGTCGCTGCAGGAGGAGGCAGGATGGAAAATGTGATGGCAGGCAAGGCCACAGAGTAAATAGGGAGTAAGTGCATGATTTATTATCAAGTTTGGCATATGGAATACACAGTGACGGATGTGCTAAATAAAATCTATACAATCCATTCCTTTACCTGTAGTGCAGTCCATTAGATTTATTTTCCTCAACATCTACTTACGGCAGACAGGATAATAATATATTAATATCGGCATTTCATACATGAGGTGTGTGACTGACAGTATCTTATTTGTTATTCATCAACCTCTTTAGAGACAGGGTAGAAAGAGAAATGCATTTGGCGAAGATTAGGGCCATTTGAATTAGATAATTGTCAACTACAGCTACAGCCAGTAGTAAACTAGAAGAGGAGCTGGATACAATGAGCATGGATTCATTATTTTAGCACCATACACAATTTGTACACCGTGATAGAGCGTAATGCCATACTGATCAATGAGAAGTCATTTATTTTTCAACTCAATGTCTTTCTCTATTTATAGTTACTTGGAAAGCCTTTAGAACAAAAAAATAATCCAATCCCTGTTTTTTTCATCCTGTGATGTTATTCTCAACCAGTCTGCCTGTTACTTTTCTGCTTTTTTATGTTTGGCAATATGTGTGGGTAAAAGAAAACCTAAAATTGGCCTTGTGATTATGCTAATCATAATCATCACTTCAAATATATTCAAATGGCTCTAGGGGATGAACAATGTACTGCCACTGTGCCACCCAGAAATATAAAACACTTGTTTACACAGAGCATTACTTACAATTTGTCTTTTTTGTTTTTCTCAATATAACTGTTCCTGCTGGTCCAGCTGGACCACCCACCAGGGAGGCGATAGTGGCCGATTTGCAGCAGCAGAGGCTGGAGTGTATCCAAAAAGAATACAGATGGCTGGTCATCCTGGAAGAGGAGGAAAAGGAAATCAATGCACAGCTCCCAGGCCCCAGTGCAGCCGGTCCCCTTCTGCCTATAGCCTCCCAGCCATCCCATTGCCGGCACCGTCACCAGCCAACTGCTGCGACCCCCACCAGAATGTCAACAGGTCATTGCTGTGCCACATCCTGCAGTGGCAGGACACTATCGAGGGCCCGCTCTCCTCGATGGAGCAAAGCATGGACCAGCTTCGGACCGACATACAGAATGCCCTCTTCTAACCCTTTTTAAAATATTTTGTTTTAGTGGCAGGGATTTGTTGTTTCTTAGGGTTGGGTAGAGAGGGTGGGAAGGGAGTTGGGAGTGTGACTCAAGAGAATTTCTGAATATTTTGAGTCTTGGGGCCTGGGTCAGTTTTATTGGGGAGAGGGGTGGGCATGTTGTTTGGGTGGGGAGGGTGGGCTGCTTTGTAAATAAATAAAGGGGGAAACAATTTTTTATAATCTAAATTTATGCCTGAAGAAGTTCATTTTACTTTTACTGCTACTTTCAAGTAGTTTTACGCAGCCTGTTTATTTGCTTGTAGCTTAAGACTAGTGATAGCATAGCACTTAGTTACAGAGTCTATGCTTATACTTCGACGGGCTGAACTATCTAGATAAAAGACAGTATCAGTCAATTTATTTCTTACTAAGTTAAATTACATCCATGCTACCTGAATATACGTTCAGCAATAACAGGCGAGGTCCCACTTCCACTTCCACCCAGGTGAGTTCCAACTGTAGGATTATTGTGAATGATTGATAGATGATTATCCATCACAGTCAACTAAATGGAAGTAGAAAGACTGAATAAGTGGGTTATATATATTTATTAAAGATTTACATACAATTGACACCACCTGAGTAGTACATGATGATTACACAATGAGAATGCCTGATTGAGCTAAAAAAGAAAAAAAGCAATACAATATAGGTTTTGCCTAATGTGGAGCAAGCAGTATTATTTATAAAATCCACAAGTTCTCTCAAAGTATGGAGTCGACAAGCTAGGTTAGGCATTCATGGTTAGGCAATACAAGGACTTCATGACGATGATGCCGACGACTGATGTTCTTCTTTCTATATCTAAAACATTATGGATCATTTGTAATGCACGGGCTGTTAATGGGCTGGTGTGGGCTACTGCTTCAAAGATTCTACAGTAAGTTTGTGTTGCTTTTACCACATCTGCCCAACAATTGTGTGATCCATTGATGGTGTAATTTAAGCCACAGCTCAATAAATCAACAGCTTGGGAGAAGTGTGTTAAGGATTTGATGAATGGACGGGTAATGGGATTGGGGGAATTGTCTAACAAAGACAAACACTACAACACAAGGGCAACATTCATCTGGGCAATAAGCAGCAGCACATCATTCACCATAAATCTTTTGTTAGAAGGAAACAAAGGAAGGAGTATGACAGAGTATAGATACATGCATTGCAAACACTTCTTCTCAAGATCCAATTTACCATATACCCAAATGTTTTGTCTTCTAGGTTAGAGAGTGAACCCATCCACCTACTTCTCTTAGTTAATATGATTGTTAAAAGGAAAAAGAACATTATTGCAAAATTGGGCTGCACGTCTGCATTCTCCGCAGGAATGTCTACTCTTTGTGGCCTCTCTGCACTGTTCTGGTAGGTAATCAGGAGTGTTGTTCAGCATAGCTAGCTTTTGCCTTTCTTTCATGAAGGAGACTAGAAGACGGCCTGTGGATTGTAAAAGAGAAACTGTATTTTAGAGTCATGATGTCTGATAACGTAAAAATCCAATAAAAAGTTTTCACCAAAAAAAAGAACAGAAGAAGGTAAGCTTTGTGAGAAGTCTCCCATTATAAGACAAAAAAACAAGAGGGGGCTCAGAGTTTCACTTTTGCCACAAGCCCAACACACACACAGAGCAGCATTTCACAAACACACCTCTCTCTATTCCAAATAGTTGAGCAGTATTTGGCCTCAGACTCTTGGTTTGCCTTTGAAATGAAGCTGATACTCAATACCTTCTTGCATCTTACTGTTGATGAGGTAGTCCTGCAGCTCCCAAACCCACCCTGAGTTCTTCCTGGTACTCCGCCAGCCCTGAGTGACTCAGAGTAACCCCGACCCAGACCCGTCATCATCGTTATCAACAATCACAGGGACTCGAGCAAGGTAGACATGGTGTGCAGTGCACTGCTGTTGAAGAGCAAGTAGACAATGAAACATAATTGCAGTATGTTGCATAGGTTTTTGTTTGATAACTAAAATTACTGTTCTGGTGTCTGAAGAACCAGAAAAAAAGGAGAACGCCCCCGCAATTAATTAAATCTGGCTAAGGTGAAAGGGTTGATCATCACCTACAGTGAAAAACAATAGGCACCCATCACTCAAGCCCCAAACAATGCAAATCAGTAATCATCTCAAGAAACTTCCTATATTACAGTTCAACACACACCCTCCCTGAGTGTCTGCCGCCACATGAATCATCAATCAATTTAAATCATCACACAAGAAATCAGTCACTCGCCATTGCAATAGTTGAAGTTACCTCATCCAATCCAAGACAAGCACTCGTAGTTCAGGTATTGTGTATTCAATCATATTTGATGCAGGCAACACATTGGAATTTGGTGTTGGCAAGCAGTCCTGTACATAATAAATTATTTTATGGGGCAGCCATTCTAGTACTAAGTGATGCAAAAACGGACAGGCTTTAGGCAATAGGCATGCGAGTGGTGCAGACATTGTCCCAATGCCATGAAGGAATTGTGGAGGCTTCTTCAATGTGCACTGGTCCAATGCAATCCGGCAATATATATGTGACTCATAAAAAATGAGGGCAGCATAAATCTGGCACAAAAATAATAATGTTCCTCTAGGAAATAAAAAAAATGTTTTTTGCAAAGAAAAAACTAAGGTCAAAGAGAAACTTTTAAAGGTTCTGTGGGGGCACTGGCATACTTAGTCTGGGAACTCAGGTGGTTCCTCCTCCTGTGCTGCAGTTTCAGGAACGGTGTAATTGTGTGGTATAAAATGTTGGTTCCTTTTGATAATAGACAATCTCTCCACATTTTGAGGCGGGAGGCTGGTCCTTCATACTGTAATGTCCGCACCAGTTGCACTGAACACACGTTCAGCAGACACACTGGTGACAGGACAAGCCAGATACTTTATTGCCAGCCTGCTGAGCTCTGGCCATTTGGCGCATCTTCACATACCAACACATTAATGGATTTTGATCCACATAGACCTCTTTTAGATTTTCCAGATTATCCTGGAACATCCTGTGGATTGTGATTGGTGCTGCCACTTGCTCTACTTGTTTTGCCATCACCTCTGCATTGGACTTGACCCCTGCCAATTGAAACCAATACAATGCAGAGGTTGGGTTTGGTCCTTCTTTTGGTTTGTTGCCAGTGTTCTGGTTGATGGTGCTGTTGGCTACTGTGAGACAAGACTGCCCTATCTGGAAGTTGAATATGGTACCCAGAACTGTAGGGTGGGACTCAACATTCCAGCCATTCTTCTTCCAGGTCTAAGGCTTGCTCTATATTCCACTGCTTGTATTTTAAAACCTCCCCTTCAAAAGAAGAGATGAAATTTGGCAGAATTCTTTTGTGCCATGGATCAAGTAGTGCGGCATATATGTCCTCTTCGGACTCAATGATGTCATGTTGCAGCCTTGTGTTAGAAGCCAAGCGCAGGACTAAGATCTCACCCAAGGCATGTGCTTCTGTGTTTTCATTCACACCTGCAGGGACGAACCTTTCAGACCGCTTTTTAACCTGGTCTTGTAGAAGATGCAGCAGTGGGATAGCTTGTCCCATTGTACAGCCCTCCTTGCTAACTTCCTGCATGAAAACCTCAAAAGGGAGTAGCATCTGTGTCAGGAATTTGTCTAGGCCCCATTTGTCGGCATCAATGGATATAGCTTTCCCAACTGTATCCCTTCCTCTTTGAATTACTTAGTCATTAATCTGTTTGTACTTCTCAAACAGACATTGCTCTATTAATATGCTGAATAATCCGAAGCTGCTTCTGGGCTATAAAAGAATGGCTGAAATGGGTGTAGATTCTTCTGCAAGTGGTCAGTATGTTGCTGACTATGTCTTCCTTTTTGAGAAAGTCTTGCACCAACAAGTTGATGCAATGGGCTAAACACGGGACCCTGAAATAGCCTCCATCTGACATGGCCTTGACTATGTTACTGCCATTGTCCCTGGCAACAGATCCAATTTTAAGACCTGTGGGTCGCAGCCATTCACCTTGTGTGTTTTCCTTTCTGTTAACCCCTTTGCCATGGTGCAAATTCACCCGCGGCGGGGGGGCGGAGCTAGCCGGCGTCAATGGTGGACGCGTAAGAGCAGAGCTCCGCGTCGGCGCCACCGAATATCCGACATAGATCCTTGCCCAGCAGTGAAAACCCGGCGAAAACGGCAGGAATTGCCGACCCTGCCCCTAACGCACCTCCGACCGAAGTTTGGGACCGCGGCGTGCTCGGAGACCCTCTTTTTCCTCGTCTACGAGGTGGCGCGAGACCAGGCCAGGATCCCCGACCTTTCCTGAGCGCCGGGGCCGAGATACGTGACCCGACGTGCGGCCGCGCTGAGCGGGTGACTCGGGCCCATCCGGGTCCCAGCGGAGGCTGACCCTCCGGTTCCTCAGCACTTCTGCAGCACGCAAGGGGGCCCCAATAGACAGCCTTTGGGGGCGCCCGGAGACACGAGCCACGAGAAAAACGCCGGCCCAGCTGCGGGGACAGTGACGCACCACGTGGCACCAGTGGAACCCCGGCAAGGTACGATCACCCAGGGCCCTCCAACGGGCGGGCTCCCCAGCGCTACGAGGGCACGCAGAACAGTTCGGGGAGCGAGAAGCTAACTGAGTATCGAGGGCCCCCCCACACGTGCTGTACTCCACAGGGGACTCGGGCAGTACCGCTGGGGCTGGGGAGTGGACACCCGGCTAGACAACAGCACGGCCTGCAGCCCGGGCGGAGCCCGCCAGGACACACAAACCACACTGTCAGACCCTCGGACCCCCTGTGACGGCCCGCACCCAGCGGAAAGCCACGTGCAGAGTACTAGAAGCGTGTGCTATCTTTATACACGAGGTGCCCAGCCTGCCTGGGGAACGCAACGATGGTTAAGGGGGACAGGACGCAGTTGAAACTGTTGTTCGACCAACGACGACAGAAGGAACCAGCCCCTCCGGCCTCCCAGTCTCCGGGAGCAACCAACGATCCGGGTGCCTCGCTATGTGCGGAAATAAAAGGGATGCTTACGACTATGGAGAAGGGCCTGCAGGAGGGCATGTCGGCCATTGGCAACAAGATAGATGCGCTGGCGTATCGAATGGACCGCATGACGGAGAGAGTGGATAAACATGCCGGGCGGCTTGATATGGTGGAGCGCAGACTGACAGAGGCTGAAGAGGCGCAGACGGAGTGGGATACCGACCGTAAACAATTTGGCCGCCTGCTCCAGGTAATCCAAGAGAAGTCGGAGGACTTGGAGGCGCGTTCCAGGCGCTCCAACATTCGCATAACGGGAGTGGCCGAGTCGACCCAAACGGGTAAGATGGAACTCTTTGTTGAGAAGCTGCTGAAGACACTGTTGGGAGACGACACCTTTTCCCCAATGTTCATAGTGGAACGAGCCCATCGCACCCTTGGACCAAGGCCTCCACCGGGCGCAAATCCTAGACCGATCATAGCGAAATTGCTGAACTACAGGGACAGGGACGCTGCCCTCCGAGCGGCCCATGAGAAGGGGAAACTGCAGTACGAGGGAATGGACATATCTCTATACCCTGATTTCACCACAAAAGTACAGGAGGAGAGACGGCGCTTCGTTCCGTACAAACAACAGCTAAGGGACCTTGGTTTGGACTACGCCATGTTGTACCCGGCGCGGCTGCGCATAAACAGACAGGGACACTCGCACTTTTTCACAGATCCCAAAGAACTGCAAAAATCTTTGAAGGTGTGGATTAGGGAGAACAGAGGAAGCCCGGAGGCGCGCGCTGCGGAACAAACTGGCACTGAGGATCTGGAGGAACAGGACTGAGAAGAAGTGGGGTTTCTGGGTCACATCAGGGAGCCGCTGCTGCGGGGGCGCCCATGGCACCCCCCCACTTGGACATGCGGAAGACTCCCGCATGGAGCAAACTGCAGGAGTCGCTGATCTACTGGACGCTGTAAAGTGGGTGAGATCTGACTGTTTTGAATTGGTGCCCCTGGGGACACGCGCCTGAGCCACAGTGCAGCCCTAGGCGAGGACAGCAGCTCAGGGGCCGGACACGGGACAGCTCCGGTGAGGTTGGGGGGGCGGGGGGGTGGGGGCCCGGACAGTTTGTCGGAACACTTTGCTTACCATTGATTGCTGGTCTCCACTAATAGGGCGCTGGCGTAGGAGCAGCTTATAGACATTGCAAGGAGGTCCAGGAGGGATAGTGGACGACAAAAGGATTGAGTAGGCTACCTCTGCCCTAGCGCTTTCAGCAGTTACAGCTCAGGTTGAGCCTGTTTGGGGTATTGTTGCATGGGATTGCTAGAGGGCGGGGGGGAGGGGCGCAGGGGATTCGGTCACACCAGGTTGGGGTTGGTTGACTGTGGGAGGTGGGACGGGTTGCCAGTTCTGGGATCAGGGAAGTTCGGGGGGGGGTCCATAATGTGTTCTGCAATGTTCCATTCCTCAGAGGTGACTGGTGGTGGCGGCATGCGGTGGAGGGCGGGACAAGTACTAGAAGTGTTCATGAGATGTCGCTACACTCCGAATGGCTGACACACCACACGGAGATTTTCTGAGTAACACTGAGACCCTTACGGCACTGACATGGAATGTGAGGGGATTGAACGACTATCGTAAACTCCGTAAGGTGCTGCACTACCTCCAGAGACATCACATAGACCTGGCCCTGCTGCAGGAAACACACTTACCCAACAACAGTAGGATGCTCACACATAGGGGACTCCAGGGAAACTCCACTTACGCAGGCTTCACCTCACACGCTAGGGGAGTTCTCACGTGGGTCAATCCTAAATCCAAGCTATCCCTCACACTGCTAAGAGCAGACCCGGAAGGACGTTTTGTGCTAAGCAAATGCACGGGTAAGGGACATAACCTGCTAGTAATGAATGTGTATGGCCCGAATTACGACTCCCCCGACTTTTATGCAGCAGTAGCGGGACACTGTGTCGATTGGCCCTCGGATAGAATGCTTTGGGGGGGGGACTTTAACTTCACTTTTAACCCGGATCTGGATAGATCGGCGGGGCCCACCCGGCGCCCGGCAGCGGCCGCGCAGCAAATGCAAGCGGAAATGGTGAGACTGGGTCTGGTGGATGTCTGGAGGGAGAGACACAGTGCTCGGGGGGGTTACACACACTACTCGGCGTACCACAACATCCACACCAGGATAGACTATTGGCTGTCCACATTTGCACTGCTAACGATGGTGAGGGACTGCAGGGTGCTCCCACGTACACTATCGGACCACTCCCCCATATTGTTGGTACTGAACACCCCAAAACCGAGAATACCCCCGTTCACGTGGCGCTTTCCACCATACTCCTTGTTAGATGAGACATTTAGGGCTGAACTAGGGGAGGACATAGATACGTTCTTTGCTAATAATGTAGGCACAGTGGACAGCTTCGGGACGGTGTGGGAGACATTTAAGGTCTACGTTAGAAGGGTGGTCATGGCAAAGCATTCAAGTGTCCTGAAAGCCATTAGGAACAGACTGACATATCTCGAGGGGCAGATTGCGGAGTGTGAACGGCAACGGCTGGCAGACCCGTCCCCGACTGGAGATGGGACGCTGCAGGAGCTCCTGAAAGAGTTCCACGAGGAGGCAGACAGAGAGGTCAGGCATTTAGGGAAGTACGCGACGGCCCGCACATACGGTGAGGGGGACCGGCCATGTTCGCTGCTAGCCAGAATTATGAAGGGCGCCAGGCGAAGACAGGCAGTCACTGAAATGCGATCGGCGGGTGGGGCGACGCTGTCAACGGAGGAAGATATCCTAGCGGAGTTTAAAGGATTTTACCAGGAGTTGTACTCCAGCAAGATTTCGGGGGTGGAGGACCAAATTGAGAACTACCTAAGCTATATTAAAATGCCGTTCCTAGAGAACTGGCAGAGGGAATTCCTGATGGCTCCCATACTCCGGGAGGAGATTGCGGACGCTCTAGACAGCATGAGGTCCGAAAGTGCGCCCGGAATTGACGGACTGACTGTGGCCTTTTACAAGGCGTACAAAGAAAAGCTGCTGCCCTACCTCTCAGCCCTCTTTGATGAGATCTGGGAGTACGGTGCTATGCCGCCCTCTATGAGAGAAGCACTCATTGTAACGATATTAAAACCAGGCAAACCGCATGATCTCCCAGGCTCATACCGCCCCTTGTCCCTTATCAACATGGACGCGAAGCTCTATGCTAAGGTGCTGGCAACCAGATTGGCGCTCGTGGCCCCTGAGTTGGTGGCCCCGGAGCAAGCGGGTTTTATTCCGGCTAGGAATCTCACGTATAACATCCGGACGGTCATGGGAGCCATGCAACACACAAAACATGACACCAAGGCCGTTGCAGTCTTCCTAGACATGGAGAAGGCATTTGATTCCGTGGAGTGGGCGTTCATGCGCAAAGTACTCAGGAAGCTGGGGCTGGGAGACCTATTCCTCCAACTACTGGGCGCGCTTTATCATCAGCCTACCGCGAGAGTTCGTCTGGGTGATGCAGTCTCGGAGTCGTTCACTGTAAGCAGGGGCACGAGACAGGGCTGCCCCCTCTCGCCGCTTCTCTACGCTCTGGTGGCAGAGCCGTTGGCCTGCGCGATGCGGGAATACCACTCCTACGAAGCAATCAACTACCCTACCTACAAGATCGGTATATCCACGTACGCGGATGACACTTTGCTGTACGTCAGAGATCCGGTGAACAACCTCTCGTCGGTCTTGAGGGAGGTTGTACGGTTTGGGGCCCTTTCGGGACTGAAAGTCAACTGGCCAAAGTCAGTGGCATTCCCTCTGACCCCTGTCACCGAACCTTTCGAGATGGAATACCCGCTCCAGTGGTCCACAGAACCGATCAGATACCTGGGCATAATGCTACATACAGATCCTGAAATTATGCTGCGGGAAAATTACGGGGTTGCATATAGCAAACTCGCGGATGATGTTGAGCTCTGGATTAAGCTCCCGCTTTCTCTGATGGGCCGCATTGCCTTGATGAAAATGGTGGTCCTCCCGAGATTTTTGTTCCTCTTTAATAACCTTCCGATCGTCCTCTCTAAAGCCTTCTTCACGACCTTAAACAAACTCCTCGTGAGACTCGCCTGGGCCGGGAAGCAACCTAGAGTTCAATGGAAGGTGCTTCAGTTGCCATACGAGCAAGGGGGACTGGCCGCCCCTGACCTAGAGCGCTACTATAGGATCGCGCAGGCCTCCCATCTCCACACTTGGATACATGGCAATCGGACATTCCGCATGTGATTCTGGAAAGACTATTCGCAGCCCCAACCCCGCTCCCAGCGACTATCTGTGGCCCTAGCGACCGTAGAGTAGGAACGCTGGATTCTATCCTGTCTACTAACCACGCCTGGCACTCCATATTGCAGAGGCAAGATAAAGTATTGTTGTATGCCCCCAATATGCCGATGCATTGGGCACTGTGGCTTCCTACATTGACGGAACCGGGTGTACACAGGGTCCTCAGTGACCTGGGTGCACGCACACTGGGAGATCTCTTTGAGCAAGGGAAGGTAAAGACGTGGGACCAGCTGACGCGAGGGCGAGATCGTCCCTCATTGCTTCACCGCTTCCAGCACCACAGAGTGCGTAGTGCCCTTCTAGACCAACTAGGCCCTGACATGGAGGAACCCCCTGCGATACCGGAGTTGGTGTATGTCATAGACACAGAGTCACCGAAGAAGCTCACTTCTAAGCTTTATAGACTAGGACATGAACATACGGCACTGCAGTACACGAGGGCGCGACTGGCCTGGCAGACCGATTTAGACGCCCACATTGACGATGGCATGTGGGCATACTGCTGTGCGGCCTCCAGGCGGATCTCGCTGAACGGAAGACACCGCCTGATCCACTTTAAATTTTTACAACGGGTGTATTACACACCGGAAAGGCTGCACAGGTATGGTCTCCGCGACTCATCCCGCTGTGAGAGATGCCACGCCCAAGTCGCGGACTTCCTACATGTAGCCTGGTTGTGCCCGGGGGTTCTGAGATTTTGGACCAACATATTCGCTGAAATGAGCAGAATTGCGGAACTAGACTTAGAAATAGACCCAGCCCTCGCCTTACTCGGCTACGCGAGGAACGTACCAGTACCGGTGAGGAAACTGGTCAGCATGGGCATGCTACTCGCCAAGCGGGTCGTTGCATTATGCTGGATGAGGGGCCCTCTACCGACGCTGAAGCGATGGGCCAGCGACATGTTGTACTGTAACACGCAAGCGGAGACGTATAGTGAATTACTGCCTCCCCGGAGTCGCCCCAAGAACTTCTGGGGGCTATATCAAGCCTATCTAACTTCCAGGGTAGACGAGGATGACTCAGCATCGGGGGAGGGGGAGGAACAGGGGTGGGATGCGCACTCGGACCCGGGCTGAATCCAGCAGGGACACCTCTAGCGAGGCAGTGCATCCAGGCACTGTAGGAGTTACGCCACCCCCAGCAGTGTAAGAACACGGGAGTAGCCTCGGACACTTTAGGATGTAAATAGCAGCACATGCCATGTCACACCAACAGATTACACGCTAATTCACATGGAGAACGCAGACTAGGGACCAGTTAAGGGGTGGTGGGGTTCGGGGATTGGGGGACATGTTGGGAGAAAATGTTAAAATTATATAGATATGTCAATATATACACAGTGCACGTTACACTTTCGATAGTATCGGCCTACCGGAGACTTCCCGACTCTGCCTGGATACTTGATTGTTTAGAAGTTGGGGCTTATTCTGTGTTGTTTCCATTTGACATGCTACTGCCTCATTGATAAGACGGCGTGGCCTACTGCCGGCCCGAGAAGGGATGTAGGCGAATGGCTACGTGCGCTTTGTAATGTGCTGTTTTTCTGATAAATAAATTTAAAAAAAAATAATAATAATTCACCCGCGGCGCAGGGGGCGGGTGCAAGAGCGGGTCTCCCTTACTCATGACGGCTCCATGCCGTCATGAGTCAAGGGCGGCGTGTGCTCATGATGACTTGGAGCCATCATGACCCCGCCCAATCACAAATTCGCCCGCACAGGTGGGGAATTAGTGCCGCGTGGCCGGAGCGGCAGTTGGATAACGGCTCCACGCCGTCATGAGCTCACGCCCCCGTGGCTCATGACGGCGTGGAGCTGTCGTGAACATGGAAGCAGTTAAATTCCTCCAAGATGCTTACAGCTGTATGTGATTTCTCCATGGTGAACATGGCCCTGCTTGCATGCCGCTGAATGCTCTTAAAACTTTCTTCAGGGCCAAGACCAGTAGATATCTTTAGTTTACCTCTGCAAAAGAAATCCCGTGTAAAGTGATGCACATGTAATATGTCACCTGACAACTAGTCCACATGTCTGTCATCAGGTGGATGGTGTGAATAACACTTTGCTGCAAAGCGTGTTCAACCAACTACAGCACATCGTGAAACAGCGACTCTGACAAAATAGATCCTACTTGGTACCTTCCATCTTGCGCGGATGTCTCGCACAATTTCTAAAAATCCCACTCCTTCCAAAAATGAAAAAGGGAGGAGGTCCAGCTCTAACATTTTTGCTAGCTTTCCATTGTACAAACATTGTACAAACATGCGGTTCAGTGGTTTTGCTCATAGGGCCCATCCTTCCTAAACAAGCCCGTAATATTAGCCTGGATTTTCTTCTTTTCTTGGGAGCATTGACACAAGTGTCTTTTGAGAGTTAGATGCTAATGGTAGACTCAATGTGCGGTGTGGTGGTTGGGCAGTCATTGTATGCCACGGTGTCTCCATCATCTCACTCTGAGTCCTCTTCTACCATTGTGAAGACGTTGAGGTGGGTGATTCTGCTGGTACACTGTTGGGGACAGGGCTGCTTTGCATGAAGATGTCACCCTCTTCGTCCTCATCATGACCTTCTGCCATGATTGGACTTGTAGCTGATGTGCAGCAGCTCTCCCCATGACCACGCTCAGCAATTTATTTTCAGTGCTCCTCCCACTTGATTGTGTGGTGTTTTTTCATATGGGTCATCTGGCCTCTAGTACCATTATGTGTACCAGGCTCACTTCGACGAACATTTGTGGGCAAAAGGTACATAAGGCAATGTGCTCTCCCTCTTTGCTAACTGTAACATACTGGAGAGCAGTACTTTTTTACAGGGCCACTGCCAATGCCTGAAGACAAACTGGAGGTAGGTGGGCATGTCCTCGATTGCCTTTCTGCATTCACCTTAGGCAAGGGTTGGTGCAGCTCTTAGCTGGGGCTTTGCAAATATGGGAGCTGGTGGCAGTGCTGCCGGTGCCACATCCCTCGGAGTTGGTTGAATACAATGTCAGTTTCCTCTGTGTTACCTTCCACCATGACTACCTCGTCATCGTCATCCTCCTCTTCATCCCCTTCCATAATTCTAAGTCTTTCTGGAACTTTTCTTTTCCCTTGCGTCTCCTGTTGTCTCCTGGTCTCTGTAGGAATCTACTCCATGTCCATCTCATCATCATCAGAAGTGGTGCTTTGAGAAGAGGGTGCTGTAGTACCCTTCCTTTTCCCTGCTCAAGTGTGGGAGCCAATGATTCTAAAAGAGGAAGTTCAACTTCTTGCTCTGAAGGAAGCTTGACCCCCTGTTCAGCTCCAACATCAAAAATCCATTGCTGGCTGCGGCTACTGGCCACTTTGCTGTGTTTTCTGAAAAGATTGTGCACTACTTTGCGAAAGGGACAAATCCAATTCAACATCGCTACTGATCGGTGTCAACATGATTGCACTGGCTGCCTCACTGACAGACATGGTCCTGAGCTAAGGTTTTGGAGGTGGTGCTGTTGATGGAGGAGTGCTGCTCTTGGCTTGCTCGCCAGAGGTCGGTGCGGCAGGATCAACTTTCCTGAAAAAGGTTGCGGTCGGCACGTCAGTGGTGGAAATCTGCTTCCACTGCTCCCCACTAGCCACTTTCTTGGCAGCACCTTTCTTTGGGGCCATCTTGAAGCTAAGAGTTGGCAGTGGCATTTAGCTTCACAACAAGCTGAAGAGATGACCATGTTGTGTTGTCAGTCATGCATCACGTTGTGCAGAGGGCTTCTGTATGGCATCACTGTGGGTGATGTCTCTTCTCTTGTGAACCTAAAAGCAAACAAGCAAGAAAAACATCAGTGAAAGGAGGCATTATTGCAGTTTAAGTAGTAGTACAAACAAACATTATAATTTAGTGTGGTTACTTAAGTTATTATAAATAATTAACAATAGTATACAGTATATACCAACATGAACTTTTATGGGGACTGTACACTCAGGAAAGATTAAAAAGTGCAGCAACAACAACAAAACAATACAGCTGTAATTGTTTGCTTCATGTGCAATGTGTCACTTGGGATGTGGCACTCAGGGAGGTGCAGCTGACAAATGCATTGACAATTGAATAATCCTTACACAATGATTGCTGTTGTGCACGTATAGCAGACATGGAGTTGATGCAGATGTTATGAAATGCTTAAAAAAAATCGCCCAAAAGTTTTTATAAAACAATTATAAATGAGTGACATTATCCTCAAGCATATCATTCATTTTTATTTATTAAACTACTATATCATTGCTCAACTATCCATGCAAGCATATGGCAAAGGGCCACACTGTCTGGATACACAAAATGGCAGCCTGCCATTGCCACATGGTCATCAACAACAACAACACAGAGCAAAAAGGCATTGGGAACAAAGAGAAGACATGAAGGTCTATGGCAAAAGCACACTGGCTACCTACACAAAATGGCCACCAACCAACCACATGGTGAACCAGCAAGGAAGCATGACCGCAACATAATAGTAGGAGAATAGCACATGCAAGCCTATGGCAAAAGCACACTGGCTGGCTACACAAAATGGCCACCAGCCACATAGTCAGACAACAACCAGCAAGACGGCATGGCCACAAACAAAGAAGACATGCAGGCCTATGGGGAAAAACACTGGCTTGCTAGACAAAATGGCCACCAGCCACATGTTCACAACAACAACAACCAGCAAGGGGGGATGGCCACAAACAAAGAAGAAATGCAGGCCTTTGGGGAGAGCAAACTGGCTGGCTACATAAAATGACCACCAGCCACATGGTTGCAACAACAACAACCAGCAAGGATGCATGGCCATTAGGCAAAGAAAAAATGGAGGTCAATGGGGAAAACACACTGGCTGGCCACACAAAATGGCCACCAGCCACATGGTCACAACACAACCAGCAATGAGACAAGGCTAGAAAACAAAAAAGAAATGGAGGACTATGGGGAAAGCACACTGGCTGGCTACACAAAATGGAAACCAGCCACATGGTCACAACAATAACAAGAAGCAGGCCTGGAAAACAAAGAACACATGCCGGCCTAGAGTGGACATCGACTATACAAAATCGCCTCTGGCCACATGGCATAATGATTCTTGAATGACAAAGACAAATGGTGGCCTATGCCAAATACACATACACACACAGTGGCAAGACAAAAGAAGCACGGTAAGACAGATAACACATCATAAATTCAACAATGCATGTTTGCGTGGAAAAAAGTGAAAAAACACAAAAAAAACACATTCTGTGTTTTAATCCAATGCCACCCATGGCCTAAATGATGTTTCAATTCTACAGACACCACAGAAACAGTTATTCCATGCACCCATGTATAGCACAGGGCCTACTGGCTAGAAGGCTCATTGGCAAACTAGGCCACATAGTGAATTGAATCAATCAATATTGTAAACTTAGTAAAGGCCATGGAGAAGAAAATGTGCTGAACAGTGCAACATTTTTCCTTTACAAAAGAAGATACATTTCATGCAAAAAACTAGGCCGCCACTTAAATTGAGGGCCACCCACAACAATAAATTTTAAAAATCGAATAAAAGTGCAAATAAATCCAGGTGCATGCCCCTAGTCAAACAAACAATACCCTTATACACCAGTTTTTAAACTTACTTGTGATATCTCAAAAACAAAGTCCTTAAATCCAATGGTATATATGCAGCAGACAAGAAGAGTTATCCTTCCAGCTCCAAATCCCAACAAAATGTGACCAGGAGAGGGACAAAGCATTGGGAGGAGCCTGCTGGACAGGAATAGTAAGTTGGATTCTCTGGGGAACTTCCTTCTGGTTTGATTTTTTTTTTAAATGATTTTTCGCACAAAAAAAACAACTTTACCGGCCAGTTTGGGAAGAAAATCCACTCCAAATGCCTCTCAGCTGCATTCTCAAGCAGAAAAGCTGCTCGACTGCTCTGTTTGCAATTGCGAATGGTTCTAAGAATGCTACATTTGTGTTGTCACGGCCGGAAGCTGTGCAAGCAAGCGAGCAGTCTTGTGGGAGCTCTCTAGTGGTGTGAGAAGTCTTGTGAGCATTCGCAACTGGCCTGAGAGTTGTGGGGCTCGCGGTTGAGGGCCAAAAGAAAACTCGAGCATGCAAACAGAAATAAAGCTCTGCTTTGCCCCTGAATGGTGAAATGCAGGAATTCTGGGTTCCTCCGTGGAGCACGGAGTGCCCGAATTCCGCAAACTCTGTGAGCGGAGCAGAGTTTACCGCAGGGGGTTAATGATTTTGCCATTCCAGTACTACCCAACTAATCTGTGCTCAACCTTCATGTAAGGACACTAAGGATACTAAGAATTCAAAGACAACTATCAAAATATCTGAGCCCCCTCCTTGCCCACAGGAAGACCAGTTGCTACCTTGCACCTGCGCCTTGCTGTTCTTCGTTCCACAACAGCAGCACTACTTCACTGTGCTGATCCCCACGGACTTCCCTGCAGGGGCTTTGCTTCAGTGCGGTTGGGGTTTTATGCCCACCTAATAAATATTTTCTGCAGTAAATACAGGTGCTTTAAATTGAGTATGTTGAGGTGTTTGTCGCATTTCACTTGGGATTTCTACATAAATATACAGACAAACACACACACACACACACTCCTGTCTCTTTTTAAAGGTCTTAAAAAATAGTTATTTTATTAAATATTCAGTTTTAAGTACCCCTCACATTCCACACTCCATGCCCTTCCTACTGCTTCTTATTTTTGGGAAATCTGAAGCTCAAAAACCCCAATATTACTGGCCTAGCTAAGCCACTGCCTTCCTGCTAGCTTCAGCCTCTAAGCCTCATCAAACTGAATTGGGCTTGGTACTCTAGAGTGGTTGTGCAGGTTTCCCCAATCAAACTCCTGCCAAGAGGAAGTCAAGACCTAGAGTTTGTTCCTCAATGGTCTCTCCGACTTGCTCTGGTATGCTGCACAGCAGCTGCATACGCAGCATCCCTCCTTGGAAAGCCAAGGATGGGCGTTCAATGTGTTACTGATCTGCGGGCGATAGTGGGAGGCATCTGCTCCCCTGCATGCTTAGACTGTGGTAAAAGGTGCAGTTTCAGACTGTTCTGACTGGATCCAAGTTGCAGACAAGTCTTGCTAGGTACAGCACCTAATCATAGTCTCTATTGCAAAAACCATCAACCTATATGACCAAAAAGAGAGAAAAAGCGGCCTTAACATAAGTGTTGGTGTTTACTCACCAATTTTCTTCCCTGTGGGTAAAGGCGGCAGTCAAAAACAAGCGAGGAAAGTAAATGTGTTGCGGTCTCTTTCTTCAACTCATCCATTCTACAAAATGACTGCTAAGAAATGAAGTACTTGTTCCATGCAAATGAAAAGGCAACCTGTAGCATCAAAACCAAAAGTAAATCAAAAAAAGTGCCTCCACATTGGGTCACTTAAAGGCCTTCCTCCCATTCTCAAAGTCTTTCCCAAACCAAAATGTACAGTGATAAAAAAGTGTGTTTTAAAAGGAAAAGGTGATGAGGACAGTGATATTTTAACACAGATCCTAATTACAACAACAACCAGGATGGGGGCATGGTGCATGAATGCGCCTTCCAGCGAAGTCCCTTGCCTCCCTCTGTCAACAAAGCGACAATAACTTCTGGAAATATGATAGCTAATATCTAGAGATGAAATTTAGCCAGACATGCCTGGCTTGGACTATACTCTTCCGGCTGTAGACTTGAGTGCACGTATAAATAATGTTATGTTAGTGGTGATTTATAACGCACGCGGCTACTCAGAAGAGTGTCCTGGCGCGAGCTCAGAGAGAACATGAACAGAGTGCAGAAATAGAGGCAGAAGGAAACAAGCTTAATTGAATAGAAAGGTTTTGAGTTTTTTCCTAAACTGAGTAGGGTTTTGAAGGCAACGGAGCTCCAGGGGAAGAGAGTTCCACATCTTAGCAACCAGATAGGACAGGGAACTTCCCCACTTTCTTTCCAGACAAATTCTGGGTGTGGAAACCAAGCACATGTTCGATGAGCGCAAGAGTCTGCCAGGGGCATAAAACGAGAAACGAGAATACGCCCGGCCATACTCGTAGAGCGTTGCATGGGCTGTAACCTAAGCCTTGAACATAACCCTAGCTTTTATCAGCAGCCAATGCAAGTTGCATAGATGTTGCCTCACACTAGTGTGTTTGGGTAAGTCCAGCAGCAACTGCCCAGCTGCATTCTGCACAACCTGCAATTTATCCATTAGGCAGCCCGGAAGACCCACATACAATGTGTTTTCATAATCGAGACAGGAGGTGACTAAGGCCCAGACTACCATTTCTTGGGTGGGGAGAGGCAGTAGGGACAAGAATTCTCTAAGAAGCTTCAAAATACCGAAGCAGGTGCCTGTCAGTTTACGGATGAGGTTGACAAAGCTGAGTTTTTCGTCAAACCGGATCCCAACATTTTTCACTGGGAGACCCGAAGGCGATGGACGAGGGGCATCAGCAGGCCAGCAGTCATGCCAAAGCAACAAAGGGAACTCCCCAAAGAACAGGATCTCTGTTTTGTCTTCATTTCATTTCAGCTGGGCCGACGTAAAACAGATAAACACAGCAGACAGGCAGGTTCGGACATGAGAAGTAGTGGTCTTGTGTTTGTTCCAGGTGAATAAAAGCTGAGTATCATCAGCGTAAGCTACCACTTTAGCGCCAAGATCCTCGGCTAGCTGGATTAGAGGGGTCATATACAAATTAAATTACAAAAGGCTCAGTATGGATCCCTGAGGCACCTCTGTTTGCAAGGCTTGAGTAGTAGATGCAAAAGGGGGATCCAAACTTGTTGAGTTCTACCGTCAAGGAAGGACTTTAACCACTCCCATGCAGCACCAACAATACTGAGCGTCTGTAATCGGGCCAAGAGAAGAGCATGGGGGACAGTATAAAAGGCGGCAGATGGGTCCAATGGAACCAGAACTGCCCCCAGCATCTAACGTCTCTCGGATGGCCTCCATAATTACCACCAAGGCAAACTCAGTGCTGTACGAGGCACGGAATCCAGATTGATCTGGATGCAGCAAACCCTGCTGTTCAATGTAGGAGGTCAGCTGTTTATTAACCAATTTCTCACATAATCAATCAATCAATCAATCAATCAATTTGTAGAGCGCGCTACTCACCCGTGAGGGTCTCAAGGCGCTGGAGGGGTGTGGGGTGCGCTGCTACTGCTCGAACAACCAGGTCTTGAGGTGTTTCCTGAAGGTGAGATGGTCTAGGCTCAGTCGTAGGTGAGCGGGGAAGGAGTTCCATGTCTTGGCTCCAGGTAGTGTCATATGGTTACTGCGTCTCTATATATTGTGTTAAGTTAGCATGAGTTTATTAAATGTTTAAACAACATATTTTCCTTAGGCTTCAGTTTGCACACGACACCTAATTGTTATTGTAGCTTTCAACCTAGACGAAAGATGTGATTTATTTGAGAATACTATGTTATTGCTCTGATATCAGTCGTGCTTGGTACAACTGTCTGCACACTGAGAACTGCACCCTCTAAGAATAACCTAACACAAGGTTGCTGAAAGCCTGATCCTCGCACTACATTAGACATAACACAAATAATGTTGCTGCCAACATTGGGCTCTACGCGGGTTTAAGATACAGTTACAGGGAATGAATCAACACACTTGATGCTTCGCATGCAGAGAGCTGGTAGCTGTTGATGTGATCTACTCCTACTGAAATTTAGAGGTATGGGCCCGCCCTGCTAGAACCCAAATGAGACCTTCTTAGATATAATATAATATGCTAAATAGGGTGCGCGAAATATAGGTGAGACAGATTTCTATAGATTTTGCATTATAATATGCTATCACCGTTCGCTTATTATGGACTAGTGACTATGCTGCTAACTCTGGTTTTTACAATTTGTATGTTGATATTATATAAGATACTGCGTTTGAGAACGTTGCATTGAAAAATAAACATTTCAAACTTGCACGTGTGTTCTTTGCCTCCCAGTTTCGGTTTGTAATGATTATATAACGAAAGAGTGTTCATGTGTTCCACGATACCTGAGGTACCCTAAGTTCATGTTCTGGATTGTCTAAATCATTGGGAAGTTATTACTACTGATGAGACACTGTAGCTAGCTCGGTAAGGGGATTTCTGAAACTAAGGTGAGTTTTGGGTCACCCTAACTCACCCAGGTTCTAGATCTCTGTGCACAGTTCTGTGGGAGAACGGAAACCCTGCTACATGGCGCCCATACGTTGTTGGCCTTATATCATGACACTCGAGTAGTATATCATTCAAACCTTAACCTCTTCATTCCCGTTTCCGGAAAACGGTGGTGTCAGAAAAACCTACCTATTTTTGAAATAGGTCTTTTCAAGCTTGAATTACTCTATAACGGTTTCTTTGAAATACTACCCAGTTGTGCTACAAAGTAATCTTTGTTTTTTCCAACTTCATGTGCTATCATGGCACAGGCCGTGGACATCCCGCAGCATAGTCGCATTGCAGTGCGGGACCACTTGCGGTCTTATAATGTCCCTGTGGACGGCTTGGCTGTTGTTCTGGTGGTGAGTGCGGAACATGCTTACCTGTACAAACTGTTTTATTCGTGGGTGACATTTCCGGCGGTGGACGCTAATTCTGGAGTGTTCCATTCATACACTGCTTCAGCTGTACCGGTTGCGTATGCTCCGTACAGGGCACTGGAAGTTCCTATTGATGCTTGGCAGCATGGAGTTTGGTTTGGTGGCGCCCTACCACACGCTTTAACCGCTCCGAGGTTAGGTCCTTTGTCCATTCCGGGCACACCTTGGCCCGCTTTGGCTGGATTCACCCCTCACCCTAATCGCGCCACTTGTAACGTGGCTGATCTGCTGCGGCTTCATGAAGTCGCAGTGGAAGTGATTAGAGCGCTTGTTCATTACACTAGTCGTAATGTTCAGGACATAGCCCCTAGGGGTGCACAGCTTCGTGCAGAACAGGCTGGTTTGAAAATCAATCCCGTAATGGTGAATTCCGTGATGGGCAAAAAGCCCCAGGACAAGGATGATTTCCGTTCTGGCTTGCTGAGAAATTCGGCCAGCTGGAAGCTGTGTTTCCCAACACGAGTCCTGGTGATAAACACAGGATTCTTACACTAAGTTTACCGAAAGATTTGGCACCTGAACTTGTTGACTGTGAGACCTAGGGTAAGACTTTTGCAGCGGTCTATTCGAGGTGCTATGGTACCCCGTCTGTGACCAATCTGGGTGCGGTCCTTAAACGTGTTCAGGATGAGCACGGACCGGAGTCGGCGGTTGAATTGGGTATGCGCCTGTGTGGCACGTTTGATGTAGTTTGCGATCTGATCCTTGCGAATGTCAAGGGGGATGCAGTGAACTTTCAGGTTGCTAACGCATTGGCGTTGGTTCCCGAGGCCGAGAGACCCCGTAGGTTGGCAAGGATTATTGTGGCTGCTTATAAAACGGTTGGCCGCAATGCGAAGGGGCTTAAGGCTTTTCCTGATAAGGAGAAAAAGCAGCCCCAGGGTCAGTCTTCGGATACTAGTGGTCAACCTAAGTCCAAAAAACAAAATTGGCCTAAAAAGCAGAATCAGGGTAAGCAACAACAACAACAAACACAGGTTTCTGCTCCTGCGTCTCCGTTGCCTGCGCAGTCAGATCGGGTTTATGATTTGCGCGACCGCGCGATGATTAAGTCACCTGAAAGGTTTCAGGCTTCTGACCAACGCTCTCCTCGTTCCTTTCAGGACTCATCGGCTCCGTCAACCGGTGGTGGAGGGGGCGGCAGGGGCCGGGGTGGCCAGCAAGGACGTGGTCAGCCCCGCCCGCGTAACAGTGGAGATCAGCAGGAAGGCGCTCCGCCCAAGAGACCACAGTTTGCCACGAAGAAAGTCGCCGCCCTGACAGCGCATCGTTATGCCCCAGATAGTGAGAACGCGGCTTCGGAATCTGACGTGGGCTCTGACCTTGCTGGACAGCGCAGCAGAGATTACCATAGTGAGAGAGGCCCTCCGTCCACTGTTGAAGGTGACAGCGACTGACACTTATGTTGTGATTGAGACTGCTGATACGCATGTCGCTCCCCCTGAACGTCTTTTTGAAATTGTCCTGTTAATAGAAGGTGACATGCAGCGAACTGTAAAAGAGGTATTTTGGGAAAATCTTTCGTCTACATATGACATTTTGCTTTCGGAGGCTGACTGGCCCCCACCTTTTGTTCTCGCAGCTCCGCGAGGGGAGGAGGTGATCCTCCCCAGTTTCGCGCACACTGTATCGAGAGTGGAAGCGCTGCATTTTGCAGAGGAGTGGGCTCTGGCGCTTGCGCCGGCTGTGTACCGCAATCAGTGTGGCTGGGATAAATTGTCTCCATGCCACGAGATTCCGTTACGGTCTCAGCCGCAGCCTCAACCTCAATATCCCATACGGCGTGAAGCCAAAGCTTCAGTCGCGGCTATCCTTGAACAATTGGAATATCAAGGTGTAATTGAAACGTGTGTGCCACCGATGAATAACCCCCTTTTTACTGTAAACAAGCCGGACGGCTCATATCGTTTGGTTTTGGATTATAGGCATTTAAACTCGCATTGCCGTAACTGCGCAGTACAGAATACTCATGGCTCTGCTTTAGTGAATAGGCTTGAGCGTAAACGGTTCAAAACCACGCTTGACATTTCCAATGGTTTTTATGCCCATAGATTAGACGGTCTAAGTTCCCAATGGACCAGCTTCACATGCGGCGGTGTGCAAAAAATGTTTCAGCGTCTCCCAATGGGCTATAAGAATAGTCCTGGAGTATTCTCCGCCCGCATAGTCTCTCTTTTGGAGGGCTTCGACCCAGTTGCTTGTTCGTATGTGGATGGCATTTATCTCACAGACGACGATCTTTGGGAGCATCTGTGTCGAGTGAATAGCATAATTTGTAACTTTGCAGACATTGGTTACAAGTTTAACTTTGCAAAGTCGCACATTGCAGAGTACACAGTGTTGTTTCTTGGCTATGAGCTTAACAACGAGGGAAAGGGATTAGCGCCTCACTTCCTGGAGAAATGCGCACAGCTGCGCTCTCCGACAACACTGAAAAAATTACAATCTTTGCTGGGTTTTTTAAATTTTGGGAGAACTTACATTCCGGAATATGCCCAGCGTATCAAGCCTTTGTATGCTTTGATACAACCATCTTTCTCCAAATCATGCTGGCTGCCTGAGCAGTCAGCCATTCTGCAATCTTTGCAGGCTGATTTGCTCGCTTCTGAATACTTACAGACTCGTGATAACCAGACCAACCTGGTGATAAGAATTATCCCTGGGGCGGTGGGTTTCACGTACCTGACTTTTAATGAGGGAGATACAGTACCTATTGCTTACAAGTCACACTTGTACACTTCGGCTGAATTGCGTTTTTTCACTGTGGAGAAAGTTTTAACTGCTGTACAGATGGCAATTCTTAAAGAGCGTGCCCTGTCACAAGGAAAACGCATGTTGGTTGTTACCCCGTGTCCTGCCTTTGAGGCAGTTACAAAAGCCAGTGTACCTAATTCCAAAGCTTTGCACCCTAGGTGGATTCAGTGGGCTGCATCCTTGACATCCCAGGATGTCATGTTTATTTTTGACGCCACTTTACGGTCGCAGGAGTACTTACAGTATGAATTTGTTCATCCTGCTCCTCTAGCAATGCGCCCGTTGGAGGATTTCCATTGCATCATTTACACTGATGGTACGGCGCAGGTTGCGTATGGCTCTAAACATGCCTACGTTTCCGCTTGCGCCATTGTGGTCGGTGCCATGGTTAACGATGAGTTCAAGTCCAGTGTCGTGCACACGCAGACGCTTGGGGACTGCACCGCACAATTAGCAGAGCTTCGTGCTCTGATGCTTGCATTGGAGTACGCAGATCCTAGTGTGACGACTTTGATCGTGAGTGACTCTTACTACTGTGTCCAGTCTTACAATGAGAACTTGTTCTTTTGGATTCAGAATGAATTTCGTGATTCCAAAGGTAGCACAATAAAACATAAAATGATCTGGGTCCGAGTGGCGGAACTTAAAGAGAAGTTGCCACTCGTGTTTGTGATTCATACTCTCGGCCATCAGCGCGTGGGGGTCCACGCTGTTGGTAATTCGCTTGCTGATGAAGCAGCGAAATCAGCGGTATCGAAATACTTAGTTGCAGCGGTCACGAGGTCCAAAAGCAAAATAGATGATGACATCTTGGCAGCTGTTGCTGCGACCTCGAAGGGAAGTAAATATCCTGCGGGGTTCCCTTCTAAATACGCATACCACTTAAGTCCCTATAAGGCTCCTTATGTGAAAATTCCTGATGTTGGCGAACGTCTAGTTCCCAACTCGGATCGCAGGGCTACTTTGATTACAGCGGCTCATGAAGGTGTGGCGTCTGCGCATGCGGGCGTCTCAGCCACTGTAACTCAGCTACAACAGAGATTCTGGTGGCGGGGACTGTACAAACAGACGCGCGATTATGTCCTTCAATGTGACATTTGCCAGCAGATTAAACCTTCAACTGCTGCGCGTCCGCCTCAGACACAGTTGTACATCTCAAATAAACCGCTTGGTTGCGTTTATTTGGATCACTGCGGTCCATTTTCTTCTGATACTGCATACAAGTACATCTTAGTAGCAGTTGATTCATGCACACGCTTTGTATGGGTATGGCCACATCGGAGCGCTGATTCACGGACTGTCATCAAGGATTTGCGTGTCTTTATAGGGATTTTTGCCTGTGGTACCTTCCATTCGGATCAGGGTCTGGCTTTCGCCTCTAAGGCGTATAAGGATGCTATGGTTTCGTTGGGGGTCCAAGTCAAGTTTTCAAGTCCGTACAGACCCGAGGGTAACAGTGTAGTGGAACGAATGAACCGTGACTTAAAGCAATCTTTGACAGCCCGAGTTATAGGCACTGGCAGAAACTGGTTAGCCCACCTCAATGGCGTGCAGCGTGTGCTTAATAATCTCCCTAGAAGGTCTCTGGGTGGGCGGACCCCGTACGAAATGCTCTTTGGTATCAAGATGTACGTCCCTGACCTCGATGGTTTAGACTGCAAGGCCCAGGCCTCGGCCTTTGACGTAGATGAACATTGCAATGTTTTACAGGATCTACAAAAGACCAGAGACAGTCTAGCAAAGGAACATTTGCCCTCCACATCGGATGATGCGTTGCAGATCCCGGTAGTTGGCTAGCTACCCCAAGTTGGAGAACTGGTTCGAGAGAAGATCGACAACAAGAAAGAGTTTGGTCCCTCATATCGAGCACCGGTTCGAGTTCTTGGAGTGAAGGGCACAAGAACAGTCATTTTACCACCACTTCCAGGTCGTAAGGAAAACAGATTTATTTCTATTGACAATGTCAAGACACACAGGGTGGCCGATTCTTCATAGCATGACACCGGCTGTATCCTGTCCTTCCATGGTGAGGCACTCTGTGCTGGCAATAACTTCTGGTGCAGAACAGGAGGTGTCCCTTGAGATGCCTGCCATATCCAGTCCTTTATTAAATACTATTCCTGTTACTAACATTGTTGAGCTGAACTACACCTATCCTGCTGCTTTATCGATGCCTGATTTACAGACTCGTTTGGCCGACCAGTCCAGATTCTCATTTGACTCTGTTTCGGAACTTTCAAAGAAACCCTCAACTATTGCGAAATATGCCACGTTGTTTAAAAAACATTTTTTAATTCCCCCTTGGACATACATTTGGTTGATCCTATTTTCATTTTACCTTTTTATGTCAATTGGTTTTGTGTTTTATTTTTTCCGCCTGATCGATGGTCACTACGTTAAAGAAAGAACAGGAATTCGGTACCTAAATGGAACATTGGCCCCTCTTTCCTCTTCACATTCAGCACACAGACTGAAACGAAACTTGAATACAGTCAACATTACTGCTTGGCCTGTCCTTGATGGGATTGTGTGGGATGCGGTTAGATTTCAAATACATGGGCCCACTGAAGTGATTAATGTTCCGAATGTGCTTAGAGTAAACATGGGAGATGTGATTAAACAAAATATACGGTCAGATGATTGGGATATTCAGGCCGTAGAAGCATTATTCTCTGATTTGAAATACTATGCTGCCTTCGATGCTGAGGATCTGTATTTAGATTCTATTAATTATGGTGATTTGTTTTGTTTTCAACATTATGGTAATCATTTTTTGCATAAGACAAATTCCAGGAGGGTTGCTGTAAATTATACACAATGGGAACATTGCCCTGCTCCATTAGGAAGCAGCTCCAATACGTTTCTGAAAAAATACACTTATTTCACAGATTTTAATCAATCAAATCCTGAGTCATTTTATTTCAAAATGACACAAAAGTCCATGTCCAAAGTTAGACTTACCGATACAAAATTGCTGTATTCGAAGTCCTTTCTAGACAGATTGGCTGTAGACGGCTACGAGTTTTGGAAAGGAACAATTGACCTTAAATCGGTTTGGGGTACCAAAGATTGGCAGGTACAAGGCACTGAGGCTTTGCACCGTGCATGTCTCATCCCGAATCACATGTTGTTTCTAAATTCATCCATTTTCCAAACAACATGCTTTGGATTGGCTACTTCAAAAAAATTAAATACACCAACCATCCCAGATTTAGAGGAAAATTCAGGTTGGGGTAATTATACTGAATTGTCCATTCATGAGTTGCAAGCTCTATTGCACAATTCATCCTTTAACGTTTCCAGTTTGGATTCCAAGGGTTGGCTGATGTGGCATAGGAGTGCTGATTCTTGCCAACGTCGTTTTCTGGGTTTGGCTGAAGGGTTCACAGAAGTCAGACCTGATCCCCGTTTTGAAGAAGATTATACTGTCACAACTTATTCTGTGGGGAAGCTGTGTCAGAATTGGTTACAACATTCCACATTAGCTGCAGTTAAACTACATCTGTCTCAATTGACTGAAAATGTGGATTTGAACGATTTTATAAAAGGCCCAGCTAAAGGTAGATCTAAACGATGGATTTATGCGATTTACAATGAAATTTGGAAAGTTTCTCAAATTGAGGCTGCTAAGCGCCTGAGGGCAATTGATCAAGCAAATTTAGAAAAAGTGCTTGCAGTTGTCGATAACAGTATTAACACGCTTTCTTCCCGAATTTACAAGTTGAACAATATTGTGTCTTCTGTTGTTGACATTGTACATGATGAAGTGTCCATGTTGTATCATGGTCAAAATCAATTGCGTTCTGTAATGCAGTTTGCTTGGACACTACAGACTCTGAAGGCTGGTCGAGTGCCTTGGAGTTATATGAACGTCTCATCACTATTTGCCCCATTTACTTTGACTGAAAAACAGTGCATGCTTTCCATGCGAGATGCATCATTTTCTATGTTACACATTGAAAAATTAGAATCCTTGCCCTTTTCTGTGGCTGAGGTAACTGCTGCTACATGGCTTATCCATGGTATTATTACCTTACCTTTTGCTCTGTATAAATTTACAAATGGTATGAGATATATTGCTATAGGGCGATATGAACCATTAGGCAGTGCTTTCCTCCATGAGACATGGTCTTTACCATACACATACAGATGTCTGAAGGAGGGGAAGGAAGTGAATCTGAATGGTGAAGAATGTACACAGTCGCCTGACCGCTCACTAATATGAAGACACATCCAGTTGCATGGTTCTTGCAATCAGGACAAGCCTAATTTAGCCTGTGTTTTAAAAGGGACACCGGTTCCTGCAATAGTTCCCACTTTCACTTTATTGTCTAACGGTAGTTATTTACTTTTGAATAACGAAATGTGTTTTGTGGGTTAATGGTCGGTATCGCCTATGTGGTTACTGTATCAGAACGTGTGGTGTGTTGCAAGAATGTGTTATATCCACCCACGCATGGGAATTCAGATGTTTCTATTTGGCCCCGAATACCAACCTTGAGAGCGGAGTTCAATGGTTTGTGCCGAATAAGAGCCCTATTGTCTCAGAAAGAAGTGGCCCTGAGCTCGGCCCGCGAAACTTATGTCCTTCACATAGCTAACACACGCACAAAGGTGCAGGCACTTTTAAATACTGATTTGCTGTTTCATTTCTGCGAGCTGGTTCATCAAATCTTCAATGCCTCCTCCACAACTGGCCTAGCACATTTTTTTAAATTGGTTAGCAGTGGTCTCGTGACTATGTTTGAAAAAGTATTTGGTATTATCCCTGCGTTCTTTCATTCTATATTCGCAAGCTTGTTTGGCGGATTCCCTGTTTTGCTGGCTTTGGCTGCAGGCGTTCTGGTGATATTTTGCTTTATAAAACATGGATGCCCATCCTGCGCAAGGAAACGCTCAGCCCCTACTGATGCAGTTTCGCAACCGGATGCTTGATTACTATGGCTCCTTGCCGCTTGCGACTTTAAGCACAGCTTTTGGATTATCGTTCCGATTTTCCTATTTCACATGTGTCCAGCCTGTGTTTCATTGCCTGAGCTGTGATTTCGACTGGGCCATTGATTTGTGTCTCTGCTTACCGACTTCTCCTGACATCGATTTTGATCAGCTAATGAGCCCAGTAGTTGCTCACGAGTTGGTTTGTTCTGGCGAAAGGGTTATGGCCGTGGCAGCGATGCATGGACTAATGGGTCAGTGGGACATATCCGCAGTGGCGCATGACTTTCTGGCGCATGGCATTCTCGAGAACCCACTGAGTTGTCCTCTGATGTTGCTAGAGGATTCAGTGCTGGAGGAGCACGTATGTTCTTTCCCATTGCTTAATTGGATGGCTGAACTGTTTTCGGATGATGACAGTGATTTCATGTTGGAAGCTGTAGCTACCTATTTTGCATACTCATTCAACCCATGAGTGACTTTGAAAACTTTCATTATTTTGGCACGTGACTTTTTAGTAATTCTGAATGGTGCCTTTTTTATTACGAACATTTAACTTTCATTTGTTCTAGGCCTGTGGACTTGTAGTAGGCCTTAAGTTCAAATTTTTATATTTTTGTGTGGCCACTATAGGCATTCATACATTTTTTTATTGGAAACATATATACATTTACATACATTTAGCTTGGCTCAATATTGTTGAACTCTGCTTTCATGTTTTGCCTCTCATATAGTATTGGCTTATATTTTCTTCCTTTTTTAACCGTCCTCGGATCATTGGGGGGGTGTCATATGGTTACTGCGTCTCTATATATTGTGTTAAGTTAGCATGAGTTTATTAAATGTTTAAACGACATATTTTCCTTCGGCTTCAGTTTGCACACAACACCTAATTGTTATTGTAGCTTTCAACCTAGACGAAAGATGTGATTTATTTGAGAATACTATGTTATTGCTCTGATATCAGTCGTGCTTGGTACAACTGTCTGCACACTTAGAACTGCACCCTCTAAGAATAACCTAACACAAGGTTGCTGAAAGCCTGATCCTCGCACTACATTAGACATAACACAAATAATGTTGCTGCCAACATTGGGCTCTACGCGGGTTTAAGATAGAGTTACAGGGAATGAATCAACACACTTGATGCTTCGCATGCAGAGAGCTGGTAGCTGTTGATGTGATCTACTCCTACTGAAATTTAGAGGTATGGGCCCGCCCTGCTAGAACCCAAATGAGACCTTCTTAGATATAATATAATATGCTAAATAGGGTGCGCGAAATATAGGTGAGACAGATTTCTATAGATTTTGCATTATAATATGCTATCACCGTTCGCTTATTATGGACTAGTGACTATGCTGCTAACTCTGGTTTTTACAATTTGTATGTTGATATTATATAAGATACTGCGTTTGAGAACGTTGCATTGAAAAATAAACATTTCAAACTTGCACGTGTGTTCTTTGCCTCCCAGTTTCGGTTTGTAATGATTATATAACGAAAGAGTGTTCATGTGTTCCACGATACCTGAGGTACCCTAAGTTCATGTTCTGGATTGTCTAAATCATTGGGAAGTTATTACTACCGATGAGACACTGTAGCTAGCTCGGTAAGGGGATTTCTGAAACTAAGGTGAGTTTTGGGTCACCCTAACTCACCCAGGTTCTAGATCTCTGTGCACAGTTCTGTGGGAGAACGGAAACCCTGCTACAGTAGGAGAAAGATCTTCATCCGGTGGTGGTTCTGCGAATCCGTGGGACAGTGGCAAGGGTGAGGTTGGTGGAGCAGAGCTGGCGGGTCGGGGTGTAGAACGAGAGACGGTTGTTGAGGCATTCGGGCCCATGTTGTGGAGCGCTTTGTGTGCGTGGGTGAGCAGCCTGAATGTGATCCTCTTGCTGACTGGGAGCCAGTGCAGTTTCCTCAGGTGGGCGGAAATGTGGCTGTGGCAAGGGATGTCGAGGATGAGTCGTGCGGAGGCGTTCTGTATGCATTGAAGGTGTTTCTGAAGTTTGGCTGTAGTTCCTGCGTATAGGGCGTTCCCATGGTCCAGTCGGCTGGTGACGAGGGCCTGGGTGACCGTCTTTCTGGTTTCGGTGGGGATCCACCGGAAGATCTTTCAGAACATGCGCAGGGTGTTGAAGCACGAGGACGAGACTGAGTTAACTTGTTTGGTCATAGTGAGGGTGGAGTCCAGGATGAATCCCAGGTTGCGTGCGTGGTCGGTGGGCGTGGGTGCTGTGCCCAGCGTTGTAGGCCACCAGGAGTCGTCCCAGGCGGACGGGGATTGTCCGAGGATGAGGACCTCCGTTTTGTCCAAGTTGAGCTTCGGACGGCTGTGCTTCATCTATTCTGTGACATCTTTCATTCCGTCCTGGAAGTTGGCTTTGGCGGTGAGAGGGTCTTTGGTGAGGGAGAGTATCATTTGGGCTGAGCGAGGGGCCCTGGGGTACGCCGCAGATGATCTTGGTGGCTTCGGAGCGGAAGGGAGGGAGGCGGACTTTCTGGGTTCTGTCGGAGAGGAATGATGTGTTCCATTCCAGGGCCTTTCCTTGGATCCCAGTGTTGTAGAGGCGGGTTATTAGGGTGCGGTGGCAGATGGTGTAGAAGGCTGCTGAGAGGTCCAGGAGGATGAGAGCGGCTGTCTCTCCGTTGTCCATCAGGGTCCTGATGTGATCGGTGGCTGCGATGAGGGCGGTCTCGGTGGTGTGGTTGGCTCGTAATACAGATTGGGATGGGTCGAGCGAGTTGTTTTCTTTGAGGAATGCAGTCAGCTGTTTATTGACAGTCTTCTCGATGACTTTAGCCAGGAAGGGGAGAAGAGAGATTGGGCAAATGTTCTTGAGGTCTTTGGGGTCAGCTGTTGGTTTCTTCAGAAGGGCGTTGATTTCTGCGTGTTTCCAGCTTCCAGGGAAGGTGACTGACGTGAAGGAGCTGTTGATGATGTTCCGGAGGTGGGGTGCGATAATGGTGTCGGATTTGTTGAAGATGTGATGAGGGCATGGGTCGGATGGGGAGCCGGAGTGGATGGTGTTCATGACGCGGATGGTGTCTTCCGAGCTGATGGGGGTCCATGCGCTGAGGCTGTTGGTGGGGGTCATTGGTTTGATAGCTGGAGGTGGAGTTTGGGGTCCGAAGCTGTCGTGTATTTCTGCGATCTTGCTGTGGAAGAATGTGGCGAGGGAGTTACAGAGGTCTTGCAATGGTGTGATGTCGTTGTTGCTGGCGCTGGGGTTGGAGAGCTCTTTGACGATGCTGAAGAGTTCCTTGCTGTTGTGGGCGTTGTTGTCCAGCCGCTCTTTGAACGATGTCCCTTTGGTGGTGCTTTGGCCATGCCCAGAAGTAAAGAGATAGGACGATAGCTGGTCGGGATGTGGCGATCTAAAGTTGGCTTTTTTATGATAGGAACCAGCCGGCCTGCTTCCAAACAGGAGGAAGAGAGGCCGAACCGAAAGATGCATTAATCACCTGGTTCACCAGAGGATTGATGACTACAGCTGCATGAGCCATGAGTTAGGTGGGACAAGGATCGATAAGCGAGGCAGATTTTAAAGCGGTCAAGACAGAAAAGGAATCGGCAAGGGGTATGATGGAGAAAGAAGAAAAAACAGTTTCATGAAACTTTCATTTGATTTGATAACTTTATTTTGGTCGTTGACCATAAAAGTGCAAATAAAGTACATACAAGCACAGTAATAAAATCCATTGATAAAAGCAGTTTAAAAAGTTATTAAACAGTAAGTTATCAAAAAGAGGGCTATTGCCCCAGTTAATTCCTTGTAGCAAAGTTAGTCCTTCTACGCCACATACCATGTAGGAAGCGGGAAACCGAAAAAACAATAGGAGGAGAGGTGTCAAATGTTAAAACTCTACAAGCCTGTGCGCATTGTTTAAGTCCCAAGTTTCTGCACAACGGTGTCAACCAGCATTTCTGTATTTTACTATACGCCGGGCAGAAGAACAGAACATGCGCAATATCTTCTATACTATTGTTGCAAGCTGGGCAGGTTACTTCCTCTGCATCGGCCCATTTGGAAGTCAGTACCCTAATGGGCAGGCAACCATGTCTTAGATGAGTGTATAATTTCCTTGCAATGGGAGGCTGCACTAAATCTAAAAATTCCTCTCTCTTGGGTGCAATTTTCACCTGCAAGAATTCAGTGGACAGCCTACCCAGAGTTGTCTAACGATGTAACACATTAAAGCTGTAATATCTCTGAGAGGCCAACAACTCTGACCTCTGCAACCTCGGGCAACTCTCTTCGGGGGACTCCCTCAGTTGGGGCAAGCCAATTTGGTAGGAGAGGGCCTTGATGTGAGATAACCAGGGTAAATTTTTGTTCTTTATCTGCCCCCAAACTGCAGAAAATTCCGCTCTGTAATTTGCAAGCTCCGGTACGGACCAGAGCCTTCTCCAGAACAGCAGGGGTCATGCGGCTATCAATTCTTTAATGGATTCGAGGCCCAAGTCTAGCCGCAACGGTATGAGAGGGGTGCTTTGGGGTAGGCCCACCAGATTTCTCATAAAGGCCAGCTCAACCTTTAGTAGGCTCAGTGCATTCTTGTGTCCCCAAAGTTCTGCACCGTACATAACTGCTGACCTTGCCTGGGTTCTGTAGATCTCAAGGACAGGGGCAGCTGGTTTAAATTGTGATGTTTGTGGATTTTGCCGATCCCCCCCTATGATCTGTGAAAGTCTCAGGGCGGATCTAGATACCTGGCGAAAATCTTCGGTCAACGTGACACCAAGGTAAACAAAGGTTTTCACCCGTTCGAGTGGGCTGTCATTCAGTACAGGGTTCGGGCGGGTGTGCCTCGGGGGATTGAAGATCATAAACTTGGTTTTCTCCAATTTTACCTCCAATCCCCGCGAGGCACAAAAGGTTGCAAACCCATCTAAAACCCGCTGGATGCCCGTTGATGTTCGGGACAACAACAAGGTGTCATCCGCGAACATCAAAGCGGGCACCCGGCCAGTAGCCAACCACGGGGCATCACTATCCCTGACACCGCCTAGTTCATCCACCAAGCCGTTAACATAAAGGCTAAAGAGTGTAGGGGCCAGGGCACAACCCTGCATACACCCCTGGTTACGGGGAAGCGGGCCGAAAGTTCTCTATTCCTCCCGCACCTCACCTGGGCATAGTTCCCTACATGGAATCGAATCAAAACATCTAATAAGTAGGACAGGAGGCCTAGTTCTTCCAGCACCTTCCATAATCTCTCCCTAGGCACAAGGTCGAAAGCGGCTCGCAGGTCTACAAAGACAAGGTAGAAGCTGCCACCCTGTACTCTTGCAGTTTTCCATAAAAGGACCTGCAGCCTAAAAATTTGGTCCAGGGTCGAGGTGCCAGATCTAAATCTGGCTTGGAAGGTGGTCAGTATTTCGTGTACCTCCATCCACCCCAGTATTCTGTCCTGTAGTGTCCGGCCCATTAGTTTTCGAGTAGTATCTAAAAGACTACTGGGCCTATAGTTAGATGGAACTAACGGGCAGCCCTTCGTATAAATGGGGACGATCTCAGTTCCCAACC
The DNA here is from genome assembly GCF_964263255.1 of Lissotriton vulgaris. Taxonomy (NCBI): domain Eukaryota; kingdom Metazoa; phylum Chordata; class Amphibia; order Caudata; family Salamandridae; genus Lissotriton; species Lissotriton vulgaris. Next base: position 904,487,035 of record NC_141698.1, read on the forward strand.
AGGTTTCCAGTAACTTGGAACCCCAGAGGACTACGTTGAACAGAACTACCAGGTACGGTGCCCAGATTTTAGGCTGGGAGCGAAAGAGGTCACCAGGTAATTTGTCAAGGCCTGGGGCTTTGTTTGGGAGCAATCTGTCAATAGCAGATTCCCTTTCCTTGAGAGAAATGCTCTCGAGGTTTTCAGAGAGAATCGTCTCCCGGACATCTAGCAGGCCCGACCGATAGCCCAAGCCCGAGGCCCCCGGCAGTCGCTGCTCGTGCAGGAGGTCTAGGGCCGGGGAGATCCAAAGGGCACTGTCTACTTCTGGCGTCTGGTTGAGGTAATAGAAATTTTCAGGTAGCTAATGTGTCCCCCACTCGCACCCTATCCATGCACCCATGTTCCTTGTATGTCATGTAACTTCCTTCCCGTACATGCTAGAAAGACGCATATGCATTTGCGTCCAACGTTAACATGTCAGTTATTCAGTTCTCCAAGAAAACCCCGTTAATTAGGCTTCTAGGCCTATGGTGCCAATGTCTTTACATAGTGTACTTTTGAATCTCGCACACGTTTTTCTCCATGTTTCCTGGCTCAGTCGAGCTAGGCCCTTAATTGAGGCTCCGAGTTCTGTCTCTGAAAGCTGTAGTTTAGGTATGCATCCCTGACCTCTGCCTTACTTCCTGCCCAGCGAAGCGGTGCCCGGCTCAGCCTGATCTGCCTGCCAAAATAGTATTTTGCCTACAAGTTATCTGCTCAGCCTCCTCGAAAACACATTCCAGTCTAGTGAAATAGGTAAACATATTCCCGGCTGCAGAGCAAAGGGCCCGGCCTTCCTGTCCTCCTTGCAAGTGATTTACAGAACCCGTTACCATGGTAGGACCATGGCCCCGCGCATTGCACCAAGACACGTATGCACGCACTAGCATTCAGTATTGAACGGCCTCTGTCCGAGAGACCTTTTACTTCAGACACTGCATCCTCCAAACATGAGATACCAGATATGCTATAGGTTCAGGTCGTTCTGACATCCCAGACACCAGTCTCCTCTACTAGTGCTAAAGTCAAAGCCCCAGTTCTCCCCAGTTACACGTCATACTCAGTTGCGCGCGCATCTAGGCCAAATGTTTCTGCTGATCCTGCAAACTTTCTTCAAGCATCCACCCACCTGTGACTTTTCTTGTGATGTTTCTCTGACATGTCAAGTGCACGCCCACGTGTACGCCTTCTTACACGCCTCCTGTTACGCACATGTGTTCTTATCTCTCTCTTGTCACCTGTTACGCCTACTGTATTCATTTCAATTATACTGTTTTACTATATATAATGTGTGATGTTAATAAAACGTTGAATATCCCTTCCTGAACCTTAGTGGTGATGGAACATGATGTCCTGTTCCTCGAGGATCATAATTAAAGCCCGTATGACTCAGATACCACGGACTCTGCCTCTCATTTGATTGAGCTATCCTTATTGATATTTAATGTATGGAAAAATAGTCCGGTAATTTTATTTACCACATGGTCCTGGCGTTGGTACACATAGGCACCAGTCTCAGGACTTGTGTAAAGGGCTGCAAAGTGTGCCTCCCATACTGAGCGGGCAATGTTCGATAAAACAGCCTCTCCTCCCCCTTTAGCACCTGAATTAGCTATGGCCCAAAATGATTTGGCATCCTTTGAGAGGAGCGCATATCTCAGTTCTTCCCATCTTTCTTCCTCCCACTCTCTCTTGCCCCTAATGATCTCCTTTTTGTACAGTAATCTAGTTGCCCTGATTTTTACACTATCTTTGGACTTGATTGCCGCAAGGAGGTCCCTTTTTACTTTCTTACAAGTACGGTTAAACCAGGGGTGTGTCCTAGGCGTGTGCCGCATATTTCCACTTACTGGATAGAACACTTCCCCTAGCGTCATGGCTAACTGCCTGTGTATTTCTACGGCTTGCTGGCGAGAAGTCGGATCATCCATCTCGCTTATGCAAGGAGTTGCGATCTGACATATTTTTGCAAGCCGGTTAGGGGAGTCCACAAAATGGGGTCATTTAATCCTTCTCCTGTTGTTTGTTACCATGAGAGGTGGCATCGCCATGTCAGGATTGGGGTCGGGGTTTGTTGAACCAAAAGACCCAGGCTTAAGGGTTAAGACCAAGGTATTATGATCACTATCATGCCTTGGCACGACCCTAAATTCTTTCAGCCTATCCCAATGTTTTGCTTCCATCATGAGGTAATCAATGATGGAAGTTTGGTTTGCCCTATTATACGTGGCTAGGCCTGGACAGTCGGGATCCAATCTCCCGTTGCACGCCCGCAGAGACGTTGCAAGGGAGAGAGATTTTATTTGGAGCACCAACGGAGTCCATGCCCAAGTCCATGGTGATCTTGGGGTCGGGGATGCGCCAGAGTGAGTCTACTTCATCTTGTTCGCACAACTCCAGACTATCCAGAAGCTCAAACTGGCAATTAAAATCACCACCAAGGATTATCGCAATTGAGGGGTCCAGTGCCTGGATAAAAAGAATGAGTACTTTCATTGTGTTCGATTCCTGCCCATTCTTGACTGGCCTTGAGTAGATATTTATTGTAGCTACTTGTTGTTTATTTTGAGGTGTTATTAAAACACACTGGATATCTAGGGAATTTGTTTGCATTTGGGTGGCATGGATACCCAGATGAGTGCCTATCCATATTGATAGCCCTCCCGAAGGGCGGCCCTTGCCTGTAGAAACTGCCAGGATATCATAAGTTGCAAAGGCCGGGCTAGTGCTCTCCTCGCTTGCCCAGGTCTCCTGCATTAGGCAGATATCGTGAGCGGCCATAAAGGAGGATCACTCTGGTGTGAGCAGTTTGTTTTTTAACCCGGCTATGTTCCAGGAAAGGAGTTTTAAATATCCTTCCACTGCCTTTTCAGGACCTTGTATGTCCAGGTTTCCCTTTTCTCTGGTCCCCTCCCTTGTCGAAGAGTGGAATACTAAATCATCCCCGGTGGAGGTGGATGGAACATTTTCCTCCAAAACCTGTTCTCTAATGGACTCTGCATTGATGATTTGCGGTGGGGGATTTCCCTTCGATATGAGTCAATTTGCCTCCTCCAGCACGCTAAACCTGTTCCAATGGGGTTGCAGCGGGTGTATGGGATTATATGAAAGCGTGCCCTCTCCGGATGTCAGGCAATGTTGCATTCCATTTAATGGAGGATAATGGCCCCTATTTTGGTAAGCCCTATTGGAGTTGGTTGGTCTCAAGTTGGGAGTAGGGTAGAAATGTGACAGGTGTAGTGGGTATATTTGGGAATTTATCCTGCAGAGTGAAACATTACAGATGTGGTCCACAGCAGAGGTGTCCCTGAAGTTTATTATTACAACATCTCCTGACACTGTTTTTGGTCCCCTCCCTATCCAATCTATTCTTCTAACCGCCAGTATTTCCCCTGAAACATTTGGGGGTAGGGGTCTATTTCCGCTTAACCATTGGATGCACTTGTTTTTTAAATCAATCTCATTTTCTCTTTTCCCCTCACTAAGGACTGGAACTCCTGTGAGGGCTACCACGTATGGTAGGGCTTCCGGAGGTAGATTAATGGTTGGCAGCCGGAGAGGAGTAGCTTTAGATGGTACATTCCTGCTTGTTGGTGTACTGGTTTTACTTTCATTTTTACCCTCCTTAGGGTTCAATCTAATTTTTTCAGTGTTGGCAGTCAAGTTTCCCACTGCCTGGTGAGTTTGACCGTGTATAATAATGCTAGGAGGGGAAGGAAGTAGAGCATGTGCAGACTTAGGGATAATTATTGGAGTTCCTGCATTTTTAGACTGTATTAAGGGGTTTTTAGGTGCAGCTACTCTGTCACTAGATGTGTTTTTAGGTGTACCACCACAGACAGAGGGTGCTGAATTTCTCAAGGGATTAGCTGACTTTGTTTTCCCTACCCCCTTATTATTTAGGATAGTGACCAGTCTGTCAAGCTTTGACACCAGGGGTTTAATATGGGTGACATGGTCTGCTCCAAGCATGCTTGTAAGTCAGCCACCATGTTAGTGATCCAGCACGGTATTCCTGAGGTCGAGTGCGACGTGTTAACAGTCGGGGTCACCAGATTGTGATTGGCCAAATTCTTTTTGCCTAATTTATTTGGGAGGCTCTCTTTCTTTTTCCTGGGGCGTGATTTGCATACTGTGGGATTTCCTTGGGAGGGGGGGAAGTCAGAACAATAAGTGGATCCTCAACATCTATAGGGGTCACTATAGGCACCTGTGCGCAGGGCAATTCTACGTAGGACGATGTCAGGTAAGAGTTTAGATCCGGGGCATCGGTTACAATAAGTGAACAGTCACCTCCCTGATTTTACAGACATAATGAGGGTGTAATTGATAATTTTCTCTCTGTATTTTCGATTGCAGTAGACACAACCCCAATGGTTTTTTGCAGCATCTTGTCAATTGCTGTCAAACTGGGTAGAGGCTGTGGTGCTGCCGCCTGCAGTCTGGTGTTTGGTCGTGTTACTGGGGTTTTTGCTTTTTTGCCCAAGTTACTCATTCTGTAGGAATGGGTGGTGGTGGGTGGATATAATGAGCAGCTACAAGATCCCGATCACATTGGACTAACACCCTCAAGGTTACAGAATGAACTGCTGCTATAATATGTATGTAGCCAGGGGGTTTGGAATCCAAGTAACAGTACCTTTTAAAGGGAAGCCTTTTCCTTGTTAATCTCCTCGGCAGATGAAAGAGGGATGGTCCACCCTTTGCCCGGGCTTAGCCCGGCGAGTCCCGCGCACTGTCCTGCGACTCGGGAACTGCTGGTGTTTTTGAGCGCCTCCGGGTGCAGGATGTGAGGTGGCGGCTTCCGGCCGCTATGCCACTCGGGAGGTGTAGTTCCTTCCCCTCTTGGCGGCCGCGCTAGTGTGGATTGAAAGAACAATGGTTCCTGTGGCATACCAATTTATAGAATATACAATACTAAACAGCTTAAATAAGCAATATTCACTTGTAGCAGAGAAGGGTTTGGCAAAGAAAGAAGCACACATATGCAAAATTTATAAGAAAGACTTCTTATATTTCAACTCATGAAAAGTGTCCATATTTACAACAGCAACACATATACAAAAAGTTATATGTACAGTGTAAAGTGCAGTGCGTCCCAAGTGATTTGGTGAACAAAAACAAAACAAACACAATTAATAAATGATCTATACAGTTTTGCGTTATGGGTATTAACACAGGGAAATGACCAAGCAATATGATACAATAGTTGCTCACAGTGACTATATGTAATCATAAATCACTGTGCTAAAAGGGTTCCTTCCCTATAGCGTCGACGGCGTTTCGACCTGCTTGATGGAGGTCTCGTCAGGACTAAACAGTGAGGGACATCTAGGGAAAAGGTGAAAGTGGTTGTTAATATGTGTGGTTGCTGTACTCTGCAGTAGTGTGTGGACTTAAAATTGGGGAATGTATAACCTCGTAGTGTCTCAACTTAACGCAACCCATGCGTGATAAAATGAATTAAATCGGACTTACAGTGTACCCAGCCGGGCACTGTTGAGAAAAAAGATAGAACATTTGTTAAGACTCACGAACGCTGTGGGACAACGTTACAATTGGGCCAGTGATGGTAAAGAAAAGCCACTTACCACTGTGGTTGCTCGTGGTAATGGAGTCGGGCTCAGGTTGCCGTTTCAAAGGCAGGGTAATACCTGGTGACAAAGGGCCATATGGTGAGAATGCTGTTATATCGCGGGAGAGGGTGGTGTGGGGCAGGGTGTCTCAGAGCTTACCTGCTCTTCGGACGCGGAATCGCTCGATCGCACTTTCCCGGTCGGCTGTTTGGTAAACAGTGGAGTTCCGGGTTTAGTGCGTCAGTGCGTATTTAACGTGACATGTGCGCGCGCATCCAGAGGGGCGGGAGTAGTGTTAGCGCGTCATTGTTATGATGTGAGCTAGCGTATTTACATGGGAGGCGGGTGCGCAATCAAGTGGCAAGATCGTGTGATATGTACCAATTCCCAAGGCAATTCGCCACGCACTTATCATTGGTGATGAGGAGTGCTTTTATGTGGGTATTAGGATATTGTATCGTAAATGCACAACCTATGTCAACCTAGGAATCATAGATTAACAATCCAATTAACTTCTCTATATACAAATTTTAGTCAATATCTAAAACGGTACTTATCGCTTTTTGGTAAAATTAAACTACACATAAAGGTTATAAAAGTATTATTTGCTACCATATTTACAAGCTGTTTTAAGCATAATTAAGCTAGCGTACCATGTAAAGTTCACAATTATACCAATTGTAGTGATGTACTCCTCACAGAACAATGAATTCTCCTGTGCATACAGTAAACCACCATACAATACATAGTTCTACCTCATGTTGGTACAGGGAAGTGTGGCTAGAAAGTTTGTCACAGTTAGTTTGTCAAAGTGGAGACAAATCCTCTCCATTCATCAGCAGAATTAAGCCCCTTGTTGATGGAATTAACTCTATCAATCCAGTGACATTCACGGCGTTGTAATATTTGTGAGATGTCACCATCTCTCTCAGGTACAGTCAGTACAGTTACCCCAACAAAATAGTCAAACAATCACTCAAACGTGCCTGGTATTGCCCCCGAGAAGAACTTTTGATCACCAGACCGAAAGCCAAAATGGAGAAAATAGTATGCGTAACTACTTTCGGAACTCATACCAACGAAATCCGGAAGAGTATTACACAAAATTGGGACATTATACAAAGCATTGATCCCTCAATTGAGGTGCCCTTGTTTGCGTACAAAAGAGGGAAAAACTTGAAAGATCACCTAGTTAGATCTTCCAATGAAAGGATCACTAAGACAGGGGGCACATTAGAAACACTTTGGAATCTTCCACCAATTCTGGGCCACCATCCCTGTGGAAACTGTGTGATCTGTCCATTGACAGAAAAGACAAACATCTTCAAATTTGGAAACTTTGAACATACACTCAAGTTTTTTTCCAATTGTAATACATGCAATGTTGTATACTGCATTTGGTGCCCTTGTGGTCTGCCCTACATTGGGCAGACGCAACAATCGGTTAAGGCAAGAATAGGACAGCATCGAAGTCGCATACGAAAGGCAGTTCTGACAGCTCCATTGGTATGCCACTTTCAAGAAAAAAATCACTCTGCAGATCAGTTGAAATGGCAAGTCATAGACATTTCGACTGTACCTGAGAGAGGTGGTGACATCTCACAAATATTACAACGCCGTGAATGTCACTGGATTGATAGAGTTAATTCCATCAACAAGGGGCTTAATTCTGCTGATGAATGGAGAGGATTTGTCTCCACTTTGACAAACTAACTGTGACAAACTTTCTAGCCACACTTCCCTGTACCAACATGAGGTAGAACTATGTATTGTATGGTGGTTTACTGTATGCACAGGAGAATTCATTGTTCTGTGAGGAGTACATCACTACAATTGGTATAATTGTGAACTTTACATGGTACGCTAGCTTAATTATGCTTAAAACAGCTTGTAAATATGGTAGCAAATAATACTTTTATAACCTTTATGTGTAGTTTAATTTTACCAAAAAGCGATAAGTACCGTTTTAGATATTGACTAAAATTTGTATATAGAGAAGTTAATTGGATTGTTAATCTATGATTCCTAGGTTGACATAGGTTGTGCATTTACGATACAATATCCTAATACCCACATAAAAGCACTCCTCATCACCAATGATAAGTGCGTGGCGAATTGCCTTGGGAATTGGTACATATCACACGATCTTGCCACTTGATTGCGCACCCGCCTCCCATGTAAATACGCTAGCTCACATCATAACAATGACGCGCTAACACTACTCCCGCCCCTCTGGATGCGCGCGCACATGTCACGTTAAATACGCACTGACGCACTAAACCCGGAACTCCACTGTTTACCAAACAGCCGACCGGGAAAGTGCGATCGAGTTATTCCGCGTCCGAAGAGCAGGTAAGATCTGAGACACCCTGCCCCACACCACCCTCTCCCGCGATATAACAGCATTCTCACCATATGGCCCTTTGTCACCAGGTATTACCCTGCCTTTGAAACTGCAACCTGAGCCCGACTCCATTACCACGAGCAACCACAGTGGTAAGTGGCTTTTCTTTACCATCACTGGCCCAATTGTAACGTTGTCCCACAGCGTTCGTGAGTCTTAACAAATGTTCTATCTTTTTTCTCAACAGTGCCCGGCTGGGTACACTGTAAGTCCGATTTAATTCATTTTATCACGCATGGGTTGCGTTAAGTTGAGACACTACGAGGTATTACATTCCCCAATTTTAAGTCCACACACTACTGCAGAGTACAGCAACCACACATATTAACAACCACTTTCACCTTTTCCCTAGATGTCCCTCACTGTTTAGTCCTGACGAGACCTCCATCAAGCAGGTCGAAACGCCGTCGACGCTATAGGGAAGGAACCCTTTTAGCACAGTGATTTATGATTACATATAGTCACTGTTAGCAACTATTGTATCATATTGCTTGGTCATTTCCCTGTGTTAATACCCATAACGCAAAACTGTATAGATCATTTATTAATTGTGTTTGTTTTGTTTTTGTTCACCAAATCACTTGGGACGCACTGCACTTTACACTGTACATATAACTTTTTGTATATGTGTTGCTGTTGTAAATATGGACACTTTTCATGAGTTGAAATATAAGAAGTCTTTCTTATAAATTTTGCATATGTGTGCTTCTTTCTTTGCCAAACCCTTCTCTGCTACAAGTGAATATTGCTTATTTAAGCTGTTTAGTATTGTATATTCTATAAATTGGTATGCCACAGGAACCATTGTTCTTTGGATATACACTTTGCCCTGGTTCCGCTGTGAGTAGGGTTCCCTTGTTTCCCCTTTTCGCACTAGTGTGGATTGAGGCAGCGGCGGTGGGAGGGAGACCCACACAGGCCAGGGACAAAGGCGGCAGGTAAAGTAAGGTGGCAGCGTGATGTCCGGAAATGCCCCCAGGTCAGCTCGTCTCCCCCGCTCCACCGGAACTGCTGGTGTTTTTGAGCGCCTCCGGGCGCAGGATGTGAGGTGGCAGCTTCCGGGCGCTATGCCACTCAGGAGGTGTAGTTCCCTCCCAACTCGGCGGCCGCGCTAGTGTGGATTGAGGCAGCGGCAGTGGGAGGGAGACCCACACAGGCCAGGGACATGGTCGGCAGGTAAAGTAAGGTGGCAGCGTGATGTCCGGAAATGCCCCTAGGTCAGCTCGTCTCCCCCGCTCCACCGGAACTGCTGGTGTTTTTTAGCACCTCCAGGCGCAGGATGTGAGGTGGCGGCTTTCGGCCGCTTTGCCACTCTGGAGGTGTAGTTCCCCCCCTCTCGGCGGCCGCTCTAGTGTGGATTGAGGCAGCGGTGGCGGGAGTGAGACACAAACTTTCAAATGCATTAAGAAAGGAGAAAAATAAAAAGGATTGCTAGAAATGGCTCCAGACATTTAAGGTTTCACCAAAATAATGATTCAGACCTAAGAAATTAAAACATGAATTATACTATAGAAGAGTTATCTACTTTTTCAAAATTGAGGGAACTCTCGGTTCCCTTCTCTATGAATTTTGGAGATGTACTTAGTGAACTTTATACTCAGGCTACAGAATTTGAACCACTTACTACACTGTCAAGAGATTATCCTCTTGGATTAGAAGCCATCACACCTGCCCTTAACCCGAAACAATCAATATGGTAGTGGAAGATAGCAATTATCCTTGCTATTCAAAACTATTGTTAATCTCCTCGGCAGATGACAGGGGGATGGCCCGTCCTATCCTCCTCCGGCCACCGAGGGCCACAGAGGACCCGCCCTTTGCCCGGGCTTAGCCCGGCGAGTCCCGCGCGCTGTCCCGCGACGCTGGAACTGCTGGTGTTTTTGAGCGCCTCCGGGTGCAGGATGTGAGATGGCGGCTTCCGGCCGCTATGCCACTCAGGAGGTGTAGTTCCCTCCCCACTCGGCGGCCGCGCTAGTGTGGATTGAGGCAGCGGCGGTGGGAGGGAGACCCACACAGGCCAAGGACAAAGTTGGCAGGTAAAGTAAGGTGGCAGCGTGATGTCCGGAAATGCCCCCAGGTCAGCTCGTCCCCCCCTCTCCACCGGAACTGCTGGTGTTTTTGAGCACCTCCGGGCACAGGATGTGAGGTGGCGGCTTTCAGCCGCTATGCCACTCGGGAGGTGTAGTTCCCCCCCCTCTCGGCGGCTGCGCTAGTGTGGATTGAGGCAGCGGTGGCAGGAGTGAGACCCAAACTTTCAAATGCATTGAGAAAGGAGAAAAATAAAAAGGATTGCTAGAAATGATTCCAGACATTTAAGGGTTCACCTAAATAATGATTCAGACCTAAGAAATTAAAACATGAATTATACTATAGAAGAGTTATCTACTTTTTCAAAATTGAGGGCACTCTCGGTTCCCTTCTCTATGAATTTTGGAGATGTACTTAGTGAACTTAATACTCAGGCTACAGAATTTGAACCACTTACTACACTGTCTGGAGATTATCCTCTTGGATTAGAAGCCATCACACCTGCCCTTAACCCCGAAACAATCAATATGGTAGTGGAAGATAGCAATTATCCTTGCTATTCAAAACTATTGTTAATCTCGGCAGATGAAAGGGGGATGGCCCGTCCCATCCTCCTCCAGCCACCGAGGGCCCGCCCTTTGCCGGGGCTTAGACCGGCGAGTCCCGCGCGCTGTCCCGCAACGCGGGAACTGCTGGTGTTTTTGAGCGCCTCCGGGTGCAGGATGTGAGGTGGCGGCTTCCGGCCGCTATGCCACTCGGGAGGTGTAGTTCCTTCCCCTCTTGGTGGCCGCGCTAGTGTGGATTGAGGCAGCGGCGGCGGGAGGGAGACCCACACAGGCCAGGGACAAAGGCAGCAGGTAAATTAAGGTGGCAGCGCGATGTCCGGAAATGCCCCCAGGTCAGCTCGTCTCCCCCGCTCCACCGGAACTGCTGGTGTTTTTGAGAGCCTCCGGGCGCAGGATGTGAGGTGGCGGCTTCCGGACGCTATGGCACTCAGGAGGTGTAGTTCCCTCCCCACTCGGCGGCCGCGCTAGTGTGGATTGAGGCAGTGGCGGTGGGAGGGAGACCCACACAGGCCAGGGACAAAGTCGGCATGTATAGTAAGGTGGCTGCGTGATGTCCGGAAATGCCCCCAGGTCAGCTCGTCTCCCCCGCTCCACCGGAACTGCTGGTGTTTTTGAGCACCTCCGGGCGCAGGATGTGAGGTGGCGGCTTTCGGCCGCTATGCCACTCGGGAGGTGTAGTTTCCCCCCCCCCTCTCGGCGGCCGCGCTTGTGTGGATTGAGGCAGCGGTGGCGGGAGTGAGACCCAAACTTTCAAATGCATTAAGAAAGGCGAAAAATAAAAAGGATTGCTAGAAATGGCTCCAGACATTTAAGGGTTCACCTAAATAATGATTCAGACCTAAGAAATTAAAACATGAATTATACTATAGAAGAGTTATCTACTTTTTCAAAATTGAGGGCACTCTCGGTTCCCTTCTCTATGAATTTTGGAGATGTTCTTAGTGAACTTAATACTCAGGCTACAGAATTTGAACCACTTACTACACTGTCAGGAGATTATCCTCTTGGATTAGAAGCCATCACACCTGCCCTTAACCCTGAAACAATCAATATGGTAGTGGAAGATAGCAATTATCCTTGCTATTCAAAACTATTGAGCTCTTTTTTCGAAAGATAGTCCACTAAATAGGCAAGGAATCCTACGTTTTATTTCGCACCTACCCCCATCTGTCTTCTCTCTCATCGGCAGAGAGAGATTAAACTGATTTCTTTTCCAATAAAACAAGACTTGTCTACATCATGGGTTGGATTTTGGTTTGAAATAATAGCAAAGATTATTATGAACGAATGTGACATCTGGCATATGAATGGCTATGGTGTTCGAAATATCCCTGACATTACTCCCTGAAGAAACAAACTTAGTGACAAAGCCTACGCAGGACACTGTAGCAGGAGTTTCAAACAAAATTCAACTGGCTGTATGAGTTTTGGTGGACGTATCAAATCTATAAGTATCCAGGTCAATTTAACTCAGAGACATATTAAAAATTGAGATCAACAATCCTACATGCCTTCAAATAGGGAGCATTCTTGATCTTGGCCAACTGCATACCATTACCTATTGCCAGTGCCATATCAATTTGAGCAGTTTCATCAGGGCTGCATTACATGCTGCCACTCCACTCTTGGACACTCGTTCTGTGTTAACTGCCAAGGAAAACAGAGGCAAAGAACCAGTTAAAAACATGTAAACAAACCATTTGGTAGCCGTATGTATAGTGTGATATATAACCCTTGTTTACCCAGAGTCAGCCTAGTTGCTCATACCAGCCGCTCCGGGGCGCATATAGTGCAGCCCTGATGAAACTGCTTAAATTGATATGGCAGTGAAACATGTCGGCACTGGCAATAGGTAATGGTATGCATGAATAGCTACCAGCCTTTTTATTTGTGCAGCATATAATCATTTCCCTATAACTAAAGTTGGTTAAGGGAACTGTATGCTGTGTTTTATGCACTTATTTACGTTGTGTGTTTGTCACTAGCAGACGCCTCTGCTTTCCACTGTTTTTACACGTTTTTGGTTGTTTGTTTTGGACACTTTCTTTCTTTCTACTTTCTTTGAGAATCAAGTGACTACCGATGATGAGACAGGGGCTTGTCTGGAAATTACATTCCAGTTACCCCGTTGGTGGTGTTTCCGTGAGGTGTCATTTGTTTCTCGCACATTTTTTCTAATCAAGAATTCGATCCAACATTGGTGGTGTGGTTCTAGTGATATTGACCTAGAAGGGTCAGAGTACTTGTTGTTCTGTGTCTCTGTCAAGGAGGATAGGCCTTTTTTAACGTAAATTTGGGCGGAGTACAGTGAATTGTCTCCTCATAAATTGCAGAGGACAGGAATAGGTAACAGTACATATAGACTGTTCTATTCTTTCCATCACCGATATGTTTTGACGTCCGTTGGACAGGGTCTTTTGTTGTAGGCCTATGCATGGCTTGCCTTGATGTCTCCCTGAATTGTTGCACAGAGGTCACTTTGGTTTGATTTCACTCACTATACCACCCATGTCTGATTTGACGGCCTAAAGGTTGTGAAAAATGTTCTTTCTCTTGCATGTGACGTACACATGGTTTGGGGCTTGTTCCGTGTTCCGATATGTTTTGACGTCCATTGGACAGGGTCTTTTGTTATAGGTCTATGTTTGAGTGGAGGGCGACCCTGTCCTTTTTCCCTCTGAGCTCCCATTGAGAGTAAGCCATGCATAGGTACAGGGATGATAGGTAGTGTCTGAAGTCAAACAGTGATCAGCCACACATCTGTCTCAACTTACTTGACATGTGTATGTCATCAGCACAACAAACATGGCTCATTGTCACACTCCCTGACTGTCAAAAAAAAGTTGGATCCTTCACACATACCCCTCCTCTACCCAAGTCACACATGCGTCACTCAGCACCAGTGTTAAACCCTGCAGAATGGTGCAAACGATGTCCTGTGAGTATACTGACAACCAATCACACTCCCTGGGGTGCATCTACAAACATCACACACACATGCAGGGATGCCTGGACCAATGCTGACACAAAAATAATAGCCGAACACAAACCTCACAATCAACATACACAGAAGTGCAACAAGCCCACACATGGCCAGCCAAACAGTGGGAAGGCAAAGGGACCCCAGACAGAACAGGAGTACACAACATTGTCACTCAGGACCAATGCAAAGACACCATACGCCAACACAAAATAGAATTGCGTCATCTCAAAACAATCATGAACACAAACTGGGATCAATTGGACAATAAGCTAACACAGACAGAGACTCCACACCACCCATCAAGTCAACATGGTATCATAGTGTACCACAGGCATGCGCATGCACAATCCTGACAAGTGATGATAGGTCAAAGATAGGAGGACATAGCACTAGTCTGCACTCAAAACAATCCCAGCAACAAAAAACACCTTGCTGCATGTGACAGACACACAAGTAATGCAAACTACACTTGCAACACACATCAGAATGTATCACAATGCACAAACTACTCACACACAATGTCATGCAAATAGAACATCACACACAGAGCATCTGTAAACAGAAAGAGTCAACAAAGGCCAAACACTGCATACGTCCACAACAAAAACACAACAGATGCTCATGCCAATCCATCACATTGCAAACTCAGCTGGACATCAGAGGGATGCACACCAGGCAAGTACAAGGTAACATACACTCACAGCACTGCATGCAGCCCAAAGGGTATATGCACACCAACCAAATCAGTAGCACACACATCTCAGTGCCACAACATGTACCCCCCACAACACAAATCAGCACACAGACAATATCTCACTCAGGAAGGGTAGCAGTACCTCAGCAAACACACATATAGCTAACCCAACACCCACAGTTGCACAACTCAGGGACACCCAGGTGCAAACAACATGACCAGAGGACTGTGCTGCCCAAACAGTTGCACTGCACATGTGCAACCATTACTGCAAACCAGTACAAGAAAATCACACATAACTAATTGGGAAACTTTCCTGAGTGGCACATTGGTCATGTGCACATATCAGCACCACAAAGCATAGTGTAACAAATGAAGTGGTGGGGAGGCTCACAAACTGGCAACCCAAGGGGTAGGTGACATGAGATTGAAGTGGTTTGTACGTCAGTAGTCGACAGGTCAGGAGTATACTGTACACAAATACATGGAGGAGTCACTCACAATGGGTAGGCATCAGAAGCACAGATAGGGGATGGTATGAATCCACATTCCACATACCATACTGGAGCTAAAAATGGTTCAAGTGACAGCAATGCATCCGAAAACTCGCCAACAATGTCAGTGTGGCTGAGCAGGTCTGCACATGGCTGATCCACAAAACACAACACAGACTTGGCAGTCACACACTCTGCATACTCACAACTGGGAGAAACAACAAGTAGGTGTACCCCAGGACACACCAACACACTGCACATTGCACAACCTACAAGTCCTACATGTGCACACAATAACAAGCACAGTGCAGACAACTGAAACAAACAGGCACCCAGCTCCTGGGTCATACATGTGTGCAGTTGGCATTGCAGGGGCACACACACATCAACACTGCTGACAAAGTCCCCCCTTCCCACTTCATGACCACTCCAGTGCACACATTCAAATATACCCATGTGACTAGGAAGACAGGCCATCACAAAATGACCATACATCAACACTGCTGTTTATACATCAAGAAAGATCACACAGACATGATGGACCCTAGCCAGCCTGCCTGTAATCTTATGGATAGAATTCCCCTCTGTGTTGGTAGTGCATCCTAACATGACTTGTACAATTTAGCAAACCTGACCATAAAATGATTAGGATAACAGTAGATCGTCACAAACAACCATCATTGCACCCCTGAGCCTCAGAGTCAAGAAGTACTGAAGTTCCTGTCACCTCTGGCAAAATCTGAAAAAGGGAAACAAGCAACTGGCAATGTCAAAGTGGCATAAAGAGAATGTGTCACATGAAACCATACCCATGCAGAAAGGTTTTTATTAAGCAAAGACACTGACAAAGCAAACAACAGGAGTAACTGTCTTTATTACAAATTACCCAGATAGGCATCAAAAGTAGACATCAGCAAGGCCAGTGGCCAGTCCATACCTCAAAGTAGGCACATGTGTGCATGAGAACCTGCACAGGAAATTGGCACACTAAGTGTTAAGCAGCAAGGCCAATTGCCAGTATAAACTAGAATAAAGTACATGTGTGCTTGAGAAACTGCACAGGGAATGGGCTTCCATAGTGATAAACAGCAAGGCCATTGGCCAGTCCATATTTCATAGTAGACACATGTGTGCATGAGAACCTGCACAAGGAATGGGCATCCTAAGTGATAAACAGCAAGGACAATGACCAGTGAAAAGTGGAATAAAGTACATGTGTGCATGAGAAAACTGCACAGGGAATGGGCATCCAAAGTGATAAACAGCAAGGCCATTGGCCAGTACGAAGTGCAAAGTAGTTACATGAGAACCTGTACAGGGAATGGGCATCCATAGTAACAAACAGCAAGGCCAGTGGCCAGTCCATAGTTCAAAGTAGGCACATGTGTGCATGAGAACCTGCACATGGAATGGGCATCCTAAGTGATAAGTAGCAAGGCCATTGGCCAGTAAAAAGTAGAATAAAATACATGTGTGCTTGAGAAGCTGCACAGGGAATGGGCATCCACAGTAACAAACAGCAAGGTCAGTGGCCAGTCCATAGTTCAAAGTAAGCACGTGTGCATGAGACCCTGCACAGGGAATGGGCAGCCTAAGTGATAAACAGCAAGGCCAGTGGCCAGTCCATAGTTAAAAGTAGTGCATGAGAACCGGCACAGTGAATGGATGACACGGTACACTGCCATGGGAAGCAACACAGCCATGGGGTTAACAATTTGCAGTCCAGGCACTGCTGTGGGAGAGATGAGTGTGGAAGGGGGACTTAGCCTCAGACTTGGCTGTCAGTTGGAGTGGGAGGTGGCTAATTATCAGGGCCAATTGGAGGACTGGACCTGGGAGAGAGAGGACCAGCTGAAGTAGAAGCATCAGTGGCTTTGGGAGCCGGAGGGCTGCTTGGACCGGGTGGGGTGGTGGCCCATGGAGGTGGAGACATTCTGCCCTGAGTCACAGTGTGGGAGGGTGAATATAGAGGGCTGCCTTTCCACTTCTTGGGGATTTGATAGGAAATAATTGTCTTGGGCAGAGTGGACAGTGGGGCAGGCACAACTGACTCACTCTCCACCACAGGTGCATCAGGTGCAGGTGGTGACCCTCCCTCTGGGGATCTGCTGGTTCGGGCGGTATATTGGCCTGACCTTGCTTTATACCCTCCCTCCCCTGTTGAACAGGTGACCCCCCTACAGTGCCCTCCTTTCCCAGCTTCACAAGGGTGTGGATGGGAGTGGAGGTTGTGGGTGAATCTGACTTAGATGACTTTTTCTGTGGATTCTTAGCAGGCACCAACTTCACTGCAGGCACGGCAACTGTCTGCCTGTCTTTGGGAGACGCTTTTGGGATGGGAGTGTCCTTGGATGGGGCTCATTGTGAGGCATGTGATCCTGAGGCCTGCTTCTTGGCTTGATGCCCCTGAGTGTCACCTGAAGGGCTTTTGCCTTTCTCGCTCCTGTATCACTTTAGTTTGTTTGGGGGATGGTGTCTGAGCCCCGGCCCGCTTGGGATGCTGCTGGTGTGTGCTGCATGTGGTGTACCTGCAGCCTGTGGGCTGTGGTGTGTGGTCACTCTTGTCAGATGTAGACACTGGCAGGGGGTTGCCAAAGGGACTGGAGCTGGACTTTGAGCCTGTGACAGATGAATGGCTGCCGTCTCTGTGGAGGACAAAGACTGGATAGTCCTGTGTATCCCACCGACGTCTGAATGAATGCCCTCCCTGAAGGCAACTACCTGTGCCAACTTCTTGTCATGGTCTTGGAAGGTATTCAGGAGAGTTGTCTGACCCACACGAAGCTGGCGCTAAAGGTCCACCGCTTCAGCACTGAGGGCAGCAGGGGAGACAGGGGTAGGAGCTGCGGTGCCTGGGGGAAGGACACTTTTCCCTTCATACTGGTGCGAGCACGTCTGGCATTAGTGGAAGTAGCTGGGAGGGTGAGCACTGGACGATGTGTGGTGGAAGAGGAGGCAGATTTCCCACTCCATGTGCCCGCCAACATCGAGGAGTCACTGCTGGCATCAGATGACATAGAAGTTGGTGTTTCTGGGCATGATTCCTCAAGGACACTCCGGTCCCCCTGAAGTGCTGGTCACATCAGTGAGCTCATGTGTAGCAGTCGTGCAAGATGCCTCACCACTGGTGTCCGTCTCCTGTCCCTCTGTGCCCTCTGCAGATGCTGCAAGAGACAGAGACATAGGTTCAATTTAGTGCCATAGACACAATCATCATATGCATGCAAAGCACAAAACAAGATGATGATACCCCCAAGTTGCACACCACCCTGTGCAGTCACATTGTGAAAACTTAATTCACAACTCAAAAGATGCATGGTAACATGTACACTTGGCAATATTGACCCATGCGGTATACACACAGCCAAATAGCTTGCCCGTCCCTCCGTCTAACCTGACATGGAGATCCCTGTGAGCATACCTAGATCCCTGTTGGTGAAAAAAAAAGTACATCCTAACATGTTGTCAAAGTCACATATGGAGTCAATATAAGGGGGCAACACAGATACAGACTCCAAAATGTAATTTAGCAATGGCCTTGCGCTCTTGCCATCCACCATGTCATGCTTTGGTGCACAACTACAGTTGCACATTTGTGTCAGATGTGTAGTTCTCACAATTTCGCGATCAGGCACTGCACACATTGACGATAGATCACTCAGATGAGGCACACTGCCATTCACTGCCATGGGATATCCCTGACTCCCCTAATGCAGCCGATGCAATAAGGCCACAACTCAGATTGCAACGTCAAGGGCTATTACATCAATGACATGAGAAAGTACATGTAGCCAAAATGCAGCTGCACCCAACAGAGAGGCCACTTAAAAGCTATTGCATCACACTAGCAACATCACAGAGTTCAGCACTGGCGCAGGGTTGGAATACATGCAGTCTCTCAGAACCAAATCACCCTTCCCAGAATACTCACCCCCAGCTTGCTGCTCAAGGGCTCTCAAACGTTCATCCAGCTCTGGCTGTGTTACAGCCAAGATGCGGGCCATTAGTGGTGTCATGCTCCTGCGCGCCAACCTGCCAGTCCGAGGGAGCAGCCCCAGCATCATCTCTGCCAAATTTTTGCTCAGCCAGCGGATGTCATCCCACTCTTGTGACAGTGTGTGTGCCGTCGGTTGGAGACACACAGAGCCTGCACCTTGCATGCAATGGCCCTCCATACAGCCTTACGCTGGTAGACTTTCAGCTGCAGGCATGGGAGACAAGGAGAGCAAATGTCAGTGACACTGGGTTATGTACTACTGTGTCTCAGTACAGGAGCATGCACACACTCAGCACAGTTATTCAGATATGTTTAGCAGAGACAATACAACATTACACGTAGTACATCAGCATGAGATAATCATATCGGTTTTGTGGACATTGGTCCTCCCCCTCTCTCTCTTTCACCCCTAGCGCCAAGACGTTTCGGCATTTGTGCACGCTATAAATGTCAATCCGATCCCAT
This sequence comes from Lissotriton vulgaris, assembly GCF_964263255.1. NCBI lineage: Eukaryota > Metazoa > Chordata > Amphibia > Caudata > Salamandridae > Lissotriton > Lissotriton vulgaris. The sequence goes on from NC_141698.1 coordinate 904,506,263, forward strand.
CCAATACCTAGATGCATGCAGGTATGAGTGTGGACACAGTACCTGGCCATCTCATACACATGCAGAATGCCAGCACAGAAAGCAAGGTGAAGATGGCCCACATCTGCAATGCAGTATGTGAGGGAGTAAGACATACATTACATTACAAATGATGTTTTGGGGCAGACTCACTGTGTCCAACACTGCACACCACTCAATATCCTTGCCTGTGAATTGCTACCTGTGTCACGAAGGTCACATATCGGGACACGATCTTACAATCTCACACCCTCATCACAAGGTCAGTCTTGTGCAATACTGAGGCATAAGATAGCTCATTGAAGAATAGGGTAGCAGACAACCCTTACGTCTCAAAATGTCCATTCAGTGATGGGTCCCTGACAAATTGGGCAGTAACTGTGCAGGCCAGGGGGGCTCAAACTGCGGTCTAACATAGGCCATCAGAACTGTCACATGCATGCACAATATGAGAGGGAAAAATGTGCCTACACATGCGAGTCAGTTCACATTATGAAGAAAATGGAATGTTTCAAAAGTACAACAATCTGCTGTGTCATAGGTGGTTTTCGAACAAGAGTGTCAGGCATTTCACTTTTTGCATAATGCTGACAAATCCATGGTGGCAATATAAAGTCAAACACACTTCCATCAGTATCCTCTGGATGGAAACTCTTTGTAATGTCACAGATGAGCCTGTGAAGAACCTCATGGACCCAAACATCCATTAGCACGGGTAACTCCTGTCCTGACTCCCACTTACCATACTTACAATGTCAATGTATGGCTGCAACCACTGCATGTCCCTCCCATCCTGATATGCAGCCAGGAAAATGTGTAAAATAGCCTGAAGTCAGCATACTAGGCAGTATATCACACAAACCCTCACTCGCAGGCACATACTGCAGCAGCTAAACTTCATTTGGGCACTCCCTGCACTCCCCTAATTTCCCTCTGAAACACTTACCATGACATCAGGAGCATCATATAGCCTCCCATACTGTGAAAACACCTGTCCACCAGGACCTCCAGCTCCTCTGTGGTGAAGGGATGGGCCCTGATGTACTCAGTCCTCGTCATCATTGGGTCCATGAGCCAGGAACAGCAGCTGTTGGTGGTGAAGGGTCAGTCAGCAGTGTCTGGAAGCAGTGGAAATGTGTGGCTCTTTCTCACACATACATAGCCCCCTGGGGTTGTTTCAGTGGTACTAAGCTGCTACAATTGGTTTTTCCAGGTCAGCTTTTTTCAAATGCATCCAATGACTGGCCTGCCGGTAGCGGAGCACACCTACCGCGGTTTTCAAAATTGCATTTGGCTACCGCAATTGCGCTTCCCATTAGCTGTAATGGCATGGACATTGGTGGTGACACACCGCAGGGGCCAGGCGGTTACTACAGCGATCGTGCATCTTACAATAGCATTCAATGACTGTCCCGCGGTAGCGAAGCATGCCTACCGCGATTTAATAGTGGCGGTGCACGCTTATTCCACCTATGGACACATCATGCTGTGGCAGTGTCAATTGCTAGTTCTCAACATTGCACAGTAGACACATGAATCATGCCACCAGATAGTGGTCCAAAATTCCGCCGCCAGGCTGCTTTGTAAGATCCCTAGGACAGCTAGGATATCAAAGCACCTAAAGGACCTGCACTGGCTTAGGGTTGAGAACCGGGTCCGGTTCAAAGCACTGACCTACATGTTTAGGATCAAGGCAGGGACCGCACCAAAGTACCTGCAGAATCTGGTTAGGCCCTACGTTCCTGAACGAAACCTCCGCTCTTCAAATGGAGCCAACTTTGTGGTTCCCAGATTTAAACTGGCCCGTATGGGGGGAAAGTCTTTCTCCCATCTGGGACCAGTTCTTTGGAACTCTTTGCCTTTAGCCCTGCGTAAGGAGGTAAATCTCGCCAGTTTTAAGAAAGGTGTAAAAACCTGGCTCTTTGATAAATAATTGCAGGCTTCAAATAGGTTGTTTTCTGCACTTTCGGTGTTTCTCAGCTCTCACATCTTTTGCGCCGGGAAACCCTTTGTGGGTATCTGCGCGCATTATAAGTGCAAAAAAATAAATAAATAAATAGTGCAGACCAGTGCTGGTTTGACATTTAGATCACTGATGACTAAACATGCCATGTCGGTGCACAGGATTACATGCACAGGCATGTATTCACTCACATGTCACTAATGAAATTATTGTGCATGTACACAGATCTGTGGTGCCATGGATTCTCACATCTGTACACATTTCAATGTGTGAGATGTTTAAGTGACACAGTAATGAGGGTCTGACGACATATTGTGCCTATTTCACTGTGTAGATTGCTGAACTCATGTTAATACTTGATCTTTGTGCACACACTGTGCACATTGTGTTTTTAATATGTGCCCTGTCCGAATTACACAAGAAGATGTGGCAGGTACAGCAAATACGTTTAAGCTAGCAGTGTTGCTGTTTCACACATGTGCTGTGTCAACTACTCTCAGGGCTGGTGGCACATGATGTTGGAATGTACCTTTTTGAATTCACATAGTCTGCATCTATTTTGGGGGAAGTCTCTGTGTGAATACTGCACAAGTGTCCGACTAGTTTAGGTCAAGGTGTCCCTACATGTGAGTTGTGCTGTAAGCTGAAGTGTTTTTGCCAATCATTGCAGGTGTTGTCTCAGTCAACATGTAAGATGTTGGACACATCACATAAGAGGATTAGATTGACATGTGTGCCCTTTCATCTCACCTAGGAGTCGACCAAAAGTGCATCATCCATCCACAGTGCGGGCAGACATGGAGGCTGAGGACACCATATGGAATTTCCGTCTGGATCGACTTATCCTTCAAGACCTATATGCTCTGTTGGAGCCCCATCTGAAGCCTTGCAGAATCTATCCGACTGCTTTGACACCAATGTGTAAGGTGATGGCAGCCCTGCATTTTTTTTTAATACTGGTTCATTCCAGTACACGGTGTCCACCGCAGGTGGGATGTCGCAACCTATATTCAGCATGGTACTACGTGATGTCCTGTCCGCTATGATGACCTACAAGGAAAGATACATCCATTTCCCCAGGAGGCATGAATTGGCGGCTGTTAAAGGTGATTTTTATGTCTTTGGCCACATCCCTAATGTTGTTGGTGCCATTGCCCTTTTCCCCCAAGGCTTCATTATGTAGACTTTACTACTTTTGGAGGTTTTTCTAACTCCTTCAAATTACCTGAAATTAGACAATGTTCCTATTCATTCTTATTGGTATTTCTCTTATTTCAACAAAACACTTGAACGTTTGAGTCATTATTTGTAATAATTTACTTGTCCTACTACCTCTTTTTACTTTAAATTGTTGTGGAACTTTACCTTCTTTAGTTCTCAAACTGTAACTGTTTGGTGGTGGTGTTAAACATAACACCTCAGGCACTTTCTCTGCAAGGTGTTTAGCTGCTCAGGCCCAGCGCACCCTTAGTGAATTCTGTTAACGTTTGTGAATTATTCTGTCAGATTGTGTGGGAGGTTAATCAAATCTCACATCAAGACTTTAACTTCCCTCTTCTTTAGAGTGATGAACCACTGTGTACACTGACTGACTGTATGAAAATTAATTTTGTAATGATAACATTCATACTTAGAGTGGCTGTCAATTCAAAAGAAAAACATCCAGTTATCTTTCCTCAAATGTGAACAACTTACAATAATCAACAATAAGGAATATATAATATCTCACTTTTGATGATACCTGGCTGTGTTTTGTGTTCTATTGCAACACTATTTGCTTGATGTCCTCTATAAATGCTAAATTTGAAAACTCAAAAATCTTTAGATTATCTTCCATCAGAAATAGGACTGACATATTTGAAGGAATTGTATTGGAAATGTTTACTTAGTCTCTTGATTATGTTGATTCCTACCTTGTAAGATATTATCGTTGGCACAATAGGATTCCACGTCTGCTTTTTGAGGTTTCTTCTGCTCTACATGGCAGGGGCAGAGTTCACACAGCCAGGTATTTGTACCTCAAATTTTGCATGTCTCTATTGTGCCAGGGAACTCTTGGCCAGCCTTGAGTGCACAGCAGCCCAGCTTCAGACCTGTTAGAGGCATTGAGACAGACATATTAGATATGTAGACAGAAATGCTGGACTTTACAGACAATAGAGACATTGCCTCCTTTCCTTATTATTTGACCTCCAAGACACTTTTGACACCCATGAACATAAAATCCTGAGATAATGTCTAACTTTGGTGGTTGGGATATCAGAAACGGCTGAGAGATTACTCTAGTCCCTTTTGGGTGCCCTGTCAATGATTATAAGGGAAAGTGATTTTTCATATGCTCCTAAAATTGTGCTGTTGAGGATTTCATGGGGCTCATATCTCTCCACTATCCTGTTGAACTGGAACATCAAACCACTAAATAATGTTTCGCTGACATCCTGTGTCAAATTCTACATTCATGCTTGTGACACCCAGGGGATGTTTAATATTCCCAATGACAAAGGTGATGCTAGTCCTAAATGGTGGATGTCTTGAGCCTCATTAAGGACTTGAATAATAACTACTGACTCAATTTAAAATTGGGAAAAAATTTAAATGTTGGTCTCAGTCAGAAATTTCATAGGGTATCCTTTGCTAATTATGAGTTCTGAGACGAGTGTCATCACAGATGATGAAGAGTTTATTGTGCTAATGTCATGGCTGTTTGTCCTGAACTGTTCCTATGGGAGCAGGAAATCAAAAAAGGTAGGTACCAGGAGCATGTTAAAGGCCCAGAACCCATACTCCCATAAGGCAATGTACAAATACAAAAGTAGGGTAACTGCTCCTATCAAAAAAGGGATATGCAAAATAAGGTGTAGGTGGACAATCCAACAGTTGAGGGGTGTTATTGGAAGATTGAGCCTTCACAGATCCAAGTGGGTGTTATGTTTCATCAAGTAATCAATTCCGTTATGGTGGACAGCAAGACCAGTTCATTCAGGGTGGGGTCTTTGGTAATAGGCTTGTCAGTTTTGTTTGGGGGGATCTAGGTCGATTTGTCCTTCCTTATGCAAGTTTCTCTTGCAGTCCACAATCCCTGAATTAATTACCTCTGAGACTTCGCCCTGCTTGGCCAAGATTGCTGAACAGTTGCATTGGTCTTTTCTTGGGCTGTTCTTGAGGGCATCGCTTACCACTTCTTCGATGGTGCTCATTCACTTCTCTATTAGGGCAACATGGGTTGATATATCACCCAATATTGCATTTTGACTTTCAGGTGTTGTGTGTGAGGGGAAGGAACCTGTCACAATGTCTAAAGTTTGGCACATAGCCCTCCTGTGCGCCAGGATCGACTGCACCAGGGTGTACGCTTCCGGAAGAAAAAACCTATAATCGGGTATTTGCTGGGGCTGCACCAAGAATATGGAACTCCTTCCCACCCACCATCAGAAAAATCCCCTCTCTGGCACGTTTCAAAAAGGAGACCAAATCCTTCCTTATGGGTAAATTCCTCGGCTAAACCGCTTTTCCCTAACCACCACAGAGACTATTGCCTTCCTCTGTCGACCTTCAGCCAACCAAGAACCCTGGGGCCGGTACTCAGCAACTGTAATACTAACTGTACTGTATACTTCCATCCGTCTTGTACTCAGTACCCCCACCCCCACCCTCCCTAATTTATGGTATACAACTCTATGACTCTGTAAAGCGCTCTGATACCCTAACGGGTCAAGTTCGTGCTCTATAAAACACATAAATAAATAAATAAATAAATACATTTCAGAAAGAATTGCTTGTGCTGTACTCTGGAGGTGCATGATCATGGGTAGGATTATGCAGGATAGAGCTAATTAATCCTGCTTTATAGGGAAGAAATGGTAAATGGATGGTAAATGTCCACCAGCTCAAACATTTCCTCATCCAGCTCAAATGAATCCTTATCTATGTCTTCCTTTTTTCTTTGGACAATGTAACACACTGAATGAGGAATGTGGCATGCAGAACATATGCACTGTTTTCCTCTTCCAACTTATTCCCCCTGTGTAGGAGTCATCTGAAGCTGCTGTAGGAAGGTCCCTAATAATATTCACAGTTGCCAAGGTTTGGGCTTTCCTGCTGTGATCTAGGGAACTTGTTTTGTTGTTCAGTTGTGGATTGTAACGTGTTTTTTATGGGAAAAGTTTTTCCTGACTTCTCACCAATCTTCCTCCCAGCACTCCACTAGTGCCACTTCGTTTAGACCTTGGCGTTCGTCTACTTGCCCAAAAAGTAAAACTCAGACCTTTGATATACTGGAGGAGGATCTGGTCCTCAGCAGATCGATTTTCCTATCAGCTGGGTTTGGAAGAGATCAGGGAACTTCCTGAGGGCCACCAGAATTCCATGTTTGGGATACATTCAGAAATCACTTGAGGAGATTGGTTGCAGTGACATGTGGGCTCACCCTTAAACGTCTAGTGCCATTTCCACGTCTACGCTCAAGGGGCAGTACTGGAGATGCGTAGATGGTAGATTGCAACACTATGGGGGGCAGGTATCCTAATTTCTACTTTTTTAGAATATAAAGACATTTACCTCTTGGAAAAGTATATAGACACAATTGAGCCTCTGGGTGCTAAGACACTCTACATTAAGATCTGAATCTGGGCTTAGCCACTTCTAACATTTACTGCGAAGTGGCAGCGACCCTCATTGATGTTGAACCTGACCTAAGCGGCCCATTTTGCCCTGAAGTCAAGGAAACTGTAGACCATGTCTTGTACGTTTTGCCACAGTATCATGCACATAGGAGGAAAAGGATTCTTCTGTTATGCCTTAACTTGGGCATTAGGCACTACAAGAATTAAACTAGGGTATTCAGGGAAGACACAGCTCAAAATCCCTGGCCCAGATTCGGTCGAGAGCTGAAAGGGTCACAGTAGGTCAATAGTTTGGGCGCAAGGAAAGTAGGAGCAAAGAAATGCTTGTACAAAATCTTCCAATAGAGAAAAGGGATATAGGAAAGCATAAAAATCCCACAAATATGCTGAACACAGACAAACACCAAAAGAGATCTCGCTACCCACAGTGGAAAGCGACACCCCAGCTCTACTCCCATACTGGATGTCCCTTCTACAACTGAAAAAGATTTTTGCCCACATTCACAAGCTTTAAAACAGATCGACTTTGCCAGAACATATGACATGTGATCTGACATGCATATCAACAATCAAAGGGTCACCACCGGCCTTAGATCATCAAACCCTCCGCCTCTTTCTCTGCTTCTCTCCTCTTTTCCAACACAGTCAACACAAACTACCCCCTATATTCTCCTCTCCCTTCTACTTTCGTTAATCTAGACACAGATTGCCTTAAATATGTAACCATCAGAACCTCCTTGTAATCCAGCAACAAACACATGGTTTGTGCCACTAGGGGATTCTCCCTGGGCACTGTAGGAAACAAACAGTAGCCTAGAGGACCCAACCATATGAAATCCACAAGAAGAATTTCAAGACAGTTTTTCTGCATCAAGAACCATTAGCTTGAATATCGAGCCCCAAGACTAAAAAAAGTTGCCCAAGTGATCTCCCTTTAATAAGCAACCAATTTCTCATTGATAGTGATAGAGGCCCCACCCAGGCACTTTGCCAACAAGGGATACAACACAATTAAATGACTGCCAGAGGTTAGCTCTAGATAGTCTTGACCTAAAAAAGTCCAGAATTCTTCTGTTCAAAACTCTCTATCATTCGAGGGGGACCCATGAAATTCTGAACAGTTCACAACTTAGCCGGAATGAGAAGGGCTACTCGGACTTGCTTTAAGTAGGCTTTGGCATATCTCCCATGAGTGACACAAATGATACAACTATATTGTGGTGGACGATGGATCATTGCTAATGCTATCTTGGCTCACAGAAAAGGTCTCACAGACTGGGGAATTCTAACATCAGAAGGAAAGCCAGAGCCTTACCCAAGCATTTTTTATAACAATATTGGCCCCAGCCGAGCTCAGGCCTAAGGCAACATTTTAGAGCTTAGAGCTGCAAGGGACCCCATGAATGCCACCAATGGAAATAACTTCTAAAATCTGAGAATAAAGGTAAAAGTCACTGCCACTGGTGATCGGCTGTTGCAAATTCTTAAAAAAAGCTACCCCTTAGCACAATACCAGCATAGAACATTTGTGTTGGATACCTTGTGTTCTTTGCAGTGAAAGATATAAAATGTTATGCCAATCCCCATAGCAATCAGCCCCACATTATCAAACCATCAAGCAGAGGAAACGTTTAAGTTGGAATATGGCTGGCCTGGGAGTGAAAATGGAAGGTACGGACTGGGTCACTTATATCAAGTCACACTCTATTTGCTGCCTTAAGGAGACATGGGTACTAACTGAAATTATTCTTGATGGCTATTCTACTTTTTCCATCTAGGCAACAAAACCAGGGAGAGGCAGGCCTAGAGGAGGCTTGGTCACATGGGTTTCTGCAACAAAATATACAAATATAAATAATTGAAAATAATCATAGAAAAAATATTCAGCATCTTAGACGTAGCCATGCCTCAGGGGAGCTTGACCTTTTCAATGTTTATTTTCCACCAGGGAACTTGAAAGAATTTGATCTATTCTCTTCTTCAAATAGTAGATCGATAGATGCGTTGGATGCTGCTTTGCTCATGGTAACAAGGGCTGGCAGTTTTTAGCGAAAATAGATGTCCCAAATACAAAATTCTACCAAAAATGTATGCGGTCGCGTAATGGTCTGCACTCACTAGTAGTGTACGCCAATCACTGAATATGAGTCACAAATGCAAGTCTAACTCCCACCGCTGACCACCAATGTTAGAAATGGGGTCTCTAGTTGGCAATGGGATGCCCCTTTGTCCAAATAGGGACCCTTGCTTCTAGTCAGGGAAAGGGGATACACTCCTAAAATAACCCCTTCTCACCCCCTTGGTAGCTTGGCACGAGCAGACAGACTTATCTAAGAGGCAGTGTGTAAAGCATCTGTGAACACATACAGTAAAAACACTGCAAATGGACTCCACACCAGTTTAGAAAAATAAGTCATCTTTACTAGACATAACACAAGACCAAACGACAAAAATCCACAATAGACTATCAAGAATATGACTTTAAAATGGTAGAAATAGCTTAGTTCAATGTAGATGGTAAATACAACACTCTCAAAGTACCTTAGATGTGTCACGCAAAACAAACAAAAGGGGCGCAGGGAAGGTGATGCACCGTTCCTTACTCTCAGGGGAGTGGATGCGCCAGTTCCTTACCGCTGCGCAGGGGAGTTGACGCGCTGCTTCCTTACTGCGTGGGGAGTTGATGATTGGTTTTTTACTGCGTCCTGGTACTATGCGACAAGATGGCACCCCGATGAGATGCAACAATCCGGTGCGTTGCGACAAAATGGTGTCTTCGATGTGATGCAACAAAATGGCATCTTTGATGCGATGAGACAACTTGGACAGGCCCTGCGACACGCTTCTCTGGTGATGCAACGGTGACATCTGCTGCGGCAACACGCTTCTCCAGCGATGCAACACGCTTCTTCGGTGATGTGTCGGAAAACAGCTACGGCAGTGGCACGCTTCTTCATTGATGTGTCGGAAAACAGCTGCAGCGGGGGCACGCTTCGGTGATGTGACGGCAACAAGCTTCTTCCTCATTGCTTCACGCTTCCAGCTCCCAGCAACACAGTCTCTAGAGGTCCCAAAAACAGCTGCAGGCACCTCTCTGCAGGCAGAATTCCCAGCAAGGAAATTCAGGGGAGCTGGTTGTGAAGTCTTTGTGACCCTGAGACTTCAGAACAGGAGGCAAGCTGAGCTTCAAGCCCTTGGAGGTCTTCCTCAAGACAACAAAGTACACACAAAGTTCCTTTTCTCCTTTCCTTGGCAATAACTAACCACTGCTGGCCACACCCAAAACAGCACACAGAACAGGGGCAGTCTCCTCCTTCAGCTTCCTTGGTTTCTCTCCTTCGCAAAAGTTCATCTTGATTCCCAGAAGTGATCTAAATTTCTGGGGTCTGGGCCCCAATATTTACACTACTAAATCCTTTGTTCTCTGAAGGCAGAGAGTGCCTGTACTTAGTCAAAATCGGTTCTGTCCTCACTGGTGCAGCTTCCTAGCAGGGGGTGGAGACAGCATTGTTGAAAGCAGACCTGGCCCAGGTAGCTGAAAAGAAATCTCCTCCCCCTACTATCTATTCTATGTAAGCTCAGGCAAGTGAAAGGAAATCTCCTCCCTACTCTCTATTCAACCCAGGTACCAGCCCTAACTAATCAGACTGCTAAAGCCAAAGCCCTCTCCAGCCCCTGTCACTCACAAATCAGACATGGCATACACAAACCTAGCAGAGGCATACTGGATGGTTAGGCAAGAAAATACCTACTTTCTAAAAGTGGTATTTTCAAACACAAAATGTAAAAATCACCCACACTAAAAGATGTATTTTATCATTCCGAGTTCAGGCATACTAAACTCGTTTTTCTACCTTGTTCCCTGGGTCAGTTAGGATTATAAGATGTTATAATCAAACTGCCCATTCTGGCCTATGGGAACAGGTAGCCTTGCAATAGTGAAAAACGAAATTGGCTGTAATTCACGATCAGGACATGCCACACAAATCATGGCACGTCCTGCATTTCACATACAATACACTCTGCCCACCTGTCCACAGGGGTACCTTGGGCCTACCTTAGGGGTGACTAACATGAAGAAAAGGGAAGGTTTAGGGACTGGCAAGTGGGTGCACTTGCCAAGTCGACATGGCAGTCCCAGACTGCACACAGGCTCTGCAATGAGAGGCCTCAGCCACATTTTACAAGCTGCTTCTGTGGGTGGCACAACCAGTGCTGCAAGCCCACCAGCAGCATTTGATTTACATGCCCTGGGCACACATGGTGCACTGTACTAGGGACTGATAAGTAAATCAAATAACCATTCATGGAATCACTAATCTATACAACAATTTACAATAGGAAAAACTTGCACTTTGACACTGAACAGCAGTGGCAAAGTGCCCAAAGCATGTAGACCAGTAAAACATAGCAAAAACACAGGAGACAACAGCAGAAAATGGAAGGGAGACCCACGCCATTGGTGCCAGGTCTAACATGTCCCAACTTAAAATAAATACAAGAGTTATATTTATCTATGATGATATCTCCCCTGAACAGGGTTGTCTTAAATCATGTTAGGGGCGTTCTGTTTTCACCAATCTCGCGATGCTAATATACTTATTCAGAATTACAACTGAGTAAAAGTATTCCATTATCACTGACTAAATGAATAAGGGTAGGCAAAGCCAGGAGGTAGGGTCTTAGTAAGTTGGTGTGATTTTTTTTTTATTTCAATCATACTCACAACTTAAAAAGAAGAAAAAGTAGCCTTGCCACCAAACAGGGTGGCTCCATGTTTGCAATAACTATTTTAAATTAAAACAATCATAGCAATCTTAATATTGTATAGGTGGTTTTTAACAGATAAGTATTCTTATAAGAGGTAAAGAAACCTTTTTTAGTTTAATGAACTTCACACGGAATATTATGCTTATTGGCTCAAAGAAAATATACTACTGGCTTTAAATTAATATAACCTTAAGACAACGTTTAAACGCACATGGATGACAGAAAATTTAACAAAAGTAACAGTGGACTATTGACAAAAGTAAATCTTCATGTGCCCAAGCCTACACATGTGAGTTTGCTCTTACACTTTTGAGTAACTTTTTTACTTTTAACTATTCACCATTTACGAGTGTAAAGTTACTCAAAAGTGCAGTCTTACATGTCCCTAGGCCCTAAATTTAGGAGGGGTGGAGCTTAATTTACAAATGTACAGTTACTACTTGTAACTTATTACACGTAGGCAGAGATCTCCGATAGCAGGTTGGAGATCTCTCTATGTTGAAGTATCAGGATATGATAAAAAGTTTATAAAACTTAAAAATATTTTAGTAAAATATTTTACTGCTTAATATTGAATTAATTTAAAATATTGATGTTAAATGCAGAACATCGCACAAATTCTGCAGTATTAGGAACTTAGGGCTAGAAGTGCTAACATTGGTAATAGCAATTAAACAAACTGCGATTTTTGGCAAATTGCTATTTGGTAATCACTGTTACTAAGGTGCTAAAGTTAAATTTGGCCCAGAGTTCCAAATTAGCGATTTCATAGTGAGTTGTAAACTGACCTCCCTCATGAATACTAGTGAGGTAGGTCACAATTTGTGACCCGCTAGGATTTGCTATCACAGATATGGTGAGGTCAGCAGGCCACCATGTCTGTGATTGCTTTTAAATAAAGCAATCTTTTTTTTCAAATGCAGCCCATTTTCCTTAAATGAAAACGGAATGCATTGCAAAAGAAAAAATGAAATATTTTATTTTTATATATTGAGAGTAGGCAGTGGTCCAAGGTTCTCAAAGGGGAAGGCTTTTCAATGGGTGGTAAAGTGCACATTTTTTGCGACTGCATTTTGGTCACAAAACATTTGCACATACCATTCAGATTCTCCATTTGGAATGGATGGCCTAAACACTCTCCTTCCAAATAGCGATTTTATTTCTGTTTGCAAACCCAAACTGTGTTTTGATAAAAAGCTACTGAATCACAATTTGGGGGCCTATTACGATGTCAGTCGGAGTTGTCTCCGACCGACACCTTCTCGGACTCTGGACCAACCGACCTCAGGTCGGCAGTTCCGACCACCTAATTACGATGCGACCAAACACAGTTCGGCACCAGAAACTCACTTTTCTCTATGGGAGCATGTGTTACGGACATAAATTGGCCATAATACAGGCTCTTATAGAGAAATGGGTGTCAATCAATCAATCAGGGGCGTATAAAGCGCGCTACTCACCTATGAGGGTCCAGAGGCACTGGGGGGGCGGAGGTGGGGGTGCAGCTCTGTTTCAGTTGAAGAGCCAGGTCTTGAGGTTCTTCATGAAGGTGTGCAGGTTCAGGGAGAGTCTGATGTTTGCTGAAAGCCCGTTCCAGGTCTTGGCTGCGATGTAGGAGAAGGCTCGTCTGCCAGCTCTGTTTCTGCGGATGCAGGGGTCTCTGCCAGGGTGAGGTCGGTGGAGCGGAGGTTCCATTTGGGTACGTGGAAGGAGACTCTCTTGTTGAGGTATTTGGTTCCGATGTTGTGGGGGGATTTATAGGCATGGGTAAGAAGTTTGAAGATCACTCTCTTCTTGAAGGGGAACCGGTGGAGGTCTCATAGGTGTTGGGTCATGTGTTCGTGTCGTGGTGTCCCTAGGACGAGACTTGCTGCGGCATTCTGGATGGTTTGGAGCTTGTTCAGCAGAGTTCTGAGTGCATGAGAGATGGTCTTTCTGCATTCGGGGGTATCCATTTGAAGGTCTTTCGGAGGATGTTAAGGCAGTTGAAGCTGTTGAAGCTGTTGAAGCCGACAGAGTTGATCTGGCAGGTCTTCGTGAGCGAGGAGTCCAGGATGATGCCAAAGTTCCCTTGCGTGGTCTGTAGGGGTGGGTGGGCTCCTGAGGGCCACCAGGTGTTGTCTGAGGCCAAGTTGGAGGGTCCTAAGTTGAGGACCTCGGCTTTCTCTCAGTTGAGCTTCAGGCAGCTGTCTTTCATCTAGCACACGACGTTCTTCATTCCTTCCTGGAAGCCGAGTCTGGTGTCTTCAGGGTTCTTCATGAGGGAGAGGATGAGGATGAGCTAGGTGTGGTCGGGGTATGAGTATATGCTGAGCACATGCTGTTTGACTATGGCGGCGAGGGCGACTGTGTAGATGTTGAAGAGCGTGGGGCTGAGCGACAATCCTTGGGGTACTCTGCAGTTGATCTCCACTGGTTCGGAGAGGAAGGGAGGGAGTCTGATCCTCTGGGTTCTGCCGGAGAGGAAGGATGGAATCCAATTGAGGGTGGTTCTTTGTATCCCCGCGCCATGAAGTCTGGCTGTGAGCGTGCGGTGTAAGATGGTGTTGAAGACTGTGGAGAGGTCTAGTAGGATGAGGGCCGTGGTGCGTTCCTGGTCAAGTAGCATGCAATGTCATTAGTGGCAGCGAGGAGGGCAGTCTCTGTGCTGTGGTTGCTGCAGAATCCAGACTGGGAGGAGTCTAGGATGGATTTCTCTTCGACAAAGGTGGTCAGCTGAGCGTTTACGAGTCTCTCGGTGAATTTGGCAGAAAAGGGGAGCAGGGAGATGGGCTGGTAGTTTTTCAGGTCCATGGGCTTCTTGAGGAGGGGCTTGACTTCTGCCCGCTTCCAGTCATCTGGGAAGATGCCGGACTTTAAAGAGGCATCAATGGTTCGTCCTAGTTCGGGTGCGATGGCGGCCCTGTGGTAGACGTGTGGAGGGCAAGGGTCCGTGGGTGCTCCAGAGTGGGTGTTGTTCATGGGTACGGTGACGTGTTCCACCATGACAAGATTCCAGGTAGTGACGGTCGGCTAGTTGTCGCTGGTGGGGAGGGGGGTTGTGTCCAGTGTCAGTTCACTGAAGTTGTCGTAGAGGGCCTTGAATTTCAGATGGAAGTCAGAGCTAAACTTGTTGCACAGTTATTGGGATGGTGTGACGTCCGTGGCTTTGCTAGGCGGTTGGTAAATTGCTGACCAACGTTGAAAAGTTCTTTGGCTTTGGTTGAGTTGGTGTGGATCTTGTTCTTGATGAAGGTCCGCTTGGTGTCCCTTATTTGCCAGTGGTATTCTTTCTGGGCGTTCTTGTGATTGTTCAGGTTTCCGTCAGGTTTTCTTGAGGCGTCTGCACGTGCCTCTGCTTCTTGGAGTGGTGAACCAGGCGGCCTTCGGTGGGCATTGTTTTGCAGAGTGGCGGAGGGGTGCAAGCTTGTTGGCGCAGTTGGAGATCCAGCTTTGGAGTTCCTTGGCTGCGGAATTGGCGTTGGTCATGACGCTGGGGGGGTCTAGGCAGAGGGTAGATGTGAGGTGTTCCTCTGTGATCTTGCTCCAGTTCCTTTGTGGTGGGTGCGGGGGAGTTTTGGTGCGGTGGTGTTATTGATGGTAAAGTGTACGCAGTGGTGGTCCGTCCAGAGGGGCTGCGTGGTCTGGCTGAAGCGGATGTTCATTCCTCATGCGAAGATGAAGTCGAGGGTGTGTTCTGCTCTGTGCATGGGGGTGGTGACGAGTTGCTTCAGTCTGAGGTTGGAGAGGTTGTCGAGGAGCGTGTTGGAGTTGGGGTCGTTGCGACCTGCTGTCGGAGGCTTTCCAACCGACATCGTAATGGGCCCATTGGTGTTTATTTATCATAATAAGCATTTTTACCCTCCTTTTAGTGCAGCTTGTACATAGCCATGGTCTTACTCTTTTGTGGGTAGGTGCATGACCCTTCCTGGACCCCTCCCTAGCCTCTTCTTAACCCCACCTTCCACCTTCCTCCTCCCTATACCGGTGCCATTAAATGTCAATATTCCCCATTTTTCATCCACTCTCTCTTCCCTCCCATATTTAATCCCCCAAAATGTTGTACGGAGACCTCTGCACATAAAAAATAGGAAAGGCGGAAGCATAGACCTCCGCATGTGGGTTTGCGAATAGCATTTTCTATTACACTAACAATAGGTTAGTGAATAGTCTTTTGTAGTACATTAGCAGCACCATTGTAGAACTACTGCAACAAAATTCTTGTTTTAAATTGGCCCCAATTAGCTGAATAAATGAATTGGCAAATTAAATTACTGGTCCAACAGCTTGCCAATGAAGAGCACTTAATTTTAGGAGACATGCCTTCACTCACTGTGCAGTACAGTCTATGTCTGAAGTAAATTGACCCAATACCACATGCTGTATGCATCCTGTGGTGGCCGGAAGCAAAGTGTGAATGACAGTTAAGCACACCATTGGATGAAAAGGGTAGACCAAAAAAAGTCCTTCTATGTATGTATATAAGTATGTCTTCTTTATTGCTAAGCTCTCTCCCGGCTACACCAAAAAATCATTGGCAAAGGCAATGATCTTGCCTTTTGGCTCTGAAAATGCTTTTTGCCCATGCTGTTCAACATTGAAAAAATAAAAATAAAATTAGTATTTCCAGTATTCAATACCTTCGGCTACAGAACAGCACAATGCATCATCATGCTTGCACACATAATATGTGTTCCAATGCTATGGCATCCCCAGTGTGATGACATTAGCAAGTGCCTGTGGTGCCACTACACAGGTGCACATATGCATCAGAATCGGCCCGTTTGCGACTGGTAAAATGCTATTTGTGATGCATCAAGCCCAAAGGCATTCACAAAACAGATAATCGCAATTTTTGCGATTACCTATTTTGCAAATGCATTTATGGAATCGCAAATTGCGACTCCCTAATTGCAATGCATTATGCATTCACAAATTCCATTTTTGCAAATTGGAATCGCAAATTACCATCAACCTAAAGTTGATGGTAAGTTGTGATTCCTTTGAAAAATGCACAAAAATGCTTTTTTCAAAGTGCAATGTGCTGCTGGCATCTGTGTGCACCATATGTGCATATTTACCTTTGTTGGGGGTACATCAGGGTGCCCTTTTGGCCCCCTTGCACCCTTGAGATTGCATGCACAATTTGCGATTACCTATTTGGTAATCGCAAATTGCAAATGCTGTCCCATACATTCCTATGGGCCTCTAGATTGTTTGCATAGAAGTAAACCTCTCATGGCATGCAGTAGTGTTTCATCTGACAACAGCATAGTTTAACGTGCTCAAGGAAATTGAGTTAGTGCTTATGTGGAAATGTGGGCAGTGCGGGAGTCAGGCTAACAATCACCTTTGGCATTTACCTCTAATTCACAGAAAAGAGGTTCTCTCTGGTGCCCCCTCTTATTTTGTTTGTGCTCCTACAACATGCTTGCAGTGCTCACACACAGCCCGCCTGTCAGCAGCGAAGAGCATCACGCAGGAACACATGGTTGGGGTGCTGTGCATTAAAAGACTGAGATCGCGGTCTGGTTCCTGCTGCTCATAGCCATGGCAGCAGCGCACAGAGACCCCCCACTGCCGCACACAGAGGAAAAAAATTTGAGGGAACATTGTTCAGGACTGTGTGGTAGGAGGCCACCTCCAGCACTTATTCCAGGCCTGGGAAGAATTGACTTCAGATGCCTAAGTGTTGGACATAGTCAGGCACGGTTACCGGATCAAATTTGGGAGGTTTCTCTGGCTTCAGGGGGTCGGTCCACCATCTTGGCCCTCCAGGATATACAAGAGTGTGAAGCTTTGTTCTCTGCTGCAGAAGAGGGTCATTCAAGTTCCTCCAGTGGAGAAGGGAAAGGGGGTTTACCTCTTCATCTTTCTGATGGCAAAGACTACTGGAGGCTTCTGGCTGGTTTTGGATTTGAAGGCTCTCAACAAGTTTGTAGTGCATCTTCCCTTCAAAATAGAGACATTGCACCGGGTGATTCCTTTAGAAATGCAGGGACATCTGATATGCACCTTGGATCTGCAGGATGCATATTATCATGTTTCAATCCATTCCCATTTCCAGCGGTGTCTGAGGTTCTACATCAAAATGGTTCATTATCATTTTCCGGTGCTAGCATTTGTACTTCATTCAGCCCGAGGGTTATAACCAAGGTGGTGGCTCCACTGGTAACTTTGCTCCATATCCAGGGCATCCACTCATTCCCCTGGCTGAACGATTGACTGTTCCATGCTCCATTGGAGGAGCAGCTTCTTCAAAACTTGCAGATGCTGGGTGCATCTCTCAAGGCTCATGAGTTTCTGCTGAACCTGGAGAAGTGTCAGTTGGTGCCCTCTCGGGATCTGATGATGATTGGAGCTTGGTTTCAGACCAATCTCAACATGGTTTTCCTTCCTGCTCCAAGGGCTTTAGTTTTGCAGTCTGTGGCCCGGAAGTGATGTGAAGTACCTCCCTCCTGGTATTCTGCTAGTTATGCCTGTTGGGGTACATGATGGCAGTGAAGTTCATGGTCCCTTGGGCATGGTTTCACCTTCAGCCTCTATGGATTTATCTATTGCCCTTGTGGGATCCACGCTTCAAGCAATTCGATCAGCTAGTACCAGTGTCTCTGGTGGTTCTCCTTGATCTGAATTAGTGGACTGTGCAGGACAATCTGTATCAGGGGATGCTGTTGCAGCTGATCCACCACTGGTACTAACGACGGATGCCAGTTCTTTTGGTTGGGGAGCAACTCTGGACACCAGGTCCTTGCAGGTGAATTAGTCTATTCTGGAGGGGAGATGTTCTTCCAATTGGAGGGAACTGATGTCAGTTTGCAGGGCTGTCATGGGGTTTCCTCATCTTCTGGTGGGTCACAACCTGGTGGTATGTTCCGACAACCAAGTGACTGTGGCATATCTGAGCAAACAGGGGATCAATTTGAGGTCTCTCAGTGCGGTTGTTCTGCCCTTGTTCCAATGGGGGGAGCGGCATCTTCTGTCTCAGGCTGCAGTTTACGTCAGAGGGATGGACAATGGGGAGATGGATGCCCTCAGTCGGTTTTTTCTTTCCTCAGAAGAACTGTCTCTCACCAAGGCGGCCTTTTCCCAGGTGTGCAAGAGGTTTGGTATGCCTTTCCTGGACCTATTTGCTTCCCGTCTCAGTCAGTCAAAATTCCTTTAATCGATAACTTAATATCAAAAATGACATGGCACAATCAAAAAATAACAATTAAATACTCTATTAAAAAGACTTGATTATATATACAAGATACATATTAACCATTTCATTTTATACAATTTAGCATAATTTTGACACATGCATAAATATAGTATTAAAACATTTAAAAAGAGGCTACCATAAGATTGTGCTTGACCATAAAACCAATTTACCCAAGTAAATAAAGTATTCTAATCAGGGACACTTAAGGTCAGTGCTGGAATATTGTACTTTTTCCTAATGCGAATAGCAGCAACCAGGAAATTTGCGACATGGAACATTATTCGGGGTGAATTTAGTTGCTGTAGGTACACAAGTGCTGGCCTAACTTGTGTAAATCCAGCCTCCCTCAGTATTGGTAATAAACATTTCTTTCTACATTCCTGAAAGTAGTCGCAAAACATAAAAAAGTGTAATGTATCCTGGTTTGAGAAATTATTGCATTTGCACGGGTCTGCCTGTTCTGGGGAACACCAAGTTCGAAAGGAACCCAAAGAGTAGTGTATCAGGTTGAACCGAAATATGATCAAGAAGTACCGATGGTATGGGATGTTCACTGTAATCAGATAGGGTTCAGGGCCTAGACAACATACAGGGCATAGTTGGCTCTCGCCATTGGTTTCACCAGTTCGATCTCCTCTCGCTCTAGTGATAACAGGTCCAACATAGCATTTTTTGTCAGTGCGATGTCCTTTTTAGTTATAGTTTCAGGTGAGAAGAAAAGGACTGCGCGCCCTATTTTTTGAAAACCAGATTTTATATATGCCAACCATGGGATTGTATTGGCTTTGTCCAACGCCACACAGTTTTTCAGTATAATATGGTTCAGTGAAATTTCCTCATTTAGCCAGATCTTTAACCAATATATCAAAGGTGCAATTTTGATATGGTCAGTAACAAATCCAACTCCCAGTTCAGTATGAATAGAAAAGGTAGGGGTAGACTGAGGAACAGAGATAACCCCTCTCAGGATTTTATTCTCAGTTAACTGGATTTTGTTCTGGGCTGTGTAACCCCAAATTTCACAACCATATGTTGCACTGTCAAGCATTTGGCTTTATAAACCATTAAGATTGCTTCTACAGGTCTAGCCCCCAGCTTTTTTAGTAAACCCTTTAAGTCCTGATATAGTCCTTGCAAACACCCCACTGCGGCTATTATTTTGTGAGCACCAGGATCCCTTTTTGTCAAATACAACCCCCAAATAGGGGAAAGTGGGTACCCTACAGACCTCTTCCCCACTACAGAAGAAAGTCTTTATTCTGTTTCTTCTGCTTTGCCCTTCCAGCAATCAAAACCTGAGATTTTTTTGCATTTATTTTTAAATCCAGGCTCTGCATAAAACTTCCAAAAGCGTCCAACAGCTTCTGAAGACCTACCCCAGTACGTGCCAGGAGGACAGCGTCATCCGCGTATAGGAGAACTGGTATGACCAGTTCCCCTATATGCGGAATGTCCAGAGAAACCTCACCAAGTTGAGAGACAAGGGCGTTTATATATAATGTAAACAGCAGGGGAGCCAGAATACACCCCTGTCTGACCCCCCTATCTGACCTAAAGTGTTTTGTGCATCGCCCCTCAGTGTTGACTCGAATTTTTGCCGAGAGGTCGGAATGAAGGACTGCTAAAAAATGTACCAAGGGTGCATCAATTCCCATGTCTAAAAGTATATTCCAGAGCTTTGACCTATTTACAAGGTCAAACACGGAGGAGAGGTCCATGAACCCCATGTATAGTGACCCCTCCTTAGCCACCGTATACTTGCTGATTAAAAGGTGGAGATTTAAGCACTGGTCAAAGGTGCTCCGTTTTGATCTAAAATCATATTGGGCGTTAGACAGTACCCCTCTCTCTTCCAGCCACTCAGTCTGTGCAGTACCACCCGACCCAATATTTTTACCGAAGAATCAATTAAAGAAATCGGTCTGTAACAGGCAGGGTCCTGCCTAGCACCCTTTTTAAAGACTGGGATAATGACTGAAGTGGCTCACGAGGCTGGTAAACTGTCTGGGCCTATAGAGTTAAAAACATGGGTTAAGATTTTTGACCATAATTTCGGAGCAGCTCTAAACAAGTCCGCAGGCACCCCATCTGACCTGGGAGCCTTGTTTTTAGACATTTCTCCTATAGCCCTTTCAACTTCAGAAACCTCGAAAATTAAAGGAGAAAGGGCACTTTCAGGCAACTTATGTGGGGAACATTGGCCATTTGCAGGAAGACTATAAATATTTTCAAAGTGGGCTATCCACGCCTCATCCACGATGTTACAATCCAAGGGGGAATTATCATCATTTGTGAACAGTGGCTGATTTGCTGTTGCCCAAAATTTCCCGCTATCTTTCAATACTTCTATTGAGAGAAGTTTTGACCAAGCTTCCTCCCGCACCTCCTGTTTTCTTTCTGTTAGTACTTGTTTATAGGCTGCTCTTCGAGAGGCTATAAGCCCCCTATCCCTAGGGGTTGCCTTTAAGGCTTTCAGGAGGGCAGCGTGGGACTGAGAGCATTTTTGTAGTAAACCATCTTCTGCCAGTTTGCTGTTTCCGCTTCCCTTTAATTAATAGGCTTTTGATAACTTGTACACAAAAGCACTTATGATGTCAGGGCTCACGGCATCCACATCTAAGCAAGTATTAATCTCTTGCTCTATTCTAGGTAGAAGCTCTAATAAAAAGATCTCTGGGACCATTTTTGCCCATTTCAATTTTCTCCCCTGGTCTTTAAAGGTGACCTCCCTCACCACCCTTACAGATGTGGATCTAAAGGATAGGGGATCCCCTGGGATTAGTTCAATTTATCACAGGATTGTGGTCACTAAAAACAGAAACCTCTGTCAAATATCTAAAAACTTGGGGTAACATAAACAATGTTAAAAATACATAATCAATGATTGTACCTTTGTCTTTGCCCTTAAATGTTGGGATCCTATTTTCAACCTCCAGACAACCTGACTCATATAAATTCCAATTCGGCAGAAAGAGTTCCAATTCCTCACCCTGTCTTGTGTGTTCAAAGTGAGAAAGTGCAGAGAACGGGGGCCCTCATAATCCATACTCCCACACAGATTTTCACACGGGTGAATATTTAGATCTCCCATCAGAAACATTTCAAAGGAATATGACTTTAAGCTATAGTTAAAAAGAAATTGCTCAAGTAGATCTAAATTATTATCTACTTCCATGGAGTTATAGAGGTTAATAAATAATACTTTTTTGTGTCGGATACTGATAGTTCTACAACTAGACTGTTAAACCCTCCTACTTCAAGCTGTGTAAGAGAACCTTTTCTCTCTAGGGAGAATAAGTTAATCAGACCTCCCTTCGCTCTCCCAGCAACACTTTGTCTGGCTGGGATGAAAAAGTGACAATACCCGTCCAAAGAAAAACAGTTTTAGAGGTCCCAGGTCTCTTGGATGGATATTATATCGAATGTTTTTAGATACGCCGTCCATATAGCATCTCCCCTTTTTGCCCTTATGCCAGCTATGTTCCAGCTCATCACTCTACAGGGTGATGATGGTGTCCCCTCAACATAGCCCTGTTCCTGGTGGTTATTTAGTCAGTCCTTTTCATCCATTCCTGAGAGTGGAGAAAAACGGTTCGCCAGTGTACATCCCAAGACGTTTAGGTTCACATTAGTTGTACCCACATCCCCTAGTGCATTCCCTCCTTCTGACACAGGCTGGAGCCCCCCATGCACGGGTATTGGAAGTACTGATGGTGTAACCTGTGCTGCCACAACTGGGACAGATACAACGGATGGAGGCCGTACCTTGTTCACATGCCCTCCATCTGTGACGGGCGGAAGCAATACGTTGTTCCCAGTTCTTCCCTCTCTCACGGGTTGTAAGCCCCTGTGCCCGAGACTTGTCACTACTTGTGGTATGCCATGTGCCCTCACCACTGGAACAGGAGGGAGCCATACCCTATTTTGGGGTGGTGGATAAAAATAACCAAGGGGAAGCGGCCTAATGCCCGGGTATGACAGGTTAGAACCATCCCAAAACAAACGTTCCGCAATGTGGTAAGCTTTAAAATGTATCACCACACAGTCCCCTTTAAGCGTTTTTCTTTTGGAGCCAACCCATCTTACTCTTCTAGCCATGTTTATACTAGCGGCTATTTCCATATCCCCGCTACAGTAATTTTTACACCACAGTTTGGTTTGCTCCATTAGATCTGTGGTGCTTTCACACTCATTTATTTTCAGTGGGGGAACCCCTGTCAACACGGCCACTAGGGGAGCCGCTTGGGGCGGTATTTGTACGTTAAACTGGCACGGCTGCTCATCTGATTCTTTAATGGGATATTTTGTGCCTGCCAGTATGGGGCTGCACTGGTATACTACCTCCCAAAGGTTGATTTCCAATAATTCCCTCAGAGAACAACCCCACTGTCCCACTGTTTACTACAGGTTTTTGAGCTGGTTCGTGATGTTCCCTTGGGTGAGATTTAGCATGGAATTCCCTTTTCTACTTGAAAGTTCACGATATTCTTGAATGGCAGAGTCTAGAGCATTGCATTTCTTTAGAAGACCCGCTACACACGTATTTAAAAAATCAACAATATCCTTAGCAATTTTAGTCAGTACTGGTTCTAAGTGCAGGTTAATGAGCCCTTCAATTTTGTTACTTAGTCTGTTGACCAGTTCATCCTCCATAGTCTCAGTTAAAATGTCAGTGTGCTTAGACTTTTTATTACACTTCTTCGGTGACTTGTCCCCCTTACCCGGTTTGGGAGGTGCGATCAAGGTATTCTCCTGGGGTAACGAGGGAGCCTGTTCGCTTTTTTTTAATCCTCTATGCCCACCATTACAATACTTGGGCCCTGATCGGATTCAGGATGTATAGAGGGTTGAGCAGCTGCGGACTCTTGCATGGCCCCATCCTGGACATCACCCCCCTCTCAATCAATCAATCAATCAAAGACATTTATAGAGCGCACTACTTACCCGTAGGGTCTCAAGGCGCTGGGGGGGGGGGGTGCCGTTACTGCTCGAACAGCCAGGTCTTCAGCTTCTTCCTGAAGGAGAGGTGGTCTTGGGTCAGGCGCAGGTCTGTCGGGAGGGAGTTCCAGGTCTTGGCGGCCAGGTAGGAGAAGGACCTTCCTCCTGTTGTCGCTCTTCGGATGCGGGGGACGGCGGCGAGGGCGTGGTTGGCTGATCGGAGGTGGCGTTTGGGAGCGTAGAAGTTGATTCGGTTGTTGAGGTAGCTCGGGCCTTGGTCGTGTAGGGCTTTGTGTGCGTGGGTGAGGAGGCGGAAGGTGATTCTTTTGTTGACGGGGAGCCAATGCAGGTCTCTCAGATGTCCGGAGATGTGGCTGGTTCGAGGGATGTCGAGGATGAGTCTGGCTGAGGCGTTCTGGATCCGCTGGAGTCTCTTCTGGAGCTTGGCGGTGGTACCGGCGTAGAGGGCGTTGCCGTAGTCCAGTCGGCTGGTGACGAGGGCCTGGGTGACGGTCTTTCTGGTCTCGGTGGGGATCCACCAGAAGATCTTCCGTAGCATGCGTAGGATGTTGAAGCACGCCGAGGAGACGGCATTGACTTGCCTGGTCATGGAGAGGGAGGAGTCCAGGATGAAGCCCAGGTTGCGTGCGTGGTCTGTCGGTTTGGGTGCGGTGCCCAGGGCGGGAGGCCACCAGGAGTCGTCCCAGGCGGAGGGCGACGAGCCCAGGATGAGGACCTCCGTCTTGTCTGAGTTCAATTTCAGGCGGGTGGTCGTCATCCACTCGGCTACATCTTTCATCCCTTCGTGCAGATTGGCTCTGGCGGCGGCGGGGTCGTTGGTCAGGGAGAGGATCAGCTGGGTGTCGTCGGCGTAGGAGATTATGTTGAGGTTGTGTTGGCGTGCTATGGCCGCGAGGGGGCTCATGTAGACGTTGAAGAGGGTGGGGCTCAGCGAGGATCCTTGAGGGACGCCGCAGATGACTTTGGTGGCCTCTGACTTGTACGGTGGTAGGCGGACTCTCTGTGTTCTTCCGTCGAGGAAGGAGATGATCCATTCCAGTGCCTTCTCCTGGATTCCGACGTTGCTGAGGCGCTGTACTAGGGTGCGGTGGCAGACAGTGTCGAATGCCGCGGAGAGGTCTAGGAGGATGAGGGCCGCTGTGTCTCCGTTGTCCATCAGGGCTCGGATGTCGTCGGTGGCGGTGATGAGGGCGGTCTCGGTGCTGTGGTTGGCTCGGAAGCCAGACTGTGAGGGGTCGAGGGATCCATTCGTCTCGAGGAAGGCGGCCAGCTGCTTGTTGACGGTCTTCTCGATGACTTTGGCTGGAAACGGGAGGAGCGAGATGGGGCGGTAATTCTTGAGTTCGGTGGGGTCCGCTGTGGGTTTCTTGAGTAGAGCGCTGAGTTCGGCGTGCTTCCAGCTCTCAGGGAAGGTGGCGGTGTCGAAGGAGGTGTTGATAATGTCCCGCAGGTGGGGTGCGATGACAGCGTCGGCCTTGTTGAAGACGTGGTGAGGGCAGGGGTCGGTCGGAGATCCGGAGTGGACGGAGTTCATCGTGCGGACGGTGTCTTCGGTGCTGATTGGCGTCCAGGCGCGGAGGGTGGTGGTGGGGGGCGGTGGTTCGGACGTGGAGTGCGTTGGTTGGGTGCTGAAGCTGTTGTGTATGTCCGCGATCTTGTTGTGGAAGTAGGAGGCGAGGGAGTTGCAGAGGTCTTGCGATGGGGTGATGTCGTTGTTTCCTGCGCTGGGGTTGGATAGCTCTTTCACGATGTTGAAGAGTTCCTTGCAGTTGTGTGCGTTGTTGTCCAGCCGGTCCTTGAATGCAGTTTTCTTGGCGGCGCGGATCAGCTGGTGGTGCTTCCGGGTGGCAAGCTTGAAGGTGGTCATGTTGTCCGGTGTTGGTTCCCTTCTCCAGACTTTCTCGAGGGCTCGGCAGTTCTTCTTGGAGCTCTTGAGTTCGTCGGTGAACCATGGGGCTTTCTTGCTGCCGGGTCTGCTGGGCGGGGTCCTCAGCGGGGCGAGTTCGTCCGCGCAGTTGCTGATCCACTTCGTGAGGTTGTCGGCGGCCTGGCTGGCGTTCGCTGAGCTGGCAGGAGGGTGCTGGCTCAGGGAGGTGGCGAGCTGGTCGGCTGTGATCTTGTTCCAGCTTCTGCGGGCAGCCTGTTGCTGGTGGTGGTGGTGGTGGATCGTCGTTCTTTTGAAGGTGAAGTGGACACATCTGTGGTCCGTCCATTGAAGTTCTGTGGCGTGGCTGAAGGCGATGTCTGTGCTGGATGAGAAGACGGCGTCGAGTGTGTGTCCGGCGAGGTGGGTGGGGGTGGACACCAGCTGCTTGAGTCCAAGATTGGCGAGGTTGTCGAGCAGGGTGCTGGTGTTGCGGTCGTTGTTGTTCTCCAGGTGGAAGTTGAGGTCCCCCAGGAGGATGTAGTCAGCGGAGGGGAGGGCATGCGGGCTGACGAAGTCGGCGATGTCCTCGCTGAATTGAGTGCGTGGTCCCGGAGGTCGGTAGATCAGGGTGCCTCTGAGGGTGGTCTTCGGGTCGGTGTGGATCTGGAAATGCAGGTGTTCGGCGGTGGTAAGGGTGTTGTCGGTGCTGGTCGTGAGACGGATGGTGTTCCTGTGGATGATGGCGATGCCTCCTCCCATCTGGTTGGCAGTGCGGTCCCTCCAGGTGATCTTGTAGCCCTCAGGGATGGCGATGGCGATGTCGGGCGCTGAAGAGGCGTTCAGCCAGGTCTCCGTGAGGAAGGCAACGTCCGGGGCTGTGGTGTCTAGGAGGTTCCAGAGCTCGATGGCGTGTCTGTGGACGGAGCGGGTGTTGAGGAGGATGCACTTGAGGTGGTTGCTGCTGTTGTTCGGCTTGGCAGGTGCTGGTGGCGGGCAGGTCCGGATGCAGGTGAACTTGCAGGCGTGGCAGCTGAAGGGTCCGTGGGAGCGTCGTGGGGTGGCTCGGTAGCATCCTGGCGTTCGGCCGGTGTTGAGTGCGTTGAGGGTGGCGGCGGTGTACGTCAGGCGGGTCGGCCGGGGTCCTCGTGGGCCAGGGGTCCTGGCACTGGGCGCGGTCCAGGCGCGGACGGGCGCAGACGGGCTTACCTTTGGCGCGCCTTCGGCGCACAGACGGCGCACCCGCTGCGCGTGACCGCTGCGCGTTCGCACGGTCGCCATATATGGCGAAGTGCGCGGGGGGGCGGAGCAGCTGGGAGGCGGGAGCGGGGAGGGTACAGAAGTAAAAAAGGGGCGGGGTTAGCGGCGGTGGCGGGAAGCGGGGAGGGATGACAAAGGGTGCTACAAAACAGGGAATACAGATGAAAATAAACAAAATACAGAAACCAGGCAATACAGAGACTAAAGCAACAATTACAACAGGGGCAGGTCGGGCGGCCACGGACCACGCTGCTCGAAGGCAGGGGGCGTGGTCACTCAGCGGCAGCCGGGGCAGCGAGGCAGTATCGGCGGGGAGGCACTCGCAGCAGCTGGTGGCCGTGCGGCGCGGGGGTGTCCTAGAACTAGGTCACACTCACCTGCGTCGCACGGTCGCCATATATGGCCAAGTGCGCGGGGGGGGGAGCAGCTGGGAAGCGGGAGCGGGGAGGGTACAGAAGTAAAAAAGGGGCGGGGTTAGCGGCAGTTGCTAACACAGTCATGCCAAGTTCTTTTTCGGCATTCGCAATTTCCTTTGAAATCACGCCCACAGCTGAGGTCCGATAAGAAATTATGGTGTCTGCTTTGCGTGGTATCTTTGCCTTTTTACTTTCTTGGCCCACATTAAATAGTTGTTTGCGCTTACCCATAGTAGGATTTTAGGGGGTTGGTCTGTCCCGTCCCTTGTCGTCCCCGGACGGCCACAGACGGCCCGCCCTTTGCCCGGGCTTAGCCCGGTGCGGTCCCGCGCGCGTCCCGCGACGCGGAGGGAGCTTCATCTCTTTAAGCGCCTCCGGGCGCGCAGATTCCGGAAGTATGAGGGCAGTGAAGAACCAATGCCGCTCGGCCTGCTGGGAGCTGTAGTTCACCTCCCCGGCGGCCGTGCAGGTGGATGGCAACGGCAGCGGGAGGAACAAACAGCGTTTGGGCCCCAGCAGCGGCGTGTAAAAGGTGAGTATGTCCGCCTCTCGTCAGCGCCCTGGTATGAAGCGCTATGGTCCCCTGTCTCAATGCACAGGTTCCCAGGTTTTGTGCTCGCTACCAGCAGGAGGGGTCCTGGCCAAGTCAGTCTTGGTTTCCCAGTCTCAGGCTTATGGCAGTTCAAGGTCCCTGGATGATTCCTTGCTCCCACTCTCCTCTGTAGTCAGCTTCATCTCTGGCTCTTCCAAGGCTTTGTCTGTAGGTCTAGAAGCTGAAAGGTATTTAGCAGTGGTTATCCAGAAGTCTCATAGACCTTCCACTTTGAAGTTGTATGAGAGGCATTGGAGAAATTACCAGCGTTAGTGTGGGTCTCTTCAGTTGTCTCCCCTGGAATGTTCCGTGACGGTTGTGCTGCATTTTTATGTGGGACGATTTTGATAAACACTCTGCATTGTCTACCATGAGGGCCCATTAGACAGCCATCAAAGGGTTTCACTTCCTTTGGGGTAACCTGGAGGATGTGGATGATTTGGTGGCATGGTTGTTGCATGGATTCTCTGTTTACCAACCTTTGTTGAAGCCTAGGTTTCCATTGTGGAATTTAGCCCTGGTGTTGTAAGCGCTAGTGTTGAACCCTTTCAAGGTTTTTGCAGTTGGTTTACATACAATTTGTTACGTTCAAAGTGGTGTTTTCGGTGGCAGTGACTTCCGCCAGGTGGATTGGAGAGTTGGGGGCACTGATAGCTAGGGAACCCCTTTTCCCTTTTACTGAGAATGGTGTGGTGCTTGGAATGGATTCCTCCTTTGTGCCAAAAGTGGTTTCTCAGTTTTATAAGTCTTAGGACATTGTTTTGCCTGCTTTAGCATTATAGCTTGGTCTTTGTTGAATGTGAAAAGGACTTAGCAGATCTCTCTGGTACTGACTAGGCTTCTTAGGAAGACTGAGTCCCTGTTTGTTGCATTTGGGGCTTCTTCACTGGGGTAAGGCTTTCTCATTGTTAATTAGTACATGGATCAAGTAGCTGATTGAGTTGGCTTATTCTCTGGCCGGGTGTCCTCCTCCTGCAGGGGGTACAATAGTGCTCTACTTTGAGGCTGTCCCTTTCTGAGATTGGTCGGGTTGCGACCTGGGCATCCTCCAATACATTTGTCCACCATTATTTCCAGAATGTGAAGGGGGTGTGGAAAATTTGGGGCTGGAAGTGTTGCAGGTGGTAATGCTTTGTAAGCCACCGTAATTGCCATCCTTAGCCACCAACTTAATATAGGCACTGAATTCAGATTTCTTATCTTTTCTGTCATCTCCAAAATGATTGACAACACCCTTTGCACATCAAGTTTATGTAAATGTTTACAATCTCATTACAAAGATTAGAATAAAAACAGGTAAAACCATATTGTGTTCTACATGAAATTCAATCACTACTTTCGGAAGGAACTGAGGATCAGGTTTTAACACACATTTTTGAGATTAAAACTAGATATGTGGGACTGTACAAAAACACCCAAATCTCATGTCCTTCTTGCCAATGTGATTGCTACCAAAAATGTATTTTGCATGTTAAGAAAGAAAGTGGTAGGCAATCTAAGGGTTCAAAGGCACTGATTTGCAAAGTTAAGTAAACTGATGGTAAATCTGACGCAAAACTCAAATATATTCAAACATTCACATTACAACGCTTGTAAGATCTCTTCTACACATCACCTTGCAAACTGATCCCAAGCCTTTTATACAGTTTAAGAGTAGAGGTTGCTCTGGATTTTTGAATATCAAAAGCTACCTTGTGAACAGACTTGCCTTTGCAAACCTTGGATGCTGAAATCTTGATTCTACTAGACTCGGCTGAGATAGAAACATGGACTGATTGATGATATCCAATGCTTTGAAGGCATATACCATCCTTAAAACCACAAAACAGCATTACATCTCCTTTCCTAAGATTGTTGCTCAGATGGTCTGAATGAAATATTCGAAGAGCAGCCTTACTGTTGGCAAAAACATATTTCCATGGCATGCCTCATTTCTGAGTGATCGAGTGAAGCATATGGGAATGGAGACAATAGTTCATACAGATGACAGAAATATCCTGTTGAATCTGTTGTATGCATATTCTTTCTCTCTAGAAGATAATCTGCTGACAAAGTCATCAGCTGCAACTCTCACCACAACCAGATTTCTCTGTCTACCTTACTTGAACATATCAAGCTCTCACCTGCCTGTTGAAATAGCCTCCTGCAACTTGTTTGTCCTTTTAAACCAACACCTTGTCCCCTCTACTAGCAGAGCAAAAAACAAAAAAAAGGCCTCTGTATGTTGCGATTAGCGCTTGTCAACTCAATGAATTCTAAGCCTCTGATTCTTTTGAACTACTTGATCCATCAAAACAGCCCCATCCAGTGGCGGCTCCTCAGCTAAGGCGGAGGAGCATCATCCCACTACTCGAAAGGAAAAATAAAATGATAATAAAGTATCCATTTTATTTTTCCTATTGCAGTCAGTGGTGGGTGGGGTTGCCCAGAGCAGGGGGAGGAGTGGTTTGCACTCACTCCCTAAGTGTGTATGACAGTTAGGCGGCCCTCTTGGGTTGGCCAAACATTCATGGGCACTTTGCATGTTCTCTATGAGGCTGCATTACACAGGCTGGTGAGGAACATGCACAGGCTCCCTGTCTGCGTCTGAGTGCCGAACCATGCCAAACAATCACAACACTGCATCGCAGTGCTGTGAATGAATGAATGAAAAATGTATTGTTCAGTTACTAAAAACTTACAATTAAAACAACATTATACAATTCTTGTTACATTTCATACATTATTAACAGCACATAATTAAAAGAAACTTTTCTTCAATGTATAAAACCAAGTATAAATAAAACCATCCTCATTGTCCACAGCTAAGCAATTTCTTCTCCACTATTTCTATAAACTTCAAAAGTCTACCCGTAAATTGCAAACTTTTTCCTTGTAACTGCTTGTCTGCATGTTCATATAATTTGACTATTAAAGTCCGACCTTAGCAGCCTCCTACGTTCCTCTATTAGTGCAGGGCAGCTACAGATGATATGACAAATGTCTTCCCTCTTGTAATAACAGAGGCGACACACCCTCTCACTACTCATCAATTTCCATGTAGGGGCATCTCCAAGAAATTTGCTATTTCCAAATCGGAGATTCATCAGCTTCAGCTTTGCTCTTTGGCTATTTGAATCTCCTAAATATCTTTGGGGTTTCAGCACACCATACGAAGCAATAACTGTCCATGCATGGGATCTCTTTGCCAGTACTGCTTTATGCCATAAAGACGACAATTATTTGCTGCACCCATTTATAACTTTATTAAAAGCCCCCTGTGAAAGAGGTAAGGTCCATAGTTGTTCCCTATTGAACGTATCTATCACCAGTTTGAAATATTCATGTGCCTGCTTATGTTTATTATTGTATATTGCCTCCCAAACCACTGTCATAAGCGAGGAATTATTATCCCTTCTAATTTTGTGGCAGAATTTTAAATAAGCTCCTAAGCTATTTAGGTTCTGTCGTTTAAATGTAAATGTAATTTATATTTATATAGCACATTATCACCAACGGTCTCTAAGCGCTTGCTTTGGGAACCCGTCCTGGTTTTTCCCTGTGAGATAACCCGTACTGGGTACCCCCAAGGTGAAAGCCAGGCATCCCGCCGCAGAGGGCCATAGTGGAGATTAAGCAAGCTATTGCCCAGAGTTGCAGAGTGTGAACCCGTGATTCGAGCAGGCACCGAAGCGAGAATTATCGAGTCCGTGGACATTTTTGGGCTCAAGACCCTGCCACATCGGGAATTGAACCCTGGTCCTGGGTCTGACCTCTGCTTCATGATCTGCCTCCTCTAACCATTGAGCCACACTTCTCCACTGTTTAAGTTCAAACTCAAGTCAGATTTTTGCCAGTGAAGAATGTCACAGAAGATTAAACAAGCGGTTGCTGCAGAAGTACTAGAGTAAACTGGAAAAATGCTGTCACTTCAACAGTTTGACAAGCCAAACACCAAATGGTGATTGACAATGGAAACAACACCAACAGTGAAGAGGGCTAGCCCTTGCCCTCTTCTATATATGATGTACTGTGGGCTTAGCAATCACACCTGTGATACTTCCAGTGACCACTGACAAAAGGGTTAGGCTTAACGCCCCTCTGTGTATGAATGAATTATTATGATTCGTTTTTTTTTTTTTTAAACAAGATGCTGCTAAGACATAAAGCTATCTCTAAGCCAGACCTAAAAGTGCGTATGCTCACAAGCTGTCACAGTACATTCTCATTAAATACATAAACTCTTCTAGAAGAAAATAATTAAAATGTTACATTTATTGTGACATATTTAAAAAGTTAGATAACAAAACATTTCGTATAGTGTGCAACAGCTTTGCATTAGAATTAAAGATTTTTTCAATGACAAAAAACATTCCCTTTTTATAGCATGCCTTGTGATTCACTTTGTAAATTTAGGGTCATATTTACAAGCATTGCATTCCCTAAAAGTGGTTGCAATTTATGCACACATTTTTAGATAACCGAATTGTATTTTGTGAAGAAACGAATGTACTAAAAGGCTGGGTCACAAAATACTGCCTCTTTTATGCACATTAATGAGGTGGGTCACAAGCTGAACCCACTACTATGTGTTGCTATCACAGGGATGGTGGCCTGTCAGTGATTGCTCTGAAATAAATACATTTTTAATGCATCGCAACTTACTTCAAGATAAAAGGAAGACGTCCAAAAAAGTAAAACGATTGTATACATTTTTTTAAGACTAGGCAATTATCCCTGGGACAACCCTCTACTACTAAAAAATGTTTTTGTCAAGATTCACAAATGGAAAGGAGGCGCCTTGGGAACTGCTTCAAATTTGTGAAGGGGTAATCGCTATGTTTATGTAGTCAGTAAAACATTATTGTTATGTGACCGGATTTTGGTGAAAAGCATTTGGACATCCCATTTTTTATCATAATTTGGAAATGACGCCCTAAAGAACACCCTTTCCAAATAGCGATTCAGTACCTACAGCAAACTCACAAGTCCCTTCGTATTTCTGGCCCTTTCAGCCTGATTCATCAAAGACCCGTTTTGCGAGTCTTCAATAGCGATTCATAAGGAATCGCTATTACAGGCTCGCAAAACGGGATTCATGTAGGAATCGCAAAAAAAAATGCGATTCCTACATATTCCTTATTTGCGATTAGCAAATTGCTAACCGCAAATAATAACTCCCCATTCATTCCTATGGGCCAAAAGGCCCACAGGAATGAATGGGGAGTATTCCTTATTTGCGATTAGCAATTAGCTAATCGCAAATAAGATAGCGATTTAAAGGGTGCCAGGGGTGTCCAAAGGACACCCTGTAGCACCCCTTAAATGCAAATTTAAACAGGTGTTGCGCACAAACATGTCCAAAGTGACATGAAGGCGGTGGCTAGCTGGTTAACAGGAAACTGTCTCCAGCTTAATGCCACTAAAACGGAGGTAATGATTGTCGGGAAGGGAGTGGAGCTGTGGGGTGACCAATGGTGGCCTTTAGAGCTGGGACCCACTCCGACCCCGGTGTCGGAGGTGAAAAATCTGGGGGTCTGGTTGGATGCGGGCCTTACCTTTGTAGGACATACCAAAAAAACTGCAGCCTGCTGTTTTGGTCTGCTGAGAGGCTTAAGACCAGTACTTAAATTCTTTGATGCCCCAACCAGACAGCTTGTAGTCCAGGCAACTATCATCTCTCGCCTGGACTACGCTAGCTCTCTTCTGGCTGGGGCCAACCAGGCTGAGTTAACTCGCCTGCAGCGGGTTCAAAATGCTGCGGCTAGACCTATTGTCGGCCTGCCCAGATTTTGCCCGGTGGCGAATGTCCTCCGCTCCCTACACTGGCTTCCAGTAAGGAAGCGCATTCTCTTTAAGGTCCTTTGTCTGACCTTCAAGATCTTGAGAGGTATAGGCCCTGAAATTTTGTCCAGTTGTATCTCTATCTATGTCCCCACCCGTAACCTCCGCTCCCAAGGCCAGGCCCTTGCTGTAGTCCCCAGATTCAGACTCAGCCGCATGGGGGGTCGTTCTTTCAGCGTGAAAGCTGCACTAACCTGGAACTCCCTCCCGGTCGAAATTCGTTTGCTAGAGGACCCTATGTCTTTTCGGAGAGCAATAAAAACATTCTTGTTTTAGCTGTCCCTCTTATGTTTTATCTTTTCCTGTTGTGTTATGTTTCTCCCTGGGACGCTCCTTGGCTGGAGTAGCTGTGCGCACAATAAATTAATATAACATAACATAACATAACATAACATGCAACTTAGAAAAATGCTTTTAAAAGCATTTTTCTAAGTTTTCGCAATTTACCACGAGGTTTGACCTCGCGGTAAATAGCGGTCAGAAATAGTGAATTCGCAATTTGAAGATGGATGATGAATTGCATTTAAGGAATCTCAAATAGGGATTCCTTAAATGTAATTCCTCGCAAATTTGCGAATTCGCTATTACCGATTTTTGCATTTGGGATGATGAATCCCAAATGCAAAAATTACGCTCGCAAAGGGCCAGATTCTGAGAATCTGGCCCTTTGCGAGCGCTATTCTCCTTCATGAATCTGGCTGTTAGTCTTTTATGAGCAAACCTGCTGCCATTATGCTTCTCTAAACTCATTAAAATGTGCAACATCATAGATGGGAAAGTATCCTACAAGACTTTTGCCAGGATAACTTGAAACTCTAAGGAGCAAAGAAAATCAGTTGCTAATGATTGACAACAAATGCTAACGGTTTTAGGAAATGTTTTCTCATTGCTACACACACCATCCTGCCATTTGGTCTAAATACTCAGACATAACTGAGAAAAAATGACAACTAATGCAGTAACAGCTCTGTGACTGCCCAGGAATTTATGCAGCTCCAAATGTGGCCATTGAAGTTGTTTCTTAGGCTTCATTACAAGTGGCTCAGTGTTAGTTGTGGTATTTATTGCACATGATAAACAGCACCCAGGGTCCGCTATTTATCAGGTGTGCTAAATACCCCTAATGGGGCATAACCTGCAGATGCTTACCACTCCAAAATCTGCAACTCACAGTAAATACTGTAAATAATGTACTGTTTTTCTGCTGTTAAATTCTGGTAGGTTAACGCATGGTGAGGTAATTACCAGGTACATTGAAAACCATGCAACTTGGAATTCCCTCCAACAACAACCCACTCATAATCAGATCCAAAGTGTTTCCAGCGATGGCTGCTCAGACCTATTTCGATGCATACCCATAGTTTCACATCAATCACCCTTTCTTACCATGCGCGGAATCGGGAATTTGCAGCATGCGCAGCATCGCAAAAGCAGTGGATCCCACAGTTCCTGTGGAATAGGAGTCAGGCTGCACCTCACTGATGAGGTCTAACAAGATGCTGACCTGAGGTTAATTGTGCTCCCATACAAAGGTGGACATTGCATAGCATGTTGGGCTGGACTTTCCCTTTTAGCGAGTGTCGACGTAGAAATAATTGGACCCCTTCTGTAGTGGCTACTAGAACTTGAAAGTAACCTCGAGTTTTCTCCAGTTACTGAGTTTAATCTTAGTGTTCCGTTCATCACCATTTTCTTTGTCTCAGCATTTATCTTTAGACGGGAGCATGGCCTGCATATGCACCTGCAGGAAAGAACAGGAACACCAATTATATATACCTCAAACCAAAAAGCTGCATAGGTGCTTATGGCCATATGTATCGAGCCTTTTGCGATTCGTTAAGGCCGAAATTCGCAGAATTTCGGCCTTAGAGAATCGCAAACAGCTTTTTTACCGATTTTGGAATGTATGAAAAATTAGCAAAATAAGGAATCGCAAAAAACTGCGATTCCTTATTTTGCTTAAGCATTTAAGGAATCGCAATTTTGCGATTCTTAAATGCTATGTATGAAGCTTTTAAGAATTGCGATTTCAGGTTTAGAAATCGCAAATTACCACCAACTTGTAGTTGGTGGTAATTTGCGATTTCTTGTAAATATGCACAATTGTGCATTTGTGAGGGTGGCATATGAGGCACATACATGCCCATTGGGCATGTATGTGCGCCAAATGCACACATATGTAATTTACAGGGGTGCAGCAGGGTGTCCTTGAGACACCCCTGCACCCTTGAAATAATTCTCAAATTGCGATTAGCAAATTGCAAATTCGCAAATTGAGAATTATTTCACAGTCATTGCTATGGGCCTCCTGGCCCATAGAAATGAATGGGAAATTATTCCTTATTTGCGAATTCGCAAATTGCGAATTCGCAAATAAGGAATAATTGGAAATCGCTAAATAAATACCGATTTTGTACATACATACCATTTCGCGATTTCTAAATAGCGATTCCTTAAAATTTGCTATTTAGAAATCGCAAATGGTGATGATGATACATATGGCCCTTACTCTCATGTAAACTCTGAAAGTTAATTTGCATTTTTAATCAGTCCATATTTTTTCTGCCGTTTTCACAATGTTAATCCATGAATTCTGAGTTAATTTACATTTTAAGTTGCTTACAATTGTCCTCAATGATGTATGCCTTATTTGGCTTGCTGTGAAGGTACACTTTATGTAACTCCTTGAAATTAGCCATTGTGAAAGCTGAGGTAAAGTGTATTAGCACACTAGCCACCACCTATTACCTACTGTGACACTTTTGTAAAGTTTTTTTTATTTTACGGTGCAATGATGATGTATAGTAATGGGCTGGAAGCTAGGTTTACTTGGTGACTGTGAGTAGGAAGAGCTTGGTCTGTATTGCACCAATTAGTGCTGTCGAACACTATTCGGTGGCATATGAAAGCAGTAAGGGCCATATGTAGGAAGCCAAATACCTATCGGTAATGGCCGATTTCGGCCGTTACCGACCGGTATTTGGAGTTTCAGATGTAGGTGGCCAGAAAATTACAGATTCTGTATATTTACCGAATCAGTAAATTTACCGAATCTGTAAATTACCGAATCGGTAAATGTACAGAATCGGTAATATGGGATGTAGGAGGCACTGGAAACAGTCCCACAGGCTCTTAGGAATTCGTTATTTACCATGAAATACAATGGCATGGTAAATAACGAATTTCTGTGTACATGCACATCTTTGCATGTACACCTGTGCCATGTGGCACACATACATGCCCTAAGGGCATGTATGTGTGTCACATGGCACACAAGCCAGATCAGGGGTGCAACAGGGTGTCAAAGTGACACCCTGTCCCCCTTGACAATTCGGTAAATTTACCGAATCGGTATTTACCGATTCGGTAATTGCCATTGATTCCTTTGGGCCTCAAGGCCCATAGGAATCAATGGCAATTACCGAATCGGTAAATACCGATTCGGTAATTACCGATTCATAACGATTCGGCAATTGATACTGAATAATTACCTACATAGCATTTACCGATTTGTAAATACCGAATCGGTAAAATTCGGTATTTACGATTCGGTAAATGCCATTTACCTACATATGGCCCAAAGTCGCTTAAAATAGGTAGCAGTAAATGAGTTATTGAAGGTTCATTACCCTGAACCCAAGTGTCCGAATACCTTTATCAAACAAACCTGAGAGAGATTAAAACAACAAGGCAGGGAGAAGGGCTCCCGAGACAATTGTTTGTAAAGCAGAACTTGCTGGATTGATGGGGCTTATACTGTTTGGTTTTTTAGTTAGAAGTGTTCTTATACCAGTTCATCTCCAGCTATAATTTTCCTAAGGCCGTCTTCAATGAGCAGTACGAAGTGCTGATACACTCAGCAGTACCTCCTGTTGGACGGATTGTGCACAAACACAAAATCTGACGGCGGGCCATATCAAAAGATTGGTGCAATATCGCCATTAAGCAGAGAGAAATACCTTAGCAGGAGTACACATCCTATTTGCTTGTTTTTCTGTCCTCTGTTTTGCCTTTTCTGCTCAATCATTTTTCTGACCTGTTTTCCTTTTTTTGCTAGTTTATTTCCTATTCCCAATGTTTCCTCAAGACCTGGGCTTTCGACAGAGACGTCGTACCTCAGCACCCAGATAACCTCAGGGGTGTCAGTTATGCGCTCTACAATGTTGATTGATTGATAACTTTGAGATCAGGGTTGAATGTCAAAAAGAAAGCTTGTTGAACAGATATGACTTAAGGCTCTCTCTGGTTGATGGTGTTGCACTTTTCTGTAGAGTGAGCAATAGGTGGAAGTAGAGAGGGGTTGATGCAGTGCAGCATTGTCTTCAACAGCATTCTCCTATGTGGCTCCATTGAGCATGTTGGTATACTTTTCTTAGGCTAATGGGATGAGCTGTCTGTGTGTTGTGTGGAGGAACTTCAATATCAAGAGGTCCTCTGGAGTTCTGCTTTCTTCTATTTTCTTTTCTGTCTTCATATGGATCATTTATTGTCAGCAAAATTTTAAGAGTACCAGGGTGCTGAAAACTTTAGCTTGCAACTGTGTGTTGTAGTTAGGACACAGATGTTCACAGAGCCTTCGATGAAATTGTTGAAGTTGTGAAGAAGATTGTTATTGTTGGATGGGGAGTTGAGAAGATAATGCTTTAGGTTGTCAATGGAGAAACCTTTGAAAGATCTGAAGGTTTGGAATTCTCTTTTATGTTGACTTTGGTTTGTTGATAGAATGCTGACCACCAGGGAGAGAGGGCTGGCAAAGTGGTGGGTACAGTTCAGGGGTATGGGGGATTTGCCTTGGATTGTTGAAAATGTCAGTGATATTTATCACTAATGACATGCAAAGTGGGCGTGCCAAGATGTTAGCGTCTGGAAACAGTCGCTAACATCGCTATCTCCTATTACCAACTTTTGGAGATATTCGCGCTAAGCGCGAATATCTCCAAAAGCTAACACCTGCCCTGAGCAGTTCTTAGCCATGTTATCCAATGGGAGGTGGATAACATGGCTAAGAGCATTAGCTCGGTAATGCATGAATATCGCTGACTTTTCAGCGATATTCAAGCATTGCGGCCGATTTTTATCGCATTTGCGATAAACCTTGGTAATACCAAGGTTTATCTGCGATAAAAATCGCCGCAGCTCAGCGGTAAATTTTTGTCTCTAACCAAGCAATAGCGCTAATTATCGGTATTGCTTGGTAATATGCCCCATAGTCTCTTAATCTGGCTTCCAGAAATGGAGAAGCATTTGAACCAAAGTTATTGTTATTGGTGATTTGCAACGTGCACAGCTACTCAGAAGAGTGTCCCGTCGTGACTCTGCAAAAGAGAACAGTGAAAAAAGAAGGAAAACAGGCTTATCTGAATAGGAACATTTACATTTTTTTCCTGAACTGAGAGGGGTTTTGAAGGCTACAGAGCTCTGGGGGGAGAGAGTTCCCTGACTTGGCCTCCAAATAAGACAATGAGCTGCCCCCCCCCCTTTCTTTTCATCAGATTTTGGGTACCAAGGCTAGGCACATGTTCGAGGAATGCAAGTGTCTGCACGGGACATAAAACAAGAAATGTTTTCTGAGATACATTGGGCCATATTCATATAGTGCTGCATGAGTCATCACTAAAGCCTTGAACAAGACCCTAGATTTTAATGGCAGCCAGTGCAAATTACGTAGATGTTGCCTCACGCTAGTATGTTTGTGTAGATCCTGCAGCAATCGCGTAGCGGTGTTCTGCACCACCTGCAGCTTATCCATTAGGTAGCCTGGGAGACCTCCATACAATGCATTGACATAATCAAGACGGGAGGTGACCAAGGCCCTTATTACTGTTTCTTTGGCCGAAAGAGGCAACAGAGGCAGAAATTTTCTGAGCATCTTCAAAATGCCGAAACATGTACCTGTCAATTTGCTAATCTGATTGTCAAAACTACGTTTTTTGGTGAACCAGATCCCCAGGTTCTTCACAGGAAGACCCGGAGGGGATGGTCGCAGGGCATCAGCGGGCCAGCAGTGTTGAAAAAATAGCGAAGGGAATTCCCCAAAAAACAGTAGCTCTGTTTTATCATCATTGCATTTCAGCTGGGCCGAAGTAAACCAGTTGAACACCGCAGACAGACAGGTTCTAACATGGTCCGTACTGGACTCGTGCTTTTTCCAGGTGAATAAAAGGTGGGTATCATCAACATATGCTACTACTTTAGCGCCATAGTCATCAGCTAGCTGGATAAGAGAGGTCATATATAGATTAAATAACAGAGGACTCAGTATGGATCCCTGAGGGACCCCGTTTGAACAGCTTGGATGGTATATGCGAAAGGGGGGATCCACACTTGCTGGGTTCTACCGCCAAGGAAGGACTTTAGCCATTCCCAATATAGCAGATGAAGCCGAGGCCAGGGCACCAGGAGAAGACTGGCCATGATAAACCCTGTGCACTGTTAAACAGATGTGGGCCAATGCTACCTGAGGTGAAAGAAGCAGTAATCTAACAAACCCAAGCTTATTTTGATGAATTGAAGGAAGGTATGCCTTGGAAGGAGCCCCTGTGAGTTGCAAATTATAACTACATACCAATGACCATGACCAACAGACTATCGCTTTGTCTTGATAATGTTTTTGAGAAATGTGGTTAACATCAACAGACTACTGTTAGTAATCCATTATCAATATTCTTTTAGCAGGGCCTTCAGCGATGAAACAGCCATGATGAAAATGTTAGATGACATTCATGGCTTCATTGTCAAAGGCCAAAAAAATCTTCTGGTTCTTGTTGATCTAATTGCTGGTTTTCACACCTCTGATCGCGCTGAGCTAATTTACACTCTGAAAAATTGCATGGGCTTTAAAGGGAAAGTTCCCGATTGGTTGAAATATTTCTTATCCAACCACAAACAACTAGTGAGGCTTGGGAATGTTGCTTCAGAACCAGTACTTATCACTTGTGGGGTTCTCCTAGGTTCAATCATGATCTTACTTTGTTTAATTTACATATGGAACCACTGAGAGCCTCTCCAGAAATTTGAGGTGTCACAATCCACCAATAAGCTGATGATACCCAAATGTATTTGAAAATTTACTCTACACTCTGATGACACCTCACGCACTCCCAGGCCTGAAGTTCGGTCTCTGGCCACCTGGTTAGCCATCCCCCCACCATTTCATATCATCACACATCAACCACACTATAAAATTAGTAAGAGTCACTCTCCTCTCCTTTTTGAGGCACCCAAAGAAAAGTTATATATTTTTTTTTAATGGTTCATAATTTCTGCAATAAATGGGCCAACATTAAAGTTCTTCTAGTCCTCTTTAAAGGACACCCCATAAAATAGTGCTCATAATATTTAGTTTGCCAAGTGATCCTGACCTCCCCAGAGATGTGGTTACCAGGTGAGACAGGTTTGGATATCCCTTTTTACAGTAGAAAAGTCATAACATAGACTCATAAACAACCACAAAAAGCCATGTAAATAAAACTGCACATTTGAAATTTTGTTCCCATCTTTGGTGCAAGTAGTGTGCTATATTCATCTCCCTTTCTGACTCAAGAGACAAAAACAGCCAACGTTGTACACAAATGGAACTCATTTTGTACAGCGCACATACTGAGCTCATGTGTTTCAAGGTGCTCTCACAACTGTTAAATATACACAAGCTTTCTGCCCATGCTGTTGAGAAATGTTAGCATTTTACAAAACAAATGTGGAAATCCCACAACTGCAGAAAATAACGCAAAGACAGGTTGCCGCACAAATGATAGAAAGGCTATAAACCAGAGGCAGAAGGTAGAGTTTGGATGGGGGCAGGTGGGTGTGCCTGCTAGAGGGCAGGGGAAGGGTGGCTTGCCCACTTTTGTCAGCGCTGACTGTCCAGTCATACGCACTCTGCATTTTCTCTATGTAGGTGTGATATCCGCCGAGGTCCCCCCAAGGAAAGACACGTTGATCAGATATGGTGCAAAAGACGCTTTTATTGCTTATTCCTGCAGCCTTACAACCACGCGTCCATACTCGTTCCCTAACCCATGGTCTCTGCCCTCCGCCCACTTGACCGGATGTTGTGTCCGGTGTCCGGCTCCCAGGTCACTTGACCCTGTGGGTCCTAGTGCCCCATTGCCAGGTCACGACATCTCCCCCTTTGTTACAGACGAAATGCTTTCATGACGCGTTCTGTGACCACCACTGGTGATTGCTGAAATGCGATAGTTAGAGATAGGTAGTTAGAGAGAGATGGAGAGAAAGGTGTGGGGGGGGAGAAAACAGAGGAAAATAAGAGAGGAGGGGGAGAGAGAGAGATGATTTGGTTGCTCTATATCTCTTTGATTAGTCTCTGCGGTTTCTTGCATGTTCTTCTTGGTCTTTCTTAATTTTCGTTTCGTTGTTCATCAATGTCCTCCTTCTCGACTGTCGTAGCTTCTGTTGGCTTTTCTTCCCTTTCTGTCTTCAGTTCCTTAAAGTGTGAGCTGTTTCTTGTTATTCTATATTGACCTGCCGCCGCTG
Source organism: Lissotriton vulgaris (assembly GCF_964263255.1). Lineage (NCBI taxonomy): Eukaryota > Metazoa > Chordata > Amphibia > Caudata > Salamandridae > Lissotriton > Lissotriton vulgaris. The sequence goes on from NC_141698.1 coordinate 904,548,226, forward strand.
TGATCATTGGTCCTTTTACTTCAGTCACGGTCAGTGGTTCTCTGGAGAATGTGATGTCAGACTTTCTTAGCTGCCTTTGCCGCACCACTACTGTGTCTCCTTATTTTATTTTTGGATCAGAGGTATGTCTCCTGCGATCCGCATATGCTTTCATCCTTTCATTCGCCTCTTTGTCTTTGACAGCTATGTCGCCTCGGTCTGCACTCAATTTTGCATCTACTTTAGGTAATCTGGTCCTGCTCGAGCGACCTAGAACTATTTCAGCTGGGCATCGTCCTGTGGAGCTAAGAGTCGTATTCCTGTAGTCCCTCAGTACCTGACATAGTGCCTGTCCTGTTGATATTTGTGTGAACTTAGCTCTTTGAACTGCCTTCTTTATGGTCCCCATGAACCGCTCCGCCATTCCATTCGCTTGAGGCCACAGTGGTGTTATCTTCCGGTGCCTGATCTCGAGGTATTCCATAAACCGTCTGTTAGACCCGGCCCTTTTGGAAAGTTCACCCCGAGGCTTTTTGCTTTTTCCTAGCCTGTTTTTGTGACCTGGTGTTGGTGATTTTAGACCTCTGCACACTTTTTCGCTGTGTTACAGTGTAAAGTGCGTGAGCACTCTGTGTATGTGTGGTGAGTGACCTGCCCTCCCATAGGAATGCATGGGGAATATGTATGACCATGCTAGTTCCTCATGTGTGGGGAGTGTAGGGTCGAGTTTGGTATGTGCGAACTCGTGAGATTGAATGCTGCGCAATGATATATGCGGCATGATTGTGTCTAGAGTAGAAGTGCCACTTTTAGAAGTTGGCATATTTGTGTAATTTGTGTCTGGTGTGTGATTGGCTGGTGAGCCTCGTTCCAAGAGTCTGGGAGGGTCTGCCCCGGTGGTGAATGGAGTGTTTAGCATGCTGATGTGAGGGGAGGGATGCAACTGGGCCTGAATAGGGCTGGGCTTTCCCCACACAATGCTGGCTCCACCCCCTGTGGTGCGTCTGATGTCCCTAGCCTAGCCTGTGAAAGGAGTTCCCTATAACCAGTTGTAGCTGGTTCTCACACTGCCTGCACCCTGCTAGACAAAGGATTTCTCTGTATAAAAAGGGGCTGTGTCCCCTTACAAAATGTTCTTATTTCTGACTTGAATCCTGCCAGGGGCGTGCTGCTGCTTGGGCCCAGGGGAAGGCTTGCCTCCCTGGGCCCTGCCCAGCCCCTGGATACCTGATGGACTGCTGATGTCCTGGACTCTGCAGACCTTTTTACTGGGTCCCCTTTGCTTCCCTTTGCTGCTGGACCTTGCTTGTAGCGCTGGGGGAGCGCTTTATTTTTGACAGAGACCTTCTTTTTGCTTCTCTAGTGCCTGAGAGCGCTTCATTTTGGCCCCTAGCGCTTGAGAGCGCTTTATTTTGTCTTAAGCGCCTGGGAGCGCTTTTCTGGTATTCTAAGCCCCTGGGAGCGCTTTATATCGCTCTAGCGCCTGGGGGCGCTTTTATGTATTATCAAGGGTGCCCACCCCTCATTTTTTGCCGTCGAGTGGAATCGCCGCCGCCGGCCCGAGGAAGAGGAAGTGTGGCCTGTTGCGGGGCTCCCGTGTGCTGATGGAGCCCCGGGAAAAGAAGAGGAGCATGGCGGCTGGTCGTCCGGGCTCCCATGTGCTGGAGGGAGCCCCGGGAGCGGAGGCAGCCTGGAACCTCACCGGCTGTAGAGTCTGCAGTGTGAGCGGTGCTGCGGGGCTCCCATGCGTAGAGGATAGCCCCGCGATGGCACCAGACAAGAGAGGGAGCCCCGGCAGAGAAGTCCCGCACCGCCGACCAGAGGAGCTCCCCCCAAGAAGCCCGTGAGCGAGGAAGAGTCCGGTGAGTCACGGGGGCTGGGGGGAAGCTCCGGGTGGATGTCGCGGTGCCGGTTGAGGGCACAAGCTGGAGCGGCCCCGTTTGACAGTGGGCTGCCCCCCTGTGCTGGCGGGATCTAGTTAAGCCCATATGGCTCCGTGGGGGCTACTGTTGGTGCCGGAGAAAGGCACAGTGATGGTGGTGCATTTAGGGTGGCCCCGGTTGGCAGTGGGTCGCCCCAACATTGTCTAGAGCCCACAAGGCTCCCGGGGGGCATGCTTGTTTAGAGCCTATTGAGGCTCCCACGGCCACGGGGGCATTGTGATTTCAGAGCCTGTGTGGCTCCAACGTGTGCAGAGTACCAGAGCTTGTGTGGCTCCAACATGTGGCACAATTTGCTTGAAGGGCTACTGAGAGCCCATGCCGCAAGTTTGTTATTTCGGAGCTGCCCAGCAATTAGTGGGCAGCTGCACCGTTTAGGCCCTTGGGATTGTCCTCAGCTGCCCAGCAATTAGTGGGCAGCTGCAACGTTTAGGTTTGTGCGCCGGTGGCGCACCCCTGACTGGCGCTGCATTTGGCAGCGCGCCCTGACATTCTGGAGACAGGGCTCTTTAGTCCATTTCTTGAGATGGCCAGTTGGCCAGGGGGCTGGTATGTGGATAGGGCGCAAGGCCCTAAAGGTGATTTTGCGCAATGTGATGTTACTATGTTTATGATGGTAATTGCCTAATGTGATTTTTGCGCTACTGAGTTGTGTTCTGGCACCTCTGAATGGTTTTATGCCTCATGTGTCTTCCCTGTTCTTACACCTCTGAATGTGTTGGTGTATGCATCATGTGTTTTTCATGTGCTGCACCTCTGAATGCGTTTTGATGCATCATGTCCCTTGTTCTTACACCGCTGAATGTAGGTTTTATGCATCATGTGTTTTCCTTCCCTACACCTCTGAATGTTGTGATGCATCATGTGTAATGTGTTCTTGCTGATACCCCTAATTGTATTGTGATACTTAGGTGGTTGTTCTTTCTAGTACAGGTGGTCCTAGTGAGGTACTGGTTCCCTGCGTGACATTCTCCTAAGGTGGTTAGGGTTGCGTAGGTGGTACTTACCTGTTACCAGTAGTTACTGGTTGTGTGCTATATTTTCGAATTTGTGCTACAGTGATTTTATATCTTATATTATATGTTCTAGAAGTGCTATTTCTACTAAGTACTGATTCTGACAGGCACCCACGTGGCCCTGTGCTGTGTAAATAATCCCTTGTGAATATTGCCCGTGCCAGTTGGCACCTTGTATACTGTGTGATTACTATCTGATGTGTTTTGCAATACAGAAGTTATTTTTATATAACCTTGTGTGGAGTTCCTTTTGTGGTGTGCCTAGGATGTTGTTGCTGTTGTTTGCATGCGCAAATGCTTTACACATTGCCCCTGGGATAAGCCTGCCTGCTCGTGCCAAGCTACCAAGGGGGTGAGCAGGGCTTATCTTGGCGTGTGACTCCCTTGCCCTGACTATAATGGTGGTTTCTGCCTGACTTTGGCGTCAGCCTCGGCCAACCAGAAATAGCCAGTTCGAACATTGTTGGACAGCGGTGAGGATTAGGACTTGTGTTTGCGCAGTGCCACAGCGACAACTGGCTACATTACAAAACTCTGCATTTTAGATAGTCAAATGTTTGGGATTATTGTTTGTGATTTTGTTTTTCCTCAAGAGTGTCATTTTCAAATGGTGTTTCCTGCGCTTTTATGTTTAGTGGCAAAAGAGAGAAAATGACAGGGCGGGACGCCAGTAGAGGGGGAGGTTCCCATAGATAAGGAATCCCTTGCTGGGTCCAGTGCCCAATCCCTGTTCCTTTCCCTGTGTGGGTAGATGGAAGAGAGGGAGTGTGGAGGAGAAATGGCTTGCTCGGGAGGGTGGTTATCCCCTGAGTGTAGTGTGTGTGTCTGGATTCCCCAGTATGGTAGGATCCAGTGGTGGCAGCTAAAATGTGTCCAGTGCGTGAAGTCCCATTCCCAGTTCCCAGAGTATGGTGCCTGGTGCTCAGTAAGAGGGGTACAGGTTGAGAGTCAGAGGCAGTGAGGAACTGTGTCACCAGTCTGGAGGGGGAGTGTGTGGATGAGTGGTGTGTTGAACTGGATGAGTTGGTGCAAGTTTTTTTTAAGGAGCATGCACAGGAGGTGTACCTCTGGTGGTGTGCAGGAGATACTGCAGAGGCACTGGATGAGAAGGTGGACGTCTTGCGGTGTGCTAGATGTCTTGCAGACGCATTAGGGAGTGATTCTAAAAGTAGTAGCTTGTGTATCTGATGATCCTGTGTAGGGGAAGAGGTTCATGTGTAGCCCAGCTAGGTCCCAGTAGGATGGTAGGGGTGTAGGGGCTCACGTCCTCTCTCAGTGGAGGTGGAGTGAGTGTGGGACGGTGTGTCCCACGTTGGCCCGAAACCCTATCTCGGGGCCTGGAGGATTCCCTAAGGGAGCGCCAGGTCAGGGGCCTAGGCTGTACTGACAGGTCATTTGAGGAGGATCTTCCTGTATCTAGAGGACGGGGAGTGTCTGTAACCAGAACTCCGGCGGTCCTGGTGTTGGGCAGTACCGCTCCTAAGTGGAGGGTGCAGAAGGTCTGGTTCGCTGGGCATTTGACCGTCTGGAGTGCTTGACCATTGGTGGGGCCTCTGGAGGTCGTTCCCCGAGGAGGGGGGAGGCCAGGTTCAGGTTCAGCCTGACCTGGAGGGAAGGGCATCTGTAATCAGTGTCCTGACCGGTTTTGGCTTCCAGGGGTACCGCTCCAAGGTGGGAGGGTGCAGAACTCTGGAAGAAGGGGGGAACGGAACGGTGTACTTCTGACACCGGTGCATCCTGAGGGTTTAGATCCTAGGTTGGGAGATTAGGAAGCTTCCAGGTCAAGAGGAATCTCTACCAAAGTAGATCAGCTGAAGAGACTGAGGGGGCTGCCCTTGCTGTGTGATCTGGGGCTCACCTGCAGTTTGTTGTTTCAACTAAGGTAGAGGAAAGGGGACTTTGCTCTGTGCTGGGTCCCCCCACCTGCTTGAAGAGGGACTGTGCTGTGTGCTTTGTACCTCTGAAGTGAAATAGTTTCCAGATCCCAGGTCGTAGACCAGTGATGGAGAGAGGTCCTGACCTGGTGGGAGAGATGTGCTCTGGTGGGTGTGTCCCTGGGAGGGTGTGGAACCCCAGAAGTAGAGGTAGGGTAGGGCATGCTTGCCCGTGACCTCTGGTGTGCCTGAGGGTATGGTACCTAGTTTGTAGGATCAGTGGTAGATGTAGCTACACTGAGAGGGAGAGTGGAGAATGGCTATTGTGTGCCAGGGGTTACTGCCCCCCACTCTGTGGATTGGTCAGGACCTGTGACATTTGGATGGCCTAGGGCCTGGTCTTGGCCGTGGACAACTAGAGAGTAACAGTGGGGTATTCTAGTTGGATCAGAGAGTTCTGGTTTGGAGGTAACCATGTGGGTTCAGAGTGGCGAAAAACCGGAGGGTGTCCCTGCCGTGCGGGTCCGTGTCCGTGTTTTGTGGCCCAAAGCAGGGAAGCCCATCAGTGGAGTGATTGGTCTACCCTGCGTTTTGGCTGGAAGGGGGTTGTGTTGGACCCGGCCCTTTTGGCAGGTTCACCCCGAGACTTTTTGCTTTTTCCTAGCCTGTTTTTGTGACCTGGTGATGGTGATTTTAGGCCTTTGCGCACTTTTTCACTGTGGTACAGTGTTAAGTGCGTGAGCTCTCTGTGTATGTGTGGTGAGTGACCTGCCCTCCCATAGGAATGCATGGGGAATATGTATGACCATGGTAGTTCCTGATGTGTGGGGAGAGCAGGGTCGAGTTTGGTATGTTCAAACTCGTGAGATTTATTTATTTATTTTAATTATTTATTGGGCTTTTAAAGCGCGACAGCTACCCAAAAAGGGTGTCCCGGCGCTGATGAGATAATAAGCAAATGAGCAGATCACAATACTCTGATAAGAGGCAGGAGCAATTTACTGATTAAAAAGCCAGGTCTTTATGGCTCTGCGAAAGTGAACATAACAGGATTCCATGCGTAAGTTCAGAGGCAGGGAATTCCAAAGCTTAGGGCCCAGAAGGGAGAAGGACCTTTCCCCGATCCTGGCGCGATGCACTTTGGGCACACTGAAAAGGCCTTGAGATGAGGATCTCAGGCAGCGGGCAGGCGTGTAGATGTGAACGACGGATTGTAAGTATTTTGGGGCATTGCCCCATTTGATTCTATGCTTAAGACTAAGTGTCTTAAATTTAACTCTGCTTTCAACTCTTAGCCAATGGAGTGCCTTAATTTATTTATTTATTTATTTATATTCTTCTACAGCGCAGGAATCGACCCCGAAAGGTATCTCTGTGCTTATGATCTTCCAAGATGCCAGATCAGTATCATAGTCATAGAGAGCCCTAGATCTTATACCACCAGAAACAGATGAGTCTTCAGGGATTTCTTAAAGGTATGTATGTTAGTAATTTGTCTTAAAGTAAGGGGCAAAGTGTTCCATAGAGTGGGGCCCTTATAGGACAATGCACGACCCCCTTGCCTTGCCTTCTTAAAGTTCTTAATCCGATGGCCAGACATACGTTCCATTCTATGACACTTACAAAGCAATATTGCAGCAGCATTTTGCACAAGTTGAAGGCGTCTCATGACAGCCTGTGATGACCCCAAGTAGAGGGCATTTCTGTAGTCTAAACGGGAGGTGATTAGAGCGTTTACCACAGACTTCTGTGTGTTGTCAGGCAACATCCAAATGATTTTCCTGAGCCACCTCAGGATGGTGAAACAGGTTGATGTTAAATTAATAACTTGGGGCTCCATAGTTAGGCCCTTATCAATGATAATGCCAAGGTTACGTACTTGGTGTGACGGAACGGGTAAAGAACCCATTTCCATGGGCCAATGTCTTGGGCTCCAAAGACCCTGATTTGGGCCAAGTATTAAAACCTCCGTTTTGCCACCGTTCAGTTTTAACAGGTTGCCACTCATCCATGTTGCAATTAAACTAAGGCCTGACTGCAGAAGAGAGGAGGAGTCCTGGTCATCATTGGAGAGTGAAAAAACAATCTGCGAGTCATCTGCATAGGTGAACATATTTAGACCTGCCGCTTCGGCGATCTGAGCAAGAGGGGTTACATATAGATTGAAAAGCAAAGGACTCAATACCGAGCCCTGAGGAACTCCATAAGGGGATAGATGGACATTTGAGGCCGAGGTGTTGGAAGTGATCTGAAATGTCCTTTGTGTCAAAAATGATGCTATCCAATCCAATGCTTTACCCCTAATGCCCATGGCAGAAAGTGACTTTAACAGAATGTTGTGGGAGATGGTGTCAAACGCTGCGCTGAGATCAAGTAGAATCAGCGCAGCGGAGTCTCCTCTATCTACCAAAAGGCGAAGGTTTTCTATCACCGCAAGCAGTGTTGTCTCTGTCGAAAAACAGAGAGCGAAATCCTGACTGAGAGGGGTGAAGTATGTCATTCACCTCCGTATACCGAGCAAGATGACCATGAACATGTTTCTCCAAAACTTTGGAGAAAGCAGGTAGGAGGGAGATGGGACGAAAATTAGCCAGGATTTTAAGATCGGCCGTTGTTTTTTTTTAGCAATGGTGAGACCATGGAGTGTTTCTACATGGAGGGGACCTTTACAGTGGAGAGGGATAGATTCAACGCCTGCGCAATGATATATGCGGCATGATTGTGTCTAGTGTAGAAGTGCCACTTTTAGAAGTTGGCATATTTGTGTAATTTGTGTCTGGCGTGTGATTGGCTGGTGAGCCTGGCTCCAAGAGTCTGGGAGGGTCTTCCCCGGTGGTGAATGGAGTGTTTAGCATGCTGATGTGAGGGGAGGGGTGCACCTGGGCCTGAATAGGGCTGGGCTTTCCCCACACAATGCTGGCTCCACCCCTTGTGGTGCGTCTGATGTCCCTAGCCTGGCCTGTGAAAGGAGTTCCCTATAACCAGTTGTAGCTGGTTCTCACACTGCCTGCACCCTGCTAGACAAAGGATTTCTCTGTATAAAAAGGGGCTGTGTCCCCTTACAAAATGTTCTTGTTTCTGACTTGAATCCTGCCAGGGGCATGCTGCTGCTTGGGCCCAGGGGAAGGCTTGCTTCCCTGGGCCCTGCCCAGCCCCTGGATACCTGATGGACTGCTGATGTCCTGGACTCTGGAGACCTTTTTACTGGGTCCCCTTTGCTTCCCTTTGCTGCTGGACCTTGCTTGTAGCGCTGGGGAGCGCTTTATTTTTGACAGAGACCTTCTTTTTGCTTCTCTAGCGCCTGGGAGCGCTTCATTTTGGCCCCTAGCGCTTGAGAGCGCTTTATTTTGTCTTAAGCGCCTGGGAGCGCTTTATTGGTATTCTAAGCCCCTGGGAGCACTTTATATGGCTCTAGCGCCTGGGGGCGCTTTTATGTATTATTGAGGGTGCCCACCCCTCATTTTGTGTCATCGAGTGGAATCGCCGCCGCCGGCCCGAGGAAGAGGAAGTGTGGCCTGTTGCGGGGCTCCCGTGTGCTGATTGAGCCCCGGAAAAAGAAGAGGAGCATGGCGGCTGGTCATCAGGGCTCCATGTGCTGGAGGGAGCCCCGGGAGCGGAGGCAGCCTGGAACCTCTCCGGCGAGTCATGGGGGCTGGGAGTAAAGCTCCGGGTGGATGTCGCGGTGCTGGTTTAGGGCACAAGCTGGAGCTGCTCTGTTTGGCAGTGGGCTGCCTCCCGTGTGTTGACGGTATCTAGTTGATCCCGTGTGGCTCCGTGGGGTCTACTGTTGGTGCCGGAGAAAGGCACAGTGATGGTGGTGCATTTAGGGTGGCCCCGGTTGGCAGTGGGTCACCCCAACGTTGTCTAGAGCCCACGAGGCTTCCGGGAGGCATGCTTGTTTAGAGCCAATCGAGGCTGCCACGACCACAGGGGCATTGTGATTTCAGAGCCTGTGTAGCTCCAACGTGTGCAGAGTACCAGAGCCTGTGTGACTCCAACAAGTGGCGCAATTTGCTTGAAGGGCTAATGAGAGCCCATGCCGCAAGTTTTTTATTTCCCAGCTGCCCAGCAATTAGTGGGCAGCTGCACCGTTTAGGCGCTTGGGATTGTCCTCAGCTGCCCAGCAATTGGTGGGCAGCTCTAACGTTTAGGTTTGTGCGCCATTGCCATTTGGCAGCGCACCCTGACATTCTGGACACAGGGCTCTTTAGTCCCTTTCTTGAGATGCCCAGTTGGCCAGGGGGCTGGTATGTGGATAGGGCACAAGGCCCTAAAGGTGATTTTGCGCAATGTGATGTTACTATGTTTATGATGGTAATTGCCTAATGTGATTTTTGCACTATTGAGTTGTGTTCTGGCACCTCTGAATGTTTTTATGCATCATGTGTTTTCCCTGTTCTTACACCTCTGAATGTGTTGGTTTATGCATCATGTGTTTTTCCGGTGCTGCACCTCTGAATGTGTTTTGATGCATCATGTGCCTTGTTCTTACACCGCTGAATGTATGTTTTATGCATCATGTGTTTTCCTTCCCTACACCTCTGAATGTTGTGATGCATCATGTGTAATGTGTTCTTGCTGATACCCCTAATTGTATTGTGATACTTAGGTGGTTGTTCTTTCTAGTACAGGTGGTCCTAGTGAGGTCCTGGTTCCCTGCGTGACATTCTCCTAAGGTGGTTAGGGTTGCGTAGGTGGTACTTATATGTTACCAGTAGTTACTGGTTGTGTGCTATATTTGCTAATTTGTGCTAAAGTGATTTTATATCTTATATTCTATGTTCTAGAAGTGCTATTTCTACTAAGTGCTGATTCTGACAGGCGCCCACGTGGCCCTATCCTGTGTAAATAATCCCTTGTGAATATTGCCCGTGCCAGTTGGCACCTTGTATATTGTGTGATTACTATCTGATGTGTTTTGCAATACAGAAGTTATTTTTATATAACCTTGTGTGGAGTTCCTTTTGTGGTGAGCCTAGGATGTTGATGCTGTTATGTGCGTGCGCAAATGCTTTACACATTGCCTCCGGAATAAGCCTGTTTGCTCGTGCCAAGCTACCAAGGGGGTGAGCAGGGGTTATCTTGGCGTGTGACTCCCTTGCCCTGACTAGAATAGTGGTTTCTGCCTGGCTTTGGCATCAGCCTCTGCCAACCAGAAATAGCCAGTTCTAACACCGTCGGAATTCTTCTCCTGAAAATGGCGGACCATTGTCAGTTTTGAGTGTTTGGGGCGAGCCCAATGCAGCAAATATCTCATCCATTAACGGTAAAGTGGCGTTTGCGGACGTGGATGCCACTTGCCTCACTATTGGAAAAAGTGAAAATTCATCTATGATGACCAGTAGGTAGCTTCCTGTCTCTAGTGGGCCATAGAAGTCGGCCGCCAATTCTGTGCACACTGCCTTTGGTAGTTCAGACATGTGCAGCGGCTCTGGCTTTGATGACGGTCCCGTCACCTGGCAGATGTGACAACGCATGACAATTTGTTCGACCATGCTATCTAGTCCCGGGAACCACACTTTTTCTCTCAGCATTTTTTTGGTTGCCACTATTCCTCGATGTGACTCATGTGCCAGCTCTACTGTTCGTTTCCTCAGCTGTCGGGGCATCACTATCCTGGTTCCTCTCATCAGGATGCCATTTTCAGTCTCAGATAGTTCTTCGCTGATATTTTTGAATGCTAGCAATTCTTCCTTTATCACTCCGTCATCCAGAGTGCTATTGTTGTTTAAATGTCTCCACCTTTGTTGTCTCGTCACTTTCTGAATTGCTTGCATGGTTGGGGCTCGTTTCGTTCCTTGTTCCAGCTCCGACTGTGTTATGGAAGCGGGTGTGTTGTGTCTCATGATGAAATTTAGATATTCCTCCGCTATCGTCATGGTCTCAGCCTTGTGTGGCAGGGGATGTCGGGATATATAGTCAGCTGGGTTATGTTCTTTTCCAGGCTTGTGTATTATTTTGAAGTTGTAGTCCATCAGCCTTTTCCCCATCTTTCTATCCTGGGTGGTATCTTGCCGTTTGGATTCCCATAGATTGTTATTAGTGCTTGGTGGTCTGTTACTATCGTGAACGGCTTCCCATATATGAACATGTGATAGTGTTCGCATGCCCACACAACTGCCAACCTTTCTTTTTCTAGTTGAAAGTATGCCCTCTCAATATCCGATAAGCTTTTACTTCTATAAGCCACTACACATCTTTGTGAGTCCTTTCCTGGTTTGTGCTGGGCCAGTATTGCACCTAGTCCAACTGGACTTGCGTCTACTGTCAGTTCAGTGCACAACAGTGGGTCAAAATATGCCAGATGATCAATGGCCGTCACGGACTCCCTTATGTCTTCAAAGGCCTTGCTGCATTCTGGTGTCCATGCGAAGATCTGTCCTTGCTTTTTCAGCTCCCTCAGTGGTGCACTCACCATTGCAAAGTCCTTGATGTACCTTGCACAATAGCTGGCGAGGCCAAGGAATGACCTTACTTCTGCCACGTCGCTTGGTTGTTTAGTTTTTTCCAGTGTTTCTACCTTGCTGCGATCCAGTCGCATTCCTTTTTTTGAAAAGATGTGCCCAAAGAACACTGTTGGACAGGCCACATGACGGGCCGCTCTCCCCCGGCTCGACCAGGCCCGAGCCCAGTCACGCAAGCACCACACACCACCATTGCACGCCCTACGTCCCCTCAGGGACCCCTGCCCTCGAACATGATAACCTCGTGGGTCCGATCCACTGCCGGCCCATGCACCCAGCCCGGGCCGCCATCTTGGACACCTCGCCACGAGGCCGCCTGGCCCCCGATCGACCTCAACCCTGGGCCTAGCCCAGCCTCAGACAATCCGGCACCACCCTCCACCCAGGAGGTGAGCGGGCTACTTGGCAAGTCAATGGGAGAAAGAGGTGCCGATGGCTCTCCCCCCGCCCAGTGCCGCTCGCCCATCGCCTCCCCGGGCGCTGGCTCCACCCCCCTGCTGGGTGTCTGGACTCCCTCATCCCGGACCTCCCGACCTCCAAGTGCGAGGGTCCGGACATCAAAGCACGCCAGCCCTATAACTGGGGCAGCTCCAGAGCAGGAAGTCAGTTGTATCTTGGAGTCGAGAGACGTAAGAGGAACTCATCCTGGACGGACTACTGGCGCTGCCGTAGCTCTGTCCTGTGCACCATCGTCCTGCCTGTTGGCGCTGCCACAGCCGTCGTAACCTTCATTCTTCACCGTCGTCCGGATCTGCTGGCGAGGCCGCGGACCGTTGTAACCATCATCTTCATCGGGACCTGCTTGGCTTCTCCACGGCCCGTCGACCATCCTTCATCCATCTCGGGACCTGCTTGGCTCCTCCACGGCCCGATCAGCAACCACGCCGAGCTCGAGGATTGAGAGCTATTTAACTCATTGGTAACTAAGACTGTCCCGCTACCCTTTCTCCTCAACCAGAGATCAGAACCGAGGGGACCCCTGAGTCCAGACCTCCTTGTATCATAGCGACGTAACCTAAGAATTGCATATAAAGTCTCGTTAACCTTCAATCTTGTGTGGTGTCCGTCTGTGGGGGGGAAGTTACTTACCTGTACAGTCGTTGGAGACGGCTCTCCCTGGAGACCTCTCCCCGTAATCTCGGCCGACCCTCCCGGTCCGTCTAACATTGGTGGCCAGCGGCGCGATCCGAATCACCGCATAACGTACAGAGAGTAGCTCACCCCACAACGAACAACAATGTCGACTAAAGAGAGCGGATCAACTGAGAAGTTCCAAATGGAAAAACTAGAGGAATACAGCCATCGTGAACTAAAGCAGTTCTGCATCGAACTAGGTATCGCTACCACCGGACTAAGTACCAAGGACGATTTTAAGCATGCCCTAGAATCTTGGGCAGAGACCGGGGATGTCGAAGCCCCTGAGCAAAGCACCGCGAAAAATACCAACACGGCCCCTGAGGGGCAAAGAACCAGTCTCTCGCAAGACGAGATCCAAGAAAGAGAAAAAGCCCGACTACACGAACTCGAAATGGCCCGACTCAAGATGGACATAGAACTCAAATTGGCCGAGCAAAAAATAAACTTAGAGCACCTTCGCCTCCGAGAAGAAAGAGAGGAGAAACAGAGGCAAAGGGAGCTCGAGGAAAAAAGACTAACGTACGAGCACGAACGGAACCTAGCCGAGATCAACCTGCGCAAACAAAATAAAGAGTTAGGGGTGCCCGACAGACCGTCCACCCCAGGGACCGCGGAGAAAAAAGTGCACATCCCCAAGGATGTGGTCCGAGAATATTTTCGAGAAGACGACATCCAGCAATGGTTTAAGGCCTATGAAATCGCGATGACTGCGCACCGGATCGATAGAGCCGACTGGGGAGCCGGCCTATGGGGCAAATTCCTCAATGAGGGCCGCGATACTCTGTTACAGCTCCCAGACCACCAGATGACCTCCTACGACCATATGAAAGCGGCCCTCCTCACCCGCTATGGCCTCACGCCCGAGATGTACCGTCAGAGGTTCCGAGACTGCACACGCATTCCAGGTACAACTTGGGTGGACTATGTAACGTACTTTAGCCGAGCCTTCGAAGGCTGGATCAGAGGGAACAACGTCACGACCTACGAGCAGCTGTTCAATCTGATGGTATGGGAGCATCTGTCCAACAATTGCTTCATTGAACTACGCCAACACCTCCTCGACAGCAAGTTAACCGATCCCCGGCAGCTCGCAGCCGAAGCTGACCGGTGGGAGATCACCAGAGTGGGCCGGAATGGGTCCTACGAGCAGAACAGGAACAACAATGGTCACTACCGACCCAGAGGAGGAGGAGGGGGCCAAGGACGAGGAAGAGACAATACTCCGGCCGCCCCCGCTACCAGCACCACCCCCCCGGCCAACCGGGGCAGCACCCCGGCGCGACCGGGATACAGAGCCAATGTTACATGTCACCGATGCCAACGAGTCGGCCACTATGCAAACGACCCAAGCTGCCCGCAGTATCAGAGTCCAAGACCCCGCCAGGTGGCCGCCGCGGCACTAGGGGAAGAACAGATCTCCGAGGAACAAGAAACAGGCGAGCAAGAGTATCAAGAGTGGGAGCCAGCCGCCATGACTCTCGCGTGCTTAGGGGGAAGAGACATGGTCCCGCGGGTCCCCCTACCCGCTAACACCCAGAAGTACAGCCAATGGGTGAGCATCAATGGACAACGGGCCGAAGCCCTTCGAGACACCGGGGCCAGTGTGACAGCCGTCCGCTGTCATCTGGTGACCCCAGAACAATATCTACCGAACGTTCTCTGCCCTGTGCGATCAGCCGACAACTCGGAAAGTCTGTGTCGGATGGCCTGCGTCCCCTTTGAGTGGGGAGGGGTCTCCGGCATGTTGAAGGTAACGGTCCGAGACGACGCCCCCGTGGAATGCCTCCTCGGAAATGACCTGGAAAGCTCCCCGTGGGCAGCCGTGGAGCGAAAAGAACACTTGGGGATGTTGGGCGTCCCAGACTGGGCGTGCGTCACCACCCGGTCCATGGCCGCCCGTGCCAACCATCACCCGGAAGAACCAGAATGGCCGGCGCCACCGCCTCCGGTCGCCCCCGCCGAGACCCCCGACCATGGCATCCCCCTCGAACTTGCTCAACCTTCCGACCTCGCTAATCTTGATCAGTGGGCTCAAGAAGGGGGACCCACACAAGAACAATTTCGTCAGGAACAGAAGACCTGTCCCTCCCTTGAGGGACTCCGACAACAAGCGCTCGCCCAAAGCGCCGGGGATACCTCCGGAACTCATTGGGTCTACTGGGACAATGATCTATTGTACAGCGAGCAACGAATCGCCGAGCTGGGGGCCAACCGAGTACTAGTGGTGCCCCTCCGCTTTAGAGACTTCCTGCTAAACCTGGCCCACGATGCCCCCCTGGCAGGGCACCTGGGACAGGATAAAACCTACAGCCGCCTAGTGACCCACTTCTTCTGGCCCAAAATGAGAAACGATGTGCACCAGCATTGCCGATCTTGCCCCACGTGCCAAGCCAGTGGGAAGAGCGGCCGCAAATTAAAGGCTCCCCTGCAACCCTTTCCAGTAGTCACAACCCCATTTGAGAGGGTCGGGATAGACATTGTGGGACCCCTGGACCCGCGTACAAGACAAGGCCATCGCTTCATCCTGGTACTAGTGGACCACGCCACCCGCTACCCTGAGGCTATTCCTCTCCGGACCGTGACAGCCCCAGTGGTCGGCCGGGCCCTGATGGGGATCTTCTCCCGTGTGGGGTTCCCCCGAGAAGTCGTCAGTGACAGAGGCACGAACTTTATTTCTAAATATATGAAGTCCCTCTGGCAACAGTGTGGGGTCACCTACCGCTTCACGACCCCCTATCACCCCCAAGGAAACGGACTTGTTGAGCGGTTCAATCGCACGCTAAAAGGGATGATCGGGGGATTGGAAGAGCCCCTCCGTCGCCAGTGGGACGTGCTGCTGCCGTGCCTCCTCTTCGCCTACCGGGAGGTCCCACAGAAGTCCCTAGGCTTCAGCCCCTTCGAGCTGCTCTATGGGCACCCAGTACGGGGGCCACTCAGCCTGATCAAAGAAGGCTGGGAGATGCCTCCGGCCAAGAGTCCTCCAGATGTCTTCCGGTACCTCCTCACCCTCCGCAACCAGTCCCGGCGGTTCAGAGACCTAGCAAAAGCCAACCTAGAGGCCAGTCAAGAGGACATGAAGAAATGGTATGACCAGAACGCCTCATCCATTGAATTCGAGCCGGGGCAACAGGTCTGGGTAATGTCCCCCACAGAACCGTGCGCTCTCCAAGACAAATGGACGGGACCCTTCAAGGTAATCGAGCGCAAGGGTCCTGCCACCTATCTGATCGATATGGAGTCCGCCCGGAATCCGCTCCGAGTCCTCCACACCAACAGACTGAAACCCCACTTTGCACGAACAGAACTCAGCCTCTTGATGGCCACAGACAATGGGGTTGAAGACGACTCCGAGCCTCTCCCTGACCTCTTGCGGACCCAGGAGCAAGACGGCTCCGTGGATGGGGTCCGACTCTCGGAGACCCTCACCAGAGAACAACGGCAAGAGTGCCAAGCCCTCCTATCACGGTTCGCCAGTCTGTTCTCCCTCACCCCGGGTGTCACTTCCTGGTGTGTGCACGATGTGGACACCGGAGACAGCCCTCCTATCCGCCACCGGGCCTACCGCGTACCTGATCGGGTACGGGCCTGCATCCAGGCGGAAGTAGCTAAGATGCTCACGCTCGGGGTCATCGAGCCCTCAGACAGTCCATGGGCCAGCCCGGTCGTACTGGTCCCCAAAGCAGCCGCCCCCGGGACCACACCAGAACTCCGGTTCTGTGTCGACTACCGGGGCCTGAATGAAGTCACCAGAACGGACGCACACCCCATCCCCCGGGCAGATGAACTGGTCGACCGAATGGGCGCTGCCCGCTACCTCAGCATCTTCGACCTGACGGCAGGTTATTGGCAGATCGGCCTCACACCCCGAGCACAAGAACGCTCTGCCTTCTCCACCCCCGATGGCCACTATCACTTTACGGTCATGCCCTTCGGCATGAAGAATGCCCCAGCGACGTTCCAACGGCTCGTCAATCAGGTCCTGGCGGGGCTCGAAGAGTTCAGCGCCGCCTACCTGGACGACATCGCTGTGTACAGCCACCATTGGACCGAGCACCTCCACCACCTCCAAGCAGTGCTGCAAGCCCTTCAGCGAGCTGGCCTCACGATCAAGGCCAGCAAATGCCAAATTGGACAAGGGTCGGTGACCTACCTCGGACACCAGGTGGGAAGCGGCCTAGTGGCCCCCCTACAGCTGAAAATTGCCGCCATCCAGAACTGGCAACCCCCTATCACTCAAACTGAGGTGCGAGCCTTCCTGGGCCTCACGGGCTACTACCGAAGGTTCGTGAAAGACTATGGTACCATCGTGGGGCCTCTCACCGAACTCACGTCAAAAAATCAGCCCAAGAAGGTGAACTGGACCCCAGAGTGTCAAACGGCATTCGAACAGTTAAAGGCCGCCATGTGTTCCGCTCCTGTGCTCCAGGCCCCAGACTACAGCCGGGAGTTCGTCGTCCAGACGGACGCCTCCGACCAGGGCATTGGGGCGGTCCTGTCCCAAGTGAACACCGAAGGCCTCGATCAACCGGTGGCCTTCATCAGCCGGAGACTCCTACCCCGGGAACAACGCTGGAGCACCATAGAGAGGGAAGCCTTCGCTGTGGTATGGGCCCTCAAGAAGCTCCGGCCCTACCTTTTTGGCACCCACTTTCGGGTGCAGACTGACCACCGACCCCTGCAGTGGTTGATGCATATGCGGGGGGAAAACCCAAAATTGCTACGCTGGTCCATCTCCTTACAAGGTATGGACTTCACAGTCGAACACCGGCCTGGGTCCGACCACGCCAACGCCGATGGCCTGTCCCGGTTTTTCCGCCTCGACGAAGAGAGTCCCCAAGAGGATGGGTAACTCTCCCCGCCTTCAGCTGGGGGGGACGCATGTTGGACAGGCCACATGACGGGCCGCTCTCCCCCGGCTCGACCAGGCCCGAGCCCAGTCACGCAAGCACCACACACCACCATTGCACGCCCTACGTCCCCTCAGGGACCCCTGCCCTCGAACATGATAACCTCGTGGGTCCGATCCACTGCCGGCCCATGCACCCAGCCCGGGCCGCCATCTTGGACACCTCGCCACGAGGCCGCCTGGCCCCCGATCGACCTCAACCCTGGGCCTAGCCCAGCCTCAGACAATCCGGCACCACCCTCCACCCAGGAGGTGAGCGGGCTACTTGGCAAGTCAATGGGAGAAAGAGGTGCCGATGGCTCTCCCCCCGCCCAGTGCCGCTCGCCCATCGCCTCCCCGGGCGCTGGCTCCACCCCCCTGCTGGGTGTCTGGACTCCCTCATCCCGGACCTCCCGACCTCCAAGTGCGAGGGTCCGGACATCAAAGCACGCCAGCCCTATAACTGGGGCAGCTCCAGAGCAGGAAGTCAGTTGTATCTTGGAGTCGAGAGACGTAAGAGGAACTCATCCTGGACGGACTACTGGCGCTGCCGTAGCTCTGTCCTGTGCACCATCGTCCTGCCTGTTGGCGCTGCCACAGCCGTCGTAACCTTCATTCTTCACCGTCGTCCGGATCTGCTGGCGAGGCCGCGGACCGTTGTAACCATCATCTTCATCGGGACCTGCTTGGCTTCTCCACGGCCCGTCGACCATCCTTCATCCATCTCGGGACCTGCTTGGCTCCTCCACGGCCCGATCAGCAACCACGCCGAGCTCGAGGATTGAGAGCTATTTAACTCATTGGTAACTAAGACTGTCCCGCTACCCTTTCTCCTCAACCAGAGATCAGAACCGAGGGGACCCCTGAGTCCAGACCTCCTTGTATCATAGCGACGTAACCTAAGAATTGCATATAAAGTCTCGTTAACCTTCAATCTTGTGTGGTGTCCGTCTGTGGGGGGGAAGTTACTTACCTGTACAGTCGTTGGAGACGGCTCTCCCTGGAGACCTCTCCCCGTAATCTCGGCCGACCCTCCCGGTCCGTCTAACAAACACCAATTCCTCTCGTCCTAGTTCACACTTCTCTTCATTTAGTGTGAGTCCGGCCTCCTCTAGTTGTGAGCAAACTTCTCTTAGCGCTTTGTCGTGCTCTTCGTCTGATTTGCCAAAGACCAGGATGTCGTCACTATAGTTCAGACTGTTTTTTGTCGGTCTTATCACTTGCCAGATTGTCTCCTGGAATATCTCAGCTGCTGACAATATCCCAAAGCTCAGACGCTTGTACTGGAATAGGCTTAGGTGTGTGGAGAATGTCGTTATATACCTTGACTGCGGATCTAGCTCCAGCTGGTGATATCCTTTGCACAGATCTAGCTTGGAGAATTGCCTTGTTCCCGTTAGGCAGCTAATCATGTCATCAAGGTGGGGCACAGGGTGTCGTTCTCTTCAATTGCTGTGTTTGGTATCCTCATGTCGACACAGATCCTGATTTTCGATGTGTTCTTCTTCGGCACAGCCACTATGGGTGACACCCAGGGTGTTGGTCCTTCTGCTGGTTCAATGATATCTTGTTTCAGTAGTGACTCTACTTCATCCTCAACTTGTGGTTGCAGGTGTATCAGTACTCGCCGGTGGTGTTGGGCTACAGGTTTTATTGTTTCGTCGATGTGGAGCGTGATTTGTCGCCCTTTTAGTTTCCCTAATCCTTTTAGTAGTCTTGGATACTCTTTTAGGAGGGTTTCTTTTTCTGACATGTTGTATGTCATGGCGAGCAGCCCCATTACTTGGGCCGTGACGTTGCTTAGTAAGCATGATGCTGGAATGTCCCCTCTCAACACGTGAATCTCTTCTGTGATCGTCTTGTTCTTGTATGTCAGGTTGTCTGCAAATTTACCTAGGTTCGTTACTGGCTTTCTTGAGCCCCACGTGAACACATCCACTCTTGATGGCTGCAGCGTTGGTTTTATTTCCATCTTTTCCTATTCCGATGCGCACATTATGATGCATGTGGCACCACTGTCAAGCACGAACCTGGCTCTGTGTGGCCCTATGTCTATAGTCACAGCCTCTGTCTTTTTGATTGTCTTCTGGTCTACTAGACAAATGCTTTCTTCAGTTTTGTCTTCGTTCGTGGAAATGAGGTAGAGTCGCTCCACCTTTTCTTCTCCTTCTTCTTCCCCTCCTGACTCCAACGATGAGCTTCTTGTTGTTGTTTCAATGTGCCGGACGTGCCTGCTTGTCGTCATTCGTAGCCTTGTTGGCCGCCCTCTTTCGTTTCTGAACTGGACCCCTTGGCTCATACTCACGAAATGATTGCTTCTGTTGCATTTCCTGCACTTCTGACCTAGTGCGGGACATGCACCTCGGTGAGGATATTCCAGTCCACATTGGTAGCATTGTGTTTCTTTGTTGTTTGGTCATTGTGCCCCTTCTTCCAGTTTCCAGCGCGGCTGTTGTCTGTTATGCGGTGTGCCTGCTCGACCCGCCGCTCCATCTGTTTCGCATGCATCTTTGCTCTTGCTTCTGCTCTTCCCAGGGTCAGAATGTTCTCTAAGGATGTCGGTTCCTTTAATATCCTTGTGCTGAATTCTGTGTCACAACACCCTTCAAGGATTCTTAGACGGATTGCTTGCTCGTTGTCATACTTGTAGAACTCACAGTGTGTCACTAGCTTCCTGAGTCGTGTTGCAAAATCATCCAATGATTCGTCCAGCTGTTGGAATGCTATGGTAAAGGTGTATTTTTCAAAATCGACATTTCTTTGAGGATCAAACTTGTTTGTCAGGCACTTGATCAGTTTTTTGTATGTTGATGTCTCGCTTGCTGGCAACGTCACCAACAGCTCATCTACTTCCTCACCCACTAGGTTTAGCAACAGGCCTAGCTTCTTTTCTTCTACTACGTCGGTCGCTTCCATGTATCTCTCAAACCTCAATATCCACCACTCCCATCTTATTCCCAATTGTGGTTCCGATACATTGAATGGGAGCGGTCTGCAGTACTGTGCACTTTGTCTTAGTTCTGACATGTCTCTTTTCTCTGTGTCTCTTGTGTTTCTTTTCTGTATTTCTTCCCTCTCCGTGCTCTTTCTGGCACTTGTTTCTTTTATTTCCTTGCTTCGTCCTTTCTTTGTTTCCCTCTTTGTGCTCTTTCTGGCACTTGTTTCTCTATTGCGTTTCTTTTCTGTATTTCCTCCCTCTTTGTGCTCTTTCTGGCTCTTTGTGCTCTTTCTGGCACTTTATTTTCTCTTTCCTTATTGTTTCCGACCTTACTGCAGCTTACTGTGTTCTTTTAAACCTTTTTTCGATCCTTTTTGCTTGTTTTCCGACTTTGCCTGACCTCAAAATGGCCGCTGTTCGTTCTCGCGTGCTGATTGGTCAGATCTGCCTGACCCTAAAATGGCCGCCGAGACTCTCGCGCCAATTTCTTTCAGTTTGTGCGCTCACACACAGCGCTTACCAGGATTTGACGAGTCGGGGTGGGCTCCCACGTTGCTGCTTCTCATTCACGGTCCACACTCTCTCCATTTCTTGTCTGTCGCGATGTCGTGATGCAATCCAGGGTGGGCTCCTGGCATTTTCCACGATGCTCGATGTGGACAACACGTCAATTTGTCAGTTACCCTCGTCGCCAGTTGTGATATCCGCCGAGGTCCCCCCAAGGAAAGACACATTGATCAGGTATGGTGCAACAGGCGCTTTTATTGCATGTTCCTCCAGCTTTACAACCACGCGTCCATATTCGTTCCCTGACCCCTGGTCTCTGCCCTCCGCCCCCTTGACCGAATGTGGTGTCCGGTGTCCGGCTCCCAGGTCACTTGACCCTGTGGGTCATAGTGCCCCATTGCCGGGTCACGACAGTAGGCAGCCTACATAGAGAAAATGGCTTCCCCATAGACGCCTGTTGGGTGGGTTTCCTAGCCAATCACAGCACTGCCATTGCAGCATTGTGATTGGATTAGGGGAGGGGAAGGAGGCAGCCTGCGACTTCCTGTTGTAGGATGATGCAGGCTGACGGGACGGGCCGGCAAAGGTAAGTTAATTTAACTTTTTTAAAATAATTAATCCTCCCCCACGTAACTCCCTCCCCGTGTGCCCCCCTCCCTCGCCCTTCCACCCACGAGTCATACCGGCCGCAACTACTATAAACTGTTAACCAAGGAACACCCTGTCATGTGCAGTGTCGGCATATTCGTTCTATTTCAGATGTGGAATGTTGTGAGTGTATTGTTGTAATGTGTCAGCTAAAAACAATTGATCGTGTATTTCATATTGAGGGGAAGCTGTTATTGAGGAGGTGCATGCTCAGGGGAGGACCTGCTGCTAAATCACATTGCCGTGAGGGGAACAGCTGTTGTGTCCATAGCGCCAGCATCCTGACCGCCGCGAGGGCAAGGGACTACCCCCCCCAGGTGCCCCGGCGGGCGGGTGAAGTCAGCGGAGCGCCCGAAGGCGCGGGTAAAACTGTGGAGAGCCGAGCGCTCTGTGGGAAGCTGTTATTGAGGAGGTGCATGCTCAGGGGAGGACCTGCTGCTAAATCTCATTGCCGTGAGGGGAACGGCTTTTGTGTCCATAGCGCCAGCACCCTGACCGCCGCAAGGGCAAGGGACTACCCCCCCCAGGTGCCCCGGCAGGCGGGTGACGTCAGCGGAGCGCCCAGAGGCGCGGGTAAAACTGTGGAGAGCCGAGCGCTCTGTGGGAAGCTGTTATTGAGGAGGTGCATGCTCAGGGGAGGACCTGCTGCTAAATCCCATTGCCGTGAGGGGAACGGCTGTTGTGTCCATAGCGCCAGCATCCTGACCACTGCGAGGGCAGAGGACTACCCGCCCCAGGTGCCCCGGGGGGCGGGTGACGTCAGCGGAGCGCGCGGAGGCGCGGGTAAAACTGTGGAGAGCCGAGCGCTCTGTGGGAAGCTGTTATTGAGGAGGTGCATGCTCAGGGGAGGACCTGCTGCTAAATCCCATTGCCGTGAGGGGAACGGTTGTTGTGTCCATAGCGCCAGCATCCTGACCTCCGCGAGGGCAAGGGACTACCCCCCCCCAGGTGCCCCGGCGGGCGGGTGACGTCAGCGGAGCGCCCGGAGGCGCGGGTAAAACTGTGGAGAGCCGAGCGCTCTGTGGGAAGCTGTTATTGAGGTGGTGCATGCTCAGAGGAGGACCTGCTGCTAAATCCCATTGCCATGAGGGGAACGGCTGTTGTGTCCATAGGGCCAGCATCCTGACCACCGCGAGGGCAAGGGACTACCCCCCCAGGTGCCCCGGCGGGCGGGTGACGTCAGCGGAGCGCCCGGAGGCGCGGGTAAAACTGTGGAGAACCTCTCGCATCGCGAGACGCGCGCGGGGGCGTCCGGGCTAGGCCCGGGCAAAGGGCGGGCCCTCTGTGGCCCTCCGAGGCACGAGGTGGACGGGACAGGCCACCTCTCTTGGCATCCCAACAAAAGAAGGTATAGTACTTTATACTATTCACAGACTATCCATGGACATTTTGCTTCTCCATCATAGACACTATTTTTGAACATACTTCGTTAATCATAACACGCAAGGGGGCATATCAATATCCCATACCACAGCGGCGCCCGGGACAGAGAATGGAAAAGCATACTCGGAGCTATAAAACACTTACCACTACCAGCGAAATAGATATTGATGACCGTCGCCAACCCCTCGATACAATGCAATCCCCGCCACAAACCCCCGATAGACCGAAAAACTTGTCCTACTGGGAGGAACTAAATGCTTTGTGCGGGTCTAAGTTTGTTCCAGTAATATCCCCCTCCCCGTAAAAGGCCTTAGTATCGACACTCTCGCTGACAGACCATATGAACCATCCCTACCACCCAAGGAGGACAACAGCCAAGCTATTGCACTGTCGCAGGGCCAAAGTGCGAAAAGGAAGCACGACGGGGTTAATGACTACTTCAATCTAAAATACAAAAACTCTGTATTGATCCCCCATCGCCTGCCATAAATTCCACCATATCCAGGGGGGACGCTGAAAGTTTGGATGATGAAGTATCATTGCCTCAATTGCAACTACTGCCCCAGCTCGAACTGTTGTTAAGATCCGTAATAGCACCCTTGCTAGAACAAATTAACAATCTAGGGGATAGGCTGACAAGTATAGAGACAGCTATTAAAGCCAACTCTTCACCCCCTATAAAGATGGTAATACCTAATTGCCCCATCCCACCCACTGCACCTGAAGTGCCTATGTTAACTGACACAACAAAAACTGTCCCAACTGAAAGACAATCTCCCAGCATATTAACTCTAACTGTTACCAAAATCGCCCACAAACCTGTGTTTAATACAAGAAAAAATGTCCCAATCGAAAGACAACCTCCCAAGAGACTTGTGGGACACCCCCGCGCCGCACGGCCACCAGCTGCTGCGTGTGCCACTCCGCTTTGCCCTCTGCCTCGCTGCCTGCCTCGTGGCCGGCTGACGCCGCTGCCGTCTGTTTTGCTCTGTTTTGTTTAACCATTGTGCTTGTTTCTTTTCTCTGCCTCGTGGCCGGCTGACGCCGCTGCCGTCTGTTTTTGCTTTGTTTTGTTTAACCATTGTGCTTGCTTATTTTCTCTGCCTCATTGCCGGCTAACGCCGCTGCCATCTGTCCTGCTTTTGTATATCATTTTGTGCTTGTTTCTTCCTGTATTATCGTCCTGTTTTTGCACCTGTGCCTCTTGTTTTGGTAACGTTTGCCCGTTTTTCGCGCTCTCCTTCCTGTCTGCCCGCCTTCCCTCCCCGCTCCCCGCTTCCCGCCACCACCGCTGACCACGCCCCTTTTCCCTCTGCTCCCGCCTCCCAGCTGCCCCGCCCACCCGCGCACTTGGCCTTAAATGGCGACCGTGCGACGCAGGTGAGTGTGACCCACTTGTGGGACACCCCCGCGCCGCACGGCCACCAGCTGCTGCGTGTGCCACTCCGCTTTGCCCTCTGCCTCGCTGCCTGCCTCGTGGCCGGCTGACGCCGCTGCCGTCTGTTTTGCTCTGTTTTGTTTAACCATTGTGCTTGTTTCTTTTCTCTGCCTCGTGGCCGGCTGACGCCGCTGCCGTCTGTTTTTGCTTTGTTTTGTTTAACCATTGTGCTTGCTTATTTTCTCTGCCTCATTGCCGGCTAACGCCGCTGCCATCTGTCCTGCTTTTGTATATCATTTTGTGCTTGTTTCTTCCTGTATTATCGTCCTGTTTTTGCACCTGTGCCTCTTGTTTTGGTAACGTTTGCCCGTTTTTCGCGCTCTCCTTCCTGTCTGCCCGCCTTCCCTCCCCGCTCCCCGCTTCCCGCCACCACCGCTGACCACGCCCCTTTTCCCTCTGCTCCCGCCTCCCAGCTGCCCCGCCCACCCGCGCACTTCGCCTTAAATGGCGACCGTGCGATCGCGCAGCGGTCACGCGCAGCGGGCGCGCCGATTGTGCGCCGAAGGCGCGCCAAAGGTAAGCCCGTCTGCGCCCGTCCGCGACCGGATCGCGACCAGCGCCAGGACCCCTGGCCCACGAAGACCCCGACTGACCCGCCGGACGTACTCCGCCGCCACCCTCATCGCTCTCAACTCCGGCCGACTCCCTGAATGCCATCAAGCCACACCACGACACACCCACGGACCTTTCAGCTGCCACGCCTGCAAGTTCTCCTGCACCCGGACCTGCCTCGCACCAGCACCCGCCAAGTCGAACTCCAGCAGCACCCACCTCAAGTGCATCCTGCTCAACACCCGCTCCGTCCACAGACACGCCATCGAACTCTGGAACCTCCTAGACGCCACAGCCCCTGACATTGCCTTCCTCACGGAGACCTGGATGAACGCCTCTTCAGCTCCCGACATCGCCATCGCTATCCCGGAGGGCTACAAGATCGTCCGGAGGGACCGAAACGCCAACCAGATGGGAGGAGGCATCGCCATCATCCACAGGAACACCATCCGTCTCACGACCAGCACCGACAACACCCTGACCAGCGCCGAACACCTGCATTTCCAGATCCACACCAACCCGAACACCACCCTCAGAGGCACCCTGATCTACCGACCCCCTGGACCACGCACGCAATTCAGCGAGGACATCGCCGACTTCGTCAGCCCCCATGCCCTCCCCTCCGCTGACTACATCCTCCTGGGAGACCTGAACTTCCACCTGGAGAACAACAACGACCACAACACCAGCACCCTGCTCGACAACCTCGCCAACCTGGGACTCAAGCAACTGGTGTCCACCCCCACCCACCTCGCCGGACACACTCTCGACGCCGTCTTCTCATCCAGCACAGACATCAACTTCAGCCACGCCACAGAGCTTCAATGGACGGACCACAGCTGCGTCCACTTCACCTTCAAGAGAACGACGACCCACCAACACCAGCAACACACCGCCTGCAGAAGCTGGAACAAGATCACAGCAGACCAGCTCGTCACCGCCCTGAGCCAACACCCTCCTGCCAGCTCAGCGAACCCCAGCCAGGCCGCCGATAACATCACGAAGTGGATCAGCAACTGCGCGGACGAACTCGCCCCGCTGAGGACCCCGCCCAGCAGACCCGGCAGCAAGAAGGCCCCATGGTTCACCGACGAACTCAAGTGCTCCAAGAAGAACTGCCGAGCCCTCGAGAAAGTCTGGAAAAGGGACCCGACACCGGACAACAGGACCTCCTACAAACTGGCCACCCGGAAACACCACCAGCTGATCCGAGCCGCCAAGAGAACAGCATTCAAGGACCGGTTGGACAACAACGCACACAACAGCAAGGAACTCTTCAACATCGTGAAAGAGCTCTCCAACCCCAGCGCAGGAAACAACGACATCACCCCATCGCAAGACATCTGCAACTCCCTCGCCTCCTACTTCCACAACAAGATCACGGACATACACAGCAGTTTCAACAACCAACCAACACACACCACGACCGACCAGCCACCCCCCCCCACCACCACCCTCCACGCCTGGACCCCGATCAGCACAGAAGACACCATCCGCACGATGAACTCAATCCACTCCGGATCACCAACCGACCCCTGCCCTCACCACGTCTTCAACAAGGCCGACGCTGTCATCGCACCCCACCTGCGAGACATCATCAACACATCCTTCGACACCGCCATCTTCCCCGAAAGCTGGAAACACGCCGAACTCAGCGCTCTACTCAAGAAACCCACAGCGGACCCCACCGACCTCAAGAACTACCGCCCCATCTCGCTTCTCCCGTTTCCAGCCAAAGTCATCGAGAAGACCTTCAACAAGCAGATGACCGCCTTCCTCGAGACGAACGGATCCCTCGACCCCTCACAGTCCGGCTTCCGAGCCAAACACAGCACCGAGACCGCCCTCATCGCCGCCACCGATGACATCCGAGCCCTGATGGACAATGGAGAAACAGCGGCCCTCATCCTCCTAGACCTCTCCGCGGCATTCGACACGGTCTGCCACCGCACCCTAATACGGCGCCTCAGCAACATCGGAATTCAGGACAAGCCGCTGGAATGGATCATCTCCTTCCTCAACGGAAGAACACAGCGAGTCCGCCTACCACCGTACAAGTCAGAGGCCTCCGAAGTCATCTGCGGCGTCCCCCAAGGATCATCACTGAGCCCCACCCTCTTCAACGTCTACATGAGCCCCCTCGCGGCCATCGTACGCAAACACCACCTCAGCATCATCTCCTACGCCGACGACACCCAGCTGATCCTCTCCCTGACCAACAACCCCGCCGCCGCCAGAGCCAACCTGCACGAAGGGATGAAAGAGGTAGCCGAGTGGATGACGACCAGCCGCCTGAAACTGAACTCGGACAAGACGGAGGTCCTCATCCTGGGCTCTTCACCCTCCGCCTGGGACGACTCCTGGTGGCCTCCCGCCCTGGGCACCGCACCCAAACCGACAGACCATGCACGAAACCTGGGCTTCATCCTGGACTCCTCCCTCTCCATGACCAGGCAAGTCAACAGCGTCTCCTCGGCGTGCTTCAACATCCTACGCATGCTACGGAAGATCTTCTGGTGGATCCCCACAGAGACCAGGAAGACCGTCACCCAGGCCCTCGTCACCAGCCGACTGGACTACGGCAACGCCCTCTACGCCGGGACCACCGCCAAGCTCCAGAAGAGACTCCAGCGGATCCAAAACGCCTCAGCCAGACTCGTCCTCGACATCCCACGATCCAGCCACATCTCCGGACATCTGAGAGACCTTCACTGGCTCCCCGTCAACAAGAGAATCACCTTCCGCCTCCTCACCCACGCACACAAAGCCCTACACGACCAAGGCCCGAGCTACCTCAACAGCCGAGTCAACTTCTACGCTCCCAAACGCCACCTCCGATCAGCCAACCACGCCCTCGCCGCCGTCCCCCGCATCCGAAGAGCGACTACAGGAGGAAGGTCCTTCTCCTACCTGGCCGCCAAGACCTGGAACTCCCTCCCGTCCGACCTGCGCCTGACCCAAGACCACCTCTCCTTCAGGAAGAAGCTGAAGACCTGGCTGTTCGAGCAGTAGCGGCACCCCCCCTCCCCAGCGCCTTGAGACCCTACGGGTATGTAGCGCGCTTTATAAATGTCACTGATTGAAGAGACAACCCCCATTTGTCACTAAAATCGCCCCTAAACCTGTGTTAATAATTACTCTGCTGCTAGAGCAGAGTCAAACAGAGCAGCATGTATAGACTTACCTCCGGAAGCCGCCCCCTTTGTGCTTGTTCTTTCAGGAGTACCAGTTCCCACTCACAGGAAACCCAAGAGATATCAGGACCTACTACACAAGGTCATCTTCTGGCTAGCTAAAAATAGACCCCTGCCACCCAATAAGGATGGTGGTATCCTGAGTGTTAGAAGGGTAGGCTGGTTAGGGTCACTACCTAAAGACATTCCCGGGGATCTAATTCTTGTTAAATTTAGGAATAGGAACATCGTCCCCTACCTACGATCCTCCCAGCCCCACGAAGGTGACGGCCCCATCTCCATTTGGGATTTGTATGATTTTTATCCGAGTACCCCACATATCCCCCTACCAAGATCAACAGTAGTATATAATTATTTGCTAGGAAGGGGCGGTATTAGCTCTCCTGCCCCCCATAGATTTGACTTATTCTACAAATACTGCAACGTCTGAGAAGCTTTTATAAAGGGACAAGTTTACGTTTTAACCCAGCCAGTAATGTGGTTTTTATATATCATGCTTTTAAATAAGGAAAAGGCTCCTATAGGTTGGGCATATGTCTCTTCTAACTTGTATATATCATTGTATGTATTTTTCCATGCTCTTATGTTTATATTGTTTTTTATTTGTATGCTTTTATGATTTTAAATCAAAATCGAATAAAGCTAAGTGACAGTGACATATTG
This sequence comes from Lissotriton vulgaris, assembly GCF_964263255.1. NCBI lineage: Eukaryota > Metazoa > Chordata > Amphibia > Caudata > Salamandridae > Lissotriton > Lissotriton vulgaris. The sequence goes on from NC_141698.1 coordinate 904,576,844, forward strand.
AGAAGTGACTTACCGAGCTTTGAATTTATATTATGTCAGTGAAGACTGGTGTGCCACAGATAAAATATACTGTTTTACCTGCTGTTATGGTTAATGAAACAGAGGTGTATATAATGCTGTGGCTGTTTTAACAAATCCACAATAAAGTAATTAAATTGTTCGAAATCATGAGTAAGATGCATTATATCAGCAAATAAAGTCAACAGATGATGAGGAGAAGTAATGTAGTCCTTTGTAAAAACCGAAATGCACACTACATTTTAGGGACTTGACACTTGGCAGGGAAGTTATACATGTGACCTTTATATGATGTATCACTTTGCTTGAACTCAATCTTTCAGCCTTCCTTCTAAAGTGAAATCTTTTGGAAGATGTATGTAGTCAGGATGCTACTATGTAAGACTGCTGGGGCAGGACATATAAATTAAAAAGATGTAAGTGCTGAGCTCTATCTTTCAGAAGTTCCCTACCCGAAAGACCTCTGTTGTCCTGAAGGCCTCCTTCAATTCTGTAAAAAAGTAAAAGTTTACCTATTTGAACTCTATCTTGACCAATAAACCCCTTTCCCTATTTTCATTCTTCTCATCTCCACTACTCTCCTCCTCATCGCCTCCCCAGCTGATAGCTCTCATGTTTCTTCTGTCTCAGTTAACACTCACTGTGCCTGGATTCTTTGATGACGAATTGAAGTTACGTTGTAGTGCATTGTTTATTGCCACCCATGTTATTGTAAAGAGATTCTGGTCTCTATAATTTTGGGATCCAAAGCGTACTTGTAAGAAATTGGGCAGTAGGTTGGTTCGGGTGTAAGCCCTCGTCAAGCAGCAAGCACAGCCCTTATCAGGGTAGGGCACAAGCAAAAACCAAATCAATCCTGGTTAACCCCATTGGAAGCTTGGCAAAGAGCAGTCAGAATTAACTTAGAAGCAATGTGTAAAGTATTTGTGCAACACTTTAAATAGTAAAACAGTGAGAACACACCACAAAAGGAGCCCAGAACAGATTTAGAAATATAAAGTATTTTTTTAATAAGTAAAGACCAAAATGATAGAAATCCAATTAATATTGCATTTTAAGGTTTTTAGTGAAAATATGCCAAAAAATGGCAATTGGGGATATCTGGTCTTGCATTACTGGGACAAGGTCACAAGTTCTGGCTAACTGCAATGGAGCGCGGGCCGTCTACAGGGACCCAGTTAGGCACACTAAATACTGAACAGAGTACCTTAAATCCTGTTTGTGAACTGTTGCCTTGATCCGTATCGAAGATGCGCAGGGCAGTCGGAGCGATTTGTCCGTTCCAAGATGTGAAGCGACTGCAGTGTGAGGTTCTGTTGTGTCGTCGTTGAACATTCTGTCAATGGCACTTGCAATACAAAGTCTGGTGTCGGGGATACAGCACGCAGCTGGTAACACGTCGATTCCGAAGAGCTGCAAGGTTGCGATACAGATTCTGGTGTTTTTGTTGAGCCTGTCATTGATAAACGTTGCGAGAACCTGGGCAGTGGATGCACCACACCACCATGGCGATGCATTGGTTCCAAGGATTGCAGTGGGCGATGTGGGTCTTTGCGATGGATCCATTCTATGCAGCGCCTGAGATATGTCGGTTCTGCTCAGGGAGCCAGCGCTCAGCCAAGGAGTTGCATCAGTTCTGCTCAGGTATGCATCGCTCAGCAGGGAAGATGCATCAATTAAGCTGTCAAGCACCTTAGGCCCCCTTCCAAGGGTCCAGGACTGGGGGGGTCACCACTTGGCATAGTAGACTCACAGATGGCAGAGTCCAGATCCAGGTGCAAGGTTGTAGGAAGACTGTTATGTCCCTGAGGCTTCACAGGAGGAGGCTAGCAAATTCGTAATTGGAGTCGCTCTGGGTTCAAAAGATGCAGGTCTAATCCTTCTCACCCAAGAAAGAGGGCAGCAGACAGCAGATCAGCACAGCAAAGCAGGAAACCAGCTGAGTCAGTCCAGCAGATTGGCAGTTCTTAAGCAGCACACCAGTCATTCTTCCTGGTAGAGTATCCAGAAGTGCACTGAAGCAGTGGTGTCTGGGGTCCTTCTTCTATACACAGTAGTGCCTTTGAAGTGAGGAGAAGCTTGTAGAGGCATGCATTTGAAATGCGCAGATGCTCTGCCTTACCAGCCATGGCTCCAGACTTACTACACAACCCTTTGTGTAGGGAGAGAACACATGCTATTCAGGTGTCAGTGAGGCTGGGCCCAGCTCCTCCCTCTCAACCTGCCAGTGATGGCCCCCCAGTCTCACCTAACCTTCCATTGTGTGTGGCAATCTAGGAGGAATACACAAAGCCCATGTGCCAATTACACCCTGTCATGTGAGCAGAGACAGACTGCTGGCACCAAATGGCTAAGTCAACAAAATGCCAACTTTCTCAAACTTGAATTTTCAGAATTGTGATTTAAAATCCGAATTCACTATAGGATTTTCAATTAGAATTTCAGAGAAACCAAACTTGGATCAGTTATGTCTTCCCATATGGAAACCACAGTTATAAAATATAATGAGGCAACTCCAATTTTTTCCGATGGGAAAGATAGGCCTTGCAGTAGTGAGAAACGAATGCAAGAGTTTTTGACAACCAGGATATGTAAAACTTAAAAGTACTTGTCCTGCTTCTGAAATAGATTGCATCCTGCACTCTGGGTTGTCAAGGGCCTATCTTAGGGGTGACATATGTATTGAAAAGGAAGATTTGGGCCTGGGAAGAGGGTTAACCCGCCAGGGCGACATGGCAGTTTAAAACTGCACACACAGCCTCTCCAATGGCAGGCCTGAAACATGTTTAAAGGGCTACTTAAGTGGGTGGTACAAACAGTGCTGCAGGCCCACTAGTACCATTTAATTTGCAGTCCCTGGGTAAATATAGTGTACTGTACCTGGGACTAATAAGTAAATGAAATATGCCAATTGGGTATGAGCCAATATTACCATTTTAGAGGAGAGAGCACACGCACTTTGGCATTGGTTAGCAGTGTTGAAGTGCTCGGAGTCCCAAGGCAATCAAAAATAAACATCTAGCAGGAACAAATATCTGAAAGAGTGAAACTCTATCTCCGATTAACTACCTGAAGTAATTACATCTCATACACGATGTGAGAAACACTGTATTGCACGACTACAGAGCAGGTGAGTTTATGCAACGCATTCCAAGTGCCATTTAGGATCAAACCATAGGGGAGCAGGGGAAGGACAGAGCAAGCAAATCATAATGAAGAAAAGATCTATTGATGAGGGAAATGGAGGCTATTTAATCATATTCTATAAGCAGTGCATGAACCAGATTACAACACTACCGTAAAGCTCCAATAAATGAAATGGGAAAGTTTTATCTGATGATTGCTGGCATCCAGATAACACTGCCATAGCACCTAGATGAAGTGATAGAGGGAAACTGGGCTAGGATGCTTTAAGTAAGTTCGCACAAAATCAATAGATAAACAACGACTCTGCCTGGCTATCTTATTTTATATCTGTGGAAAACCATTAGACATTTTTCTCATACCCGTCCTTTTCACACTACAGCCTCAGAAAACAATTTCACATTAACACATTGCGCAGTATGCGATAGGTGCTAACTTGACATCACACAAAGCGTATTGGACATTCTAACAGCCATGTCCGAGAGAACCAGTTCTTCATGTTTACCTCCCAACAATAGGGAGTTACACAAACCATAATTAACACACACAGTCATGTCTCTCTCTTTGGTAGTTTGATGATTTTGCTTCACGAGCTTTAATTGCAAGACAAGTCTACAACATGAACAATGCTCAAGTAAATGCACATGGAGGCCTTTGATGATCTGGGAAAAAAGGGCTGTTCCATTCCTGGTTGTTATTAACTGTCAGAAAATGTATTTGCTTATCAAAAGCATAGCGGTATTCTTTGCCAAAGGTAGTTTGCCTTTTAACTGTTCATAATTAGTGCTTGGTATATTTTTCATTAAGCAATAGTGAGCTATTTTCTCATGAAAAAACAATCAATTTATGTTTTCTACATTTATCAGTGTCCGTGTTTAATGCATTTAATTTTTTGCTAGATGATATTTATTTCTGGTGGGAGTTGAATGCAAACTGATTTCGAATTTAACCTTTAATGCCCTCTCTCACTCTCTCTCCCTCTCTCTCTCTCTCTCTCTCTCTCTCTCTCTCTCTCTCCGCCTTCCTCTCTCTCTCTCTGCCTTCCTCTCTCTCTCTGCCATCCTCTCTCTCTGTCTCTCTCTGTCTCCCTCTCTCTCCCTCTCTCTCTTGCTCTCTTCAACTCTCTGTGTCTCTGTCTCTTTCTCTCTCTCTTCATATCCCTCTGTGTCTCTGTCTTCCCCTCTCTCTCTCTCTCTCAGGAAGGGCTGCTTGTAAAGTGACCAGCTGACTAATAGCAACTGGACGTGGACAGGACCTTGCTGGATTATGTCCTGGCGCCTAAATGCTGCCCCTAAAGTCCATAGAGCCTTAAAGGAGACAAAGAGGAACTGCTCTAGAAAGTTTGAAAAGTTAAGAATTTTTGTGACTTACACATCCCCAAGAGCTTCAGCTAGACAGCAAGGAAAAGATGTCAAATTTTAAAATAATTGCATCAGAGACAGCTTTCAATCTTGCCCCAGGGGAATATTTTGAGCTCCAAAAAAGAGACTAAGCCCGAAGGTAGAAACCTTGACCAGGATAAGTCCAAAAAGTACTAAATTTGAATTTTCCCAGTGTCAGCTTTTCCAACCAAACCCACAGCTTCAAAGGAACCTCATCCAATGGCTAACTAACCTCAAGAGGACTTCACCAGATGTGTCCCTGTACCTTGCTCCGTTGAAGGATTTTGACTTTGATTCTGGACACTAAGTCAAAAGGTAAAATCATTATGTGGGATGACCCAATTGGTGTATCTGACCTCTGTTCCTTCACAGTTGGACTGATATTCTACCTAGGTACCAGTCTATGGCAAACCTTGACTTATGACTGGTGCTTTATTTTTTCTTGGTGCTTTGTGCCCTAAAATGTTAAACATTCATAACTCTGCTTTCCCTTTTTAAATGTACATTTTTTGTGTCATTTTGTATTAAACTTTTCTCCATTTTACAAAATTGGTTTCAGGATTTTTATTGTGCTGTGTTTACACTATTTAACTCTTTTGGTACCTCTAAATATTTTACAGGCCTTTCCTTTGCCATAGCTAACAGGAGTTAGGCTCAGGACTATTTAATAAGTGCGTGCTGGACCTGACAAGATTTTGGACTTATTACTTGGGAAGTACTCAATTTTCCCATCAGGATATCTATAAACAATATATATTTTTGAATGTTTACAGAGTTTAAAAATGTTTGTAAATAGCAATACAAAGTATAACTTTTAATCACTTGTTAAAATATACAGGTTTTATTTAAAAAAATGTTATGAATATTAAAAAAATTGAAACATGTTTGAAATAACTTTCTAATATTACTAAAGAAAGAAATTACACTTTTAATTGCAAACTAACCTACTATAAGTTAAAATGTTGGACTTTGGAGAGGTGAAACTTAATATTCCCACTGTAAAGTTATGCACACTGTTTTCACTCCAAAATTCACCATATTTGAAGAACTGTTGGACTTTAGAGAGGGGGTTATATTTACCATTCTTACCCCGTATCAAGCAACTTTGGGGAAAGTGTTGGACTTTTAGGGAGTTACATGTACTATTCCCATTCCAAACCTAGCCACATTCGGGGGAAGTGTTTGGCATTGAGGAAGTTAGATATACTATTCCAAATCACAACTTAATTACATTGGGGAAAGTGTTTCACTAGGAAAAAAAGGATAAGATTAAGTTTTTCAACTCCAAACCTTAACTAGAGCACTTTTTATTTCCAAGCTGACCTACGCTGATTTTACACATTGCAGGAACTGACAAATGTTTACACTCTCCGGTGGCGGCCTCTGACACATATATACTCTCTGTGCTTATCATTGAAAAAGCTGCCACGGAGCAAGATGTGATACTCACTCTGTATTCAGTCTAAGTATTTTGTTTTGGGCTATATCTTTAGAGAATTGATTGTTCAGATGGATATTTATTCGTTCCATTCCTGTCTGATTTCTTGTGCATATGATCTATGTTATATAGACCATCATTATTCTGTTGAAGATGTAAAGTCCACCCTAGTTTTACCAGTTTGAGGTGGCACTTAAAGAACATACTGAGTGTCTTCCCCAGTGTCAGGACTAAGAAAACGAAACATTGTCTGATATATTTTAGTTTTATTAATCTTGTTGCTTCCTGAAGAAGGCACCAGCCGAAACGCGCGTAAAAAAGAAAATCATTTACATTGGTTAGGCACATAAGTGCAAAGATTATCTCTGTATTAGAATAATATTCTGTATAGCATTTAATTATATTTCATTTCATCTTTATTATTTATATGAGAGATGAGTATAGTGGATGGATGTATGAGCATGTGTGAGTATGAGGATGTTATGTAAAATAATTACTTTTATTCCTACTAGAGACTAAATAGGACTGGGTATTTTTGTTAAAAATATGTATATAAACAAAGTGACATTTCTATTTAAAATAATATTAAACTGTATTTTTCTATTTATTGTTTATATACACGTCTCTCCAGTTGTCTTAGCATGTTCCCTTTACCTTGACTGTGCTCATAAATAGTTGCCTGAGATATTCTAGTAATTTATTCACTCCAAACTTTGCCATATTTCAAAAACTGTTGGACTTTAGAGAGGGGGATACATTTACTATTCCTACTCCATATCAAGCAACTTTGGGGAACGTGTTGGACTTTTAGAGAGTTACATGTACTATTCCCATTCCAAAACTAGCCACATTGGGAAAAGTGTTGTGCTTTGAGGGGGTTAGATATACTATTCCAAATCACAACTTAATTACATTGGGGAAAGTGTTTGACTAGGAAGAAGGGGTTAAGAATATGTATTTCAACTCCAAACCTAAACACTTTGTTGGTCCCAACACCAACATCGCAGCGCTCAACCTCGCACATTGGATCACCCGCTGCGCTGACAACCTCGCTCCACTCAAGAACACCCACAGCAAGACCACCACCAGAAAACCCTCATGGTTCACGGACACTCTCAAAGCCGCAAAGAAAGCCTGCCGAACTCTCGAAAAGACCTGACGCAAAGGACGGACAACGGAAAACATGACAGCCCTCAAATCCGTCACCCGCGAATACCATCAACAGATCCGGAACACCAAAAGGACATCGCTCAAGGAACGACTAGGCAACAACACCCACAACAGCAAGGAACTCTTCAGCATCGTCAAAGAGTTCTCGAACCCAGGCGCCAGCAACAACAACATCACCCCTTCGCAACACCTCTGCAAATCCCTCGCCACGTTCTTCCACCGCAAGATTGCAGACATACACAAGAGCTTCAAACCCCAACCTCCAGACACCAGCCCAACAGCCCCCACCACTACCATCAACTCCTGGACCCCCATCAGCAGTGAAGACACCATCCACGTCATGAACACCATCCACTCCGGCTCCCCCTCCGACCCATGCCCCCATCACATCTTCAATAAGGCTGACACCATCATCGCACCCCACCTACGGAACGTCATAAACAGCTCCTTCACGTCAGCTACCTTCCCTGAGAGCTGGAAGCACGCTGAGATCAACGCCCTCCTGAAAAAACACACCGCAGGGACCTGAAGAACTTCCGGCCCATCTCACTTCTCCCCTTCCCGGCCAAAGTCATCTAGAAGACCATCATCAAACAGCTGACCGTGTTCCTCGAGGACAACAACTCCCTTGACCCTTCCCAGTCCGGATTTCGAGCAAACCACAGCACCGAGACCGCCCTCATCACAGCCACAGACGACATCAGAACCATGATGGACGATGGAGAAAACAGCATCCCTCATTATCCTGGACCTCTCAGCAGCCTTTGACACCATATGCCACCGCACCCTAATACACCGCCTCAACAGCACGGGCATCCAGGGGAAGGCCCTGGAATGGATCACCTCATTCCTCACCGGCAGAACCCAGAGAGTCCGCCTCCCCCCTTTCCGCTCCACGGCAACCGAACTTCTCTGTGGTGTACCCCAAGGATCCTCACTCAGCCCAACACTCTTGAATATCTACATGAGCCCCCCTCACCACCATCGCATAGAAACACAACATCAACATCATCTCCTACGCCGACGATACCCAGCTGATACTCTCCCTCACCAAGGACCCAACCACCGCCAAATCAAACTTCCAGGAAGGAATGAAAGAGGTAGCAGACTGGATGAAGCACAGCCGTCTCAAACTCAACTCGGACAAGACGGAGGTCCTCATCCTCGGACAATCCCCCTCAGCTTAGGACAACTCTTGGTGGCCCTCGGCGTTGGGCACCGCACCGACGCCCACGGATCACGCACGCAACCTGGGCTTCATCCTGGACTCCTCGCTCATGATGGCCAAACAAGGTAACGCCGTCTCATCCTCATGCTTCAACACCCTGCGCATGCTCCGGAAGATCTTCCGATGGATCCCCACCGAAACCAGAAGAACAGTCACCCAGGCCCTCGTCACCAGCCGACTGGACTACTGGACTACTATGCGCCCTCTACGCAGCGCATACAAAAACGCCTCCGCACGACTCATCCTCAACATTCCCCGCCATAGCCACATCTCAACCCACCTGAAAAATCTCCACTGGCTCCCCATCAGAAAAAGGATCATTTTCAGACTGCTCACCCACGCACACAAAGCACTCCACAACATTGGCCCAGAATACCTCAACAGCGAACTCACGTTTTACACCCCCACCCGCCAGCTCTGCTCCACCAGCCGCGCCCTCGCCATCATCCCAAAGATCCACAGAGCCACCACCGGAGGAAGATCCTTCTCCTACCTAGCAGCAAAGACCTGGAACACCCTCCCCACTCACCTACGACTGACCCAGGACCACCTCAGCTTCAGGAAGCACCTCAAGACCTGGCTCTTCGAGCAGTAGCAGCGCCCCACTCCCCCCAGCGCCTTGAGACCCTAACGGGTAAGTAGCACGCTCTATAAATTTCTGATTGATTGAGACTATTCCCTACTCCACAATTAGCGACATTTAGAAAATAGTTAGACATTGTGCGGTGGAGGTAGATTTACTATTCCCACTCCAAACTCTGGAAATTAACCCATAACCCAGTCCAGCTTTTCCGCTGCCCAATGTACTAGTGACTGTTTTTGGAAGCCAAGATATCATCACACACTGGAATATGTGGTAAGCAAGCACACTCAAGAAGCTTCCACTTTTCCAGAGGGGCAAAATCAAAGTCCTAAAACACCTCCTTGCAATATGAAGACTTTGAAAGATTGAATCCACTATCCAGTAGTGGAATTCTACAGGAGTGATGAGTCAGATAAGCAAATTGGGGGAGCAAGAGAAGGAATACAGCTTTGTTGTACCCTCCAACAAGACTGAGACCTTATATAGTAAATGGACAGGAAAGGGAAATGGAATTAACCATCACACAGCAGAAAATACAAAGTATTGGGAAAACCAGAAATCAATCAAGAAAGCAACAGCCATGATGGAAAAGGGAAGGAAACAGTAAACAGACTAGCTGCAGAGCAGCTTTAAAAGGAAGCTGCAATCACTCAGGCAGGTGATTTCAAATTTGGGGCTGGAGGAGCAGAAAACAGCAGCCAGGAGCATAATGAAAGGCAGTCCCATATGAATGAATCTCACAGCCCACAGCTGCAAGCTTCATGCATTGTTTACTGAGAACCGGGAACCAAGTGTAAAGCATTCCAAGATAATGAAAGTGTCACTGAGATGTCTACAAATCATAGGCCAAGAATCTGCTGGAAAGGCCGTAAAGAGAGATACGCACTACTAGGAAACTTAAAGCTGTACTTCATACAGAGTGATAACATAAAAGGCAGATACAACCAGGTTTTGAAAGAGCTGCAAATATCAACAGCAAAGCGCAAGGTAACACTGTGATCAGAAGTTCAGTGATGTAGATATGAACCAGGTGCCAGACAGTACAAAGAGACAACTAAAAGCAAAGCGATCCAAATACATGTGATGGTCATTTACTTACCAGAACTGAGTGAAAAGAGTCATCATACAACAGTGCTGAGTGTAGTGACACCGGAGGAAGAAGCCAGGGTTGTGTTTACGGAGCAATCCAAACACAAAGTGATGCACCATTATAGCTGCTGGGTGGGAGCTCAGAACTATTCCATATTTCTCCATGAAGGTGAAGGGCTCCACTTGAGACCAAGACGAAGTCAAGGTTCCACAGACTGTTCAGAGGCCAGCACAGCACATGGCCTTAGAGATGGTGTGGAGTATGCAGGTCCCAGCAGGCAGTATCAGGCAGTATCAGAGTGAACTCCACCCTCAGTGACAGCCAATCTCATAAATGGTTACAATGCCGCCGCCTTCTTGAAACCACCACCACCATTCAATACTGTCAAATAGCTAAATATTGGTGACAGATAGACTGCTTGGATAGAGACATTTGATGATTTTATTGATGTGATAGAAGAAGCAGATAACAAGAAGATTATCAAATACCTTAAGAATCTTGCTAGTGAAGGTGTAAAGGAAGTAATAAAGAAATTTGCCACCAGGACAGCTAGGTGACTTCTCTTTCCCCCTGACCACATCGGAACATTACTTCTTCAGACTGCATCAGGGAACTGAGAGCCTCCTAATACAATTTTGCAATACCTGGGATCTACCTAGACATCCTGATGACTGTCCACTACCGAATTGTGTCACGATTCTTCCGAGCTCCCAGGACACATTCACGTTGGACTCCATACTGTCACAATTCCTTAGAGCCCCCAGGACGCATAGGTCTAGGTTCCTTTCAGTGAAAACACCCACACCTATCCAATGCTACCAGCACCACTATGTGTATGTGGGGTTAACTCTATAATCGTGTGTTTATGTCAAAATATGGTCATGGATGTGTTTGACTTCACTTGTTCGCTCTCATTCACTCATGTGGGTGTGCTCTGGATTTGACAGGAGCACCATGGAATTGTGCAGTCGCTGGATCACATACGCTGGCCATGTCATTGCAATTCACTGTGCAGGACGGTATGGACAGCGCGTTTATCCTGCTATTCATTCCTCACCATGCCACATGTAAACGCCACAGAGATCTTGTAGGATCTCGACAATTCTTGAGGCCCCGCCCGACTTCTAGACGGTGCTTTGCCTTGAGGATTCCATAGCGTTCGGCAGCCTTCTCAGTACGCTCCACAGGTTGGCTTTCTTTACTAATCCTGGCACTTACCTGCACTCCTGGGAACAGCGGATTTCTCCTGCAGCCTATTGGGGCCCACTCCTTCTGTACATATGGCACCTCCTAAGCCCACGCTCCATCGTACACCTGCAACAAAAGAGAGAACAGTGAGTGCAAAAACAATGAGTCATGAGGCTAATAAAATCTGAGGTACCCAACGCAAGTGAGCTCCAATTTCTCTTGGCGACTACATAGTTGGAACTGGTGCTCTTGACATTTAAACTGTTTCACTTGGCATTTTAGCTGTGTCTCTTGCCATATACCGCTTCTTGATAAGCTACATTTATTATGACACTTCTCATTGTTATAGGCTCTGCATGTAAACCTCGTGAAGCCTAACACTGTACGCAGAATATGAACTCTAGTCAAGAAGAAATGACTAAAGATTAAGATGGGGTGGGATACTTACCTGCCTAACAGCATCTAACTGCATATAAGAGTGGATTCTGTGCCTATAAGTACTTGGCCAACACCTCGGGTGAGAAAGGGGCTATAACTGCGTGGAATAAAGTATAATTGCCACATGTGCTTACCTTGCAGAGCAAACAATCGTTGGGCACACGCCACCATGCCTCCTGCAATAATATGATGAACCACAGAAACACACTTCCCTACACCACAACTGACCGACATTAGGACATCTAGACTTAGGCAGTTGATCGCAGGTAGGATCAAACGGCTAATGGACCTCTGGAAGGATTCCACAGGCTGAAGGAACTGGTCACTACACATAGGATTCTAGAGAACTCAAAGTTCTTTTCCCTTTTTGGTTTAAGCTCAACAATTGCATGAGACTGATGTCGTGAAAACCGCATTTTATTTGTAAGGGTGTATTATAATCACACTTGTAGAACGTACTCGTATATAGTCCCATGTCGTGTTATCATGAAGTGTTAGAATTTTTTTAATGTAATATCATGAAACGTGATGTATTTAGGCCATTGAATAGTACTTTGAAGAATTAATGTAGGAAGTAAATGTAACTAGTAGGAAACATTAAAGTGAAGAACTCATGTTGTGCAACTGACAATCCTTAATTTATTAATTGTGTTTATTAGTGTGTCATTAGGTCGAGCATTCGAGACCTCTTGAATACACTTTAGTATATACTTATATGTGTATGTACTTTGGGGGCTCTGGAAATCAGCCCTAGGACTTGTCTGCTTCCACTTAGGGACTTTTTTTCTGTTTAAATGCTGCTATTTAACTGCCGCTATTTAACTGCCTTGATAGAAAACGACCAGTAGAGGTCAGTAAAATACCAGAATTGCTTTCTGCTGAGGGACTTTCTTTTTTTAATTTTTCTGGCAACTGCCTCCATTTAACTTTCTTGATAGAAAATGACCAGCAGAGGTCAGTAAAATACCAGAATCACTTTAGTATTCTCTAGATTCCAGTCCATAGAAATTGTCTTCCATGAGCACCCGTAGACAATAATTTTTTTTTCAAATCTTATATTTTGAGTGATATGACCACGGAAGGCCCTGATTCTATATTAAAGACAGAGCTATGGACTATACCATTTTCCGCTGAAAGGCAATATTTCTCTCCATGTGTTCCCATACCTGGCGTGTCACGCAGTTTGGTGCTTACTTTCCATCCATGTTAAAGAACAGTAGATGTTTCAGCACCCAGGCTAATGTACAGCGTAGCTAAATACATGTAAGGTCCCAAAAGCGAAACCGTTTGCATTGCAAATGCTTATTTTCCATGTAGGTAGGAATATTAACTGGGCGTGTCTTAATTTCTTATGCAATATTGTAAGGCTCCTATGCAATTTCTCTTATGTTAGCTGAATTTGTAGGCCTGATACACAATTTCCCTGGAAGCTCCACTTTAGAATTAACAGCTTGAATTTCATATGTGTTGTGGATTTCATTCTTTCTCACGTTTTGTGTTGCAGGTGGAAGAAGCCCTTGTTAGCTATAATATTGTCTTTGTTTTCATTGTCAGGCAAGGAGAGAAGGAGATACATCGTAAACTCAAACCGACAAGGGACATTGTTGCGTTTTCACATCAAAGAAGGCCTGGGAATCACGGTCAACATGTGACAGTTCAGGAACACTACTATCCTGTGGAAAATTACCTTTGAGATAGTGTTCAGAGCGGATAGCATGACCTGCAAGGACTCTTTTGAAAAATACCTGTAATAATGCAATGTTAGAGTAGGGAAAGTGCTCACTTCTTATCTGCCTTTGGAGAGAGAGCATCTTAGAATGAGCTGTGTCTCGATAGCTTTACGCCATATGGCCATCCAAGGTGGAGAGACTTCCGAGGAAGGCTATACATGCTTACACCTTTTATTCCTTTTCCTGAGAATGCTTAGATATGGATGTCAATTCAGTTTTAGTGTAAGGATAGATTAATGCTTTTTTTCATCAACCCTCAATGCAGGGAAATTTGGACTCATGCTTTTTGATCCCCTGCATCCTATTTCTTAATTTAATTGTTTTGTGCATGTTGCACCACCTCCACATTATTCGCAGATTTGGCTTTATGCTGACTCCCATGTACTTTTACACCTTCGTTTTGAGGTGTCTCTATGTCCAGTTATTTTTTTGCTTTCTAATAAATTAATTAACCTTACATATTTGTCTGTGATTACAATTTATCCAGAGCAATTCCTGTTGAATTGATTAGCAATAATAATGACTTTCTCCCCTCTATTGTGAATCTAGATTAGGTTCAGAATGTATGAGCCCGGCCCTTTTAAGGGCACTAACGATGTCTGCTCGCCAGTCCCTCTTCCTTGGCCCTTACCGACATCCCTTGTGGCAAATTCCAAATCATAGGCAGTAAGGTAGGTACTTGGATTATGGCTTCAACTCAGAAACAAACAGGTCCCTATGTTTACTACCCCAGCCCCCTACATGAGCCTCTACAAACCTTATGATAAAGGTGTTCCTTCACAGAGGAAAAACTCTAGATACTCTGTTCATCCGATATTATGGACCCACACAATTGTGCGAGAACATTTACAGGATGACATCACACAGCATCCAGGTGTCAGGCTTCATCATCGGCCATCCCACGTTCACCAAAGAATCCTCTAAAGGCAAACAAGCCCATACACGGGCTATGGTTCAAGCATTTGCAAGAAACTGAGGAAAAAAAGGAAAGGGAAAGGGGTCCAATACTAAAAATCCCTACCGCCTACAGGTTAAACTTTAGAACCTCAATGCTATGAGGTTGTTCCATAATGTCCCTACAACAAAAGCAGTGTGGACAGTCAGGTAAGCACGCATTGTTACATAACCACAGAACGCAAAGCCCACAAACATTTCTCTGCCCAGACACTGTGGACCAACAGGAGATTTCTCTTCGAGACATGGCCTCAATGTTGGCTGCTATCTAATCTGAAAATGCTGCTCTGTGCCATGCTCTTACTGCTATTCCCTCTCAACTTCAGAATCAACCAAACTTGTAATTAAGGCGGTATCATCCAGAGCCACCGCGTCAGATGTCACTCCCCCAACACAGATTCAGGTAGTTACCCCTATACAATTTCCTCTAGCTCCCCCGGACAGTTTCTACGGGGACAGTAATACATTTAGGGCCAGATGTAGGTTGCTAAATACCGGTCGGTAACAACAAAATTTGTTACATTTCTGCGTTACCGACTGGTATTTAGCCATGTGCGTTGTAGGTGACTTTAAACCTACATGCAAAATAAGGAATCGCAAAATTGCGATACCTTATTTTGCTCTTGCATTTAAGGAATCGAAATACCAATTTCTTAAATGCAATGTATGTAGCACTAAAAAATACAGTGCACCTCAGCCCTAAGGAATTGCTATTTACCACCAACTTTAAGTTGGTGGTAAGTAGCGATTTCCTTACAAAAATAACTTTTTTGCTTTTTTTAATTTGCCATGTGGCACACATCCATGCCCTTAGGTCATGTATGTGCTCCGCATGTGCACACATGCACATTTCACGGATGCAACAGGGTGTCCTTTGGACACCCTGGCACCCTTGAAATACCTCCGCTATTAAAGATTCGATAATACCAAATCGCTAACAGTGAA
Source organism: Lissotriton vulgaris (assembly GCF_964263255.1). Classification (NCBI taxonomy): domain Eukaryota; kingdom Metazoa; phylum Chordata; class Amphibia; order Caudata; family Salamandridae; genus Lissotriton; species Lissotriton vulgaris. The sequence goes on from NC_141698.1 coordinate 904,592,152, forward strand.
TCTCTTCCCGTTCATTCCTATGGGCCTCCTAATCCATAGAATTGAATGGCTAGGTATTCCCTAATAACTAATCGGAATTACCGATTCGTTATTAAGGAATGTTAAGGAATCGCTCATATTTTAGCGATTCCTACCTACATTCCATTTAGCGAGTCCTTAATAGTCATTCGGTAATAATCGCTATTAAGGACTCGCTAAATGGGAGTTACCTACATCTGGCCCTTAGTATTTTTATAACTCAAAGTGACTTACACTTCATGGCTCAAGCAGGAACCTCTGTGGGTGATGCTGCCAAGGTTTTCTTTGTGCTTTTTTGTTAGGGAGGTGACGCAGCATTATGGTCTGTCTCACTCGTAGAACAAGGTGCCTCCCTATGGTATCATTTCCAAGAATTCAAAGAAGCTATGAAACGTTTATTTACAAAGCATGCAATTGTTCAAGCAGCTGACAACAAGCTGTTAAATATGAAACAAGGATCCTGGGATCTACTCCATTACATTACCACTTTTAATTGACTGGTCATTGAAGCAGAATGGCCAAAGATAAGAGGGTGTCCTTATTCTATAGGGGACTCAAAGACGATTTAAAGGATCTGTTGTTCCAAATTTTAGACCCCTCAGACAATTGTGCAGAGTGTATTGGACTTGTGGTCAAACTAAATCATTGTCTGTCAGAAGGAAAGGAGAAACAAACAGACCATAAAATCTTTGTTGTTAGAGACAGGGAAAATAACAAAAACGAAAGGCCAGGTAAAACCAATGCAAACCGGAAATACGAGAGGGCCCATAACAAAAAAAGAGAAGGGAAAATGGAGGAAACTTAATCAGTGTCTTTAATGTTGAAAGTCATGACACTTTGTTTAGGAATGCCCTATCCATCCAACCAAAACTAGAGCTGGTAAACAAAGTACCAATGCGAGTTCTACAGTGTTAGACCTGGGGGTCTCTAGTTGGCTGTGGTAGGCACCTGAGGGCACATAGGGACCCTTGCTTGTAAGTCAGGGAAAGGATGGACACCTTCTCAGATAGCCCCAGCTCACCCCCTCCGTATCTTGGTATGAGCAGCCAGGCTTATCTCCAAGGCAAATGTGTAAAGTATTTGCAACCACGCTCTCAGCAATCCAATGATGACACCATTAATGGACTCCACACAAGTTTCTTAAAAACAAGTATATGTTTATATAAAAAATATATGATGAGATCACACTATAGAAATCCAACATATGCCTATGTGTAATATTTCACCTGGTCGGTTATTAGGCCAGCCAGCTCTTGTAGTATTAATGAGCGATTCTTCATGATCCAATGCAGCTCTTAAGCAATGCCATGCAGTTCGTAATGCAAGAATCAGGCAGTTCATAATGCCAAAACAATGCAAATCGGAATGCAACAATCAAGCAGTTTGTTATGCAACAATAATGCAATGCATAATGCAACAATCTAGCAGTCCTTTATGCAGAAATAATGCAATGCGTAATGCAAAATCAGGCAGTTTGTAATATCAAAATGATGAAATGCGTAATGCAAAAATCAGATTGATTAATATTTCTATAAACTCACGGAATTCCCGTGTAGACTCTCCTTGTGTTGCCAAGGGTCTGTGATTATCCGAGTTGGTCGATGTTTCACCCTGGGCTCGTGGCAGGGGAAACCTTCACGCCCGATTTTTTGTGATCAGACGACTGCCCGCTGTGTACCTATTCTGAAACACATCCACGGCCCGAATTAGGGCAACACAAGGAGAGTCTACACGGGAATTCCGTGTGTTTATAGAAATATTAATCAATCCCTATAGAGTGGTCATGTCTTAGTGTGCGTGCACCACTGGGGTTTGGATTATGGTCCTGATGAATGCTGAGCATAGATAGCTCATTATAGCAGACACATGTTGACCACGATAAGCATATCGGACACAGTGGTTCAAATTCACTCAACTAATATTCTGTCCGCTTGCACTTTGTTTTTATTGAAAGCCGGCTATCCCTTTATTAAAATGGGTACAGGGAATAGCTGACTCTTCTTTTAACTCACTGTTGCACACTTGGGCACAAATTCACAAGGCCCTCACAAATCAACCCAATGATGAAGCTAGTCGCCAACTCTGTTGGTGCATGAGGGTTCTTTTTGAATCATAGTTTTATTACCTAATCACTTTGGACTTGAGTTACAAGGTTAATTAGCCTTTTTTCCTTGGGTTATAGTGCACCTGGTTTGTCACTCTTTTGTTGTTTGATAAATAAATTCAACAGACCACACACAGAAACGCTTGATTAATAAAGCTGTGGCTACTTGCTCTGAGCCTACTGGATGAAAGCAGGTCTGTTGGCAGACAAGGCCAGACAAGCTTGCAGGCCTAGGCTTCAAAATGGCCACCAGCCACATGGCCAGGCCTAATAACTTCAGAAAGCCTACCCCAAATAAACACACTTCCCAATTCAATCCAGTGCCATCCATGCCCTAAATGATGTCTAAATTCAACAGACCACACACAGAAACACTTGATTAATAAAGCTGTGGCTATCTGCTCGGAGCCTACTGGATGAAAGCAGGCCTGTTTGCAGACAAGGCCAGACAAGCTTGCAAGTCTAGGCTTCAAAATGGCCAACAGCCACAATGCCAGGCCCAACAACATCAGAAAGTCCACCACCACTAAACACACTTTCCAACTCAATCCAATGCCATCCATGCCCTAAATGATGTCTTCATTCAACAGACCACACAGAAACACTTGATTAATAAAGCTGTGGCTACCTGCTCTGAGCCTACTGGATGAAAGCAGGCCTGTTGGCAGACAATGCCAGACAAGCTTGCAGGCCTAGGCTTCTAAATGGCCACGAGCCATAAGGCCAGGCCCAGTAACAGAAAGTCTACCCCAAAAAAACATATTCCCCAACTCAATCCAATGCCATCCAATGCCTAAATCATGCTTGAAAATGAAATACATTCAAAAAATACCAATGAACAGTTGCTTCATCATGCACACACCCATGAGGCCATGACTAGCTCTGGCCTACTACTGACTACCCACAACATTTAAAAAAAAGGAATGATAGTTATCAAAATGAAATTGTAGTTGCAACAACTGCAATGCCCCGAATCAAACAGACACAACAACCACTTACTTGTAAAATATCCAATTCAAAAATCCTCAAAATCCTCAAATCCAATTGCAATGATGCAGCGGACAAAAAGAATGATCTTTCCAGCTCAAAATCCAAAGGTAGAATGACCAGGAGATGGACAAAGCACTGGGAGGAGCCTGCTGGACAGGAACAGGAAGTTGGAGAACCTGTGGCACTTCCTCCCTCTCTCCACCTTTTTAAAAAAGGTCTCCTTGCACAAAAAAAGAACAGCAAAATATCAATCTGAGGAGTTTTTTTCATCCAAATCATCATTTCCAGAAGGTTTCATGCTACTAGAGCTGATACTCTTCTCCAAATTGAAAATTTCACATGTTCGAGTCTCGAGCTTCACATTACTTCCGCCGGGGTGTCCAAAATGACTTGATCGCGTTCTCTCGCTCCCTGTTGCGTTGGATATTACGTGTTTGGGTTCTCTCGCTCCTTGTCGCGTTTGATATGACGTGTCCGGGTTCTCACGCTCTTGCTCACGGTGGAGAATGACGTGTTGGAGAATTCAATCATCTCCTACTCTTGCGGTGCATGATCGCGAGAAGAAAGACGTGATCGTGCGACGAATGACGTGATCGCGCGACGAATGACGTTAATGCGGGCGCGAACTCTCGAGAGATAGCGCAAAATGGCTACCACAATCCAACATCTCGTGGAGAACACGACCGGATTGGGAAAACTTGTCGCCGAACGCTGGGATTCACGTAAGGCGATCGCGTGCACAGGAATGTATTTTTTTACAGCGAGAGCAAGACAAAAATTTCCAGTGGGACGCGGACTGCGGACATTTTGACATTTTCGCGCTCTCCATGGAACGCGAAAATGTCAATTTATTGCAATTTCCGCGAGCAGAACCGAATTTGACGCCCAGGCCAAGCAGTGTATGTGAAAGTGAAAGGTAGAGCATGTACTAGTGTAGGTGACAAGCTCTGGTAGTGAATTACACCCATTTTCGTTTTTCACTATTGAAAGACAATCTTGGCCATAGGCTATAATGGGGATTGCTGTGTATAATGTTTACCTAGGAAGAATGTTTTTTAAATCCTATGTTTGAGAACAGCACTTTTAGAAAGTGGCTGTTCGCTTGTCTGACCTTTCTTTGTGCCTTGGCCTATTTGTGAAATGACTGTCTGGTTTGTGAGTGGCAGGGGCTCGGGAGTCCCCAGGAGGCTGGATGAGTCAACCCTAGGCTGAATAGCTGCATCTGCATCTTGAGTGGTGGGAGGGGATAGCAGCTGGGCCTGAATAGGGCTTTTGCCTGCCTTTCACAATGCTGGCTCCACCTCCTTATGGGCGGCTGACGACCCTGCCCCTCTCTCTGAAAGGAAAGAAGATGTCAGAAAAACAAAGTGCTCCAGGACTGACCAGAACTGGTTCTGACTAAGCCAAGGCCTCTCTGCCTCCAGAGAACAAAGGAAAGACTGGTATAAAAAGGGATGCCCAGACCTCAGAAAATTGGATCATCCTGGAATCAAGAAGGAACCTCTGCCAAGGAGAAAGCTGGAAGAATGAAGAGGAAGGACTGTCCTGCTGTGTGTATGTGGACTGACATGCAGTTGCTTTGCTGCCAAAGAGAGGGGAAGGGCTTTGCTGATACTGTGTCCCCTTGCTTGAAGAGATCTCCAAGGGCCTGAGGAGAGCTGGCCTCCTGTTGAGAAGTCCCAGGAACAAAAGGACTTCACCCCCAGCTTCCCCCTGAACTCTGCTGAGTGAGTTCTGCCCTTCCTAGAGGGCCTGATCCCATTGTGGGGCCTCTGGGAGTTGTGCCTGCTGTTTGGGGAGCTGGACAAGAAGAAAAGAAGAAGATCTGCAATTTTCACGCATCACTCACTTTCGGAGTGCATCGTTGACAGTGCGAGAAAATTCCTGTTGCCGCAAAGATCGCCGTTACAGCTGCAAGAACCGACGCATCGTTCCCTTGCGGAGCACATCGTCCCGGTGCGGGAAGATTCCTGTTGATGCGAGCCTCACCGCAGAGCCTGTCATCACTGGGTGAGATCGTCGCACAGCTTGCTTGCTGACCGTATCACGTTGCTGTGAACATCGCGGCAGAGCCATCGCATCTAGGGGCCGATTAGAGGAGAATATCGACGCTGTGCGGCGCATTACCACCGCACCTGAGATGGTCACCGTCCTGAAGATTGTCGCAAGACGCTTCCTACCGAACCTGCACACCGGAATCCATACAAGGTATCGCATCCCTCCCAATACAGACCGGATTCATCGCAACACACCTGCTGCGTGGAGTGGAGCTGTCGCATCACCTCCCCAGGGTCTCAGGAGTGACGCATCGCTTGTTTTTCAACGCTGCAGCTTTCACTTGAAACTTTTGTCGCAGCAACAGGTACTTTGAGCTAAACGTGACTCTTTTTAAAATCATATTCTTGAACTGTGTATGATGAATTTTTGTCGTTTTGGTCTTGTGTAGTTTAGATAAAGATACTTTATTTTTCTAAACTGGTGTGGAGTCCATTTGTGGTGTTTTCACTGTGTTACTGTGAGTGTTGGTACAAATACTCTACACATTGCCTTTGATAAGTCTGTCTGCTCGTGCCAATCTACCAAGGGGGTGAGCAGGGGTTATCAAAAGAGTGTATCCCCCTTGCCCTGACCAGAAGCAAGGGTCCCTATTTGGACTGTGGTGCCTACCTCTGCCAACTAGAGACTCCCAGATCTAACAGAATCGCTTTATATTTTTAGGCAATGCTGTACCTCCTTGCTTACACAAGGGTATGTGCTGTTTTCAACATTTGTAAAATTGAAATAAATAATTTTTGTAAGCGTTAATAAATTTGGCGACAAGCCAAAACCAATATTTGCAGTCTATAGGTCACTGGATGAAAAACATTGTGTGGGCACCAATCACAATGTATAGATCATTAACAAGGAAAATGAAAGCAATGGAATATATACGTGTTTTGCGATCAGTTGGAAAGAGAAATGATAATATGGCCCTTCAAAGAAAAAGATAATGAAAAAATAGTGTTGATTTCTTTGTCTTTGAATTAAAGCTTTGATCAATTGTTCTTTCTTATCATGTGTGCCCTGATTTATTTTAGACCACCATGTTTTAAACAGACACTACATATATTCTATATTTAAAACACATTACAAAAACCTGGTGAAAGGATACATGTCCTCACGCTTCAAAATACAAACGATGATAAGTACTATGTTACTGTCCTTAGTTTGTAATGGCTTATGTTTGGAGAGAAAGAGCAAAGCAGAGAAACCAAAGTTGGCTTGTGTCTACCATTTGAAAGGCGAAGCTGTCTCCTACCTGGTGTATGTTTATATGCTGCTGTTGCTTTTGAATACAGTGGAAACCTCTCTGTGGACCATGGAGAAACATTTAGTACCTTAAAATGATCGACTACTACATCCCAGCAGGCTATGTTAAATACACAACCAACAGAAGGTGCACAAGGATTCAAGAATATCCTTAACTATGTTAATCTCCCCAGACTGAGATGATTGCCAGTTTAGAAGTAGCAACCAGATTTTCTACAGTGCGATCCCACCTCTAAGAGGTCGACAACTTTCATTAACAGTCCATCACATGACAGTGGCTTTCCATTGCCCCTGTGTATATAATTAGAATGTTACAACAATTCCTGTGGGCGCAGTATACCATATTGTCGTGTTAGTTGAAATCTCCTTCTATGGTCTTATCACGTATCCTCAGTCTGGTGTTGAATATGATGCTTTGCATTGACTTTCAAAAGTTAATAAAAAGTTTTTAAAAGACAAAAAGATGTGGCAACCATGTTGTTTATCTAAGTATGTGGTGCTCAATGCAATTCTCATGGATACCTTTGAATATCAGTGTAACTTAACACCCGACACGAGTTAGTGCATCCCCCTATTCCTTAAGGGAACCATGGTCACACAACGTTCTCTTTGGAAATAGTCAACATGCACAATCGCATGGTATTCTACAGATACAGGTCATTTGAAATCTTTATTCCTGTTATGTTATGTTATGTTATGTTAAAAGTGTTTAATACCGCGCACATACACCAATTGGTTTCTTGGCACTCGAAAACCAGTGGAAAAGGACACAGGGAGTATGTACAGCTAGCCGTGAGCAAGACGGAACAAGTATGTTTTCAGGGATTTACGGGAAGTAGGATAATCAGAATTGAGCCGGATTGAGAGAGGAAAGGAGTTCCAAGTGGACGGGGCAAGAAAAGAGAAACAAGCACCGCCGTGCTTCTTACGTCTGAACCTAGGAGTGATCAGAAGATTGTGGGCAGAGGATCTGAGGTGTCGAGAAGGAGCATATGAATGCAGACAGAGAGAAATAAAGACAGGGGCAGAAACAAAAAGAGATTTGAAAATGGTGCATCCCAGTTTAAAGGTGCAGCATTGCACAACTGGGAGCCAGTGTAGGGTTTTTAACATCGGGGTGACGTGTTGGTGTTTGGGCTGCTGGAAAATTAATCTGGCTGCCTGGTTTTGCACCAGTTAGAGTCGTTGAAGATGGTATGCAGGAATCCCCACGTATAGACAGTTGGTATAGTCTAAACGTGAGGTAACCAGGGCCAAGATAACAAGAGTGAGAGCCTCTGGTGATAGGAACCTTCGGATCTTCCCGATTCTGCGAAGATGGTAAAAGCAGGCCGAGGTAACAGCGTTGATATGCGGCCGCATCGAAAGGTCACTAGAAATAGTAACACCTAGGCTCTTCACAGAGTTGACTGGGCAGGGAGGGGGACCAAGGGCAGGGGGCCAAAAATTGGGAGTCCAGGGATATGGAAGCCCGCCAATCAAAACCAGCTCTGTCTTGCTAGGATTGAGCTTCAGCTGGCTGAAGTTCATTCACTCATAGATGGTAAGCATTGTGGTTTGGAAATTGGAGCAGGAGAGAGGGGAGGGGGTCAATGGGAAAAATAAGTTGCAGATCATCTGCATAATTAAAAGTGGTAACAGAGGAGGGACGTAGAGAAACCAGGAGGGGCTGCATATAAAGATTAAACAAAAGAGGGGACAAAGCAAAACCCTGAGGAACACCACAGGAAAGTGAAATACGGGGAGCAGAAAAGGAAGACAGGTGTACCGATTGGGAGCGGAGTTGGAGAAAGGACACAATCCAAGACAGGGCCAGGCCCGAGATGCCAGCATTTCTGACACGGTCGACTAAGATGTCATGGTCGACCGTGTCAAAAGCGGCCGAGAGATCAAGTAGCACTAGGGCCTGGGCCATGTTCTTATCAGCCCCCTGTCTCAGCGTGTCCATGACCGCTACCACCACTGACTCCGTAGAATGGGACGGTCTAAAACCAGCCTTTTGATCATCGAGGAAGTGAGTTTCCTCGATGAAAGTACTCAGGCAGTGGTTGACGTAGGTTTCCAAGACCTTTCCCAGATAGGGTAGGAGGGAAATAGGTCGATAGTTACCCAGGACCGCAGGGTCAGAACCGGGTTTTTTTAAAATAGGTACTACCACAGCGCTTTTGAAAGCATTGGGGACAGAGCCTGTAGAGAGTGAGCGATTTAAAAGGTCAAGAGGTGGGCCGGGGCAAGCCATAAAGGCATCTCTTAGGATTTGAGGAGGGCAGCAGTCCTTGGGGGAGCCTGAGCCAACAGCCTGGAGTAATGAGCGAAAGATATCCAAGGAGATAGGAGGGAATTCATGCAGGGAATGAGGGTTCAAAGAAGGAAGGGCGCTAACCTGTGACATGGTGGTAGGGGGGATATTGTTTTTAATCGTGGAAATCTTATCAATAAAAAAAGAATTAAGGGAGTCACACAGAGCTTGTGAAGGTTGAGGCTGGGGTGTAACACGGTCGGGTAGGGAAAGTTCAGCTACGATTGAAAAAATTTCTTTTGTTTTGGATGCAGAATTAATAACTTTCTGGGAATAATGGGAGGATTTGGCCAAAATAATAGATTTTTTGTAAGATTTTAGTAAATCAATGTAAGTAGACTTTAATAAAGGATCATAATTACGCCTCCAACGGTGCTCAGCCTGTCTAAGAAGGAGTTTGTTGGCCTTCAGTTGGTCAGTAAACCAGCGCTGAGCGTCGTGAGGTCGTTTAGATTTGATGATTTTAACGGGAGCGACCACGTCACTGGCTTGAGACAGCCATTGGTCCAATATGGCTGCTTGAGAATTCAAGTCAGGGTGGTTAGGGGGGAGTGTGGAAGCAAGGGTCGAATAAAGGAGGGAAATGAAAAGCAGTTGAAAAGCAGTTTTATAAAGCGCAGCAGTTGCCCTGAGGCGTCCAGGCGCTAAAGCTAGAACAGTGTCTTCCAGGGAGACGGTCCAGGAAGGATCCGAGTTAATTAAACAAAAAGGTCTTGAGCTGTTTACGGAAACTTGCCAAGTTGGGATTACTTCTCAGATGACATGGAAGAGTGTTCCACAATCTGGACGCATTGTATGAAAAAGAGCGGCCTCCTGCTCTTGCCCTATAGATCCTAGGGACTTTTGCCAAGAAGGCATTTGATGAACGAAGTGATTTACTGGGCTGATAAGGGAGGATTAGAGCGTGATTGATTTCAGGACCTGTCTTCCAAAAGGCTTTATGGGCGATGCAGAGAGTCTTAAACTTTATTCTGTCCCTAACGGGAAGCCAGTGTAGAGTCCTTAGGCCATGCCTAATTGAGGATCTCCGTGGGAGTCCCAACAGAGTACGGGCTGCACAGTTTTGTGTCCGCTGCAATTTCTGCAGGCTGTACTCCGGGGCCCCAAGGTATAGTGAGTTGCTAAAGTCAAGGCGAGATTGAATTAGTCCTTGAATCACTATCTGCCTGGCCTCAAAGGGGAGAAGAGGAAGGATCTTTTTAATCGACCTGAGGAGGCCGAAACAGACCGCCGAAACCTTGGTTGCCTGGGTGTTAAAATTCAACGATTTATCCAGCCACACTCCCAGACTCTTTATGTTATCTCTGGGAGTGGGAGGAGCACCCATGCTCAGAGGCCATAACAGCTCCAAGGTGGTAGGGGCTGCGGGGCCTAGGAGCATGAGCTCCGTTTTGTCGTCGTTGAGTTTCAGGCAGGATATGGTCATCCAGCTCTTGACCTCCTCCAAGCATGTCGCTAGGTTGGTATGTGGTTGGCAGTTGTTCCCTTGCACAAGGGAGACCACTAGCTGAGTATCATCCGCATAGGTAATGATGTTAATACCATGCGGACGAACAATCTCAGCCAGTGGCCTCATATATGCATTAAAGAGTGTAGGGCTCAACGAGGAGCCCTGCGGCACCCCACATCCCAGCGGTCTACTTGAGGAGACGGCTGAGCTTTCAAACACCTGAAAGGTGCGGTCACTCAGAAAGGACTTGAGCCAGCCCAGGGCTTCTCCTACAATTCCCAGGTCGGAGAGGCGATTCAAGAGGATTTTATGGTTTACCGTGTCAAAGGCCGCGCTCAGATCGAGGAGGATCACTGCCACTGATCCTCCCCGATCCAAGATCCGCCTTGCCTCTTCAGTCACTGCCAACAGGGCAGTCTCCGTCCCATGCTTAGGGCGGAAGCCCGTCTGGGAAATGTCAAGCAGATGATAATGTTCGAGAAACTCAGTTAAAAGGGTGTTAATATGTTTCTCGAGAATCTTGGCAAACCAGGGGAGCAATGATATTGGGCGGTAATTACTCAAATTGCCTGGATCCAGAGTGGGTTTTTTCAGAAGTGCCCGCACCATGGCATGTTTCCAAGCCAATGGCACCAGCCCTGTCTTTATTGAGGAGTTCAAAAGCTCCAAGAGTGTTGGAAGAATAGTATTGTCAACTTGGGTCAGTGAACTAGGAGGGGCAGAGTCCAGCGGGGAGCCAGATTTTACTTGATGCATCAAAGGCCTCAGTGTGTCGAGGTTCATGGGGGTGAAATTGGCCAGGTGGTTCTGAGAAAGATTTTCTGGTATTGTGCCGGGGTCTGATTTGAAGGTGGAAGATTCAGTTGCCCGGTCCGGGAAAGAGAGGTAGATGGTGTTGACCTTGTGAAAAAAGAAGTCGACTAGTTCGTTACAGCGGGAGGTAGGATTGTGGTTGCCTGTCGGGGGAGGTGGGGTCGTTGTCAGAGTTTTTAGTATCTTGTAAATCTCCTTGGGTTTGGATTTAGCCGTCATAATTTTGTCATTGTAAAAGGCAGCTTGGGAAGTTTTAATTTCAGACTTATACGTCCTGATGGCTTCTTTATAGATGGATTTATCTGCCTCGTTGAAAGTCATACGCCACCTCCTTTCTAGTCTCTTACAGACACGTTTACTCTCCCTGAGCTCCTCCGAGTACCAAGGCGCAGTTTTTCTCTGTCTTTTTGGGCCCGGTGTGCGAAGGGGAAGAGCAATGTCCAGGGAGTTTGTAATCCATTCGTCAACTAGGTTGCTATTGACAGAAGGGTCAGTGACCAGAATGGGTCTCGTAGTGTTAAGGATGTTGGACCAATTGTCAATATGTAGCTTAGACCAGTTGCGTGCTTGGCATGGGGTGGGGATAGAGGCGGGAGCATTATATGTGGTCCAACTAAATGGTACCAAAAAATGATCTGTCCAAGGGAGGTGGTTGATTGTACCCACCTTAAGACGTTCACAATTACTAAAAATAGGGTCCAAAAGATGTCCCTTGTTGTGTGTAGGGTGAGAAACAAGTTGTTCTAGTTGCATTGCAGCTAGGCTGGCTGTGATTTCTGTGGCGGTGGTATCTAAAGTATTATTTAAAATATCGGCATGCTTCCAATTACGTGCCGAAAAATTGGAGACTGGTGGGGGGCGGGTGACTACTGAAAGTTTTAGGGAAAAAGAAATAAAAAAATGATCGGACCAAGTACAGGGATAAACCAAAGGGGAGGTGATATCCAGATTAGTGGTCCATACCTGGTCCAAGGTATGGCCCTTGTTGTGAGTAGCAACGGAGATATGTTGTGAGAGATTTAAGCCAAGTAGCAGACCAGAGAATTCAAGTGAGAGAGAGGATTCAAGGGGGTCTAGTGGCCAATAGTTGAAATCGCCAATGATCAAGATCCTAGCGGAGTTAATGGTCAGCTGCGAAATTAAATCGCTGAACAAGGATGGGAAGGAGGGCATGTTAACAGGGGGACGATACACTAAAACACAAATGAGAGAGTGTTTGGGAGAAGTGAATTTCAACGTAAGAATATCAGAGTTCAGTATAGAAGTGGTTGTTAGGGAAGTGAATTGTAGGTTGGAGCGGATGATGGCAGCAACTCCACCGCCAGGTCTACCAGAAGTCCTGTTAGAATTAAGAATATAATAGCCTGAGGGTATAGCGGCCAAGATGTCAGGATAGGAGTCCACATGGAGCCAAGTTTCAACGAGGAGCAAGATGTCAATATTGCCACCCTTGAGAAGTTGGAATACATCAAGTTGATGTTTCGGAAGGGAGCGGGTATTAAGGTACACTAGTGAGATAGAGCGCATACCAGAGGAACTTGGCTTGATAGACGTGGGGGCAGCAGAGTTGAAGGGAAGGGTAGTAGGGAGAGGAGCCTGGGGAATAATAGGAGGAAGGGGAGCAAATATGCCATATTTCTGAGCGATAGCAATTGTATGAGATGCAAGAGGGGCGCAGGGAAGTAAGGAGCGAAGTTCCTGTGAGGAATAAGTAATGCGTCGGGCAGCATGCATGGCCCCGGGCCTCGATCGGCCGCGGACGGGCGCAGACGGGCTTGACTTATGCGCGACTTCGGCGCGAAGTCGGCGCTCCCGCTGCGCTCCCGCTGCGCTCGTCCGCTGCGCTTCCTCCAGGTTGCCATTTATACCAGTCGACGTTAACCACTAGACCGCTCACCTGCACGGTGGAGAGGCAGGGCGGAAGTGGTGCAGAGCCGGAAGTGGCGCTCGTGCAGGGACCCTCCGCGCAAACGGCACACTGCTGGGGCGGACCGGGGTCGAGAGCGAGGAGAGTGAGGTGAGCAGGTTACAACAGGTAACTGTTACCAGAAATGACAAGTGCGGGCGCAATGCAACACAAAGGAAAATCAGGTTAAAAATCTACAGCCAGCTCATAGTCAGCTGGAATGAAGTTTAAAAATAATCACCGGCAGCGCTGGTACACGCCCGCGGCCTGTAGCCACAATTGTCAACCTGCGGGCCAAATGCAGGGCAAGTTATAGACACGAGCTCTGCAACCACTAGACCGCTCACCTGCACGGTGGAGAGGCAGGGCGGAAGTGGTGCAGAGCCGGAAGTGGCGCTCGTGCAGGGACCCTCCGCGCAAACGGCACACTGCCGGGGCGGACCGGGGTCGAGAGCGAGGAGAGTGAGGTGAGCAGGTTACAACCGGTAACTGTTACCAGAAATGACAAGTGCGGGCGCAATGCAACACAAAGGAAATCAGGTTAAAAATCCACAGCCAGCTCGTAGTCAGCTGGAATGAAGTTTAAAAATAATCACCGGCAGCGCTGGTACACGCCCGCGGCCTGCAGCCACGAGGTATTTTAACAAGGTAGCCTAACAAGGTATTTTAAGAAGGAAGAAGGATGGATGCCTACTGTAAAATGAGCAGGTTAGTTTATTCATATATGTTGATCATAGAAAACATTTACCTAAAGTTTGGTATGCTAGTGACAGAATATAAAAATGTTGTTCCTGCACCTCCCATTGACTCTTCTAAGTCTGCACCTCCTCAGTCTACAGGAGCATATACAAAATCAAGAAGGAAATCTGTTTTCCTGAACCCTCACATTCTATTTAGGCGATAATTTCCATATTTAAAAATGTACTCCAAATGACCTAAAGTAAGAAAAAATTGTAATAAAGTTAAACTGTAAAAGAAAGATAAAGTCAGATGTGAAATCTCAGACGGTAAAAAGAGAATATAGGATGCAAAACCAATAAAGCACCCCTAACAATTATGGTATTCGAAATGGAAGGACAAGCCAAACGATATCAACAGAAAAATAAAACGTTCCTAAATAAGAAAAAGAGCATTTACCTCAATGAAAAATCAGACTCAGATAAAACAATATGAGTGTTCCCTCTTTCACCAAGGTTACACTTTCAATAAAAATGAATTACAAGAACAAAAAGAAGGCTTCCCAATAATTGCTCAAAAAGCAAGAAAACTAGCCTTCTTTTATGAACTCAAAAACGGTATGCTGGAGTGGCTCACTTATTAGGTCACTGGTGTGACACTTCACATTTCTATCTTCCTGCATGTCACAGCTCCAGAAGAGTGACATAAAGAATAAATGGAAGTTGCACTTGTCGGATGGTCCATTCTTGTCCATTGTTAGATGTGCAGTGTGTATGTTTTAGAGTTCTGATGCTTAGCGCTCAGTTAGAGTGGTGGTACCTAATTGGTGACCTATAGGTATCAAGCAGAGCATTCTATTTCAAAGCTCCTCAACCTAACTCAGGTCACAGATTGCGCTAACAGTGTGCTTGACAGGCAAGAGTTTAAACCAGCCACTGACTGCACTGTGGGGTGACACAGGGTCTGCCAAAATCCTGGAATCAAAGGAGGAGCAGGAGCAAGCAGTGAGCATCATGAGGGCAACATGTGGTGCCAGTCACTACAAGGTATGCATAAAAAGGTCTTGAATGGTGCATGGCTGTGTGTGTGTGCGTGTGTACTGTGTGTGTGTTGTGTGTTTGTCTGTGTGTGTGTTGTGTGTGAGAAAGTATATTTGTCTGTGCCTGAGTCTATATGTGGATGCCAGTGCATATAGGCGGCTGTGTGGTGATCCTTGATTAATGGTGCTACGTTTTAGCATTTTGATGGCTTCCATGTCATGATAATGCCATCATCCCATTGGTAAAATGCTTACCCTGTCATAATGGGGAAACTGATATGATTTTGTGAGTTTCCATTTTTAGTATTGCTGGCCCTAGCATAATGGCTGTAATTCTTTAGTTATAATCTACGACACGATGGTGTTCGTTCTGGATAAATTGTTGGTACTTGCTTAATGGTGTAATACATTTCATATTGTGGACATCCACAGCATTATGATTTTCATATTGTTATACTGCTGTACCTGGCACAATGGTGTTAAATTCTGACATTTAGAGGGCATCAATGGCATGTTGATTCCTACAGGCTTCTCTTATTAAAATGCTCCTGGGCAAGCCCAGGCAGAATGGGTGTAATAATTATTTGCATCTTATTGGAAAGTAAAGGAAATACCAGCATTTGTAAAGGGCACAGCTACCTTCGGATAGGTGTCTCAGTGCTGGGGGCCGTCGGGAAAATCAAGCAAGCTATTGCCCTGAGTTACATGGTGCTGGGCTAACCTGCCGCAGGCACCGGGGATCGAACCGTGAACTCCCTGGTCCAGAGTCAGGGACCCAGGCCGCTGCACCACACCTCGTCCTCTTCCATTGGCTGCTACCACAGAATAATGTCCACCCCATACACAATGCTTGCCCTAACATAACTGTAGTAAAAGAAAACAGGTCCAGTTCCATGTAGATTGATCAAGTAGGTTTATTTAGGATAGGTGTTACAATGCAGAGAAGCCCCACCAGGAGCAGCCTTCCTGCTGCTCAGCCCATCCACCAACTGACTCTCTCACTCATCATCATTCCACCTGCCACTTCATGCACCAACATTCCATCAACACAGTCACACTGGCGGAGCAGCAGGTATAACACTTCTCCTTTCTTTAAATAACAAAGATAAGGTTGCTACTACAACATGTACGACCTGTACGCCAAGTTGATGAACGAACATTAGGTACATGTTGACATATTAAATACAAAGAAGGTAAAAGACATTGCATGCAACTATGATAAACATATTAAATGGAAGGATGGTAAATCTCAAGAAGAGAATACAATGTAATGCATGTAATGATGGAGGAAATACATGTATGCAAAGATAACAATAAATAACTCGGGAAAGGAATAAAACACACCACGCAATCCCCAACTTCTCTAAATGCATAAGCACTACTACACACACCTCTTCTCCCTTTCCTCCATGCAAAACAAAAAGCGACACGCTCTACTGCACCAAACCACAGCCACCAAAACCCCTGTGCCACTCACAACCAGCTGGCCAGGCTAACACACAAGTGATAAAAGGGAAACCAACCAGGAGACACGGTAGGGAACTGTCCAAAACAAGTATGTGTAGGATATCACCCCACACAAACCATGTGGCATCTAACTGCCCTTCACCCGTACCCGTAGTATCGGTGGAAAGTGTGAAAAAAAATCCACAAGAACCAAGAAAAGAACAATATAGTTCTACATCCAATCTGATAGTAAAAATATAAACAGCTATCACTAATGATAACACACTCACACCACAAAAACCTGACTCACACTCCACCCTTCACCCTAACCCCCTAGGCTGGGTGGAAATAAAAAAAGTAAAAACCCAAGAACTGTGGCTTCACACTGCCCCACAACACTAACACAATTCGGCATTTCCACTGCCCATCACCCCTACCTAAAGTAAGCGTGGCACAACATTTTTAAAACACATCAACCCACAAGTGGAAAACTGTGCGTAATCACTACTCACAAAATCAATTACAAACCACAAACGAAAGGGTACTGAGCAATGCACTCCAAAAATAAGGGTCACATTTTCATTTTACACAAAACCCATTCCATTTATGGTGTAGGATAAATTTGGATTGCCCATGGTGCACTCAGACAACACAAATATACTGGATAGCACACTTGAATTCTTAAAGTAAGAACATGTGCTGTAAAAAAGAAACACAGGGTACAGTACACATACAGGCACATGCATCAATATTGCTTTTTGCTATTCCTTAATTGCGAAAAATAAGGAATCGCAATTAAGGAATCATAAAATGCAACGCATCAAGAAATCGCTGAAAAAATTGCGATTTCTTAATGTTCCTTAATTGCGACACGCAAATTGCGAGTTGCAATTAAGGAATACCTCCCCATTCATTCCTTTGGGCCTAAAGGCCCAAAGGAATGAATGGGACAACATTCTCAATTTGGGATTAGCAATTAGCGATTCGCAAATTCAGAATGCGATTTCAAGGGTGCAGGGGTGTCCAAAGGACACCCTTTTGCACCCCTGAAATCAATCTGTGCACATATGTTGTGCACACACATGCCTTAACGGCATGTGTGTGCACAACATGAAACTTTGAAAAATGCACAAAAGTGCCTTTTTCAAAGTTTTCGCAAATTACCATGAGGTTCAACCTCATGGTAATTTGCTCCCCCTAATTGCGAAATCGCAATTTTTTTAAGTTTCATGCATTGCATTTAAGGAATAGCAAAATGTGATTCCTTAAATGCAATCGTAATTTGAGAATTTGCAAATATTTGCGAATTCTTAAATTGCCAGGGCCTTCACCCTTCATACATTCCAAAAGCAGATTTTGCGATCGCAAACGGCCGATTTATGCGATTTGCACCGTTTGCGATCGCAAAATCCTTTGATGCATGTGCCTGATAGGCTCTAAATTAATGATCATCTCACTAAGTGCACAAAGCATAAATAACAATACACTCAGTAAGAGCAAGGCAATACATGGCAGCAGGTTGAGCATGGCATATAAAACAAGATGGCAGTAAATGCTGAATATAGGAAATTCTTATTCTTTGTCTCATATAAAATCTTGTAGACAAGCAGCATGACTGTTAGGAAGACAGGCAGTCTAAAAAAAAACAAATACTTGGAGGTCATGCACAAATTATGCCATAAATATTCGCTCCTCCTGCAGCATGAGACAATTGGACATGCAGGTGCTGGAATTTGAAAAACAGTTGGACAAAAAAAATATTAACGAAAGTACCTTGAATCGAAAAATTCCTCTTTCAGAAGAATGAATATGTGAAGAGGTTAACACTAGCAACCAGATTATTGCTGGTGATTTTAATACTTGTTTCTAACCCCTGGATTTCGAAGATGGGAGGTTCAGTGAAGATGTGGATGCATTATGGGGTGTCCCTCACTTGGACCTTCAACCCATAAGGAAATGGTCTGAGGCCGCCCTTCAATTGAAGGGGTTGTGTTTGGAAAGGGGCTTGAGGGCGGTTAATGGAAGTACGAAGTCTGATAGACAGGATGCAATGATATTTGACAATGGTAGGTCTAATAGCCATATAGATTATATACTTGTCAATGTGGAGCTGTGGCCCTTAGTTTTAGGCATGGAGGTTCAGAGTAGGCCAGAAAGCAATAACAACCCTCTGGTTTTTAGAATAAATGATAGAAGCTTTTCTAGTTTTCACAGAGGGAAGGCGATAGCTGCTCCAATATGGTAACTATTACCAATGATTTAAGAAGGGTTCGTGGGCAAGGGTAGCCAATAAAGAAAGGGATGTTGCGCAGATTAGGGATATGGTTTCGGGGTCCTTAATGAAACTTTCTGATTGTGAGTCCCAGGAGGTGCTAAATGCTAACCTATTGGGTGTTCATAACGAACATTTCAGTGGTTTGAAAATGTTTTTTATGAATGAAAACCCATGTAAAAAGATTAGTCAGCTGAAACCAAGTTCGTGGTATAATAACATGTGTAGACATGCCCATAAAGCTCTGGTGGAAGCTATTAAATCAAGGTCTCAGGGTAACATCAAGCAGTGCAGAGCTAAACACAAAACATCACTGAGACAAGCTAAGAGAGACTGGGACGAGGAACGATGGAAGGATCTATAACAGGCCAGTAATGGGAGAAACATGATCCAATTCTGGGACCTATTCAAATAGGGGAATACCCCGCAGTCAAAGACCCCGAGCAACCATGTTGAACCTCAGCAATGGGTGTAATTTTCGAAGCACAGTTTAAGGCATCACATAGTAGTAATGCTGCTGCCCTGCCTATTTTAGCTGAAGAACCATTGAAGTTTACAAGTAATGAGGTGGAGTCGGTGCTGAAAATAATCCCGAGTGGCAAGGCCTTGGGGCCAGATTGTATCCCTGCCAACTTATTTAAGCAAGACCAAGATTTATGGGTCCCATACATAAATTTACTAGTAAATGCTATAGCTAGTGGAGCTCCACTCCCAGCATCTTGGTCTGGAGCAGAGATTATACCGATTTACAAGAAGGGAGATCGCTCTGCTCCAGCCAACTATAGACCCATTAGTCTAATTGATGCTGTGCAAAAGATCGTTGCAAGATTGGTATTGGGGAGGATACAGGGTTGGATGACCAAAGCCGACATCTTGACACCCTTACAGGTAGGGTTTCGGTCACACACAGGGACCCTCGATCAAGCCTTCAGATTTGTACTAATTTACTGGAAGGAGGTGACTTTAGGTGGGGGCATGCTTTTTGCGGCATTTGTGGACCTAAAATGAGCTTTCGATCTTGTCCCAAGGGCAAAATTGTGGGAAGTACTACTGAAAATGGGGATGCCCAAAGAGTTGGTTTCTATATTGGTCAAACTCCATGAATATACTAATGCGCAGGTCCGTTGGGGCAAACCAGGTGAGGTTACTGAAAAGTTTGAGGTGAGCAAAGGTGTTCGACAGGGGTGTGTGCTGGCTCCCACCCTGTTTTCTTTATTTATTAATGGGGTGGTCCAGTACTTTGTGAATCACCCAACTGATGCACCAATATTAGCTGGCATGAAAGTGCCACTGCTCATGTTCGCGGACGACACCTTGCTTATATCCAAACCGAGACAGGGACTGCAGTTGGCACTGTCTCATTTTGAGGTGTTTTGCCGTGAATATGAGCTTGTGAACAATGTAGGGAAAACTAGGTTTAAGGTGCTTCATGGGTCAAAGCCAGTTAAAGCACGTGTTTTCATGGATGGCGATCTATTGGAGCAGACTGATGTTTTTCCCTACTTTGGTGTTGCATTTAATGACAAATTGAGTTGGAAGCCCCAAGTTGATATATTAGCGCTGAAACATGCTCAGCTAGCCGGTGCCCTGATTAAGGAGCACAGGTTTTCTCTAACCAAGCCTATTGCCCCCATTGTTAAAATCCATACTACTAAAATGTGTCCAGCCATCCTATATGGTGCCACAATTTTGGGGTTTTGTAATTTATCCCCACTCTCTACAGCCCAGAACAAATTTATGAGATCAATAGTAGGATTGCCTCAATCATCCCCTCGAATACCATTGCTTTTTGATCTCGGTTGTCAGGCACTTGAAGATGTTGCACGCTATAGACCTCTGGCATTCTGGAGGCGTCTCTGGATTACTCCGGAATTCTTCCTGTATGCCAAAGCGTTGCTGGAAGTGAGGGGGCTAAGCCGTTCACATAAGATCCTATGGTTGACTAGTATTAAGGTCAATTGTCCAAGGGGCTGCCAATGACCAAACAACACAAAAACAAACAAAAAATTGGGTGACCTCAAAAGTCCTCACCAGCATCCGGAATACGGGCTTAAATTCCCAAGATTAACAGCATAAAAATATTCAAAATACAAAAGTCCCCCTCCACCATGGCTAGATTCCACAAAACACTGTGATTCCACAAAACACTGTGCTTTACCAACATAGGAAACACACGCAGGGCAGACTTGCCACATCAAGGTACTGGGAAAGGCTTGATAATTGGAAAATGTGAGCGAGAATTAAAAAAAAAGTTTTTCCAACCTCCAGTACATAACAGCAGCCTGCCACTCACACTGCCCCAGCACAGGTCAGCTGATCCTCCAATTGCCGTTTCTTTCTGAGGCAGTGTACGACTGACAGTTGTGACAAATGACATTTCAAAGCACTGGATACATTCGTGAACAGAAGTCCCTGTGAAGCTTTCACACAGGTCTTAAGTGAAAGAGGAGAAGTCTAGAGGTACAAATGCACATGCGATGTCACAGGGCCATGAAATTCCCATCCATGTTACAAGATAGATGTTACAGCGAGATGTTGTCCAATTGAAGAATGCCCAGGATGGTAGGCTGTCCGATAGCATAAGACACTGTGGGCTGGGGCATACTGTCCTTCACTGTACTTAAGTTTGCATGTAAGATTTCTTTAAAGTACATCTGTAGTTACTTCAGGTTGTAGTTACTTGTAGTTTGTAGTCCTCTTGCACGCATAGATTCTTCTTCATTTCTTTTAAATCGTCGCAAAAATATGTAGTACAGAAAACAGGTCCAGTTCCGTGTAGATTGATCAAGTAGGTTTATTCAGGACAGATGTTACAATGTAGAGAATCCTCACCAGGAGCAGCCTTCCTTCTGCTCAGCCCATCCACCAGCTGACTCTCTCACTCACCAACATTCCACCTGCCACCTCACGCACCAACATTCCATCAACACAGTCACTCTGGCTGAGCAGCAGGTATAACAATAACACCGGTCCTTCCTGGCATATTGTTAACATTCATGGCATCATAATTCCAACTTGTGGTAAAATACTGGCCCTTGTGTAATGGTGGTATCTCCTGACGTATTGTGGACATCCATCTCATGAGTACTATCAGTGATACTTCTAGCCCTGGCGAAATGCTGCCAATATTTGGCATATCGTGGCATCTATATATGACTGTTGCCACTGCTTACTCCAGGCGCTTTGCTGGCCCTGGTATGATGGGGGTGTAGGTCTAGGCATATTTTGAGTATACCTGGCATAGGATGGTGATACATGTGCATGCAAGGCAGAATCCATCTAGGTGTGACAGTCACACATTACGTTCTTGAATTACCTAAATATTGGAAGCAGGTGTTCGAGGATGATTTTTTTTTCATAAAAGTAATTTGTTTTTGGTAAGCTGATTATTAGGGACAAACTGGGTGGATTTTCATACATATATTTTAAGATGTTAGACTGGCATAATCTCTTTCATTTGGACCTCTAAGGTCCTGTAAGATGAGCAAGGACAGTGGTTTACAGACCCTATTGTGTGATGTCGTCCCTGATTTAAAGCTTAGGATATAATTATGATCCCTATACAAAGAGAAGTTTATGCAGGAATTAATAGCTAGGTCATAATTAGCCCCCTCCCTCCACTGTCTTCTCATGACAGATATTGGCTTTATCAGGTAAAAAGGTCTGGAAATAAGGGCAAAGATTTTAGGGGCGTATTTACTAAGAGGTGGCGAAGCGTGGCATTAGCCACCTTGGCCTAATGTTGCGCTCCCCCACTTCCAAACCGCAGTGCTGCACCATATTTACAAGGATAAGGTTTCCCCCTGCACTGGCACTAATTTTAGAGGACTAGCGCCAGCGCATACACCCTTGCACCATATTGTAAGGGTGCCTGCGTTGTAGGGGAAGATTGTTTATGTGCATGAAGGTATGCCTTCCTGCACATAAATAATCTGAAATGGCATTTTGAAACTTCTATGTGTGCTGCTTAATGCGGCACATATAGAAGTTGCAGGATGTCATTTTTTAAAATTGTTTGTTTATATGAAGGAAGGGTCACCTTCCTGCACATAAACCATTAATGGCCTTTTGCTGTTTCCCTCTGTGCTCCACAACGGATCACACATAGAAATTGCAAAAACTAGAGAAATGAAACATTTCTCCTCCTTGCACCTGTTTAAGACTAGGTTTTTCCTGGTCTTAATTTTGCCGCTGCCCCATATTTACGCTGCCCTTGTAAATATGGGGCAGCGTCAAAATCAATGGGTGTTGTGGTGGAATGCCCACCAGAACACCCATTGCCTGCCCCTTTTACGATAAGTATAACGTGAAAGGGGGCCTTATTTACAAGGCAGAATTAAGCCACATTAAGTGGCTTAACGCTGTCTTGTGAATAAGGCAAAGCATCAAAAGTACAATTCCTGTGGCGATAGAGACTTGTAAATATGCCCCTCAGTGCTTTAAATACTGATTCTAAAAAATATTCTACCTTCCCAAATTGAAAACTCGGAAGATGAGGTATTTACTACACGTGATTAATGCCTTACTCTATAGAAACTGCATTTTCCGGGTGTGGTAAATATCCCACATTATTCTGCACAACTTATACACATGTTCTGTGTTTTTTTGGGACAGCTCCTTCCAAAGACATTGCCAGTCATCATTTGATTTAGAATCTACTGCAAAGAGCAGAGGGGAAATATGAAAGAATGTTTAAACTAGTAGTGAAGATAGATTCTACTAAAAAAATTATAGGCCATATAAATTAGCATTTTCTGAATTGCATTTGTCTAGTAAAATTATGCTTTATTGGGGCAAAACCTCCAAACACTTCTGGGAAGGGTCACATTTATTTAGCACACCATGAAAGTACTGAAATACTTAATGAGTGCTGTTTCAGAGCCTATGGCTTTTTAAAATATCTATGTGAAATACTGCAAAATGCAGTATTTGGCCCCATTTTTCCAGTAATTTTCATGAGAAAAATCCCAACGAACCCACTGGAAGAACCTGTGCAATCTAGTTTTGTTTAAGACTAGGTTTTTCCTGGTCTTAATTTTGCCGCTGCCCCATATTTACGCTGCCCTTGTAAATATGGGGCAGCGTCAAAATCAATGGGTGTTGTGGAGGAATGCCCACCAGAACACCCATTGCCTGCCCCTTTTACGATAAGTATAACGTGAAAGGGGGCCTTATTTATAAGGCAGAATTAAGCCACATTAAGTGGCTTAACGCTGTCTTGTGAATAAGGCAAAGCATCAAAAGTACAATTCCTGTGGCGATAGGGACTTGTAAATATGCCCCTCAGTGCTTTAAATACTGATTCTAAAAAATATTCTACCTTCCCAAATTGAAAACTCGGAAGATGAGGTATTTACTACAACGTGAATGGAAAGGGGCGACCACTCGGTCCCCCCGAACGTATGGCAGAGTGCCTCGATCCCCCCGGGAAGCCATTTTGGGCGGGAAGCGCGTCTCGGCTGGTATGCCCGAAGCGGCGTAGCCGGGGCGCGCTTTTTCCCGCCCTAGAGTGGGCTGGCCTAGACACTGACGCGGCCAGCCACGCCCTCGGGGCAGGCAGGGGCGGGTTTACGCCCGCCCTGAAGATGGATAAAAAGAGACGCAGGACCAGAAGACATCCTCTTGTTCCTGTGCTCTGAAGCTGCACCTCCTCGCTGCCCGTGAGCTCGAGACGGAACGAAGAGCCAATTTTGAGCGTTTTAATCGTTCTTGTTTGTTTTACAGTTACTTCGTTGGAGAATGCCGAAGAAGGTGGGAAAGCGCATGACTACTGACCAGATGCTGCGTGTCCTCATGAAAGAGATGTCCGAGCTAAAGAAACGGGTGGACGAGAATGAGGAAAAGGGGCCGAAACGTCCTTTGGCGGGAACAGCCCCGGGGGGAAGAAATAAGAGGCCCAGGAAGGGGGCAGCGGGGGAAGACATCCCGGGTCCCAGTGCCCCGCTCGAGGCTCCAGCTCCCGTGCCGGAGGAGGGGAATCCAATTCCCGATGCGGTCACCCCCGTGTCCGAGGATGATATGCCGCCCGAGCTGGCAGCACAATTGGCAGCGTGGCTGGGAAAAGGTAACAAGGGCGCCACAGCTGTCGACGCGCAGGCGCTGATAAAGCAATTGCGTGAGAAACGGGGACCAGCAGAGGTGCCCATGCCGGCTGCAGTAGGGGACAAGACACCTGGGACGATTGCGACCACAGAGGCAGCGTCAGGTGCAGGTAAGAGGCCATTGCCGATCGCGAGGGATGAGTCAACACCCTCTCGGAGAGAAAAATTGGGGCAACATGTTCCTTTGGCAATTAAGGAAAAGATTTGGGCGGGGGAGTATGTGAACATTTTCTCCTTACTTGTTGATCACTATGAGGTAGAGCATGTAAAGAGTCAGAAGGATCTCATGCATCCGAGTGTTTGGCGCGCAAAAATGGCCGCCTTTAAAGTGAATGAGAATATCGGCAATTGGGGCAATGCTTGGGGAATCTTTACAGCAATCTTGGGGGAACGTAGACCTGAGTTGCTTGCCGAGTTTCCAATCTATCAATCACGAATCATGGGGTACTCGACATCGCACCAGGGCAATCATTGGTTCTGTTACGATAATCTGTTCAGGAAGGAAAAGGAGCACAATAAAAGTCTAACCTGGGATTGTTATGATTCTTTGACTTGGGATAAAATGAAGGAGTCAGGAATGTTGAAAATGCCGTTGGTGGGAAGTACTGTTGGCGAATCCTCCCGGCATTATGCGGGGACGCCCTTTCGATCAGGCTCGAGTGCCGACGATTACTCGAAACCGGCCGGCAATACTGGGAAAAGGGGTTTCTGCTTTAATTACAACAAAGGTAAATGTACTAGACCCCAGGGATCGTGTAAATTCAAACATGAATGTAGTGGTTGTGGGTCGCCCCATCCTGAGACCTCGTGCAGAGCCAGAACGGGTGATAATGGGGGGAGAGGAGGCGCCAAACAGGTCTAATATAGTCCGAGGGGCGCCTTTACCTACCCCTATTGATACCTTGGCGATGATTCCCTGGCTCAGTGAATACCCGGATCGTACTTCTGCTGGGGTGCTACGGAATGGTTTCTCGTATGGTTTCCGCATCCCGGTAGGGGACTTTCAGGGGGTAGATAAGTGTAAAAACCAACTTTCCGTCCTGCAGCATACGACCGTAGTACAGGATAAGATCCGGAAAGAAGTGGCTCGTGGTCGGGTCGCTGGCCCGTTCAGTGTACCCCCGGTCCAGAATTTTGTTTGTTCCCCCTTAGGGGTAGTCCCCAAGAAAGACCCCGGTGAGTTCCGACTGCTTCATAATTTATCAGCTCCGCGAGGTCTTTCTGTAAATGATGCAATCGATACAGAAGTGTGTTCGGTGCGGTACGCATCCTTCGATGAGGCCGTAGCCATTTTAAATCGCCTGGGGCCCGGGGCGCTGATGGCGAAGTCAGATATCGAGTCAGCGTTCCGATTGCTCCCGGTACACCCAGACGACCAGCGTGTCCTAGGATTCATGTTTCAGGGTTGTTATTACATGGATAGGTGTATGCCAATGGGGTGCTCTATATCCTGTGCTTATTTCGAGAAATTCAGTAGTTTTCTACAATGGGTCTTCACAAGGAAAACAGGTTTCCGAAATGTAATGCATTACCTTGATGATTTTTTGTTTCTTGGGGCAGCCGGGGATCCTGAATGTGGCCGGGCCTTGGCTGAATTTTGTGTGTTGATGAAACAGTTTGGTGTGCCAGTAGCGCCAGGAAAAACAGTGGGTCCTACGACTTGCCTCGAGTTTCTGGGGATCGAGTTGGACTCCATTGAAGGGTGTTTCCGTTTACCAGCTGAGAAAGTGTTGAAGTTCAGGGCTGCGCTGCAAGTGTGTATAAATGCATCAAAAGTTACGCTGCAACAATTACAGCAGTTGGTGGGACAGTTGAATTTTGCCCTTAGGGTAATACCAATGGCCCGCCCCTTTTCCCGTTCAATTGCCCAAGCGATGGTCGGCCTTAAAGAGTGCCATCATCGCACGAGACTATCGGCCGAGATCCGCCAGGACATGCGTATTTGGTTAGCATTTCTGGCGGACTTCAACGGTAGGATCGTCTGGAATGAACCAGCCGTGTCTTCGGATGAGCTGGGGCTGTGGACAGATTCAGCAGGAAGCATAGGTTTTGGCGCCATCTTCGGCACGAAATGGTCGGCACAAAGATGGCCGACATGGTGGCATGAGAATGGTCTGACGAGTAATATTGCTTTCTTGGAACTGTTCCCCATCTTGGTGGCCTTGAGAACATGGCCCGATGGGTTCAGAGATCACTCTGTCGTATTTTGGTCGGACAACATGACCGTGGTCGAGTGCATCAATAGTCAGGCAGCACGTTGTAAATTGATTTTAAGACTGCTTAAAGAGATTGTCTTACTGTGTATGCAATTGAACGTGCTATTCAGAGCAAAGCATGTTCCAGGGGTGATGAATCAGGCTGCTGACGCACTGTCTCGTTTTCAAATGCAGGCTTTTTCGGGTTTCCTCCCCTCAGCGGACCCAGAGCCGGCACCCTTTCCCGAAGCTCTCTGGTCTCTCGGTGCCCCGAACTTCGTCACCTCGTGGGAGAGAGTCTAGCACCAAGGACGAGGAAGGCATACGAAGGGGCGTTTCGGGCCTATTTAGCCTTTTTGGGGAATGATAGAGAGCGACTTTGGGGTCACGAGGAAGGGGTAGTGAATTTCCTGATGTCCTTACGCAGGACTGGGAAATCGGTGGCTACGGCCCAAAGGCATCGTGCTGCCATTTCCTTTGTTGCCAGAGCACATGCTATCCAGGACCCGACAGCGTCCTTCGTGGTACAGAAGGCGCTGCGTGGGTGGCAACGCCTTGAGGGTCGCAGAGTGGATGAAAGGCGCCCTATAGGTGTTGATAGATTGTCCCAGTTGTTGGCCACACTCCACGCCACATGTTCATCTCAGTTTGAGGCGGTGCTGTTCCGAGCCGCGTTTACGCTGGCATTTCACGGAGCAATGCGGGTTAGCGAATTGGTTGCAAGGAACAAACTGGATGTGGCGGGGGGTTTGTGCCGGGAACATGTTCAGATACGGGGGGAAACAATGACAGTCTCCTTTGTAAGGTCCAAGACTGACCAAGGTGGGATGGGTGACTGCGTCATCATACGCAGGATTCCTGGGTCCTCCATGTGTCCGGTAAAGTGTTTAGAAGATTACCTAGCACGAAGGGTGGCATCATGGGGGGGGACTTTGTTAAGACACGCTGACGCCACCCCACTGACGAAATTTCAGTTTCAGCGGGTGCTTGCGATGTCCGTTGCCGCTGCGGGCTTGAACCCGGGTGAATTTGGGACCCATTCCTTTCGGATAGGGGCTGCTACGGAAGCTACAGCCAGGGGTCTTAATGTTGATCAAGTGAAACGAGTGGGGCGTTGGTCCTCCAATTGTTATAAAAGATACGTGCGGTTGCACATGTTGTGAAGCGGCGATAATGTACTCACGCTTCTTGTCTTTGTTTGGTTTCAGTTACGCAAGCCTACGAGGCGGAGCGGACCATGCAGTCGACCCTACACCAGGCCAGCGGTCAGACATCACCGGCTGTGAAAAAGGAGGTGTGGGTCGTGGGCCACTCATACGTGAGGCGTGCCGCAGACGTATTCAAAGCAGGTGACATGATTCACGTGGCTGGGGAATACGGGTACAGGATGTCCTTCTACGGAAGGGGCGGTCTCTGTATTGACCAGTTTCAAACATTTTTCGAGGGTTTGTTAGGGCGGACAAGGTCACCGCCGTCTATAGTCATAGTGCATGTTGGGGGCAATGATTTGGTCACCATCGGTAGACGACTACTCCTGGAGGCAATGCTTTCCACAGTAAGTTGGTTGGCGAGGAGAGTTCCGGGGTGCACAATTGCATGGTCCCATATGATTCCACGTAAGGTGTGGCAGGGGGCTATTTCTGTTCCTGCTTTGAACCATTCTGTGAGAAAGCTTAACAATAAAGTGAGTAGGTTGTTCCGTTCCAGGGCATTGCATTCGATTTCCCATGGCTGTATTAATGATGACAGTATGTATTTGGGGGATGGTGTGCATTTGTCTTGGGTGGGGAATGAGTTACTCTTGGGTGACTTCTTAGCATGGTTAAAAGCATTGAATCATGACCTTTAGGTAGGAGTTTTTTGTGGGGGGTCCGGATAGCCGGTCAACTATCCGGCCTGTGGCGGTAAGGTCATGATCGGTGAGCACTAATTGGAAGATCCCTATGAGTGGGCGTCACCCAACACGGATGGGAGCGCTCGGGGGAGGTGGCCTTTGGCCCCTCAACGGGGAGGCGGTCCCTTCTAAGGATGGGTCGCCGAAAGAAGAGGAAAGGCGGTCAAGGCCCCTTCCTGTGGAGGAGGGGTTACAGACCCCTCCTGGTGAATTTCCCGGGGCCAGTGACATCTGCGACGGCAGATGCGGTAAGTTGTGTGGGGTTGGGGGGAGGTCTACGATACCTTCTGGATACCTCACACGAGTTTTCGAACGACCTTTAACTGGCGTCGAGTTGATAAGTGCCCCCGTCAAGTCAAGGGAAATTGGTGTAGTTGCACTTGAGTACGCCTCGGTGCTGTCGCCCCTCCCAAGTGGGGGGGGGTATGTCTGGTTAGGGATCTTGACACCGGTTACGACCTTGCCGTTGGCCCTTAAACGTTAGGATGTACAATTTCAATATTTCAAGTAAATGTTTTGTAAGATGTTAGTTCGGCTAGGAGAACCTCTGTATTAGAGAATATGTTAAAGTTAGCCCAACATCGCAATGTGGTATGAAATTGTACATTAATGTTTAAATGTTTTAAATTTTGTTTTTTAATAAATACGGCCGGGCGGGTCACTCCCGCCCACTTCCAAAAACTTCAAGAACTGTTTCCGGTTTCCCTCCTTTGGGGATTGTGTTGAGAGGGGGTGGCGGGTATCTCAGCCATATGGAAAGGGGCGACCACTCGGTCCCCCCGAACGTATGGCAGAGTGCCTCGATCCCCCCGGGAAGCCATTTTGGGCGGGAATCGCGTCTCGGCTGGTATGCCCGAAGCGGCGTAGCCGGGGCGCGCTTTTTCCCGCCCTAGAGTGGGCTGGCCTAGACACTGACGCGGCCAGCCACGCCCTCGGGGCAGGCAGGGGCGGGTTTACGCCCGCCCTGAAGATGGATAAAAAGAGACGCAGGACCAGAAGACATCCTCTTGTTCCTGTGCTCTGAAGCTGCACCTCCTCGCTGCCCGTGAGCTCGAGACGGAACGAAGAGCCAATTTTGACCCACCCACCAGCCCCTGAGGACAGCGAATTGTTTTAATAAAGTCATTTATTCTATCTTGTTTACAGGTTGTTTAGCGTCATGTTTATGTTAAATGTATAATAAAGATCGGTCTAATTTTTTCAAATTTATGATTAAAGAACATCGGATTCGAGGTCCATTTATAAACAGGTTTTCGGTCATAGTGGCCAATGTAGTTCGTTTAGCTAGCATTTGTCGTATTTATTTTGGTCGGGCGGTAAGGTCATGATCGGTGAGCACTAATTGGAAGATCCCTATGAGTGGGCGTCACCCAACACGGATGGGAGCGCTCGGGGGAGGTGGCCTTTGGCCCCTCAACGGGGAGGCGGTCCCTTCTAAGGATGGGTCGCCGAAAGAAGAGGAAAGGCGGTCAAGGCCCCTTCCTGTGGAGGAGGGGTTACAGACCCCTCCTGGTGAATTTCCCGGGGCCAGTGACATCTGCGACGGCAGATGCGGTAAGTTGTGTGGGGTTGGGGGGAGGTCTACGATACCTTCTGGATACCTCACACGAGTTTTCGAACGACCTTTAACTGGCGTCGAGTTGATAAGTGCCCCCGTCAAGTCAAGGGAAATTGGTGTAGTTGCACTTGAGTACGCCTCGGTGCTGTCGCCCCTCCCAAGTGGGGGGGGGTATGTCTGGTTAGGGATCTTGACACCGGTTACGACCTTGCCGTTGGCCCTTAAACGTTAGGATGTACAATTTCAATATTTCAAGTAAATGTTTTGTAAGATGTTAGTTCGGCTAGGAGAACCTCTGTATTAGAGAATATGTTAAAGTTAGCCCAACATCGCAATGTGGTATGAAATTGTACATTAATGTTTAAATGTTTTAAATTTTGTTTTTTAATAAATACGGCCGGGCGGGTCACTCCCGCCCACTTCCAAAAACTTCAAGAACTGTTTCCGGTTTCCCTCCTTTGGGGATTGTGTTGAGAGGGGGTGGCGGGTATCTCAGCCATATAATGCCTTACTCTATAGAAACTGCATTTTCCAGGTGTGGTAAATATCCCACATTATTCTGCACAACTTATACACATGTTCTGTGTTTTTTTGGGACAGCTCCTTCCAAAGACATTGCCAGTCATCATTTGATTTAGAATCTACTGCAAAGAGCAGAGGGGAAATGTGAAAGAATGTTTAAACTAGTAGTGAAGATAGATTCTACTAAAAAAATTATAGGCCATATAAATTAGCATTTTCTGAATTGCATTTGTCTAGTAAAATTATGCTTTATTGGGGCAAAACCTCCAAACACTTCTGGGAAGGGTCACATTTATTTAGCACACCATGAAAGTACTGAAATACTTAATGAGTGCTGTTTCAGAGCCTATGGCTTTTTAAAATATCTATGTGAAATACTGCAAAATGCAGTATTTGGCCCCATTTTTCCAGTAATTTTCATGAGAAAAGTCCCAACGAACCCACTGGAAGAACCTGTGCAATCTAGTTTTGCTCTTTTGCACACTGCTACTTAAGCAGATATTTACACACCACCACATTAAAGATAACTAGCTGGTACTGAAAAAATGCGGTTTCCACTTGAAGTTCGACTCTGCACATTTATAAGCACAGCTTCCCATCCTTTCATAAACAAGCTATGACAAAACCAATAGGTTTGACATCTGTCTTGTATTGTATTGTATTGTATTGTGTTTTTGTACAGCGCTACTATCACCCTACGGGCATCCTGGCGCTCAGAGTCCATTCCATAGTTGTCCGGCTGCCACACTGAACACCCTACCGCCCATTCTAGACTGTTTAAATCTAGGAACCTGGATTAGGCCAGTGTTCGCAGACCGAAGGTGTCTAGGGGGCTCATATCAGTTAAATTTATCCTGTAGTGGTAATGGTCCATTACCATGGACCGCCCTAAAGACGATGCATAATGACTTAAAACTGATCCGTTCTTTTATTGGCAGCCAATGGAGATCCCTCAGCGCCAAAGTTGTGGAGGAGCTCCATGGTCTATTCAGAGCCACCTTAGCTGCTGCCGACTGCACCCGTTGGAGCCCTTGAATGATGTACTGAGGGGCCCCCAAATACAGGGCGTTGCAGTAATCCAGCCTGCTTAGCACCAAACTCCTCACCATCAGAGTTCGAGAGTAATCCGGTAGTAACGGGAGGATCTTTCTCAGCATGCGGATTAACGCAAAGCCAACTTGGATGGTTTTGTTGGCTGCGACACCATTTGAAGATTAGCGTCCAGATTTCGTACGGTGTTAGTCGGACTCAGAGAATCTTCATCCGGAGTGAGCATGAAGTCTGGCATATGGTACTTTGAGATTTTTGCCACTGAACAGTACATCACCTCCATTTTCCCCCCATTCAGTTGAAGCGAGTTGGCCCTGAGCCAGCCTGCCGTTTTCTGCATACACTCCTGGAAGGCCTCTAGTGAGGTCTCCTGCTCGCCCTCCAGGGAGAAAATCAGTTGAGTATCATCCGCGTAATTTATAAAGCTGATACCAAAAGATTTAATGATGGACAACAGGGGTATCAGGTACACATTAAATAAGGTGGGACTGACTGATGAAACCTGTGGGACTCCATGATGGACGGGGGAGGCTTCTGATGCAAACTGGCCTAAAGTAACCGTCTGTTGGCGATCCAGGAGGTAAGACTGTAACCACTCAAAGGCTTTTCCTCTCACTCAGTTATTCCACAGTCTTTGTAGCAGCACAGTATGACTCACAGTATCGAAAGCCGCCGACATATCTAAAAGGACGAGAATCGACGCGTCCCCTCTGTCGGCGCGCAATCGAAGATTATCCATCCCTGTGATCAATGCCGTTTTGGTACCGTGTGCAGGTCGAAAACCAAACTGGAATGCGTCCAGCAACTGGTTATCCTCCAGATGTTTAGATAGGGTTCTGCTGACTGTCTTTTCCAAGATCTTTATAGGAAAAGGGAGGAGGGAGATTGGTCTAAAGCTGGTTGGTAAAGTGGAATCCAGCGATGGCTTTTTCAGCAATGGGAATACCATTGCTTGCTTCCATGCATCTGGGACTACACCTTCTTCCAGAGACTGATTACATATTTTATAAAGCCATGGGAACAAAATTTTACCAAATTGTTTCCATATTCTGTGGGGTATAGGGTCAGCCGGGGAACCAGATGTGACACTATGAGCCATGTTGGCAAAAGAGTCCTCTGTATATAGTTGAAACGAAGTTAGCAAAGAGTTGTCATTTAGCTCGATTCTTGGCTCATCGAGTTCAGTATCTGCAGGCTGGATTCTCCTGAAAAAAGCCTGCAATATCATCACAGAGCTGTTGAGAAGCAGTTGTCTTGTTGCATTGGCTAGGGGGCAGGGTGATATCCTTAAATATCTTAAACAGAGTTTTGGTGCTATTCGTGGAGTTCAAAATTTTTGTGGCATAGAAGTTAGCTTTTGCTTTAGCAACCGCTGTTTTATAATTGAGTTGGGCTAACTTAAAAAGATTTTTATCTGCATCCTCGTACTGTCTCCTCCAACGCCTTTCTGCCCTTCTACGAAGAAGACGGAGTGCTTTTAGATCCGCATTAAACCAGGGAGCTGAATTTTTTTCCTTATTTTTGATTTTACCCTTTGGGAGTAGACGATCTAAGTTCCTAACCATGGTGCTACAGTACTTTTGCGAGCTCTCCCCCACCGAACCCGCGGGGGTTAAATGGTCATGCTCCTCGACCAGAGCTTGCGCCATATTACTGTCCAGTCTGGCCCGCTTCCTATCTAGTCTGTATGTATTCGCAGCCCTACCTCCTTCCTGTTGAGCCCCTACACTGATGGTAAAAAGGACCAGATAATGATCAGTCCATGTTTTGGGTAAAATATCTTGTATTAATGTTCCAGCCTCCTTGGCAAATACTAAATCCAATAAATGCCCCTCTTGGTGAGTGCTCTGGTGTACTAACATTTGCAAGTTCAAATTCGCACAAATCTGTAATAATTCTCTCTGGTTCTTTGCCAAATTTCCAGTCTCCCAGAGATTAAAATCCCCCAATATGATTGGCCTGGAGTGAGTCAGAGCAAGATTTGTAATACTCTCGTATAGGCTCTGATAGTGTGTAGATTGTCCCGGGGCCCTATAGCACACTACACCTGAGAATAAATTTCCCTTAGTTCCCTGTATGGTGAATCCCAGTAGTTCGATTCCTCTGATTTCAGCCAATGCTAAGGGAACACAATTCCATTTCTCCTTAAAGATAATCCCCACACCTCCACCTCTGCCCGTCAATCTGGGCCTATGCAGTAATTTGTAACCAGGTGGGCACACCAGTCCCAGTTTGATTAAAGAGTTGTCTGTGGTGCAAGTTTCCGTTAAGAACAGCATATCAAGATCCAAATCTTCTTCCACACCAGATATCTCAAAGTGATGTTTAATAAGTGACCTGCAGTTGATTAGGCCACAACTTAACTGCTTGTCATTGACTGTTATCCTGTTCACCGACGTAATCTCCAGATCATCTATAGCCAGCAGCTCATCAAGAGAGTAGAAAAGCCGCCGTTGATGAGGTATAATACCCTGAGTGCTAGTAATTTGGGAGTTTTTTGGCAGCATGACCGGCACTAGGGGCGGGCAGGTCGCGGACGGGCGCAGACGGGCTTGCCTCTAGCGCGCCTCCGGTGCGCCATCGGCGCGCCCACTGCGCGCTTGCATTGACTGTCTTAAGTAAGCAGTCTAGTGCAGCTGATCAGCAGCTAGACTGTCAACCAAGATGGCTGCCCCAAACTACCCTCTCTATGTCCCTGATATCGGAGGTAGAAGTCCGCTAAGCAGTGTGTGTTTTTTGAAATTTTTATCGTGCAAGTAAGTGGCGTTTGGTTATAATAAAAGCATAATCCCCTAATACAATTTTGTTAAAAATACCGCTAGCGCGAACCCTGTGCTATTCACAACTCGGCTATTGAATGCTTTTGCTAATCTGAATCACAGCAAACAATTCCGTTCTCGCACTCAACAGCACAAGAAATCCAAACCTTCTTTGTCTAATGTGCCGCGCGTCTGCCGAAACCAATTTAAATAGGCAGTCTAGTGCAGCTGATCAGCAGCTAGACTGTCAACCAAGATGGCTGCCCCAAACTACCCTCTCTATAACCCTGTTATCGGAGGTAGAAGTCCGCTAAGCAGCGTGTGTTTTTTAAAAACTTTATCGTGCAAGTAAGTAGCGTTTGGTTATAATAAAAGCATAATCCCCTAATACAATTTTGTTAAAAATACCGCTAGCGCGAACCCTGCGCTATTCACAACTCGGTTATTGAATGCTTTTGCTAATCTGAATCACAGCAAACAATTCCGTTCTCGCACTCACAGCACAAGTAATCCAAACCTTCTTTGTCTAATGCATGCAGTTTGGTCATGTTCATGGTGTACATTTGCCAAACCTATTGGCTTTGCCATGCTTGTTTGCCCAGAAACATCTGGAAGTGAACACACATAAAGAATCTGAAAAATAGAGACTGCCAAAAATAAAGCAAACTTTTTAACTGCAGCATCTATTTTTCAAATGTTTTTGTCAATGCTCGCATCCCTGTGCTACAAGACCACTTGCTAAAGGTCCAAGTACAAAGGACGCCAGCACTTAAGGGAGGCTGACCTAAAGCCCCTTAAAGTAAGTACAGAAAATAACAAGCTCACTATAAGTGGTGAAAGGATCATACATGTCAAACCCAATAAATGACTGGGCTCAGTTCCAGGGCTTTCCAAAAAGCTCAGATTAGTGTTTCAAGGAAAGCTATTTCAGCTGCTTCTGAAATAGACTCCCTTACTTTTCAGATTTCCTAAAACAAGTTAACCATATTTTTAAGATAATCTATAGGCAGTAAACAGGACAGACTGTGCGACTGATAAAATGCACAGATCAACACAGGGTTGCTATTTACTTGACTGAGCACTAACATTGACAAAGATATTAAATAAATAGGAAAGTATCTACTTACAGGTTAACTCAAGTAAAAGTAAAGAAACTAAGAAGTTGTCCTGCATCAATTAACTTTAGGAACACCTTCATTTTTAAAGACATCTTTGAACAAACATGTAAACATATGATAAAGTGTCTTCAAAATGAATATAAAAATGTATTTCAGGCAGAAGCATTTCACCTTAGTGCATTAAATGATATACCTGTCTAGAGAAGTAATTTTTAAAAGTGCTTGCATTCCAGCATGAATTTAGAAATATTAATGCCTGACAACAATGCCACTAATGAACTAGAAGGCAAGTTGGACCCTATGCCTGTCCAGTGTTGTTATTAAACATGGCTAGCTTTACTTTGTGGACTATTTTATGTGGACTTCAGCATTTCCAATGGTCTCCTCTTCAGTGACATATTTCAATAGAAATTTTTATTTGCTGAGTAATTTTTAAAGCTGTTTTTGCTACAGTAATATTTGTTGTACATTGACTGTGTTTCTATTTTTATTAAGTGTGATTTTGGTATTTGCGCAGGTCAAAAGCTCTTAATTCACAATGTAAGTCTCCACTGGGTACATTGTGAAGACGTTTTGCGACATAATCACTCTCCACTGCAATGGAGAACTCTATCTGAATTACAGGGTCCAGTATAGCCTCTTCCTCTATTTTAAATACCATGACATCTCAACCTTCTGCCAGTGAGGGAACAACTAAGAGGCTTAAAAAATACCTGCCTTCTCCTGCAAAGTCTTTACAATTGGCTTCGCTAGATCTTCAGCTGGAGAAAATTAGAGCTTTGTGCCCTTTCATGGAAGATGGTCACTCATGGAAGAGAGTTTGTCTTCAGAGGAGTAGCAAATCTCTAACTTTAAAGACAAGTCTCTTAAATTGACTTCTCTTCCAGCACAGGTTTCCTCCCTACAGAAATAAGTGGAAGACCTTGAAAACAGGACTCGGGGGAATAACCTTTGTATTTATAACCTTCCCAAGGGCACAAAAGGGGTGGAAGCCATTTCTTTTTTTAAAAACCTTTCTGCTCCAGATTTTGCAATTACCAAAACGTCCGGTACTTAACATTTAGAGAGCTCACAGATTGGGTTGTCCTCCTTCGAGTGCTTCATATTCTCATAGACCTAGAGATGTCATCTTCAGTTTTTGGGAATATACAGAGCTAATGCAGGGTATTTCTGGTGACAGACATCTCAAACAGATTTTATGGTCAGGTCATGATATTTTTCCCATGACTATGCCAAAAAAACAACAGACAGGCACAGAGAATTTCTGAATATGAGACCTGCTCTTAGTTCATGGGATCCCGTTCTGGACTTTTTCATCCATGTCTCTTCAAAGTCACGTATAATAAAACAACAACATATGAGGTCTCATCTCATTTGAGGAATGTCCTTACATCTTCCAGATCAGATGTTATGGATGTTGTTCCTTTAACTTCTTCAACATGATATTATAATGTGGTTGAGTCTGCATGTTGAACTTTCGTCATTGAAGAATTATATTATACTGTAATGTTTGGTCTCTTTTTATATAATTACTTACTTATTGTTGCTGTTGATTTCTAGTTATAAATTATTGCATAATGGTATATTTTAGTCTTAACATTGTACATTGTTCTTTTTTCTTGCAAGTATTATATCTTTGTTAGGGTTGTCTTCATTCCCCATTATGTTGCAACGTCCCTCCTGTGCCATGTCACCCCTAGTGGATCAGGCACAATGTCTTCTCCATGTGGTCCCCCCCTACCGTCATCAAATTACCATTAGGTATGTTCCCCTTTTTTGTTTTTTGTTTGATCTATTTCCTCTATGCTTAAACTAAGCTTCCTTTTTTTTCCTCCTTTTGTTTAATTTTCATTCTTTCCTCTCTTCTTCCTTTACCTTTTTCCTTTCTTATTTTGGAATCTTTACTTTATGTTTTCTTTCCTATGCTGCTTTATCCTTTACTACTTTTATTGGTCTGTTATATTTTCTTTCAATTAATGTCTGATTGCTATCTTCCATTTTTCCTCAATGGTTTAGACAATGGCATCCTGGAATGTCAGGGGTTTGAATTCTCCAATGATAAGACAGCGAGTACCTACTCACCTATCAAAGTTTAATGCGCACATAGCTTTATTGCAGGAATCCCATCAATCTGATTTTGAATCTATGAAATTGCGGAGGGTATGGGTGAGGGAAGTTTTCATTTTATTTGCTATGGTGAAAAAACAAGGAGTTGTTATATTGTGTCAAAAGTTCATTTGATTTCTCAGGAAAGAGATGAGAAGGAAAGATGGTTATTACTTAAACTGTGCATTGATAAGATTTCAATTGTTCTTTTCAACATATATTGTCTTAATGAACCTTACTGTCAATTTTGGCCCCTGATATCACAGAAGCTTTTGGAACTTCAAGATGACAATCTAGTTTTAGCAGGTAATTGCAACGTACCTGCTGATCCTTTCCTGGACAGAAATTCCTTATCTCGTTACATACCAAACAAAATGCAAAAAAACATTTGCACAAGCTTTTTGTAGGTGTCACATTAAGGGTGCTTGGAGATTATGTAACCCCACTTTACAGGAGTAAACATTTTTCCCTAGTGCATCATACACAGTCCAGAACTGACTATGTTTTTATTTCACACCAGCTAACGCAATCCTTATATTCAGCAGATATTGGTTCTATCTCAATGTCTGATCATGACCGGTATCAGTGCATTTAGATATCTTACTTAAACCTGGTTTGGTTTTGGCCCAAAGATCAAGGGGCATATTATCAAGGGGGTTTATCTCCGCTTTTTTGGCTTTAAAAGCCAAGAAGCGGAGATAAAATTATCTCCCTATTACCAAGCTGTCGCTAACACCAGTTAGCGACAGCTAGTAGGAGATAGCGACCATCTTGGGCACCACTTTGCATGTCAGTGATATTTATCACTAATGAGATGCAAAGTGGGCGTGCCAAGATGTTAGAGACTGAAAACAGTCGCTAACATCGCTATCTCCTATTACCAACTTTTGGAGATATTCGCGCTAAGCGGGAATATCTCCAAAAGCACCTGATCAGTTCTTAGCCATGTTATCCAATGGGAGGTGGATAACATGGCTAAGAGCATTTGCTCGATAATGCATGAATATCGCTGACTTTTCAGCGATATTCATGCATTTCGGCCGTTTTTTATCGCATTTGCGATAAACCTTGTTAATAGCAAGGTTTATCTGCGATAAAAATCGCCGATGTGCGGCGATAATTTTTGTCTCTAAACAAGTTAGAGACAAAAATTATCGCTAGTTGTTGGTCTTGTCTTTAATTTCTCTTCTATATACTTCTCCTAATGTGGCCATTTGTGTTGATGGGTTGATATCTTCTTATTTCTATCTTCATAGAGGAGTCCATCAAGTTTACCCCCTCTCCCCATTCTTTTTCAATTTAGCACTAAAACATTTTTTGTCTATGATTCATCAGAATGCTGATATGCACAGCTTCATTCATGATTCTCAACAAATTAAATTAGCTGTGTATGCTGATAACATTTTGGTATTGATTTCTCAACCCCAACCGCTCTTCCTGCTCTCGCATCAGAGGTTACCTCTTTTTCCCATGTCTCTGGATATAAAATTGAACAATAATAAATGTGAAATGTTGGCCCTTAACAAATTCACCTTTAGGCATGAATTGCAATCCAAGCATTTTAAATACCTTGGTCTCCAATTCACTTCATCCCCCTCCTCTTCCTTTTCGATCAACATGGACAATTTCATTCAAACAATGTCTTCCCTAATCAACAAATGGCATCCCCTTTACTTGTCTTGGTGGTGTTGTCTTGACACTCTTAAGATGATGTTAGTTCCTATCATACTTTTTACTCTCTCTAATATACCCTTACGTGTCCCTCTTAAGTCTTACAAGAGATTGTATTCAATATTATCTTCATTTCTTTAGAATAATAAAAAACCTTGTATATCCTAAAGCTAAAGGTGGAGTTTACTTTCCTGATTTCCCTAAATATCATAAATCTTTCCTATTGAGACAATCCTCCCAATGGATAGCTCCTTCCTCATTATATAATCCGTTATGGGTAGGCTTGGAATTGCCATTTCTGTCCCCTTCTTCCTTCTTAGAAAACTTAATTTTCACTCAAAAACTCTCTTCTCCTAATATCAAAAACACTTGTAAACTATTAACCTCTGTTAGTTCCTATTCTCGTACAGATTTAAACTTGTTTCCTAATTCTACTATTTGGCACAATCAATATATTCAAATAAAGAGTAGTTCTATTTGTTAGCATTCCGGAAGAGCTAAAGGGTTGATTTGGGTTCAAGCATTTGTTTGATCAGGGCTCCCCTTTTCCTTTTACACAAGCTCAGGAACTTTTTCGTATTCTATCTTTTTTTCTGCAGAACTTCTTCTCAAAACATTAAAAACATTATTTCTCAAGATGGCAATCATTTCAAATACATCACTTCTTCTAGTATTTCACCACCTATGCCATTAGCTACTCTTCTACCTACACACCCTAAATCTTCCACTAACTATTCCCATATATTAGATGCTCCCATTATTAGTCCTAAGTCTGCAATTGAACTTGAATGGGAGAATGATCTCTCTATAAATTAACCCATATCTTCCTGGAAAGAAATCTGGATGAAGATTACAAAAGCTTCCTGTGCAGCAAACAAAAAACAACATTTTTTTTCCATATACAATAGACACTTAATGACACTGATAACCTTGCACAAGATTAACCCAGAAATCCCGGATACTTCTTGGTCGTGTTTTGTGCAACACACTGAAGTCTGGGTCAATGCTTCCTTCAGTATCATCTAAAGCATGGTGGTATGCAGTATGTATCATAATCACAAATTGGATACCGCATATGTTCATCCCTTATCTCTTGTTTTAAGAAGATAAGATCTTTGCACACCTGTTATTAAATTCCTTGACTATTCCACCATCATAGCCTTAACTTTCCCACCTCACATCCAGGAAGTTCCACAGCCTTCCTGACTTCCTCATTCTGATCATTTGATTTATTTTTGTTTCATATATTTTTTTACTTCTTGTTATTTATTAAGATACGTTCATCTTGACAAATATTCAGACTGTAATTTGTATACAATGTATGCCTTTTTTCTTATCTTGCTTTCCTCCCTTACCATCATTATTTTAATATTGTGTACCATCCGATTGTATGTTATCTCATGCTCAATAAACCCATGTTTAAAGCCCACAAAGGAAGTCTGTGGCAAGTCATTGAGCTCACAGCTCATCTGGTCCCCAGAGTTCCAGTGATAGAAGACAGTCATTGTCAGAAGGATTGCCAGTTGCCCCTGAGAAGGGGCTGGACAGTATTTTCTAACATTCTAGACGTATGCCAGCTTAACTATGTCATACATGTTGTTGTTGCAGTGGCGGCACTTTTTATCTACTTGCCAGGCAGACAAGTGCAATGTGAAAGAAGGGCTCTGACGCTTATTCTTGACAGCCTGCTTTGCTGAGTTAACACAGTCCAGATAGTGGCTGACACTAAAGGGCTTTTAGCACACAAAAGCAGCGCTTCCATGCCAAGACACAAGGGGCCTTATTTATGAAGGCCTTGCGCCACCGGTGCGTCACTTTTTCCC
The DNA here is from genome assembly GCF_964263255.1 of Lissotriton vulgaris. Taxonomy (NCBI): domain Eukaryota; kingdom Metazoa; phylum Chordata; class Amphibia; order Caudata; family Salamandridae; genus Lissotriton; species Lissotriton vulgaris. The sequence continues at coordinate 904,633,273 of NC_141698.1, forward strand.
ATGTTAAAAGTGACGCACCGGCGGCGCAAGGCCTTCATAAATAAGGCCCAAGGAGTTTTTTTTACATTTTCTACAGATACACAAGATCTACAGATATTAACTCTTCTTTAAAATTTTCGAAAATCACAATCCTATAGTGGATGCACAAAAATAAACTGAAATAGACAAATATCGCATAAGTAACAGAAAAATACATGGGCCTATCTTAGGCTCTCATAAAACAGGTACTGATGGCAAAAAGCTATAAACAGTTCTGTAGAAACAGCACATGAATGAAGTTATGGAACAACATTATTCATCACCTTTGTGAACAAAAAAGGGAATTAAAATAAAAGCTGATTCCGTGGGACTAGTGCTTGAAAGTGTTTGTCATGAAATTTGATTACAGCAATCTGGGAAAATAAAATAGTCATAGTTCAGTGCCAGCAAACAAAACTGACATTCCAAATATATGACAGCCGCGTGGTTTGTATTCCACCTTCTGGATTGCCTGCATGCATGCTGCGCTAAGAAAATAGCTATTTGTTGTGACAAGTCTGCATGGCTGCTCTGCTTGCATGCGTAATTCTTTCTCCCGGTGATGCCCTGAACCCATTCATGTTCAAACAGTCATTTTTCAGTTCGAGCCAGTGACATTTTCACATTCGTTTGCTGATGCATTGTATTAGAAAGAATTATAACACCGATTTGTCTCACGCTGTGATATAAACAGAGAGTTATTTCCATAGCAGCAAGGCGGGAACTGGCAACCACACAGAGTCTCCAATGAAAGGTCTATCTCCACAAGCTGAGGACGAGCAGACAGATTGTGTGTAACCCCGACGAGGAAGTACAGAGAATGCCCGAACTAGAAAAGACAATATTAAAAGGCTATGTTGTGGTCATGTAGTTCCAATGACTCGTATCCACAATTGGTTGTCTGAACATTTTGAGGCTGACCCACAACCCAGTTCGTGCAATAAAAAAGACCTCAGCCGAGAAATAGGTCAAGATATGGATGTTTCACGTAAATGTAATTACCAAAATGTAAACAAACACTCAACAGTGTCCCTCGCTTGTAGATCGACACGCTTTTCAGGACTGGAGTCGTCAGTAGACCAGGAGACACATTAAGTAAAGGCATGTACGTGTATGTATGTGTGTTTGTGTGTGTGTGTGTGTGAAATACTCAACAACTAATGTCCCTAAGAGGGTGCAGTTACTAGACACCCTTATCCTATTTCTTGTGAGGGGTTATGTGTTATATTTTTGTGCGCTGATAATGAGCGGCCACATTTATATGTAAATGATCTATTCAGGAGTTTTACAAAATATAGTGCTAAGTCACAGACGAGGCCATGCTTCCTACTGAGTTCAAGGATATGAATGGAGCAACACCGCGGGCAACTCACACAAGTAATATAACTATCATTGGCTAAATTTAGCCTACAAATATGTCAACTTTTCAAACATCCTAAAGTCCCTTCATATCGACAGTGAAAATATAATCAGTAAAAATATCACAAATACCATAATATAGACTTCTCAATGGATTGAGGCAAAAATGACATGAACATACATTTCATCAACACATATATAAATAAAAGAATCATGGTCAAATAGTGTTATCGTACCGATATTTAAAAAGGGTGATAGGATGGACCCTGCCTGTTACCGTCCGATTTCACTGATCGATAACACGCTGAAAGTCCTTGGAAGGGTAATTTTTAAAAGGATTAGGAACTGGGCTGAGGATAATAATGTTTTACATTGCAGTCAATTAGGCTTTAGAAGTCATGTGGGCACCATAGAACAATGTCTTAACTTGAATCTGATCATGGCCAAGTATATTACTGTAAAAAAGTCCCCGCTTTACTTGGGATTCATGGATTTGAGTTCAGCATTTGATTTTGTTAATCGTTCTAGTTTGTGGTCACTTTTGCTTAGTTATGGTTTGGATGATTCTTTGGTATACTTTCTTTCTTATTTACATAGGGACCTAAAGGCCAGAGTACGTATCAATAATGAGGGCGAAGTCTCCAATGATATTTTTATTAGCCGAGGAGTTAGACAGGGCTGCGTACTCGCCCCACTGCTTTTTATTCTTTATATTAACGGGTTGAGCAGTACTTTGAGCAAGAATACTAAGGATGTACCAATTATAAATGGCTCCCCTATTACTGCTCTGCTTTATGCGGATGACGCAGTATTAATGGGGCGTACACCTAATGCTTTATGTATTTTAATCACTGGGTTTGTCACTTTTATGTCTGATTTGGGTTTAAACACCAATTTTAAAAAATCATTTATTATGAATTGTGGACCGAAAAAATATAATATTACCTCGATCAAATCAGGTGACAATACTTTAAAATGCACCAGCACTTTCCCTTATCTGGGGCTGCTATTCTCTAATACAGGCTCATGGCAGCCACATGCAGCCTATGCGAGAAATAAAATTAGCAAGTCATTTAACTCAATTTTATCTCTCCGGCAACCCAAACAGGCCGATGTCACCACCCCTCTGCTAAACATCTTTCGCACCCAATGCCAACCAACGGGGACTTATGGAGCAGAGGTGTGGGGTTACTGTAATAGTACACATGTTCAGTTGGAGGAAAACAGATTCTGCAGGAGGGTGCTGGGGGGAGTCCCTTGTGCCTCTACATTTATCTGTCACAATGAGCTTAAGTTGCCATATATTGAGGATTTTATTAGATCTAGGCCCGCCCTTTTTTGGATAAAAATATGGTTAAACCCAGCGGCATCCTTAACACGCACCATAATATCTGACTGCTTACTATGCGAAAGATCCCATCATGTACCATGGTTAAATGCTGTTAAGAAAAGCCTGTTGAGCGTGGGCCAGGGATCCTTGTTTGACTCCCCTAACACTATTGCTCACGCTCATAAGAACATTGTTAAACGGGCATTGTTTGACTTATATAAGGAGGAACGGATGAGATCCGAACATGCTAAATCTGCAGTTATTAAATATCTGCCCTATGCTGAATCCGGCAATGAAAACTTAAGCAAGCCTTGTAGATATCTGTCAATCTCGATAGGAAGATGGAACCGGAGCCTTTTGTTCCGCTTCCGAGATGGAAGCATTGCCAATTTATTAAGCTTCCCCCTCGGCTATAATAGAAATTCAGAACAGTTGGATTGTCCCTGTTCTGAAGGCGGGAAACAAAGTTTGTTGCATTACTTCTTTTTTTGTGGCTATTATAAATTGTATACCCGCCAATATTTAATGCCGATTCTCCATAAATATGACCAAAGAGACTTTACCCTGGCAATGAGAATGCTACAAATGTTGTCAACAGATGAAGTGATATGTGCTGTTAGTTGCTTTTTAAAAGCCTGTGTGAGATCAAGGGCAAGCATGGAACATGCTTAATGGACTACAGTATTTTACCAAACGCATATTGCACTTTATTATTATGACATACTTTGCACAAAGAATTTACTATATGCTGGTACCTTTAGGACCCCTTTTGTATCTTGCACTTTGCACTTTGCACTTTATGTGATATATGCTGCTCTAAACCCCATTGACAAAGTTTTGTCTTTTATCTTACATTTTAAATATATGCTTTTATGTGTTTTTAATGTGTTTCATACTGTATGTACTTTTATGGATGTATCAAAATCCGAATAAAGATCATTTGACTTGACTTGATAAATAAAAGCATAATAAAAAATAACGTGAATAGATATATCACCCCACAATGAAGTTTAAATATCAAATTCACTGTTATAAACTATCATTACATTAATTTAAAATTAACACTTATCTAACTCGATATCGCAAACAACAAACATAATTGCTCAACCAATCACATGCAAAAGAACAGTATTTAGAAATAGAAAAGCACAATTAATTATTGAGGTGTAGAAACAGAAGAGATGACAAACAAAACTGCTGCCACGTTTGCCTGTGGACAGAGGCGAACACAATTCTGCATGACCAGTACAACACCTCCTGCTGGAAAAGCAGAGACCATTAACACAAGCACTTCACTGAAAATCACACACCCCTTACTCTCACACACTACAAAACAAACTTCCTCTTCTATCACAACTACAATAAAGACATCAGATGAATAATATTTAGTACAATAATAATATACTTAAATTACCCCAATCTCCTATTAAGCAGTCGGTTGAGACTTTCAAACTATTTTCCCTTTATTCATTTTTTGTCTTCTACCAAACAAACAAGGTGCAGCACACCAACAATTCAGGTGAATAATAAACTAAAAAAGCAATACATATTCCTCAGCCAAGGTCCTAAAGAAATTCAAACATACAAAAACATGTCAAAAGGCTACTCATATACTCAGATAGAAGGCTCCATTTGAACCAAGCTATTTAACAGCACCTATTGAAATTAACCACAAGACAAATTCCCTGAAATCTGCTGAGCATGGCAGCCCTGGAATAGTGCAGTGTTCTCTGTTCATTACAGTGCACCTGAGGGCGCCCCCGGTTTAATAGTCTTTACTTGTCAGGTACCATTCAGAACTACTCAGAATGGATTGGCAATGATGCAGTCACACCAACCACGTTCTCAGGGCCCGTGCATAGCAGGTGCGAGAACCAGGAACGTATCCCAGCTTCAGTTGAGCCTTCCCATTAGCACACAACTCCTAGGAGCATTTACAAGCCCTAGTCGCCACCAGAGTGTCATTTCTTTTAACACTCCAGTGGCATTGTGCCATTTTTAGTGTTTACAAGGTGGTGGTAAGCCACTTAGCATGGCTTAACGCCACCTTGTAAATATGCCCTTTTCTGCCGCAGTCTTCTGAGGTAAAGGGGCATGCAATGGGTGTTGCTGTGGGCATTCCACTGCAACACCCATTGCTTTTTGGTGCTGCACCACATTTACAAGGAGGTGTAAATCTGTGTCAGCGCCCAAAAACTAAGCCATGCAAGAGCAGGTGTTGGAAGGGCAGTCTTTATATCAAGTGAGGCTGTTCACAGGAGGGCAGTCTCAAGGTGGAGCACCTATCATGGAGGTAGAAAAGAAGTGCCCTCACTATTTATGACCGCTTTTGACAGAGGGGAGGAAGAGACAAAGGTTGGCTTCTCTTCAAAGAACTCATCATCTCTGACACCAGACGCTGCAGTCCTCACCCTTCACCCCTATCATCCAGCACATGGATGTATCCAAAGACCAATTAACAGCCCTTCAATCAAAAAGTCTACACACAACTTCTAAGGCAAGGCCTGACTCCTCTTGCCCCACGTCAGGGGCTAGTTATCCCCTCTCACATCTCAGGAATGACAGGAATGTTAGTAATACTCCTCTACCATCTGTGGAAAGCAACCCCATCGCCATCTTGTACACATGCCCAGGCCAGGGGCTTTGAAAATGGAAGCATGAGGGGTGTAACTCACTGGTTCATTCAGACGCACATGTATTTCACACTGACACATGCATATGCTCAGCATTCTGGATCTCGGCAATCGGATTTAGAGTTCACTGTGAGCAAGAGAACTGCCACATGAATTGGCTGGTAGACTTGAATTCACATGACTCAATTAAAAAGTCATGGTCACCATTTCTATTTCCCCAGGATTTACCTGTGCATGTACCTTACTCAGGCACAGCCCTGTCGGACCCCGCTCCCCGCTACAGTGCATGATGCACCCACCTTGCTACTCCTCCTGGTCGCTCTCTGATCCTTCTGTATCTCTCTTCTCTTCACCTTCCCTTCTCTTCTCTCTTTTTTCTTCTCTCTCTATCTGTTACAGGTGCATTATAGTTAGGAAACAGAATAATACAAAAAATTGAAATATTCACTTGAAAAACCAAAGGTTACTGGAACATTATAGTTAGGCTCAGATTTCTCTCCTACCACACCAGTGACATTCAGCAGTTATAGGCACCTGAGCTAACAATGCACTGCTCATGGCCTCACATATTACATCCCTCATAACATGATCAGTGATATTACTGATGACATCACTGATTACATCATTGATGACCTCATTCTTAAAACACCTCACACACCCACTCATACCCCCATACAACCTCTTGTACACCCACTCAAACACCCATACAACCACTCACATACCCATTTGCAGACCCATATCAATAGTCACATACCCACACACTCCTCTACAGAGGCACTCATGCACCACTCACTCACACATACAGCCATTCACACAACCATTCACTCTCTCATACAGCCACTCACACAACCATGCACACACCAGTACAGCCACTCACATAGCTACACACTCACACATACAGCCACTCACACACCTACTTTTTTACCTACAGTCACTCACACACCCACTCACTCACCTATAAAGCCTTTCAACACAGCCACTCACTCACCTAAACGAGCACTCACACACTCACTCACACACACTCACAACTATTTACATACCCATTCCCACATCCATACAAGCACTCACATATCCTATAACTCACCCATTTACACAGGCACTTACTCTCCAATACAGCCACTCACAAACCAACTCAATTAACCACTCACCCATACTGCCACTTATTTTCAGTGATGTCATTTGAAACTGAACTCAGACAAGACGGAAGTCTTCATCCTCGGCCCATCCATCTCCGCCTGGGACGACTCCTGATGGCCCCCTGCTCTGGCCCCCCCACCCAAGCCCACGGACCACGCACGCAACCTGGGTTTCATCCTTGACTCCTCCCTCATGATGGCCAAGCAAGTTAACGCCGTTACCTCCTCCTGCTTCAACACTCTCCACATGCTCCGTAAGATCTTCCGCTGGATCCCCACTGGAACCAGGAAAACTGTCACCCAGGCCCTCGTCACTGGCCGTCTGGACTACGGGAACACCCTCTACGCTGGGACCACTGCCAAACTACAGAAAAGACTCCAGCGCATCCAGAACGCCACAACACAGCCACATCTCCGCCCACCTGAGGGACCTGCACAAGCTCCCCGTCAGCAAAAGGATCACATTCAGACTCCTCACCCACGCACACAAGGCTCTCCACGACTTGGCCCCGAATACCTCAACAACCGCCTCACGTTCTACACGCCAACCCGCCAGCTCCGCTCTGCCAGCCTCGCCCTCGCCACCGTCCCACGGATCCGCAGAACCACCACCGGAGGAAGATCCTTCACCTACTTGGCGGCCAAGACCTGGAACACCCTCCCCACCCACCTATGACTCACCCAGGACCATCTCTCCTTCAGGAAGCAACTCAAGACCTGGCTTTTCGAGCAGTAGCAGCCCCCCCGCCCCCAGCGCCTTGAGACCCTAGCGCGTGAGTAGCGCGCTTTACAAATACTCTTGATTGATTGATTGATTGACTCACTCACTTATACAACCATTCAGGCACCCACTCATTCACCCATACTGCCATTGACACACCCATTAACTAACCAATAGAGCCACTCACACAGCATCTCAGTCACCCACACAGCTTATCACACATCCACTTATGCACCCATACAGCCACTTACACGCCCATACACACAAGGATGCTGTCACACAGCCACTCACGTACTATATGATACAAGTAGTATCGCTCAGTAGTAGTGTACCTACTATAGTAAATGTAACTTTTGTAGTAGGTCACTATATATGTTTAACTCTCATAAACAAATAAAAACATGTACACTGACTTGATGATGTCATCAGTGATGACATCAGTTATGTCATTTGAGATGTCAGTAGTGATTTCATTGTCCATGTCATGAATGAAGTAATATGTGAGGTCATACGCAGTGCATTGTCGGAGCGTAAGTTATAGTTAACTTCTGAATTTCACTGTTTTTGTACAAGGAAAATCTGAGCCTCACCATAACATCCCTGTTAACTTTGGTGTTTCAGGATATATATATATATATGATTTCATCTCACCTAATGTGTGCGGCAATTCAAAGTGCTGGCGCTGGCATTCTTGTTCCTGATGCATTTAGGTCACCATTGACCTTTTTCAAAGGAAGCCAGATGCATCTAGAGGCTAAAAGTGAAACTGTCCCAATAGCTCATTTTTAAATGTTTGCCCCCGTGGTCGGCGCCACAATAGGCTTAAGTGAAGCATGCTGGTTTGTGAAGTTTACCTTAAGTCCCGCAATTATTTCACTTTGGTGGGTGATGCTTTTAAATTTCTGCTTGTTGGTGCAACACCTACTACCCGTACATACTGACTTTGAAGTTGCTGGGACCATAACCAAGGTCCAGTCCCTGGCGGCTGCCACAGCCCTTTTTGCTTCCGCAAAAGTACAAACAGGGTCAGATTTCAGGCAGTTGTTGGCGCTCTTTTTCCTGGTGGTGCATTGCTCGCGACAGGACCACACTGTGAAAAGATGACAACAGACCTCTCTCACAGAAAAGGGAGTGAGCCGCACACATTAGGTGAGATGAAATCAATGTATTTCTACTCAAAGCGCTGGCGCTGACATTCTTGTTCCTGATGCATTTCGGTCAGCATTTCGGAAGCATCTAGAGGCTAAAAGGTAAACTTTCCCAATAGCTCATTTTTTTATATATATATATATATTCACAGAAAAAACCATAGGTTATAGTCCATATATAGTTAGGAATTTGCATTTACAAAACCTTGAAAATTCAATGAAAAAACCATTGGTTATAGAACATATATAGTTAGGAATTTGCATTTACAAAACCTTATTTTACTCGCATAAAACCATTGAAATTCCATATATAGTTAGATGCGCTAACTATATATCGCGCACCCGCAATCCACTGCTGATGATGTCACATATTACATCATTCATGACATGGTCAGTGACATCACTGATGACATCACTGATGACATCTCAAATGACATCACTGATGACATCACTGATGACAACATCCAGTGACTGTATGTTTCTGTAAAGTTAAAATATGTCTTACATATTGAAGAATGAGTGGATGTATAAGTGTCTGGATGAAGGATTTAGTAGGTGCATGACTGACTGTATGAGTGAGTGATTAAATGTGTCTCACTGAGTGCATGGGTTAGTGGCTAAACTGTCTTAATTTGTGCATCATTATGTCTGTTGTTCTGTAAACTGTTGCATGTGTTGATAAGTAGCTATATGAGTAACTATATGGGTTATTGATTGGTTGCCCAAGTATTTGTATGGGAGACTGAGTGTGTGTGTGGGTGGCTGGGAGGTGTATGACTCTGTGCATAGATGTGTGAGCAGTTGATTCACTAGATGTATGGTTTCAAAAGTGCATGTGGAAACAGCTGTATGGGCGGTTGACTGTGTGCATGAGTGTATTGGTGAGTGAATGGATAACTCAGTGCTACATGTCAAAGTAAGTACATATGTAAAACACAGTACATGTGAGAGTTAACATATATAAATAACTGTGCATTAGAGCCAGTGAATGTGTGAGTGGCTGTATGGATCATTGTGAACTTTTATTAGGGATTATATAAGAGAGTAAATATGTGTTAGAATATGTTTCAATAAGTAAGGTGTGTATAACTGTATAGTTGAGGAATTGGAGGTGTGATTGATTCTTTGCATGACTGACTAGGTGTGTGAGTAACTCCATGGATGAGTGACAGTCTGTGAGTGTCTGTTTTCACTGAGTGTATCTAAGGATATATCAGAGTCTGCAGAGGTTCATCGTATTAACACATGAATGATGTCATCTGTGATGTTGTCAGTGATGTCATTTGAGTTGTCATCAGTGATGTCATCAGTGATGTCATTTGAGATGTCATCAGTGATGTCATCAGTGATGTCACTGACCATGTCATGAATGATGTAATATGTGACATCATCAGCAGTGGATTGCGGGTGCGCGATATATAGTTAGCGCATCTAACTATATATGGAATTTCAATGGTTTTATGCGAGTAAAATAAGGTTTTGTAAATGCAAATTCCTAACTATATATGTTCTATAACCAATGGTTTTTTCATTGAATTTTCAAGGTTTTGTAAATGCAAATTCCTAACTATATATGGACTATAACCTATGTTTTTTTCTGTGAATTTCAATGGTTTTTTAATAGCAAATATCAAAAGCTGTCAAATGTCAAGTACGTGATAGGTAAAAACGTTTTCGTGTTTATGCATGCTGATGTGCTTTGAACGCTGCCCCCCCCTCCCTTCTTTTCTCTTAGTAGTACTCTCTCTTTGCAGATAGTGAACGGTAGTTAACGCAGACCTTTACCCCCGTTGTAATCCGTCGTACCTGCTTGTCTCTCCATTTGATTGATTGTTATCCAAGCATTTACTGTTTTAGAATTGGTTCTCTTTGGATCATTCTCTATTTACAAACAAGCACAAAGTCGCAATACTCTGTTTAGTCTTTGCAGATAGTGAAAAATCGTGTAAAAAAATGAAAGTAATCGAGCAAAATCAGTAGACCACTAATTCGATCTCTTTTTGACCTCGGTAAAATACAAACATTAGGAACAACCCTTCATGAGAAATACGAAAATAGTGAAATGAACTGAGCTCCACACCATGAGGGCTGCAAGACAGCTCGACTCCGCCACCCACCCCGCCCAAAATAACGACAAACCCTATGCAAATATTATAAATATAGACAACACACCAGCAAAGAAACAGGGTAAAACATTTTATTAAATAACTATTTACATAACTATTTTATACTTTTTAATGCCCGATCCGGCTAGCTCAATCGATCGAGCATGAAACTCATGCACTGATAGCAAGCATTGAGAGTTTGTAGAACAATGGCTTCAGATTTTCCACATACGGTGTAGTAGCGCGAACTGGGAGGGGGCGTTTGGATCCTGCCCCTTCCCCAAATAAGATTTTCATACGTGAATGTTCGTTCATGCTTTTTGTCCCTGAGTTGCTTCGATGTCACTGCCTTACACAAATGGCATAAGTCCTGGATGTTGAGTGCCATACTTCAGAGTTCTAAGCAGCGCTTGTAACACTGTTTAAACCTTATTTGCACGAGCTGCAGCTTCACTATTCAAAGTAAGTGGGGTCCGTTTGTGGACCTGACTGCATTGGAAAAAAAAAATGTGATACGGTGCCTCCCTAAACCGCTTGACGGAGGCCCCCGAGGGGCGGTGAGATGGCGCGGACTGAGAGGGGGCGCTTGGCTCCTGCCCCCTCCCCAAGTCGTGTTGCCCTGGTGTGGCCTAAGATCGCCCCCGACATAGGCGGCCGGCTCCCGGGGTCCGGCGGAATTTTTTCCCTTTTGATGACTCTTCCATTCTGGACCTTGTCCCACAATCCGTTTGACCTGAAGACACACTGTAGTGGGGCGCCCCTTTACCGTTTTAGTTGCCATTCCGCCCGCTTTTGGTACTCTGTGCCTCTTCCGCCATTCAGCTGTTTACCGCCCGCTCTTGCGACTACAGCGTCTCGCCCACCATGTAGTTGAGTTGCTCCCGCTCTTAAAATTTTACATCAAGGATGCGTCATATGACGCGCCGCGTTAGCGCACCCGGAAGTGCTCCGGTGCGCAAGGCACAGCTTCCCGGAAACGATCCAGAACGCGCCGCGCAGCGCGTAACGTAAGCATAACAGGTCATGTGACTTGTTAATAAAACTTTTCATTGGTTCATTTTACTTTTGTTTTCCTAATGATGTAAGACTAGGTCAAGTGACCTAAAAATAACACTTTTCATTGGATTAAAACATTTTTTTTCCCAAACGATGAAAGCCCCACCTTGTTTCTGGATGTTTCAGACTGAAGCTGGCGTCACCATGAGAGCACCACCATCTCGTAGCTCCGTCGTGGCCATTCTGCAAGCAATCATGGCAGCCGCTCCCCACCGGAAGCCTGCGGGAGTCGAGGGTCCCCAAGACTTTTGTACAATCTTCAAGGCTGAGGGGACGCTTTCCAGAATGGAACCCAAGCCCTGGCAGACAAGCGTCCGAGTTCCAAGGTGTCCCAGGGCCATTTTACTGGACCAGGCCCAAATCCGAAGAGCCGGCCGCCATTTTAAGAGTCCTGTGGCAGCCGCCTATCGCTGCATCGCAAGAGTGGTAGCAACTCAACTACATGGTGAGCGAGACGCTGTAGCCGTAAAAGCGGGCGGTAAACAGCTGAATGGCGGAAAAGGCACAGTGTAGCAAAAGCGGGCGGAATGGCGACTGAAACGATAAAAGCGCGCCCCACTACAGCAGACGAGCCTCCGCCATGTGCTTCAAAACTGCATACGTATCTCGTGATATCAAGGTTGGGCAATCAGTACACAACAAGCAGTTACGAGTCCCATTTACACCGGCGCCATTTTGGGCGCGGCCTGGCAGGTCCAGGATCTAGTCAAACATAACAAATGAGGCTGACGATTCTGAAGCAGTTGACGCACAGCAGGACATAGCAAATAAACATGAAGTCTCTAAAGCTGTTAACTCACTGCAGGACAAAACAAGTGAACCTGAAACCTCTGGAATAATTGTCGCTCAAAAGAACAACACACAAAACTCTATAGAGCCTGAAGAAAGAAAAACAAAAGGGCACTGTAGTTTCAGACACACAACACTAATGACTAAACAAAGATATCGTCTGTTTATGAAGCAGTTCTCATGTTCACAGAATTGACAAAGAAGTGTGCAGACACCAATGCTATTAAGAAACACAAGGAAATCCCTAACGCATCAGCATTCTCGGAAGAGATTGACACAGATAACATCTTAAGGAACAAACAAAGACAAAATAAGGATGAGGAAGTTATCACTTTAGTTTTTTCATCAGCTAGCGACAGCAAGAAACATATTGTAATGGAGATTAGAGAGGCTACGGATGGATAAATAAATTATCAAAAGAAATAGCGACTCCCCCCTTTAGCAAATTAGCTAAATCTTTGCGTAATTTGGACATTAAAGTTATATTATTGTTGTTGTTGTTGTTATGGTTATAGTTTCCTTTTAAGTATAATTCACCAATAGTTTTGTTTGTAGATGTTTTCCCATTAACAATCCCAGTTCCATCACCCGCCCAGGATATCACCACTGTTCCCCATGTCATAAAACCTTAGGATGTTCAATAACTGAAACAGCTAATATGGGTTTACTTACAGGGGACATCTTTTGTTCTGTTTTGTAAAGTAAAACTATTGTGAACGCAAGTATTATACATAGTAAGTGTTTAATATAGCATTTGTCAGTCATTGGTTAAGCAGCTAGGACCTGTTCACTCTTGACACCCCAGGTGCTGTGTATGTTGCACTATAGTGCTGCATCGGGAATACGGACAACCCTATTGATGTTGATTTTTCATTATTGATTATTGTAAAGAAATGGCGACTCCCCCCTTTAGCAAATTAGCTAAATGTTTGCGTAATTTAGGCATAAAAGTTATATTATTGTTGTTGTTGTTGTTTTTGTTGTTATCGTTATAGTTCTAGTTAATTTCCATTCAGAGTGTCCTACACAGCACCACTCTAGGTAAACACTACTTTATGTAAAACCTGGGACATAGCACTCATTGAAACTATAGTTGGTCACCATGGGGTTTAAAGAAGGGATGGTTCTTCACCTGGGTGCCTTCCACAACTCAGCACGTTGTGCTGCCTTGGGCCTATTCGCACAAAAGACAGCTTCTGACCATTGTTGTTTTTTTTTATCAAAAAATGTTTAAATATATTTACAGTTTTTGTTGCGTTCGTTATATTTAAAAGTTAATAAAGTTTTATAATCCAACTGTCTTGGAGTACTATATTTTTTTTAAAAATTGGGTGAATGGGGCCTTGAATCGGGTTATTGTCATGTGTGGGCTTTGCAAGTGTACTGCTACAGGATCGGACATTTCAAACTCAAATGCACGTTCTTTTTCTTACCTTTCCGAAGCATGGAGCGCAATAGCAGGCAGAGAAAGGGTGATGCACGTGTTGAACACTGCCTGGCCTGGCAAGTTGCTGGCAGTGCCCCCCCGCCCACTCTTGAAAGAGGGCACACACACACCGCCGCCCCAAGTACTTCACAAATCTTTAAAAGACCATGCGCTTGTTCATGAGGCTTAAATGGTTTATCACCCCTTCTAGAACCCCTGCATCGACCCTCTGACGTTTCCTGGAAGAATTAGCACGTAACACAATACCAAACCCTGTCAGCTGAAACCCCCGAGGAATCGTGGGGCATATTATCAAGGGGGTTTATTTCCGCGTTTTTGGCTATAAAAGCCAAAAAAAGGAGATAAAATTATCTCCCTATTACCAAGCTGTCGCTAACACCAGTTAGTGACAGCTAAAAGGAGATAGCGACCATCTTGGGCCCCGCTTTGCATGTCAGTGATATTTATCACTAATGACATGCAAAGTGGGCGTGCCAAGATGTTAGCGACTAGAAACAGTCCCTAACCATCGCTATCTCCTATTACCAACTTTTGGAGATATTTGCGCTAAGCGCGAATATCTCCAAAAGCTAACACCTGCCCTGAGCAGTTTTTAGCCATGTTATCCAATGGGAGGTGGATAACATGGCTAAGAGCATTTGCTGGATAATGCATGAATATCGCTGACTTTTCAGCGATATTCATGCATTGCGGCCGTTTTTTATCGCATTTGCGATAAACCTTGCTAATAGCAAGGTTTATCTGCGATAAAAATCGCCGATGTGCGGCGATAATTTTTGTCTCTAAACAAGTTAGAGACAAAAATTATCGCTAGTTGTTGGTAATATGCCCCCGGGTTTTTGCTTGCAGGAATCGGGAGGCGGGAGACTAGCACTGAAATCAGTAGTCTCACGCTTGAATCGGGAGGGTTGGCATGTCTGGATTCTCTACAGCTGGGGCCATAAACTACATCCGCAGGGCTAGGTGATAGCCTGGGTCCGGCCTGGACAATCGGACACAGAGGAAGAGGAGTGTCAGAGGGTGCGGTAGTGAATAGGGTGAAAGGGAGGTGTCGGGCGGGCACAGGGTGTGATTCTCAGGGAAGAGCAGCGCAGATGGGGGGAAGTATATGGCCCATGCATGAGAGAGAGAGCGGGGGTGACCAGTGCGTGGGGGAGATGCTTGCGAGGGTGGGGAGCCGTGCTGAGAATCGACGGCGTGCAGAGAGTGGGTCTGGTCAAGGCATCTAAAATGGCTGCCGTGCACGACAAAATTGTGGCATTGGACAAAAAGGCAAGATGGCGCAGACAATGTTTATCAATAAGGATTCATTTATAACAAAATATTTACTCGCAGTGACAAAATGGTGGTCAACACTTCCTGATTTCCATCGAATCGAACGTTAACAGACGTCACGCAGCAAAAAAAAAAAAAAAAGCTCACGCACAGCCGCTGGAAGACATGTATCAACATATTCAGAAAACATAAGGGGTCAGGATACGTCTCCCGCACCCCCTTATACCTAGTAATTTAATTAAAACGAAACACAAAATGGCGAATTCCCGTTTCGCTACCAGTTTGCGGCCCAGTTCGCGGCTCGGGAAGCGCTTCTACCGTGAAAAATATATATTTTTTTATTTTCCCCACGAGACCCTTTAATAACCCCAACATCATTCCTAGGGGGTCAAGAGAGGTATACCTTTCCCCCTTTCATTAAATTCCCCCTTCGTTTTTCACCTCTTCTTCTCTCTCGATCCTACCGAGAGATAAGATGGCGGCCGCTCCGGACTGTTTAGAATGTTGACAGACACCGGGGAGCCAATCAGCTTCGCATCGCAAAGTTCCGATACGCGAAAAGTTCGCGAACCGGTGCGCAGCCCGGAGCGCTGTTACAGATATATATCTTGATTTAAACGTTAATTTCTCAAAATCCACTGAAGCACATATATTGAGACCTAGCAAAGGCACATCGGGCTAACAGTCCCTACAATTTTGCCAAGTTTCGTGGAAATCCATTCAGCCGTTCGAGCTAAAAGTGAGGCCAACCGCCCTATGGAAATTAACATGGGAAAAACGCGTTTTGGGACCCCCCTTTTTTCTCGGCCCCCCCTTGCCGAACCCCCCCCAAATTTTCAAGGGCTGCTCAGAAACAAAATGCGCCATTTTCCTGAAAATTTCAGCCGATTCCGTCCACAAACGCCAAAGTTATTAGACATAGAATTTTCAAAAATCCCATAGGGAATAAATCCTAACTATATATACCTACTGGCGATAGCCAGTAGGTAATATATATATATATATATATATATATATATATATATATATATATATATATATATATAGTCACTGAAAAAACCATAGGTTTCAGGGACGTTATAGTTAGTTGGACATTTCACTCATACAAAACCATAGAAATGTCACTCGTATAGTTAGTTGAGCTAACTATAACTCGCACCCCCGCAATGCACTGCTGATGACGTCACATATTACATCTTTCATGACATCATCCACTGAATATGTGTTTTTGTAAAGTTTAATTATGTTTTATATATATGCCAAGGTGTATTCAAGAATAACTCAGTGTATAAGTGTCTGGATGAAGGATTTAGTAGGTGCATGACTGACTGTATAAGTGAGTGATTAAATGTATCTTACTTAATGCATGGGTTGTTGACGAAACTGTGTGAATGTCTGTATCAGTATGTCTGTTTTTGTGTATGCAGCTGCATGTGTTGGTCAGGAGCTACATAAGTGTCTATATGGGTTATTGATTGGTTACATGAGTATTTGTATGGAAGATTGAGTGTGTGTGTAGGTGGGTGGGAGGTGTGTGAATGTGCATAGATGTGTGAGTGGTTAATTCACTGGGTGTATGACTTTAAGAGTGCTTGTGGAAACAGCTGTATGGGCAGGTGAGTGTGTTTATGGATGTGTTGGTGAGGGATTGGATGTCTCAGTGGTACACGTGCAAGTAACTACATATGTAAAAGGCAGTGTATGTGAGAGTTGGAGTATATAAATGACTATATGTGAAAGTCAGTGATTGTGAGAGTGGCTGTATGGATGAGTGTCTACTTGTATTAGTGATTATATAAGAGTAAGAATGCGTTAGTATCTGTATGAATAAATGAGGTGGTGTGTGTATAACTGTGTAGATGAGTAAATGGAACTGTGATTCATTCTTTCCATGACTGACTACGATGAGTGTATGACTGACTAGGATGAATGGTGGTGTGTGAGTGTCTGTATATACTCCTCAGGGCTTGAGACACGATCTAATATCCTATAGGTCTGGAGTGATGTGTCTATGCAGTCTGATTACGTGGAAAATTGGTAATCCTACCCGTCTTAACCGGGTACGGGTGTTGTGAGAAAGGAGAAGAAGAAATGCTTCGGTCCTCTAGGGATGTTCCAGGTGTGGTGGTACCTTCCGTTATTGGGAGTGGTGAACGAAGTAGGGTTGTGATAATCTTCTCGTGGTGATTATCCCACTGATTCTGTATTCGCGAGCAATTAGCTTATGACTGGTATCATCGGTCGTGCTTGATGAGTGTGCACATCAAGCCTCTGACCGGGAGGGGATACAAGTACAGGTTCCGGTTCTTGTGGGTGCCACTCGAATCCGGAAGAATCGTCGACTTGGTATCCCTCCTCCTTTGGTTCCCGATCGCCGTTTTCCAAATACTGAAACACTAAAAACCCCACTTGCTGTACTGTGGGACCTTAAGGGTAGTCCAGCCCCTAAACTCAGTATAAGTATAGGAGCTGTGTCCCTAGAATTTTAGATTACCCTGGAGGAAACTTTAATACTGAAATCCTGGACCTTCGACATTCCATTTCGACTGGAAGACGAAAGATATCTCCCTTGTGGTCAAGGAGTGACCACCCTGTTCAAACAGGCACCAACAGCAACTTTGCCAGTCTGCATTTTCAAGGCTCCCGCCGGATCCCAAAGAATCTGCAACACAAGACATAGACTTCCAGAAATCTCTGACCCCGACCTTCAATCCCAGCAAAGCTGAGGCCCGTGGCGGACACGAGAGACCTGGGACTGGAACTCCTGGACAGCCTGCATTTTTCTAACTGCATCGAATCCCGAGGTATATTGCAGTTGAGCATTGGGGTACGAGAAGCCCCAGACCCGAGCACCATTTGCACTGAAGCTCAGGCTTCCACACTCCATGAGTGACCCGTGGGGCCCGCTCTTGCATTTCAGCTTGACACATCTTTCGGTTCCTAGTCTGTTGGCTAGTGAGCCCCCTGATGACTTTCTTTTACAACTAACTTGCTTTCCTGGTTGCTCCGGGCTTGCTCCAACTTTCCTACAAAGGAGAAATTCCCCAGATCTTGGTGGTCTGCACCAAAGCCATTCTCGACATCCTGCGTGGGTTGTGTTTTCCAAGGCTTGTTGGGTCCAGTCCGGATACTGACACTGCAGTCAACTAGATCCTTTGTGGGATAGCTGGAATCCAGCTCCTGGTCATTGTCGATGCCTCCTGGTCCTCGTGGCTGAAGAGACAAACTTCACATCTTCACCTGAAATCACCCGACATGTGCTAGCATCCTCCTATCACCGCCCTGGTCACTTCCAAGTGACCCAGACTCTGTCTCTTTTCCTTTCAGGTTCTACAGATCTTCAATCCACCCTTGGATCCAGCCGGACACTTTTCCTCTAGTCGCCTGCAGCACTTTTTTGCAGCTCTCCATTGAAAACGACTACAAAACCAGACACGAAGATACACCTATGCACCCGGCTTCCCTGGGTGAGGTAACACGAGTACTCCGGTGCTCCCGTGTTTCTTGACTCTCGAAGTGTCCTAGTTTAAAAGGGTTCCATAGTAGTCCATCCGAAAGTGTCCTTAAATTGTATATTTGTAACTTCTACGTTTCCCATAGAAAGTCAATGGTAACCTGCGTCTGTGTTTAGACACTGCACACGTCACCCATGGGCCTCCTACTTCCTAACCTTTGGTTGTTTAGAGTAGCCCCAGTGATTCCACAGGCCCCAGGCCTGCTTTCTAATTCTCTCATGGTTCTTATACCACTATTTTAGTATATGGTTTGGGAGGCCCCTAGGGCATAACGTATACTGTGCAACTTATCGTATATTAACTCAGTGACTTGTATTGTATTCTGACCTCTGACCTCATAAAGAGGGCCGAGGGGTTGTGTTTAGAATAAATACATATATATTTGATATATACCTTGTGTTGTGTCCTTTCATTTGGTACTCAAGGGATTATAATTGGTAAAACAACTTGCTTAATACGCTCTCTGAAGTCTTAGTCTGATGACTGCTGGTCCATGCTATCACTAGGATAGCTTTCTATAAGGTTGGCTTTACAACCACCATCAATAAGGGTTGATTAGACTGGTGCAAGGTGCCCACTAGAACTAGTGGACATCATATGCCAGGCTAACGTCTCACACCAACCAGAGCTGAACGTGCAAAAATTCTGCGATGATGCGTGGCCATCCTAACAATAAACACCCGATTTGAATTGTACGCTCTGCTTAATCGGGAGTACCCAACAACTGAGAAGGTTGCTTCGGCACATGGGGGACACTCTTATACACAAGCCGTTGGTGGAAGGTGATCAGAGAGACTTCTTTTCGCAGCAGCGGCCAGTCACTTCTGTGTTGTGGGAGTAGATCATGTGCACCAGTCTGTGCGCCCAAGAGCACACGGACACCTACAAGCAGTGGGAGTGGATGGGGTGCACCAGCCTCATTATGCATTGGCGAAACAGAGAATTACACGTGTGCAGTTGTATGTACTCTGCAATTACTAATTCTATACTATCATTCAGATCACTAAACTTGAGGCACGTGGTTGGAGACACACGGGTGGCACAAAAGTGAGCTGCAAAGATTTTCTCAAGTGTCAACACTCCCTCTCCATCTCTTCCTTTCTCTCTCTCACACTTTCTGTCTTTCTCTTTCTCTGTCTCCTTCTTTCTTTCTCTTTTCCTCTTTCTCACACTGTTTCTCTCTTTATCTCTCTCTCTTCCTGTCTCTAACACTGTTTCTCTTGTTGCTTTCCTCTCTGTCTCACTCTTTCTCTCTTTGTCTGGCTTTCTCTCTCTCAATCTTTTTGTTTTCCTCTCTCACACTTTCTCTCTATTTCTTCCTCTCTCTCACTCTTTATCTCTCTCTTCCTCTCTCTCACACTGATTCTCTCTTTCTCTCTTTCTCGCATCTCACTCTTTCTCTCTTTCTCTGTAGGGTGGCACAAAAGTGAGCTGCAAACATTTTCTCCAGTGTCAACACTCCCTCTCCATCTCTTCCTTTCTCTCTCTCACACTTTCTGTCTTTCTCTTTCTCTGTCTCCTTCTTTCTTTCTCTCTTCCTCTCTCTCACACTGTTTCTCTCTTCCTTGAAGCTCACTCTTTCTCATCTCTCTGTCTTCCTCTCTCTCACACTGTTTCTCTTTCTCTCTTCCTTGTATCTTACTCCTTCTCTCTCTGACTCTATCTCTCTTTCTCTGTCTTCCTCTTTCTCTTTCTCTCACTCTTTCTCTCTCTCTCTGTCTTCCTCTCGCTCACTCTTTCTCTCTTCCTCTCCCTCTCTCTCTCTCACTCTTTCTCTCTCTCACTATCTCCTTTGCTGGACGCATTACGCACCATCTTATCTTTCTTTTTGTCTTGCAGGCTGTGAATCACAAATGGACCAGCGATGACACACCACAGCAGTACATAGTTTAATTTCTTGTTGTTTTGTTTAAATACAATGTTTAATATGTAAATCTATACATGACTAAGATTCTTATTTGTCCAACCGCACACGGACACTTCCGGGCCCAAGAAGGTTGTTGGAGGAATGCTGGTGATGTGGGAAGAGGGTGCGTTACCTGCTAATGTGGGAAGAAGCAGCGTGAAAGGGGTATCTCCCACAGAAAGAGCTCCGGTATGTTTTCAGAAATGCGTCGGACAGATGCCAGCTGACGGACTGAATCACAAAATGGCTTTTCAATGCTCATATAGTGTGACTTAAGAACAGTTCATACCCAGGCTCGCAGATGGACAAGTGTGGTCAGTCTGCTCGACTCACAGAGGCAGGTAGTAGCTCGCAGAGGTAGAGACACAGCAGCGTACTAGCTTGCAAAGGTAGAGAGCTGCGAGCCGACGGACTGTCTTCCAAAGGGACACCTGCAAAATGGTGATGTTGGGCACAGGGAGCGTGAAAGGGTTATCTTCCTACTAGTGTCCTGGAGTGGAAGTCATGCTGCCTGGTGCTCACCTGTTTCTCCTTGATTGCTAATAAATCGTAAAGCTTCACTGCATCCAAATCATCATTACACAAAGCCACAATTGCCCCCGGAAACTTTCTTTTATATTTTCACTCAATGTGAGGCACAAGTTGGCTGCTATTAGTTCCTGGTTTGAAGTGCTGCCAATCAGAGGACACTTCCTGCTTTGAAGAGTTAGCAGCCAATCAGAGGCAAGCTCATGCTCGGGAGTTAGGCACCGACCAGATATATATATGTATTTCCCTTTAATATCTAAAAAACTACTGGACGGATTTACACCATTTCTACAAAATCACACTTTCTGGACCAAGACCTTTCTCCCTGCCAAATTTGGCGTAATTCTGTTCAGCAGTTTGACCTTTAGCCTTGTCTAAAGTTTCCTATAGAAAATCCATTGAAAAAACAGGTTTTGACACCCCCCTTTTTTCTCAGCCCCCTTCTTGACCAATCACCCCATAACTTTTAAAATAGGAGCTGATCAAAAAGGGCAACTTTTTGGACAATTTTGTAAAGAATCATCAAACAACGCCAAAGTTATAAGCAGATGGAGGGCTACAGGAGGGGGGCTGCACAATGCCCCTCCCAACATGAGTGAAGCCCCAAGACTGCAGGGACCCCAGCGGGCCCCTGCAGTCCTAGCAAGCCTCCGCTATTATTTTTTAAGAAATGCCCCGGGACCTAGTCCACCCTGGGGTCTTATTAAAATAAAACACGGGAACTCGCGACCCCAATGCGAATTGCGCTGATTTTTTTAAATGTATGTTTTTTTGGGGGGGGGGGCCCTGGGGGTACTTCTCGGACCCCCTGAGCAGGCCTAAGGGGTCAGGGTGTTTCTACCCTGCCCGCTTCTCTTATTTTCTACCTTTGTTTCTCTGTTTTCTAGCGACTCGCTTCTACTTCTACCGAGCCACAAGATGGCTGCCAACACTTCCTGGTTTAGAGTGTCGGCAGCTAATCACAATGAAGCTCATGCATGGGACTTAGGCTCTGCCCAGATATCAAAACTTTTATTTTTCTAATTTCTCAACAACTACTGAATGGATTTACACCATTTTAAAAAAAGGTCGCTTTCTGAACCAAGCTCTACCTTTTTGTCAAATTTCAGGTTTTTCCATTCAGCAGTTCGTGCTGTAGCTCGTCGCAAAGTATCCTATGGAAATTAACATGGAGAAAATGTGTTTTGGGACCCCCCTTTTTTCTCAGACCCCACTTTATGAGTAACCTCAAAACTTTCCCGCTAGGAGCTGACCTGAATAGACATTTTTGGGGGAGAATTTCAGGCAGATTCGTCAAACGACGCAAAGTTATTAGCAAATCACAAAATGCTTTTCCTATGGAAACTAGGTTCTAACTATAACTACCTACTGGCGACCGCCAGTAGGATATGTATATACTTTGGATGTATTGGAAATAAAATAATTGGGGAATAAAAAAGCCTGTTAGAGCGTTATTTGAAAGGAGTTTGTGAGGATTCGACTATCGAAATATATATATATATATATATATATATATATATATATATATATATATATATATATATATATACATATATATATATATATATATATCCAAAGAAAACCAGGTTAAAGTTGCGCTCTCAGGTAATCAGACGGACGAATCCAGAGTGTAATATGAGCAGTTTATTACACAACGCGTTTCAGCATAGAAGCCTTGTTCACGTGTAACACAACACAAGTGACTCCGGTATTTAAACATAAGTTTCAGCGTGATCTAAACAAACCAACTGAAGAAACAACAAACTTGCCTATACTGAGAAGCTATTTTTTAAGGTACAACCGTCATTAAAGCATACATGAAGAATAGCATGAACACTTGCTTTTTAAATTGCAATTTTTACTTTAATTCTTGTCTGAAGACTATTTTAATTTTTAGCCTTTTTTCTTTTTGTGCATGGGAATACAAAAGCATGAAAAATATTTTACATTTATATACAAACAGATAACACAAATTGGTATGTACAATGATTCAAACAAACTCACATTCAACACATACTTGGCCGTCCATTCATACTAAACCACATTCATACTGGTCCCAATGTCATGAAACAATTGTGTATGTGCAAAAAAATCTTATTTGCTGTCTTTTTACACATTAATCATAATTATTTCTCAAAATTTGAAAAACAGAAGAAAATTATCCTTCAATCAGTTGACACATTCAATATGGAATCAAAAGAATGACAAGGGACCGGGTCGGTCGACGCGTTTCGAACCCTGCAATTCTTGGGGTTCTCTTCAGGACCACAGTTTAACTACAAAAAGAAAGGAAACAATCGTCACTAGCCGAACACTAAGAGATCAACATCTCCATCACTGCCCAGTTTCCCTAAGCCTACCTCAAATAGTGGGTCAAGGCTCCAAAGAAAACAAGAGAAGACAGATGTATTCCAAGTGGAGGGGGAGCGAAGGGTGCTGAAAAACAAAGAAATTGTGCTCAGTCTCACTATAGATTTCACTCTTCACTGTGTCTAGACTGATCTTAACAAAGCGGGTCTGCGCGCTTACCTTCACTGCGACGCGTAGGCGTTCTAAAGGTTCATCCCAGTTCGGTTGCGCTCGGTCCGGTGATTCGGTGCCGGCGCCAAAAAAGCTGGGGAAAACAATGCGGGAATCGAGTGTTACCGTCAATAGTGGATCGACAGCCACAGATCGACGCTGAGTGCTGGCGCTCACTGGCGCCACAGGGATCCTTCTTACCGTGATTATGCTCCGGTGCTCGAAGTCTGCGATCATTCGAAGTATTTGCTCCTCACCCTGCAGTCAATGGCGGGTTACTGAAGCCTCACTACGATGTAGCTTATGGGTGTGGCTTAACCCTGGAGGGTATTGGGAGTTGTAGTGCTGTCGGTGGTGTGTCAGAAACAGAAGGATTGTGGGAGATGAAGTCCTCTATCCAGATTCAAGGATTGGTTTTATAAATTTCAGAGATTTCGTTTAATCCATTAACCGCTGTGTCATATTTCATGATCAGCAGAGCTTCTCTTTGGTTCAATCTTGTTTCCAAATCACCCCCTCTTGGGTCATTTTCAATTTTAGACAAGACAGTCCATTTGAGATTGTTTTTATCATGCTTCTGGGCCAACCAGTGATGTACTAGGGGCGCATTCTCAACTTCTCTGCGCAGTCTGGATTTATGCTGAGTGATGCGTTGTCTTACCTCTTGGGTTGTTTTCCCAATATATAACTTGGGACAGGGGCATAAAATCGCATATACAACATTCCTTGTTTTACAATTGGTAAAAACTTCATGCTTCCAATTGATGTTATTAAACGAAAACAACGTTTCTTCTATGGTTTCATGACAACAGACACAAGTTCCACATTTGTGGTGTCCTTTAATCTGTGGAAAGCCAAATAGACTTCTTAGAGTCGGGGATTTCTCACTAGGTAGGGCTGCCCTCACAATATGATTTGCCACGCTCTTTTCTTTCTTGAAAGCAAACAAAGGCGGATTCCTGAAATCCTCATGTAGATCTTTCACTAAATGCCAATTCAGGTTTATCAATTTCTTGAATTGATTCGCCGCAGGGCAAAAAGTTGACACACACACCACTCGATTTTGCTCCACTCTAGTTTTCTTTTGCATAAGTGTCTCACGTGGCGTCCACCATGCTCTTTTAAGAGACATCTTTAGTAGTTTCTTCGGATATCCTCTTAGGAGAAGCCTCTCCTTGAGTAAATTTGCATGCTCAAAATATTCCTCTTTGCATGAGCAATTCCTCCGAATCCTGAGGAATTGTCCAAAAGGTAAGTTTTGTCTCAGACTGCGCGGATGATTACTCGTGAACAGCAATGCCTTATTTCTATCTGTCGGTTTTCTGAATAAAGTTGTTTCAAGGCTTCCATCGCGAGGTACAACTTGGACATCCAGGAATGTGATGGATTGGTTAGAGGACGTACAATTAAATTTTATATCACTTGTACGTCCGTTAAGCCACTCAACAAACATATTAAGAGTTTCAAGATTCCCAGTCCAGATGAGAAAAACATCATCTATATATCGCATATAATGCGAAATCTGGTGACTGAAGGGATTGTCGTTATAAATGAACTTTTGCTCATAGAGGCCCATGAACATAACTGCTAATTCCGGGGCAAATGGGCACCCCATAGCTACTTCCTTAACCTGGAGGAAGTTTCCCGCATTGTTTTCCCCAGCTTTTTTGGCGCCGGCACCGAATCACCGGACCGAGCGCAACCGAACTGGGATGAACCTTTAGAACGCCTACGCGTCGCAGTGAAGGTAAGCGCGCAGACCCGCTTTGTTAAGATCAGTCTAGACACAGTGAAGAGTGAAATCTATAGTGAGACTGAGCACAATTTCTTTGTTTTTCAGCACCCTTCACTCCCCCTCCACTTGGAATACATCTGTCTTCTCTTGTTTTCTTTGGAGCCTTGACCCACTATTTGAGGTAGGCTTAGGGAAACTGGGCAGTGATGGAGATGTTGATCTCTTAGTGTTCGGCTAGTGACGATTGTTTCCTTTCTTTTTGTAGTTAAACTGTGGTCCTGAAGAGAACCCCAAGAATTGCAGGGTTCGAAACGCGTCGACCGACCCGGTCCCTTGTCATTCTTTTGATTCCATATTGAATGTGTGAACTGATTGAAGGATTATTTTCTTCTGTTTTTCAAATTTTGAGAAATAATTATGATTAATGTGTAAAAAGACAGCAAATAAGATTGTTTTGCACATACACAATTGTTTCATGACATTGGGACCAGTATGAATGTGGTTTAGTATGAATGGACGGCCAAGTATGTGTTGAATGTGAGTTTGTTTGAATCATTGTACATACCAATTTGTGTTATCTGTTTGTATATAAATGTAAAATATTTTTCATGCTTTTGTATTCCCATGCACAAAAAGAAAAAAGGCTAAAAATTAAAATAGTCTTCAGACAAGAATTAAAGTAAAAATTGCAATTTAAAAAGCAAGTGTTCATGCTATTCTTCATGTATGCTTTAATGACGGTTGTACCTTAAAAAATAGCTTCTCAGTATAGGCAAGTTTGTTGTTTCTTCAGTTCATTGTTGGCTCAGCCGTGCTGAGTTTAGAGTCAAGACCCTCCTTGTTATTTAAACTAAACAAACCAACAACATAAGCATAGGACTAATCCACAAAAGTGTGTAAAAAACTTGGCAGACATGTTGGAATGGTACAGTCAACATCGTTATGCTCTCTACAGACATCGTATGTACAAAAATAAGCACCTGTACAGCACAATAAATGTATAATACATGACTCAACTTGAAATTCATGTTATGTATAGGTTATTAAGTCCTGGCTAGTATATGGATGTCCGCTGGACGTTTGCCACAGATATAGGTTTAACAAAAAGTAGACATAAGTATCTGTCTAACTCAAAACAATGTTCAGATGTGTATACCACAAGATCAAAGTGATATTATACTATGGAATGACTAGAATCCATCGGGTTGCTGATAAACTGTACACCCGACAGCAACACAATCGATAGGGAAAGCATGTTGCCTATATTACGCTCTGTCAGAGGCGAAAGCGGGACCTGGGTGGAATCCCCAAACGATCACAGTAAAATACACGAAATTGTATTACAATCTGAAATGACGAAAAGTGGGACCTGAATGGAACCCAAACAATCACAGTAAAATACACAATTAGGATTAATCCAGTTACGAACTTGAATCCCCATGTGATCGATAAACTGTAAGTCACTGTATCTAGATCAAGTGGCTAAATTCTGACGTCGAATAGCCAGGAATCAATGTCTGTAGTACAGCGTTGCCAGTTAAGTAAACAGAAATTCTTACTTATGCATGATGGAAAAAATGTGGGAATAAGCGCTGACTACCCGGAGAGAAATATTGCAGCAAATCGTGAGTCCCATAGTGAAAAACAGTGATTCCTGGAGTGCAAAGGGTGACTGAGTCTGTGCTGGTGAATTCAATGATAGGCCCAACCTTTCCTCCTGTGGAACAAAACAACATAAACAAATATATATAAAATTCACTATAAAATAACATACTATATCATAAGACAGAAGAAGAGTCGTAGTTTGACATACGGTTAACAACTCGAAGATATTGAAGCACAACGGTCAACACAGTTTGAAACAACAGTGACTAATAGATCAGGTAACAGATCAAGTAGTTACTCTCTTAAATGGCTTGCCAATTCCTCATCCATATTGAGCCCTCTCGGGACTTTTGTCTGAAACTCTATTATGAGTCTGGATTCCCGTTGTCTGAGGCTCAATACCCTGTCACCACCCCTTGGGTTTCTGGGAACATGTTCCAATATGAAGAAATTGAATTCTGCAATGTTGGAAAAATGTCGTTCAGCCACGTTATAGGTAGGAATTAGCATTTAAAAAACCTTAGAAATTCACTGAAAAAAACATAGGTTTCACACACGTTATAGTTAAGATTTAGAATTTAAAAAACCTTAGAAATTCACTAAAAAAAACATAGGTTTCACACATGTTATAGTTAGCTGGACATTTCACTCATACAAAACCATTGAAATTCCCCCGTTATAGTTAGTTCAGCTAACTATAACTCGCGCGCCTGATTTACTACATTATTTTAAATTATTTATTTTTAGATATTTTATTTTTTAATTACATAACATATTTTTTATATAATTTGAAAAATATATTTTTTTTTAAATATTGAAATTGTGATATATTTTGTTCATTTAATATTTTTTTTAATTTATATATATTTTATATATCAGGCAATGATATCCTATGGAAGGAAATTCAAGTTACTGTAAGTATGGTTAGAATTACTTTTCAGGATCAGTAGTGTTCTCAAAGATGCAGCAATGACATTTCTTGTGATAACAGGTGAGTAAACCGGAATTAGTAGTTCGGCAGAATTTACAGGAATATTTTGCTCATTAGGGAAGGAAGGGGGCGGGGCCTGAGATAAAATGTGTGCAAACACGCCCTGTGGCGCGTTTTAGATTTGGGAATTAATTCCTCTTCAATCCTGAGGTCCCCTGTGAGCCAACTAGCCCACCAGGTACCTCCAGTATGCGCAGGTGTAAAAAGGGGCGTGGTGCACTTTACACCTCTCTGCAAGGGAGCCCCCTGGCCCATACTGGAGGCTCCTGGTGGGCTAGTTGGCCCCCAGGGACCCCCAGTATGCAAGTGGAATTAGTTCCACCTCTGCAAACGCGCCAGGGGGCGAGTTTGCAGAGAGGTGCAGGGAGGGGGCGTGGCCTCCTCCCGATCCCGTTTAAAAAAATACATTTAAGAAGGGGAGCTTTGTAGCCCCCCTTCTTTTTCTTTTTTTTTTTGGCCCTGGGGACCCCATCCCTCAGGGCCGGCCCCCAATTTTTTTAAAAAACTTTTTTATGGAAAGGGGGCCGCGTGGCCCCCTCCGGTGGCCAATTCCGGCCCGGGGACCCCATCCCCCGGTGCATGGGCAATATTTAAATACATTTTTTTGTGCAGGTGTGCTGCATGCCCCCCTCCTATGCCCCCTTAAGGCCCCGGGGACCCCATCCCCCGGGGCCTGCCTTTTTTTATTTTTATTTTTTTTATATCAATGGTGGAGGGGGGTCACGTGGTCCCCTCCTGGGCAACTTATGGCCCGGTGACCCTTTCCCCCGTGGCCTGCCCTCTCCGTTTGGGACCGTGGGGGTGCCCCCAAGACCCCCACGCTCCCTGCCGGCTCCCCGCATCCTATTTTTCTGCTTGGGGAGCAGTTAACATGCTTCTCCCCATGCAGAAAAACAATGCGTTTTGATTTTTGAAAGAAGGAGCAGGTTTCCTGCTCTCTCTTTCAAAAATCAAAGCAGTTTGCTATGGTAGGGCGGGAGCCGCGAGGCTCCCGCCCTACCATTGCAAACAGCATTGTCCGGGGGTAGGCACCCCGGGACACTGCAGGAGCCGGCCCTGGGGGGTGGTGTCCCTAGGGCCATCACACGCTATAGGAGGGGGGCAGCGCGGCTCCCCTCCCACCTGATAAAAGCCCTGGGGGGTGGTGGTCCCCAGGGCTGGGGGGTCCGTCACGGACCCCCCTATTTTACATATTAGAGCCCCGGGGAGGTGGCAGTCCCTGGGGCATGTGGGGGCCTTAGAGGGCCCCCAACATACATATACAAGCCATAAGGGGTGGCTGTCCCCGGGGCTTCGGGGGGGCCCCTGTGCCCCCGCTATTATAATTACTTTTCCCCAGGAGTGGCAGTCCCTGGGGCAGTGTGGGGGGGATTGGGGCTTCCCCACACTTCTATTTTCACTATGCCCCCGGGATTTGGTCCCCCTCTGGGATAATTTGAAAAAAAGCAGACCGGGTTTTTTTCACGGGGTACGCATACATACGCGTAACCTGCGATTTAAAAAAAATAATACTTGTTTTATGGGCCTTGGGGGTCCTTGTGGCACACCTGAGCAGGCCCAGGGTGTCAGGGTTTTTCTGCCCTGCCCCCTTTTTCCGTTCTACACGTTTGTTTCTCTGCTTTCTTGTGCCTCGGTCTACCGAGGCACAAGATGGCTGCCAACACTTCCTGGTTTAGAGTGTTGACAGACAGTTGACAGCCAATGAGCATGCAGCTCGTGCTCAGAAAGGTACGTGTACTGTACGCGTACAGTACACATACCTGTAAGCGTACTGTACGCATACGGTACAGCTTCAGATATATATCTATGATTTTACTTTTGATTTTCTCAGGAACTACTGAACGGATTTACACCATTTCAAAAAAGGGTGATCTGCGAACAGAACTCCGCCTCTCTGCCAAATTTGATGTAATTCCGTTCAGCCGTTCAGGCTGTAGCCCTGGCTAAAGGTCCTATAGAAAATTGCATGGGGAAAAACGTTTTGGGACCCCCTTTTTTCTCAGCCCCCGCTTCACGAATCACCTCCAAACTTTAAGGGAAGGAGCAGAGTGGAGCAGGCCATTTTCTTGGAGAAATTCATGTAGATTCATCAACCGGCGCCAAAGTTTTTCCAAATAGAATGTTGCCAATTTCCTATGGAAACGAGGTCCTAACTATAACTACCTTCTGGCGACCGCCAGTAGGTAATATATATATATGCATTTCAGGAAGACTTCAGCAGCATTAACGGGGTGCCAACATGCTTTTCACTCTGATGGAACTTTATTTATTGAGGCAGAAGCGTGCTAGCCACTTGGTGAGTGAACGATTAAAGTCCTTGGTGGCAGCATTCGGACTACATTATCCACAATGCCATTTGTGACACACACTGGGGCGGGACTTTGAATTTCAATTAAAAGCATGTTCTTCACAGTGCGCTTCTCGCCTCATTTCCTGCCAGTGATTAAGAGCTTACACAGCTTGAAACGCGTATGGCTTCATGAACGCATGGGGCATTCTGGTTCTGTTGCCACCTGTCGTGCAGTGTGCGGATACCTGGAGGTGTGCGACATCCTAAAGGGCAACCTTGTGGCAAAATGTTATATGGCTGTCCTGGTCGCGTGGATGTCCTGATGCCGAAGTGGCGTTCCTTGGTGCCTGTAATTCAAGCTCCGCTACGGGACCGAAGGGGCCTTGCATTTCAGGAAGACTTAGGCAGCATTAACGGGGGTGCCAACATGCTCTTCACCCTGATGGAACTTTATTTATTGAGGCAGAAGCGTGCTAGCCACTTGGTGATTGAACGATTAAAGTCCTTGGTGGCAGCATTCAGACTACATTATCCACAATGCCATTTGTGACGCCCACTGGGGCGGGACTTTGAATTTCAATTAAAAGCATGTTCTTCACAGTGCGCTTCTCGCCTCATTTCCTGCCAGTGATCAAAAGCTTACACAGCTTGAAACGCGTTTGGCTTCATGAACGCATGGGGCATTCTGGTTCTGTTGCCGCCTGTGGTGCAGTGTGCGGATACCTGGAGGTGTGCGACATCCTAAAGGGAAACCTTGTGGCAAAATGTTATGCGGCTGGTCCGGTCGCTTGGATGTCCTGAAGGGGCCTTGCATTTCAGGAAGACTTTGGCAGCATTAACGGGGGTGCCAACATGCTCTTCACCCTGATGGAACTTTATTTATTGAGGCAGAAGCGTGCTAGCCACTTGGTAAGTGAACAATTAAAGTCCTTGGTGGCAGCATTCGGACTACATTATCCACAACGCCATTTGTGATGCCCACTGGGGCGGGACTTTGAATTTCAATTAAAAGTATGTTCTTCACAGTGCGCTTCTCGCCTCATTTCCTGCCAGTGATCAAGAGCTTACACAGCTTGAAACGCGTACGGCTTGGTGAACGCATGGGGCATTCTGGTTCTGTTGCCGCCTGTGGTGCAGTGTGCGGATACCTGGAGGGCCATCACATGCTCCAGGAGGGGGGCAGCGCGGCTCCCGTCCCACCTGATAAAAGCCCTGGGGGGTGGTGGTCCCCTGGGCTGGGGGGTCCGTCACGGACCCCCCTATTTTACATATTAGAGCCCCGGGGAGGTGGCAGTCCCTGGGGCGTGTGGGGGCCTTAGAGGCCCCCCAACATACATATACAAGCCATAAGGGGTGGCTGTCCCCGGGGCTTCGGGGGGGCCCCTGTGCCCCCGCTATTATAATTACTTTTCCCCGGGAGTGGCAGTCCCTGGGGCAGTGTGGGGGGGATCAGGGCCTCCCCACACTTCTATTTTCACTATGCCCCCGGGATTTGGTCCCCCTCGGGGATAATTTGAAAAAAAGCAGACCGGGTTTTTTTCACGGGGTATGCATACATACCCGTAACCTGCGATTTAAAAAAAATAATACTTGTTTTATGGGCCTTGGGGGTCCTTGTTGCACACCTGAGCAGGCCCAGGGTGTCAGGGTGTTTCTGCCCTGCCCCCTTTTTCCGTTCTGCACGTTTGTTTCTCTGCTTTCTTGTGCCTCGGTCTACCGAGGCACAAGATGGCTGCCAACACGCCCTGGTTTAGAGTGTTGACAGACAGTTGATAGCCAATGAGCATGCAGCTCGTGCTCAGAAAGGTACGTGTACGGTACGCGTACAGTACACATACCTGTAAGCGTACTGTACGCATACGGTACAGCTTCGGATATATATCTATGATTTTACTTTTGATTTTCTCAGGAACTACTGAACGGATTTACACCATTTCAAAAATGGGTGATCTGCAAACAGAACTCTGCCTCTCTGCCAAATTTGATGTAATTCCGTTCAGCCGTTCATGCTGTAACCCTGGCTAAAGGTCCTATAGAAAAATGCATGGGGAAAACACGTTTTGGGACCCCCTTTTTTCTCAGCCCCCGCTTCACGAATTACCTCCAAACTTTCAGGGAAGGAGCAGAGCGGAGCAGGCCATTTTCTTGGAGAAATTCGTGAGGATTCGTCAACCGGCGCCAAAGTTATTCCAAATAGAATGTTGCTGATTTCCTATGGAAACGAGGTCCTAACTATAACTACCTACTGGTGACCGCCAGTAGGTAATATATATATGTGCATTTCAGGAAGACTTCGGCAGCATTAACGGGGGTGCCAACATGCTTTTCACCCTGATGGAACTTTATTTATTGAGGCTGAAGCGTGCTAGCCACTTGGTGAGTGAACGAATAAAGTCCTTGGTGGCAGC
This sequence comes from Lissotriton vulgaris, assembly GCF_964263255.1. Lineage (NCBI taxonomy): Eukaryota > Metazoa > Chordata > Amphibia > Caudata > Salamandridae > Lissotriton > Lissotriton vulgaris. The sequence goes on from NC_141698.1 coordinate 904,665,788, forward strand.
ATTCGGACTACATTATCCACAATGCCATTTGTGACGCCCACTGGGGCGGGACTTTGAATTTCAATTAAAAGCATGTTCTTCACAGTGCGCTTCTCGCCTCATTTCCTGCCAGTGATCAAGAGCTTACACCGCTTGAAACGCGTATGGCTTCGTGAACGCATGGGGCATTCTGGTTCTGTTGACACCTGTGGTGCAGTGGGCGGATACCTGGAGGTGTGCGACATCCTAAAGGGCAACCTTGTGGCAAAATGTTATATGGCTGTCCCAGTCGTGTGGATGTCCTGATGCCGAAGTGGCGTTCCCTGGTGCCTGTAATTCAAGCTCCGTTACGGGACCGAAGGGGCCTTGCATTTCAGGAAGACTTCGGCAGCATTAACGGGGGTGCCAACATGCTCTTCACCCTGATGGAACTTTATTTATTGAGGCAGAAGCGTGCTAGCCACTTGGTGAGTGAACGATTAAAGTCCTTGGTGGCAGCATTCAGACTACATTATCCACAATGCCATTTGTGACGCCCACTGGGGCGGGACTTTAAATTTCAATTAAAAGCATGTTTTTCACAGTGCGCTTCTCGACTCATTTCCTGCCAGTGATCAAGAGCTTACACAGCTTGAAACGCGTATGGCTTTGTGAACGCATGGGGCATTCTGGTTCTGTTGCCGCCTGTGGTGCAGTGTGCGGATACCTGGAGGTGTACGACATCCTAAAGGGCAACCTTGTGGCAAAATGTTATGCGGCTGGTCCGGTCGCGTGGATGTCCTGACGCCGAAGTGGCATTCCCTGGTGCCTGTAATTCAAGCGCCGTTACGGGACCGAAGGGGCCTTGCATTTCAGGAAGACTTCGGCAGCATTAACGGGGGTGCCAACATGCTCTTCACCCTGATGGAACTTTACTTATTGAGGCAGAAGCGTGCTAGCCACTTGGTGAGTGAACGATTAAAGTCCTTGGTGGCAGCATTCAGACTACATTATCCACAATGCCATTTGTGACGCCCACTGGATCGGGACTTTGAATTTCAATTAAAAGCATGTTCTTCACAGTGCGCTTCTTGCCTCATTTCCTGCCAGTGATCAAAAGCTTACACAGCTTGAAACGCGTATGGCTTCATGAACGCATGGGGCATTCTGGTTCTGTTGCCGCCTGTGGTGCAGTGTGCGGATACCTGTAGGTGTGCGACATCCTAAAGGGAAACCTTGTGGCAAAATGTTATGCGGCTGGTCCGGGTGCGTGGATGTCCTGACGCCGAAGTGGCGTTCCCTGGTGCTTGTAATTCAAGCACCGTTACGGGACTGAAGGGGCCTTGCATTTCAGGAAGACTTTGGCAGCATTAACGGGGGTGCCAACATGCTCTTCACCCTGATGGAGCTTTATTTATTGAGGCAGAAGTGTGCTAGCCACTTGGTGAGTGAACGATTAAAGTCCTTGGTGGCAGTATTCGGACTACATTATCCACAACGCCATTTGTGATGCCCACTGGGGCGGGACTTTGAATTTCAATTAAAAGCATGTTCTTCGCAGTGCGCTTCTCGCCTCATTTCCTGCCAGTGATCAAGAGCTTACACAGCTTGAAACGCGTACGGCTTGGTGAACGCATGGGGCATTCTGGTTCTGTTGCCGCCTGTGGTGCAGTGTGCGGATACCTGGAGGGCCATCACACACTCCAGGAGGGGGGCAGCGCGGCTCCCCTCCCACCTGATAAAAGCCCTGGGGGGTGGTGGTCCCCTGGGCTGGGGGGTCCGTCACGGACCCCCCTATTTTACATATTAGAGCCCCGGGGAGGTGGCAGTACCTGGGGCGTGTGTGGGCCTTAGAGGCCCCCCAACATACATATACAAGCCATAAGGGGTGGCTGTCCCCGGGGCTTCGGGGGGGCCCCTGTGCCCCAGCTATTATAATTACTTTGCCCCGGGAGTGGAAGTCCCTGGGGCAGTGTGGGGGGGATTGGGGCTTACCCACACTTCTATTTTCACTATGCCCCCGGGATTTGGTCCCCCTCGGGGATAATTTGAAAAAAAAAAGACCGGGTTTTTTTCACGGGGTACGCATACATACGCGTAACCTGCGATTTAAAAAAAATAATACTTTTTTTTTGGGCCTTGGGGGTCCTTGTGGCACACCTGAGCAGGCCCAGGGTGTCAGGGTTTTTCTGCCCTGCCCCCTTTTTCCGTTCTACACGTTTGTTTCTCTGCTTTCTTGTGCCTCGGTCTACCGAGGCACAAGATGGCTGCCAACACTTCCTGGTTTAGAGTGTTGACAGACAGTTGATAGCCAATGAGCATGCAGCTTGTGCTCAGAAAGGTACGTGTACGGTACGCGTACAGTACACATACCTGTAAGAGTACTGTACGCATACGGTACAGCTTTGGATATATATCTATGATTTTGCTTTTGATTTTCTCAGGAACTACTGAACGGATTTACACCATTTCACAAAAGCGTGATCTGCAAACAGATCTCTGCCTCTCTGCCAAATTTTATGTAATTCCGTTCAGCCATTCAGGCTGTAGCCCTGGCTAAAGGTCCTATAGAAAATTGCATGGGGAAAACACGTTTTGGGACCCCCTTTTTTCTCGGCCCCCGCTTCACGAATCACCTCCAAACTTTCAGGGAAGGAGCAGAGCGGAGCAGGCCATTTTCTTGGAGAAATTCGTGAAGATTCGTCAACCGGCGCCAAAGTTATTCCAAATAGAATGTTGCCGATTTCCTATGGAAACGAGGTCCTAACTATAACTTCCTAATGGCGACCGCCAGTAGGTAATATATATATATGCATTTCAGGAAGACTTCGGCAGCATTAACGGGTGTTGCCAACATGCTTTTCACCCTGATGGAACTTTATTTATTGAGGCAGAAGCGTGCTAGCCACTTGGTGAGTGAACAAATAAAGTTCGTGGCGGGGGGGGCGGAGCTAGCCAGCGTCGATGGCGGACGCGTGAGCCTTCGGCTCATCGCCTTAGCCCCGGAAAAATCCTGCTAATTTATCCTTTGAAGTGTCCAACCTTCCACATTTGGCTCTTCTACACCCACTGAGCCCCAAGACATCAGTGAGCGGCTTCCTGACCCTCCGAGAGGATTGAAGCGGTGATCTTTGGCGGCCCGGAGGCGGCGGACTGGGCCTGAAACCGCGACCTATCCTGAAGGGCGGGCCGAGCGACGTCACCCGACGTGCGGCCGCGGAGCCCGGTGGAGACAGAGTGGTGATCGGACGGGCCGAGACCAGACATTTTCTTGACCGGCGCGGGTGCGCCCTCCCCTCCCTGGCTGCCATCACCCTTTTTGAACGTTTGCCCTCGAACAAAGTGGGTCCTTGGCGGCGCTGGGGCTGTGTTTTTTGTGCATCGTGGTGGTGCCTCCACGGCGACGGAGTGATTGCGTGCGCACACCAGACCCGGCATGTACCGGTGTATCTACGGCCATCCCCGCTCCTGAGTTGTGGGTCTGGTGCTGAGACTTTTGTACTGATCTCGTCCAGGGTCGTGTACAGACTTTGCTAGAGCTGTTGGTGGCTGCTGGTCCCTCCCCACGGGCGCCATCTTGGGTACTTTGCGCTGCCGACTCCGGCCTAGGGGCATCGGCGGCTGGTGACATCGGATCGCTGCCGGGAGAGACTCCAACACTATCCCAGCCGACTGGAGGGAGTGAGGTGCACAACATTCCCGCGTCCGCCCGCTGCCTGAGACGACCATGGGGAAGAACGACGCCACGCAGGCAAAACTCTCCTTTGATCGGCGTCGGCCGAAAGGATCGGATGCACCGGCCGCGGAGGCTTCCCCGAAGGGGGCCATGGCGACTGGCCCGGCGACCACAGAGCTGCGGGACATGCTAGCTGCCATGGAAAAGGGCATACAGGACAGTATCGCGTCAGTTGGCTCTAAAATAGACGCGCTGTCGTATCGCATGGACCGCATGGCGGAACGTGTCGACAAGCACGCGGAGTGCCTAGACATGGCACAAACCGAATGGGACAAGGACAGGAAACAATTCGGCAGACTCCTCCAAGTGATTCGTGATAAAACAGAGGATTTGGAGGCGCGTTTGCGCAGATCTAACATCCGAATCACGGGAGTGGCGGAAACCACCCAGACCGGCAAAATGGAGCTCTATGTAGAGAAACTGTTGAAGATTTTGCTCGGGGAAGAGGCCTTTTCTCCCATGTTTATCGTGGAACGGGCGCACCGCACGTTGGTCCCACAGCCACAGCCGGGCGCGCCCCCTCGCCCCATCATCGCGAAACTTCTTAATTACCGTGATAGGGACACTGCCTTGCGCCTGGCGAGAGACAAAGGCAAGCTACAACATGAGGGCATGGACACTCCCTTTACCCGGATTTCACGGCTAAAGTCCAGGAGGAACGGAGCCAATTTGCACCTTACAAGAAACAACTGCGTATGCTGGGCCTGGACTACGCTATGCTGTACCCCGCCAAACTCCGCATCAACAAAGGGGGGCATTCCCACTTTTTCACAGATCCTAGAGACCTTCAGAAGTCCCTGAAGGAATGGACTCGGGAGCGCAAGGAGGCACAGAAGAACCATGAGGACGACACTGGTTCAGTTTCACACATGGATGAGCAGGACTAGAAGGATGTCGGTGGAGCGAGTCGCTACTCCTCAAACGGAGGAGCTGAACCACCCCCTCGGGGGGCGGTAAGTCTGGGTTGCACTATGACTGTCACTCCTGCTGGGTGTTGCTGTGGATGAAACGAGTGGGCCCTCGCCTGGAGCAGGAAGTTGGCCTTGACAAGTTCTATGTCGTTTGTTGAAGTGGGGGAGAGACATCGCTACGTGGGGGTCCGCACGAGCTGGAGCTCAACGTTTGGGTGATGGGTGGGATTGGGGAGCAATTTGGTGTGATCTCCTATGGACACTGAAATGACAGTGGGGGCTGGCCGAGGGGTCGAACTAGATATATGTGGTAGAACAGTAGGAGGTGCTGTTACTTACAGGCGTGCTCTGCCCTGGTGCTTTTGGCTGTGTGACTCCCTGGGGAGTAGATTTTCAAACCGTACTTCACTTTGTTATTTTTGGGTTGATGGGGATTGTTTTTGGGGCCTGTCTGACCTGGTTGGGGGTGGTCGGCTGTGGGTGGGTGGGGGTACGGGTGGTCGGGTTGAGGGAGGCTACAGACGGGGGTTCTTGTTTCAGTTGTTTTGGGGAGTCCGAATCTGCTGTGTGTGGACTGATATGTGGAAATGTACCCGAATTGAAGAGCCAGCTGGCTAAAGCTGTGAAAAGTGTACTGCTGTGTTGTGTTCGTTATCCAGTGCTCCTAGTGGTTGCTCTCGTCCTAGGGAGCGGCTCTATCGCCATCCCTGCTGCTACGATGGTTCAAATGTCCTTGTTATGTCGAACGTAGTTCTGAATGATCCCACACATACCCCACACACTCTGAAGCTGCTGACCTGGAACGTGCGGGGTCTGAACGATTACCGCAAATTGAGGAAGGTCCTTAGTTACCTACACCGACATCATGTTGATCTGGCCCTCCTGAAAGAAACCCATTTGCCCATCAACAGTAGGATGTTACAGTCTCGTGGGCTGGCGGGACATACAGTGGCGGCTGGCTTCACGACACATTCCCGGGGGGTACTAACCTGGGTCAGCCCTTCCTCACAGCTGAAATTGATCCCGGTAGTGGTGGACACGGAGGGTCGATATGTCCTAGCTAGATGTGTGGGTAAGGGACTTGACCTGTTGATCGTAAACGTTTATGGCCCTAACTATGACAACCCTGACTTCTATGCTGCCCTGTCCGTACACTGTAGGTCTCACGCACAGCCTGGGATGTTGTGGGGAGGCGATTTTAATTTTGTTTTTGACCCTGAGATTGACCGCTCCTCTGACTCTGCTCGTCGGCCGGTGGCCTCTGCCGCCTACATGAAAGCTGAACTGATCAAACTAGACCTGGTTGATATTTGGAGGGATAAACACCCCACGAAAGGTGGCTTCACACACTATTCGGCATACCATAACATCCACACTAGAATAGATTATTGGTTGGCGACCTCCCCTGTCCTGAGCAGTATTGGCACTTGTGAGGTTCTCCCGCGTACCCTCTCAGACCACTACCCCATTTTGCTACATCTCTTAACTGCTAGGAGGGGCATCCCGGCCTTTACTTGGAGGTTCCCCCCCTTCGCCCTGTTGGACGATGTCTTTCGGGGCGAACTGGCGGAAGACACTGATCATTTTTTCACTACAAATTTGGGCTCTGTTGATATCTTTTTCACGGTCTGGGAGACATTCAAGGTTTATATTAGAGGAATGGCTATGTCAAAACATTCCAGTATGTTGCGCACCATCAGACGGGAGTTGACGGCGTTAGAAGCCAAGCTGTCGGAGCTGGAGAACCGACAACTTCAGGACCTCGGTCCTGACATTAGCTCGGCGCTCACCCCTTTACTGTCAGAGTACCAGGCGCTAGCAGACAGGGAGATTCTCTACATGGGAATATATGCTACAGCCCGGGTCTACGGGGAGAGGGATAGGCCGGGCGCCCTTCTAGCTCGTATGGTTAAGGGCTCTCGGTGACCTCTAGTAATAGACGAATTGAGCTCCCCAGAGGGTGATGTGGTCACTGATGAGGAGCAAATCCTTGAGACTTTCAGACGATAATATGCTGAACTTTACCAGTCCAAAACACAGGGCGCTGAGGAGGAAATGGACGATTATCTGAGCCATATCGCCATGCCTTTCCTGCGGAATTCAGACAGGGAATTTTTGATGGCCCCTTTCCAGGAAGACGAAATTCTGGAGGCCCTCGCCGGCATGAGAGCCGGTAGTGTACCGGGTTCCGACGGGCTCACGGTGAGCTTCTATAAGGCCTACAAAGACATCCTGCTCCCACACCTGATCACCCACTTCGACACAATCTGTGAGGATGGTGAGATGCCCCTCACTATGCGCGAGGCGTTGCTGGTCGCCATCCCGAAGCCGGGGAAACCTTCGGACCTCTGTAGTTCATATAGGCCTCTCAGTTTGCTAAACGTGGATGCCAAAATATACGCCAAAGTACTGGCCAACCGGCTGGCTCTCTTGGTACCAGAGCTGGTTGCGCCCGAACAGTCTGGATTTGTTCCGTGCAGGAATCTAACATACAACATACGCACGGTGCTGGGAAGGATGCAACATGTCCGGCAAGAGAACACGGCACTGGCGATATTCCTGGACATGGAGAAGGCATTCGATTCCGTCGAATGGCCATTTATGGTTAGAGTGCTTCGGAAGTTGGGCCAGGGCGAACCGTTTCTGCAGAGGATTGATGCACTGTACCACCGTCCGTCAGCCAGACTGAAATTGGGAGACAGGGTGTCGGAACCGATCCATATCGGTAGAGGTACTAGACAGGGCTGCCCCCTCTCGCCTCTGCTTTATGCGTTGGTGGCGGAACCCCTGGCTTGCGCTATAAGGGAGTACCACAGTCTGGAGGGGATAAGCTTTCCCACCTACAAAATAGGGATATCGACGTACGCTGATGACACCTTGCTATACGTCCGGAACCCGGAATCGAATTTGTCCGCGGTTCTCCGGGAGGTGGTCCGCTTCGGCTCACTCTCAGGTTTAAGGGTGAATTGGGATAAATCTATCGCTTTCCCTCTCACTCCAGTGACACATCCCTTCGACGTGGAGTACCCCCTGAAGTGGTCCACAGACTCGGTCAGGTACTTGGGTATCCAACTGCATACTGACCCGGAGGTCCTAGTCCGGGACAACTACGGCATGGCCTTCAATAAATTAGTCGATGATGTAGACACTTGGTGTAAACTCCCGCTATCCCTCCTAAGTAGGATCGCCATCATGAAAATGATAGTGCTGCCCCGGTTTCTGTTTCTTTTCACAAATATCCCAGTGGTGCTCTCGAAGGCCTTTTTTAGACAGCTCACACAAGTCCTAATCCGACTGGCTTGGGGCGGCAAGCAACCCAGGATACAATGGGCGACATTAATCCTCCCTTGCGAGATGGGGGGTCTGGGTGCCCCGGACTTGGAACGCTAGCTACTACCGAGTAGCGCAAGCTGCTCATCTGCACTCATGGGTCCACGGCGACGCACGCACGCCGCATTTGATTCTAGAAAAACTGTTTGCGGACCCGCTCCCCTTGCCTGCTACGATCTGCCTTCCGGTAGATCGCTCAGTCGGACGAATGGATCCCCTTAAGCCGACTAACCATGCATGGCATGCCCTGGCGAGTGCCCGCGACTGTACTATGTTGTACTCCCCACTGATGCCGATAGAATGGGCGCTCTGGCTGGACCCCTTAGGAGAGAAGGCCGTCGTTGAGGCTCTTCGCTCTCTCGGGATCGCGAAGATGGAGGATCTGTTTACCGAGGGCACTTTAAAAACCTGGGATCAGCTCACCCCCACGATATCGGGCCCCTCATTACTTCAGAAATTCCAGTTTCACAGGCTGCGCTCGGCGTTCCGTGAGGCACTGGGCCCTGCTATGGAGGAGCTGAAAGAGGTCCCTGAACTGACCTATATCATTAAAACTAAAGCACCTGCTAAATTAATCTCGCATGTTAACAGGCTGGGAGTGACGCATCAGCAACTGCTACCCTCTAAAGCTAGAGCAGCATGGCAGGAGGATCTGCAGTCGCCCATTGACGACAACATGTGGCGATACTGCTGTTCCAGTACGCGTAAAATCTCCCTCAATGGCAGGCACAGGCTGGTGCATTTCAAGTTCCTTCAGCAGGTGTATTACACCCCCGAACGGCTACATCGATACGACCTCTGGCCCTCGGCGGAGTGTGAGCGTTGCCAAACGCCGGTGGCCGACTTTTTCCACATGGCATGGCTCTGCCCTGGGGTACAGGCTTTTTGGGGGGAGGTATTCGCTGAGCTCGATCGGATATTGGAAGAGACACTGCCTCGCGCTCCAGAACTGGCTCTACTAGGTTACTCTAAGCCACTCCCCCCATCTTTGCGTCGGTTGGCCGATATGGCGCTTCTGATAGCCAGGAGAGTGGTGGCGGCTTGTTGGATGCGAGGGCCTCTCCCCACCAAGAAAAGGTGGGCGAGGGATTTGCAGTACTGCTGTACCCAAACCGAGCTGTACAGTGAATTGCTCCCGCCTAGGAGTAGACCGAAAAAATGTTGGGACCTCTACAAGGAATATATACAGAAGGGAGAGGAAGGCGGTTCTGACACTTCAGAGGTGGTGGACCTCCAGGACCAGGTATCGGAGTAGGGGGCTGGGCAACCACAGGTTTCCTCCCTCGGGGTGCGGTGAGGTGGGGGCGGTGAGGTGAGAAAGGGTTGACTTGCAGCACGGGGTGTCACAGGGGGCGTGATGGGATGGCTTTTGGGGGGGACTGACATACTGGGATTGGGGCTAGGATGGGGCACACAACAGGCACACCAAGCGTTATCCACGGTGCGGAGTCAGTAGGAATTCCACAGGCACACACACAGGAGGGAGGGGGGAGTTGGGATGGGAGTTTGGGTAGTTTTCTTTGACCTTTTTTCCAACAAAAGACCTTGCTAACAAGTTTACGTCAGGGGATGGCCAGCTGTCGCACTACACTTCACACTACCTCCGCGGGGGTATCACTATTGGTTATGCTGGGCTAGCGCCATTTCATATTGCCGCATGGCCTCCGGGATGCCGGCTACCATGGCTGTGTACATCATTTGGCTACAATGTTATGGTAATATTGTGATGTGTAGTTACTATGCAATGTAAGTCTGTAAATGCTTCAGTGACGACAATGGCTTTACTGTTAATAAAGGTCTTTAAAAAAAAAAAAAAATCCTTGGTGGCAGCATTCGGACTACATTATCCACAATGCCATTTGTGAAGCCCACTGGGGCGGGACTTTGAATTTCAATTAAAAGCATGTTCTTCACAGTGCGCTTCTGGCCTCATTTCCTGCCAGTGATCAAGAGCTCACACAGCTTGAAACGCGTATGGCTTTGTGAACGCATGGGGCATTCTGGTTCTGTTTCCGCCTGTGGTGCAGTGTGCGGATACCTGGAGGTGTACGACATCCTAAAGGGCAACCTTGTGGCAAAATGTTATGCGGCTGGTCCGGTCGCGTGGATGTCCTGGCGCCGAAGTGGCATTCCCTGGTGCCTGTAATTCAAGCGCCGTTACGGGACCGAAGGGGCCTTGCATTTCAGGAAGACTTCGGCAGCATTAACGGGGGTGCCAACATGCTCTTCACCCTGATGGAACTTTATTTATTGAGGCAGAAGCGTGCTAGCCACTTGGTGAGTGAACGATTAAAGTCCTTGGTGGCAGTATTCAGACTACATTATCCACAATGCCATTTGTGACGCCCACTGGGGCGGGACTTTGAATTTCAATTAAAAGCATGTTCTTCACAGTGCGCTTCTTGCCTCATTTCCTGCCAGTGATCAAAAGCTTACACAGCTTGAAACGCGTATGGCTTCATGAACGCATGGGGCATTCTGGTTCTGTTGCCTCCTGTGGTGCAGTGTGCGGATACCTGGAGGTGTGCGACATCCTAAAGGGAAACCTTGTGGCAAAATGTTATGCGGCTGGTCCGGTCGTGTGGATGTCCTGACGCCGAAGTGGCGTTCCCTGGTGCTTGTAATTCAAGCACCGTTACAGGACCGAAGGGGCCTTGCATTTCAGGAAGACTTCGGCAGCATTAACGGGGGTGCCAACATGCTCTTCACCCTGATGGAACTTTATTTATTGAGGCAGAAGCGTGCTAGCCACTTGGTGAGTGAACGATTAAAGTCCTTGGTGGCAGCATTCGGACTACATTATCCACAACGCCATTTGTGACGCCCACTGGGGCGGGACTTTGAATTTCAATTAAAAGCATGTTCTTCACAGTGCGCTTCTCGCCTCATTTCCTGCCAGTGTTCAAGAGCTTACACAGCTTGAAACGCGTATGGCTTGGTGAACGCATGGGGCATTCTGGTTCTGTTGCCACCTGGGGTGCAGTGTGCGGATACCTGGAGGTGTGCGACATCCTAAAGGGCAACCTTGTGGCAAAATATATATATATATATATATATATATATAGTACCTGAAAATAATCAAAGGTTACCGAGATATTATAGTTAGGCTCAAATTTCACTCGCACAGAATCAGAGAATTTCAGCAGTTATAGTTAGCTGCAATGCACTGCTGATGACCTCATATATTACATCACTCATGACATGGCTAGTGACAACTCTGATGACATCTTAAATGACATCACTGATGACATCATCCAGTGATTGTTTTAAAAAAGTTAGTGTTAAATATAGATACCAAGGTGTATTGATGAATCACAGTGTGTATGAGTGCCTGTATGGATGATTCAGTGGGTGCGTGACTGACTGCATAAGTGAGTGATTAGGTCGGTGTCTAAGTGGTTGTATAGGTGTGTGAGTGGGAACGTGAGCTTCTGTATGAATGAGTGATTGGTTGTCTAAGTCCTTATATGTGTGTCTGTGTGGGTGGGTGAAGGGGTGTCTAACTGACTGTATGGATGAGTAAGTGGGTAAGTCAGTGGCTCTATGAATTAGTGAGTGTGTGTGTGAGAGGCTGTATGGGTGAGTGAGTGTGAGTGTATGGCTGTGTCAGTGAGTGAATGGATTTGTCAGTGGTATATGAGTGAGAAACTGCATATATGAAAGTAGTATAGGTGAGTGTTGGAGTATATGAGTGAGTGTATGTGTGACTGAGTGATTGCGAGAGTGGTGGTATGGGTGAGTGGGTGCTTTCCTCGGTGATTGTATAGGTGAGTGAGTATGTGTTAGTATCTGTATGAATAAATGAGTGCGTGTGTGTATAATTGTATAGGTGAGTAAATGGTTGTGTGATTGACCCTATAGTTAAGAAAGTAGGTGTGTCAGAAGCTCTCTGAGTGACTGACTGTGTGTGATTGGCTGTTTGGGTATATGAGTGGATATATCAGTGTCTGTATTAGTGAGTGAGTGGTATATGTGTGGCTGTATGGGTAACTAAGTGGATGTGTGTTTACACCTATGAGTCAGTGAGTGGGTGTATAAGTACTGGTATGGGTATATCAATGGTTTTGAAAATGCTAGTGCAGAAGTTGGACTGGATGTATGAAAGTTTATATCGGGGTGTTAGTCGGTGCGCCAGCGATTCTGTGGATGATGTCATCAGTGATGTCATTTGAGATGTCTTCAATGATGTCACTTACCATGTCATGAGTGATGTAATATGCGAGGTCATAAGCATTGCACTGCAGGGGCACAAGTTATAGTTAGCTCAGCTCAGTATAACTGCTAGTTTTCTCTGATTTTCTATGAGTAAAACTTGAGCCCAACTATAATGTCTCTTTTCAGTGAATTTCTAAGGCTTTTAAAAATATATTTCCTAACTATAACATCCCTATAACCTTTTGTTTTATCAGTGAATTTCAAATGTACTTTTAATTTTATTTCCTAACTATAACCTGTAAATGTTGATAGTGTCTTTGTGAGTGGCTGTTTAGGTCTGTGACTGAGTGCGAGAGAGGCTGTATGGGTCTGTGAGTGACTGTGTAATGTCGGGGTAATTACATAGTGCACAAATAGTGCCTGGCTGGTTGCATGATTGCATAGGTAGTGCCTGTGTGATTCTATGACTGCATTTGTCAAGGACACACTGCGAATACTGCTTGTTTTTGACAAAGTGTAAAATACATATATGGACAAATTTTGCATAAAGCTTCAGTGTAGCTATTTAGTTGGATACTAATGCAATGTTGCCCTTTATATTAATTTGTGAAAATAAATGCATCAAAAATGTATTTTCCTTCTTCACAGCAACACCGGAAGTCGCAACGACGTCAGTAGTCATGAATAAAAATGACAAAGTGTAACAGAAAAATATAGACATATTTTATAGAAAGTTTGGATCTAGCTGTTTAGTGTCGTAATGGTTTAACTTTATTTTAACAACACATTTGTAAAAAAAACAACAGTTTAAAAAATAACTTTCAACGTCGGAATTCATGAAAAGAACATAACTAACAAACAAATACATTTTTTTTGGTTACAACTAAAATGGTGCAGTACATAATATGTGACAATACATTGTCAAGGTACTTCTGTTCACTCATTTTTTTCTGGTTTTGTCTCCTCATGCACATCACCATTTTGTCAAGAGTCTTCATTCTATTTCTAATAAAGGCAAAGGCCTTATCAACCACTCTCTCTACTCGTTCTTTCTGTTTCAGTGCCTCTGTGCTTCTTTTATACTTCTTCATAGTTCTCTGTAGATCTATAACTACCTTACTACAAATCATCCTGGCTCTGATTTCCTTGAAGTGCTTGTGTCTCCTACTTAAGGTGTGTCCATCTTTGTTACCTTATTTCCTGATCTTGTTATATAGATGTTTTCGACTGTTATTCCTTCTCATAGTTTGAATTTAATTTTCATTATTTTGTAATCATTGGAAATGTCCACATATATTTTCAAGAAATAACTTTGTTCTCTTACTGGTAGATCTGTTTTCTTTCACCACTTTTTCATCCTTTTACCCCTTTTGTGTCTCAGTTCTGCATAGATACTGTACTTGCTTCTGTTCCTTTTTCCTCCGAGCTTTCGTAGGCATTCTGTCGGAATAATGGAAAAACAGTTTTTATGTTATGTTCCAGTTTTAAATCTACAAATCAACCTACCTACATAACTACAAGTACTTACTTCAATGTACCAATCCCAAACAAACCACAAACCTTAATGTATTACTTACCTATTAATATTAAATTACCCTCTCCTACAACACGGCTGCACAATATCTCAATTCTCATTTATACACTCTAAAAGACCACTTTATCCCTTTTGTACTCATTTTTAAAACAAACATCAACCAAAGTGAAAAAAGTACATACAGTGTCTCAATCCACTTTATTTGATTATTTACAATCATAAAAGTACAATGTGCAAAATACAAAAAACACATACCAAAAAAGCATTTAAGCGATATATATAATAAAATAGCTTGCATTGATTTAAAAGGAGCCAAATATCTCAAGGTTTAAAAAATTCCAGAATAATACACTGTTAAACCTAGGACATCTTTTTTTCTTGATTTGTACAGCAGCAATAAGAAAACAAACAAATTTAAAAATGTCCCAGGGGTTACTCAATATTTAGAGATAAAGTAATGCAGGTCTAACTTCTAGAAAGCCCTTTCCAATCAATAACGGGATTAAAAACTTCCTGCGGATATCATTATAAAAATCACTGAATATCATAAATGTAAAGTGTCCTGTGCAGAATAATTATCACATTGGCATGGATCCGCATCCTCTGGTTTACACCACCCCGGAAGATCACCCAATGAGTAGTGAATCAGATTAAAATGGAACCTAGACAGGAGCCAGCGATGGAAAGGCTTAGTCACAGTTTTCAGGTAGGGTTCAATTAACAAAGTAGTTTTAGTCAGGAAATGGACCCTAATTGAAGGTGTCTGTAGCTCCAATTCTTCCCATTCCATCATCAATGTATTCATGAAATTCATTTTGACCCACTTCAAGTCATACCGTGTCCCAATACTGTAAATCCGAAAACACAACAAAAGACTATTTATGTGCCTCTCTACCACTATGTTACTGGTAGATTTAGTGTTTCAATACTTTTCTACTTATATGTGTCAGATAAAAATTTTGAGAAACGCTGCATATACAAAATCTGCATATTAATCCATATCACAACATATAGCTCACTAACAGCCTGATTCATCAAAGTACCGTTTTGCGAGGCTCAAATAGCGATTCATAAGGAATCGCTATTTGAGACTCGCAAAACGGTATTCATGTAGGAATCGCAATATTAATTGCGATTCCCACTGATTCCTTATTTGCGATTAGCTAATTGCTAATCGCAAATAAGGAATAACTCCCCATGCATTCCTATGGGCCAAAAGGCCCATAGGAATGCATGGGGAGTCATTCCTCATTTGCGATTAGCAATTAGCTAATCGCAAATGAGATTGCGAGTACAAAGGTGCCAGGGGTGTCCAAGGGACACCCTGTAGCACCCCTGCAATGGAAATTAACTCAGGTGTTGCACACACACATGTCCAAAAGACATGTGTGTGTGTAACATGCAACTCAGAAAAATGCATTTAAATGCATTTTTCTGAGTTTTCGCAATTTACCACGAGGTTTGACCTCGCGGTAAATTGCGGGCCGAAATTGCGATTTCGCAATTGGAAAATGGATGATGAATTACATTTAAGGAATCTCAAATAGAGATTCCTTAAATGTAATTCCTCGCAAATATGCGAATTAGCAAATAGCGATTTTTGCCTTTGGGATGTTGAATCCCAAATGCAAAAATCGCGCTCGCAAAGGGCCAGATTCTCAGAATCTGGCCCTTTGCGAGCCGATTTAGGCTTCATGAATTAGGCTGTAATTCTTCTGAGTATATGCAAACAGTGTGTGAGAGGTTACATATATAATTCACAAGATGGTTCCAAAAGAGTACATATTCCTAACTAAAACGTGTTAATATATGTGTTTCTGGTTGAGATCAACAATACTCCCTGGAAGATTGGATGAGTGCATAGATAGTGCCTAGATGATTCCTTCAGAATATAGGTAACGCCTACATGATTCTTTGAGTATTTAGGAACTACATCAGTGGTTCCACACCTGCATAGTTAGTGCCTGTGTATTCACATAACTATATCGCTACTATCTGGGTGATTGGATGAACACATGGGTGTTGCCTGCATAGTTCAATGAGTGCATAATTAGTTCCTGTGTGATTGGAAGAGTGCATGTGTGGTATCTATCTAGGTGACTGAATAAGTCTAGATATCACACTTGATATATAATTCCATGGATGCCTGTAAGAGTACACATTGCTCTGAAACTCAGTGTGCACATGCATCAGTAAGTTTCTAAAACTGAAAACAACAATTCTCAACTTTTGAAAGCACAAAACATTTTTATTATGGCATACCTACATCATTTCACAAATAGTTCTTGTGTCTTTAAAATATATATTCAGAATTTCTCAAAGAAAGGTTACATGCCAAGTGAAGCAAGCACACAAACTCCCAAAAGACATTCTTCACTATTAACCCTCCCCAATTTAATCAGAGAATGATGAAAGAAATGCATCACCCTCACTATATACATGACATTTTCAACAGCCTTGAAGAATATAGATCACCATGTAAACATATGTGATTTTATTACAGATATACACCTTCAGCCCATCTTTTCAAAAATGTATAGTTCTCTGCATCTTTAAGTAACCTCAACAGTCTCATCCTACATATAAATATCTGCAACCAGGAAACGCATAGCTCACCATCTTAACATAGGTAAACCGGTCATATAAGTTAAAGACCTTACTTACAAACTCTTCCTAATACATACCTAATAAGTATTACTACTTTTTAATTCATATACAGACACAGCACATTTTCTTATGTTTTGTTCATGACTACACTACTCCTATTTAACAATGCGACTAAAAGTATTACTGTTCCCAGAATGCAGATAATATAGATCGGTCTGTCCTGCACATGATGCTTAGACATTTAAAACATTGTCATTTTCAAAGGCATTACTCATGGTAACTTTCAACAGTACTAACATTCTAAACACATACTCTCTGCCAGATACAGTTCATCTGAAATATATTTTTTCACATCACTATGACAATGTTTTTTGTTAAACTACCATATACATCTTCTTTTCTTATCTAAATTTTTTTTAAATAATTAAACAGCTATATACATACCAGAGAGTTCAGTTTGTAGATTGTATTGTTGTTTTAGCTCTTTCTGGGTAGTTTTGACACTGTTAAGATTTGTAAAAACTAAGCCCAAGAATTGTACACCACTCTCGTACAAAGCAACTGTAAAATGGCAAACTCTTCAACTTTCCACTCAGTCAATCAATCAGTTCACTTTATTTGTTTTTTGCATAAAACTATAAGAGTCGTCTAAAACCAAATGTTGTACAAAAAGGTCACGTAATAAACAAATCTTACTTTATGAGCTAATACTATACAAAAAACAGTATGTAAAAAAAGTAAATATACAATTTACCTTTAAAAAGAAATAAAACAAGATCCCTTCATGAACTAAATATGACCTAAAAATACATATTGGGACACATTACAACCATCCCTTGTAAGCCTCTATCAATTAATCACAACAGGCTCTGAGCCTGACCTCTGCTTTTAAAAAGTTAAGAACATAGAGGACAATGTTATCAGATAACATTTGTAAAAAGGTAAAGGCAGGTCGCACATACCTGAACTCCAATGTTTTCAAGATGGGAACAATAAAAGTTTTTGGTGGTACCTCATAGTAATTCAAAATGTTATAACATGGAGCATGTCCTGTGGAGACTTGCCTTCACAGCCACAGGACTCTATGCTCTGGTCCCTGCTACACCCACATGGCTGCACCAGTAGAAGGTGGAAGAGATCAAAATGGAACCTAGTCAATAGGAAACAATTGTAAACAGTTAGAGGCCCTAGAACAGGGGTCTCCAAACCGGTCCTGGAGGGCCGGATCCATGCCAGATTTTTTGGATATCCCCATTGAGATACATGTAGCTATTTTAAAAATCTGGCACGGATCCGGCCCTCCAGGACCGGTTTGGGGACCCCTGTGAGAAGTTGGCCTGATATGCAGTGCTCACTATTCTAGTGATCACTATGTATCAGTCCAAACAACCCTTATTGATGATTGGTTGTAAGTCAACCTGATAGACCAGCTATCCTAGTAGCATGGACAAGAGCAGTCTTTAGGCTAAACTCTAGAGGGCGTGTTAAGCCAGCTGTTATACCATCACATATACCCCTTGAACACCAAGTGAAAGGACACCACACAAGTTGTTATGAAAATAAAAGGATATTTATTTAGAACACAACAACCCTGGACTCTTTATGAGGACAGGGTGCTAAGCACAATACAAAGCTCTTAAAGAAATTCTGAAAGTCGCACAATTTACGCAAATGCCCGAGGGGCACGGAAAACCATATACTACAAAAGTGGAATGCGAAATACTAGCAGGTAAGTAACTAGTCTCAAAGGCTTTAGGATCACTAGGACTGGTCTACTGAACCTTCAGATTACGAGCAGGAGGCCTAGGGAGATCGGGTGCAGAGTGTGCACTCTCACGCGGGATGCGGGACAAAGTCTATGGATGCTAGATTTCGTAAAGTTAGTGTTATCGGACGAATCCGACTAGGTAGAGCTGAAACGAAAAAGGATCTGGACACTTGGATAGTTAAGCTATGCTGGAGCACCGAACTGCTCAGGTTACATAGCCCAGGGGCTGCGGCTGCATAGGGCTGAAAAGACGTCGGGAATCCTCGTTGCAGTCTATGGAGCCTGAAAGAAGAAGTTGCTGGCAGGCGACCAGTGATGAAGTTCGATGTGATCCAAGCCTGGATCGATGATGGAGGATACCTGTAAGCAGAGGGGACCAAGTTCTGAATCACTAGCCAGTGATTAGATGGGCACCAGGATGGCACCGGACGAAGTCACCTCGACCAGGTGAGTGGGCGACGCTGGGCTCTGCAGTCTCTCGGACCAGGAGGCGTTGTTGGCGACCAGGATGGAGGTGCGAGCTGTCCCACGAAGGTATCTGCTGTCGACGTCGCTGGACCCAGGATTGGGGCAACAACTCTTGGCAAATGCAAGCCCACGCGGTGGACTCAAAATGGCGTCTGGAGTGGACCAGGAGGGTCCAGGGTGCTCCTCTGTTGCAGGAGAGCAAGGGCCAGTCTGGAGCAACCAGACCAGTGGTGAAGATGTCGTCGTTCGTTGTCAAGAGGGCTACAAGCCAGCAGGCAAATGGCCGGACAACGCGGTGAGCAGCAAAGAGCAGAAGGGCCCCACCCAGATCTCGTGGATGCTGGGGGGCTGGACTTCGGTGCTGGAGCTGCTCAGGGTTAGGGCTTCTCAAACCCCAAAGCACTCACTCGAGGATCCCTCGGCGGTCGTGCTGGTTAAGCTTAGTGCAGTTCTGAAGATGGCCGGTTCCTCGAGGTCTCGTCACACCCACGAATCTCAGCTGGGCTGATGATGTAGGTAGAGATCAGAGGTGCCAGGGAAGCCGGGTCTCGTCGTGCTGGTCGGTCTGGTTCCGGAGGAAGGACGTGCAGCAAACCGCAGGTTACTTAGTTGGTGCCCGCAGATGCAGGGTGACTACTCCTTAGTCACAAGGGAGAAATCTTTGGAAGAAGTCTTGAGTTCCTTTCGTAGAAAGTAGTTTCAGGATTCCAAGATGATCTAATTTGGAAGGGTCCCCGCTCCCACCTTTATACTAAAGAAAGGGGCTGGTACGCGACTAGGTCCTGCCCATGGGTGGGACCAGGAAGGGGGGTGGTTACACCCCTCTCCCATGCCGGACTTTCCCCAGCTCAGGGGCTGGTGTGCCCCTGGAACTGGTTCTAGCTGGCCTATGCATAGTGAGCACCGGGGTGCCACTTGCAGTCACCTTCCTATTCAGCCCTGCCTATCCAGGATACACAAAACCCTGTCTGGGATGGTGCTAGCACCGCCCCTGACAGGAAACCCTTTGTCCAAGATCTCCTCGCTGGAAGGACTCCCAGCAGCAGGAGGTCAGACTTGTGTCTGTGGTGGCAGCATCCATTTTGTGATGCTGAGGCTCGAGTTAACTTTAACCGGGGTTAACAGTTACATACATGTCGTGTCCCTCTAGAAGGGTGGAATGCTAACCCCGTCGCCAGAATTGGCGAGGGGTTAGTATTCCAATTTGTATGACACCTTACTCGACATGTTTTGATAAAGCGATACCAGAGTTGGCATATAACCGCGAGGATTATAATGCACTTAAGAGTATATGGTATGCGTTATCATGGAACAGCTATTAGGACTTGGTTCCGCAAGCTGCAAACGGGCTCAGCTCATGCCAGAGCACCATCTCACATGATTCCAAGCACTCTGCCTTCAGGATTGTTAAGGCCTGCCATAGGAGTGACTGATAGGAATACATGTGTCCATTTTAGGGTTAGATATAGGTATACTATATCTAAAGCAAAGGGTGATTACACCACCTTTCCCCGGCTGTCGTGCAGCCAGTTGTGTCAGATTTCGATGGCCAGCCAGGGGTGGCATAATACATGCTGCAGCCCTGGTAGGCCCTGGGTACACCTATGCCCTGAGTTACAGGGTCTGATAAGGTGGCCCAGTACCAATTGGTATATGCACCTAAGGTACACGTGTCAATTTAGTGAGAGAACAGCTAGGCTGTGGGTCTGATTAGCAGGCCCACAGCCAGGGAAGTCGTAAACCAGTGAAGCAAAAAGCAAAAATCTGGGGTGATCATAGGATTGCAGACCCTACTCTCCTACATGACCCCCCCCAAACTTTGGGACAATAAACTAACCTTGACCAGGTGAGTCTTCTTGCTCTAAGTGGAAATACCTGGAGAGCCCATCTGCATTGCCATGATCAGTGCCAGGTCTATGCTCCACTGTAAAATCCATCCCCTGTAGGGAAATGGACCACCTTAGCAGTTTGGGGTTTTCAACCTTCATCTGATTTAGCCACAAGAGGGGCTTATGGTCGGTCTGAATCTTGAAATGAGTGCCAAACAAGTATGGTCTCAGTTTCTTCAGGGCCCAAACCACAGCAAAGGCCTCCCTCTCAATAGCTGACCAATTTTTCTCTCTGGGGTTCAGCCTTCTGCTAATAAAAGAAATGGGCTGGTCATGACCATCTAAATTCAGCTGAGATAGAACAGCTCCCACACCCAACTCAGAAGCATCTGTTTGGACAATGAATGGTTTGGAGTAGTCTGGACTCTTTAGGATAGGTGCTGTGCACATGGCCTGCTTTTGGTCATCGAATGCTTTTTGACAGCCTGCTGTCCACTGAACTTTCTTTGGCATCTTTTTACTTGTCAGGTCATTAAGTGGAGTCACAATTGATCCATAATTTCTGACAAATTTCCTGTAATAACCAGTCAGGCCCAAGAAAGCTCAAACCTGAGTCTGGGTGGTTGGAGGAGCCCAATCCTTGATGGATTGTATCTTGCTCTCCAGTGGCTGAACCTGGCCTCCACCTACGAGGTGGCCCAGGTATACAACCTGTGTCTGCCCTATCTGGCACTTTGTGGCCTTGATAGTGAGACCTGCTTTCTGCAGTGCCTCTAACACTTTCCTCAGGTGGACAAGGTGATCCTCCCAGGTGGAACTAAAGACAGCTATATCATCAAGATATGCTGCACAGAAGTCATCCAGCTCAGTGAGAACTTGATTCACCAGCCTTTGGAAGGTGGCAGGTGCATTTTTCAAACCAAAGGGCATTACCACAAACTGATAATGCCCACCAGGGGTAGAAAATGCTGTATTGGGCTTGGCTTCCTCAGCTAACCTGATTTGCCAATACCCAGCTGTCAGGTCAAATGTACTTAAGTAGTTGGCAGAGGCCAATCTATCTATAAGTTCATCTGCCCTTGGTATTGGGTGGGCATCAGTCTTAGTGACTGCATTGAGGCCTCTGTAGTCTACGCAAAACCTCATCTCTTTCTTACCACCCTGGGTGTGAGGCTTTGGCACTAGAACTACTGGACTAGCCCAAGGGCTATCTGAGGGCTCAATGACTCCCAGCTCCAACATTTTCTGCACCTCTGTCTTGATGCAGTCTCTGACATGATCAGGCTGCCTGTAGATTTTACTCTTAACTGGCAGACTGTCACCAGTGTCAACCTCATGGGTACACCAATTGGTTTGACTGGGTGTCAGAGAGAACATATGTCTAAAGGATTGAAGAACTTGTTTGCAATCCTTTTGCTGATGCTCAGAGAGGCTGCCACAAAAGACAACACCATCTACTGACCCATCATCAAGGTTCTGAGTGAGCAGGTCTGGGAGAGGGTCACTCTCCTCCTCCTGTCCCTCATCTGTGGCCATGAGCAAGCTCATGTCCTTCCTGTCGACATATGCCTTGAGCTTATTCACATGGAGCACCCTAAGGGGGCTCCTGGGAGTTCCAAGGTCCATCAGGTAGGTGACCTCTCCCTTTTGCTCAATGATTGTGTGGGGCCCAGACCATTTGTCTTTGAGTGCTGCTGGGGCCACTGGCCCCAACACCCACACCTTCTGTCCAGGCTTGTACACAGTCAGGACAGCCTTTTGGTCATGCCAAGCTTTTTGGAGTTCTTGGCTTGCCTCAAGGTTTTTAGAAGCCTTTTCCATATACTCAGCCATCCTGGAGCGGAGACCAAGCACATAGTCCACTATGTTGGTTGCGGGCTTTTTGAGAGGTCTGTCCCATCCTTCCTTCACCAAACACAGGGGTCCTCTTACAGGATGTCCATACAAAAGTTCAAAAGGGCTGTAACCAACCCCCTTCAGTGGGGCATCTTCTGGCCTGTGACCTAGTCACAGCAAGCACATGTGCTGGCTAGCCTAACATCTCCATGTGAGTCCTCTGCTCCACTTCTGACCATAGTGATGACTCCAAATCATTGCCCAACAAACACTCAACTGGGAGGTCTGAACTAACCACAACTTTCTTTTGGCCACTTACCCCTCCCCAGGAGAAAGCCACAATTGCCATACTATGGTGGGTAGTGACATTGCTGGCATTGGTCACTAGGTAGTCTGTACCTAGTATGATCTGTCCAGGGTCCACAAAGTTAGGTGTCACCAATGTGACACTGGCATAAGTGTCCCTATAGGCCTGAGCCATCTTTCCATTTATAAAAGGTGTATGCCTGTATTTTCCCAAAGTATTGGGACTTGCATCAGGGAATATATCCATATCCCCTGTACAGACAAGGACAGCCTGAGTGAGTGTGCCAACTAAGTTGTCATACCCCTCAGATCCCAAGGTTAACCCAACTAATCCCTTGGGAGGTGCACTACCACTACTGACTGTACTAGGGGGAGCAGTTGCCTTAGGGGCTGTAGTGGTAGGAGTTTGCCCTCCTTTCTTGGTGCACTCACTAAACCAGTGAGTTTTACTTTTACAGTATTGGCACCACCTTTTAGACTGGCCTTCTTGAGTCTTCTTTTTCTGCTGTGAAGCCTGACCCCCACCCTCTTTGGTTTGTTGGGGGCCTGTCGAAGACTTCTGGTCATTTTGCTCATTCTTAGTATTACCCTTCTGGTCTGCTTTCTTCTGACCACCCTGGTTCTGGCCCTGGTTCTGCTTGACCCTTGTTCTGATCCATCTGTCTGCCTTCTTTCCCATTTCTTGGGGAGAGGTCAGATCTGAGTTAACAAGGTGCTGATGCAACAACTGGTTCTGACAATTATTTAAAATCTGTTCCCTCATGATCAGATTGTACAATCCTGTATAATCAGTAACCTTACTGCCCAGCAACCAGCCCTCCAAAGCCTTAGTGGCACAATCCACAAAATCAGACCAATCCTGAGACTGAGTTTTCTGGGTATCCCTGAACAGCAACCTGTACTGCTCAGTGGTTAAGCCAAACCCATCTTTCAGTGTATTTTTCAGGACTTGGTAATTGTTAGCATCCTCAGCTCTAGTAGTGAGGAGCTTATCTCTACCTTTGCCTTCAAAGGAGAGCCACAAGACAGCTGCCCACTGACTCTGGGGGATGCACTGGACAGTGCAGGCCCTCTCCAAAGCAGTTATCCATTTGTGGATATTATCCCCTTGTTTAAAGGGGGGCACTATCTTACTCAGGTGTCTAGTGTCTAAACTCCTGTCCTTTTCTCTAGGTACAATGCTGCCACCAGTGGGGTCTGCCCCACTCAATTTCTGCTCTCTAGCAAAGGCAAGTCTCTCTTTGGCCAGGGCAAGTTCTTCCCTTTCAATCCTCAGATTGACTTCCCTCATCTTAGCTTCATGCTCTCTTCTCTGAGGGGATGTCATCCCTCTGTGAGAAGAGGTCTGAGAGCCATTGGTTCGAATGGATCTGTTAGAGCCTCTGGATAGAGACCTAACTCGTCCATTCCCAATGTTAAGCCTGCCTGAGAGTGGCCCTGGGGGTCCCCCAAATCCATTCTCATGCCTGCTTAGGTTGGTCCTGGTGAGTCTACTGACTTCTACCTGACCCTTGTCTGCCTCATCCCCTGACACTTCCTGATCCTCCTCCTCTCCTTCACTAACTGTTCCATTGAGTTGGAGGTCAGGGTCCCCAAGGGTTCCCTCTAAGGGGGGCATGCTCCCATCTGGATTAGGAGGACCTGTGTTAGAAGCCCTCCTGGCATCATAAGTCTCTAAGAGAACAACCAGGAATGGGATGGTAGGGTTAGAACCCTGTTTTAGCTTCCTGGAGGTACACACTTGTCTCATCTCCTGGAAGCTAAGAGCTGCATATCTTGAAATGACCTGTGGAGGGTCAACTGACACAAGGGGGGTCTCTGCGTTCCCTCCTTTGTCTGACATGCTTCTAGTGTGGTGTAAGTGATGCACCTACCTACACTATTTGTTTGCCTACTGATCCCTTGCTAAGAGTTGTAGTCAGGGTGTGCTAGGCCCTGTTGAACTACAACAGCTGGTTCAGTAGAACTCAGAGTATTCTAAGCTAAGTTATATGTACCTTTGTACTTATGTGATCTTTCAAATGATATTCTTAGGATACGTGTGGTAAAACAACAGCAAGCTCAAATCCCAACCGCTGCTCACCAATGTGAGAAGTTGGCCTGATATGCAGTGCTCACTATTCTAGTGATCACTATGTATCAGTCCAAACAACCCTTATTGATGATTGGTTGTAAGTCAACCTGATAGACCAGCTATCCTAGTAGCATGGACAAGAGCAGTCTTTAGGCTAAACTCTAGAGGGCGTGTTAAGCCAGCTGTTATACCATCACATATACCCCTTGAACACCAAGTGAAAGGACACCACACAAGTTGTTATGAAAATAAAAGGATATTTATTTAGAACACAACAACCCTGGACTCTTTATGAGGACAGGGTGCTAAGCACAATACAAAGCTCTTAAAGAAATTCTGAAAGTCGCACAATTTACGCAAATGCCCGAGGGGCACGGAAAACCATATACTACAAAAGTGGAATGCGAAATACTAGCAGGTAAGTAACTAGTCTCAAAGGCTTTAGGATCGCTAGGACTGGTCTACTGAACCTTCAGATTACGAGCAGGAGGCCTAGGGAGATCGGGTGCAGAATGTGCACTCTCACGCGGGATGCGGGACAAGGTCTATGGATGCTAGATTTCGTAAAGTTAGTGTTATCGGACGAATCCGACTAGGTAGAGCTGAAACGAAAAAGGATCTGGACACTTGGATAGTTAAGCTATGCTGGAGCACCGAACTGCTCAGGTTACCTAGCCCAGGGGCTGCGGCTGCATAGGGCTGAAAAGACGTTGGGAATCCTCGTTGCAGTCTATGGAGCCTGAAAGAAGAAGTTGCTGGCAGGCGACCAGTGATGAAGTTCGATGTGATCCAAGCCTGGATCGATGATGGAGGATACCTGTAAGCAGAGGGGACCAAGTTCTGAATCACTAGCCAGTGATTAGATGGGCACCTGGATGACACTGGACGAAGTCACCTCGACCAGGTGAGTGGGCGACGCTGGGCTCTGCAGTCTCTCGGACCAGGAGGTGTTGTCAGCGACCAGGATGGAGCTGCGAGCTGTCCCACGAAGGTATCTGCTGTCGACGTCGCTGGACCCAGGATTGGGGCAACAACTCTTGGCAAATGCAAGCCCACGCGGTGGACTCAAAATGGCATCTGGAGTGGACCAGGAAGGTCCGGGTGCTCCTCTGTTGGTGGGGAGCAAGGGCCAGTCTGGAGCAACCAGACCAGCAGTGAAGATGTCGTCGTTCGTCGTCAAGAGGGCTACAAGCCAGCAGGCAAGTGGCCGGACAACGCGGTGAGCAGCAAAGAGCAGAAGGGCCCCACGCAGATCTCGTGGATGCTGGGCGGCTGGACTTCGGTGCTGGAGCTGCTCAGGGTTAGGGCTTCTCAAACCCCAAAGCACGCACTCGAGGATCCCTCGGCGGTCGTGCTGGTTAAGCTTAGTGCAGTTCTGAAGATGGCCGGTCCCTCCAGGGGTCGTCACACCCACGAATCTCAGCTGGGCTGATGATGTAGGTAGAGGTCAGAGGTGCCAGGGAAGCCAGGTCTCGTCGTGCTGGTTGGTCTGGTTCCGGAGGAAGGACGTGCAGCAAACCGCAGGTTACTTAGTTAGTGCCCACAGATGCAGGGTGACTACTCCTTAGTCACAAGGGAGAAATCTTAGGAAGAAGTCTTGAGTTCCTTTCGTAGAAAGTAGTTTCAGGATTCCAAGATGATCTAATTTGGAAGGGTCCCCGCTCCCACCTTTATACTAAAGAAAGGGGCTGGTACGCGACTAGGTCCTGCCCATGGGTGGGACCAGGAAGGGGGGTGGTTACACCCCTCTCCCATGCCGGACTTTCCCCAGCTCAGCGGCTGGTGTGCCCCTGGAACTGGTTCTAGCCGGCCCATGCATAGTGAGCACCAGGGTGCCACTTGCAGTCACCTTCCTATTCAGCCCTGCCTACCTAGGATACACAAAACTCTGTCTGGGATGGTGCTAGCACCGCCCCTGACAGGAAACTCTTTGTCCAAGCTCTCCTCGCTGGAAGGACTCCCAGCAGGAGGAGGTCAGACTTGTGTCTGTGGTGGCAGCATCCATTTTGTGATGCTGAGGCTCGAGTTAACTTTAACCGGGGTTCACAGTTACATACATGTCGTGTCCTTCTAGAAGGGTGGAATGCTAACCCCGTCGCCAGAATTGGCGAGGGGTTAGTATTCCAATTCGTATGACACCTTACTCGACATGTTTTGATAAAGCGATACCAGAGTTGGCATATAACCGCGAGGATTATAATGCACTTAAGAGTATATGGTATGTGTTATCATGGAACAGCTATTAGGACTTGGTTCCGCAAGCTGCAAACGGGCTCAGCTCATGCCAGAGCACCATCTCACATGATTCCAAGCACTCTGCCTTCAGGATTGTTAAGGCCTGCCATAGGAGTGACTGATAGGAATACATGTGTCCATTTTAGGGTTAGATATAGGTATACTATATCTAAAGCAAGGGGTGATTACACCACCTTTCCCCAGCTGTCGTGCAGCCAGTTGTGTCAGATTTAGATGGCCAGCCATGGGTGGCATAATACATGCTGCAGCCCCTGGTAGGCCCTGGGTACACCTATGCTCTGAGTTACAGGGTCTGATAAGGTGGCCCAGTACCAATTGGTATATGCACCTAAGGTACACGTGTCAATTTAGTGAGAGAACAGTTAGGCTGTGGGTCTGATTAGCAGGCCCACAGCCAGGGAAGTCGTAAACCAGTGAAGCAAAAAGGAAAAATCTGGGGTGATCATAGGATTGCAGACCCTACTCTCCTACAACCCCTGCCCCAGAACATATATTTCAGTAGATTGCACGGTTTACAGAAAGACAAATCTTAGTACACTAGTCTTCAACACCCGAGCTTCCCTATCTAAGGTCCTCTGTCTAAAAAAGTACTCCCTTACCTACCCCAGGTCTTTCCTATTCACTGATTGTGGGTTAAGAAATACATCAGCTCCTCCCAGCTTCCGGAAACAGCTCTTGATATAATTAATTCAGGAGATGTGATGGTCAAGGTCAAGGGCCATACAATCCTTCAGGATCAATTGTTTAAGGGTTATCCCTGACTCACCCAAAGTTGTAACCACAGAATCAGGGGATGAAGGGCCAGCAGGTCAGAAAGGTAGGATACACCCAGCTATTCATGAACCGCTAGGGTTGAGGTTCCCTGGGGCACACATAGGAGACGTTTTCAAGAAATTATTTTCAATCACTTGGTGTTCCTCTAGAGCACTATACCCCAGATTTCACTACAATAGGAGACTTTAGCGATATATTTTACCCAATATATATGCGGGAGAGCCCCAATCAGTCTCCTACATAGTCTTAAGGCAAAGTTAAAAATGGCTTTATCAGCATGCACAAAATCTCCTTTCTTTGGGGGAACATGGCGCCCGCTAGCTGAGCGGTAGCGCACGTCCAGGCTTCGCGTCCTCCTCTATGTAGCCTCCGGAGCATGTCGTGAAATTGAAATTACGATCAGCGGTCCTTACTTTCTTGCTGCAGTTTGGTGAATTTTTTATGTGTCCAGGGGTTGGACAAATCTCTTCACGTCCTCCCAGCCCTTCGCTCCCACCGCGTTGGGACAAAGCCGCCCTGGAGTTGAGATGCAGTCGCAGAGCGGCGGCTTGCGGTCTCCTCCGGGGAAGCTTAGGCGGCGTCAGAACAAGCGGCAGCGGTATCAGAGCTTTCCTCTTGCGCGAGGGGGCGGCCGGCATTGGGAGTGTTTCTAATCAATCCATATGCCCTGCTTTTGGTCAAGGAGCTGAAGGTAAAGGTCGGGACAAATCAGCTATTAACGGTAAGAGCGAGAGTGATATTTTGCTGGAGAGCTATCCACGTGTATTTTAGTCCCTAGTTCTGCCTCGAGTTTGGACATTGGTGATGCTGAAAGAACAACTAAGCCTGCCACACGTAAGAGAGGTGGGAAGAGGAAGGGGAAGGGCGATAAGAGCACCTCTAAGGAGTAGCTGGATAGCCCTGGAGGGGGTGTTAGTGTGTTAAGCTCTTCTACAATTATTCCAAGAGCTAACTTGAAATTAGGGCAGCAGCAAGAAGAGTCTCGGGGGGTCCTGCGACACCGCCTTTCAGAGCTACCAAGTGAAAGGAAGAAACGTTAAAGGGGCTAGAAGCAAAGGCCCTGTTAAGACTGCTTTGAAGGCTGCCTCTATTAAAGTTACCCCCTCACCACACTCTTTCTTCAAGGTCCAACCCCAGATATTGAATGTTACAAATCAAGCAACATCTCCTGAAGAGAATAGTTTTCCTGCCCTTGTGGGAAACTCTATCTTTTCCCCCTCAACTCCTTTCAGGATGGCTAATCCCGTGAATCTCGCGAGTCCCTTGAATTCTAATATAGAGATCGAGATACCTACTTCTGCCACTGCCTCTGCCACTATATCTAACCCCCTCGAGTCACCCAGGATACAACTCGCGGCACTATCATCTCCCCCTGCTGTTAAGCAATGTCCTCAGAGGGATTACCAATGCTTAGTCTTTCTACTAAAGTTCCTGCGGAGGTTGCCCCTTCAGAGGCTTACGAGAGGGGATGAGGGGAAGGTGCAGGTATAGGGGGAAGTTCGATAGAGGCCCTCTTTTTGTCATTAAAAAATGATATAAAAATGGGGTTTGCACTTTCTGAAAAAATTCAATCTGAGATCAGAGCGGCATGTGATGCCCTGAAGAAAAAAGTGGATCTTTTGAATGTGAGAAGTGAAACTTTGGAGGGCTCTGTTGAACATCTCAATGCTAATCTAGGATCAGCAGAGGTTCAAATTCAGGCTTTACGCAGGGATGCTGATGCCCTGCGAGAGAGAGTCGAATCGCTTGAGAACAACTCACGCAGGAATAATCTACGCCTTTTAAAAATCCCCGAGGGTAAAGAAGGAAGTGACCTAAAGTCGTATATAGTGACACTGCTTAAGGACTCTTTGAATCTTGAAGAATCAGTGGGGTTCTTAGAAAAAGACATCCAGAGGATTCATAGGGATCCATTTCGTTTAAATCCTAGCTGACCTAAACCAAGAAAGATTCTCATAAATGTTCTCACTTATGCTGTGAAGGAGAAGATTTTGAACTTGGCACTCAAGGCTAAATCGTTGAAGGGCCCAGATTTTTTGTTCGAAGTGCGCTCGGATCTTTCTAAAGTGACCTTGGAGCGCCAATGGGAATTAGGTCAGAGAATGGATAAGTTCAGGTCACTGGGGGCCACAGTACAGATGAGATTTCCTGCCTTTCTCAGGATTATTTATAATAATAATAAAATGTATAACATCAGAACCTCGCATGAAGCCAACGAGCTACTTGAGTCCCCAAGCAATGCATCGAGGGAAAAGGATTGAGCGGTGTTCTGCGGTATTCTTAAGAATAAGAATTAGTGTACTTCAGATTCTTCCCCTCCAGAAGGAACAATGATGCTTACGTATTTTTATGAAATATATACATAAATTAGATGTGAAGCTATAAAAAGAGATGGGAAGGAGGGGGAAAGAAAAGAGAAAAAAAAAATATATATATATATATATATATATAAATGATAAAAAGGAGCTTTTTTCTCCTTTCTTTTTAATTCACGTGGTGGGCTGGAATGTTGACGACTCAGTCGGAGCACCGCATTAAATACCTAGCTTTGCAGCGGATAATTGTGGATAGTATATGCTATGAGGCGGGGGAGGGGGGTTGGCAGACGCAGCGGGACGTAAACTGGCCATCAATCAGGCCAGAGGAATAAGGGATGGGGTTCCCAAAGGGTGGGGGGAGGGTACTGGTGGAATAAATGCAAAATTTCCTCATTTGTTGATACTCCACTACTATTTTATCGGCTTTAACTTCCATTGGGAAACATATAAAAGAGTCTTGGAGGTTGTTCAGTTCTGGTTTGGAGATAAAATAAGGTTAGACCCTAACGTGGGCTGGGTGTGTCTGAGGGTATTTAGTGTGGTGATAAAAGACCGAATATGGCATTGACACAGTTTCTATCCTGGAATGTCAATGGTCTGCGCACGATGAACAGAAGAGCTAAAATATTACAATATTTTAGAGATTCACCGGCGCAAGTCATTGCCATACAGGAATCACACCTTCTAAAGGCAGAGTCAACTGAGATATTAAAAAAACAGAAGTGGGTTGATAACTTTGCCTGCACTGACCAATCTGCAAATATCAGAGGGGTGATGGTTCTATTTAATAAACAAGCTAAGGCACAAGTATTGGTATGTAGGGAGGATTCTAGTGGTAGGTGGCTCATATTAAAAACTCTACTAGGCAATATGTTTATCACTTTTGTGGTTTATTATGGGCCTAATCAGGATGACCCCTCCTGTTTGGAGACAAGCTGTAAAAATCTGTTAGATTTCCCGGATCCTATTATCTGGGTGGGCGATTCTTATATTGTTTTAGACCCACATTTAGATAAATCCCCCAAATCACGCGCTGTAGCCCCCTCTAAATCACGGCAAACTCTTGTTAATATAATGAGGCTGAAAAGTATTTTAGATATTTGGAGAGAGCGTGCAGGGGATCAACCAGAGGTTTTGTTCATCAATCTAAAATACCATCATAAATCTCACTTGATTATGCATTATTTAGTTACTTCTTAAAGGATTCGGTTAAATGTATTGAATACCTTCCATCTCACTTATCGGATCATTCAGCAATAGTTTTCAGCCCTTCTTCCACACAGCAACAACAGTCTAGAACATGGTCTTTTGACCGTACGATTTTATTGGAGGAGGAGGAGGAGATATATTTTTGGGAATTTGAGACTAGTCAGTTCCTTGAAATGAATCTAGACACAGCTAATGTTGCAGTTGTTTGGGATACTTTGAAAGCCTACCGGAGAGGCTGTATAACTAATCGTGCTTCCTTTAGGAAAAAGAAATTTAGAAATACCATCAAGGGGTTGGAAGAATAAATGGCTAGAGTGCAACTGCAATTGAACTCTCAATCAGGATCACTTCTGGAGGTAGATCTAGAAGAATTAGACCCACTCAAAAAACAACTAGAGAGTATTCTCCAGGAGAGAGTTGCTCATAGGTTGAAAGCGAGTAAAATCTCCCACTTCGAATTTGGTGAAAGTGCCGGTAAGCTACTCGCGTGGAAGGTAAAATCTGATCAGGTACGAAATCATATTAAACAGATCAATGTGGAAGGGGAGATAGCGCCTCGGTCATCTAATGTAGACATAGGCAGGGCTTTCCGCGAGTTCTTTCAGACAATATACACGGATGATGTAATAGAGGACCCTGAGAAAAGAAAAAAATGGCTTGAAAAGATCTGCCATCCAAGTCTCACAAACGAACAACAGGCTGGTCTAGATAGGGAAATCACTGAAGAATAAGTCAGAAAGGCAATTACCTCCTCCAAAATAGGGGATGCGACAGGACCTGACGGGCTTCCAGGAGAGGTATACCGTCTTCTTAGAGAATCTATAATCCCAGTGATGGTGAAGTTATTCAACAACATTCTCTTGAAAGGAGATGATCCCCCTGAGTCTTGGAGTGAAGCTACAGTCGTCCTAATATTAAAACCTGGAAAACTTTCAACTGACTGTGGCTCCTATCGCCCAATTTCACTCCTTAATTGTGATTATAAAATCTTTACTACTATCCTGGCAAAAAGGCTAGGAGGTGTTGTGGGTAACATCATTCATGAAGATCAAAAAGGCTTCATTCAAGGGCGTCAGTTAGCAGACCTTACTTACGATCTAATTGGTGCTATCGATATTGCGTCTGCCTTTTCCCTCCCCTTGGCTGTATTAACATGAGATGCGACAAAGGCCTTTGACAGGGTTAACTGGCCATATCTCTCTGACGTGCTGTTGAAGTTTAATGTAGGAAACAGCTTCTGCCGTGTCATAGAACTGCTGGATAAGGCCCCTGCAGCCAGATTACTTGTTAACGGCGCTCTGTCTGACCCCTTTACTATCACTAGGGGCACGAGACAGGGATGCCCCCTCTCCTCTCTCCTGTTTAATCTCTATATTGAACCATTTGCTCAGGTTCTTAAAGAAGACAAGAACATAATCCCGTTTAAATTTGGAGAGTGGGAGAGGAGGGTGGCCCTCTATGCATATATCTTGATTTTTACAGCAGACCTCGATGCTGCTTTCTCTACGATTATGACAAAAGCAGAAGAGTTTGGCTCAATTTCGGAATATGAAATCAACTCTATTAAGACTGAGATAATGACATGGAATATGGAGGATACACACCATCACATTGCTTCCACCATGCGTTATCTAGAATAATCAAGAAAGTTGAGAATATCCCAGAAGTTAATCTTAATTACATCTTTAAAGAGTGCCCAAAAAAGTGGAATTCTTGGCTGCACCTTCCCTTATCAATCTTGGGAAGGGTTAACCTAATTAAAATGTCTATCCTCCCTAAGATAACATTTCTTTTCAATTCTATCCCTCTGGCTTTTGACCCAAAACAATTAGCGAAGTGTCAAAGCAAATTAAATTCATTCATTTGGAAGCATAGAGCACTAGACTAGCTTGGAAGAAGCTCAGGCGGAAGAGGGAGAAAGGGGGCCTAGCAATGCCCGACTTGCAATATTATGCATGGGCATTTCAGTTGCCTCATTCACGTATGTTGCTGAAGATGCCTACTAGCACATCTGTGGGTGAGATGTATCGGGCTATGCCAAGGGGTTCAGACCTGTCAGAAGTTGGTTTTATGTTTAAGTTTGGAGACCAATTTTTTTAAAAAAAGATCAAATTGAAGACTCTCCAGTCTATAGCAAGAAGCTGGTTATTGATTAGAAGAAGAGTAGGGATGGGCTATATTTCAAAAAGGGCACCACTATGGCATTCCCCGGGCACTCCTGCATGCCTTCGAGATAGTTTGAGCACGCCTTTAAGAGACTCGGAGTTTGTGACATGGGGAGACTTGTTGGAAGGGGCCACCCTGCCTTCTTGGGAAGATCTTCGTGAGGCAGTGGGGCCCGGCTTATCCAGGTTTAAATATCTTCAACTGTATAGTTGGGTCCTGACACAGGCAAAGAGTAAAGTGCCACTTGGAAAGGATAGTGATTTAGAAGCTTCTTGTGGTAAAGCCAGGAGAAAAAAGGGAGGTCTCATTGTGGTATTGGACTAATGCAGAGGAAGCAGATGGCCAATTTAAATTGGCCAATGACTTATGGGGAGAACAGATGAATATACAGTGTGATTCACTGTGGATGGATTCATTTAACACTCTGTATACAATAATCAAACCTGCTTGGCTCAGGCGCAATCATATTTTCACAGCCCATAGGGCGTACCTTTCCCCGCTCAAACTATCAAAATTTCAGCCCGGCAAAGTATGCAACAAATGTGGTTTCCCAGAAGCATCGGACATACATATTGTCAGGACACACTCCGCGGGATCCAGAATGTAGCAAGAATGTCCACCTCCTGACCTCACCAACACCCTGGCATAGCCATACACAGGGTGTTCTAGCGATCGAGCGAGGGACGGGAAGGGAAGGGAACAGCAGGGAAGGGAGGCTGAAAAAGAAAACACACGATTATGAATATGCACTTACATAAACAACTACTCTCATGAATTCTCACTAAGGCAAGACCTATTCACCTGAAGGCTTTTCTCTATGCTCCCAATCCAAACAAAGAAGTTGAAAGAACTCATATGTCTCTTCTCCCTAAGGAATACAAACATACGTATCAATGCTTGCAACAGAGCAAATGACAATTCCCAATTGTGAGATAAGAGCTCTGGGAACCTACCCTGTCTGTTCCCTTTCAAACAATAAAGAAGGGGGTGCTCTCCTAGTATTTGATAATCCTCAATGACATCAGGCAGAGACCCAGGAAATAATGAAATAACAGATATTGTAAATTCGTCTCATAGATCCCCACGAAACCAAACAACCAATAGTACAGTTCCTTAGATTCAAACAAACTCCAAACACGGTAGAACGTAGTTGACCTCACCACGGTTCTCCGCTTTGGCACTTATAGATTCCATACAGCATAGACAGTCGTTATTCCTAAATCCATAATCCAATAGTCATGTCCCCCAATTCGTCAAGACGTAGTAATGCTACCACTGTCCTCCGCCTTGGTAGCTGTAATCCACAAATGAAGTTTCTGGACACCAGACTCATGGATACTATCACGGCAAGGCGCAGCGGAATACTACAGCCCTCCGCGATAGCTATTCCCCCAAAGGCTCTCGTTCGTTACGGTAAAGCTAGGAACTCACCTCCGCATTCCGTTCTCCTCACCCAAACAAGAGATAACACAAATACCGAGAAGTCTCTCCGCTTCACAACTGAAGGGCTGTTAGCAGAGCCCCTCCCGCGCTCCGTGCGCAGAAAAGAAAACAAGCGTTCTCGGCAGAAAACGCGCTCAGTACCTTACTCTGGTGAAGCACAGAACTAGAAGAACCTGGAACTCCGACCAGCAAGACGCTCTCCAAGGAGTGGATCAGAGAAACAGTGCAGGCAACGAAACAGAATCATGCACAACGTGCTAAGGCTCTGCCCACTATTTATTAAGAACACCCGACTGAAGCCTACTGGGACATGTAGTTTAAAGCGTTAGGCAGGCGTGGCTGAGACCATTCCTGACAGTGCGTCCCCCCACCTCAGCGCCTTCTAGGACCAGGCTTCATAGGGAACCTAGAATGAAAGGAGCAAACTGCACGGGGAGCATGCACATTGTTCCACGGTTCCCAAGAGTCGTCTTCCACAGAATAGCCCTTCCAGGACACCACATACCAAAGGACACCCCTACGCAGTTTGGAGTCCCTAATGCTCCTCACCTAATATTCCAGGCCCCCGTCACCCACCACCGGTGGAGGAGCCCTCCTCCTAGACGTATGGGCTGGTTTCAACAGCTGAACATGAAACACAGGGTGTATCCGCAAGGACCCAGGCAGCCTTAGTTTGTAGGCCACTGGGTTGATCTTCTTTATGATTGGGTATGGGCCAATGAAACGAGGGTGGAACACACTACGTAGTTTAAACCTGATGTTTTTGGTGGATAACCAGACCTTATCCACTACGGCGAAATGAGGCCCCGACGATCTGTGACGGTCTTCCCATTGTTTGTATGTCTGTTTGGCCTACAACAAATGCTCCGGTACACCCTTATGCACCTTCCGTAACAACAGAACCTGTTCTCTAGCAGAAGGCTGGTTCTCTAAATTCTCAGGCAGATCCACCGGCAAAGTGTGTGCATCATATCCATAGTTAGCTCTGAAAGGAGACATCCCAGTAGAGCATTGCCAAGCATTGTTGTAGGTTAGTTCCGCCATCGACAATAAGTCCACCCATGATGCATGAGCCTCTTTAGAATAACACCTCAAGTATTTCATTAGGGTTTGATTCAACCGCTCCGTTTGACCGTCTGTCTGAGGATGAAAACTAGTGGAAAGTGTGGAATCAATCCCCAACGCTCTACACCACATTCGCCAGAAACGAGCTATAAACTGTGGACCACGGTCTGAAATAATTACCTTGGGGACCCCATGTTGTCGTATGACATGACCAGCCAACAATTGAGCTGTTTGTCCAGCCGTGGGGAGGTTTTTACACAGGATAAAGTGTCCCATCTTGGTCAGACTGTCCACCACCACCAGGATGGCCGAACACCCCTGATCTGTGGGTAGGCCTGAAACGAAATCCAAGCTGATGTTTTGCCAGGAATGTTGAGGAGTAGGCATGGGCATGAGATTGTCTCTTTTCCTAGTGTTTTCTCCCTTGGCTCTGGCATATACTTCACAAAGTGTTATCCAAAAGGTCACATCTCTAACCAAAGCCTCCCACCTGAAATATCTCTGGACCAATAGCACTGTTTTACGAATGCCCGGGTGTCCAGCCATAGGGACTGTATGACACCATGTAAAAGCCTTTTTTTGCAACTCTACTGTGGGCAAGTATAGTTTGTTATCATCGAAAGGCAACCCCTGTCTCACCTTCCGTACCCTGTTATGAGCTGCCCAGGACAACCACGCTGCAGGGCTTTTGTTGTTCTTCACCTCCTCTAAGAATGTCTCTGCTCTTAGCACACATATCACCTTCACGGGGGATATTATGACCTGCGCTGTTTCTTTTGTGTATATCTCTGATGATTCCTGTCTGGATAAGGCGTCTGCCTTACGGTTTTCACTGCCTGGTCTGAAGGTTACCACAAAATCGAACTCCACAAAGAAGAGCATCCAACGCATCTGTCTCTGTGTGAGGTGTCTGGCTGCCTTCATGTCTTGCACATTGCGGTGGTCTGTATACACAGTAATGCCTCCACTCCTGGAATGCCTTCTTTATAGCCAAGAGTTCTTTCTCAGCTATGGTATAATTGTGTTCGGCAGGGCTCAGTTTTTTAGACAAATAAGCTACCGGATGGAGCAGTCCTGTGTTACGATCCCTCTGAGACAATACAGCTCCGATAGCCTCATCCGAAGCATCAGCCTCCACTATAAACGGATGTTCCAGATTAGGATAAGAGAGCACCGGAGCAGTGGTGAAAGCCGTTTTCAGGTATTCAAAAGCCTCCCCTGCTTCGCTAGACCACACAAAAGGCCTTCCTTTTCTCAGCAACTTCGTAAGAGGAACTGCTAGTTGTGAGAAATGCAGGATAAACCTGCGATAATAATCCGCAAAGCCAAGAAAACTTTGGACTTCCCTCACATTTTTGGGAACAGGCCATTCCTGCACAGCTTGTACTTTCCGCTCGGACATGTGTAAGCCCCCAGGACTCAACATCACTCCCAGGAACTCCACCTCAGTCACTCCGAATTCACATTTGCTCAGTTTCACATAGAGCCTAAGCTCACAAAGCTTATCCAACACCTGACATACTTGATCAGTGTGACATGACTCATCCATCGAATAGACCAAAATATCGTCTATATAGACCACCACAAAGTGATCCACAAATTCCTTCAAGATGTTGTTTATGAAGTATTGGAAAGCCGCCGGGGCATTGCACAGCCCTAATGGCATAACCAAATACTCATAAAGACCATAGGGCGTCTTGAAGGCCGTTTTCCATTCGTCCCTGTTAGAACCGGGACCCCCGGCTGGCCAAGGCTCACGCCAAAGTCAGTCAGAGACCACCATGTCTAAGGTCAGGGCAAGGGAGTTACACACCAAGATAACCCCTGCCCACCCTCTAGGTAACGTGACGCAAGCAGCAAGGCAAATCTCGGAGGCGATGTGTAAAGCGTTTGCGCGCGCACCCAGCAACAACACCCAAGGCCCACCACAAAGGAAACTCCACACAAGGTTATATAAAAAATAGCCTTTGTATTATATTAAAAACACATTAGATAACACACACACTTTGCAATGTGCCAACAGGCACGGGCAGAATTTACAAGGGATTATGTACAGGACAGGCCACATGGACCACTGTCAGGGGTAGGCACTTGTTAGAAATAATACTTGTAGGTATAACACTTAGCACATAAACATATAATGACTGTAGCACTAAAATAGTAAATGTAGCACACAACCAGTAATTACTGGTAAAGGGTAAATACCGCCTACGCAACCCTAAACACTGTAGGAAAATCACGCAGGGCACCAGGACCTTAATATCAGGACCTATAGAAGGAAAACCATCACCTAAGCTGGTCACTTTTAGCAAAGGGAAGGAAACCTAACCAATCACCAAAGCAGGTCACATTTATCAAAGGTAATACATAAACAATCCTCTAAGCAGGTCACTTTTAGCAAAGGGGATAAAACATAAACAATCACCTAAGCAGGTCACTTTTAGCAAAGGTAATAACATAAACACTTCTCTAAGGTCACTTTTAGCAAAGGTAATAAAACATAAACCATCACCTAAGTAGGTCACTTTTAGCAAAGGGGATAAAACATAAAGCACTTTGCACATGAGGCATTAAAACACAATCAGAGGTGCAGGTAGAACATTTGCGCAGGAATCAAATAAACAAGTAAATCACAATGCGCAGGGTGCACATAGCACAACACTAGAACTGTCCCTCAGGCCAACTGGCCTCGCACGGGCTGAAATGCCCTCAGTCCAAATGTCAGGGAAGGCTGCGCAGGCAGCACAGAACACAAAGCCTAAACGTAGCAACTGTCCACTAAGTGCTGGACAGTTGTAAATACAGATGATGCAAACAGTTGAGCCTCGTGGGCTCAAGAACACAATGGTGAGGGCAAGTAGTGCGTGGGAGCCTCAGAGCTCTAACCACACTCGTGTCCCCTAAGAGCCTCTCAGGGCTCGCAAAACAAATATGGCACGTTGAGAGTTTCGTAAACAAATATGCTGGCACTATAGAGCTTCAGCGCTCTAAAACATTGAAATGCCCCTAGAGCCTCTCAGGGTTGTAAATCAATTAGGGCAGGAGCCTCTTGGGGCTCGAAACGCACAAATTGCCCCCAGGAGCCTCGGGGCTCCAATCTCAAAAGATGCGGGCGTCGTTGGAGTCCCTCACGGGGGACTCAGAATCAAATAATGCCCCAAGAGCCTCAATCGGCTTTACACACTGACGGGGAGTGGCGGGCACCGGCAATGTGCACCGACGCCCTCCTCCCTTCACTCGCTCTCTGGCCCTAGAACAATGTTGGAGCGGCCCTCTGATCAGGCGAGGCCGCTCGACAGTCAGGCTGCACACCCCTCGGGAAGCCCACACTCACTGGGTGTCCATGGTGCTGCTCTCGCGTCCATGGACGGCTCTCCTTGCGGGGCTCCTCTCCCTCGGAGCCTCGCTGGTGGCGCTTCCTTCTTCGCTGCTCGGATGCGGGGGCGGGACTTCCGGCTGCCTCTCCCGGGCCGCGCAGCGATTGGCCGGCTGACCCTGTACTTCCGGGTCGTCGCAGGCAGCGCGGCGGCCCGGTGGGGCCTGCACACACTCCTGGGCTGCGGCGGTGATTGTCGAGGGGCAATGCCAGGTGGGCACCGGCCTAAAATACTCAAACAACACACAGACAGAGCAATGCCGGGTGGGCACCAGCTTCTATAAATAAAATATAAAGCGAGGTGGGCACTCGCTCAGCCAGAAATCGGCAACACGGGTCCAATGCTGGGTGGGCACTGGCTTCTGTAAATAAAGGGCTCCTCAGCGCTATGGACCACAGGAAAAGCGCTCCCAGCGCTTGAAATAGAAATAAAGCGCTCTCAAGCGCAAGAGGCAATCCACAGCGCTCCCCAGCGCTTAAGGGGTAAAGGAAAAGCGCTCTCAGCGCTGAAGGCAGCAGCAAAGCTCCAGTAAGGTCTGGAGACAAGCAGGGGGCAAGGCTGGGCCCAGAGTCAGCTCACTGGGTCTCCAGGCAGGGAGACAATCCAAGTGGCGGTCCTCCTGGCCCCAGCAACAGCAGCAGCCCCCTCAGCTAGGATCCAAAGGCAGAACATTTTGTTAGGGGACACAACCCCTTCTTTTACCGTAAATTCCTTTGTCTATAGGTGCAGGGTGGGAGAGAAACCAGTCGCAGCTGGTTTTGGAGCCCCCTTGATAGCTCAACCACCCATTTCATTCACTGGCAGGGCTAGGGTCATCAGTCGTACCACAGGGGGTGGAGCCAGCATTGTGTGGGGAAAGTCCAGCCCCATCAGGGACCAGGTGCACTCCTCCCCAGCCATCAACATGCTAATCTCACACTCACCACCGGGCAGACCCATCCAGCCTTCCTGGAGCCAGGCTCACCAGCCAGCTCCAGCCAATCACACGCCAAGCATATTTTATACTAATATGCCAAGTCCTAGAAGTGGCATTTCTACACAAGACACACTCATGCCACATACATCATTGCGAAGCATTCATTCTCACGAGCTCTCACATACCAAATTCGAGTCTGCACTCCCCATGCATCAGGAACTACCAGGGACACACACATTTCCCATGCATCCCTATGGGAGAGCAGGCCAGCCTACCTACATGCAAGCACTTTACTCTGGGACACAGGGAAAAAGTGCGCAGAGACCAGAAAATCATCAACACAGATCATAGATTAA